>NC_141395.1:70171874-71371874 GCF_034619465.1 Leptosomus discolor
TCCCCAAACCTGGGGAACCCCCCCAAACCGTGGAAATCACCCCCAAAATCGGGGCAACCCCTCCCAAAATCAGAGCAGCCCACCCCATAACCTAGCGACCACCCCCCCAAAACCGGGCAAACCCTCCCAAAATCAGGGCAACCCCCCGAAACCTGGGAAGACCCCTCAAAACTGAAGTAACCCACCCAAAAACCTGCAACACCCCCCCCGCCCCTCCAAAACCTGGGAAACGCCCCCAAAACCCGGACACCACCCCCCCTCAAAACCGGGGACCCAGCACCCCCCACCCAGCACCCCCCAGGCACCCCTAAACCCAGGGACCACCCCCCCCCCCGGAGCCCCCCTGGACCAGGCGCCCCCCACCCAGCACCCCCAAACCGGGCACCCCCCACCCAGCGACCCCCCAGGGCCCCCCCCCCAAACCCCCCCGGGGGCACCCCTAGACCCCGCACCCCCCCCCCAGGCACCCCCCCAGGCACCCCTAAACCCAGGGACACCTCCCCCCCCCCCCACTGGGTGCAGGATCGGTCCCTCCCCACCCCTGTCCCCGCGTGTCCCCAACCCCCCGGGTGGCTCCCATGGGTGGGGGGCGGGGTGGGGGTGCCCCAGCCCCCCCAGTCCCCCCCCCCCCGCCAGGGCAGGGTGCCAGCCCCGCCCCCCAGCCCCGGGCACCCTTGGGTGCTGCTGGGGGGGGGGGTGGGGACGGGGTGGGGACAGCAGCGGGTGGCACCCGGGGGGGGGGGGGCTGGGGGACACCCCCTTGGTGTGTCCCCCCGGGGGGGGGGGGCGGGGTCCCTTTTGCCCCCCCCCCCCCCCCCCCAATGTAGGGGTGCACCCATGGGTGCGCTTCGCCCCCGGGGGGGGGTGACAGGGGGTGACAGGAGGGGTCGGGGGGGGACACGGTGCCAAGGCGGGGGCAGAGTCCGGCGGGAGGTGGCCGTGGCCACCCCGGGGCCCTGTGCCACGGTGGCCCCAGTGGCCCCAGTGGCCCCAGTTTGCCAGCCAACGCCCCGCTGCTGGTGTCACCCCTACCACGAGGCGGGGGGGGGGTGGGGGGGAGTGGCCGGGTCCTGATCCTTGTCCCCGTCCTTGTCCCTCTCCCCGTGTCTGTCCCTGTCCTTGACCTTGTCCCCGTCCCTGACCCCCTCCCTGTCCCCGTCCTTGTCCCCTGACCCTCTCCCTGTCCCGTGTCCCCACCCTTGTCCCTTGTCCCCTGTCCTTGTCCCCTGACCCTCTCCCTGTCCCGTGTCCCCACCCTTGTCCCTTGTCCCCTGTCCTTGTCCCCTGACCCTCTCCCTGTCCCGTGTCCCCACCCTTGTCCCTTGTCCCCTGACCCCCTCCTTATCCTTGTCCCCATCCCCCTCCCTGTTCTCTGACCCCCTCCCTCTCCTTGTCCTTGTCCCTGTCCCCTGAGCCCTCTCTGTCCCCATCCTTGTCCCCTGACCACCTCCTTACCCTTGTCCCTGTCCTCCTCCTTGTCCCCTGACCCCTCTCTGTTCCTGTCCTCCCTGTCCTCGAGCCTGTCCCTGTCACTGTCCCTGGTGACCTCCCTGTCCCCATCCCCCTCCCTGTCCCCTGACCCCCTCCCTGTCCTTGTCCGTGTCCCCATTCCCTGTCCCCATCCTTTTCCCTGTCCTTGTCCCCTGACCCCCTCCTTATCCTTGTCCCTGTCCCCCTCCTTGTCCCTGTCCCCTGACCCCCTCCTTATCCTTGTCCCTGTCCCCCTCCTTGTCCCTGTCCCCTGAACCCCTCCTTATCCTTGTCCCTGTCCCCCTCCCTGACCCCTGTCCTCATCCTTGTCCCCTGTCCCCATCCCTATCCCTCTCCCCATCCCCATCCCCCTCCCCGTCCCCTGTCCCCCTCCCCATCCCCTGACACCCCCCCCGCCCTGTCCCCGCAGGGTGTCCCCAAGCCCTTCACCGAGGTCATCAAGGCCAACATCGGCGATGCCCACGCCATGGGGCAGAAACCCATCACCTTCCTCCGCCAGGTACCGGGGCGGGGGGGCTGGGGGACACACACACACACGGTGACACGCGGTGACACCCGGGGGCTCACCAGGTGCCACCGCAGGTGACCGCCCTGTGCCTGTACCCGCCGCTGCTCTCCGACCCCTCCATCCCGGAGGACGCCAAGGATCGGGCCCGCCGGTTGCTGGCAGCCTGCGCCGGGCACAGCGCCGGTGAGAGGACACCCCCCCAACCCCCCCCCCCCCCCCCGCTTTCCTTTGTGTCACCCACCCCCTTCGGGTCACCCCCCCCCAGTGTCACCCCCTTGTCACCCCGGCAGGTGCCTACAGCGCCAGCCCCGGCATCGAGCTGGTGCGCCAGGACGTGGCGCGGTTCCTCCAGCGCCGCGACGGCGTCCCCGCCAACCCCCAGGACATCTTCCTCTCCACCGGCGCCAGCGATGCCATCGTGGTACGGCGACACCGGCCACCCTCACCCTCCTCCTCCTCACCCTCATCCTCACTCTCCTTGTCACCAGGGCCACCGCCCCGGTGCCGCTCGCTCGGCCGTTCCCACGGCGGGCGCCCACAAAGGCACCTTTGTGCCGGCGCTGGCACCGGCCCCGGCACGGGCAGTGCCAAGGTGGGGGTGGGGGGTGTGTGTGTGTGTGTGGGGGGGGTGTGGTGGCACTGAGGAACGACGTGTCCCCGCTGTCCCCACGCCGCTGCGGGGCCCGTGCCAGCACCCCCGTGCCAGCACCCCCGTGCCAGCACCTCTCCCGTCCCCGGCAGGGCCCCGCGCCCGCGGCGTCCTTGTGCTGTCCCAGGGCCGCCGTCGTCCCTGTCCCCACACCATCCCCAGGGCCACCCCAACCCTGTTCCCACCCCAACCCTGTCCCCACACTGTCCCCGTGCCCACCCCATCCTTGTCCCCACCCCATCCGTGTCCCCATGCCCATGACCTTTAGCCCCACACCATCCTGTCCCCTCACTGTCCCCATGACCTATCTCCATCCCTTGTCCCCCACACCGTCCCCATCCCCATCCCCTCTCTCTCCATCCCTTGTCCCCACACCATCCCTGTCCCCACACTGTCCCCCTGCCCGTGACCTCTATCTCCATCCCATGGCCACCCCATCCTTGTCCCCACGCCATCTTGTCCCCTCACTGTCCCCATCCCCACGACCTCTATCTCCATCCCATGCCCCACCCCATCCCTGTCCCCACACCGTCCCCATCCCCTCTATCTCCATCCTTGTCCCCACCCCATCCTTGTCCTCACCCCATCCTTGTCCCCACCCCATCCCCAGCCCCCCCCACCTCTCCCCCTCGCCCTCCCCACACCACCCCTGTCCCCTCCCTGTCCCCATCACCTCTATCTCCATCCCATGCCCACCCATCTTGTCCCCTCACTGTCCCCATCCCCTCTATCTCCATCCCCGTCCCCACCCCATCCCCGTCCCCACCCCAGCCCCAGCCCCAGCCCCCCCCCCCTTCACCCTCCCCCTGCCACCCCTGTCCCCTCACCGTCCCCCCCCTTCCCCCGCCCCCCCCAGAGCATCCTGAAGCTGCTGGTCTCCGGCTCGGGGGGCTCGCGCACGGGGGTGCTGGTCCCCATCCCCCAGTACCCCCTCTACTCGGCGGCCATCACCGAGTTCGGCGCCGTCCAGCTCAACTACTACCTGGCCGAGGAGCGGTGCTGGGCGCTGGACCTGGCCGAGCTGCGGCGGGCGCTGGCCGAGGGACGGCGGCACTGCTGTCCCCGCGTCCTCTGCATCATCAACCCCGGCAACCCCACCGGTACCCGCCGCCGGGACCCCCCCGGGGTTGGGAATGGGACCCTGGGGCTGGAGTGGGAGCCCGAGACTGGGTTGGGAGCCCCTGGGTTGGGGATGGGACCCTGGGGCTGGAGTGGGAGCCCGAGACTGGATTGGGACCCCCTGGGTTGGGACCTCATGGCTGGACTGGGACTGCAAGACTGGACTGGGACCCCATGGTTGGAGATTGGGACCCCCTGGGTTGGGGCTGGGACCCTGGGGCTGGAGTGGGAGCTCAGGACTTGACTGGGAACCCAAGACTGGGTTGGGACCCCCCGGAGTGGGACTGGGACCCCGGGGCTGGGGCTGGGACCTCGCAGCTGGACTGGGACCCCAAGACTGGATTGGGACCCTCTGGGCTGGGGCTGGGACCCTGGGGCTGGATTGGGACCCCATGGCTGGAGACTGGGACCCCTGGGCTGGGACCTCAGGACTTGACTGGGAGCCCAGGACTGGATTGGGACCCCCTGGGCTGGGGCTGGGACCCTGGGGTTGGAGTGGGACCCCAAGACTCAACTGGGACCCCTATCACTGGTGACTGGGACATTGGGCTGGGGCTGGGACCTTGGGGCTGGGACCTCGGGGCTGGACTGGGAGCCCAGGACCTTGACTGGAACCCAAGACTGGATTGGGGCCCTAAGACTGGGCTGGAACCCTGGGGCTGCACTGGGACCCCAAGGTTGGACTGGGACACCCCAATACCCTCCTGGTACCAGGGCTGGGACCCCCAATGCCCTCCCAGTGCCCTGGTGGTACTGGTGTTGGGACAATGACCCCCCCCCAAAACCCAACCAGTCCCGGAGCTGGGTCCTGCAAAACCCAACCGATGCCGGGACTGGGATCTCCCCCCACCCCAGTGCCAGCACCACGATTTCCCCTGACGCCATGTCTGCCCCACCCCCACCCCCCCCCCCGCCCCCAGGACAGGTCCAGAGCCGACAGTGCATCGAGGACGTCATCAAGTTCGCCTTTGAGGAGAAGCTCTTCATCATGGCCGACGAGGTGAGCGGGGACCCACGGGGTGTCCCCACCCACCCCCAGGGGGGACCCTGGCGTCTCGGTGACGTCCCGCCGTGCCACCCGCCCCCGTCCCAGGTGTACCAGGACAACATCTACGCCGAGGGCTCGGCTTTCCACTCCTTCAAGAAGGTGCTGGTGGAGATGGGGCCGCCCTACGCGGAGGTGGTGGAGCTGGCCTCCTTCCACTCCGTCTCCAAGGGCTTCATGGGCGAGTGAGTCCCACCACCCGGCTCGTCCCTGGCCCCTGTCACCCCAGGGGCGGGTGGTCATGGTCCCACAGGTCCTAGGGATGGGGAGGGAGATGGTGGAGGCCCGCGTGTCCGAGGGGAGGGACGGTGAGACCGCCACCTCGTGGATGCTGGGGGCTGGGGGATGGGGATGTCATCACCCTACGGGTCCCAGGGGTGGGGATGGGGATGCCACAACCTTGTGGGTTCCATGGGGTGGAGATGGTGACGCCATGACCCTGTGGGTCCCGTGGGGTGGAGATGGTGATGCCACAAGCTTGTGGGTCCCATGGGGTGGAGATGGTGATGCCATGACCCTGTGGGTCCCATGGGGTGGAGATGGTGATGCCACAACCTTGTGGGCCCCATGGCGTGAGGACGGTGACGCCATGACCCTGTGGGGACAACCCAACCCCGTGGGTCTCCGATGACAGATGCCACAACCTGGTGGCTCCTTGCCCGTGGGTTCCCATCCTGGGCCCCACCCATGGGTCCCTCTCCAGAGGGTCCTGTCCGTGGGTCCCCATCCGTGGAGCTCGATCCAGGGCTCCTTCTCCACGGGTCCCCATCCAGGCTCCCTTCTGGGGGGGGGTCTCCATCCGGGGGCTCCCACCCACGTGTCCCTCCGCCCCCCACCCCGCGGGTGACGGTCGGTGCCGCCGCGGGCCGTGTCGTGGCAGGTGCGGGTTCCGCAGCGGGTACGTGGAGGTGGTGAACATGGACCCCGAGGTGCAGCAGCAGTTGGCCAAGATGGTGTCGGTGCGGCTGTGCCCACCCGTGCCGGGGCAGATCCTCCTGGACACCGTCATTGACCCACCGCGGCCGGGGGACCCGTCCTACGAGCTCTTCATGGCGGTGAGGGGTGGGATGGGGATGGGGATGGGAATGGGGGTGGGGATGGGGATGGTATGAGGATGGGGATGGGGGTGGGGATGGGGATGAAGATGGGGATGAAGATGGGGATGAAGATGGGGATGAAGATGGGGATGAAGATGGGGATGGGGATGAGGGTGGGGATGGGATGGGGATGAGGATGGGTATGGGGATGGGATGGGGATGGGGATGGGGATGAGGATGGGGATGGGGATGGGATGGGGATGGGGATGAGGATGGGGATGGGATGGGGATGGGGATGAAGATGGGGATGGGGATGGGATGGGGATGGGGATGAAGATGGGGATGAAGATGGGGATGGGGATGGGATGGGGATGGGGATGAAGATGGGGATGAAGATGGGGATGAAGATGGGGATGGGGATGGGGATGGGGATGAGGATGGGGATGGGATGGGGATGGGGATGGGATGGGATGGGATGGGACAGGGATGGGATGGGGACGGGACAGGGATGGGATGGGATGGGGAGGAGCCGTCCCCCGCCCGGCTGTCCCGGCAGGAGAAGCAGGCGGTGCTCAGCGCCCTGGCGCACAAGGCCCAGCTCACCCAGGAGATCTTCAACCGGACACCCGGCATCCGCTGCAACCCCGTGCAGGGCGCCATGTACTCCTTCCCCCGCATGGAGCTGCCGCCCCGCGCCCTGGCGGCCGCCGAGGTGCTGGGGGGCTGGCCAGGATCCGGCCGGGGGGCCCTGGGGCTGGGCTGGGTGGGTTCTGGGGGCCGTGGGGCTGAGCAGGATGAGTCCTGAGCCGTGTGGGGCTGGGCTGGAGGAGTCCTGGGTGCTGTGGGGCTGGGCTGGAGGAGTCCTGAGTGCCGTGGGGCTGGGCAAGATCCGTCCTGGGTGCTGTAGACCTGCGCAGGATGAGTCCTGAGCCATGTGGGGCTGGGCTGGATGAGTCCTGGGTGCTGTGGGGCTGGGCAGGATGGGTCCTGGGTGCTGTGGGATTGGGCTGGAGGACTCCTGAGCCATGTGGGTCTGGGTAGGATGAGTCCTGGGTCCTGTGGGGCTGGGTAGGATCCATCCTGGGTGCTGTAGACCTGCTCAGGATGAGTCCTGAGCCATGTGGGTCTGAACAGGATGAGTCCTGGGTGCTGTGGGGCTGGGCTGGAAGAGTCTTGGGTGCTGTGGGGCTGGGCAGGATCCATCCTGGCTGCTGTAGACCTGCGCAGGATGAGTCCTGAGCCATGTGGGGCTGGGCTGGATGAGTCCTGGGTGCTGTGGGGCTGGGCAAGATGAGTCCTGAGCTGTGTGGGTCTGAACAGGATGAGTCCTGAGCCATGTGGGGCCAGGCAGGATGGATCCTGGTTGCCCTGGGGCTGGGCAGGATGAGTCCTGGTTGCCCTGGGGCCGGCCTGGAGGAGTCCCAAGCAACGATCGAGGCCCTTTGCGACACGTGGGGCTGAGGCCTGCCCCATCCGTGGCTCCGAACCCCCCCAGCCCCCCAGCCCCCCCCCCCATGAGCGCGGGGTGCTGAGCCCTGCCCCCTCCCGCAGGCGCAGGGTCAGCCCCCCGACTCGTTCTTCTGCATGAAGCTGCTGGAGGAGACGGGCATCTGCGTGGTGCCGGGCAGCGGGTTCGGGCAGCGCGAGGGCACCTTCCACTTTCGGTGGGTGCCGGGGGGGGGGGGGGGTGTGGGGTGGGGGGGAGGGGCTGGGAGGGAGACGTGGGGCTGGACCCTCATCCCCAATTCGGGGGGTGCCAGAGGTGGCAGAGGGTGCAAGGTGGAGGTTCAGGGAGGGGCTTGGGGGCTCAACGGGTTGGGTGTAGGGGGGTGGTGGGGCTGATTGGGGGGCTGAGGTGGGGATATGGGGTTCGGGGTGGGGGGTGGGGGGGTGTGTTCCACCTCCCCACCCAACCTCGGTGCCAACCCCACCCCCACCTCCCCGTACCCCAGGATGACCATCCTGCCCCCCACCGAGAAGCTGCAGGTCCTGCTGGAGAAGCTCAGCAGCTTCTACACCAAGTTCGTGGAGGAGTACTCCTAACGGCGGCGTGTCCCCCCCTGCCCCGGCACCCCCCACAGCACCCATCCCCCACCCCCACCAGCACCCACCACCCCTCATGGGCTCCTGGGTACCCTGCCCTGGGTGGTCTTCAAGTGCCTTCAACCTCTACGTGCCTTCTCGGGGTGGGGTTGGGACGGGGACCCAAGGGCTCCCTGTGTCCTTGGGCTGGGTGTCCCCTCCCTTGGTGTCCCCTGGAGGCGGGGGGACACACACACACGTGGCACGGGGGTGGGGGGGCAGGGCCAGCTCCCCCCCCTTGGAAACCCCACCAATAAAAGGGTCGTGACCACCCGCGTCGAGCCGCGTGTCGCCTCCAACCGGGCACCCACGGGTGGTCCCTCCACCCACCGGCGTGGGGCTGAGCCCCCTCCCACGCCCCTGAACCCATGACGGGGGTCCCTGTAGGGTTGGGGTCTTTAATGGGGTTGGGGGAGGGACACAGACACACGCACACAGGGCTGTGGGGGCCAAGGTGGCCTCCCCCCGTCAGGAGAAGTCCCGCAGGAAGGTGGCGTGGAAGCGGGTGAGGGCCACCAGCGCCCGCTCCAGCGTCTCGGCCGGCAGCAGCAGTGACAGCCTGGGGGGGGGGGAATGACACACACGCAGAGGTGGTGGGGACGTGGGTGGTCCCACCCCACCCCCCCTCCTCCACCCAGCCTTGTTGTCCCCCAACCACCCCCTGGTGTCCCAACCCGGTGGTCCCCACCGCCTCCCTGGCCCCCAGCCCCGCCACTGGTGGCTTCTGCGGGTTTCAACTTCAGCTGCCCCCCACCCAAAGCGGCCCCCACCACCCAACCCAACCCCAACCAGCCGCCTTGACCCAACCCCAAAACCCCCAAAAAACCTCCAGCACTCAACCCAGTACCAACCAGTCCTGATCTCCCAACACCCAACCCAACCTCCCAGCCCCAACCATCCCCAACCACCCAACCCTGATGACCCTCTCAACCCCAACCAGCCCCCTTGACCCAACCCCCCCACCCAAGAGCCTCCAACACCCAACCCAGTACCAGCCAGTACCAACCTCCCAACACCCAACCTCCCAGCTCCAACCAACCCCAACACCCAACTCCAGCCTCCTGGCCCCACCCAGACCCCCCGCCCCACCCCCCAGCCCCTCCCCCCTCCCCCTTGCCCCCCGCCCGGGGTACCCCACGTGGTGGGTGCCCTCCTCCTGCCCGAACTCGCTCCCCGGGGCCAGCACCACCCCCGTCGCCTCCAGCAGCTCCCGGCAGAAGAAGACGTCGGGCTCCAGGCCCAGCGCCTGGGGGACAAGGGGTGGGACGGTCACCGGGGGGGGGGGGGGGGGAGTGTGTGTGTGTGACGTGTCCCATGTCCCCTGGCGGGGGGGGGGGGGGGGGGGTGTGTGTCCCCGTGTCCCCAGGGTGCTCCCCAGGACAGCTACAGGGTGCCCCGGAGTTCCACAGTGCCCAGCGTCCCTGGAGAGCCCCAGGTCATCGTGGTCCCCGTGTCCCCAAGATGCCCCATGGCCCCAGGACACCCCATGTCCCCAGGGTGCCCCACACCACAGAGTGCCTCCAAGTCCCACCTCCCCGGGATGGCTCCTGCCCCCAGGACACCCCATATCCCCAGGACACCCCAATGCCCCACGTCCCCAGAACACCCCATGTCCCCATGGTGCTCCCCATCCCCAGGACAACCCACATCCCCAGGACACCCCATGTCCCCAGGACATCCCATGTCCCCAGGACACCCCACATCCCCAGGACACCCCACATCCCCAGGACACCCCATGTCCCCATGATGCCCCATATCGCCAGGACACCCCAAGTCCCCAGGACACCCCCTATCCCCAGGACGCCCCCCTGTCCCCAGGACACCCCACGTCCCCAGGACACCCCACGTCCCCAGGACACCCCCTATCCCCAGGACACCCCACGTCCCCAGGACACCCCACCCCTCAGATCCCCCCGCCCTCCCCTCCCCTGCCCTCCCCAGGTCCCCAGGACGCCCCCCTCTCCCCGCGGTGCTCACCCGGGCGCGGCGCAGGGCGCGGGGCGGCAGGCGCAGGCGGGGGAAGGCGCGGGCGCCGCCCTGCAGGGGCTGGCAGCGGGGGGCGGGGGCCCGGCCCAGCACCTCCTGCACCCGCCGGGCGTTGTGGGCCAGGGCGCGGCGCAGCCCCTGCCGGTGCTGGGGGGCGGGATTGGGATTGGGGTGGGATTGGGATTGGGGAGGGATTGGGATTGGGAATGGGGAGGGATTGGGATTGGGGTTGGGATGGGAATGCGGATGGGGATGGGATGGGATTGGGGATGGAGATGGGATGGGGATGGGATGGGATGGGATGGGGTGGGGATGGTATTGGGGTTGGGATGGGGATGGGATGGGATGGGATGGGATGGGATGGGATGGGGATGGGGATGAGGAATGGATGGGATGGGGATGGGGATGGGATTGGGGTTGGGATGGGATGGGATGGGGATGGGGATGAGGAATGGATGGGATGGGGATGGGGATGGCGATGGGATGGGATGGGGATGGGATTGGGGTTGGGATGGGGATGGGATGGGATGGGATGGGGATGGGATGGGGATGGGGATGAGGAATGGATGGGATGGGGATGGGGATGGGATGGGATGGGGATGGGGATGGGATGGGATGAGTTGAGATAGGGATGAGGATGGGATGGAGTGAGACAGGGATGGGATGGGGATGGGATGGGATGGGCATGGGAATGGATTGGGATGAGGATGCTCTGCCCAGCACCCCCTTCCCTTCAGCCAGCACGTGGGCCATCACCCCCCCATGGCGTGTCCCCGTGGCAGCCGGCCGCGGGGAGGGGGGTCCCGGCGCTCCCCCACCTCCTCAACGGCCGCGTAGGAGGGCTCGCCGGGCAGCGGGAGGTCCATGGCCGTCGCCAGCATCGCCTGCCCCAGGATGAGGGGATACACCGACAGCCCCCACGTGTAGAAGCACTTCAGGACGCTCGGGTCGATGTTCACCAGCTCGAAGAAACCTGCTCGGAAACCCCCGCTGGGGGGATGTGGAGCAGCAGGGTGGAGGGGTGGGGGCTGGAAAAGGGGGGTTTTGGGGGGGGGGGGGGTTGAGGGGTCGGTACTCACCCCCCAACCCCCTTGGAGAGGGAGTAGAAGGAGACGAGCTGGACGGCGGAGGCGAGCGGGGCGCCCATCTCCCACAGCACCCGCTTGAAGGAGAGGAAGGGGTGGCTGGTGGTGGTGGCCACGTTGTCCTGGAGCACCTGCGGCACCCAGGGCTCAGGGGGAGGTGGGGGGGGGGGGGGGGGCATGGCCACCCCCATCACCCCCCAGCCAACCCCAGCCCCCACCTCGTCCGCCAGCAGCAGGAGGTTTTCCTCGGCCGCCAGCCGGATCACGGCCTCCATGTTCTGCCGGCTCAGCACGTGCCCTGCCGGCGGGGAGTCCACCGCTGTGTGTCCCCCACCCTCTTCCACACGCGGGGACCCCACTCGTGTCCCCACCTTTCGGGGGGGGGGGGGGGAGGCGGGGAAACTGAGGCTTGGGGGCCGCCCGACTCACCCGTGGGGTCGCCGGGGTTGACGACGCAGAGCACCTTGGGGCGGCACCTCGCCCGCGCCCGCTGCAGCGCCCGCCGCACCGCCGCGGGCTCCACGGCCCAGCCCTGCTCCTCGGCCAGCGAGTACGGCACAGCCACGGCCCCCGCCAGCCCCACCGCCGCCCTGTGGAGCGGGGGGCCCGGCACCGGCACCAACACGCCCGTCGGTTGCGCCGCCGTCTCATCCACCACCAGCGTCACCACGTCCTGGCCGGGAAAGAGCCACCGCGGTCGGCGGGTCCTTGGCGTCGCCGCGGAGGTGCCACCGCCGGTGTCAACGCCCCCTGCGCCACGCTCACCACCACGGCCGCCGCGGTGCCGCTGCAGGGGACGACGCAGCGGGGGTCGCTGGGGACGCCGCCGTCCCTTCGCTCCAGGTACCGGGCCACTTTCCCGGCCACGGTGCCGGTGACGTACTCCAGGTTGTACGCCCCTGGGGATGGCACCGGCGTCACCGGAGCTGCCCAACCTCCCGCTCCCCCCAGCCGTGGGGCAGCCCCCACCGCCGTGGCGTGCCCATCGCCGCCGTACCCGGGCTGCCGCCCTGCAGGTGCCCGAGGATCTCGCCCGCGCGGCGCTTGGCGTCCGCCGGCATGGCCTCGGAGTCCAGCAGCTCCGGGTAGGCGCAGATGGCGGCCACCTGCGGGGATCCAGTCACACACCCCCCACACCCCCCGCCTTGGTCACAACCGCCCCACCCCGACACACCATGGGGCACCCCCCAGGGTCTGGATCTGACCCCCATCCCCAGGTTTTGGGGAGGGTGATGGGCCCAGCCGTGCCCCACATCTGGTTGGGTGGCACCTGGCTGGGTGCTCCGTGGCCCCATGGATGGTGGGGAGAGGGGGGGGGATGTCCGGCTGTGGGGCACCCCCCAAGTGCCGCCAGCCGTGGGGGGTCCCTGTTACCTGCTGGAGGAAGGCGAGGGGCTGGTGGCCGGCGGCCACCGCGTCCCCCCAGTGGCAGCGGGTGACCTCGGTGAAGGGCTTGTCCTCACCCTTGGGGACAAGGAGGCAGCTCAGCGGGGCCACCATCTGCTGTCGTCATCCCCCCGCCCCGTGTCCCCCTCCCCGCATCCCAGGGGACGTGGCCGGGGGCGCTGGGGCTGGAGGATGGAGCATCCCAGGACACCCTGATGGGATCTGGGGGGGGACGTGGGATCTGGGGAACCTTGGGGACGTGGCGGGGGGACACACGAGGGGCCGTGGGAATGTGGGTGGCTTTGGGGACGTGGGGACTGGGGGGGTCATGGGGACCTGGAGGGGAGCACGGGGACATGAGCAGGCACAGGGATGTAGGTGGCTTTGGGGACAGGGATGGGTGGTTGTGGGTGGCTGTGGGGACCCCATGGGGCTCTGGGTGTCCGTGGGGACCCGTGGGTGTCTGTGTGTCCCCATGGGGACCCGCGGGTGTCTGTGTGTCCCTGTGGGGCTCTGGGTGTCTGTGTGTCCCCGCAGGGCTCTGGGTGTCCCCATGGGGCTCTGGGTGTCCGTGGGGACCCATGGGTGTCCGTGTGTCCCCATGGGGCTCTGAGTATCTGTGTGTCCCCGTGGGGCTCTGGGTGGCCGTGGGGACCCACGGGGCTCTGGGTGGTCGTGGGGACCCACGAGTGTCTGTGTGTCCCCATGGGTGTCTGTGGGGACCTGTGGGTGTCTGTGGGGACCCGTGGGGCTCTGGGTGGCCGTGGGGACCCACGAGTGTCTGTGTGTCCCCATGGGTGTCTGTGGGGACCTGTGGGTGTCTGTGGGGACCCGTGGGGCTCCGGGTGGCCGTGGGGACCCGCGGGGCTCTCACCTGGGCCAGCTCCTCCTCGATGGCAGCAGCCCTCTCGAGCAGGAGCTGCAGCGGGGACAGCGGTGGG
Source organism: Leptosomus discolor (assembly GCF_034619465.1). Lineage (NCBI taxonomy): Eukaryota > Metazoa > Chordata > Aves > Leptosomiformes > Leptosomidae > Leptosomus > Leptosomus discolor. Next base: position 70,185,204 of record NC_141395.1, read on the forward strand.
TGCCGGCTGCCGGCCTTCACCGGAGACAGGGGGGGGCCGCCGGTGCCCCCCGAGGTGCCAACGGCCGCCATGGCCGGGGCTGGAGCCGGAGCTGCGGGCGAGTGCCGGGAGGGGGCCCGGGTCAATGGTCAGAAGCTCGGCGGTGCCGGGGCAACCGGGGCGACCGCAGTCCTGGCCCTCTGCCCCGCTGCCTGCCACGTGGCGTGGGTGGCACGGGGCACCGAGCCGTGCTGGGGCACGGGGGAGTGACGTCCTCTTGTCCCCGTTACTCCCACGACCCTCCCAGTTACGCTCCCAGTTATCCTCCCCAGTGCCCGCCCCGTTTCCCTATTTCCCTCCCCATTACCCTCCCCGTTTCCCTCCCAGTTACCCTCCCCAATACCCGCCCCCTTTCCCTATTTCCCTCCCCACAACCCTCCCAGTTACGCTCCCAGTTACCCTCCCCAATACCCGCCCCCTTTCCCTATTTCCCTCCCCACAACCCTCCCAGTTACGCTCCCAGTTACCCTCCCCAATACCCGCCCCCTTTCCCTATTTCCCTCCCCACAACCCTCCCAGTTACGCTCCCAGTTACCCTCCCCAATACCCGCCCCCTTTCCCTATTTCCCTCCCCACAACCCTCCCAGTTACGCTCCCAGTTACCCTCCCCAATACCCGCCCCCTTTCCCTATTTCCCTCCCCACAACCCTCCCAGTTACGCTCCCAGTTATCCTCCCCAATACCCGCCCCATTTCCCTATTTATTACTTGCCCCACAACCCTCCCAGTTACCCTCCCCACAACCCTCCCACCCACCCCTTTTGCCTATTTCCCTCTTCATTACCTGCCCCACAACCCTCCCTGTTACCCTCCCCAATACCCACCCCCTTTCCCTATTTCCCTCCCCACAAGCCTCCCAGTTACGCTCCCAGTTACCCTCCCAGTTACCCTCCCCAACACCTGCCCCAGCTCCCTACTTATTACTTGCCCCCCACACCCCTCCGTTACCCTCCCCATTACCCTCCCAAACACCCGCCCCATTTCCCTATTTCCCTCCCCATTACCCTCCCCGTTACCCTCCCAGTTACCCTCCCCGTTACCCTCCCCGTTCCCCTCCCCACAACCCGCCCTGTTGCCACCCCCTCGGCATTTCCCCAAAGGGGCCGTGCCTCCCGCAGCCATGGCCACAGCAGAGGGGACACCGGGGACACGGGGCCCACGGGGGCCAGGGGTGCCCGACGTCCCCCAGCACCGCAGCACGGGCGGCGCTCACGCCATGGGACGGGGCCCGCTGGCCGTCCCGCGCCAGGTACCGCCGGGCACCGGGCTCGGCACCGCCGACCCGCCCCCGTGTCCCCCACCCCGGCCAGCCCCGCGCTCCGTCCCCCAGGTCGCGTCCCCCGGCTCGCGGGGTGCCCGGCGGTGGCGATGTGGGGTGCCCCTGCCCAGCGCGTGGGGAGCTCGGTGTCACCCTCGGGGTGGCTTATAAGGTGCTTGGGGGGTGGATGGGCAGGGGGGCTGGCATGGCTTGTAGGGTGGCTCAGCGGTGCCCATGGGTGCCCGTGTGATCTGTGGGGTGCCCAGGCCCACAGGGTGCTCCAGCAGCACCCATGGGGTGCCCATGTGATCTGTGGGGTGCCCAGGCCCACAGGGTGCTCCAGCGGCACCCATGGGGTGCCCATGTGATCTATGGGGTGCCCAGGCCCACAGGGTGCCCCAGTGGCACCCATGGGGTGTCTATGAGATCTATGGGGTGCCCAGTCCCACAGGGTGCTCCAGCAGCACCCATGGGGTGTCTGTGAGATCTATGGGGTGCCCAGGCCCACAGGGTGCTCCAGAGGCGCCCATGGGTGCCTCCACGATCTGTGGGGTGCCCAGTCCTGGGGACACAGGGCACCAGGGGAGCAGATGTCTTTCTGTGGGACATCGTGGGGACCTGGGGCTCCCCAGGGCACGCTTGGCCCCAGGGGACACCGCCGGGGCACGGACCACCCTGTAGAACGGGATGTTCTGGGGACACAGGACCCCCCAGGGGACACGTCACCCCCTGCCTCCGGTGACCGTCCCACCCCCTGTCCCGCAGGCGCTGGGCCTGGAGCCCGACGTCGTCTTCTGCCGGGAGCTGTGGGGGGTGACGGGGACGGTGCTGGCCCCGGAGGGAACCCACCAGGTCGTGTAACTGGGGGTGACAGGGACACCCCACGGCCTTGTCCCATCCCATCCCCATCCCTATCCCAACCCCATCCCCATCCCCACCCCATCCCATCCCCTCCCCTCCCTTCCTGCCAAAACCCACCGCGCCCGGGGAGGGGAGGACACACGGCGTTGGGGTCAGAGGGGGACGACCCGGCTGCGCCATCACCGCGCCGGCGGGAGCCCAAGACAAGGCACAGACGGGAACCACTGCGGCGTTTATTGGCGTCCCCAAGGGGCACCCGGTGCCGCAGCCTCCCGCCGAGCTCCAGGCGTGCCGGTGCCACGGGGTGGCTTTGGGGACGCCCCTCCGGTCCCCTTGTGCCCGTCCCCCCCGTCCCCAACCTTGTACCGAGGCCGCTCAGAGTTCGGGGGAGACGCCGTAGACCTCGACCTCGCACAGCGCCAGCGCGTCCTCCCGCTCTGGGATGGTGACGGTGACGTAGCGCCCCGGCAGCCCGTGGCAGCAGACGGTGCTGAGCGACCCGGGGCCGGCGTCCGTGATGGTGCCGCAGCTGCCGGGGCGGGGGGGGGGAGGAAGAGACGGGGCTCAGGAGACGGTGACACCGGTGGGGCACCCCCTGGACACCCCCCCAACACCCCGTTTTTCGGCTCACATGGGGCTGTCCTTGCCGCGCTCGCCCGGCGCGTCGCCGACGTGGACCCGCGCTCCCTGCAGGCGCTGCCAGCAGCAATCCTGCCGGTTCTTCACCACCACGGCCGCCACGGCCCGGCGCCCGCCCAGGTCCACGCTCCACCAGGGCTCCCGCTCTCGCCGCGTGTGGCTGCAGGAGCCGCGCTGCCAGATGCCGTCCCGGTTGCCGTCCACCGCGTTGGCGGCCACGCCGGCAGGGGTGGAGGTGGAGGATTGCGTCGCCCGCTGCTCCCGCGCCACGTTGGGGGCTGCCGACACCACGGGGGGGTGTGGGGGGGGTGAGGGCCGAGGGGCCCGGCGAGCCGCCGGGGTGGGGGGGTGGGGGCTCCGCCGGCGGCTCACCTCCCGGCAGCGGGGCGCAGCCTTGCCGGATCACCTCCACCTCGCACAGCACCAGCGTGTCCTCCCGGTCGGGGATGAGGATGGAGACGTAGCGACCGCGAAGGCCGTGGCAGCAGATGGTGCTGAGCGAGCCGGGACCGGCGTCCGTGATGATGCCGCAGCTGCCGAGAGAGGGAGGAGGAGGAGGAGGGTGAGCCGGCGCGGTCCCGGTGGGGGAGCACGGTGGTGGGGATGCTCACACGGGGTTGCGCCGGCCGTGGTTGACCGGGGAGTCGCCGACGTGGACCTCGGCGCCCTTCAGCCTCTCCCAGCAGCAGTCGTGGCGGTTCTTCACCACCACGGCGTAGACGGCGTGCCGGCGGCCCAGGTCCACCTGCCACCACGGCTCCGCGTCCTCCATGGTGTGGGCGCAGGAGCCGCGCTCCCAGTCGCCGTCCCGGTTCCCGTCGACGGCGTTGGCGGCGCCGCTGCCGGCGTCCAGTACGGAGGACTGGGTGGCCGGGCGGCCCAGGGCCACGTTCTGGGCTGCGGGGACGGGCAGGCTGGGGGTGCCGCGTCCCCAACCCCCCCCCCCCGCCGGTGAGTCCCCCCCGCCAGCCCGCTCACCCCCCGGCAGCGCGGCACAGCCCTGCTCCACCACCTCCACCTCGCACAGGCTCAACCGCTCCTCCCGGCCGGGGACAGCGACGGTGACGTAGCGGCCGCGCAGCCCGTGGCAGCAGACGGTGCTGGTGGAGCCGGGGCCGGCGTCCGTGATGGTGCCGCAGCTGCGAGGACGGGGACACGGGGACACGGTGAGGGTGGGCGAGCGCCGAAGCAGCCGCGCACCGCGGGGCCGGCGCGGCGGCACTCACACGGGGTTCTCAGTGCCGTGGCCGGCGAGGGAATCCCCGACGTGGACGTGGGCGCCCTTCAGCCGGTGCCAGCAGCAGTCCAGGCGGTTCCTCACCACCACGGCCGCCACGGCGCGGCGCCAGCCCAGGTCCACCGTCCACCACGGCTCCGGTTCCCGCTCGGTTTCGGTGCAGGAGCCGTGTTGCCCGTTCCCGTCCCGGTTCCCATCCACGGCATTGATGGCGCTGCCGGCCGGGCTGGCCGTGGAGGACTGGGCTGCCGGGCGCCGCAGGGCCAGGTTTTGGGCTGGGGGACGCCACGGGACGGTGACACCGGCGCCGGCTACTCGCCGCCAGCGGCGACCCAGAGCCGGGCATCACCGAACCGGTGCTGGGGCCTGTCCTGCAGGCACCCCCGTGCCGCGCCCCGGCACACCGCCGTGCCACCAGCTCGGGGACATCCGTGACATCCCCGTCCCCAACCCCGGTGCCCCCCACCCCCGTGTTTCCACCGGCGCCGCAGGGACGGAATCACCCCTGGGAGGGCGCTTGGGGAGGTCGGTGCTTGCTGGTGGCCACCCGGCACGTGCCGGCTCCGCGCTGAGGGCGGTGGTGGGGGGATCTTTGGGCCCTTACCACCGGGCGGGGGGAGGCAGCTCTGCACCATCACCTCCACTTCGCAGAGGACAAGGAAATCCTCCCGCCCGGGGATGATGACGGAGACGTAGCGACCCGGCAGCCCGTGGCAGCAGACGGTGCTGGTGGCGCCGGGACCGGTGTCCAAGATGGCTCCGCAGCTGCCGGGAAGGAACCATCACAGCCACGGCCGGTGGGAAGAGCCCCGTGCCGGGGTCGGGGACCCCTCGCCGGAGACCCCACTCACACGGGGTTCCGCTTGCCGCGGTCGGCCAAGGAGTCCCCGACGTGGATTTGGGCGCCGAGGAGACTCTCCCAGCAGCAGTCGCGGCGGTTGGTGACGGCGACGGCGCCGACCTTGTGCCGGCGGCCCAGGTCCACCCGCCACCACGGCTCCGTCTCCTCCTCCGTGCGGGCGCAGGAGCCGCGCTCCCCGTCGGCGTCGCCGTCCCCGTCCACGGCGTTGGCGGCCGGGCTGAGGGCGTCCAGCACCGACGACATGGCCACGGCGCGGCCCAGCGCCACGTTGGGGGCTGCGAAGTGCCAGAGCGGGGGGTGGGGGTGGGGGGGGAGCGTGGCACCGGGGTCCCGGCTCCGGTAGCCACCCCGTCGCCCTCACCGGGAGCCGCCGCTCACCTCCGGGCAGGGGGTGGCAGCCCTGCAGCACCACCTCCACCTCGCACAGCACCAGCGCGTCCTCCCGCCCGGGGAGCAGGATGGAGACGTAGCGCCCCGGCATTCCGGCGCAGCAGACGGTGCTGAGCGACCCGGGGCCGGCGTCCGTGATGGTGCCGCAGCTGCCGGGGCGGCGGGGGAGGGGGGGAAGAGACGGGGCTCAGGAGACGGTGACACCGGTGGGGCACCCCCTGGACACCCCCCAACACCCCGTTTTTCGGCTCACAGGGGGTTGTCCTTGCCGCGCTCGCCCGGCGCGTCGCCGACGTGGACCTGCGCTCCCCGCAGGCGCTGCCAGCAGCAATCCTGCCGGTTCTTCACCACCACGGCCGCCACGGCCCGGCGCCCGCCCAGGTCCACGCTCCACCAGGGCTCCCGCTCCGGCAGCGTGCGGGCGCACGAGCCGTGCTGCCAGACGCCGTCCCGGTTGCCGTCCACGGCGTTGGCGGCGATGCTGGCATTGGGGAAGGCGGAGGACTGGCTGGCCGGGCGCCCCAGCGCCGCGTTCGGAGCTGCCGAGGGGAAGGGGCACGGCCCGTCACCGCGGCGTCCCGGCGAGGTTTCATCGTGGGAACCCCCCCCCCCCCCAGCCCAGCGGAGGAAGGGCGAGGGGTTGGCACTCACCGCCCGGCGGGATGTGGCAGCCCTGGTCGGCCGCGTCCTGCGCCAGGACCTCGCCGAGCAGCAGCAGAGCCCACGGCAGCGCCATGGCGGGGGATAGGGAGGCGGCTGCGAAGCGGGGGGGACGGTGCCGTTGGGGACCCCCTTGAGCCCCGGGGAGAGGGTCCCACCCCGGGGAGAAGGTCACGGCCCCCCTCCCCAGGTGTATCCCGAGCTCACCGGGGTCTCGCCGCCGGCGCTTACCGCAAGACGCCTCGGCAAGGGAAGGCTGGAGAGTCCCCACCGGCCCCTTCCCGCTGCTCCGGCCCCCGGCACCCCCTTCCCGAAACTGGGAAACCCTCAAGGGAAGGGGATGAGGCAGGAAAGCTGCGGTGCCGCGGCCAGCCCTCGGCTTTAGCGCCTGTGCCGTGGGTCGGGCGGCGAGCAGGGGGTTCCTCCAGGGCTGGTGGAGGAGAAGGAGAAGGAGGAGGAGGAGGAGGAGGAGGAGGAGGGATGGAGAAGGCTGCGCTGTGCTGGCACTGGCTCCATCAGTTAATGTTTAAAAGGGTTTTGGCAACAGGGCGTGGTGCCGCTGCGGCGTGACCACCCCGAGCCGCGGATGACACCGTGCCGGGGAGGGGACGGCACGTCCCCTGAGAGCCCAGCGCCAGGGAGAAACTGGGGCGTGACGTTCTCCAGTGGGAAACCAGCTTCCAACCCCAGTACGGGGGTTGGCCAAGAGCTGCCGGTGGCAAAAAACCAAACTGGTTTTGGTGGGGTGGTGGTGGTGGGGGGGGAAGTGCTTCATCCTCACCGGGGCTTCCCCGAGAGATGGGTGCCGGGGGAAGAGCACCCAGTTTGGCTAGAAAAGGGGTGGAGGGGGAAGGGAAGGAGGCCGGGACGCCGGGGCTGGCTGCTCTGGCTCCTCGTCGGCGCGGTGAGCAGCTGCTCGCTGGGGCGGCGCGGGCAGGGTGCCGGCAGGGTGCCGGCAGGGCGCCAGGGCAGTCCCAGCTCACCGGGCGCAGCGAGGGAAGGGACCCCGGTCCCCTCCTGGTGGCGACAGACACCTCCCCCCCCAGCCATAGCGATGGTTTTTATCAATTTTTATTAATTCCTCGATAAAATCCAGCCAAAAACCCCAAGCTGCAGCCTGGGGGGTGGGGGGCGAGGTGGCCGCGGGGTTTTGGGCCTGCTGGCCCTCACCGGGTGGCCAGGATCTCCTCGGTGGCCAGGCGGGCGAGGCGGGGGAAGGAGAAGGCGAGATGTTTCCGCCAGAACCGGCGGTCGCGGCCGTAGATCTGGGCGGGGAACCGGGGGCTGCCTGTGGGCAGGGAAGCGCCCCCCCCCGGTGAGGAAGGGCAGGGTGGAGGTCTGGGGGAACCCCCTCCCCCCCCCCCCCCCCCTCTTACCGATGCCGTGGAAGATCCTGGCGACGGCCCTGCCGGAGAACTTCTCGTCGTGGCGGACGGCGAGGAAGTGGCGGATGTCGGCGCGGATCTGGCTCTCCTGCAGCTGCGAAGGACACGGGGCTGGGCCAGGTCCCTCCTCATCCTCACCCCCACCTCCACCCCGACCCCCCTCATCCTCACCCCGACCTCAATCCCCCATGACCCCCATCCTCCTCCCCCCAACCCCGACCCCCATCTCCTCCGACCCCCCATCATCCTCACCCCGACCGCCATCATCCTCATCCTCACCCCAACCCCCCCTGACTCCCCTCATCCTCACCTCAACCCCGAACTCCTCCAACCCCCATCACCCTCATCCTCCCCCCAACCCCAACCTCCTCCAACCCCCCTCATCCTCATCCTCCCCCCAGCCCCAATCTCCTCCGACCCCCCAATAAAAGCGGGTTTGCTCACTTCAGCAGCGCCGAGATCTTCCTCCTCCTCCTCTTCCTCCTCCTCCTCCTCCTCGCCGGCGGGCTCCTCCTCGAAGTAGGCCTTGAGCAGAGCCTTCAGGCGGCCGCTCCTCTCCTCCTCCTCCTCGGCAGGGTGAGGCCCGCAGGTCTGGAAGGCCACGCTGCGCCCCCCCCCGCCCCAGCACCATCAACCTCCTCCCTTCCCAGTACCCCACTGGGCCCCCAAACTGGGAAGGGGAGGTTTGGGCAGGGGTTACGGGGGGGTCTCACCTCCGGAAGGCCCGGAAGCAGGCGCGGAGTTGGCCAAGAGCCGCCTTCTCCCTGGCCACCACCTTGCGGTGGAGGAAGGCGCAGAGGGAATCCAGCTCCCGCGCCGTGAGGTCGCCGTAGGCGCGGAGGCGGAAGGACAAATCACCAAACTCCACCAGGATCCCGCTCGGCCCTTCACCGCGCCCCCCTGGAGGCACCGAGAGCTGGTGGAGCCGGTGCTCACCACGACCCGGCAGCTGCTGGAGGGGATCCCCGCCCCCCCGCGGGGGGGAAACACCGGTACCTTGGCGGAGGCGCGGATCCCACCGGAGCTGCCGCAGGGCGCGTTTCACCGGTGCCACCTCCCACCCCATGGCGTCGCTCAGCGCCACCACGTCGAACTCCAGCGAGGCGGCGGCGGCGCCGGGGTCCCTCTGTGCCAGGGCGGCGGCGACAGCGGGGCAGCTGAGGTGGGGGGGGGGGGAGACACCGAAATAACCCGCTGCCACCGCGCCGCGGTTGACCTCCCGCAGTCCCCCCCGGCGCTGCGGTTCTGACCTGCGTGCCGCGGCGCGGAGCTGCCGGGGTCCCCCGTGGCACAGCAGCCGGCAGGACGCGTAGGTGGGAGGCAGCAGCTCCAGCCAGCGCCGTGGGTGCAGCTCCAGGTAGCACAGGAGGGTCTCGATGGCTGCGGGGGAAACGCCGGGATCCCACCGGGATCTCCACCAGGATCCCACTGGGATTCCTCCCCCACCCCCCAGCCCCTCACCTTCCTCCCGGACATCCAGGGCCTCCACGGTTTGGCAGATGGAGAGAGCTCGCTCGTGCTTGCGGCACACCCGCCTCGCCGCCGCGGTGCCATCCTCCTCCTCCTCCTCCTCGTCTTCCTCCGCCGGGAGCTCGGCCATCGCGGCGTCCTCCCCTTCGCCGTCCTGCGAGGGACGCGGTGGCGCTTGTGGAGAGGACGGCCCGCCGTTTTGGCGCAGCCCAACCGCGCTCCGGCCTCCCCCTCCCCCAGTTTAAGCTCAACCCCCCCCGCCATGAAAGCGTTCTCGGCCGCGGCAGCAGAGTCCTGCCCTCACCTCGCCACCGCCGTCCCGGCGTTTCTGGCGCAGCTCCGAGCACCGGCAGGGCGGGAAAACCTTCTGCACCAGCGTCTTGACGGCGAAGAAATCCACCCCGTCGCTGTAAATGTGGCGCCGCAGCTCGGGGAGGTCCCCGCCCTGGCGAGGGCAGCGGTGAAACACAGGGAACCCCCCCCCCAAAATCAAGAGGGAAAGCCCCCCCCCCCCAAACCGTGACACCGCGCCGGTGCCGGTTACCTGTGGGTCCAAGAAGAGGTGGCAGTGTGCCGGCGCGCCGTCCCGCCCGGCGCGGCCGATCTCCTGGACGTAAGTCTCGAAGTTTTTGGGCAGGTTGTAGTGCACGACGCCGCGGACGTCGGGTTTATCCAAGCCCATGCCGAACGCCACCGTGGCCACCACCACGCGGAGGCGGCCGCTCATGAAGCCGCTCTGGACGCGGCGGCGTTCGGCGGGGGAGAGGCCGGCGTGGTAAGCGTCGGCGAGCCACGTTGGCGGGCGGCGGAGGCGCTCTGCCAAGGGGGGAAAAAAAGCGAGAAAAGGGGCTTTAATGGCGCTTAATCGGTGATTTTGGCGGGGGGAAGCGCAGCCACTCGTTCAACCGCGGTGGGGCCGGAGCGGCATTGCCAGCTGGCAGCAGAAATTGGCACCAGGATTCTTCGGGGTGGGGGGGGGCGGCGGAAATTTGGCTTCACGCTCGCTGGGGCGCCGGCGCTCACCCTTGGTGTCGTTCTGGCGCGGTGGAGCCGCTGTGCCGGGGAGGCGGGTGCGGAGGAGCGCCGCGATGCGCGCCGTCTCCTCCCGCCGCGTGCAGTAGACGATGACGGAGCCGGCGGCGCCGAAACGAGGCCCCCGCAGCAGCGCGACGAGGGCCTGGGGGGGGGGAGGGGGGCGAGGAGAGGGAGTGGGGGAGGATTCGCCGTGAGAAAAAACCCACGAATCGGAGAAACCTGGTGAAAATCTGGTGATTTTTGGCCACCCCGCCCGTGTCTCCCCTACCTCATCCCTGTCGCGGTCGAGGGAGACGGAGAGGCGCAGGTTGGGCGGCACGACGGCGGTGCCGCAACCCGCCGGCGTCACCGCTTCCTCCGGTGGGATGCCGAGGTGGCGAGCCACCTCCCGCGCCGTCGCCGGCGTGGCGGTGGCCGTCAGGCCCAGGAAGCAGCGCACGCCCAGGCGCTGCCGCAGAACCTGCCGGGAAAAGGGGGGGAAAAGAAAGAAAGAAAGAAAAAAAAAAAAAAAAATCGACAAAAACCCCATCGGAAAATCAACAAAATCCACCGGGAGAGCCCCGCGGTGGTTTCCCGGCGCCGCCGGCGCACCTGGCAGAGCCGCAGGTAACGGGGACGGAAGTTGTGGGACCACTGGGAGAGGCAGTGAGCTTCGTCGATGCAGGCGAAAGCCACGGGGGGCAGGGAGCCGGCCCCCCACTCGCTGCCCCCCACCAAAGCCTCGGGGGAGAGCAGCAGCACCGGCGCCTCGCCGCGCCTCACCTGGGGGGCGGGGGGTGGGTTGTGGCACCCCCTCGGCGCGGTGACGCCGGGAGGGTCCGGCACCACCCATCCCCTCCCCCCCCCGCCGCCCCGTCACCTTCTCCATCGCCGCGTCCCGCTGGGGTCGGGTCATGTCGGAGTGGACGCAGACGGCGCGCAGGGAGGGCGGCAGCGCCGCGATCTGGGGGCGAAGGGCGTCCCCAATCCCTGGTGAGTTTGGCAAAGGGGGGTGCCGACCTCCCCATTCAGGAAGGCGCCTCCCCCCCCCCCCCCCCCAGCAGCACCCGGAGTGGGAGAACTGGGAGGTTCCAGCCAGCGGTACCTGGTCATCCATGAGGGCCACCAGGGGGGAGATGACCAAGGTGACGCACCGGGAACGCCGGTGGTAGAGGTAAGCGGGGAGCTGGTAGCAGAGGGACTTCCCCGTCCCCGTCGGTAACACCACGAGCGTGGAGAGACCTGGGTGGGGGGGGAAACGAGGAGGGTTGGGGGCTTCGGTTGGCGACCACCTGGTCCCCGGAGGCGGCGGTGGGAGGGTCAAACCCACCGGAGAGGATCCTCATGACGGCCTCCTCCTGGCCCGGGCGGAAGGAGCTGTAGCCCAGCGCCTGCAGAGCCTCCACCACCTCCGCCGGGGGCTCTGCCGGGGCACGGAGACGCCGCCGGTGAGGATGGGCCAAAAAAACCCCCCATCCCCACCCCGGCGCCGCGGTGAGCTGTACCTCGCGCCGCCCCCGGGCTGTAGAGGGGCTCCACGGGCGCAGGGGGCTCGTCCAGGGAAGGCGGCTCCTCCGGAAGCTGCTGGGATCCATCCCCGTCGGTGCCGGCACCGCGCTCTGCCGGGGGGAGGATGGCGGCGGTTGGGACCCCGCAGGCAGCTTTTCGACCCCCGCTGCCGGTGTTTTAAGGCCGGAGGGGGGTCACACCGCGGCACAACCCCCCCCGGGAGCAAAACCAAAACTTCCCCAGGGAGAAAAAAAACGTAATAACGAAAAAACCGCGATTCCACGAGCTCATGCTGGCGCCAGCCACGGCGTGCCGGCAGTCTCACCGGAGAGCTCTCTGTAGACACTGTTGGTTTGGCGAGCCACTTCCTCCAGCGTGGGCAAAGGAGCTTCGTCCTCCTCTTCATCGGCGCCGCCGCTCTCCGCTGGCGGCTCTGCCGGTGACAAGCCTGGCCCTCCAACCCACGGCAAAGCACGGCGGCGTTTCCCCCCCCGCCGCCTCTTCCCCGGCACAACCAGGCCCAAACGTGCCCCCCCCCCAGGCTTTGCCAAACCGAAATCCACCTCCAAAGCCTTACCTCGGCCGCGGCACGCCGCCGCCCAGTGCCCGGCCTCGCCGCACCTGAAGCAGACGCCGGAGGAGCCGCCGCCGCCGAAGCGCTCCGCTTTCTTCCGCCACTTCTGCTGCCACACCTGCGGCGCGAAGGCGCCCCAAAATTAGGGGTTTTTATCCCCCAAAATATTGAATTTTACAGTTTGTTTTGCTTTACTCCACCCCAGTGCCGGGGTTTTGCCAAAACGCCGCGTCAACGCATGAAGCTTGAGGGATTAAAGGGCGTTTTGGCGCAGCCGGCGCTCGCCGAGAGGGCGCCGAAGGGTTTCATGTTAATTAACGGGAAAACAGTGAAAAAAAAGAAACAAACAGGGTTTTGTGGCAAAGCTGAAGGTGCATGAGGCGGAGAAGCCTGGCAGCAGCGGGACGGGCAGGGAGCCGCCCCGCCGCGTGGCCGGGACACCAAAACCCCAAAGAAAATGATGAAAGAATTAAAAAAAGCTGATGAAAAAATCAGCAAAACCGGGAAAAATACAGAAATTCCAATGCCACGAAGATGAGGGAGAGCCGGAAGAGCTCGGAATGGGTTTGGTGCCGCCGCGGCAGCGCCGTTACCTGCTTGCGGAGGCGACTCCCACGCAGGGCGCCGCGGCGCTGGGTGTAAGATTTGGTCTTGAGGTTGAGCCGGACGAAGTTGCCGGCGCTCCGCCGAGGCGCCCTGCGGCGAAGAGAGGTTGGCCCCGGCCCCAAAACGCCCCGATTTAAGGCCAAATCCCCTCGTTGAGAGCCAGGACTTACCCGGCAGCGCCGGCTCGGCGGGGGCGTCCGGGTTTTGCCGCCTCCTCCGCTTCCCCTGGGAGGTTTTCCGAGGGAACCGGCACTTTCCCGCTCTCCTTTCGGGCTGCCCCGCGCTCTTCCTCCTCCTCTCCTTCCGCCTCCTCCTCCTGATCTTCTACCTCCTCGCTCCGCCACAGCTTTGCCGGTGCCGCCGCCACCACCGCGCCGTCTCCACGGGGCCTTTTCCTCCCGGAATCTCCCGCCAAAACTCCCCCAGAGCCACCATCTTGCTGCGGGGCGACCCCCTCGACCCCCCCTCCCCGCTCCCCTCCTGGTGCCGTCCCAGCATCCCCCGGTGCCTCCTGGCACCGCCGCAGCCAGGCGGGATCCAGTGAGCCCAGTCTCTGCGCCAGCGTCCGCTTCAGCTGCTGGAATTTACTGGGGGGAGGGGGCGCCTTCAGCCCCCCCCGTGAGGATGAGGGGGGTCAGCCCCGCCACGGCAGGAGGGAGGAGGAGATCGCCCGGCTCGGCGCCTTCGCTCGGCAAAACCGGCGGTGCTGCGGCTTCCGTCGCCAAATTCGGCGGGGAATTTGGGGAGCGTTGGGGTCCTCCTGGGGGTGGGGGTCCTCCGTGGGGTCAGGGGGGGCTCCTGGGGACGGCGGGGGGGTCACATCGTCCCCCAAAACTCTGCGCCCCCCCCCCGGATGAAATGGGGGGGGTTGGGGGTGCCCCCCACCCCCCAGCTCCCCCCTCTGGGAAGAGCGAGGGGGGTCGGGGATTTGGGGGGGGCTCTGGCAGGAGGGGGATGGGATTTGGGGGGTGGAATTTGGGGGAGGAGGGGGGGAAGGGGGTCACCAGTGGGGCCTGACCTTGCCGGTGGCTCCCAGGTGGGCTTTGAGCTTCAGGCCGTAGGAGTGCGCCGAGGGGGCCGGCACGGCGCCGGCGCGGCGGGTCAGCGCCGGGGTCTGGGGCCGGCGGTTCAGGTGGGCGCCCCAACAGCCCGAGTCCGGCACCTGCCGCGGCACCGCGCGCCGGGAAATCCGCCCGTTACAGCCCGAAAATGCGGCAAAACCAAAGCTTTCGGGCCCCAAACGCGCCAAACCCGAAGCTTTCAGGCCCCCAAAATTGTTCAATCTGAACTCTTGAATCCCCAAACTTGTCAAATCTGAAATTCTAAATCCCCAAACTTGTTAAATTCAAACTTTTCAAGCCCCAAACCTGTTAAATCTGAAGCTTTCAAGCCTCAAATGTGCCAAACCCCAACCTTTCCAGCCCCAAACGCGCCAAATCCGAACCTTTCCAGCCCCAAACTTGTTCAATCCAAAGCTTCCAGTCCCCAAAAATAGTTAAATACAAATTTTTAAATCCCCAAATTTGTCACATCTGAACTTCTAAATCCCCAAATGCGCCAAACCTGAACATTGACCCCCAAAACTCGCCCAACCCCAACTTTTCCAGCCCCAAACTCGCCAAACCCCAACTTTCCAGCCCAAATCTTGCCTAACCCCAACTTTATTCCTCCGCTAAGCCCCAAAATCGGCATTTTCTGGGGCCAACTCACCAATTCCCCTTGCTCAACTCAACCAATCCCCCAAAACCAGGGGGGACCCCCAGGGCTTGGGCAGCCCCAAAGCCCCAACCACGACCCCCCCGCTCCCCAAAACGCCCGAACCTCGGGGGGCTCCTCGGGTCCCCGCTCCGCCGGTGGGGGCTCCGCCGCCTCGCCCCGCCGCTTCAGTGCCTGGTACTCCCGGTAGAGCCCTGCCAGGGCCGCGGTTTGGTTTGGCATCACCGGGACTTACCGGGAAACCCCAAGAGACACCAGGAACCGTCACCAGATCCCCCCCCAAACCAACCTGGTGACGCCCCCCCCAGCTCTGGCCGCCCGTGGGGGGAACCCAGCGCCACTTGGCCCCCTCGAACCCCCCCTAGGGTCCTCTGAACCGCCCTGAACCCCCCCCGGGGTGGAGGAGGGGTTGGGGGGGCGAGGGGAGGGGCACTTACGTCTGATGTCCTCCGGAGCCGCCCGGACATCGGCCTGTAAAGGGAAGGGGGGGAGAGACCGACCCCCCCCCCCAATTAGTTTTGGCGCCCGCAGGACAGAGAGGGCCTCCGACGGGCCGTGATTTGGGGTTTTTTGGGCTGTTTTTTTTTTTTTAAATATATTTTTTAAATAAAGTTAAAGTTTAAATTTGCAGTTGGGACAAGGAGCTCGGGGGGGGGAGGAGAAGCGGGGGGGGGGGAGGAGAAGCGGGGGGGGGGGGAGGAGAAGCGGGGGGGGGGGAGGAGAAGCGGGGGGGGGGAGGAGAAGCTGGGAGGGGGGGGAGGAGAAGCTGGGGGGGGAGAGGAGAAGCTGGGGGGGGAGAGGAGAAGCGGGGGGGGGGAGAGGAGAAGCGGGGGGGGGGGGGAGGAGAAGCGGGGGGGGGGAGGAGAAGCGGGGGGGGGGGAGGAGAAGCTGGGGGGGGGGGAGGAGAAGCGGGGGGGGGGGAGGAGAAGCGGGGGGGGGGAGGAGAAGCGGGGGGGGGGAGGAGAAGCGGGGGGGGGAGGAGAAGCGGGGGGGGGGAGGAGAAGCGGGGGGGGGGGAGGAGAAGCGGGGGGGGGGAGGAGAAGCGGGGGGGGGGAGGAGAAGCGGGGGGGGGGAGGAGAAGCGGGGGGGGGGAGGAGAAGCGGGGGGGGGGAGGAGAAGCGGGGGGGGGGAGGAGAAGCTGGGGGGGGGGGGGAGGAGAAGCTGGGGGGGGGGGGGAGGAGAAGCTGGGGGGGGGGAGGAGAAGCTGGAGGGGGGGGGGGGGGAAGAGCTTGTGGGGGCAGCCCGAGAGGAGCCTCTCTTGGCTTTCACTTTGTGGAGAACAGACCCCCCTTTAAGCAGGGCCACGGCTGGGACACCCCCGCCCCAGCAGTACTGGGACCCCCGGGGACGGCGGCAAACGGGGCTCCCGGTGAAGGGACAACCCCCGGGAGGTTCCCCCAGCCCACCCGGCTGCAGGCCGGAGCCCCTCCGCCATAGGCCTCGACCCCCCCCCGGCACCTGGCTGGGCTTCTTCCGCCGCTCCCGGAAGAAATCCGCCTCCCACTGCTTCAGCAGGGCCTTCACCTCCCCCTGCCGCTCCATGGCGGCCCCGGGGCCGGTTCCCGGGGGGTCTCGTTGACCCAAAAGCCGCCCGGGGTGGGGAGACCCGGGGGTCTCCCTCAGAGCGGCGGGAGAGCGAACTTCCCGCTCCCGCAGCGCCTCAGCCAATGGGAAGGGAAGGAGCACTGACGGGCAGCGGCAGGAACCAATGGAAAGGGAGGAGGGCGGGAGTCGCCGACGGACAGCGCACGAACCCGCCTCCTCCGGTGGGCTTCGCGCTCTGATTGGCGAAGGGAGGTGCTGGGCGTCACCGCGCATGGCCGGAAGCGTGGCCGGAGCGGGACAGTGGAGGGTCCTGGCGGAGAGTGAGGGGCTGGGGGCGCGAGGTGAGGGGGCGGGGCCGGGGGGGCGTGTCCTGTCATGGGGGGGTCCCTGTAATGGGGGGGACTGGGGTGGTGTATCCCTGTGATGGGGGGACTGGGCTGGGGGGGGGGTGTGGGGGGTCCTTGTGATGGGGGGGGACTGGGCTGGGGGGGAGGTGTGGGGGGGTTCCTGTGATGGGGGAGACTGGGGTAGTGTGTCCCTGTGATGGGGGGACTGGGCTGGGGGGGAGGTGTGGGGGGGTCCCTGTGATGGGGGGACTGGGTTCGGGGGGATCCCTGTGACGGGGGAGCTGGATTAGGGGTGATGTGGGGGGTCGGGGGGGGGGGGGGCTATCCCTGTGATGGGGGCACTGGGTTCGGGGGGGGCTGTGGAGGGTCCTTGTGATTGGGGGGACTGGGTAGGGGGGCTGTGGGGGATCCCTGTAATGGGGGGGACTGTCCCTGTGATGGGGGGACTGACCTGGGGGGGGATGTGTGGGGGGGGTGGGCTGTGGGGTGCCCCCTCCGCCACAGCCTGACCCCCTCACCGCCACCACGGCACCAACCCGGCACAGAACAAGTTGGGGGGCTGGGGGGGGGGGCGTGTCCCAGCGTGTGTGTGTGTGTCCGTCCCCCCCATCCCGCAGCCCCCCTCGCTGCCGATGCCACCCTCGTCCCCTCCCTCGCCTTCCTCTGCGCCCGCCGCCTCCTGGCCCACCGCCCCGGCGCCCGCCGCGCCCTCGCCCGCCTCCCCGCCGAGCTCTACCCGCTCCTCTTCCGCGCCGCCTGCCTCGACGCCCGCCCGCTGGCCCTCGCCGACCTGGTGGCCACCTGGCCCTTCCCCCTCCTCGCCTTCCGCCGCCTCTTGGGCCACCCCGACCCCCACCGCCACCGGCCCCCGCCGCAACCCACCAAACCCTGCGTCCAGGCCGTCATCCTGGCCGTCGTGGCGCACCTCCGCCGGGCGCTGGACGAGCCCCGCCACGATCCGAGGTGGGTGCCGGGACGGGCGGGAGCCGTCGTCTTCCTCCTCCTCGCCGAGACGGAAGGGATGGCGCCGCGTTGGCGGCAAGGCGGGGAGGCCACCGGGACCCCCCCCGCCCTCGCCGCGCGCCGGAGCTGGAGCGAGTTGCCACGGCCGGGACCGCCGTCGGTTTTGGTTCCCGGCTCCGTGACTCACCGTTTTTGTTCTGTTTTTGTCCTATTTGGCTCCCTGCTTGGGTGATTCCCCGTTTTGGCTCCGTTTTGGTTCCATTCTGGTTCCCAGCTCGGTGATTCACTGTTTTTGGTTCCGCTTTGGTTCCGTTCTGGTTCCGTTTTGGTTCCCAGTTCAGTTACTCACCGGTTTGGCTCCGTTTTGGTTTCTGGCTCCATGATTCACCGCTTTGTTCCGTTTTGGTTCCCAGTTCAGTTTCCACTGTTTTGGTTCTGTTTTGGTTCCCGGCTCCGTGATTCCCTGTTTTGGTTCCATTTTGGTCCCGTTTTGGCTCCGTTTTGGCTCCTGCTCAGTGATTCACTGTCTTGGTTCCATTTTGGTTCCTGCTCCGTGATTCCCTGTTTTGGTTCCATTTTGGTCCCCGTTTTGGTTCCGTTTTGGCTCCCTGCTCAGTGATTCACTGTCTTGGTTCCATTTTGGTTCCCAGTTCAGTTATTCACCGTTTTGGTTCCCTGCTCCGTGATTCACCGTTTTTTGGTTGTTTTGCCCAGCGAGCGCCGGTGCCGCCTGCGGGTGCTGGACATGACAGGTCTCCAAGACGCCGCCCCCACCCGCGGGCCCCGAGGGGATGAGCCTGTGGTCCGGCACCGTGGCGTTAGCCAAAGCCTGCCTCGAGGTCTCCCGCACCAAAACGACGGCCCCCACCGCCGCTCCAAACGCCGCAGAGGCCCCCTCCGGCGCCCCGGCGGCCCGCCGCCGCCCAGCCGGCGTGGAGATCCGCGCCGACCTCTTTGTCAACGCCACGTCCTACGGTGTCGTGCGGGACGCCCTGCGCGCCGGAGCCGCCGCCGGCGCCGCCTTGCGCCTCAAATGCCGGGATTTCCACGCCGAGGAGCTCTCGGCCGGCGGCACCGTGAGCTTGCTGGAGGCCCTGGCGCCCGCCGGCGTGCGGCGGGTGGAGCTGCGCTTCAACAACCTGGGGCTGGAGGGGCTCGGCGCCGTTTTGCCGCGCCTCGCCGCCTTCCCCGACCTCCTCAGCCTCCGGCTGCCCTACAGCAACGTGGACGTGCGCCGGGGCCTGGCGGCGGGGCCGGACGGCGGCCTGGGGGGTCTCGCCGCGCAGCTGGGGGGGCTGCCGCGCCTCCGGGAGCTCAACCTGGGCTCCTCCAGGCTGTCGGGGAAACTGAGGCAGCTGCTCGGGTAAGTGCTGGGGGGGGGGGGAGGCGGGCGGCGAGGCGTCAGCCTGCTCTTAGTGGGGTGGGGAGTGGGGGGTTTAGGGGTCCTGGGGGCGGTTTAGGGATCCTGGGGGGGGGTTTAGGGGTCCCACAAGGGGGGTTTAGGGGTTCCTGGGGGGGGGGAATTTAGGGGTCCACTGGGGGGGATGGCTAGGGGTCCCGGGCTGGGGGGGGCTTTAGGGACCGCACCCGGTCAGGTCCTGATTAAGGGTGAGAGGCCAATTAAGGATGAGATCCTGATTAGGGATCCGATCCTGATTGAGATCCCCATTAAGGATGAGGTCCCCATTAAGGATCCGATCCTGATTGAGACCGTGCTTAAGGATAAGGTCCCAATTAAGGCTCTAATCCTGATTAAGGATCAGATCCTGATTAAGGATGAAACACTGCTTAAGGATCCGATCCTGACTGAGATCCCAGTTAAGGCTGAGGTCCCAATTAAGGATGAGACCCTGCTTAAGGATCTAATCCTGATTAAGGACAAGACTCCAATTAAGGATGAGATTCCAGTAAAAGATCTAATCCTGATTAAGGGCAAGACCTCACTTAAGCATGAGATCCCAATTAAGGATCCAATCCTGCTTAAGGATGAGACCCCAATTAAGACCCCAATTAAGGATTTAATCCTGATTAAGGCTAAAACCCCATGTAAGGGTGAGACCCCAATTAAGGATCTAATCCTGATTCAAGATGAGACCCTGCTTAGGCCTGAGCTCCCAGTTAAGGATGAGACCCCAATTAAGGATGAGACCCCAATTAAGGATGAGACCCCAATTAAGGATCTAATCCCGATTAAGGGTGAGACCCCAATCAAAGATCTAATCCTGATTAAGGATATGACCCCAATTAAGGGTGAGGCCCCAATTAAGGATCTAATCCCAATTAAGGGTGAGGCCCCAATTAAGGATCTAATCCAAATTAAGGGTGAGACCCCAATTAAGGGTGAGACCCCAATTAAGGGTGAGACCCCAATTAAGGATCTAAACCTGATTCAAGATGAGACCTGACTTAGGCCTGAGCCCCCAGTTAAGGACCCAATCCTGATTAAGGCCGAGACCCCAATTAAGGCCGGGCCCCCAATTAAGGCCAGGACCTTAATTATGGCCGGGCCCCCGTGGCTGACTCCGGCGCCGCCGCGCAGCGCCCTGCCGGCTCCCCTGGAGAGCCTGGAGCTGCCCTTCTGCTCCCTCCTCCCCGCCGACCTCGCCTTCCTCGCCCGAAGCCCCCACGCGCCAGCGCTCCGCCGCTTGGACCTCAGCGGCCACGACTGCGCCGAAACCCTCCTCCAGCCCCTCCGGCACCTCCTGGCCGAGGCCTCGGCCTCCCTCCTCCACCTGGACCTCATGGAGTGCCGCCTCACCGACGCCCGCCTCGAGGCCCTGCTGCCGGCGCTCTGCCGCTGCTCTCGCCTCCGCTGCCTCGGCCTTTTCGGCAACCCCCTCGCCACGCCGGGGCTCGAGGCCTTGCTCCGGCGAACCGCGGCGCTGCCGGAGTTGCGCCTCGTCGGCTACCCCTGCCCCACCGACTGCTACCGCCGGCAGCCGCCCGCCGAGGAGGCGGTGGACGAGGAGCGGTTGGCCGCCGTCGCCGCCGAGCTGCGCCGGGGGCTGGTGAGCTCCGGCAGAGCCGACGCCGTCTGGACCACCAGCCTCTGCCGTTACGGCGCCCTCGACTGTTTCGCCTTGTAGCTCCGGCGGAGCTCGCCGCCCGCCGCGGCCTCACCACCGTCCCCCAACCGCCACCTTCCTCCCCGAATTCGGTGTTTTCTGGCGCTTTTCCCACCATCACCGCGCCGCGGGGGATCCCGGTGCAAGCGTTGCCAGCGCACCGTGCTGGCACATCCCCCTCCCATTCATTACCGCCGGGAGACCGGTTAATCGGGAGACCGGTTAATAAAGAGACGCCGCTCGGCGACGTTACGGCACAGACCGCAACCGCGGTGCCGCTGGCAGACCCGACGGTAACTCCGCATGCAGCACCCCCAACCCCCACCCTGCCCCGGACCCCACGTCCCTGGGGGGGCTCAAAAACAGCACCGTTTGGTTTAAGGGTTGAGTTTTTTTTTCCACACGCTTAACGGGGGTCGCGGCGGGAGCCCCCCATGCCGCGGTGGTAGCCGCCACACCGCGGTGCTGAGCCCCACCGCCCCTTTCCGCCACCGGCACGGGGGCCAGCGGGCCTCCCCGCCTCACCCTTGCCGCGGTGAGCCGGTCATCACCGGCAATTCCCTGGCGCCGCCACCCAGCAACGGCACCAACTCCTCGGTGAGCCGGTAGCGCCGCCCTTCCCAGCTGAAATGGGTGGGGTGCCGTGCCGGTCCCGCGCCGTACTCAAAGCCGGCGCTCCACTCCAGCGCCAAGGCCGAGCGCACCAACCCCACGCCGCCCACCTTGGCCGGCGCCGTGTGGTAAAGCCGCCCGCTCTCCGGCGCCACCGCCAAGCTCTCGGGGCGGAAGGGGACGGTGAGGCGGTCGGCGCCGCCGCAGTAGGACAGGAACCACCGGCTCTCACCGGAGCCCGCCAGGAGGTGGGTGAAGACGATGGGGCGGTCGTCGCACCGGAGGAAGTTCCGCTCCCGGCCGCACAGCGAGACGAAGGGGAATTCGGCCTCGTAGCGCCTGCTCCGGTTCGGCTCCAGGCGCTGGAAGAAGAAGGTGAGGAACCCGACGTCTGCCGGGACCCCCATCAGCCTCATTAACCTCCAGAGGATTAATTAACACCCTCCCCCCCCGGCGTGGTAATTAACGGGGTGGGTTGGTCAGGGGAAGGGAGGGGGTTGGTCAAGGGCCGCCATGGTGGAGGTGCAGGAGGACCAGCCCCACTGGGAAGCTGCTTCATGGATAATTAAGAGCGGGCGCTGCTTAATGAAGGAGGTAATTAATATGCAAATGAGGCCCGGTGGGTGCTTGGCCACCTGCAAAGGTGTGGGAGCTGGGGGGGGGGGGGTGTCCCCCCACTGCTGAGGGTGCAGCACCCCTGGTTGAGGATGAGACCTCAATTAGGGATCTAATCCCAATTAAAGAGCCAATCCTAATTAAGGCCCAGACCCTGCTTAAGGACCAGGTCCCAATTAAGGATCAGATTCCAATTAAGGCCCAGGTCCCCATTAAAGCCCAGACCCCCCCCCCCCCCCGCATTAAGGATTAGATCCCAATTAGGAATTAAATCCCAATTAAGGCCCAGACCCCCCCCAATTAAGGATTAGATCCCAATTAAAGCCCAGGCCCCAATTAAGGATTAGATTTCAATTAGGAATTATATCCCATTCCAGGCCCATGTCCCAATTAAGGATTAGATCCCAATTAAGGATTAGATCCCAATTAAGGCCCAGCCCCCCCCCATTAAGGATTATGTCCCAGTTAAGCCGCCGAAGCGCTTTTGGGGCAATTTCCCGTGGTTTCGGGGGCGCCCCCGGTACCTTTGAAGCAGGTGATGAAATTCTTCACTTTGGTGTCGTCCAGGAAAAGCTGGAAAAAAAAAAAACCAACCGGAAAAAACCCCAAGTGAACCCCCCCCCCCAAATCCCGTTAAATCGCCCCGGGGCCTGCCCGGGGGGGGGGGGTGGAAGGGGGGAGGGCGGTCCGAGCCCCCCCCCCCTCGCCCCGGTTCTCCGGTACCTGCCCGTGGTGGTCGAGGTAATAGAAATACTCGCGGGTGCGGGGCCCCGGGCGCTGCCCCTGCCGGTAACCGGGCCCGGGCCCGCGGCCGCAGCAGCGCAGCGCCGGGTGCAGCCGCATCGCGGCGCCGCCGGAACCGGAAGTGGCGCCGCCGGGAGCGCGCGCCGGGCGGGAAAGCGGGACCCGGCGCCGGAGGGGCCGGCAGCGGGGGGGGGGGGGGAACAGAGACCCCCCCATAGGGAACCGCTCCCTCCGATAGGCACCCGCACCCCTATAGGCACTCACGCTCCTATAGGGACCCGCACCCCCTATAGGCACCCACCCCCCTATAAGGACACGCAGCCCCTATAGGCACCCACCCCCCTATAGGGACACGCAGCCCGATAGGGACACGCAGGGCTATAGGCACCCACACCCCGATAGGGACCCGCACCCCCGTAGGCACGTGGACCCCCTATAGCCACTCATCCCCTCGATAGGCACCCGCACGCCCTATAGGCACCCCCCCCCCCCCATAGGGACACGCAGCCCCTATAGGCACCGGCACCCCCTATAGTCACCCATCCCCCCCTATAGGCACTCACGCTCCTATAGGGACATGCAGCCCCTATAGGCACCCACATTCCGATAGGGACACGCACTCTATAGGGACACACAGCCCCTATAGGCACCCGCAGACCTATAGGCACTCAGCCCCTGGTAGTCACCCGCACGCCCTCTAGGCGCCCTATAGGCACCCACACCCCGATAGACACGCAGCCCCTATAGGCACCTGCATCCTATAGGCACCCGCAGCCCTATAGGTACCTGCACCCCTATAGGCACCTACCCCACCCCGTGGGCACCTGTAGCCCCTGCAGACCCCTATACTATCCATATGCACCCACCCACCCCTATAGGCACCCATGCAGCCCTATTCACAGCCACCCCCCCCCGCACCCCATATAACTCTGCCCACCTCTATAGGCACCCATACCCCCTACAGACACCCGCCTACCCCTATAAATCCCCATATCCCCCCCCAACCGCCCCTATACACCTCACCCCTATAGAAATCCCCCCTATAGACACTCAGACCCCCTATAGACACCCCCGTGCCCCTATATACACACATACACCCCTATATGCGCCCCTGCACGCCCTGGGTGCCCCTATACACCGCTTGTGCACCCTATACACCCCCCCCAATCCCCTGTGCACCCCATACACCCCCACATGCCCCTATAGACACCCATATAGACACCCCTATAGAAACCCCCTACACGCCCCCCCCCCTCCCCCCCGGGCACCTTTACAAACCCCTATATATGACCCTGCGCAGCTTTTGGTACCCCTGGGGGTGCTTATATACCCCTATGGACCCCACATACACCCCTGGGGAGGTACATATACACCCCATACCCGCCCACCCCTGGGGAGGGGCACATACACTGCCCCATGCACCCTATAGCGCCTGGTGCACGCTATAGTGCCTGCAAGGGGAGCCCTATACAACCTGCGTGACCGTATACGCCCCTATAGCCTGGGCGGGGCTTATATAGAACCCTCTGCAGCTCCCATGGGCCCCTTGATCCGCTCCAGAGTGAACGAGCAGCCCCGTGGCTCTCTCCATACGTGGCTTTACTCACACGACGGGGCGGCGCCTCTATACGTCCACCCCGGGGGGTGCAGCCGGGCCCGTCCCTCCCCCCCTATAGTCCCTCTGTGCCCCCCAAACCCGCCTCCCAGCCATTGATCCGCTCCAGAGTGAACGAGCAGCCCCGCGGCTCTCTCCATACGTAGCTTTATTCACACGACGGGGCGGCGCCTCTATACGTCCACACGCCCCAATGACAGAGTTCGGCAGCCCAGGGGACACCCCCAAACCCCTCCCTCCCCCCCCCAATAAACCACACCCCTCCTCCCCCCCCCCGCCCGGGGGGAGGGTCCCGCAGCGGCCGGGCTGGGTTTGTCCCTTGGGTTTGGGGGGGTTTTGTGTTTTTTTAATAATTTTCTCATTTTTAATAATAAATAAAACTTAAAAAAAAAAAAGAAAAAAAAGGGGGGGGAGGGGCCACACACGCACACAAAAAAAAGGAAAAATGAAGAAAAATAAACCCCCAAAATTTAAGATAGAAAAAGAAAAATTAATTCAACGGAAGAGGAGGAAGAGGGGGGGGACACCCCTCCCCCCTCCCTCCGCTCTCCCCACCCCCCCACCCCTCCCCCCGGCAGTGAGCAGAGCTGGGAGGTAGCGCTGGGTGCGCCCCCCACCCTGGGGACCCCCCCCCCTCCCCCTCCCCCCCCCCCCCCCCGGGGACGCCCCGCCCCCCCCCTCCCCCCCTCGAGAAAATAGCATCTGGCTTGAAAATTAGGGGGTTCTAATTAATAATTCTCTTTATAGACCTATATACTCTGGGGGGGGTGCCCCCCCACGGTGGGTGCCCCTCCCCCACCCCGGTGGGTGCCCCTCTCCCCACGGTGGGTGCCCCTCCCCCCCCCGCTGTGGTCCTGCTTTGCCCCGAAGGCACTTGGGGGGCGGCTGTGGGGTGGGGGGGAGGGGGGGGGTGTGAGGAGACCCTTCAGGTGCGGCGGTGGGGGATGGGGGTACACAAGGGTGGCCAAGGTGGGTCCAGGAGGAGATGGGGGGGGGGGTGTCAAAGGGGGGGGTTGGGTGGGACCAAGGGGAGATGATGGGCACCAAGGTGGGTCCAGGAAGAGCAGATGGTGGGCACCAAGGTGGGTTGGGTAGGACCAGGAGGAGATGATGGGCACCAAGATGGGTCCAGGAGGAGCAGGAGGAGATGATGGGTGCCAAGGTGGGTCCAGGAGAAGCAAGAGATGATGGGCACCAAGATGGGTCCAGGAGGAGCAGGAGATGATGAGTGCCAAGGGAGGTTGGGTAGAACCAGGAGCTGACGGGTGCCAAGGTGGGTCCAGCAGGAGATGGGCGCCAAGATCGGTTGAGCAGGACCAAGAGGAGATGATGGGCACCAAGATGGGTCCAAGAGAAGCAAGAGATGATGGGTGCCAAGATGGGTCCAGGAGGAGCAGGAGATGGGTGCCAAGGTGGGTTGGGTGGGTGGGACCAGGAGATGATGGGCACGGGGATGGCTCCAGGAGGAGAAGGAGATGGGTGCCAAGATCGGTTGAGCAGGAGCAAGAGGAGATGACGGGCAATAAGATGGGTCCAGGAGAAGTAAGAGATGATGGGCACCAAGATGGGTCCAGGAGGAGCAGGAGATGGGCACCAAGGTGGGTCCAGGAGGAACAGATGGTGGGTGCCAAGGTGGGTTGGGTAGGACCAGGAGGAGATGACAGGCACCAAGATGGGTCCAGGAGGAGCAGGAGGAGATGATGTGTGCCAAGGTGGGTCCAGAAGGAGCAGGAGATGGGTGCCAAGGTGAGTTGGGTAGGACCAGGAGGAGATGACGGGCACCAAGATGGATTCAGGAGGAGCAGGAGATGATGATGGGTTGGGCAGGCACCAAGATGGGTCCAGGAGGTGCAGATGATGGGTGCCAAGATGGCTTGGACAGGAGCAGGAGAAGATGATGGGCACCAAGATGAGCAGAGGGGCAGAACCAGGAGGAGAAGACAGGCACCAAGATGGGTGGAGGAGAAGCAGAAAATGATGGGTGCCAAGATGTGTCCAGCAAGTTCAGAGATGACAGGCACCAAGATTGGTTGGGCAGGACCAGGAGAAGATGATGGGCACCAAGATGGGTCCAGGAGGACCAGGAGAAGATGATGGGCACCAAGATGGGTCCAGAGAAGCAGGAGGAGATGAAGGGCACCAAGATGGGTCCAGAGAAGCAGGAGGAGATGAAGGGCACCAAGATGGGTCCAGAGAAGCAGGAGGAGATGATGGGCACCAAGATGGGTCCAGAGAAGCAGGAGATGATGGGCACCAAGATGAGTCCAGGAGAACCAGGAGGAGATGATGGGCACCAAGATGGGTCCAGGAGAAGCAGGAGGAGATGATGGGCACCAAGATGGGTCCAGAGAAGCAGGAGGACATGACGGGCACCAAGATGAGTCCAGGAGGACCAATCAGAGTTGATGGGCACCAAGACGGTTTGGGCAGGGCCAGGAGCAGGTGATGGTCCCGTGCTGGGTCCAGCAGGGCCAAGTAGCCGTGGTGGGTGCCCAGACAGGTCCTTTGGGGCCCGGTGTGGCAAGACGGTGCCGGTGCTCTGCCAGAGATGGGCACCGCGACCCCTCCGGCAGCCACCTGCCCGCCCAGCTCCTCCAGCACGCCGGGACGGGCAACCGGCCACAAGGAGCCACCCAAAGGGATGCCCCCTCCCCCACCCCAGCACCCATCCTTGGGTGCACCCCGGTGGTGCCCACCACCTCCTTCCCTGCATGTTGGGACTCTCCCGGCGCGGCGGACGCTTGTCACCCCGGTCCCCAACGTGCCACCTTCTCCGGGTGCTCAGCTCGGCACCAAGTGGCTTCTCCTGGCCCTAGTGGTCCTCCCTGCCCCACGGCCGCCCCATGGCCACCCCACGGCTCTGCTCGCAACCAGAGAAGCCCCAACCCCAACGGCGACGTGAGGGCTTCCCCCTCCCCCGTTCCCCAGGTCCCCGCGGCCACGCCGCAAACGCCGCCGGTCCCCACGGAGCCGGGAGGCCTCTCGTAGGTGCTGCCGACCCCCGGGGGTGGGGGGACGCCCCCGCTTTGGCCGGGGTTTGAGGAACCATCCCGTGTCCCACTGCAGGACGGCGCGCGGCGTTGGGGGGGACACCACCGCGAGCCACCCGGCACCCTTGCGGTCCTCGGCCGAGCGGGGTGGGAGGGGAGGGGGCTCGTGGTGGCGGCGGTGGCGGTGGCGGGGGGGTGTCTGGGTGGCGGCTGCTATAGGATGCCCTCCATGAAGCTGGTGTCGAGGTGCTGGATGAGCACCCGGAGGAAGGACATCTCCTTGCGGGTGTTCTCGAAGATGATCCGCGGGTCGTCCGACTGGCAGCGCAGGCAGTTGGGGGCCATCACCATGGCCAGGTTATTGACGTCCATCTTGGTGACGGCCACGTTGGCTGGCTGCACGAACACCTGCGGCGGGAGGAGGAGGAGGAAGAAGGTGGCGGTGGATGGGGCGGCGGGAGATGGGTGGAGGAACCATGTGGACCTCTTGGATCTTCACAAGAGGGCGGGGGGAGGTGGTGGTGGATGGGGCAGTGGGAGACGGGTGGAGGAACCGTGTGGACCTCTTGGATCTTGGATGAGAGAGTGGGGGGAGGTGGTGGTGGATGGGGTGGTGGGAGATGGGTGGAGGAACCGTGTGGACCTCTTGGATCTTGGATGAGAGAGTGGGGGGAGGTGGTGGTGGATGGGGTGTTGGGAGACGGGTGGAGGAACCGCCTGGACCTCTTGGATCTTGGATGAAGAGGGTGGTCGGAGATGGGTGGAGGAACCGCATGGACCTCTTGAGTCTTGGACAAGAGGGCGCGGGGAGGTGGTGGTGGATGGGGCAGTGGGAGACGGGTGGAGGAACCACGTGGACCTCTTGGATCTTGGACGAGAGGGCAGCGGCGGGGAGGTCACCACGTGGGGAACCCCACGGCGACTCAGGGGAACCCGAAGCCACCTCCAGACGGGAGGTGGCCGCCAGAGGAGGGGAGGCGGAGAGGGGCCCGGCCGTACCTGTAGGAAGCGGATGAGGTAGCACAGCACCATTTTGTTGATCCTGGGCAGGGAGTGGACGACGGCGATGGCCGCCTCGGGGTTCTCGTAGTGGGTGATGCACTGCTCGTAGAACTCGTGGGGGATCAACGGCTCCTCCAGCTCCCGGTACCAGAGCTTCAGCAGGGAGGCTGCGGTGAGAGAAGATGGGGAGATGTGAGACCTGGTTGGGTGAAGGACCTGATTCTGCACCCCCTCCCACAGCGCCCTGGGGGGGCGGGGGGCCTTACCGGGAACATGAGGGTCCTCCAAGCCAGTGGGGATCTTCCACTGGTCCACCTGCAGCTTGAGGGCGTTGACCTCGTCGATGTCACCGGGGACTCTGTGAGGGGGAAGAGAAGTTGGTCCCCAAGCAAGATGTGGGGACCCACCAGTGTAATACCCGCCCCCCCCCCCCCCCCCCCCGGCTTTGGGGGTCCCCCAGGGGGCGTGCGGGGCTCAAGGCGAGCCAAGAGGGGACATCAGCTGGCCACAGAGCCATTTTGGGACCCCCGTTGCTGCCCCGCGGGGACGTGGCCTCCTGCCGCGCTGTGGGGCTTCGGTTGGGGGTTGTGCGTGGACCCCAAGACCCTGACACGACTCTGGGGGGCCACCAGAGAACGGGCATGACCCATCCTCATGGCCTTGGAGCAAAGGAGAAGTTGGGGGGCTGCTCTCAAGGAGAAAGGCACCCGTGGGGACGCGGGGAACGGGAGAGCTGCCCCATAACGAGGTGGTTCATGGCTTCCCCCATGAGAAGGTCCAGGTTGCCACCATCCTGGGGGTTCTCCCCGCAGCCGTAGGTAGTTTTTACCTGAAGATGCCCTCGGTCTGGTCCCCGTTGAGCGCCAGGACCTCCTCGGAGAGGCGGGTCTGCACCCAGGGCAGCTGCCGGTCGGGGTACCGCTCCTTCTGCATGTTGATGATGTCCTGCAAGGAGCTGCCGAACATGGAAGGGTTGAAGACGGCATTCTTGGCGTGACGGATCTCCTCAATGTTCGGTTTCTTCAGGCCCTGCGAGAGAGAGAGAGGCCACCGGTGCCGTCAGCAGCCGCAACCGGTGTTGCCGCAGCCAGGACGGGCACAGGGGGTCCTGCTCAATCCCAGCACCCCATGGCTGAGCTCCAGGGTGGACACGTCCAGAGCCTGAGCCCACCTCATGATGGGGAGGGTGGATGAAGCCATGGATGAACTCCAGCCAACCCAGCTGAGGTCTCTGGTGGTGCCTGGCGCCAGAAGCTCGGTGCCGAAATGCGGCACACACCATCTTGATTCAAAAGCGAATCCGGCCCTGGGGACTCTCCCCCGTGGTGGTTGGTGGGACCCCCATGCTCTGCCGTGGGGCCACGGCGACGCTGGAGCACCAACGAGCCACGTAGGGAGGGGGACGAGCCACGGCTCTGGAAAGCAGAGCGCTGGCACCGTGGTTGGTTTATCCGTGGCTGCTTGAAGCCGGGGTGCCATCACCGTCACCGGCTCCTGCGCGGTGCGGGGCCAGGGGAAACCTCTGGGTCCCAGAAGGGAACTGCTGGTCTTCCCACCATGCAGGGGACACGAGCGGCCGCGGCTGAAGGGATGGACGGAGCAGATGTTTGCGTGGTGGGATGGAGGGAGCGGACGTGTGCGTGGTGGGATGGAGGGGAGGAGATGGATGGAGCGGACATGTGTGGGGTGGGATGGAGAGGAGATGGATGGAGTGGACATGTGCATGGTGGGATGCAGCAGAGGAGATGGACATGTGCATGGTGGGATGGAGAAGAGGTGGATGCAGCAGCCACGAGCATGGTGGGATGCAGAAGAGACGGACACAGTGGAGGTGTGCATGGTGGGATGGAGGAGATGGACGGAGCGGACGTGTGTGTGGTGGGATGCAGCAGAGGAGATGGACGCAGTGGAGGTGTGCGTGGTGGGATGGAGAGGAGATGGAGGTAGTGGAGGTGTGTGTGGTGGGATGGAGAGGAGAAGATGGATGCGGCTCCCCACAAGCTGGGTCTGGCCCAGCATCTCTTCTCCAGATGCCGGATGGAGCCACCCCAGCTGCGCCTCGTGCCGCTGGTGGGGTCCAGGACCTCAATCGCTCCCATCTCCGCCTTGCCCGGAAGCCGGGGAGCTGGGAGCCGCTGGAGCCTCCCTTCCAACCCTCGGCATGCTTCCGCTCCTGGCATCGCTAACCTTGGTGACCGGCAGGTTTGGGGTGGACCTGGGGGACCCTAGAACATCCCCAGAAGGATAAACCACGCTGGAGATGCCTGCGGCACCCTCACCACGCACCTGGCACGAGCCGCCGCGCCGTGTCCACCTCTCTCCAGCTTCATCCCTTCTCCTCCTCCTCCAGACCCCATCCTCAAACCCCAGCAGCAACCCCCCAGGGTGGTCCTGGCCCCACCGCTGCCCTCCCCACGCCCAACGGTCGGACGATACCTTCTTGGCTCCCGTCAGAGCTGCCTTCTGCAGCTTGTTGTAGCAGTATTTGGCGTAAGTGCTTATTGCCACCCCTGCAAGACAAGACAGAGAGTGGGGGGATGTCACCGGGGGTGGGGGGTGGGGTCATGGGTCATGGTGGGGGCGGGGGGAGGCAGTGGGGGGGGGGTCTGTCCCCTGCTGGGGCCGGGGTGAAGGTCACCCCAGCTCCAAGAGGGTGTCAAGGTCCCCTCCAGGATGGGGTGCTGCTCCATCTCTATTCCCATCACTGCTCCTGGTGGGACAGGGAGGGGGGGATTTGAGGAGGACGAGGTGGCACCCCCCTGCCCCGGCCCCCCCCAGACCCTTCTTGCAGGGAGGGTCCCCCACAACTCAACCTGCTCCAGACCTTGGAGAAGCCACGTCCTCGTACCCACCAAACGTGGAGCCCTGGAGCCCCCTCAGCTCCAGCCTCTCCTTGCTCACTCTGGTGGCCTCGTGCGGGGACTTCCCGGCTTTTGGGGCTGATTTTTCAACCCGCAGCCATCGCTTCCACTGTCACCCCCCCTGCCCCCTACACTGTCCATCCTCTCCTCCTGATGCCACCACTTCTACCCTCATCCCCCTCTGCACCATCCATCCCCTCTTCTTGATCGGCTTCAACAAGGAGATGGCACCCTCAACCCTTGGAGCATCCCCCAGCTGCCAATGGGCTCATCCCAAGGGAGATGCTCCAACATCCCACACCCGAGATCCCCCAGCACCTGGTGGTAGCTTCTGGACCCTCCCCCAGAAGACACTGGCAGCCCCATAAATTCTTCCAAAAGCTTCAAAATAGGCAAATTGAACAAAAATTTCCATCATCTGGGACCTTCTCTGCTGTGGTGGCTTTGAAACCACGATGCCAGCACCCGTCCTGCCATGGCCGTGGCTTTTGTGCCACCGGAGCCTCACACCCTGGTGCATCCTGACCCAGTCACACCGGTGAGAAGCCGTCCCGAAGGAGGGGGCTTGGCGGATGTCCTGGACTAGGTGACCTCAAATCTGGTGCCCGTTGATAGAATCATGGAATGGTTTGGGTTGGGAGGGACCTTTGAAGGTCATCTAGTTCCAACCAAGTCCTTCTCCACTCTCCATCCCCCCATCCCGGGCGGATACCGGGGGTTGTCCCCACCCATGTGCAGGACCTTGCCCTTGGCCTTGGTTGAACCTCACGAGGTTCACATGGGCCCCACATCTCCAGCTTGTCCAGGTCCCTCAGGAGGGTCAACCCCACCACTCAGCTTGGTGTCACCTCCAGGCTGGCTGAGGGTGCGCCCGGTCCCACCGCCTGCGTCGGTGATGAAGACCTTCAACAGTCACCTCCACTCCTTGGGTGCCTCCACCCACCCCCCCAGCTCCAGGTCCCAGCCCCACCATTGCCAGGCCTCCAGGTTGACGTCTCTCATCTGGTGCCGGCAACCTCTCGGTATCATCCGGGATGCTGAGCCTTCACCGGCGTCCCGCGCCGGTCGGCGAGTTCCCGGCAAACCCCGCCCAAAACCCAGCGGGGTGCCGGGAAAAGCGGGGCTCAGCACACGTCCCCGCCTCGCCCCGCCGGTGGTGGCCGCGGCACCACGGATGCTCGTGCCCAGCTGGGGGTCACCCGGCCAGAAAACCCACTGGCACCTCCAGAGGGACTCCGCTCCGTGAAGTTCCTACCTTCCCCCTCTCGTTAATGACTATCGAGTTAGTGGTATATTAGATACTTAGATATAATGTATTATATTGTATTATAGTTATTATATTATATCTATATTATGTATAGAATAGATATAATATATATTATATATAACATTATATGTTTATAGATAACATTATAGATAAGGTTATATATTTATCTATAAAGGTATACATAATATTATGTATTTGTACACTATTTATATAATATTAAAAATATTGTATTTGTAGAAAATATTCCATGTTATATATCTATATTTACTGATAGTGTTGGGGATAATATTCTATATTTATCCACTAGATTTATCTATTATCTATTATTAATGTTATATTCACATTAAGGAATTCATTGTATATTTAATCTATAGCATTATATATAATATAGAAAATACGGTATATAATATATTACAGTGGATATTATAGATAATATTATATATAATATCTATATATTATATATTATTTTATATATTATATCTACACATTATAGAATAATACAGTATATATCACAATGTTATATATATATTATAGTTCTATATTATATAATTGTGTATTGTTACACATTATGCAATTATATACATTATATAATTACATAATATAAGAATTTATAGTCTATAATATAAAATTTAGTATATTTCTCATATTATATTAGAGTATATTATAGTATATTATAGCGTCATATGATATATATATAATATATATAGAATATACCACAATATACTATATTATAATTATAGTATTATTATAACATAGTACATTACAGTATATTTCTTATAGTGTAGTATATTATGATATATCACAGTATATTCTATAAAAACACGTGGGCGTATCTCTACAGCCGTGATCTTTATGGGCCGGACGCGGCGTCAGCCGCCCGCCACGCCCTGCCTCCGCCACCCCACGGCCGACACTGGCCGCCCGGGGCCGCCCCGTCCTCCCCGCACCCTCCGTGTCCGGCGGCGGCAGCAGCAGCAGAGCCGGGGTGCGGGGTCGGGGGGGTCGGGGGGCTGCGGGGGAGACGCCCCGAGCGGTGTCGGGCCCTACCATGGCGCTCCGCGGCGCAGGGCCTGGCCGCCCGTCGCAATTTGGGTTTCTTCTTATTGGTCCTTTCCAGGAGCTCTGTAATGTGCTGGGTCACTGGGGAGCAAAGAGAGCGATGAGGTGGGAGGGGAGCGGGAGGGGGACGGACCGGGGGCGGCGGGAAGGTGAGCGGGGGCGGGAAACGGGGACGGAAGCGGGAATGGGGAGAGTGGAGCGTGGAGGAAGGCCGTGGGGTGGGAGTGAGAGCGGGACGATGAGGTGGCAACAGGAGGAGGAGCGAAGGAACCGGGGATGAAGATTGAACCGAAGGACGATGGAAGGTGGAAGGACATTTGAAAATGACAACGCAAAGTCTGGCTCTGCTTCATAAACGGGGTGTAAAACGGCAAATAAAAATAAACACAACGGAAATGAAACTGAAACCGAAACGGAAATTTAAAGAAAAGAAAAATGAAGTAAATTTAAAGAAAAGAAAATAAAAATGACACAGAAAAGAAAAATGAAAAGTAAAAAACCAGCAACGGAAATACAAAAAGAAATAAAACAGAAATGAAACCGAAACAAAAAACAAAACTGCAAATAAAAATAATCATAAAAAAGCAAGTAAAATAAAAACCAAAAATAGAAATAAAAATGAAAAT
Source organism: Leptosomus discolor (assembly GCF_034619465.1). Lineage (NCBI taxonomy): Eukaryota > Metazoa > Chordata > Aves > Leptosomiformes > Leptosomidae > Leptosomus > Leptosomus discolor. The sequence goes on from NC_141395.1 coordinate 70,218,734, forward strand.
AAAAATTAAATAAATACAGAAAATAGAAATGAAACTGAAGATAGAACTGAAAATTCAGGAAAATAAAAATAATAATGCAAGTAAAATAAAAAATGAAAATAGAAATGAAAAATACATAAAATGGGACTGAAAAGAAATCTGAAAATAAAATAAAAATAAACGAAAATGGAAACAAAAAATATATAAAATAGAAATGAAACTGAAAAGGAAAAGGAAAATAAAAATAATTTTGAACGAAAACAAATTTTAAATGAACACAAATGAAAATACAAAATAAGTAAAATAGAAGTGGAACTGAAAATAAAAATGAGATAAATGAAAATAAATATATGAAATACCAACGAACCTGAAAATCAAACTGAAACTGAAACTGAAATAAAGGAAATCAAACGTAAACGTGCAAGTGAAATAAAAAAGGAAAACAGAAAAAAAATGGAAAATGAATAAAATGAAACTGCAACTGAAGCTGAAAACAAAATAAAACTAAAGGGAAAATAAAAATAAACTAGAAATGAAACTGAAAATAAAAATAAAATAGAAATGAAACTGCAAATAAAAATAACAGGAAATGAAAACAAAAATGAAAATAAAATCAGAAATTAAAAGAAAAAAGAAAACGAAATAAAACGGCAGCGAAAGAACCTGGAAATGGACCTAAACGGGAAATGAAAAAACAGCAAATGAGGCGTCGGTCACGTGAGGAGGGACACAAACCTGACCACAAACACACTACAATGGCCATGGGGGGAAGCCGAAACTGAGCCCCAAGTGCCGGTGACCACAACGAAGAAGACCCAGTCGGTGCGGCGGCGGGCGGCGGCGCGGGGCCGGAGCGGAGCGCGGGCTCGCTGCTGGCGGGGGGCGCAGGGGGCAACCTCGGGCCGGCGGAGCGCCGGGTTTCACCACCGGCGCACCAAATCCAGCGTGAGGGTGGTGAGGACGCGCGGTTGACACCTCTGCTGCGGGCGGCGGCACAGGCAGCCCCCAGCCCCGGCTGCGGCACCCACCGTGTGCCGGCCCCAACCCGGCATGACGGCACCGCGGCCGGCTGCCCATCCCGCCCTCGCACGCGGAGCTTCCCCAGCCACCCTACGGCTTTCCCTGTGGAGACCTTGGTTGGGTCCATCTCCTCCCGGTCCCAAGCTGGGCAGATCCACCACAGCTCCGGTGTCCCCGAGACGTCCCCTGGGAAGCCGAAGGGCACCCAAAAACTACCGGAGCGATTCCAGCTCCATCTCCCGAGGCTGCCTGGCCAACGGTGAAAACCTGGGGCCTCCCCCCCACCCTGGGGCCTCCATCTCTGCCTCATCCACCACCCACTGCGAGACAACACCCACCCATGGGACGTGGGGACGCCCAACCCTCCAGCCGTGCCGTGGGTGGCCAGCAGGCAGCACGTCCTCCTGCCAGACTGGATCCCACCACCCGCGAGATGATACCAGCAGTGAAGGAGCGGGTTCGGCCAAGCCCACGACTGGAGAGGGGCTCCTACAATCCCCACCTGTTTGGGGTCAAACACCCCAAATTTATGTCTCTTCTATCTGCCGTGACCAAAAACTATGCTGGGAACTGGGAATAGAGCTGGGTGTTTCTTTCCAGCATGGGGGTTTTTTGTTTGGTCCAAAGCTACTTGAGAAGCCAGAAGAAGCATCTGGAGATGGTGAAATCACAGAATCCTGTAATGGTTTGGTTTGGGTTGGAGGGGACACCTAAAAGTGTCCCCACGGGTGAGGAGAAGTCCCAGGAGCTCTCGCTGACGGCCACCCCCAGCGGAGGCGACGCCGAGCCCGCAGCAAAGGTGTCAAAGCTCGTTTTGTGTTGGGTCTCAACGCTGGATTTCCGTGCGCCGGCGAGAAAAAGCCGGCGGTAAAGGCACCGCCGGGCTCGCTGCACCGCCGGGAGGGCTGTTGGAGGAGTTCCTCGCCCACCTTTTCAACGAGGAGACTCCCGAATGCGAAGGGGAAAGGAACCAATTAATAATAATAATAAGCAAACGGGTTGCAACGTCAGCAGGGACCGAAGCCACCGGGCAGTGGTTTCTCTCTTACCTTTCGTGTCATTCACCGGATCCATGTGCCTGTAAATATATCCTTCTAGGTAGGAATGAAATTTGGGGGTGGGTGGGAAAAAGGCCAAACAAATGGCCATGAGCTCCCAGCCCCGGGCCAGGCTCTCGTAACGGAAGTTCTCGGTGGTCTGCCGGCACAGCTGGATGTAGAGCTCGTCTCTCAGACCCTGCATGCTCCAGCCTTTGGTGGCGATCTCCAAGGCCACGTTGAGCTGGTCCGTCTTGGCCCGCCGGTCCCCCATGTACATCTGAATCAGTTTAAAGATCTCGCACGCCTCTTTCTTGACGTTGCGGTCGTTGGTCATGATCATGGGTTTCTTGATGGACTCGCTGCTCCAGGCCAGCATGTTGGCGATGGACACCTTCCTGCGGAAGAGCCCTTGGGTGTGCTTGTTGAAGTGCTTGGAGGCCCAGTTCTCAATGTCCGTCTCTGAGGAGGGCTTCCGCAGGTTGAAGGTGGGGAAGACACAGCTGGCGCTAGGCATCATGTTCCTGGTCTGCCTGCTGCTCTCGAACTGGGCGCAGGCACCGAGGTCCTCCGACTAGGAGACAACAGGCAGACAAGTCAATGTTACCAACGGCACGGCCACGCCACCAAAGCAACCAACCAGGCAACCAACGGACCAAGCAAGCAAGCAAGCAACCAACCAACCAACCAAGCAACAAATCAACCAACAAACCAACCAACCAAACAAGCAACAAATCAACCAACCAATAAACCAATCAAACCACCCAGCCATCCACCCAACCATCAAACCAACAAACCAACGAATCAACAAATCAACAAACCAATCAAGCAACCAACAAACCAACCATCAAACCAACCAACCAAGCAACCAACCAAGCAACCACCCAACAAATCAACCAATAAACCAACCATCAAACCAACCAACCAACCAATCAACAAACCAACCAACCAACCAACCATCAAACCAACGAACCAATCAAGAAACCAGCAAACCAACCATCAGAGCAAGCAAGCAATCAACCAAAAAACCAACCAACCAACCAACCGTTGCAGCATTAAGAGGTCGCCTCACGCTCGCACCGAAAGCTACGTCCTCTCCAAGGAGCTGCTCCTCAATCTCATCATGGGCCAGCAAAGCTGGCCTGGTGCCAGCGGCCAAGGTGGGTCATGGCACCAATCAGCATCAGGAAGGAGGGGACCAGTGGGTGGATAAGCAAAGCCACCCAAAAGCCGACGTGCTGGCTCCCTTCATGCCCAGCACCCTGGTCACTCGGGCTCTGTAGTCACGGAAAGAAGAAGCTGGTGGCTGTCAATGACGTGGGGGAAGCAAAGGGCAAGTGGCTTCAGGCTCCACCCGTCCTTTGGGCACACCACGGAGGGGACACACTCACCTGTAACCAGCCCCGCCCCCCCCCCCCCTCTCCCCAAAGTCACATTCGACCACGGTTCTCCAGCGGCCACGTACCCAGGAGGAGGCTGGTGGCTCCTCCAAGCCATGAGCAACACGGATATTGTTTCTTTAGATCCCATGTGCAGAGGGACACAAGCTGCCCAGGGTCCAACCTCGCCTGTGGAGCACCCAGCTGGGTAGGACCTCTACCCCTGAAGACCAGTGTCCTTCTACTACTGCAACCAGCCCAGCTTGTGGATCTCACCCCAGGAGACGGAGGGACACCAAAACAGCTGATGGCCAGCGTGGAGAAAGGCAAACAAGGACACTTGGGATGGACTTCGCCCTGGTCCTGCTGCCAGGCAATGTGGCTTCATCGTCTGTCACCTCCCTCTTCCGCAAGTGCAATGTCCGGGCCAGCATCACCTGGGTTTGGTGGCCCTGGGGAGGTGGCCTGTGGGCAAGCAGGCAGCGAGCCCTTCCCAGGGACCGTGTGCAAGGTGACTGCAGTGGTGCTGCGGCCTTGGGAGTGGGTTTTAGACGAGGAACAGATGAAGAAAACCAGGAGGCAGAACCAAGGTGGAAAGAGCCAGGGCCACGTGGAGGTGGCAAGTCCAGGAGGGGACAAGGAAGCCACCCAAAGAGTCACCAGAGCTGCTGATGGATGACTGAGCTTCTGCCGCGGTGATGACGTCAGGGATGTGGCCACGGGGACACGACAGCTTCACCCCTCGAGGGACCCAGCCCCACCATTCCTACAGAGGCCACATCACCCAAAAAGTCCTTCAGTGTCCTCCAACCCGCTGGTCAGCTGAAGGCACGTGGGGCTTCCTGGGTGGAAGGAGATGGAGCATTTCCTCCGAGGCTTCTTGCTCAGCGGCCATCGCTGCCGCGGCTCTTCCAAAAACTGGTCCACGAGCTGGGCCACAGTCACGCTGTTCATCCAGGGCACCCGGGGAGAAGCTAAGGACCACGTTGCCTGGGGACATCAGCCTTCTCCAGCCATGTCCGCTCCATCGGACGGCGTGGACAGGCTGGGGAGTGACGCAGGCAGCAAAATGTGATGGATTTGGGCTGCTCGTGCGACCGTAAAATTCGTTTCGGCCCTAATTAGCACAGTCCTAAATGAACTTGGGGGAAGCCAAGGCCTACAACAAGGCGATAACCAATCGGGCGTCATGGGCAGCTGGCCGTGACCTCCTGGCAGGGCGCTGGGAGGAGACAGCCTCGTGGGGTGACCCTCCTTTCATCTCAGGGATTAGGGGGACCCTCAAACCCAGAAGGAAACTCAAGCACGCTGTGGGGGGAAGGAGGTCCTGGTGCCATCGGACGCACCCCAGCGCATGGCCACCGTGGGGACGCGCCATCGGTGACACTGGGCACATCGCAGTCGCGTGTGCCGCCGCGTCAACATCTCCTGTGTGTTCCTCTCCTCTGGCAGGTCTTTGTATCTCCCCACACGTCACCCCCAGCATCATTTTGCTCTGGTTTTCTCCGTTTCTGTCACATCTTGCTGTGGTGGACACCACGATAACCCTCTGCACAAAGCTCCTCACCAAGGCCGGCCACCGCGAGAGGCTTCTGCTTCAACCAACGTTAGAGGTTCCCCAGCTGATGGGGGGTGGGTAGGAAACCGAATGAAAACCACGTGATAATCTTAGATGTGATCATTGAGTGGTTTGGGTTGGGAGGGATCTTCAAAGATCATCTGGTTCCAACCCCCCTGCCATGGGCAAGGACATTTCCCACTACATCAGGTTGCTCAGAGCCCCGTCCAACTTGACCTTGAACGCTTCCAGGGATGGGGCACTCACAACTTCTCTGGGCAACAGGGTCCAGTGTCCCACCACGTTGGCTGGGAATTTGCTCTTCTTGGATCGGGCGTCCCTGAGCTGGAGGACATCAAACAGGGTCAACCAGACAGAAAAACCCAGGCAGCGCAGAAGAGTCCCACCGCGTCCCCAGTCCCAGGCAGAAGACACAGGATCACTAATGGTGGCAGCTATTCCTCTTGGCCACCGCGAGCAGCCAAAGCGGATTTGGAGCTCTCCAGTCTTGGGTTTGAACCTCCTCGGGCAGCACCGAGTGCTCGGGGACACTTGGGCGCGGGGAAGTTTCTTCTGCTGCCTTTGGATGCGGCGCCCCACCGACCTCCTGACACACTCCCATTGGCAAAAAAGCATTTTCCAGATTATTTGCTCCCTTCCCAGGTCCACGTCCACGGTCTCTCTCCTTGCTGATACCAAGCTCCACCCTCCAGGCAGTTTTCCAGAGTAACTATCCCCCCACACATGGCGTCGTCATCCATTGTAGCCTTTCCTGGCCTTACCTCAACCCTCGATGCATCCAAAAGCAAGTGGTCTTCCTCCAGAAACCCTCCTCTTCACCTCCCCACCTCTGCAGCCCATCTCTGGGCTCCTCTGGCTGTGGGCAGTGTCACTGTCCTTGCCCAGCGTGGGGCACTACAGGCCAGAGGGGCAGATTTTTGGGTGCTGGAGGGGAGAAAGGACATGAGAGCTGAAAAGCCAGAAGCCAGGAGCTGCTGATGGGAAACATCTGATGGGCTGGAAGATGGGCACAGGGGATGCACCAGCTCCAGTAGGTCCAGGCCAACGGGGGGCTACCAGCAGCAGGAGGGCTACACCATCATCAGAGTGGTCTATGGCAGCCCCAGGAGCTACTCTGAGATGGGAGCAGGAGGGGTCTGCAGGATCAGGATGAGGGCAGCTCAGTCCCAGGGAGGGAACAGGCAGCTCAGAGCCCTGGGAAGCCGATTCTGGAAAGCTGGTGTGCTTGTGGCTTATTTCATCCCAAGGTTTTGAGGGACCAGCTTGCCAAGGAGCAACTTCTTTGATGGACCAATTTGCTAAGGATCAAACTCTTTGAGGGACCAATTTGCTAAGGACCAACTTCTTTGATGGACCAATTTGCTAAGGACTAAATTCTTTGAGGGACCAATTTGCTAAGGACCAACTTCTTTGATGGACCAATTTGCTAAGGACCAACTACTTTGAGGGACCAGCTTGCTAAGGACCAGCTTCTATGAGAAAGCAAATCTGGCAGCCAGGTCGTCAGTGCTATCAATCTCGATGTGCCAGGGAGGAGACGGAGGCAGGACCTGCGCAGGGTGCTGCCTGAGCTCCTGCAGGACAAGCCTGCACCGAAGCTCCTCGACTTACTTTCAGTCCTCACCGGGAAAAACTCCTGGAGATTGCCTCGGAGTTACTGGTGGGTCTGGTGATGGGTTCAGACCCACCACTTGGCTGGCTGGCGCTGGGGTGGTGGGTCAAGACCCCAGCTCAGATGTGGCACTGCCCATTCCTGCTCACTGTGAAAGCTGAGGGCCAGCGGCGCTGCTCCACCACCTTGAACCGCTACGGCTGGGAACAGTCTTGGATAAGATTCCTTATCCAACAGCCTTGGATCAGGAATTGGCTGGATGGTCGCACTCGAAGAGCCACGGTCAACGGCTCAATGTCCAAGCGGAGACCAGTGACCAGTGGCATTCCTCAGAGGTCGGTACCGGGACCGGCGCTGTTGAACACCTTTGCTGGCGATGAGGACAGCGGGACCGAGCGCGCCCTCGGCAAGTTCCCCGCCAACACCACGCTGTGCGGCACGGCCGACGCACCAGAGGGAAGGGAGGCCATCCGGAGGGACCTGGACGGGCTGGAGAGGTGGGTCCGTGCCGACCTCGTGGAGCTCAGCAAGGCCAAGTGCGAGGTCCTGCGCGTGGGCGGGGGCAACCCCCAGCACAGACAGGGGCTGGGTGATGGGTGGGTGGGGAGCAGCCCTGAGGGGAAGGACTTGGGGGTGTTGGTTGATGAGAAGCTCAACATGACCCGTCAACGTGTGCGCGCAGCCCAGGAAGCCAGTGGCATCCTGGGCTGCATCCCGAGCAGCGTGGCCAGCAGGGCGAGGGAGGGGATTGTCCCCCTCTGCTCCGCTCTGGTGAGACCCCCCCTGCAGGGCTGCCTCCAGCTCTGGGGGCCCCCAGCACAAGACAGACATGGGCCTGCTCAAGCGGGTCCAGAGGAGGCCATGAAGATGCTCAGGGGCTGGAGCACCTCTGCTGTGAGGACAGGCTGAGAGAGTTGGGGTTGTTCAGCCTGGAGAGGAGAAGGCTCCGGGGAGACCTTAGAGCGGCCTTCCAGTGCTGAAAGGGGGCTGCAGGAGAGGTGGGGAGGGGCTCTTGATCTGGGATGAGGGGTAACGGTTTCAAACTGAAAGAGGGGAGATTGGGATGAGATATTAGGAAGAAATTCTTCACCATGACGGTGGTGAGACCCTGGCATAGGTTGCCTAGAGAAGCTGTGGCTGCCCCCTCCCTGGCAGTGCTCAAGGCCAGGCTGGACGGGGCTGGGAGCAACCTGGTCTGGTGGGAGACGTCCCTGCCCATGGCAGTGGGTTGGAACAGGATGATCTTTGAAGGTCCCTTCCAACCCAAACCGTTCTGTGGTTCGATGATTCTGTGAATCTGGTGAGAACCCCCCCATTTCTGGCCAAGAACCCCTCTGAAAACGGAAGCAGGCGGGGAGAGCACAAAAGGGCTGATTTTCTCGATGCCGTTTACACGCCCTGGCCATCTCCCCTCGCTCAACAGAAGGGACATCCCTGCTCACGCGCTGGCTGGGGACCAGAGGTGGTGTTTTGGGTGTCCCCAGAATCCAGTGCTCTTGGAAGATGCTGCAAAACCCGGGTTGAGCCACCGCAGGATAGAAATCTCCTGCACCACCGCTGCCCTCCGACGGTGCCGTGCCACGAAACGCCAGGAGACGGATTACCGCACAGCACGCGAGCCCCGTGCGTGTGCCAGGAGCACCGAGCACAGCTGGGGACGGGTGCTCGGGGATCCCCTGGGAGCCAGGTGGGTGCTCGGGGTCCAGGAGCTGGCTCCCACCGAGGGAGGAGAAGCAGCGCCTGAAGCCACGGCACAGGGCTGAGGCCGCCACGGTGCAGAGGTGCCCGTGCCGGCGCTCGGCGGCTACGAAGGCGCGGGATCGCCCCGGGGACCATCCCGCCAGCTCTGCAGCGGAGGCGGGGATTGAAACCGGCTTTACCAGAAGAAGGAGCTTTAACCAAGAGGGCGGCAGGGACGCCGCGCCCGCCCCGTGGCGTGGTCTGCCCAACCTTGAGCGGCCCCCGAGGAGATGCCGCGCGGCGGGCGAGGGTTGGCGGCGCGGGGCACACGGTGAAGCCCCCCCCCCAAACGCCAAGGAGATCCCTGAGGACATTACCTGAGATGGATGCAGGTAGGGCTCGGGGGAGGCCAGGTTGGTCTGCACGGAGACGCTCTTCTCCAGGAGGATCTGGGGGAAGCCCAGCTTCTCGAAGGTGTTCCTCTTCCAGTGCTTGTTCTCCTGCTGCGCCAACGCCTCGTCCTCGCTGAAGGCTCGCACCACCGGACCCGGCATGGGCAAAGGGAGGGCACCGTCGCTCTCATAGCCCGAACCGTCCTTTTGGGAATCCCAACTGCTCCGTTGTTTCATGTGGTAGTGGGCTTGCTGGGCTTCCCAAGCCAGGCGCGCCTGGGCCAGGAAGGGCTCGGGGAAGCCCCGCGCCGCCTCCGCCTCCACCGCCTTGCTCTCCGTCCGGTTCATCGGGGACCTGTTGGGTCCCGGGGTGGCTCGTTCCTCACCCAGCATCTGCTCGCCCAACACCTCTCGGTCCCCTGAGCCATCCGTGGAGGAGGCGTTGGGGTCGTGGGATAAGGAAGGCTTTCGGCTTTTCCTCTTTCTGGTGGAGGGTGAGTAGCCGGTGGAGGACAAGGTGTCCTGTTGGCTGGACCACGACATGGAGTCCTCGCCCTGGGCCACCTGGCCACCCGTTGGGCCAGGGCAGAAGTCGGGTCCCTCCATGCTGCTGTAGTCACCCGATTTGATCTCCAAGCGTTGGTCCCGGACCAGGCAGGGGCTGTGCTGCAGTGAGTAGGAGCCGCCGATGGGGTTGGGGGAATATTTGTGCCTCAAACCCGTCTTCATCTTGGGGCTGGAGCCTGACTGCTCGACGTAGACCAGTTGCCTGACGTACTCCTTGCCGGCGGGGCTGTACTCCAGGCTCATGAACCGGTCGGGACACTTCTGTTTGGTGAGCACCAGCTGCTGGTAGGGCGAGTTGGAGCCTTGCTTGGGCGACTGCAGGAAGGGGTGAGGTTTACGGATGGGCGATTTCTGCGGTGAGCCGGCTTTGTAGCTCCCGCTGGCTTCGTACTGCATGTCCACGGGGGGTTCATCGTAGATGGGTGCCTGGTACTCCATGGGGGGTTCTTCGTAGAGGGGGGGCTCGTAGGCGTAGCGGGGCGAGGAGGGTTGCGACTCGCTGGAGTGCTTGCGGTGCTGGGCTTGGAGCGGGGAGCAGAAGGAGTCCCCCCGGCCGAGCAGCGGCGAGCAGCTGCCCACGTGCTCAGCCCTCTTCAAGAAAGGCGACTGCTTCCTCTCCGGGAAGAAAACGGAGTTGTCGGCGTCGGGGGCGAAAGTTTGCAGGTTGGGCGACTGTTGGCCCCCCGAGGGTCGCCGCGAACGGGTGCCCGGTGGGTTTTCGGGCGTGTAGCCGTTGCCTTGGTGCATGAGGAAGCTGGGCTCGCGGTCGGTCACCTTGATCAGCATCCGCTCCTTGGTGCCGGCGTTCCATCGCAGGGACGACGTCCTGCGGGGAGAAACACAGCGCCGCCATCAGCGAGCGAAGCCCCCCCCCCCCCGTCGTGCCCACGGGCAGACAGACGCCCCCGTACCGCTGCCCTTGGGACCCCCCCAGACCCTCGGCCGCAGCAGAGCCCAAAGGATGGACATGCCCAAGCCCCCCAAGCCTCTCCCATCAGGCGAAGAGCACGTTGGTGTTGGAGAGACCACGGCATCGCCACCGTCCCAAGCATAGTGGCACTGACCCGCAGCCCTCCTCGGCTCCCAGAGACCTCCGCAACCCCCAGGGTGCACGAAGGACACGCAGGCTGGAAAGCCAAGCCCCGAAAAGCGATGACACCCCTGGAAGCAGATGTCTCTAGGACATCAGCCCTCCCTGCTCATGTCTTGGTGATTCCCAGAGCCGAACGGCGATGGAGGAGTGAGCACGGCCGCCCGCGGGGGACAAGCCCTGGAGTAGACGTACGTTGGGCGACAGTTTCATGGGTGTTTGGGAACGCAGCCCTCGCAGGGAGCGGGGACTGACCCCATCACGTTCCCCAACTTGGACAGGCCCCTTGCTGGGATCTCCCATCCCAGGGTGAGAAGGAGAAGCCACCTACGCAGAGCCCCATCTCTCTCACCTCTTCTCGCTTTCCATTCCTTGCAGCACCCAGAATTAACCCATCCCAGCGCCCTGCTTGGGATTAACACCCTCCTCTGGTTCCCAGCCGAAGCCAGGTTACATTAAAACCAGGAAAAAAAAATAATAATCCCAAGAATCGTTTAAAAAGAAGTTGAAGGGAAACCCCTTGAAAACACAACCCTGACCTGCGCAGAGATGTCCCAGCCCCATGAAACGGGAACCCCCATTGCCTCGTATCCCAAGCTACCTCTGGCAGCACCGAACTGGCGTACAGGTGCTGCAGAAATCACCAGATTTAGGATTTTAGGATACTGCTTAGAAGTCCCCTTACTTTTCCCATCTTGATTTGAATATCAAGAATTTTAATCAGTGGATATTAGTAGGAGAGACCAATGGTTATATTGGGAAAACAAGTCTAAAATGGAATAAATGATCAAACATAAAATAAAATCTGCATTGATTTGCAACACCGGTACGCCAGGGCAGGGAGGGGCGGGACATCTGAGCCGACTGCCTAAACCCGCATGATGTATGGACACCTCGGTCTCCAAAGGGATGGAGCACCAGCACCACAGGAGGTGAGAGCAGTAGTTGCCCTCCATCCTCTTCATCATCCAAACCCCCCCCCCCCCAGGGCCATCCCTGGATGGGATGAGCGTCTCAGTGTGGCTGCGAGGATGCGCAAGATGCACACGGAGAAGCGAGCAAGCGCTGGAGCAGCGGTGGGGGACGCCCACGGCTTCCCTTCTCGGTGCTGAAGCTCCCCGCATCCCTCAGCCACCTCGCAGCCCGCACCGTGCTGACGCCCTGCATGCTCCCACCGAACGTTCTTTCAACGTGGAGCATCCTACAGCGACTTGCCGTGGCGTGACTTGAGGACACCGTACCTGCCCACCCCAAACCCGCGTGGCATCGGGCGGGGAACTGCCTGGTGGAGCCCGTTTCTGTACACACAACATGCCCAGGCGAGCAAGCGCCAACGGGGATCTTCTGAATTCGGAGATGGGTCCCCAAACCGTCACCCAACGGGCAGCTTCCTGGTGCGAACAGGGGTGAAAGCTCAGCCGGGCAACGCGCCGAGCACGCCAGGAGCTCACCCGAGCGGGGTTCAGGGGAGACCAACCCACCCACAAGTGAAAAACGCCTGGAGCCTCCCACCAGAGGCAGGAGGAGACCTCCTTCACCTCTCCCTGAAGTCCACCTTCTTGTTAAGGCATCTGATAGTCCTGGTGGGTAACATCTCCTCCAAACGATGACGTGTCTCACAACGCTGGGTCTCCCATCACTGATGCTCCAGCAGCTCATCTGCAGGTTCTCCATTTCCACCCTAATTGCAATTTGCAATGAATCAAAGAGAGTGTTGTTTTTTTTTTCCCCTCTTTATTAATAATTCATGGGCAGAAATAATTATAAACTCAGCCCTGCAGGATTAACTCCTCGGGACTGGGTTGCAGGGAGCTGTGCAACCTGGGCTCCAGCTGGGCTGGTCAAACCTTCCCCTCGGGGCTGCTCAGTGTCCTGGGGTGCACAAGAAAGCCCAAGGGGTGGGGAGCAGCTCAACCCTTCTCAAATGGATCCACCTCTCCTGGGGCAACTCTGAGCTGGCAGATCATCCACGGTGGACAAACTGTCCCTCTACGGGAGGGTGGACATCAAGGCTTGGACCAACTCACAACCTGAAGTTACCACCTCCTCCCAAAAAAGGTATCAAATACTCAGAGGAGCAAAACTTCAGCCAAGCTTGGGCTTCAGCCTTAGACATGTCTACGCTGCTCCAGCTTCAGAGGCAATTATCACTTCGTTTGGGACGCTGCCCACCACCTTGCCAGGGTGCTGCTGCCAGATGGGAAGTAGGAGAAAATAGTTTCATCACATCATCACAAACTCGGGCAAAAACCAGGAAACAAATCTCCCAGCAGTAGGATGGAGCTGGACAGAGATGTCTCCATCCCCGTCACTCCCCAAACCGCAGGCACACCAGGGATGTGGTTTGCACCTTGTTCTCCCCAAAATGTTGGGTGACCTTCGGGAACCGACCCTTCTGGGCTCCACGGAGCCCGTTGGTGGGAAATGTGTCCGTCGGGAAGGGCAGCAGCTGGACACCACCGGCTGCAGCCTTGTCACCCGGCTCAGGTTTGGTCTCCAGGGCTGTCCCAACCATGGCGTCTCCAATGAGGGACAACAGTGACCTCACACCATGAAGAGTTGGCCCAAGAGTTGGCTCACGCCTCCACTCCCATCCACATGAAGCAGTCAACAGCATGATACTCTGAGTTACTGCCAACTCCACGCTGGATCTCTTGAACCCAGTGCCCCACAGCTTTCATCGATGACAGGTCACTGGAGCCTCTTCTCACGATGAAATCCCAGAGATGAGGGAGGTCGACGCCCAGCAGAAGAAGTCCTTCCCACTCCTTTTTGGCAGCACGCCCCATCTCCAGACGCCCCACCGCCAGCACAGCTCTCAGAGGTCACACCGAACAACCCACCAGCCTTGGCTCTGGTTCCGGCGCCAAAACACCCCCTTTGACATCTTGCCCAATGAACGCTTCTCACCACCCACCGCTCTTGGCGGACCTCATGGATCCTGAGAGTTGGAGGCAGCTCTTCTTACGCCAAGTTACTGCATGAAATAAGAATGAAACCTTCTCCCCTGCTTTTGTGGAAGCACGTCTACAGTGAGACCGTCTGCATCGTGTTCTGAAGGTTGAAGATGGCTCCTTGTTTCTTCCAGAGGGCAACGGAGCCACCAGCTCTGGCCAGCTCACGCTGCCTTCCCCACTTCTACCTGCTTAACACCATGTTTTGATTTCCCTCTTCGCTACCTCAGGTCCCTCCAGTCTTTTCCACCTTGTCCGAAAGATTTCATGGCCACTGGCTGGAGGGTTCTGCAAGAAGAGGCTCATCTGCCCCTGCACGACCCCACGCAGTGGGGTGACACCTGGATCACCCCAACTAACAGAGGTTTCTCATCTGCTCAATCCATAATTCAAGTCCTTGGGAGATGCCCGCCTGGCAGGGGACAGTCAGGAGGAAGAGCAGAGGTGGTTTTTATGGAGGTGCCGAAAGCACCGCCCGTCTCGCAGGAGGGATCTGAGCTGGAGTTTGCTGCTGTCTCTGGAGCACAGAGGAAGCACATCGTGTTACCAGTTCCTTGCTGAGTCCTGTGCTGGCACAGGAGCTGCCGGAGGCACCGTCTGCGACACGTCTGGGAGCACCGGCTGCTCCCCCAGTTCGTTCCTCTCTCATTCTCCGTTATTTTTTTGCAGCCACTTGTCCTTTCTGCCCTTCAGATAAAGGTGGAGTGAGTCCAATCACGGAGCTCTACAGAAAAATGCCCACAAAGAGGCATATATAAATATCTCCCTGCATGAGGCTCCACCATCTCCCGGCACCCTGCTCATTGCTTGCCCACGACTTTGTCCTCGCTCCAGGGGGTGTGGGGAACAATTTCTTCCTTCCCTTTCCGTAGCAGCCTCCTGAGCTCATGAGGACTTGAGCTCCCTGCCAGCTTCTTGCTGTTGAAGACCTGCATGAGTTTGGGTCCCTCCAGACTGGTTGTTGGATCTTAACCACTCATCAAGCCCTTCCAGACCCCCAAAACTCCCTCCACAACCATAGCAGCATGCCCTGAACGGCACAAGCCATCGGGGCACGCTGATGAGGGAAAGCCTTGCTGGGTCAGAAACGCCAAAAAACGTTCGGCTGCATCGCCCAGCATCAACAAGCTAAAATGATGAGTGAGGTGAGAAGACAGATCCGCTATGGAGATCACCAAGGACTGACTTCATCCCTGTCCCATTCTGTCATTAACAGGCAGATTTCCCACCAGCGCTGGGGGTGGTGATTCCGGAGGCAACACGATGCCAGCGGGTGAGAAGGGATTATGGACCCACCAGCAATGAACCACCATCCCGCTGCGCAATGGGTGTTAACCGAGCTCCTCTCTTCCTTCATCCATCATCCGACCCCAGAGGACACTCGTTTATTGTCACCATGGTTACTAACTGCAGTAATTACAGCCTGGGTCACCGGCCTGCCCTTCAAACTCTTCAGCCACCACCGCTGGCGGCGTGCCACCTCCGTGGACATCGTCCTGCCACCGAATTAGTGAGCTCAAGGTCTGGTCTTCACGTTGGGAAGCCCAAGGTACTATTGCAAGGATGGAGCTGGCTGCTTCACCCACCCTGCGCTACCCAGCGTCACCTCCCCTCTGGCTCACACCGCTGGTCAGGACCACGGTTGAGCAGCCACCAGGACGGACGGGGACTTGCACCTTGAGGATGATGAACTAGAAGGAGGGATGGATAATCGGACCGAGGCTGGGCAGGAGCCAGGGAACCAGACCCGGAGCGATGTGGTGGAGCTGCAGGACTGAGACACTTCTGCTCATCCCACGGGGGCTGCGGGGCACCAGTCCTGCATTTCTCACATGCTTTTTGACGCTTTCAGTGCTGGCTTTCCCACTAAGCAGAGGCATATATATGACTGGTGGTTGGGCTCCGTGTTTTGGAGGAACTCGAGCATCTTCCCCCAGTCCCTGCATTCTGCTTTTATCAGATCCAACTTCTTCAGCATTCAGACTACCAAAGCTAAAACCCTCCAGCTTGATTTCCAGCTAATGTAAATGGAAAACAGCCTCTTGCTCTGCTCCTTGTGCTGCTTTTTCTACCCAGACCCCGTGCAAGGGTCTTGGCCAAGGGTCTTGGCCAGCCTGGCATCAGCTGGGGCTTTTGGGAAGGACCCAGGGCAGCGCGGCCGAGCCCTGGGATATGCCGTGTGGCTTCTCTGATGGTTAATGCACACGGATGCCGCTGCTCACTGCCAAGGATCTAATGGACCCTGTAAACATAGAGGCAAAACCCCAAGGTGGTGGTGGCACCCCAGTCTGGAGTATCTGCGGGAGGGTGCGTTGTCTGCAGAAGCTCTTCGCTCTTCCTACAATCACCCACAAAACCCAACGAGGCAGAACTTGGCTTCATGTGAAGAAAAAAAAAAACCCAAACAAACCAAGAACCACCCTCGGCTGCAGGAACGTACGTGCTTCTGATGGTTAAAATGCCTTTTTTTTGAGATGAAGTAGAAGTGCAAGTTCTATCAAGAGTCTAGTTGTGAACTCAGGTTTATATGTGCCGCTCCTTTGCTGCAGAAGGCAGCTTCTGCAGGGGTCTCCTACACTAAAAGGGCTCCGTGAGCCCTCGGTCGCTCCCTGTTTCTTCTGCTTTTCCTCCTCTACCCAACCTAAGGTCATTAATCTTCATTAATAAGCTGCTTTTTACACACAGACCCCAAAGTTTTTGAGGCAAGGAAGCAGAAGAGCCAGCGAGGATTGCCAGCAGAGCCAGGCAGCGCGTCCCACCCAGAGCCGCTTGCGCCGGGGGTCCTGCCGTGAGCACCAGCCGCCTTCGGGTTTCTTAATCATTTGCAAGCAAAGTTCACAACCCGCTCCTTGGGTCGCCAAGCGATGGACCGTATCTTCTGCTCGTTCACTTGGGGTTGGTATCCACCACCACCACTTGCACGGTCCAGCTTTGGCACCGCCAAGGCGGCCCACCCGGTACAGTGGAAATTATCATCAGGTTTTCTGCTTCCCACGGGCTGGATCTTGCACCATTGCCCACATAACTAACCCATGTCTGTGCCAGACACGTTCCCCGAGAGCAGAGGACGCCGTCTGCAGACATCTCCAAATATTTTGCCACCCTAGACCAAACCTCATGGCTCCTCTCACCACCTCCTTGCATCCTCCATTGGCTTTCAACGGCAAGACTTGTCCCACGAGGGGAGGATAAACAACGTTATGGAGCTTGTGATGGGGTGGGACCAAGCAAGTTGTTCTCCTGGCAGCTAGTTCCTTCTCTGCAGCGGGTGAATAAATAGTTTTTGGTCTCGAGCGCGACCACAAGCCACGAGCACCAGCACCCACCTCCCGCTACTGCTCAGAAACAAGTTTCCCCAATTAATTCTCCAACCTAGGATGAGACTGTACCGGCTCGTTAGTGATCTGCAGCGCACCACAGAGGACGAGGATGCTCCAGGTGCCTCCTTGGGGTCCCCCCAGACCTCATGGGTGGATGGCTGGGAGCCGAGGTCCTCGCTGTCTGCTGCAGGGCCACCTGAGTCCTCGTTACCGCTCTCCTTTCTGACACTTCTTCCCCCCATGTGTTCCTATTACCCACAGACAAGTAATTTAAACTCCAGCCATGTCCACGGGTGCTTTGTTTTTGGAGATGAGGTTGAGGCTCTTCCTTGCTTTTAAGCATGAAGTCCCAGCGCAGCAGAAGGAGTCATTAAAGGCTGTAACGCCCAGGAGTGATTAATAGCCATTGCCTTAAAAATATCAGCAGCCTTGGAAAGCCTCTGCGACACGTGGCCCTCACGCTACTCAGCAAAGCCGTGCTGCCAGAGCGGCACAAGGGCAGGGCACGCAGAAAGTGTCCCCAAAGCCCCCCAGCTGCACCAAGGTGGCACCAGCTGGACCACAAAGGCCAGAGGATGATGGGGATGCGCGGTGATTCTCCGGCATCGGCAGATTTATTTGCAAAACAGCAAGACTCCTCGTCTGGCACGGACATTCATCCCGTTCTTGCAACCACCCGTGGGTTTTTTGGCCGGCTTTGCGGGCATCCCTGCCTGCAGACCCAGCAGAGGAGCACTGAGGAGAAGGAGGGATTGCTGCAAATGAAGAGCAGCTCCGTATGGACGAGCTCTCCAGTCTGAGGCCCTTTTCCCACCAATCTCCCAGCTACAAACCCGGGTACCACAAAGCAGTAAGAGCTGAGCACCAAGTGATGCTCTGCATCCACGCTTCAGCTCTTTCACCGCCCCCCAAATGGCCAGGAATCCATCCTAAGGCCAGGTGTTTTAACTCAAACCCGGTGAAAGCACCTCTTAATTCCCAGATTTGCAGCTCTCATTAATATTTCAGAGAGCAGCCTGCATCTGGCAACAGCGGAGCCGAACAAAAATCCCCGCGAAGCAGCCCTGCCCGTCAAATCATCTAGCCAAGGTAGAGCTTTCAATCAAAATATTAAGTAACAGCAACCAATAAACCTGAAAGCTCCAGTGGACTGCCCTGGATTATCGCTAAAACACCCGAAAGCATCGCTACAGACTAAATTCAATTTGCTGCCTGCAAAAGGGATCCTGCGAAGGGCCTTTTTTTTTGCAGCGAAGTCGCTGCAGCCGCCGTGCCCAGGAGGAGCTCGGTCATCCCAATAAATGAAAAGTGATGCTGCTAGAGAGGAGAGCGAGCCCCACCGAGGCTTGTCACCCTCCTGGCACGGGAGCTCCTCCAGAAATTCAAGGTATTTCTGCTATTTCTGGCTTGGCACGGCGCTCCCTTTGCTGTTTTCTCCTCGTGAGGAAGGCAAGATTTTACTTACGACTCCTGAGTACATTTCCATGACAATCTACTTCCCAAATCCCTCTAATCTTCTATCGGCGAAATCAATTTCTTTGCAAATTTGCATAATTTCCGGAGATGGAAACATTGCATTTGTTCAGGGGAGGATTTTTCCAAAGCACTCAAGCGACTTAGGCTCTTAAACCTCCCTCCCTGCTCAAACACCCCCCTCCACATCTTCTCCCAGCCTTCGGAAAGTCAACAACAGAGGTGAGAGGAGAAATCTCCGGGCTGCTGGGCTCTGCGCTCTCTCTGCACGCTCCGCGCACGCTACCCAGCTCCCTCGCCCAGGAATATCTTCGCTTCCAGTTGCTTTGGCTGGAGAAACACAAGCCACCCTCACCCTGCACCGCGTCTCTGCTGCGGGCAGGCAGGCACCGTCCCCAACACTTAAACAGAATTATTTATTCTGCGATAATTAAGACCATCCACAGCTCTATTTACCTTAAAGACAGCCCCGACCACCCAAATTTACCTTAAAGACAGCCACGACAACCTAAATTATTTTCTACATTAGTGATTTCTATCGCGATGCCTTTACTGTAGGCGATTGGCAGCGACATTAAATCGACGCGGGAGTAGGAAATAAAAGCACAGGTCACAGATGGGCTGAAGTGCAATCATTTTAACAGCATCGTTCTGGCTTTTAAACGAACGATACCGCCGACACCGCTCCCAAGGAGATTTGAAAAGCAAGAATATTCACAAGACCTACCCAAATACGCACATTTTTTCAAGATACGTTTGCTCGTCCTGGCGTCCTTCGGACTTTGCAGGTGAAGATCATCATTTAGAGCCAAGATTAAACAGGTTTTCCCCTCTCGACGAGGGGGGAAAAAAAACCACCTTAATTTGAATGATTAATTCAAATATATTGCTTTCCAGCACGCTGAGGATGCATTGGGGCTCGCATCCGCTGGAAAAGCACAATGTCCCCGGGCGCCCCGCCACCGCCCCGCCACGCAACCGGGTCCTTGTGCCATCCCCAGGCTGTTCCCACCGTTCCCCGCGCCTTCGCTCGTCCTCACCTTCCTCCCCCGGCCGCAGGAGCCGGGAGCATCTCCTCCCTGCGACTTTTCGCTCACTTTTCCTGAGCTTAATGCCTTTAAGATCCCCCTCACGCCCCCCCCAACCGGTGTCAAACTGGAACCAACTGCAATCTGCCAGGGATGGGGATGAGGGATGCAGTCCAGCCCCCCTCTCCCCCCAGCTGGGTACCGCCGGCACAGCCGGCGATGGGTGGCCGCCGCGCCGAGCCCGTCCCGCTGCGAAACCCGGGGTCAGCGATGAGCCGACGGCAGAAAACCTCCCCGTGCCTGGCACGCTGCCCGGCGACACAAATATCTGCCTGCAAACGCAGGCGAAGGTGGGCAGCTGGGCAGAGCCTGCCTGCTCTCTGCAGCAAGCCTAGAAGATGGCTGGGCTTTGGACCAAAGCCTCCGATGATCCCTCCTAAATTTTCTACTGAGGACACTGTCCTTAGGGCAGCCATCCGGCCTCTTCTAAGCATGCAAAAGCCACCAGAAACCCCAGCTTTTTACTAATTTATACCTAAATCAGGTGATAGGAAGACAGGCAAAAATCCCCCATCCCTAAGATTTCGTTGCTTTTCATCTGTGAGTATTGCTGTTCCCCAAAATTTGTATGTACAGAATTACACGCTTACAGCGTACGTAAATACCCCAGAGCTTAGATTGTACCTGGAATTTTAAATTCCTGCTCAAGCCCTCGTTGCTTACAGCTTTTAGGAGCTTAGGGGTGCCTGCAACCTCACTGTGGTCTCTCCAACCCTTCTTCTACACTTGCAGTCTCTCTACATCTTTACCTACGTGCCTGGAAATCTCACGTCCTCCTCGGACTTCGTTTTTTTAAGGAACCTGCAGATATGGCCAAAACCAATTCCCGCGGAAACCAGTGCGAGCCGGATGAAATTTGCACCATTTGGGCCACAAAACGGTTATTTGGAGGGAAGTGTGAGCGCTGGGCTCGAGTTTCCCAACCCCTGTGCGGAGCTTGGTGATGCTAAACTGGTTTTGGTGTTCAAATCCAGACTGGGCCATGTCCTAGCAATGGTCTGAGTGGGGCAGGACAGAGCTGAGCCACGGCTTGGGCTGAGCTCTCCTGGTTAGGCTGCAGCCGGTATCCAAAGCCGGTGTAAAACCGGCCTGGCACAGCAGGGAGCACCCTCGAGCTGGCGTTTTGTCGTGTGTTTCTCATCCTTCAAGCTTCTCCTTTCCTCCTTGCCTTCATTTACGGTGCCCGTGGGTCTCCCTCGCTCGTCCTCCTTCAGCTTGGGTTGGGATGAGCTGACACATCTCTCCGATGGGGACAACCAAGAGGAATCACCATTTTAACTGGTTTTATACTTGTCGGGATCAGGAGGAGACGGACCGATCTCGCTGCCAGTATTCATGGACACCAGGCGTCACCCACCGCTCCCGGTGGGACAACGTGGTGGGGGCTAGCAGCTCCGGATGGAGACCAGCTCCATGACCCACCAACCTCTTCCCAGGCTGATCTGGGACTTGTTCTTTGCTCTGGACAGGATCCCCCTGTCCGTGGAGGAACCTTGGAGAAGGTGCAGCATCGCTACCAACCCGATGGCGTCACAGCTGCCCTCTGGCTTTCTGCCTCCTGCGGGACCACGAGGACCATCTGATGGGTGCAACATGAGCTTATGGGGTGGCCTGGAAGCTGAATATCAGGCTCAGTCTTGTTGGGGGACATTCAAAGCGATGGGAAGGCTGAAGCCCAACCTTCAGCCCACCTCTGTGGACTGCAAAGCTTGGTTTGAAAGGTGTCTAAGGTCGCACAAGGCTCCTCTGCACGCGATGATTTCATTCTCCAACTAAACTATTCCTGAACGGTTGATACCCGTGACCAAGGCAAGGAAAAGCCACCCTGTCAAAATGCTGGCTTTTTAAAATCCATATGTTTTTTTTAATGAAAGGAGGCTACAACACTCAGGGATTGTCCAATCCCTTGTCTCTGGACGGCGCTATCCGATCGCTTTTAGCTTCAGGCCCCCAACACCACATCTCGACGTGAAACATCTCCCACGTTCGCTGCCCGAGCGCCGCTAGCTCCTCCTCTCTCCGAAAAGCTGCTCCCATGGCATCCGCTCTAATTAGCAGCAGCGGAAGCTGAATCAAGACAAGAGGGAGATAACGAGCCTTCCCGTTCCCCCCACCCCCCCCACCCCATTCAATAGCACAGAATTCTTCACCCACTCTTTTTTGCAGCAGCGAGGGGGAAAGCTGAGCTCCGAGATACAGCCGAGACGATGAAACCCCCCCAGTTTGCTGGTGGAACAGCAGCAGTTTCTGAACACCGCGCTGAGGTGGAGCACGGTGTGCTGGAGCCCACCCTGCAGCCCCGACGCTGGAGGCCACGGATCTATAGGAAAGGGATTTTTTTTTTTTTGTGGGCTGCAGCTGCGAAGCAAACGCTGAAACGAGCTCGGATGGTTGTCCCTGGTAGAGCTGGTAGCTCATGGCTGAAGGCCAGGTTGACCTTGCCGAAGGTCTGCGGTAGCTCCGCTCACCCGCCATACCCGGTTCTCTTGGTGTGCGATCCGCAAGATCTCACGCTACGTGGGGGCAAGCCATGGTGACCGGGGCGGGGGTTTCTCTGGTGAGCCCCCAGCCCCCCGGTGTCAGTCTCATTAGGAACCAACCAGGAGGAAACACAAGATGAGGGTCTGCCAAACCGGCAGGTCCGTCACACAACCCGTCCTGGCAGCCGGGGCAGGCGCGGCATGCCAGGCGCCGCGCATGGATGCCCGCGGGAAGCCAAACTGCCAGATCCCCAGGAGGCCGTCAGGGCTGCTCTCCCCATCTCAGATGGATGATTAAACCAATCGTCACCCAAAATAGCCTGTTTTCTGAAACCCAAATGTCACTGAAACAAGACGAGGTTTCTTCTTTCTTTTTGAGAGGGAGGAGGGAACACGGAGAAGGGAGCACAGAGAAGCCTTTATCATTAAGAGGAATTAGCTGCAAAATACAAAGAGACCAGAAGTGACATTTCCTTAAATAGCAGATCAATAGGGGATCTGCTCTCTTCGTCTCCGTCAGCAGGACAACAAGTTCCTACAACGGTGATTTTCAGCTCTTGCCTCCCCCGAGCAGATTTCACGCGCCCCGTGGCGCAGCCCTCCCCGTTCGCTACGCTGAAGCCCTTCACCCTCTTGATATTTCCAACCTGAATCATTCACCCCTGCTACGAACACCCGCAGGCTCAGTCTGTAGCTCGGTGCCACCTCCCCCAGCTTGGTGCCACCTCCCCCAGCTTGGTGCCACCTCCCCCACCTCTTCCCCACCTCTCCTGTCTCTTTGACCAGGCTCTGGGACATGATCCTATCAAGGACTCCAACAAGACCCGTCTCCAAGCCTGGAAGCTGGGTGAGGTACCAGACCATTCCTCCTCCCACAGGCTCACCTCCACCCATCCCAGGAGATGGGTGACTTTGAAGCTGCTGATTGCTACCACGGCTGTGGCAAAGGTTGATTGAGGAGCTTCTTCTCTCAGAGAAGAGCTTTTGGCCACGGAGCCAAGCTGGACCTGCTGCCCCGGTTTGTGTGCGAGCCACCAGATACCGCCATCAGCAGCACGTCAGCTTTGAAGAACAGGTCCTGGAAGCTGGAGCTCAGCTGTTTGCTGGGGGCCCTTCGGCAGAATGAGTTGCTCATGGCTTCGAGGGACACCACAGGTCCATCACTTGGGCACCACAGACGCACATTGGAGATAAGTTACTCGGCTCGTGCTGAGGATGAGGACAGTGGCTCACTTTTCAAAGCAAGATTGGCGTTTAGCTGAGCATGGAAAAAGTGCAAGGCTGCGGCAAAGAGCGTGGAGAAGTCCCAGCTCCACAGTCTGGGCTCCAAGTCACATTCAAGAAGGATGCTCCAGCTCTCCAAAAATGAAGCCATCAGACAGATGGACTCTGCGCTTCAGTTGCATGGGGAGAAGAGACGGGGTTTGCCTCCCTTCTGCCCCACGGAGGCTCCGACTTGGGGCAGAGGTCGCAGCCCATGAGGTTACACCACAGAACAGTGATGGACCCTCCAAAACACTCTCCAGTTTCCTTCCAACATACGGGTGGGGGTGGTTTTTAACCTCATGGCTCTCCAAGGAATCATTTGCATGAGGTCTGCGCCTCTTCTAAAGAAACCAGGCGACAGATTTACCTTTAAATATCGGGAACGGGCATGTTTATTTACAGAGGAGCCTTAAGCTGTGGCTTTAACTCACAGTCCTGAACGATGAAGCCTAAGCAGAACGAGGCGGCAGATAAATCGAGCAGCTGGCAGGAGCACGTGTCCCCGCGCGGGACAGCTGGGACGGCCACCGCACCGCTTCTGCTGGGCAGGTGTCTCCTCGGTCAGCAAATATCACGGGCGCACTTGAGACACGCGTCTTCATCGTCGTTGGAAGGGGAACGTGGCCCTGCCGCCGCCTCGGCTAAAATTGACATCAGCAGTGAAGGAATGTTCAGCCCAGAGCTGCTGAGCTTCCATCCCCAGGATGGCTCCGGGGCATGGGCTTCCTTGGGAAGCTCGGATGAATTCAGAGCTTGCAACTAAAAAGGGATGGAGATCTCCTCCCTGGTGTCGTGGCTGTGTTTGTTCTCACGTACCCAGTGCACGGCCAGCTGGCAGGAGCCGCGTTCAACGCCTGGTGTGGTGGCTCCGCGCCTTAGTCCCAGGCTTCTTCCAAGCTCCTACAAGTCTCCTCCTGAATTTGGTACCTGGCTTTGGTTACCTCTTTGCCAACAGGGCAAATCAAACCCATTCCCTGCACCCCTGTGAAGGCACTATGGCACCAACAACTGTCTCGTTTGCGCCCAGACGGAGAAGGGCTGAACATAGTCAGTGCAACAGTTGGACCCTGAACACTCCCACAGCTGCAGAATGGATCTAGCAACACCTGGAGCACACAACCCGTGTGAGAGCCAAGAGATGAAGACGGCCATCAAAAGTTGGCAAACTGCAGCCACATCTCAAGGCAGAGGTTGCCCAGCAGACAGACACACCACCACCTCCTAAACCTCAGGTGGCCAGTGGGCCACACGAGGCTCTGTGGAGCTATCAGAGAGATGGTGCCAGGTCTTTTGGAAGCCAACCCCAATTCTCTCCTGACTTGCTTTGCTAGATGGCAAGCTATGAAGTGGCTCCCGTTGACCACGAGATGTTGAAAACCACCAAGAAGATCAAAGACCTCTTTAAACTCTCCTGACTGGGAAGGTCCAGCACAAACTGAGGAAGACCATGCCAAGAGTGTTACAAGGATCCCATGCAGATGAAGCAGTTGCTGTCCTGCTCTCCTAACATGCCCCCCGCAGAAACAGGATCCACTCCTCCCTGCTCATGGGTTGGACATCTCACCTCTCTACCAAAGAGACGAAGCCAGGGCGAGTGAGAGGGCAGAGCTGCAGATACAACAAGGCACCGACACGAGCTGCGGTGGGTGACCACAGCTCCTCCAGTTCTGAAGCACAGAACAAGGGTTTCACCACAGCTTTGAAGCACGCAAGATCTGAAGACCACCTCTAGCAGCCTTGGACCCTCCACCCAGGGACTGGCCAACACAAGCACGGGCCAACGATGGACACCTGGGATTTTTGTCACAAACAAACAGACTTCTCGACAAAAAACACCGCGTGGATCAGCAAAGAGTTCAACCCTCTCAAGGGAACTATAGGAGGAAAAATGAGGATGTTGGGCTCCAGGGACCGCAAACCAGAAGGAATAAAGAGGAAAGGGTTAAGAATAGTTATCGTAATTGCCCGTCTCGATGGGATTTGGATGCAAGGGCTTTCCTACAAATGCCTTCTAGACAGACGGAGCAAGACGTCATCCTCTTAACGACACCCACTAATCTTCATTATATTAGAAAATCTCTCATGGCAATTGTTGGCCAGGAGCATCGAGCCAGCGCTGTCAAGGAAGCAGAAAAATCCTTGCCTGCTCCTGAGGATGCTGCTGCTGCAGCCCCTGAGGTGACCCAGGCAGCTGAACCCCAAAGCTGCACTTGGGGATGACGATGCCATGGATGAGGGGGGTCTCCCAACTAGAGACTTCTCCCCTGACAGCCAGCCTTCACGTGAGGACAGCTGTCCCCTTGCAAGCCACCTTGCTCCCACACTTTGTCCCAACGTCTGTAAGTCCTCTAGCTTCTCCTCTCCCAGCCAAGAGGGGAGGAGGTGATGACGGAGGCATGAGCAGAAGGGAGCAAGCCACAGCCTAGGTCTCACCAAGCTTCCTCAGCCACCAGAGACCTACAGACACATTGTGTAACTCAATCCTCTGTCCCTCTGCCAAGTCCACCATCTGCCCATCTCTTATCTCGACCTTCAAAAGAGGCAACTTGCACCTACCAAGGCTTTGAGAAAAACCTGTGGGACTAACGTAAGGCTTGGTGAGCAGGAGAGGGTTGGAAGGCCCCGCGAAGGCTGTTGGGCTGAAGACCTGATCTCCCACCTGACTCTGAAGCCTCCAGGATCGTTTCACAAATGGCATTTGGAAATGGCTGGATCCCAGGGCTGGATCTAGAGGAACTGAGGCAGCATTGCTCCAGTGGAAGTGCTCGAGGGCTCAGCCCACTCCATGATGGAGTCTTTAAAGCTCTGGTTGGGTGCCAGCCCATTTTGCTGGGAAAGACCAGAGATTCCCCCATCCCTTTGCAACCTGGCCAAGGGTGCTGGAGCACCAGCCTTTCCCCAAAACCTGTCCCCAAGCACCAGGAATACACGTCTGGACTGCAGTCCCCCCCACTCAGGTCTCGGCCACTTCAGGCAGAGGTACCTCAAGGGTCTTCTCATTCGCATGAGGGGCCACGTGCGCATCCCTCTGAGCCATCCAGAGGTAGACGCCAACATTGGCCTCCCAGGTGGCCTCTCCCGTGCCATGGGTGCTGCCCACCACTGTCCCCTCCCAGCAACACCCTTTGCACCCTCTGGGATCTGCCCAGCCTTGCTCCATCCAAGGAAGAGCTGCCAGCTCAGCTTTGGAGAAGCTGAAACCAAGATGCCTTCGTGCAAGGGTGATTTTTTAGAACGCGCCATGCACCCTTCCCCTGAAAATTAACCCCGTTGGGATGAAATCATCCCTGCCATCGCCAGGGAGGGCCGGTGAGCTTTGATTTCAGCTTTCACGAGCGCCAGAGCAGTGGCGTGTGGCACTCACACGGTTAAAAAGAAACCCACCCCAGGCTGTGTCAGCTCCTCTCTCCATCTCGCTTGGCAGCCCCCAGACAGAGGGCACTTGAGACCCATTCTTCCAGAAGGAAGTCCACTCTCAGCTAATTAAGCAAAGCTGCTAATTAGCTTCCCGCCTGGAAGCGGTGGGAGGTGGGGGGGGAGGGAGGGAGAGGGCGGGTAAAGGGCTGTCCGTGGGTTTTTCCAGGCGGTAAAGTTGGGGTCGGGAAGATGGAGGCATCTCCCGCAGCAAAGCGCAGGCTGATGCAAACAGGTCATCTGTGCAAACCGCAGTGAAATTAAATCGTTTAATTGCTTGGGCGGCCACGGGCATCCGCCAGCTGGTGGGTGGGGACCCCTGTCCCTAAAACCCGCATTGTCCCTTGTCTCCGATCGCAGCTCGTATCGGCACCGCCACCCAGCTGGCGGCGGGTCGGAGCCGAGCCGTGCCGAATCACCAACCCTGTTGGCAGCAAAAACTGCTCATGGATAGAGACTGGCGTGTCCCCGTCCCCGCTCTGTGTCCCTGCCACCGCCCTGTGTCCCCGTCACTGGTCCATCTCGCTCGGCTGCACCCCTGGATGCCAACTCCCACCGAAGCGCGCTCGACGCCGAGCAGCAGAGCAGCGGGAGGCACCTGCAAAGCCCGTTTCCAAACCAAACAGCGGAGCCAGGCCTGCCAAATCCCACCCTGCTCCACTCTTCCTCGCTCCTCCTGCCTACAGACAGGGAACCGCACGCAGAAGGGACGTTTTCGGGGTCAAGCTGCCCAGGGGCAGGTCTCTGAGCTCACTCAAGGACAGCGTTCTGCTGATGAGGATCAACACCAGACACCATGACCCTCTTTGTTTCCCCTCCTAGAAAGCCTGTTTTTCCCTGCTCTTGCTTAAGTGGCAATTAATTCTGACGCTCCTAGGAGGTCACGGCAGCAGCAGTGAATTACAGGGCAGGCAAGATGGCACACGGCCAGCGCCACTGGGTGATTTTCCACTCGCGTGTGTCTCGAACCGGGACGGAGATCGCTGCAAACCACGCCACCGTGGACCGGCTCGTCAGCCCGTGCCCTCACGGGGCAGCAGGGAAGGGAAGGCAGAGCATCGCGCCAGGGAAGGGAACGCAGAGCATCGCACCCTCCTGGTCCCCACTGCCAGCACGGAAAGCAAAGCAAGAGCTCGAGGGGCTTCAGATCAGCTGCATCTCCAGAAAAAACACAGAAACTGGTGGTATTTGTCAAAGCCCAGCGCAACCACGCAGGCATCAACTCCAAAACTTCCCAAATCCGACCGTAGTCTACAGACCTGCCGTCTTAAAGGTAGGAATTGGGATGAAGGTGGTGTTACAGAGAAAGGCTTCAGGCCACCCCTTGTTTGCAGGTCTGTGTCAGCAAACACCACCCAGGGCAGGTGTTTTATCCTCCCTGTTCCCACTTGATTTGAACTGGACGATGCCAGCAGGTACCACACAACCCTACCTGCGCAGGGTGGGATGGGGCCAGGGCAAGATGGGTCCGTCTGGGTCCATAGAGAAGTCCCAGAGTTTGCAGAGCCTCACCATCACCTCCATCCTGGCAGGTGGTGACCAAGGGGGACATCTCCCAAACGCTCTGGGGCAGGATAAGGTGGGTCAGCTAAAAGATGCCTCCCTTAGCCACTGAGCAAGCCAAGGAGCCGTCTGGGCTGTATCAAGAACCATTTCTCAGCCCTCCCCCCGCCCCCCCCCCCATCCATGCCTGCTCACAGTGCTTTGGGTTTTGAAGGCAAAAAGCTCGTTTCAAAAGCGGTGATGCAGGCGCTGGGCCAGGCTCCAGGAGCCCAGCAAAAACGTTCTACCATCTTTGATCACCTACTCAGACACACTGAATTCTGGTGATTTTTTTTTGCCCATGTCTGAGGCATTAGTCCACATCAGTACCAGTGAGAAGTCACAACATTCGTCCACCTGAACCCCTTGTCCAAAATCTAAGAGGGGATTTTGAGCGGTGACAAAGACGGGCACGATACCGTGTTATTTTCTAGCAACATAAATCCATGAAAGCTGGAGGTGGTGGTTTTGTTTGGCACCCGAAATCCTGATCTGAGCAAGAGAAAGCTCGTAGCTGTCTCACAAACGGACTCGGAAAGCAGTTGGACCCACAGGCTAGAAGAGACGGTTCATTTCTCAGGAGGCTTTCCGACCTCCGTGGCCCTACGGAGACAGCGCACCGAATCAGCCAGGCTTGTTGTGGTGACGGATTCAATCAAAACCCACATGAACCTGCTGATAGTCGATGTAAAAATCCTAGGAAAGAGCCCAGAAACCGGTTCCAGCGTGGAGAGATATTCAAGCCACCACCCACTGGTGATGGCAGGTGTTGGGGTGCCTCAGCAGCACCGGATGAGTCCTGTCCTGATGGCGGAGCCTAACGAAACCCAACAGACCAGGAGCTCACCCTGAGGTGTGACCCCACCACCGGACAGCCCTGGTGTTCCCCTCGTGTCCTACTCCAGTTTCTGGTCATGGGTAGAAGCCACTCGAACAAAGACCACCGCATAAAGGGGATGGGTGGTCCCTGCTCCAAAACCCATCAAAATATATCTTAATGTTTACTTAAGGGTGGTAGTAAAGCTCAAATCCGCAGCACGTGAAGGGAAGGGGATGGGGAGGAGGATCAGAAGAGCACAGAGAAAACATGGGTGTCACTCACTGCCCCGTCCCCGCACGTAGCACACAGGCTGTCCCACATCCCCACCTCGCCACCGAGGCCACGTTGCAGACCCCAACCCCGATACCGGAGGGAAATTTTTGGCTACCTGTAGTGGAGGAGTTGACCTTCCGCACTGTAATCCCGATAAATGTCATATTCTTTCTCAAACACTCCGGAAGGCGACGAACTGCAATACAGTAACAGTGAACAAGGAGTTACCAACGGTGACTGCGACGCGCGCGCGCCCTCATCAAAGTCTCCTTCACTGCAGGATTAACGAAGACGAAGCCACAGAGGTGGGCTCCCAGTCCCTGTCAGTCTGGGCTCTGCACTCGGGACCTAATCCCACCTCTTCTGAGCTTGGAGTCATTAATCAGTCATTGAGCAGATGACGACCAAGCCCTCCATGGCTGGGGTCTCCAGCTGAATTTCAAATCCTGCAAACACCTCATTCTCCCTTAAACTACGCTTATTTGTGAAGAACCGCTGTCGACATGCTTGGGCGCATCCTAAACATCTCACAGCTTTGTCCCACCCATGATCCTTCCCAAGCGCGGCCCTTCCTCGTGCCTGGAGCGCCGCTCTCGCTCCCCACTCATCCCAGAGCCAATGCAGGCGGGGAGCTCCAGAAAAGCCCTTTTGGGCACATTTTCATCTACCATGCTGCAGCGGGTTACATCTGAGCCCACCTCGCTCCAAGAAGATGGATAAGGTCATGTCTACCAACATCTACCAACCCATTCCAAGAGACGCCTTACCTGAGCGCACTTGGAGAAACACAGAAAAAACCACGGGGAGGTGCAGGGTGGCACTTACACGCTACTTTTTGGACTATCCCCAGCTTAAAGTCTGTCCTACAAGAGCAAACTCACTCTTGCTCCACGTTCCCTTTGGCTTCACGCATCCCAGCAGCCTAGCATCCAGCCGAGACCCTCCAACACCTCCCAACGAGGCACGTGACCAGGTATGAGCCTTTGCCTGAAGGCCACACTTTCCAATATTGTTCGTCCTCGTTGCCAATATTCGCTCAATGAGCACAGGAAAGGTCTTTTATTTTGCCTTAACAGTCCTTCGCTGTGGGGACGTGCAAACCATCAGGCTCGTTCAGAAAGCGCAGGGCTCCGAGCAAATTATTAGGCGTTTGCTCTGCGTGGAAATGTAACGGCAAACATCTGGAGAAATAACTTTGTTTCGAGCCATTTACGAAGAACCAGCGTTACCCTCCCCGCCCCCCGTACATGTTAAAACGCTCGCGTTAATAAAATTCAGATCAGATGTTGGTTTCAGGAGAAGAAAAAAGGAAAAGAAACAAATCTTCTTAACAGGATAGACCTCAAGAATTTTATTCAGGCAAGAGGCAATAAAATTAAGCTTCTGTCAAGGCAAATTTTAATGAGACTTCTAAGCCCTGAAATTATGACTGTGGTGAATTGCTTAATCCCTTTTTCCTCTCGAGTGCATGTGAATGAGCGCTCCTCCTCCTCCGCGACACCCAGTGTCTTCGTGAGAGAAAGGCATCAGCTCTGACGTCTGGTGCTGTACCCAGATCCACAGCTCCAGGATCTCCTCCCCAGTGGGCAAAGCCCTGGATGGATGGGAATTAATGCTCCGGAAGCTTCCTAACAAAGAGCCCCACTGCTGGAAGAGGCCACACCTAATGTCTTCTCAAGAGAAAGGCAACGGACCTTGGGGAAAGACCTCTAGGAAGACCTCCTTCAGGCAAGTTCTTGTGATCAAAGCCAAGCAAGGGAAAGACCCTCATGGCCAACAGGTTTCTCTTCGGGTGAGACCACCCCTGACCAACCATGGCCTGGAGAACCTTCAAGGACTGTGTCACCTGCGCTGTTGGAGCTGAAAGGAGACTCCTCTTTTCTCCAGGTTTCCCCAGAAACCAAAGACTTCAGGACCACCTTAGCTTCCCTACACAAAAACTGTCCGTTTGTCCTACTTCATGGACATTTTGGAAAGATCTGCAAGGCAAGATGTGTCCTCCTGGGTCAGAGCAATGGTGTCTCCAGCCCAGTACTCTGCTTCAAACCATGGCAACAAGAGACGCCCCTTATGGAGACCTTATGACCCCAGTTGCTGCCTGTGGTCCTCGCTCTCAGGCCTCCTAGCACCCAGGCCCTGCGTTAGGGGGGACAGCAGGGAGATGTCCTCCAAGGCACTCACTTCAGAGATGTTTACGGACCGGTTGTCTTGAATTTATTTAATCCCTTCTTGAACATGCAGCAATATCAGCCTCCACAGCTTCCCACCACAACAAATTCCAGAAGTTTGTTACCCACTGGGCACCCCCTTCCTCTCAAAAAAAAAAAAAAAAAAAATTCACCTGATCACCAGCAGTTCCTTCTGGCCTCATATTTTTCAAAACACTTGCAAGAAAGGGCACCGAGCACGTCTCCTTGCATCTCAGGGTGAACCTTCCCTGCTAAAGGCAATGGGAATCTGGGAGCAAGGAGGAGATGAAGTCTCCTGTGGGTGCTGGCTCCCAAAAATCTCCATGTCTTCTCACACCCAACTGACAGAGAAGATCTGGGGAGCGCAGAGCAGCACCGCAAGCATCCGGCCAGGCGGTTACCAGAAAACGAGCCGACCGTAAATTCCCAACAACGATGTCGGCCAACGCGCAGCTGCTGGAATTTCAGCCACTTCCGTGCGAAGGTTCTTCCAAACATGGCAAAGGCTGTTGAAGAGGCCACAGAGTGACGTGGCTTTTAATATTCTGGCCCGTGCCAGCTGGATGCAGGAGGTGAAGGACGTGTGAGCTCATAGGTGAACAGAGGTTATTCACATCTGCCTTCAAAACCTGGATGAAATATCTAAGGAGGGAGATCCTGCTCCCCGTTGGGCATTTCATGCAGCACACAGCACAGCACAACCCTTGTCTTAACACAAGTCCTTCTGCACTTTCTATCCCGAGATGCATTTGAAACTGGAGCTCCACAACATGCCCAGGAGCAGGGAGAGACAACCCACGAGGCTGGTGAGATGAAACAGCGTAACACGGTTTGCTCTCAAACACACATGCTGACTCGGCATACTTTAACACCTCGTAATCTTCAAAGGAAGTTCTCTTAGGCTGCCACCTCCTCCTTTTGAGATAAATCGATTAAAACCTCAGACTACAAGCAAGGTCTCGCTGATGTATGATCCACTGCGTGGTCCAAACATGCCAGGTGAAGCACTAAGATCGAGATCAACTGGAGAAGTTCAAACCTATCCCACCAGCAGAACCCGATCAGGAGTAAAACTGGTGCTGGCACACTGTGGGTGGTCTTGATCCTCATTCAGGTACTGATGAGTCAGACTTGGCTTCGTTACCGTTGCAATCGGCTCTTACCAGCGAAGCTGCAAATGAGATTAATGGCAAGGATCGCATCCACCTGCAACATCACGAGCTGCAAGACTCAAGGTCAGGATGAACCCAGCAATGCAACACCTGGGACATCCCCTCTGCTCTTCTGCATCTTACAGGAGACGAAAACTCACCCCTCCAATACCACTGCTAAGGTCCCACTGGTTATTTTCAGGGTGATTTTAGCAAGTTCTGGACAAAAAGATGCCACGAGGTCACAGCACGTGGACTGCCAAGACTAAAAAAAGGCCCAGCTAGCTGACCTGTGTCCCTAAAACCGGAGGTCTGGCTAACGTTGGAAAGAAATATCATGCCACGAGTAGGAGACAACCAGGGAACTGGTGATGGGCTTCCACCAGATAACCCCTTCTGGAGGAAAAAGGAGCTGAGGAACGCTGAAGTTCATAGACATCAAATTGTGATGGTTTGTTTCATCTTTGACGACTGGAAGACATGTTGGAGACCCACGTTTGGTTCTGGGTCTCAAGGTTACTGATGTTTGAGACACAGAGATCTGCTCCATCTCTACTGGGAGCCATGGGCAGGATGGACCAGGCCTCTCCACACCTTCTCTGTTGAACAGAGCAGCAGGCAGAGTCCCTTCACCTTCCAGGGGAGATTTTGGGGGGCAATTAAAAGAAGCTTTCCAGAACAAAAAGTCATCTCCAAGGTAAGCACTGTCCTAGTTTGTCTCGAGGCCAGGAGGTGAAGCAGCTGGTGCACGTGGTGCCCAGACTAGACCCTGCCTGGAAACATGGAAGCTCAACGTGATGGTGGTCAGGGAGCTGCCAGAGGCGACGCCGCGTCCATTGGGGAAACGACGAAGCACCGAGGCGAGCGTGACACGTGCGTTGTCACCAAAAAGCATGGAGACGACAGGCTGTGACCCTGCATGATGTCATTTTACGATTGCTGAAGGTGCCTCTCCCTGAAGCTGCAATGTCTCGAGGGACACAAGTGTCAAAGACGCCACCACCCCGGCCTGAGACCAGATGAGGGAGGGGATTGCTTCTGCAGCGAGGGTCCCTGCCCCCAGGAGGTGGAAGGAGCAGTTCCCTATCCTGGTTGGACTCAACAAGTTGAGCCTCAGCTTGTAGAGCCAAAATTTAAACCTTGGTCTTGCCAATAAATCAATCCAGTCTCCTCTGTCTGTTCATCTTCCAGCTGAAACCTGGAGCCTGGTGTGCAGAAGGAGCTCTGCAAGAAGCTGAGGGTGCTGCCTGGAGCAGGTTGGAGGGCTGCGACATCTGTCCAGCCTACAGAACCAACAGTAGCTCAAGAACTTGCCCTGCCAGGCCAGGTTAGTTGGGGAGAGTTGGCTCGGATTTGGGAAATCTTAACCCCAGGCAGCAAACCTCCCTGGGGAAGCAAGTGCTTTTGTCCAACCTGAGCAAAAATACCACGTTCCTTCTGCTGCAGGAACGTGAAAACCTGTCAAACCAGGCGCACTCTCGGCAATGAGACTCAGACCCACAAAAGCAAAGATACTGGGCTGGAGACACCATTGCACTGACCCAGGAGGACACATCTTACCTTGCAGATCTTTCCAAAATGTCCATGAAGTAGGACAAATGGACAGTTTTTGTGTAGGGAAGCTGAGGTGGTCCTGAAGTCTTTGGTTCCTGGGGAAACCTGGAGAAAAGCGGAGTCTCCTTTCAGCTCCAACAGCACTAGGGATCTGCGCAGGTGACACAGTCCTTGAAGGTTCTCCAGGCCATGGTTGGGCAGGAATGCTACCGTCAGAAGAGAAACCTGTTGGCCATGAGGGTCTTTCCCTTGCTTGGCTTTGATCACAAGAACTTGCCTGAAGGAGGTCTTCCTAGAGGTCTTTCCCCAGGGTCCTTGCCTTTCTCTTGAGAAGACATTAGGTGTGGCCTCTTCCAGCAGCGGGGCTCTGCAGACAAAGGTCCTCCTGGCGACCTAGACTCGGATGTGCCATCACCTATGGCATGAAAGCCCCACGAGCACGAGATGGCACGTGAAGAACGGCACGGATGGCTACCCAGACTTTGCTTAGGCCTTGCTTTAGCCTCATCAAATTCCCACTTCAGTCTAATCCTGGGTAATCCCGGCCTGGAAAAGCCCTGCTTGAAGATACCAACCCTGGTTCAGAGGCACAGCACGCTGTGCAGGGCGCAGGCAGACTGACTGCGTTACTCTTTAGATTAACGAAGGACCTTTGACCATCCCACCAACTTCAGCCAGACCAACCACGAAAGCCACCCTACCGCCGATGCCCGTGCACGCCACGCTGCGTTCAAGCACAGGTCGGATTTGCGCCAGGCGGCAAAATCCCACCAGCAAAACCCTTTCATTGCTTCGTTCCCGCAATGGCGGGGTCACGGCGGAGAAAAGCACGAGTCAACTCTGCTCCACCACCTCTGGCTAGCTAACAGGCATGAAAAGCAGCAGCCCCAAGTCACTGGGTAGAGACAGCTATTGCAGAAAACACCTTAATCATTGAATCATGGAATGGTTTGGGTTGGAAGGGAACTTAAAGGCCATCCAGTCCAACCCCTCTGCCATGAGCAGGGACATCTTCAACTCAATCTGGTTGCTCAGAGCCCCGTCCAACCTAACCTTGAGTGTTTCCAGGGATGGGGCATTGACCACCTCTCTGGGTATCCTGGGCCAGCGTTTCACCACCCTCATTGTAAAAAATTTCTTCCTTAATTAATCAATCCACTTAATCCACTGGCTCTGTTGGTCTGACCTTTGCCAAGCACAATTCATAAGGTGTTGGCTTAAAAATCTTGAAAAAAACAGCTCACTTGGGGGAAAGGGTAGGGGACCAGCGCTCCATTACATCGCTGCCCAGGGGAAGCTGGGCTAGCAGGAGTCTAACAAGGCTGCTGCTTAAATATCAACTAGCTGGCAAGCCTGCCCCCGGCTCTCCAGCACGCTCCACGCCTGCTGCTTCCAGCAGCTATTCATTTAGGCTGAAACCTCAGCGAGTGACTTTGAATGACATCCATCCCCCCACCCCCTGCCCCCGAAATTCAGCTTGTCTTGGAGAAGCAAGCGCAGCTGGCTCGGCCCCCCCCAGCGTTTGTGCAACCACCGCCTCGTCCTCCTGCAGATCCCCGCGGAGATCCCCACCGTGCTGCCCCCCCCCCGGGGCATTGGCATCGGCTCCAGCCCCAAATCTTTGCTCTCCCTGTCTCTATCTCGAGGGGTGCGCGGAGGGACGGGCTCGCTCAGCCGTTGACTCCGTCTGCGCCGAAACCTCGGCGGAGACGGTCCAGGCGTGCCAGAGGATGCCAAGGTGGCGTGGAAAGGGGATAATTGCTGCTGATGGGAAGCGAAACCTGTCGGGTTCGAGGCGAAGGCAAGTTATGAAATGGAAGTCGGAGCTGGGGCGGGGGGATCGCTGCTCTCCCCAGCGGCGCCCGCCCCCTCCCATGAGCCAGCGCGATGCTGGGCACGGCGGATGGGTCGCGGCAGAGAGATGCAGATGCCTTAGCCCACGCTGTTTGCACGGATAACAAACGGATCCCTCGCTCGTCTACCCTATCCATGGAAAAAATCCAGGGAGAACGGGTGAAGGAAGGGGCCTCGCAAGTGCCAGAAAAGCATCTCTGCCCAAATACCCCAGTGACTCTGGCCACAAAGGAGCTGGAGCAGCTGTGAAAGCTCTTCTGGATCATCCCACTTGCACCCAGGTAAAGCTCACCCCGTCTAAACGTGGGCTGAGATCGGCGTTCACACCCACCGGCTTGAAGCTCACCACTTTGGTCTTTTAGCAGTGGAGAAGTGACCCCAAACGTCCATCCTGCTGGGAGAAGAGCGACCATCACTCTACTCCCACAGCGTGCACCCGTATTTGGGTATATTCCACCATAGCTGGGGTAAAACAGGAGCCAAGAGTCTGCCCCATCCATGGAAACGCTCAAGGCCAGGTTGGATGCAGCTCTGAGCAAACAGGTCTAGTGGGAGGTGTCCCCGCCCATGGCAGGGGGGTTGGACTAGATGGTCTTTAAGGGTCCCTTCCAACCCAAACCATTTGATGAAAATGCACTTTTCTGAGGTTAAAATACTTTTCCCCTATCAAGGGGTCCTCCTGATGCCGGAACAGCCCATCTCAATCCCTGCTGGATGCCAGCATCTCCAGCGCTCCCCGTGGTGGTGGGGACAGTCAGACAACACTGATTATTTTTTTTGGGGGGGTGGGGGGGAGAAAAAGCACCTTCCACATCTTGTTGTTAAGTCCAATCCGGGAAATGAGGCTCTATGAGACGTGAAGCTGGGCACAGCTCGGTGCTGCCCACTGAGCCATCGCCAGTCCTTCGAAGCCTTCTGCTCGCGGCAGCGGGAGGAAGGGTGGCGGGAAACCTGCTCTGCCTGGAACCCACCTCCAGGTACGTGGTGGGACGAGAGGGAAGGTCAGAGCGAGCGAAAGGGGAGGATAAAAGCCACATCTGCACAAAACACATGTGGAAAGACTCGGGGAAATAAGCCCTGCAACTGCTGTGAATCGCTGTCCCTTGAAGAACTGAAAACGGGGTTTTTATGGGCAAAGCTGACACCTATTTATCGTTTCGCCGGCTCACCGTGCTCCGAGCTGGGAGCGGATTGGAGGCTGTTTTTGGCAAGATCTCTGTAGCAACAGCTCCATCAGCTGCGGCTGCAAACGGCTCCCGGGTGCTTTTCGCCTGGCACGGGCGCGTTGCCAAAACCACCCGTCCTCGGAGCCTGCCAAAACAACCGAAGGGGTGGAGGAGTGTCCAAAAAAGGGGCATGTGGAGCTTGATCCTGGCACCTGGAAACAGAGGGAATAAGCCAGCAGCAATCGCTGCCCGATGGTTTCAGCTTCTTTAGGGGGGACTAAGCGGGTGTTCGTGGGACAGCGCAGGAGGGAGGGTGACGCTTCAGAGGGGTGAGGGGTCCCTGAGCCACAATCTGCCGATGCACACCCCTTCCGTCCCTCCTCCTGCTCCTTGGACATCCCAACCACAGCCCTCCTGATGCTGCAAGGCTGAATCCTCCCCGAGCGGAGCATCAACTGGGCGGCTGGAAACCCTCGAGCATCCCCGGAGGGTACCTGCTCGCTCCCAGCGCCACGGCGCCGTGCGGGAATCCTGCTGCTGCCCCCCGCACGCTCAGCTGGAGATTTTTTGGGTTTGCATTTTCCTGTGACATTCACCCCCTCCCAGGAGACCTGAGGTATTCCCGCAGCTCCCTGGGGGCGGGCAGAGCCAGAGAAAAGGGCAGGATTACCCGCACGCCCACCCCCTGGCCCAGGAAGGTTCTCCGAGCATCTTTGCTACTTCAAAAAATACAAGCGCGACCTCCTGAAACGTTATCCCTCGAGTAAACCCCGAGCGTGGGAGCACACTCCTTACCAGGAGATAAATTAGGAAGATGAAGGACTTTTCTTTCTATTCCTGCCCCTGAAGCCAGCAGTGCCCTGCCCAGGGTGGGTGCAGCGGTACCCTCCATCCTGGGGGGGTTGAGGATGCGCAGAAGACATTATAAGCACTAGTTTTAGCAGTCCCAAAGCCCAGGACAGGCAGCAGTCCCGCACTCCTGATTTCACTTCAAGCTTACTCCGACAATTTCAGCTCCAATCAAGTTTGCATCGAAGAGGACGAAGCCCTCAGAGCAATTTTTCTCAGGCTTCAAGGAGCTGACCCACTGCTGGCCGTACTCCCTCCAGCCTAACCTTCTCTGCAGAAAGAAAACCGGCGTTCCTACAGGCAAAGAAACCTCCTGCAGATAAGCAAATGATCCCGTTTTAGTTCATCATGACCATTGCCTGCCTTCACGCCGCTCAAACGGGATGCAAACAGGGTTTTTTTTGTCACAGCAAAAGCCCCTACAAAACGCCCGTGCTTGCCCCGGGCTTGACAGAAGTAAAGGCTCCGCGCTGATTTTGGGAAGAGGACAAACGCTTCTCCAAGCCCACGTCTTTGCCTTCAGAGCTCTGGTGTCTGCTCTGGCTGTCGCAGTGCTCACCAGCCTGGGCTTTCCCAAGGAGATGGTCTTCTCCTTGGTGCCCAGCGCCTCTGCGCACGGGAACAGCCTGCTCTGCGGTGGCAGGGCGTTGCAGAGATGTACAGCAGCATCCCTGGGGGAAGTCTGGTAGGAACGTTAAGAGCTTCCTTCTGGAAACTCAACTGGAGGCAGGTCACTGCCAAAATAGGACCATCAAACCCAACAGGTGAAGGCTGGATTCTCTGCAGCCTTGTGAGATGGACCAACAGCTTCTTCCACTGCCATCGGCGAGGTCTACGTACCTCCAGAAGTTAAGTCCTACTCCTTCAGACCCCAGGCTTCGTGGATATAGAGGGTTTTCAGCTCTGCGTGGCTCTCTGGGACTGGGGGTCACAGCACCAATGTGCATCAAGCCTCAAACGCAGACGCCGGGCTGCTGCCACAACAGCACCACCACACCTGGACCACACATGTCCCAGCTGCGAACGGACTCTCAGCTATTTTTTATAGCCGATATCCAACCAGCAATCTGTAAAATCTGTGTAAAACAGAGGAGGAGCTGCCTGGCTGGCCACCATCGTAGGGTGGAGCAGAGCTGGCAAACCGAACCGAGTGTCGGTGAAGACACAGGCTGCAAATGCAAGAGAGGAGAAGAAAAACTGCAACGGCCACCCTGGAGCCAAGTCTCCTCCCTCTGCTGCTTCCAACAGCAACAACGAGAAAGCAAGAGCCCACAAAAAGCAAGACTTTGTTGGGCCACCACCACGGGCACTCAAACTCCCCAAACTACGTACCCAATGGGACGTGTGATGTTCAAGCCACCACCACCGAGACGCCCCATCCTGGCACAACCAGCCGCCCTCTTTCAGCAGTGCACCTCCACGCTCACTCCAGTGATCTTGCCAAGAAAACTGGGGAACTAGACACTTGGAAGCTGCTACCTCGACCAGAAAAGAAACGGAAGGTGGCTCTTGCTGCAGTTTTCAGCATCTGGATTTACGGGGGATGCCGGCAGCAAGGAAGCGAAGTGACGGTCACGAAGGTTCTGCAACACCTGGGGAAGCCACAGGTATGTTGGGAGCTGTAGGACAACCTACATGAAAATAGTCACGTCAGTGGTTGTACTGACAGCACCTCTCAATGCTGGGCGCAAAGAGGGAGCAATGAGGTCCTCCTCCTTCACCAATTGAGTTAACGTAGCACCAAAGGCCTCTTGCTCGGCTTTAAAGGAGCCTCAATCAACGATGGGCCAGTCTGAGTGAAAAAGGAAGCAGGGCAATCAAAGAAAAACTCATCTTCCCAGGTGGATTTCCTATGATGTCCCCACCACACTTCACCAGGGTGGGCTGAGAGCTTCAACCGACCTCAGCCCGAAAAAGGATGGAGCAGAAAGGAGTGTACACTCGTTCCTCAGCAGCCCCTGCTTGCTTACACTGTTCAAATCAAGACTCATCCAGCTGCAAACTGAGCTGCCAGCACAGGTACACGTTGCTCTTCTGCCCCGGCTGCAGAGAGACGTGGGTACCGAACCACCACCACGCGTTGCCCGTGAACATCTGCAGAAGTGCTACTAGATAAAAGCAACACCTTAAGCCGCCCCCCTGGACTCTGCTGGTATGGGGATAATCTAGAAAGCTCAACTCAAATTAGTTTCTGAAGTGGAGGAGGGAGATGACATTAAGGGCTTGCACAGACACGGGTCTAGTGTGACCCAGAAGTCCTGATGGGTAAAATCATACCCAGAAATCGGCAAGAAGCTGATCACAGAAAGCAAAACCTGCTCTAATCAAAAGGCTGAGGGGTCCTGCTACAGCTGCGCTGCTTCAGTATTGGAAGGGTGCCCTGAGGCCTCCCCAGAAACCTTCTCTTCTCTAGGCTGTCAGTCCAGCTCCCTCATCTTCTCCTCACGCATCAAGTGCTCCAGCCCCTGACCATCCTGGTGGCTTTCCACTGGACTTGCTCAAGTTGATCAAGTTTTTGTTGTCCTGGAGAGCCCAAACCTACACGCAGTCGCCCAGCTGTGGTTTAATGAAGAATAATTGCTTCCCTTGACCTACCAGCTATGGGCCTGGTGCTACAGCCCAGGATGCCACCAGCCTCCCTTGCTACCAGTGCGCGCTGCTCACCTGCACTGAGCACAGAGCTCTCCAGGATTCCTGTGTCCTCAGCAGAACTCTAACCCAGCCAGCCACTGCCCACAGAGGCTTAATCCATCCCGACTGCTACATCTGGCCTTGCTGAGCTTCACGAGGTTCTTCCCGGCCTATCCTCACTCTTCCAGGTCCCTCTGAACGTCAGCCCTGCCCTCAAGCAGAGCAGCTTGCCTGCAGACCTGATGAGGGTGACTTCTGGCTCCTCCGCAGGTTATTGATAAGGGTACGGAACAGGATAGGTCCCAGGATGGGCCTGGGAGGAGCTTCCCTTGCAGCCAACCATCCGGTTGGGTACAAACCATTAACCACCACCCTCTGAGCCTGACGATCCAGTTTTTTCACCCACCTAAGTAGTGTCCCTGTCTAGACTCCAGTGTCCCAACTTGGACATAAGCATGCCATGTGGGATACATCAGAAACCTTGCTAGAGTCAAGGCAGATGCTCCCATTATGTAGTCACATCATCACAGATGGCAATCAGGTTGGTCAAGCATGATTTATCCTTGGCAAATCCATGCTGGCCACTCCCAACCACCTTTCCATCATCCTCGTCCACAGAAATGGCTTCCAAGAGGACTTGCTCCACAATGAAGGTAGTACTGGCCAACCTTTAACTCGTTAGGGCTGTGGGCGGGTTGATTGTCCCTTGGCTGCCAGCCCTGCAGATGCCACCATGCTCCTGCTAACGCCACCCTCAGCGTGGCATTGAGTAGCCTCTTCCTTCCCAACCCAACCACTTCTTGCCTACGCCCTCACTTGCCTTCTATTTAAAAAACCCCGGTGAACACGGCCAAAACCTGCGCCTCTGCAGGAACCAAGACCGAAAAAGGCATTGGGAGATGCATTTAAATCAAGATGAGCACTAGTTCATCACAACTTGAGACAACTGGCGAGACCAGACGGAGCCCACCTCTCCACAGCAGCAAGGTTGTACGTTGTCTGTGCCCCAGGCCACACTACATCTTCCTCCACATGCTCTTCCTTCCACGGAAAGGAGACGAAACCATGGTGGGGCTGGTGCAAACCAGCAACATCCCTTTCTCTTTTGTAGGTGGACAAACAGCTGAAGCAACATCCTTACCCAAGACAGTGTGTTTCAAGTGCTTTCAACAGATTTCCCTTTCCTCCAGCTTCTGCTGGGAGGTTAAGCAGGACTAAGGCTCTGTACCCAAAACCCAGTCCTGTTAAAGTTGTACTAAATGATGTACTTAGCTTTCCAGGAACTAGATGGTCTTTAAGGTCCCTTCCAGCCCAAACTGTTCGATGACTCGAAGATTCCACCATTTGCACTAGACTAAGATGCAACGAAAACACTATATGTGTTATGCTAAATGCAAACAAACCAGTTATACCTCAATAAACGTCGATTTGAATGCTTCTTCCAGGAAAAGGAGGCCTTGTGACATGTCAGTCTACTTTGAGAGACAATAAACACCAGCAC
This sequence comes from Leptosomus discolor, assembly GCF_034619465.1. NCBI lineage: Eukaryota > Metazoa > Chordata > Aves > Leptosomiformes > Leptosomidae > Leptosomus > Leptosomus discolor. The sequence continues at coordinate 70,260,594 of NC_141395.1, forward strand.
AGCCTTCTTACTGCGACGGGAAGAGATCTTCCCACTCACCTCAGATCTCTTCAAGGGAGCCCGAGGCTGCAGCTCAGAAATCTTAACGTTTGGATACTGGAGCTACTCAGAACAACCTCGTGCACCGACGAGCCTGGTGCTCGTACCAGGCTCCAGAAAAACTCGCAGCTCCAGCCCACGTTGCCTGCACCAGGCACGTGACGGACGTGAAGAGCTGGAGGGTGCTCACAGCCTCAACAGTTACTCCTGAGCCTGACGCTGCCCTGACTGAGGGAATTAAGGCAGCTTAATAAGAGGGGGGGGGGGGGGGGGGAAGTGGGGAGAAATCAAATTAAAATGCCACAAGATGAGCGGCTCCCGTCCTCCTGTACCGACCCCCACATCACCTGCCCAAACGCCTAATCCCCTCTTTGACTAACGGGATCTTGTACGAGCCAAATTATGCCGGAGCCAGATTCCAAACATGATGGCCAAATGTCTTTCATGACCATCGCCAAGACGGATGCTCGGGCGAGGTTTTCCATGCTGAGGTACAGCAGGTGCTGAAAGCTCCCAGCGTTCGCTGCCCGGTGAGGCCGCGCTGCTTCAAGCCCACGTGCAACGCCCGCGACTCCCCGGCGTGGTGCCGGCGCAACCCGTTGGTGGGCACAAAAAGGAGCGACCGGGGCAGTTGCAGAGACACCAACCCGGGAGCACGAAACGCCAGTAGCTGCTTCTGTACCGCGAAGGAGCAGCACATCTGGAGGAGCGGCACATCTGGAGGAGCGGCACATCTGGAAACGTCTCTCACCCCCTGCCTCACACGGAGCCGGCGGCATTTGCATTTTTTTTTCATGGTGGGAGCTCTCTCCCGGCATGGACCTTCTCCCCGCTGGGGTGGAGGACACTTCACGGCTGATTTTTTCCATTAATACCCTAAACTGGGGATTGCAAAGGCTCCGGTACAGGCACAAGTTTGCTTCTGTCAGCTTTAGCATGGGAACCTCTGGCAGAACATGGAACATCTAATACATTAAAAAACCCCCAACAAATGAAGCATTTTTTCCCCCCCCTCGAACGGGAAGTGGCACCATTTCCCAGCGGCTCGGAGAGCAGCATTGCTTTTATTTTTAAAATAAGGGAAAGTGACTTGACTGAAATAGCACAGCTCGATGGCAAAGCCTGGAATAGAAATAAAATCCCAGTGCCTAATCCTCTGTTCTAATCATTGGCCTGCAAGGCTTCATACTCTTAATTACAGCTACTGCTTCTAATAAAAGTTAAAAGATGGTTTTCTTTGCAGTTATGTAAAACTGTATTTTGGGTCCGATGATCTACGTCAGCACTTGGCTGCATTAGACAAATATCCGTCTAATCCGGAGTTGTGCTTTGCAGCGGGCGGTGCAGAATTCAAGGAGAGGATATTAAAAAGAAACAGGATGGAGCGCTTCGTCCCTGATTTCATCTCCCACCCTGGCTTAGGGCAAGAAATGCAAGATATGAACATTTTTCTCTAAAATATTTGAGACTGGTATGAGGAAGGGGAGCTAAACCTTGAGATGCTGTTAGCTTTAGACCAGAAATGCGTTTTCTGCTCACAGTCGTCTCCAAATACCCCCGTACTTTTTCAGATGGTTTATCACCCAAGAGCTTGGCTTGCCTCGTTACCGCTTTGACGGCAAGAAGCGCGTGGGAGCACGGTGAGCGAACGCCAATTAACGAAGGAGCCTGTGACACCCGACGAGCCCAGAAGACGGGTTTCTGAACAGCATCGTGTTGAACATTTCATCTGGTGCAGAGCCCACCCAGCCCGGTGGGGCGAGACCCGGCACGGCCAGCACCCGAGCGCCTGTGGCACTGGCAAGGGGCAAAGAAAATGGAAGCCAAAAGGCATCAAATGAGTCTTGCGGCCGGGGAAATCAAATATCCAGACAAAACGGGGACGCTGAGAGATCCCAGCTGGAGAAAGGGTATGCCTGCAGAGATGTCCGTCATGCTCCAGCTGACCAAGGGCGTCGCTGCTCCCCGTCGGGTAATGCCCCATCGCTGGAAACATTCCAGGTCAGGCTGGACAGGGCTCTGAGCAACCTGATCGAGTTGAGGATGTCCCTGCTCAGGGCAGGGGGGCTGGACTAGATGGGCTTTAAATGTCCCTTCCAGCCCAAACCACTCCATGATTCCACGAACTTCCCTAGACCCCTGGCCAGAGGAGCCAACACCAACCACGAAGCCCACCCAGAAGCGGCTCAACACTCGAGTTTCTCATCACGAGGTGAGCAGAAGCATCTGTGAAACCATTAAATCTTCTTTTGATACTCAAGAGAAGGCGGCGCCGGTGGGCGACGCACAGCAGGTGATCACGAGAGGTCAGTCACCCAACACCCACACGGGCACCCAGCAGCAGAAACGCAGGTCAACCCTGTTGACCTCCATGATCCTCATGCCCTGCTTAGAAGGACCACGAGAAGAATTCCTCTTGGAAGGGACCTACAACGGCCATCTAGTCCAACTGAGTTGCTCTTTGACCAACTGTGCTCATTAGGAGAAATCCATGGCGATGCCTCAGCAGATGCCAAGAAAACCAGGAGAAATCCATGCCAAGCATCAGCAGATGAGAATCTCACTTGCAGAGCAAGACTGCTGGGCTTTTGTCATGATATGGGTGGGAATGACCCCGGCTGAGTCGATAACAGGGATAAAACAAGAGAAAGAGACGTTGGAAGACAGTGACTTTGGGAGCTCGGCTTTGTGTGCAGCCTCCGTGCAACGCGCAATCTGCTTGCAGCATGTGAAAGCGACGGAGAAAGACGCATGACCTGGAAAGTGATTTCCTGCAGAGAGCTCCCGGCTTTAATTACAGTCTGAAAGCCCGTTCCCACCCTGCCTCCCACGCTGCAGATGAAGCTGCCTGTCTCCCTCCAACCCTGATGGTTCCAATTAGCATCCTCCCCAGCATCGGGCTTTATGAGGTTTTTGCAATTTAGGACCTCTTGGAACCAGTAGAAGAGTAGGAAGCCGGGGAGCTGCCTGGTAATCATTAAACCAAAAAAACACCCCACCCCAACCTTCAGAGTAACTCAGCTGTGATGGATTCAGCTGTTTGAAATGGACTGCCTGAAGGAAAAAGGAGTTTGTTGGGTGGAAAAAGGAGTCTGAGCCCCAGCCCTGCTCACCTGGATGCTGTCCTGAGGACATGAATCCTTTTATTGGGCAAGGCGTGTCCAACAGAAGGCGAAAATGGGAAGTGAGAAGACACGGGAGAGCAAACACGCCCTGCACTTATTAGCAAAACCATATCGACCTTCTTCCGCGCTCCGTCGGCGAGGCCAAAGCAACAGCAGTCTGGAGCAGCTCTACGGAAAAGCCCTCGAGGTGGCCCTGGAAGCCCACGCCATGGTCTGCCTGTGCGTCCCCGGCAGCAGGTCAAGGCTGTGGTGAAAGTGGCATCCGTTGAAGGTCACCGCCTCGGATCTCACTGGGTTCGTTCGACAAGGTGGGATCTCACGACTGCTGAAAAATAACCCAGTGTCCTCTTCTGCAAGGCTTACGGTGGCAGGGGGAGGGAAGAAAGAAATGCGCACGGCAAGAGAAACAGCAGGGATGTGGCTGTTCTGCTACAGGCAGCAAAAGAGAGGGAAAATATATCTCCATTTCAATAATATCTACAATTTCCTCCACCATTCCCTTCCCCAGCATCCCTGCAGCGGCGAGCGGGACTCCCCTGAGCCTGCTCTAAGGGCAGGCAGAGACTGTGCTGGATCTCCCGGAGCTGGGACACACACACCTCGGTCCCCCAACCTCCTGCTCTGCCCGCTGGCTGTACGCACAAACGCTTGCACAAAACACCCCGCGGGTAAAACACCACGAGGAAAAGGATTTGCCGCGGTACGCCGCGGGCTGGGTATGGGATGATGTCCCCGCAGCGCTGGGGACCGGCAGGGTAGAGGGCTTCTGGACCATCCTCTTCGCCCTTCAGTGATGGGAGGCACGATGCAGCCCTTCGGGGACGGTCTAGATCGGCGTGACGCAGACAATCCGATGCGGTAACAGCAGCCGGGGAGCGGACTCCAGGCTTCAGCAAATTCCTCCTATTTTTTTGTTCCTGTAGCGGAGCGAAAGCTTCATCGAATCATAGAACGGTTTGGGCTGGAAGGGCCCTTCGATGATCATCTAGTCCAACCCCCCCTTGCAAGGGCAGGGACATCTTTCACCAGACCAGGTTGCTCAAAGCTCCGACCAGCCTCACCTTGAACGCTTCCAGCGATGGGGCATCCACAGCTTCTCTGGACAACCTGGCCCAGTCTCTCACCACCTTCATCGTAGACCATTTCTTCCTCGTGTCCAACCTAAATCTACTCTCTTTCAGCTTAACACTGTTGCCCTTTGTCCTGGTAAAACGTCTCTCGCCATCTTTAAGCCCCCTTTAAGTACTGAAAGGCCGCAGTAAGGTCTCTTTCTCTTCTTCAGGCTCAACAACCCCAATTCTCTCAGCCTTTCTCCATAGCAGAGGTGTTCCAGCCCTCTGATCTTCACCCAGAAGAAGCTCCTGACTCCAGGCCTTCACTCCAAGGGCCGGTCAGGAGCACATATCACAAAGGAGCAGGTCGATATGGCCATCGAGAATCCAGCACATCCTTTGGAAAACTCTTACCATGGTTAGTTAACTCAACATTAAATATTGACCAAGCTTTACGGACCTAACCCACGAAAACATCGTTTAAGCCACCGGTGGGTGGCCCTGTTCCAGCCTCGGGACATTGGGCAGTACCAAGACGCCCATTTCTAGGTGAACACACCACGGAGGTGTCAAAGACACCAAATGCTGTTTCAGAACAAGTCCTTCCGTGGCAGCATGCAGAGGAGAATGTTGTGCTTGCGGAGTTCACTTGTGGAGGGTTTTCTAGACCTTGGGAGCGGCCACTCAGGAAGCAGAAATGTTCAGCCCTCCGGTACCACCAGATGGAGAAGGTGACAGGGAGCGGAGCTGATTTGTTGGCAGTTTCAGAAATGCCAAAACGGTGTTTCTGGAGCTACGTGGGTTGGACACACCCTTCTCCTCTGTGGGAAGCACTTGGGTTCATCCCCTGGAAGGGGACAAGGGGCACCTTAGTTGCCCCCTCCAGCGGTGGTGGTCACATCCCTCCTCTGCCTGAGCTGCCCACGCCAAGGCACCGAAACCACCCTTCTCTGACCTCATAGCAGAACAGTTTGTCAGGTTTTTAAGAGATGGCAACCCAGAAGAAAGTCCATCCTACAAACCCTCCCTGAACCCACGCCGAGGCTGGGTCCACGCATGAGCTGGCGGCCTGTGCAACCACTGGCAGCTTTCTGCCCCGGGTGGGGTACTCCTAAATCGAGGAGAACCACTTGCTCTTGGCACAGTGATGCAGCGGGCTTGTGCTCCCCTTCCCACCACGCAGCTGGTCTGCTGGCACGACGTTGACCCACCTGCAGGAGAAGAGCTCCTCGACACCCAAGCCCTGAGATGGAAAGGAACACGCCTAATGCAGCCAGCACCTGCAGCATCCTCACACCAGCCGTGGAGATGTCACCCAGGCGGGAAAATCAAACCTTCAGGTGAGGAAACGCTCTGAATTTCATGCATTACTGCTGGAGGCAAGACGTTGGGATGGAAGGTCTTTGGGATCTGCTTGATGCTGCAGCCCTGCTGCACGGCTTTCTGAAGCACCTCCATGTCCTTCCTGGGTTTCTCTTTGCAGCAGAGGCTTTTTTGGAGGAGGGCTGAGAATATCTGCAGGGATCCAGAAAATCCCCGTGCAGCAGATGCTGCGGAGACTTACGTCATTGATCCACCTGCGCTCCAAACCCGAGCACGGCAGGTCTTCCCGATGCTTTCAGAATATAAACCGAGAGGATTGCAAACAAAACCGTGGTTTTGTTCACTTGAGGCACTGAGAAACGGCTCCCCGGACACTCAAACCACACATTTTCTAGGTTGGAGCCATCTTTTCAATGGCAAAGCTGCTTTTTTTGGGGGATCTTGCAGTCAGAAAATGGCTGCTGCCCGCACCAGGGAGAAGAGTTTGTGTTTTAAAGCCGTGCGTTTACCTGCAGCCACCCTGCTCTGCCCGAGGCACCCGACAGGACCCATTACCATCACGCCTTGACCCCAGACAGCTCCGGCGCGTCTCAGGGATTGGTTTGTAAGGGAATACCCCTCAGCTACTTCAGCTCAGCCACACTTAATCCAGGAAGATTTAAGTGCTGCATTTTATCTTCTCCGATATCACAACGCCTTCAGAATCCGGTGGAGACCTGTGAGAAAAGTGCAAATTTTGAGAGAAATAACTTGGGCACCATTTCCCAGCAGATGGGACGTCGGTAAGGACTCCCTGTTCTCAAAGAGTCCCGCGCGGTGGTCCGAGGAAAGCGCTCCTGATCGTCACAGAAGATCTACCTGCTTGTCCTTCAAGCCTCCACTTGTCAACCCTCGCTGGTGAAGCAGAGGCAGAGGTGCTGCTCGCCGGTGGCACAGCCCGCGTCTTCCGTGGGTGACAGCATGAGCTCCAAGGAGAAGGTCCTCTCTGCCCCTGCCCCCCAAAGGCTCCTCCAAGGATTTTGAGCAACAGGAAGCCTCCGCACGGACCAGTAACCACAGACACTTTCAGACAGCGCAGAAAAACCCAGTGACCTGACATAAAACTCAGCCGACGTGCCGGCTGCAGCCTGCTTGGAGATTTCACGGCTGTCAGGTTACGCTTGGTAGAAAAGGTACCATTTTAAGACAAGCAAGGCGCAGTCTAGGGCAAGACAGCAATACGCAAGGAATTCCTGCTGGGAAGCGCTCTACCTTTGCTGACCACCAAGACAAAACCTGCTATTGAGATCCCGAAGAGGAGCAGACGCCGGCTCACCGAGTCGAGCCAACGCAGCAGCCCTTCCTAACCGCAGTCTCCGGAGCTGGATCCAGCTGCTAATTATAGCGCCGTGCAAATCCCACCTCGTTACGGCAGCGTAAGGCAAGTCCGGCGAGACCCAAGCGCTCGGCAGCAGCGCGTTCCCGGCGGATGCAGGGGCTGACGGCATCCCCGACCCGCACGTGGGCGATGGGACCGGCCCCAACTTGGTCCACCGCCACACTGAGGATACGAGGAATGGACTCAGAGCAGCCTCCACCATCACCTACCAAACCAGACGCTCTGGTTCCTCAGCCCTCCTGTCGCCGCAGGGTGTGGGGCACCTCCGAGTGCAAACTCCAACGAGATTAGTTGCTGACGACTTGCCCGCTTCCCCTAACCTCCCTTTTAAGACCAGACAAGTTCAGAAGGGAAATACTCAGCCAGAAACCTTGCTGAAATGATTCTAAGGCTTAACGTTATGAAACTTGGAGCAGGAGGTTCCACCAGGTGACCTCCAGAGCTCCCTTCCAGCCTTGGTTCTTCTACAAGAAACAGAACCAGGAGCTGGAGGAATATTTTTTTTCAATTGTCCTACCAAGGGGACTTCAACCATGTCTCTGGTTGAAGGTGATTACTCAACCTGGCCCACACCACCCTGTTTTCTAGATCCACCCCCTCCCCAGCCTCACAAATAATCCCCATCCGTTTCCTCCTTTTGATGCAAAACAAAGTATTTCCAGTCATCTTCTCCACGTGGTGCCCAGATCCATCCTCATCTCAGGGTCAAGGCTTAGAAACACCAACCACCCCACGCAGAGGTGACCTCGAATAAGTGTCCCCGCCCCAATATTGCACATACCTGCCCCATCTCAGGCTCCCTCCTTGGCTGCCCGGGGACAGCAAGGCTCAGATGCAGCCCTGGGAGATCAGTGGTCCCAGGAGGGATCTCCAACACCCTGGAGCCCCGCAAAGCGCTCAAGCAGTACCCAGCAGGTCTGGCCTTGCCAAAATCAGCCCTCGAAGGTCATCCATCCCTGGAAACATTCAAGGTCAGCTTGGACGGGGCTCTGAGCAACCTGATCTAGTGGAAGATGTCCCTGCTCATGGTAGGGGCATTGGACAAGATCTTTGAAGGTCTCCTTCAACCCGAACCATTCTACGACTCTATGATCCCCACAGCAAGGGGCTGGAGCAGTGCTCTTCACCGAGGAAGACTGAAATAAAGCAGTTTGACCCCCACCTCCCAGGGCTAGCTTATATACCCACCAGGTCACTTCGGTGGGCAGCCAGCCACGCAGCGTCAGAGATGCCACCGAAAACAGGGTTGGAGGCATCTTGAAAGATCACATAAGCTCAAGACCTGGCTCACTCTCAATTACAACCTCACCTCTGCTCACCCAGGGCACCCATGGTGGTATATACTTTGGCACTTACAAGTGAAAAATGAGGGGAAAACCAAAAAAGCTTCATCCACGGGGTCACTGAGAGCCAGCAACCATCTGATTTCCACCGAGACGCTTCCTACTCATGCCTCAGGTATAAAGAGGCATGGCACTGGCCGCCGCCTTCTGCAGACATTTTCATGTCTTCAGACATTTTAAGGCCCACAAGAAATGCCTGGTTTGTCTGCGCTGTAATGCTCCTCGCCTGAAGCAGCTTTCCTAAGTTTTAAACCTCGGACAGGTACAGAACAAGAATATTGTATAGAAAAATGTATTTTTTCAGCTTTTGCCTGGAAGTTGCTCATGGCTAGAAACCAACACTGAAACACAGCGATACCCCGAATGCTGAGCAGCTCGAGGCACAAGCGCCTGAACTGGCTCTGCCCTTTGCAGCCGCTATCGCCGCACTCAAAAATCAATTTTTAATTTGCACGGCTCGCGTTCCGCTTATCTGTCCTGGGCCTGGGAGCATCGGCCACTTCTGGAGATGAAATCTCTGCGTCCCTGGAAGCTTTCCTGCAGATCAGCATAGGGAAGCCCTCCTTCTTCAGCTGCGCTTCGCTACAGAAATCAGAGCTGGATAAAACCCGCTCTGGTCGTCCAGCTACAGGCCGTCCCCGGGGCCGTGGAGCAAACACTCCATCACAGCATCCCCACGCCAGCCTGTGCTTTACCCACTTCCCCACCCCTTCCACAGGGATTTAACCATTTGCTGGCACTACACCAATGTTTCTGCAGTTTCCCATCCGCCCCGTCCCTGCTAGAAGTGTCCCACCTACCGGGCTCAACCACATCTCCCCTTCCCTTGAGTCAGCTGCAGCAAAAACCATCCCATTTCTGGTGGGAATAAAGATGTTTTCGCAGGCAGGGCTCCCTCGTGGCAAGAGCTGCGAGTATGCACAGCGACGGACCACGCTGCAGCATCCTCAACCCCTCTAAGGGCTCCTCGATGTTCAGGTCTCTCCCCCTTAATGGGTCCCAGTGACCTTGAGGTCTCGGCAAAGCTTCCCCAGAGGGGAAGGTCAACGAGGGAATGTGATTTTTATTCCGGCTAGGACATGAGGGTCAAGCGACTTCAGCGTGCTTCCCCCAGAGCGGGACGTTTGGCTGAGCTGAAGGGACAGGACCGTTGTGTCACCTCCAGGGATGCAGGTGGAAACTGTCCACCGAGTAGGAATATCTGCTCCCTCTAGTGGCATCTGATTTTTTAAAAAAATTTTATTTCATTTTTAAAGCTAGGAGACCCAGTGCCTGCTCTGTGTCAGCCCCCATCAAGGCCAAGACCACGAATTGCTGGGGCTGAAAGGACCCTTCAGCAGCCAGGAGCAAACCCACCCCACGGCTGACTCGCTCTTCTCTGCTAGCAGGAGGTTTCCACGGGTTAACCCTTTCTGTTTGACAGCCCAAGTGCACTCCTCCCTCCTCCCACCCTACCCAGCAGCTTTGCATCCCTTAATACACCGGCCCAGCCCAAGCACTCAAAAAGGAGAGAGAACGTGTGGGTGGAGGACACGAAGGATTAGTGACCTGCAGTGTCCACAGGAGCTTCTGCGGTCCCTACCGGGGAACGGACCTTCCCCCAGGAAGCCACTGATCCTGCAGCAAAGCCCACGGGGATTAAAACCCATCCACTCCATCCCTGTTAACCCTTCATGCTGCTTCGGGAACGAGCTCCCGCTTCACCAACTGTATCCTGGGCTGCATCCCAGCAGGTTGAAGAAGAAGATTCTCCCCCTCTGCTCCACTCTGGTGAGATTCCACCTGGAGTGCTGCCTCCAGCTCTGGGGTCCCCAGCACAAGACAGACATGGACCTGCTTGAGCAGGTCCAGAGGAGGCCACGAAGATGCTCAGGGGGCTGGAGCAGCTCCCCTGTGAGGACAGGCTGAGAGAGTTGGGGGTGTTCAGCCTGGAGAAGAGGAAGCTCCAGGGAGACCTTCTAGTGGCCTTCCAGTGCTGAAAGGGGGCTACAGGGAAGGTGGGAACAGACGTTTAGCAGGTCCTGCTGCGATAGGACAAGCATTAATGGTTTTAAACTAAAAGAGGGCAGATTCAGACTAGATCTAAGGAAGAATTTTTTCACAGGGAGGGTAGTGAAACACTAGCCCAGGTTGCCCAGAGAGGTGGTTGATGGCCCCTCCCTGGAAACATGCCAGGTCAGGCTGGACGGGGCTCTGATGGAGTTGAAGATACCTCCACCCATTCATTGGACTAGATGACCTTGTCTGAATCTACCCTCTTGTAGCCTAAAACCATCACCCCTTGTCCTATCGAAGGTCAGCGCTTGATATTTTAGGGGATGGGCAAGCAAAGACTGGCTCAAATAGCCATCAGCGTACCCCGAACAGACCCAGCTAGACCTGGCCACCATGGGCAGCTGTGTGACGGGCCAGACGCGGGGAGGCAAGGCTGCGCCCGAGGTCCCACATGAAAGCACCCGCTGAGCCGGGAGTTCCTGTTCCCGTCCTCTGCGTGGCCGTGAGATCACCCAGCCGCCGTTTCTGGGCGCCAGCTGCGAGGAAGCAGGATGGGTGGCGAGCAGAGACGGCGCTGCCGGTGGCTCGCCGGTGACACCGTTGGGTTATTTGACGTTGTAAGAGGGGCCGTTTAAAGGGAATACAAATAGATTAAGTAACGAGCCGCCTGATTCGCAGCTTGCAAGCCACAAAAGCATGAAACAGAGCGCGCAGAGCAGCAACACAGACACCTCAGTACGTCGTCCCTGTGTGTCTGGAGCTTAGAAAATGAACTAAGTCACTGCTGAGTTTGAAGCTTCTCCTTTACAGGAGGAATCGTCTCTGCTAGGAGCTCCACGGACCAGTGGGACAGCCCATGGTTGCAGCATGAATCACGCTGCCTCCTTAGGGAGATCTTATCCGGGGAAACCATTTAAAACCACGTCACTCTCTGAAAACATGTCCTTCAGAGGACAAGAAATGATTTCTCTAACATACCTTTCCAGAGGGAACATCTAAGTTGCCCCTAATGAGGGGAAACACCTCTCACAGACACTTTCACATCTTCCTCCTGTGATTATTTAATGGAAGCCTCTAAGACTCGGTGCAGAGACCCACGAGCAATCTACCTGGAGGAGCCATCCCTAAAATACCTCTGCACAAGGACAAGGGCTCTGCTCTCTGCTCTTCCACAGCGCTGGGAGGCTACCAGGCTACCTGAACTCGCAATTTCATGGCACCAACCCATCACCGAGCCCTGTCGCACCCGCCTGCAACGTGCCGGCAGAGCCAGCTTTGCTTTTACCTTTCCGTTTCTTCTTTCACCACGGCATACTGGGCGGACTGACGGCTCGACCTCTGCTCCTGCACCTTCTCGCTGCCCTCCAGCTCCTGCTCCAGGGAGGAGCTGGTGCTGCCCTCCCTGCTGACATTGCTGCTCCTCCCGGGGCTGTTCTCCGTGGAAGCCCTGGGCGACTCTGTGTTCTGCTTCAGGGTCTGCAGCTTGGCCAGAGGGATGATATCGCAGTTCTGCGGCCGGTGCCACACCGTCCTCTGCGTGGTGGCATTGTAGTAGTAGAAACGGGAGGTGTTGGGGTCGAAGAGCTCCCACCACTGGTTTTCATTCGTGCGTTTGATCCGCACCCCGGCGGGGGGGTCCCACACGCACTCCCCCGTGATGAGGTTGGCGTACATGCGCTCCCGGGTTCGAGGCTCGATGATTTCCACCCATTCCAGCCTGAAGGAGAACAAACAGAGAGAGAGAGAAAGAGACTTCAACTAGGATGATCCTTGAAGCTCCCTTCCAACCCACGCACCTGCAGCATCTCGGGGGGCAGGACGGAGAAGAAGAGCAGCTCGGGTGAGGACAGCAACTCTTTCTTCCTCCCCCATTGCCGCCGAGTCCCGCAGCACTATTTACGCTAAACAGAGCATTGGGGAAGGGCTGCAAACCAGGCTTCCAGCTCCCAGGGGAATCCGGCAAGTCTGCAAGGCAGCCAAAAACACGCGCCTGGGTTACAGCACCCCAGCCTTCGCCCCAGCTCACGGCTCGTTTGACGGTCGGAACTCTTCGGGGCCGCAGACGTCGTGCTCCACGCGACGTCGGCGCTGAAGGGCAGGGGGGAAGGCGAGAGACCGGAGGGAACGGAGCCCAGTTGGAGGAGGCACCAACCTGGTGGAGGAACTTACTTCTTCTGCAAGACCACCCCGCAGCTCTGTGCTGCCGCCCAGACAACCAAGCCCGGCAGCATTTGCCCACGGAAGACTTGAAGACGACGGCTTCAACCCCCTTCAGCCCCAGCTGGAGCAGAGCGTGTCTCCAACCCCGGCACAAACCCCGGTGTGCTGACGCCGGGGTTCCTGTGTGGCTCTGCCAACACCCCTTCCCTCCGTCTCGATTTCAACACCGGGCAAAGGCGCCGGCTCTCCCACCTCCAGCACCTTCCTCAAACCGCCCGCCCCGACACACCTCGCCGCCGCGATGACCACAGGCTGCATCAACGCCGAAACCCGGCGGTGGGAGGGACGGAGCCAGCGAGGACCGAACAGACCCAACCGTGTCCTGGGCTCCGTGCGGAGGAGTAGGATAGACGAGACCAGACCACACCATTTCAGTTGGAAGGGACCTACAATGCCCCTCTAGTCCAACTGCCTGACCACTTCAGGGCTGACCAAAAGTTAAAGCATGTTATTAAGGGCATTGTTTTTCCAAATGCCGCTTAAACACTGACAGGCTTGGGGCATCGACCACCTCTCCAGGAAGCCCGTTCCAGCGTTTGACCACCCTCTCGGTAAAGAAATGCTTCCTCATGGCCACTCTAAACCTCCCCTGATGCAGCTTTGAACCATTCCCAGGCGTCCTGTCCCTGAATCCCACGGAGACACGCTGCTCCGTGTCCTCTGTTATTAAATGAGGAGTCGGTCTCACGTTGGTTTTTGCACAGAGCATGGAGCTCATCACCAAAATACGGAGCAGAAAATGTGGTTTAACCTCCCTCCCATCACCCCATCCCCTGCTGAGCTCAGGGCCAGGCACCATCAGCCCAACACCGCGCGACCCAGCTCACTCAGAAACGCAGCGAAGGGGGGGGGTTATTGAAATCATAAAGCAGTAAGCGGAGCTTAGAAATGCCAAAGAGGATTAAAAGAAGTCGTAATCCCAAAGAACAGACAATAGAAGCGATTTTTCAGATTACCCCAAACACTGCAGGTGTCACCTCCCGCTCATCTGGGGGACACCCGGGGCTTACAGGCAGCCGCATCTTATTCAGATTCTTCATTTTCGCGTGGGCTTATGCAAAAAGATGCACGAGACGTTCGCATTAACAAAAATTTCTTACTTGGAATTTGTCCCCGTCTGCATTTACAAGCCTGTTAAGAAAGGTATAGAAATAGATAAGGAGAAAAAAAAACCCAAAGAGCCTCCAGCGTGCTAAGCGGAGCTTATCAAACGAGGTGGCATTTAAAAGTGACACGTTCAGTGAGTCAGACAAGTGACGGATGGCACCGCGCCGCCTTTTACTGGGAGCGAGTCCCCTCGGGGGGGTTTTCAGAAATGCCCAATTTGCTCAAGTGCTTTCTTGAGCTCAAGTCCTCAGCGGGGTGGGGAGGGGGCAGCACTAACCTGCCCCTCGGCAGCTGGCGGCACTGGCAGCCTGGCCCCGAGCCCTCTGACTGGTCTAGCTCACCTTCCAGCTCGATTTAAACCGCTGGGTTGAAAGAAAAGAGTGGGCTTTTCAGGTGCCAGAGGCTCCCAGATTTGAACAAACACACCTCAACGAGGAAAACGTCTCCACCTCTGCTTGGCGCAGAGGGAAAAAGCCGCAGTTAAGCCTTTTCTAGCAGAACAGAGACTAAAACCACGCGGGGAAGTGTAAATCTTACACCAAGCCTCGTCTCATTCCGCAAAACTCAGACCTAACGAGCAGCCTTAATGCAGTACGATGGCCAACTTGAGCTCTGCAGAGTTTTCTCCAGGTTTCCACCGAAGGCTTTAACTCGGAGCGCGCTGGACCGACCCAGCATTTTCCATTTTAAGGGATTCTGGCCCTAGAGTGACACCAGTGCTCGGCTCCCAGCTTTAATGCTTCTCTTTGACCACCTTGGGTTAAAATAACCTCCACGGGGTTAAGGGCAGCGGCTTCAGCAGAGCTTGGGATCATCCTGCCAGGACGATATGGGGTTACCGGCATCAGGGAGGAATAAAAGGTCCTTTGTCCGGGGCTCCTCCAGGGGGAAACGAGAGCTTAAGTGCTCCAGGGTTAGCACGGGGAAGCAAAAATGGATTGGACTGGACTGGACTGGACTAAATGGGATAGGAGATAGGATAGGGTGGGATAGGATGGGATAGGAGATAGGATGGGATGGGATGGGATGGGATGGGATGGGATAGGATAGGGGATAGGATGGGATGGGATAGGATAGGATGGAATGGGATGGGATAGGGTGGGATAGAATGGGATGGGATGGGATAGGATGGGATAGGATAGGATGGAATCGGATAGGATAGGAGATAGGATAGGATGGGATGGGATGGGATGGGATAGAATAGGATGCAATAGGATAGGAGATGGGACGGGATAGGATAGGATAGGATAGGATAGGATAGGATAGGATAGGATAGGATAGGATGGGATGGGATGGGATAAAAATAGCCCCATGGAGCTTGAGAAAGACGAACGTCCGTTTGGACCCAGCAGATCATCGCGGCCTATAAACCAGCCAAGGTAAAAACCTGCAGCACCTCAACAGAAAACATCAGCACGTTAAGGAAATGTCGGACCTTTTGTCCTCAAGCCCTTAATTTCCTCTTGGTTCCTCCTGTGAATTATCAGCTTAATAACACCGGGCAGCGTCTGGGCTACAGGTCCTCTCCCTCGGCATCATTATTTTCCCTGCTGTTGGAGAAGAAGAAATTTAGCGTTCGCACTTCTCCTTCCTCCCCAATCTTTTAATTTACTGGGGTAATCCATCAACTCAAGCGGCTCGATGCACCGCACCTTCGCAAAGCAGGGGATCGATAGCCAAGGGCCACCCTCCTCAGCCCCGCGCTGGGCAGCAGAAAGGGAGAACAACAAACATCGTCCATCAGACACACAAATCTGAGATTCATCTGCCTGAAAGTCAAACAAAACCCACGTGTCTGGTGCGGCCGGACCTGTGGCACAGACAGGGAAGCTGATGTACCCGTGCGATAGCGAATCTGGAGAGGAAAAACCCATGGGACTAAGAGGCAGGGCTCTGATAAAGGCACGGCTTATTCCACATCCTGCCTTTAAGTTTTGCAAGAATTTCCCCAGAAATGCAAACCTCAGGGCTCAAATTCCCAAGTATTTGCCCAAAACAGGTTCCACACAGAGGTTTTTCCCAGGTGCGAGTGGGGATAACAGGTAGGTGTGCAACGTGCTGCTGCTGTAGGTTCAGCACAACTAATCTGGGTACCAGATGCAGCCTTGGCCCAGAATTACTATCGTTATTTACCGCATCACCCAAAAAAACCTCCTTGATGGGTAGTAGAGAAGTCTGCTGCAAGCTCCGGTAGCCAAATCGACTCAGACTTATCTCACCATAGCACTGCCCAGTGCAGATATCTAAATTTAAATAGCCCGTTGAGTACAGTCCAGGATAGTGCAGACCTTATGGCTGTTGGGTTAAAGGGATTTGTAACTGATGCAGGAGAGTGGAAGGTGCCCAGGGAGCCTCAGACTCACGGTGCTGTCTAGAAAACCACCTCATCATAAAGGAAAAGCTCCAAAAAGTCTCAAGACTCACCCAAAATCTCTTTTTTTTTTCCCTGCGCTGCCCAGAAAAGGAGCCTCAGAGTCATGGTGCTGTCTAG
The DNA here is from genome assembly GCF_034619465.1 of Leptosomus discolor. NCBI lineage: Eukaryota > Metazoa > Chordata > Aves > Leptosomiformes > Leptosomidae > Leptosomus > Leptosomus discolor. The sequence goes on from NC_141395.1 coordinate 70,276,667, forward strand.
AAAACCACCTCATCGTAAAGGAAATGCTCTAAAAAGCCCCGAGACTCACCCAAAATCTGTTTTTTTATCCCTGCGCTGCCCAGAAAAGGAGCCCAGATTAGATTTCTGGAAATGCCAAGCCAGTTGAAATGAACCCTGACCTTAGTTTAACTTCATAACTTTATTCAAAACCCACAAGAATCCACTGAAATTCAAGTTGCAGGTGCCTTATTTTTGCAATTTAAGAGAGGATCCTCACCCTGCGCTTCCCCAGGAAGGAGATTTGGTCCTGCAGCGATGATGCTACATATTCCCTCCTCCACCCCAGAGCAATACGGGATCGGAGATGCGGCGAGAAAGCCGGGAGAGGACAAATACCCGCTTCGCCTCGGCGGTGTAGAAACCCTGCAAGGACGTTCCCGCTGGTCTGGTCCTCAGACTCACCTTTGTCAGTTGTTTCCACCAGCGCCCCACCGGTTTAATGGTCACGGCACCAGTCGCTGTGTGTTTAACGCACGGCAGCGCCAACTCCTTGGCAACCCTTCGGGCCTAACATAGGGAATGCCCAAGGGATGCTCGGGGGACGCTGTCGGTCACCTCCCCACGCAAAGAGCATCGCCCTGACGGACCGTGGGCGCGTGAGGGATGAGGAACCTCCCGCGCCTGCGAGGTTCAGGCTGCGATGATGGTTTGCAACCACAACCCCAAGGCGCGGGGGCCACCAGAGAGCTCACAGCGCTTGTGTTGTGATAGAAGTTGGGTTTTACCGAGCCAGAATTTGTCTCGGTAGGGTTAACGTGGCCTCAGAGAGCCACGGAGGCTCTTGGGCAACTTGGGTGCTGCTTGCTGAGTGACCCAACGCTCAGTCTCACCCGTGCCTCCTCCAGACATCACTCCAGCAAGCCTCCTCCGCATCCCGCCTGATACCACGGCAACTAACGCCAGGACCTAACCCGATTAGGAGAAGCTGAAATTTCGAAGTATTTTACACTTAAAATGACTCGGAATTTATTGATAACTGCAGTTACCAGGGGGAAAATAGCCGAGCAAGCATCTTTCTGTCTCGGAGTGTAATGGGGTCAGAAGCCCGCATCGATCCGGCGGGCGTCTCGGTCAGAAAGAAACATCTCAGAGCAAGGACCTCGTGTGTAACCGGAGGGAGAAGAATCTGGTTTTTTGTTGTTTTTTTTTTTTTTAACTCTTGAATGCTCTAAGAAGGAACAAACTATGCCCAGGAGGATCAAACACCATCAGCTTTCCCTGGACATGAAGCTTCAGATTAACAGAGCAACAGCAATTCAGATTCCCCCTCCTCGGCGAGGTTTTGGAGACCGGCCGAAGGCTACCCCAGAAAAGCGAGAGCCAGGCGCTTGGAAGCAGCTCCACAGCACTTGAGGTGCTCTGCTCCCCACGTCTCTCACCCTTGGGTGATCGCTTCAGCAGCCCAAACATGCCCAAGAACCCAAAATCCCCCCATTAGTACATAATCCAACAAAGACGATGATTCCCATCTCCTTCCCACCCTTCAAACTTAAAAAAAAAAATTAAAAAAATCAAACAAACCATAGAACCACAGAATGGTTTGGGCTGGAAGTGACCTTTCAAGGCCATCTAGTCCAACCCCCTGCCACGGGACATCTTCAACTCGATCAGGTTGCTCAAAGCCCCGTCCAACCTGACCTTGAATGTCTCCAGGGATGGTCTATAATCTATAATATAATCTATACCACATTGCTTTGATTCTTAAACGCCCTGACTTTGAGTGGAACAGTTTGGTTTATTATGCACCTTATTTTCTTTATTATGCACGTTCTTTTGCAGGAAGATTTTACTTAAAAAAAAATTGATTTTACCCACCAGAAAAACGTAGTTCCTTGGTGCCAAGCCTTAGAAAGCCCAGGCTGATGAAGGCAGGCACAGAATCGCTGAGCATCAGCAATAAAACAGTATTAACTGTGGGCAGGTAATAGTTAGCAGAATATCAAAGCGTTTGGGAGCTGGGGCTTTTTTCTGCGCTAGTAATTTCAGTGCCAACGAACATTTTTACCAAAGTACATCATTAACCTGAAAGGTGTAATACTTCTTCGCTAACTGGCCTGACAGATGCAGGCAGCTTGAAAAAAAATATCAGGGCAGGCTACCAAAGGAGCAGAGCTTCTTGCTCCGGCAGCTGGAGCTGGCAGAAAAGCTTTGAGTGGGATGGAGCTACTCCAAAAAAAAACCCCGAATCCAGCCTTTCCCACCGAGCAGGAGTTACCAGCTCAGGGTGCAGATGCCGAGCCGGGGTGTTGGTAAATGGAGAAGCAACATGCCATGAGGGCTGGTGGACGCGTGGATCCTTCGCCAGCCCGCAGAGACCAGACAAAACGGCTTCTGCTTCTCCGCTCTTTGCTCCCCTGGAAAGCCAAACCGTGAAACCGCTGTGCTGCCCAGGCACGTCGGTCCTCGCCCTCCCTCCTCCTGCCTGGGGCGTCGTGCTGAGAGATGAGCCCCAAAACTGGCGATGCTTCCCCCCCCCCCCCCCCCCCCCCAAAATCCCAAGACAACTATGTGGTGGCTTGACTCCAGTTGTCCTGCATCCACCACACCACAGCAACGGTCCTTGGGTAAAACCCTTCTGTGATGGTCACTAAATAGTTTCAGTTCACCTCCCTGGCAGGTGAGGTCACCACACCTTCTACAAGGGGGGAGAAGAGCTCAGTGGGCACAGAACCATTGAATTGTGGTTTGGGTTGGGAGGAACCTTCAAAGATCATCTAGTCCAACCCTCCTGCCCTGGGCAGGGACACCTTCCACCAGACCAGGTTGCTCCCAGCCCCATCCAGCCTGGCCTTGAGCACTGCCAGGGAGGGGGCAGCCACAGCTTCTCTGGGCAACCTCTTCCCATGTCTCACCACCCTCCCAGGGAAGAATTTCTTCCTTAGATCTAGTTTGACTCTACCCTCTTTCAGTTTAAAACCATCACCCCTTGTCCCATATAGCGATATGTCCCGCTAAAAAGTCCCTCCCCACCTCTCCTGTAGCCCCCTTCAAGCACTGGAAGGCCGCTCTAAGGCCTCCTTGGAGCCTTCTCCTCTCCAGGCTGAACACCCCCAACTCTCTCAGCCTGTCCTCACAGCAGAGCTGCTCCAGCCCCCTGAGCATCTTCGTGGCCTCCTCTGGACCCGCTCGAGCAGGTCCGTGTCTGTCTTGTGCTGGGGGCCCCAGAGCTGGACGCGGTGCTCCAGGTGGGGTCTCACCAGTGCGGAGCAGAGGGGGACAATCCCCTCCCTCGACCTGCTGGCCACGCTGCTCGTGTGGTTGCCTTTCTGGGCTGCAAGTGCACATCACCGGCTCATGTCCAGCTTTTCATCCCCCGGCACCCCCAAGTCCTTTCTCCACGGCGCTCCTCACCCAGCCTGCGCTGGGACTGGGGATTGCCCCGACCCAGGTGCATGAAGGAGTTCATGTGCATCAAAATCCAGAATCCACCACTTCTGGGTGGCGACCATGGTTTTGGTGCTACGAAATCAGGCATTAACGGCTCAAGAAACCACGGTGACAACGCTCTTCTGCACCGGGGGAAGAGGCAGCTCTCACTGAGGACCTTTGAACTTCATTAATGAACCTCTTTCCCTTTTTAAACATATTAACATCTCCCCTTTCTGCACTGCCCAGCACAGACCCTGGTCTCTGCCCATCCCCGGAGGGGCTGGCCCACCAGCATGCTCCACGTAGATCCAGGTTCTCCAGATCTCTCCGTGCACAGGCACCATCCGGCGACCATCACCAAACTTGCAGCTGTTTAAGGAGACCACGGAACCATCCCCTAATGCTCCTGCTGTCCCCATCCCTCTGCACAAGCTTCCGTCGGGCTGTGCAGCTGGATCGGCTCCCGCTCAGCGCTCTGCACAGTCCTCTATCGGGGCACGATGGATTTTTTGACGTAGCTCAGATGCACAAGCTCCTCACGCACCCACCGCTCGATATATGCCACGTGGTCCCTGGGTCACCGCCCTGCAAACTGCTGAGCAAGGCAGGGAGGAAGCTCATCATCACAAACGGCACCCGGAGAAAGGCTCTTCTGTTCGCTCGGCCTTCGGAGCGTCTCCTCCGGACAAAGAAGCTGCTTGTGTGAATGATGCTCTTGGAGGAACAACACCAACCGGCCACGGCTTGGGAGACAACTGGAGTTTTGCTGCTTTTTTTCCATGCTAATGAGTTCACGGAAGTCTTGTAGACTCATTGAAGGGTCTGGGTTGGAAGGGACCTTTCAAGGTCATCTAGACCATGAGCAGGGACATCTTCAACTACAGCCAGGTGGCTCAGAGCCACGTCCAACCTGACCTGGAGTGTTTCCAGGGATGGGGCATCCACCACCTCTCTGGCCAACCTGGGCCAGCGTTTCACCACCCTCAGCGTAACAAATGTCTTATTTCTTATCACTCCTGGAGACCGTGGGTGCATCAGCCCCGCAGACAGCACCTCCACTCCATTTCCCTCCCAAACAAAAGTTTTCCTTCTCTCTTTCCAAGCCATAAGGTTCAAGATCCTGCTCTCCCACCGGACACCCCCCTCTACCCGCAACCCCACACCTATTAACTTCTCCTGACAGCCTCACCCCGCGCCCCGAGCCCTGACGCTCCTGCCGTCCACTGGTGCTGCGATAGCTACATCACGGCTGCTCCGGGCCGCGCCAGCCCGCTAACCTTCCCCTGACATTGCAAAGGAAGTCAGGTCCCTTCCCCATCAAAGCACCGCGGCGTTAACGCACGCAGCCGACGGCTCTTCCCTGCCAGAGCAGGATTTTCCTTTTCTCCCCCCCCCCCCCCATTTATTATTTATTTGATTTTATTTGAAAGGGATGAGCAAAGGCTCAGGCCAACAGACAACTGATTCGCTTTGATAGGAAAGTTTATTATTTCCTAAGGTGGCTTCAGAGTTCAGTCTCTGCCTTGTCAGCACTTTCCCCTTCGCTGAAATTACTGCAGATACGTGTCAGGACAGAGCAGAGGTCTTTGTTTTCTCCCCCTGTCCTGAAATAGCTTTGCCTAGCAGGGGATGCAGCGCTGCTGGCAGTCACGTGCGGGATTTCTTTCCAGCTCCTTACACGCTGGAAGGTTCGGGGTATTTGTGTAGTTACAGATCAAGGCCAGGAGCTGCTAGACTCTCAGGCTGGGTCCTGAGCTCTGATTTTGCCTGATGTTCCCCCCCTCTCCTCATATGGATGGATGAAAAACGGGACATGACCCAGCAATGGGTGCTCGCAGCTCGGAAAGCCGACGGCATCCTGGGCTGCATCCTGGGCAGCGTGGCCAGCAGGGCGAGGGAGGGGATTGTCCCCCTCTGCTCTGATGTGCTGAGACCCCACCTGGAGCACCACGTCCAGCTCTGGGGTCCTCAGTACAAGATGGACGGGTTGGAGTGGGTCCAGAGGAGGCCACGAAGATGATCCAGGGGCTGGAGCAGCTCCGCTGTGAGGACAGGCTGAGAGAGTAGGGGTTGTCCAGCCTGGAGAGGAGAAGGCTCTTGGGGGACCTCCTTGCAGCCTTCCAGTACTTAAAGGGGGCTACAGGAGAGGTGGGGAGGGGCTTTTTAGCAGGACCTGTAGCAACAGGACACGGGGTGATGGTTTTAAACTCAAAGAGGGTAGAGCCAGACTGGATTAAGGATGAAATTTTTTATGCTGAGGGTGGTGAAACACTAGCACAGGCTGCCCAGAGAGGTGGTGGATGCCCCATCCCTGGAATCATTCAAGGTCAGGTTGGATGGGGCTCTGAGCAACCTGATGGAGTTGAAGATGTCCCTGCCCATGGCCATGGGGTGGGACTAGATGGCCTTGAAAGGTCCCTTCCAACCCAAACCATTCTGTGCTTCAATGATCCCACGGGCAGACTAAAACGTACCCGCTGCACCCAGAGATCTCCAAAGGCAGCAGCAGAACCTACCCACTGAAGTCTGAAGAGGTGCAGGAGGGGTGGGTGAGCGCAGCTAGGGGTGACGGTTCTCACCTGGCCTGCTTTATGCATCAAACAAGTTCAAAAGCTGCGCGCTTTCGCATTCAGGGAATCAAACCGCTGCTTTCAGGGGATTGATTTTTGTTTTAGAAACATCAATTACACAGAAACTGTTTCCTACACTTTACAGCTTTGGCACCTCAGGGATGGCTCTCAAAAAACCAATGTGACTTTTCCAGATCAGTCCTCTGAACATCATCAGTAAACCTCAAAATTTCAATTTTTTTCCACGCAACCATGGCCTCGAGGGCTTACTCGCTGCTCCCAGCATCTCCAGATTCAAACCATATCATTTTCTATGAAAAATCATTTCTAATTTGCCTGAGTAGGTAGGATGGAAGGGAACCATGGGGAAAAAAAAAAAAAAAGGCATAAAAGCAAGAAATACCAGAAATTTCAAGCTCATTTAAGAAACGGTGAAACACAGAGAAGAACCAAGATCACAGGGACATGATGGGGAACACAGAGCTCACTCCAGACCATGGCCGAATGTTGAAGGCCACCACAAGGATGCTCAGGAGCAATTAAGGAGAAGCAGGAGCTCAGATGCCGTCTCAGACTACCTGTATCATCCATAATCATGTCCCAACACGGTCCCAACCACACTGCCACCGCTCTACCTCCAGTGGAACCTCTTTTGTGGGATAAAGACTGGCGCAAAGTAAACTTTCCCAGGGTAAGTCTCTCCTACCCTCCCAGCTGACCACTGCAAGCACAAGGTTGATCACTCTCCTCCCTGCCACCCACCATCTCCTTCTAGACCAGATGATGAGCTTCAGGAGGACGCGCTAAGGAAGACTTTCGCACGAGTGCCACAGCCTACTCCACTCAACGCGATCTTCAGACGTTTGATATTTATTTGATTGGAAGTCAGGTTGGTTTTAAGGTGGTTTTTCTTAGATTTGAGCTACACTGGGCACACATTGACGCGCCCCGAAGTATTTCGTCACTCTCCGACACGTTCGGCGTCTGCAGGGCATTGCGCCCTTCCGCTGGAGTTGTCACCTTCAGTCTTGGGAGTCACCGTGCCCAAACTACCCCAAATTACTTCTCACCTTTGGGAAAGCGCCAGGATTTACACCAAGAAGTGCTGACCCTCACGAAGAAGCATCGCCCCCCTCCACGCGCACACACCCTTCCCCTTCAGAGGAAGCTTCGAGCAATTAGTGCCATGACAGAGGCTCGTTAACGAGCGTGACGTAGTGAGTCCTGATCCCACCCACGGGTTTTTGGGACTGTTTGTATGAAGGAGAGGCGTTCCCTGAGCAGTGGGATGCCGCCGATAACACAGCTTCGTGTGCCAACCTCCACAAACCCCACGTCTCCTACGTCTCCGGCCGTCTGCACACCCCTGCTGAAAAATTACTGCCCTTGAAGATATTTTTGGGTCCAAAGCCAGGGTGATCAATGTCTTGGAAAGACGTGAAAGAGAAGATGAAACTCTTGCCCCCAGGCTCCTAAGTCTAACGCGGCACCTCCAGCTTTTGTTTCTGGTAATAAAATGAACAAAAAAAAAAAAGACATTCCAGGAAGAAATGGAGCTGCAGTTCTCTGCCCACAGCCGCGCTGGAGGAGGAAAGCACACTGCGAGATAGGGACAGGGTACAGAAATGTATAAATAACTTCTCCGAGTTGCACAACAACCACCTACTCTGTTCAGAAATTAAAAAAAAAAAAAAAAAGTATATATATAAAAAACATCTCATGCTCCCTCACTGGCAGCGCGGTTCGACTCGCACCAGAAAAAGGACCGAGAAAATGAGCGTAAATGAGTGATTCCCCGGCAAGCCCGGACTTTTTCTCCTTCATGCCCTCCAGCGAACGTGGGCAGCTCCAGGGATCGAACGAAGCGAGACAGAGCTGGGGAGCCCAAGCTCGGGAGAAGATGAGGTGCCAGCCAGCAAGCAAGCCTGAGAAAAATGATTTTCAGTTAAACGGCGCTGAATAGCTGTATTTCACAGAATTATGGAATGGTTTGGGTTGGAAAGGGACCTTTGAAGGTTACCTAGACCAACCCCCCTGCCACGAGCAGGGACATGTTCAACTCCATCAGGTTGCCCAGAGCCCCGACCAACCTGACCTTGAGTGTTTCCAGGGATGGGGCACTGACCACCTCTCTGGGCAACCTGGGCCAGCGTTTCACCACCCTCATTGTAAAAAATTTATTCCTTATATCTTGCCTGAACCTATTCCTTTTTTTTTTTAGTCTAAAACCTCCAGCCTTTAAACGAGGAGGATCTTTTTCTTTCCAACAACCAGCCTGCCACACCGTACGCTGAAAGAGCTTTGAGGGTCCTTTCCCCCGCTGCGTTGGGGGGCGCCGAAAGGCACCTCGAAACACCTTTCTCTCAGCGCTGCCTCATCCCCAGCCATCCCCTTCGCCGTCTAAAGCCCCACGACAGCGCTGCGTGGGAAACCGCCGGGTATTTCCGTCGTCTGGAGGGAATCCGGCGGCTGAAAAGCCAGCGGCAGGACGCCTCAGACCGCTTGCTCTTCTGTAGGCCACCAGCGAGGCAGAAGGGCGAGGGGCTGCTTTGGAGACCCCCCCCGCTCACAAAGCGGCTGCTCTGGCACGCGTGGAGGGGCAAGGCGGCACAACAGAACCGACAGCGTCGGCGCTAAACTTCCCCCAAGTCACCTGGCGCTTTTTTTTTGATCTGCTGGAGGTATGAACACGAGATTTGCAACTCAGGAGTGATCTGCAATCTAAATTACACACCGTAAGTCATTCCTGGCCCCGGTTAAACTGGGGCAACACGTATTTAGATACGCCGGTGCCGCAGGGAGGGTTCGCTTGAAATGCTTTCTGAGAAAGCTCCTGGGCCACTTGCTCCCAGCTAGCCAGGCTCTTCCTCAGCACTTCTGGAAGCCAAACCACGGAGGAGGATTTTTGCATAGGGCTAAGCCTCCTAGCTCTCTCTGCCAGCTTGACACCGGGAACTACAGCTCTTGCCAGCTCCTTTCTTTTCTGAAGAAATAGATATCTGGATAACCTGGAACGCCGCTTTTAAATATTAATATTACAATCACTATGGGAACTGCAGAGACCTCGCTTCTTTGCGAAGGTCTGCTCAAGCCACAAAGGGTGAGTGCAAATAAAATTAAGTCTTCCCTAATCACGGGCGAGCTGCGAGGAAAAACTTTGTAAAAACACCAAAGGAACCAACCGAAGCGCCGCCGTTGGTTCGAGGCAGAGGCCGCCTTGCCCACGCAGGGCAGGGGGAACGCGCGTCTCCCGCCGATCAAGGGGGAGCGTCGTTTCAATGTGCCGCCTCCTCCCCTCCGTGAGCTGACTCCATCAGGGACTCAGGAGCTGAGACCCAAGAGGGACGTCTGGTGCTCTCCAGACCGCCACCTTGGGGCTCCCTAACGAGACAACCCACCCCCTGCTGCAATACCCCGCTGGGAATCAAAATCCCTGAAATTTGGGATGAGGTTCACCACCGGAGAAGAGCAAAGAACAGTCCCTAGGAGGGCAGGAGGCTGCCTCGCAGGTATTTCTGCTCGCAGGCACTCCCAGAGAGGTTTCCCAGCCTTTTTGCCCCCGAGTGTAGACAAAGCAGCACATAACAACGCCGCGTTGTAACCCACCGCCCGGTCTAACCCCACCGCTTGCTCACACAAGACCCGTTGGGCGAAGCCAAGCAGCCCCCTGAACTTCAGCCTCTCTCAGCTACGGCACTGTATACACCAAATACGTGTTCCAGCAGGAAGACAAGAGTAGGTAGCTTCCATTTCCATCTTTGTCTCTGTTCCCATAGAAACTAAACTAAAATGGAGACGGTAAGAGAAAATTAAAGCTTCAATGGACTAGGAATTGGCATGTGAGCGGGTGTGGGGAATAGCTGATGGATAAACAAGGAGAGAAAAAAGCAACCAAAAATAAGGCCATAGCAGGCAGACGAAATACAAATAGGAGGGGCGTTCCCACGTTACAGTCTGTCTTATCTGAGGATAAAACTGAATGAATAAACCATGTCCAACTGAGATGTCAGAAGAAGAAGCTTGAAGATGTCAACAGATGAAATGAACCATAACGAGATGGCATCCGGGCACGAGTTTAGGGTCTCTGTGCCTGAGGGGTAAGACGGTGCTGAGGGTCAGCCAGGAGCCTGGAGGAATCCCAACGCGCCGTCACGTGCCGCCTTCCCTACCCCAGGTGTCAGGAATCACCGGGACGGAACAAACAGAACAGAGACGGCTTCATCGGGCGAGTCCACCAAGAAGTGCTCATGTTTGTGCCATTGCAGTCTTTTAAAAATAAATAAATAAACAAATAAATAAATAAATATATATATATATATATCTCCTAGACCTAGGAAAGGGTAGCCAGGACAGTCTGGAATGTCGAAGTCCCAAAGGAACGTCAAACACAGCCAAAGATTATTTTAGCTCGGCAGAGACATTGCTGAAAATCCAGTTTCACGTTATGTTTAAAGAGTAACGCAGGGAAGAGGACTAGGAAATGACTACTCTTTTTTTTTTTTTTTTTCCCAGGATGCGTTTTATTGGTTGCTCCGGAGTTATCAGGCAGTAGGTTTAAAAGACAACTAAAGGAAATTACTTTTCATAGCACATAATTAAGCTGTGGAATGCATTCAGCAACGCAGCCAAACCCCATAAATAGGTTCAAAGGAGAATTAGACGAGTTCAAGGAGGACAAGCCCATCGGTAGCTATTAAATAGGATATTCCAAGGTTAGGAAATCCCCAGAAGCAGCAAGGTACTGGGGTGGGGGTGGGGAGGAAGAATCACCCTGCTCTGCCCCAGACATTTTTCCCCCTTCCCAGGGAAATTTTTGCCACAGAGCGCGGCGTCAAGGCCGTGAGAAGCTTTTCCACCCCTCCCATCGCCCGACGTCCCATTTTGCCTCGCTGGCTTTGGCATTGTTACATCCCTTCTGGCCTAGAGGACACAGGGATAAGACACCAGCTCAAACACACGCACGCAAAAAAACACCCCCACGCCTTCAAAGGGCAGCTTCAGAAAGAGGATAGGATGGATCCGATTTCTCTCCCTCTTATCGGAGCAAGTTTGACCGCTTTCCCGCGACTACGGCTGCTCCCAATCCAAACTTCACAGCGTGAGCGTTAGCTATGCATTATCTCCTTTAAACCCCACAAAAAAAAAAAAAAAAAAAGGAGTCTAGAAGGCTGCCAGAAAGCAGATAACACCAACAGGCAGAGATGAATCAAGTATCTGCATGAAAGTCGCAAATTCGCCGGGTTGACCTCAAGCTTCTCAAAGTAGCTCCAGCATTTTAGCCGGAGGCTTATGTGATCCTGTATCGCTCCGTGCACCAGCTAATAACTTTTTTAGCCTGTCGGCTTGTTTCAATCAAGTGGGAGAGGGTCAAGGTCTTGAGGATATCAGCCTCTGAGAAGTTCCGTTTCAAAGGGAAGAGGATGGCTGAGGACAGAAGGACACAAATTGCCTCTTGGCTGAGGGCTGGAGAGCTCAGCCCATGCAGTGTGGGAGAGGCAGCGGCGCCGGCCGAGTTGTTCGCTGCCATTGCCGGTGGCGGGAGAGCTGGAGGGTATCAGGGGATGAGCTAGAGAGGGCAAGAGCAGGCACAGTTCCCAGAGAAGTGGCTGGGACACGCAGGATACCCCTCCGTGTAGCCAGGTATGCAGCCAGCATCCTCTCCGGGATGCTAAGGCTGCATCCCAAAAGCAACCGTGCATCGCTTTCTAGGAAACCTTCCATTTACTGAAGGCATTTCCACTCATCACAGACCTCCACTGAACACCCAAAAGATCCACCAGCCCAGCAGAAAAGCTTTATTATGAAAGTATCCAGTACTTTTTTTTTTTTTAAATCCCTAAGACCATGTGGGTTTCCAGCCAAACCAGAGCCAAACCAGTGGATCCAAACCACATCTTTCCAGCCAGACCAACTAGCAAGACACCTTACACTGACTTGTCTTACACCTTAGTCACTCGGAAAGGCCCCGGCACTGGGGTTTGCAGGGCAGTTTTGGGATAGAATTGGTTTTCCAGGGTGGCTCTAGCCCAACCTCCAAGGTGGGACCGAGGTGGGCGCCGGCTGAAGCTGCATCTCCTCAAAGCAACGTGGCAGATGGTTTCCACCTTGAAGATGGATCGTTCTGGATGGTGCCTTCATCTGTGCTGGCACTCCAAGAACACGCCATATGTGTCTCCCCAAATCAGGTCTAGACATTAGTACAACTTCAGTGTCAGTGTTGTATTCACAAACCCAAATTTTCAGTGCTGAAGTTTCTCAAAAATCAGACTGAAGATTACCCGAGCACTGGGACTTGCCAACGCTGACTGTAATGCTTCTTAAAAAATAAATAAATCTTATTTTGCTTTTTTCCAATCAAAATCTTCAGAGGGAAGATGATTAATGTGTTATTAATAGCAATAATCTCTTTGCAATACTGGAAGTGTGAAATACTGAGTGGAATGCTTTGAACTTCAAGCCATTTGCCAAAAAACCTACGAACAAGCAAAAACCTGCAGCAATTCAAGAAAAATCAGGAGCGATCAGAATGGAAGGCAGAAACTTACCCCCCCCACCCCCCTCCCCCCAAATTTCCGCAGAAAAAGGATTCTGCAAATCTCAGGAGCCCCCATTTCAATCCCCAGACCATGAAAACAAGCACATGAGGGGCCGTATATCAACCACCACAGAGCCCAGCTCCCAGCCAGCAAAGTCTATAAAAATATTGGCAAGCATTTTATTATTTTTTCTCCCCCCCCCCGCCCCAAATTCTCCGTGGCTGTGTGCCCGGCTGCGCCGCTGCCCTGGCAGAGAGGCTCGTGCAGGCAGAGCCGAGGGAGAGACGGGTCCTTGCTGCAGCTCAGCTAAGCTGGGTCTTTCTTTCTTGCCCATTTTTTGCATGGCTTACCCCACCACCACGATGCTTTCTACGTGCTTCAAAGCTCAAGTTGGGATGTCCCTTGTTTGTTAACGGTTTGATCCCAGAGCGCAGTAATCCTGCCCTGTCTCAGCCCGGGGAGATCTGCTAAGCTAAACCTAAAAGTTGTCTTTTAAAGTTGGGGAAAAAAAAACCCCAAACCCAAACTTGCTTCAGGACAAACAGAATCACAGAATGGTTTGGGTTGGAAAGGACCTTGAAGCTCATCTGGTTCCAATTACCCCGCCATGGGCAGGGGCACCTTCCACCACACCAGGTTGCGCGAGTGGGACAAGCTCCAAGACACACAGCGTGGTTGGAGGACTGAGAAGGAAGAAATTTGTTACGCTGAGGGTGGCGAAACGCTGGCCAGGGTTGCCCAGAGAGGTGGTGGATGCCCCATCCCTGGAAACACTCAAGGTCAGGTTGGACGGGGCTCTGAGCAACCTGATTGAGTTGAAGACATCCCTGCTCATGGACTAGATGACCTTCAAAGGTCCCTTCCAACCCAAACCGTTCGACAATTCTCTGATTCTACGACAGACATCCTCGAGCTCCGGGGACAGCAGGATCAGCAACCCCAAGGATAGGGGCTGATCCTATTTAGGGGGAAAAAAAGCCAAGTTAGGGGCAGCGGCAGAGCTCTTGTCTGGCAGCTGGGCAGGCAGCAGCGAGGGAAAGGAGCAGGCAGGCATTCCAGCACGGACGGTCGCAGCTGCTGAATCCTGACCCTCCTCACCACGTGTGCACCCTTTCCTTGAACTACCATTTTTTTTAACCCGTTGATTAAGAAAAGCTTCATTTCGTTGCAGCCTGTAATTCCGATTCGACCTAATCCTGAAGGACAAAGACTTAATTTACTGCTGCAAAACTCAACAAGGTAAAGCCTAGATGGAAAAAGGCCCAAGTGTGGGTGGGGATAGCAAGCCCAAGTGACAGCCTGACATCGGGGACAATGTCACAGACCATAAACGAGCAGGAAATTTATGACCGTGAGCTGCCCGGAGTGCTCTAACGTGTCCCGCGGCAAAGCCAGTGCCGCTGCGGGGTCCTCAAAGTCATCGGGGTCTGAAGGCAGCAGGAAAAGGACAAAAATTCCATCAAAAGAGTAAAATCTCACACCTCCTCTTTGCGAATTCAAGGGGTATCAGAGCAGAGGAGGTTAACACCATTGTACAGCTGTAACGTGGGGGAGTTAAAGCCGTTGACAACACAGGATTTCAGTCCTGTAAATACCCTTAAATACTTCACTTCCAGCTGTGGTATACCAGGTTGGCCTCCGGTGCCAAGTTTGTCCTTTCACGAGAGTTCCCACGACTGGGAGGAAAAGGAGAACTTTTAATAACGCCGGAGAACAAAGAATAATCCACAACAAACTAATTTTATCTTCAGCGCCGACGAGCACCGCGCGGCTGCGTGGAAAAGGCTGGTTTTCACAGATCTGCTAAACCCGACGGTGAGTTGGGGAAAGCAAGCCTGAAAGAACACCCTGTGCTTTTGAACTCCGAAATATTTAAGAAGCTGGACATCTGCGGAAGACCGGGGGAACGACGAACACCAGATCTGACACACAGAGAAAAATATGCCTCCTCCCCAGAGCGAGATTAAACCTTGGCACGGCTCCGCGGGGGTCAAGCGCCTGCCTTGCAAATACCGAGCAGGGTCTCGGGGGTGTTTTTTGCTTAGGGCAAAGCAGAAGGATCTTGTCCTAACTCCGAGCACGAGCCTCAGTGGTGGCGGGGCAGGGCTGGAAGCGGCGGCAGCTGCCGGCGAGCAGGTGATTCGCCCCGTTTTGAGGCCAAAAAGCGGCCACCTGTCACGGTCCTGCCATCGCTTGATTTCCCATCACGGCTGGGGACAGCGGGAGGAACCAAGGAGGAGGAGGAGGAGGAGGAGGAGGAGGAGGAGGAGGAGGAGGGACAGTGACTTGCGATGACTCATGCCAAGCGAAAGCCCGGGGGGTGAAAACAAGCAACCCTTGTTCCCAAGGCCCTTAACTCCATTTAACCGTTGCAGTTGCTGCATCCCGTAAACGCAGAGCTCGACCCTCAAAATCCTGGCGATGACTGGAGCAATTAAGAGCCTGTAAGACAAGATGACCTTTCCGAACAACGGCAGAGATTACCAGCTCCCACCTCAGTATCAGATAACCTCTCAGTCCTACTCTGATAGGAGGAAAACACTAGGAAGCAGCACTCCCCCCTCTTCCCGACAGTGATGCGGTGATATTTATAGGACTAGGAGATAACGCTGTAAAACACGAAGTGCTCGTCGCTTCAAAGCACCAGGACGGTAGCCCCAGACAGCAAATCTCATTGAGCCCTCCCAGGCAGGAGCTTGCTGCACGCAGGCTGACCCCGCACAAAAATCCCTCCGTCCTTTGCAGAAAGTCAGGAGCAAATTTACAACCACGCACCGGATCCGTGAGAAAAAGCGGAGTTTCTGCCCCTCACCACCACCCGCCTAAGCCCCTTCCTTCCCCACCCGCCAAGCGCTGTATTTCGCTACCAGAACAAGCAGGGGGAAAAAAAAAAGCAGCTTGGATTGTTCCTCCAAATGCAAAGACGGACAAAAACCAGAGGCAAAGCGGAGGGGAAACGCCTGCTGCCCGCACTGAAACCTGTCCATATGTTCCGCGATTATAAATCACTCCGATATAGCACGCCTCGTGCCCGGGTGCAGAATCCAATCGTTCGGCACAGTTGGTGTGAAATCTGTCATTCAGACTGCCAGGATGATTTAAAAGTGACTTAGAAAAGCAGGTTGTTGTGTGTGTGTCGTCCCCCCCATCTCCTCCTCCCCTCAAACCTTCTCCCCATCTAGAAGAAATATGGGTCCACAGCTTCCCGGCAGAGCCCCGAGCATCCAGCCGTGATTCCTTACGTTAGCCCTTCCCCTGCCCTCCCCAGGACCATTCCTGCTCCCGAGGGGATGCAAATGCCTCGCATTTCAAGAGTTAAGTTTAAAATTCTCCGGGTGGTTGCACAAACTTTGTGACCACTTGAAGGAGACGTCTCGTGAGATCGGCTTCTCCCCCGTGCCATCGTTATGCCAGCTAGAATTAACGCAGGAGCAGAAGGGCACCCCAAAAAGAAAAGGATCTGTGCTATGCAAGTCAGAAAAGCCCAGACAGCGAGAAGAAAGCCACCGCTGGTGGTCACCAAAACACAGGCGTGGAGAAAAACACAGCAGAACCAACAGGCTCACGTGAAGCTCATGAGGTTCAATCAGGCCAAGTGCAAGGTCCTGCACCTGGGTTGGGGCAAACTGAGAGGCTGGGGGGGATGAAGGGGTGGAGAGGAGACCTGCTGAGAAGGACTTGGGGGTGCTGGGGGATGAAAAGTTGGACATGACCCAGCAATATGTGCTCAGAGCCCAGAAAGCCAACCGCATCCTGGGCTGCATCCCAAGCAGCGTGGCCAGCAGGGCGAGGGAGGGGATTATCCCCCTCTGCTCCGCCTTGGTGAGACCCCACCTGGAGCACCACGTCCAGCTCTGGGGTCCCCAGTACAAGACAGACACAGAGCAGCTCGAGCGGGTCTAGAGGAGGGTCATGAAGATGCTGAGGGGGCTGGAGCAGCTCCCCTGTGAGGACAGGCTGAGAGAGTTGGGGTTGTTCAGCCTGGAGAAGAGAAGGCTCTGGGGGGACCTTAGAGCGGCCTTCAGTGCTGAAAGGGGGCTGATAAGAAAGATGGGGACGGACTTTACCACAGCCTGGAGTGACAGAAGAAAGGGTAACAGTTTTAAACTGAAAGAGGGTAGGTTTAGGTTGGATATAAAGAAGAAATTACGTTACGCTGAGGGTGGTGAAACACCGGCCCAGGTTGCCCAGAGAGACGGTGGATGCCCCCTCCCTGGAAACACTCAAGGTCAGGTTGGACGGGGCTCTGAGCAACCTGATCGAGTTGAAGATGTCCCTGCCCATGGCAGGGGGGTTGGACTAGATGGCCTTCAAAGGTCCCTTCCAACCCAAACCATTCGATGATTCTATGATTCAACAATTTGAGGATTCGATGATTCTGTGCCACTGGTAAATCAGCACTTTAAGCATCCAGAGCCCCTTCACTTCCGTGCTTTGAGAGCCACCGATGGATCTATCCTCCACGAACACACGGTGCGCGCTGAGCCAGTTCCCCCCAGGATGCTGCAGAAACCACCCCTCTAAGTATCAACTGTGGAGCTCAAAGGGTTCACCCGGGCACTAATGACAGCTTCTTCCAAAGGTTCAAAGGCTGTTTGAGTACGCCTAGCCCAGGACTAGACCAGTCTATGATCTAAGGACAAGATGCCACAGATGCACACGGGAGGGAAGACAGAGGTATCAGGAAGAATCAAAGAAACCAAGCGTTTCTGCTCAGTCTAGAAATCCAATTTGCTCCTTCTGATAGGATAAAAGCATACGAGAAAAGCAGCCCAACTTAGGACACGTTTAACCTGTTTGGGTGAAAGATTGAATCACAGAATCACAGAATAGTCAAGATGGTGCCAAACAGTCTTGGGTTCCCACCTCCAGTGCGTGTACCTTCTCATGCCCTATCACAAAGGCCCTGTGTGGGGAAATAACTGGGCACGGCACTGGGAAACTATTATTTCATTATTTAGACAAGCTGAAAAGCGAGGGTCTCCTTCTGCACCTTGTTTCCCAAGCTTCTCACCTTTTCTACCAACCCCATGTGTGGCCATCATGCTTCTAGATAACGTAAACTACCCCCAAAAAAGTGCTGGAGCAATGCAGACTGTTTTCAGTTTTCAAAGACTTTCCATGAGTGCTCTCGGGTGAGATGACAAAGTCAATTTTTATGAGGTGCAGGCAGCAAAGCCTGTGAGCAAAACTGCATTCTCCTTTCTCTCAGAGAAGAAAAACCAGCGGATAAACTGAACAATTGCAAGATAGGCCTAAATAGCCTTGAAACTTGAAAAAAAAAGAAGGCCAGAGATAAATGTTTTGGGTTTTTTTTCCCGTCTGTGGACAAAAACTTGGATATTTACCTTTGAGAAATAAATCAGGGATGTCAATAAGTAACATTTCACCTAAAAGGGCTACTTTTATACACAAACCACGTTAACCGAACGCAGCGAAACGAAACGCTTCCATGTCTTGCCGATCCTTGGAAGAAACTTCGTAACAAGGAAACCTGGCCAAAGAGCAAAATGCCATCCCAAACTGAACAACCCACCACGAGAGAGTGACTTGGCAGGTGTGGGAGCATTTGCTGTTCCCAGAGACTCCTCTGGCAGGAGCAGCGGATTCCTGAGGCTCACACCCTTCGGCAGGCGAACGCGGCAACTCGAGGATAGTCTTCAAAACTTGGCCTGGAGGGTCAGCTAGGACGAGGGAGGCTGCTCCCCGCTGTAAATCTCAGATACTTATATCACAGTAGCTTCCCAGCGGTCCCTATACATGAGAGAAAAGGAAACCTCTGCGTCCCAGCTGGAGCAAGGCTGTGAGAAAAGGAGGAAGAAATTGAAGACAACAGTGCAGCAAGTTTTCTGCAACTAGGGAAAAGAGTGTGCATCTGCCAAAAAAAAACACCCCAAAATGAGCAGGGACACAACCCGCTCCCCACCTTCCCAAGGTCTCAGTCCTTATTCTAGATGGGAGATGGAAAGCTTGCAGCACAGGAGTTACAACCTAACGTCACGTTTCCCTGGTTTTATAATATTTTTAGGCCGGAGCGGACCTCTGGAGGTCACCTGGGCCACCTTCCCTTCCTCCCCTGAGTACAGTTAACTTTGAAGTTATCCTACTCCGGGCCTTTTTCAGTCAAATCCTGAAAAATCTCCAAGGACGGACATCTCACAGCCTTTCTTGGTGACCACCCCCAGGCAAAGACTTTGCAAATGACCGAGTTGAGAGCTCGCCACGCTGCGGCTGTGCATCGCCTCTCGCCCTTCCCCTGTACGCCATCCCTGGAAGACCCTGGTTCTGTCTTCCCTATCACCCCATGAGGGAGGTGGAGATGACAGTTGGATCCACTCTCCAGGCTGAAGAAGCCCACCTCTCGTTAAATGCTCACATTAACACGATGCCCTCTAAGACGACGCAGCCGACGCATCTGGTCCTTGGCGAGGAAGAGGCTCCCCGCCCCCTCCACCAATTATTCAACGGTTGGGACGACATTCCTGGAATGATCAGGCTGCAGCACCATCTGTTCAGCTACGCTGCGCTGTCTGGTGCAGGGGTAAAGCTTCGTTTCTGCACGGCAGCGCTTTCCACAGCCTGGTCCGATGCTTCCTTGCGGAAGAGCTGGAGAGATCTCAAAGATCTCGTTGCTTTTCCGCTCCAAGCACCGCAGGTACCTTCCCGTGCTATATTTGTTAAGAACCAGCAGTACCGCACAGACCTCTGCTACCCAAAGACTTGGCAGCGTTGGGTTAGCGGTTGGACTCGATGATCTTAAAGGTCTTTTCCAACCTAAATGATCCCGCAATTCTGTTCCGTAGGTAATTCTGTTGTCCCAGCCCACTCCAGCAGAGAGAAAAGGAAGGAAAAAAAAACCCCAGCAGCGACATCACTTCATGGTGCCTTGGAAAGCGCCCAGATTGCACAACAACGCGGGGCGGCACAGGAAGCCTGACCAAAGACGCCAACAGCCCCGGCGTGCTTCACGCTCTTGGGCTCATGCATTGGCCTTCTTTCCCATTTCACTGAGCGTTTTGTGGGCAAGAATCCCAATTTGAGGATTAGAGCTGCTGTCCTCTGCTGCTTCCAAGTCCAGACAAATTGGGCTTCCCCCCACCCCCAACCCTCTCATTTCTCCAGTGTTTAAGGTAGTACCTAGCTGGCCAACCGGAGAAGAGTTGAGGTGACTTGCCGTGGGCACAACTGCCAAGGACTGCATGAGGTTGGATGAGCCCACCTTAGTTATCACAGGGAACCACAGAATGGGTTGGGTTGGGAGGGACCTTCAAAGATCACCCAGTTCCAACCCCCTGTGCCATGGGCAGGGACACCTCCCACCAGACGAGGTTGCTCCAAGTCCTATCCAGCCTGGCCTTGAGCACTGCCAGGGAGGGGGCAGCCACAGCTTCTCTGTGTCTCACCAGCCTCACAGTGAAGAATTTCTTCCTTATATCTCATCTCAATCTCCCCTCTTCCAGTTTGAAACCATCACCCCTCATCCTATCACCACATCCCTTGATCCAGAGTCCCTCCCCACCTCTCCTGCAGCCCCCTTTCAGCACTGGAAGCTGCTCTAAGGTCTCCCCGGAGCCTTCTCCTCTCCAGGCTGAACAATCCCAGCTCTCTCAGCCTGTTGTCATGGGAGAGGTGCTCCAGCCCCTGGATCATCTCCATGGCCTCCTCCGGACCCACTTGAGCAGGTCCATGTCTTTCTTAGGCTGAAAAGGGATGCTCTGCAGCTTCTGGAGCAAGGCAGGAGGAGAGGTTAATGTGTTTCAGTTCTAACCACCTTAAACCTCATGCATCCATGAAGTCTCAAGACCCAAGAAAGGGGCTGCAGCCTCCTCGGGTGAGCACAGATGTAGGTGTTTGGTCAGAGCTGTGCCCTCAATCCCAGCTGTTTATGCCATTTATGGAGATTTTGCGTTCATCCTATTGAAAAGCGCTCCCTGAATCGACAGGGCACATAAAACATTTAGTGTTTGACAGCTCTAAGGATCAAAATTCTTCAGAGGACTCGCTGTATGATTTCCAATTGGGGAAAAGTGCAGAAACCTGCCATTAAATCCTGTTCTCCGGGGTCTGAAGGTGGGCTGTGCATTACCATAACTACATGCCTATTTGTCAACAGCCACACACTGGTTTCAAAATGACATATTGCTAGCGGCTTCCTTTTGTTCCTCCTCCTCCCCCAAATTCTAGAAGAGCTACAGCCGTGCACAGAAATAAAAGAGTGTCGTTTGCTAATTTGGTACTAAAACAAAAGGCAAAAAAAAATAATAATAATAATACAGAGGGCTCAAACCTCCCAGCTTTTTCATTCAGCTTGAGCTATTCAAGGCTTTTAGTGCACTGCCAGCTCTGCCTGCTGCTGGGCACCCTCGGAGAAAAGCACTCCCCATACGCTCCCGAGCAAAACCGATGCCTACATCACCGCAGACCCGAAAATTAGCGCCGCAGCCAGCCGTGCACGGAGTGGCAGCGTCTCCTCCCTTGCCATCGCATCTCCCGGGGCAACTCACGCTCCTGCTGGGGCTGTCCTGGCTGCACGAGAACTGCTCTTGGGTTTCTTTTTCAGAAGATGGAGGCTATCTCTATTTTCTTCCAAGAGGGGATCAGCAGCACTTGGTGAATTGCGTCGACCCTAAATGTTAAAAAAAATACCAACCAAACCCGACCAACCCCGCTACGAAGCCTTGACTCCGTGCTGCAGCATTGAAGGCAAACGCTTCTGAACCATAAAACCTGGGGGTTTGATCCTACTGTGGCACCGAAGGGCGAAAAAACGACGTTGCGCTGCCTCTACCATGATAATCATCACCTTTGGTGGGCCCCGATTTGTTACAGTGAGGTCACGGATAAGAAGGGCCCCGTGGCAGGACACGTTATCATGTTAGCTATTAACGATAACAACATTTAATTACCTTAATCCATTTAATAACACATTTTACTAAAATTAGCCAGATAAATTGCTCCGATAGTACTGTTGGAGCTGAGTTACGCTCCGATTCCCGGTCTTTAACCCACTTCCCTGGGTATCTGAATGCAGAGCATAGCTGCTTGGGGTGGGAACGCGGAGGAATGCTTCTTCTGCAGCATCTGTAGGTCGGCGAGGCGCTCTTCTAATCTCCTGAAGACTGTTCCAAACATTCCCTGGTCACTAACAACTGGTTTTGTTCTTTGGAAAGACCAAACGAGAAGAGTAAGCCCGCGCCAAGTTTCATTTGCTCGGGACTAGGAGCTAAACAAGCGTTGATGAAGCGCCACACAACAACAACCCCTGCTTTTGTTTACACAGCGCATACTGGCCAGTCCGCAGGAATAGATGGAGCGTCTGCGCTCGCTTTCCAGCGGGAACAGATTGGTCTGAAAAACATTCCAGCGCTGGGTTTTCCTTCGCCAGCGAAGGCTCTTGAAGCACAGGGCGTGGAGGTTAGCCAGCTCCCCCAGACAGACGACTTGGGCAGCTGCCAGAGCATCTCTCCGCACCCCATCGCCAATATTCTGGTTTTTCCCAGGTCGTTCCCCCTTCGCTGGGGTCCCTTGGTGGTCCTACCTAGGTTGCATCCAAAGAGGCGCGCACGGAGCTCTGCCGCAAGGTAAAGAACATCGATCTGTTTTTCCTTGGTGGGGAGTGACAAAAAGCGAGCCAGGAAAACCTAGCTTAAATCCTTGCAGCTTCATGAAATTCCCCTATCTTAGCAGGATAAGCCTAGGTCTGAGCAGCAAGGACTCTGCCATGCAGGTGACCCTGGTTTCACCACCTGGAAGCTGGACCAAAGCGGGCGTTAAGCTCTTAAACAGATCTCACATCGTTGCGAGTCTATTTTTCTCGGCCATAAGACAGCGAATTGAGGATGTTAAGTGAGGAAATAACCCAGAAGATGATCGGCGTGACAAGATCTGGCTGAACACCCGCTCCCGGTCACCGTGAGATGAGCCAGAGCTGCCGAAGCCCCGGATGTTTTCAGCCTGCGGAGCTATTCGGAGGCAGGCACAGCTCCCGGCTTGAACTCAGTCCATGCCCAGCAGGCGGGCAGTCCAAAGAAGCTGAAACACCGTGTCCTACTGCCTGTTCCCAGCATCTTGTACTGACTTGTAAGGCTTCCCCCACAATTTATTCATCCTCTTCGCCATCACGTCAAAGCCACAGTCTTCCAGTTCACATTTAACTCTTTAGGAATCACACGGTGGGGTGTGCAAACGGGCACACAGCTACATTTCAGAGGGATCTTTCTAGCAGAGCACTGCTAGAACTTTAACACTCAAAGTCACAGAGTTTTCCCTCAGACTCCTCATTTGGAAATAAGTCCTGTATCCCCGTCGCACCCTTCCCCGCAGCACCTTTTTCAGACAGCCCGTGGGAAGGCAGCTTTGCTCTGACAAAGGTCTAGCCAGGAAGGCACACTTCCCTGCTCCGCCTTCCCAACACTCCCGTTCGTTACAGCGCTGGATTTTTCAGACAGTGCCATCGTTTTATCGTGCATTTGCCCTAGCCCTACCACAGCAGGCACAAATCTGCAGCCAGGTGGTCAAGTCCATAGAATGACAGAAGGTTTGGGTTGGAAGGGACATTTAGAGGCCGGTTGGAAGGGACCATTGAAGGCCATCTAGTCCAACCTCCCTGCCATGGGCAGGGACATTTTCAACTCAATCAGGTTGCTCAGAGCCCCGTCCAACCTGACCTTGAGTGTTTCCAGGGATGGGGCATCCACCACCTCTCTGGGCAACCTGGGCCAGTGTTTCACCACCCTCAGTGTAACAAATTTCTTCCTTATATCCAACCTAAACCTACCCTCTTTTTATATCTAGTCTGAATCTCCCCTCCTTTAGTTTAAAACCATTACCCTTTGTTCTGTCACCCCAGGCCGTGGCAAAGTCCCTCCCCATCTTTCTTATCAGCCCCCTTTCAGCACTGAAGGCCACTAGAAGGTCTCCCTGGAGCCTTCTCTTCTCCAGGATGAACAACCCCAACCCCACCCTTCTCCTCAGCAAAGGTGTTCCATCCCTCTGGTGATTTTCATGGCCAAATAACCCCATCCCTGTGTCTATCCTGAAATAACGGTGGTGTCCGCTGGCAGAGGTGGTAAGCACATGTAACAACATTCATTCATACAGAAGTGATCAGGCCTGGCGCCACGTCATCTAAACTCGTGGGCCAGACAGAACGAGCTCCCAAATCTCACGAGTGGAATGACACGACTGCGGTAGAGGGTAAGCTGTCCACTCTCGACCAGGAGGCTGGGCGAGGCTGAACTAACACCAGCACAAAACAGACTTTATACATTTTTCTCGGACAATTCCAACATGGGGAGGAAAAACAGGTGACGTGAAGACATGCAAGGAAAGTGGCAATGGTAGCTGAAGGTGGTTTACATTAATTGTATCACAAAAATAACCATATCCAACCACCCTGCTTGCCGCTGAACAAAACCACTGAAGACGGAGAAAGAAGTGGTTTGTTCAAATGCTGAGAAAAAAAATAATAAATCTGTTGCATAGGAATGCAAACTGATACAAACGAAGTTTTTCCCACTTATGTGATGAGCCGTTTGTCCCTGGCAGTAGGAGAATGGAAAAATACTTTCATATTTCACAAGGAAATATCTTTCCTGATAACAGTCAAGCGTTGCAAAAGGGGCCCCGTGAGGCTGCCGGGAGGTTTTCAAGACCCAACTGCACAAAGCCCTGTGAAGCCCAGATGAATTCAACACTGACCTTGCTTTGAGCAGAGGTTCAGGCCGTCCAACCTGAACAATTCCGAGTCCACAACACACGGACGGTCTTTGGAAGGGGAAACGAGCCACCACGCAGAGAAACAGGAGAGCGCAGCAGCCGCTGCCGGTGAAGATGATGTTCAAGCAGGAAGGGTTGAGGGTGAGGAACTGTACAATCATAGAAGGGTTTGGGTGGGAAGGGACCTTAAAGACCATCTGGTTCCAACCCCCTGTGCCATGGCAAGGGACACCTTCCACCCGACCAGGTTTCTCTAAGCCCCATCCATCCCCGGCCTTGAGCACTGCCAGGGAGGGGGCAGCCACAGCTTCTCTGGGCAACCCCTGCCAGGGTCTCACCACCCTGACAGTGAAGAATTTCTTCCTAACATCTACTCTCAATCTCCCCTCTTTCAGTTTGAAACTGTCACCCCTCGCCCTATCACTCCCCTCCCTGATCCACAGTCCCTCCCCACCTCTCCTGCAGCCCCCTTCAAGCCCTGGAAGGCTGTTCTAAGGTCTCCCCAGAGCCTTCTCTTCTCCAGGATGAACATCCCCAACGTGGTCCAGGCAGAAAGCGTGACCCGTCTCTGGGAAGGAGCCTCTGAACTGGCAGCAGTGAGTGCCACAGCACGCCAGCAAGTGTTACGGTAACCAGTGTTTCCAGAACAATTTCTGGAGCCTTTGGATTACGGTAGCTCTCATACCCTGGTAAACTTCCAGGCCTCGTAATGTTCTTTAATCCCTAATTTTCTGCAGCTTCATTATGCAACCACATGCAAATCGCTTCCTTTTTTTTTTTTGTCTCCGTTTCCCTCTGCTTTTTGTGGTTTAGCAAACGGCAGGAAGCGTACCAAAGACCTGACCGGGCTCACACCCTGGTGTCTGTCAGCTACACGGCCAAGGAAAGCCCATTCACCTCTGTGTCAAGCCCAGGCATGAAATACATCCTCCCAAATTAATTAAAAATGCCCACAGAGCTACACTTAAGACACTGGTACATCTTCAGGGTGCGTACGTAGTTTATTATGATAAACTGCTGAATTCTTTCTCATCACGTCAGGCAGCAGCAAGTGCCTGAAATACTCAGAAACCAGAGAAAGTCTGGGTGTGCTCATGACCCCGTTTTATCTACCGCTCTTCCTTCTGTGGCTGCAACAGGGATGCAAAGCAACAGGCTTAGCAGCAGACAGAGAAAGCTAAAGTCCACAGCAAGTGTTTTTGCCATGGTTTTCTGCCAGGAAAGGCAACATCGAGCCAGAGTCCTTCCCATGATGGTCCTTCAGCTACCCAGATTCAAAACAGCCACGTCAAGGAGTTTCTTTTGCCTTTGAAAAAAAAAAAAAGGCATCTCAACATCTCAACTAGGTACAACCAGTAACCACAGAGCAGCATTTTTACGGAGATGCAGCTAAGGCAGCAGTCGTCAGGTACTTGGGAACAAGCAAACCCCTGTAGCAAGCTTTTCAAGTTGTCCTTCGGGGTTTTTTAGGTTATACATCCCACAAGCTGCATGTTCCAGTGTGTAAGGGGACAGTTAGAAACCAGTAACTTCTGGAGAAGATGACAGCAGGGCACAGCTGAAAGTGAAGGTTGGCTGAACGTGATCGTTTGCTCCTGCGATCCCAAGGCTGGAACCAGAGGTGGGGAAGAAGCAGCTACAGGGACAACGTATAGAGTCTTCGGTGCAACTCGGAGGAACCAGTTCCTGTTCTTCACTTCTCCCAATTAGTGGGTATTAGCATAGCACTAACTACTTCAGAATAGCTCTATTAGGGGATGTCAACATGTCTTAAGGCAGCACACCACCTCTTCCCATTCCCACGTAGCTTTTCTGCTGCATGCAGTGGTGCTCGACACCGCTTTTCAGAGCCCTAGAGCTTCTCAGGGCACTTCGGCCCACCTACACAAAGCCCAGTCAGTCCCCAAACGCTTCAGCGGCCTATAAACCCAAATAGGAAGAGACCACCCCATTGCTGGGGTGTTCCTCCAGCTTTGCCACACCACTTAAGGCATGTCAAACCCCCCCCGGACCTGCTCTTGTCTAAATAAAGCCACTATGTACAGCGTGAAGCATGGCAGAGGTCCAGGCTGAAGCTGTGCACCCAAGCAGGAGATGTCACAGCCAAATCTAGACCTCGCACAGGAGCCAGTAAGCAGAGGAGGGATCAGCAGCAGGTACATCTCGTGTCCCTTAGTTCCCTTCCATCGTTCCTCACTGGTCCTACAAGGAAGCCACAATACCACACGTCGCAGTGACGTGCCTGGTACCAGACCGAAGTCTATCTCATCATCGCGGATGCTGCAGGAGGAGAAACTGGGTTAACCAGATCTCAGAGGAAAACAGCTAGCAGCTGCCAGCGAAATGAATATTTTAAAAAAAAAAGTGATCTCACGTGCCACAACTGAAAACTTAAAGCTTCTCTCTTAGTCCGACCTTTTGGATAGCAGAGGCCCTCAGACTGCCCTGAAGTAGTTTTAACTTTAAAAGAGAAACATGGCTGTTTAAAGGGCTTTTCTTAGGAAAGTATTTCTTCCCTTTTAGAATTTGCTAGTGAAGAGTATCTGGCTCCAAAAATCAGCGCCCAGTTTCTAGTTCAGATATTCTAGTCTCAATATTCGGACCCGGGTGGCCACCAGACCAGCAGAGCAGAGCACCACGGCCATCGGATAACCACCGGGGTTCCAGCAAGCCCGATTCGAAGCGTGAGGCACAGAAAGTCATGAAAAACCTAGTCCACAGAAGAGAAACTGCTTCTCCAGTTCCCCAAGTCCTGCCACCACCACCAGCAGTTTACCCCGTGATCCAGGCCCAGTTTATTCCCTTGATTATTCACCGTTCACCTTCAGTCCTCCCGGAATTAAAACGATCATCTTCCGTGTATCTGCCAGAATCGGAGGCCGACACGACCCATAATCCACGCGCTCATGCTAATGGACCTCACAGTGCCATTAAACCTTTAATAATTGTTTTTCTACCAGCCCACACAATTGTTTTTCCCCAAACAGCAGGTTGCCAGGACAGTTACCTGGATTTTTCTGTTTGCCTTTTTATTTTGGCACAATATTAGCTTTTAATTAGACCTTCTGCTTTCCTCAGTTTCCAAGACTCACTGAAAAACGATGGTCTGGAGAGCTATTCCTACGGTTATCTGGTCCCAGCAAAGGTCGAACCAGGTGATCTTTTGCAGTCCCTTCCAACCTGGGCTATTCTATGATTCTATTTGCCATAAATGACGTGATTTTCTTTAAAAAATGCATCTAAGCTTTACCCTCAGCTCCATTTTCCAAACACCAGCAGGTTCAATCACATTAGAAG
Source organism: Leptosomus discolor (assembly GCF_034619465.1). Taxonomy (NCBI): domain Eukaryota; kingdom Metazoa; phylum Chordata; class Aves; order Leptosomiformes; family Leptosomidae; genus Leptosomus; species Leptosomus discolor. The sequence continues at coordinate 70,304,178 of NC_141395.1, forward strand.
GAGGCTGAGCTCTTCTCCATTTTCGGCACTACCCACAAGTCCATCCCTTGCACCAAATAACAGGCCCGTACCGTGGTTAAGAACAAGTTTTGCCCGCGTTGGCTGGCCGCAAAGCTAGCTTCTCAGCACTCATTTCTCCCTCCCATTTTGATCTCCTGAGTCAGTCTCTAGCCGATAATTCCGCCCTATCATTTTTTCCCTTCTTCCTGACCCTTCCTTAGCCAACCTTCGTTTACTACTGCAATTAGTGTGGCTGTTTTCCTTCTACGTCGCACTGGTCTTCATTCTCGCAGATTTGTCTTCTAAAGCTTTAAACCCAATTTTTTTCCCATTTGAACAGTCATCTGACTGAAAACAAACCTGCTGCCAGTTGGGTTTGTCCACCAAATACCTGAGCAGCCCTTGATGACCTGCACCCAAGCAACTCCTCGTTAACCAATCAGTTCCTGCCTCATTATCCATCATCCCGAGGAAGTCTTGCAGGATTCCCAAGGACTAACAGGGTAATTTAGCTATAATTTAGATATTCTAAGGATAGCGAGATGCCTTCGGCATGTCCTAGGGGATGTGGCAACAGAGGCTCTTCACCTGAGTGCCGTGGACAGAACAGGCGTCTCCGGAGGCACCGAACCTCATGCAAGGCAGCAGTCCAGCAGACAAGCAAACGCTCTGTTAGGACACTTGCCCGCCTGTAGATGCCAACATCTGCGGTCAAATGAACCAACCCCCTTTTCAACGCTTGCTGCAAGTCTTCTTAAATTTGCTACTGCAATTAAAGCAGCAACCACTACCCCCAGGGGAACGATGGAGGCGACTTTAAACCCAGTTGGCAAAACCAGCTCCTAAAGAAAGTTGCGCCCAGCTCCTGAGAGTGGTTTGCTTTATTTTTGGCTGTTTATTTGTTTTCAAAGGAGGGGGCTGGGGGATACCCTTCCTCCCCCAACATGCTTTGCTCCCTGCCGCTTGCTGTCTCCCATGCTTAGCTCAGCAGGCAGCTCCCAAACTCCTGCTGGGGCACAGAGGCGGAGGCAGCATTCTTCTGGCTCCCTAGCCTCACCCATGGGGCTAATTAATATTCCTTAAGCACCACACCCCTAATTACAATAGACTAAGCGAGCACAAAAGTGCTTTGGTCTCAAAAGTTTGACTTGCGTTTTTCCTGGGAATTTACATTCCACAGAATACCCATTAAGTTCATGTTTTTAATTACGGCATCAAAACCTCTTGATTAGAGTACAAAACCCCATCGACTCTGAAATTAGAGCACAAAAAAAGCTCATTCCCTGAGCCCTAGTTCACCAAGAAAACATTTCTAGCCGAAGCAAAGGATGCCCCATCCCAGACAGTGACACACACACGCAGCCCCGCAGTGAAAGAGCCTGGATACGAGATGAAAGCTCGCCTTATTAGAATAAATTAGGATCGAGCAGATTTAGCAACGCCAGGCAGACCTGGGGCAGCTCTTGATGTTACAGGCTGCACTCTAAGAGCTGGCCGGAGCTGGGTAGCCTTTTCCAGAAGATCACGTGCGACGGGCTTACGCCGTCCCAACGCCTCCGGGACCGTCCCCGTGCGCCCCGCGCTCGCACAGACCGTGGCCCTTGACCGCATCCGCCGTCTACGCAGGCCGTGGGATGGGAACAGAGCCGGCAGTGTTCCTCCAAGCCCTTTTTTGAGAGCTTCCACGCAGCCGCAGCAAGCGAGGCTGGAAAAGAGCAGTAAAGGGCAAGGCTGTGCCCCCCGCCAGGGAACGCTTGCTCTCCGCAGTCCTCAACCACTTCAGCTCGCCTTTGCCGGCGACAGTTGTCGTATACAGGAGCCGGCCACGTGAGCGCGAGCGTGTAATAGGCAGCAAGGTGGGCGAAGGAGTACTTGACATTCTGTTACTTCACTTTAAGCACAAAACCCCAAACTGCGAACCTAATCAAAACACCGAAAAAAAAGGAAAAAAAAACCCCACGGAAACCAGATAATCGGCAACAGCAGGCAACTCTTGCTTCTGCGAGAGTTTAAGCACGGCAGTGAAGCTCAGTCCAGAAGCCCATCAGCCTCCGCTGTCAAAACTGCTGACAGATCTCCATCTGCCCAGGAAAGGAGACTCTGGATGTCCCCTCCCTCCACCGTCCCTGCTCTTCCCAAGGCTTTACAGCTCGGTCGTTGGCAGCTTCAAAGAGGGAAGCCCGTGAGTTGCAGCCGCTCTGGCCACAAACAGCATGGCACCAGGTAGCCTTTGGGGCAGCACAAACCCAAGAGAAGACCAGTTTCAACAGGATATTTTTTTTATTATCTAAGTTTTCGCCTCTGAGCCCAGCGAAAGCGAAAGAAAGTCACGTTCACAAAGCGCATTCAACGCCAAACCTGCCGCTAGTGCCACCAGCGCCGCACGGCTGCAGTATCTACCAGCCTGGTGCCCACCTCCTTCCACAGAGAAGTCCCGTCATCCCCTCATCTGCCATCTCACAGCATCCCTCCGGGCTGCTCAGGAGACGAGTCTTCAGGGCGACCTTCTCCTTCCTTTCGGTTGACGACGTATCCACCCAAAGGGTCTAATTTGGGGCGCTCGTTGCAGACGGGCTGCGAAAGCAAGTCGTCGCAGGCCTCCCCGAGGAGAGCGAGTGGGCAGGCTATCTCCAGAGGGCCTGGCAGAGAGCCCTCCCCTCCGAAGCCGTGTGGGTGATGGCACTGCCCTCCCAACCCAGCCTCCCCCGGGGTTTTGCAACAGAAAGAACCACAGAGGAGCTGTTTGCTGGAGCCAGACGGCTCTTTCAGAAGAGCTTAATTAGTTGGGCTCCTAAATACGTGACGCTTAGATGGGAAACAAGGGGTTGCTTTTTTTTTTTTTTGTGGTTGTTGTCGTTGTTTAGGCTTTTCTTTATATTCCCCCCCCCCAAAAAAAGTTTGCGATCTACCCACTGCAGAGCCCGTTCACAATACGCCTGCTCCAAGAACCTGAACAGAGGAATTATAAACAGGAGGAAAGTGCCCAGCAGTCACACAAGTTATTCCCCATACCCTTACAGAGCCCTGATCCTGATGCTTTAAGACAACAGGACCTACCTCAGATCTGCCTTATTTCAGAAAAAAAAAAAAGGAAATTAAAAAAAGAAAAAAAAAAAGGAAGCCTGACCTCACTGTATATTCGTTTCGGACTCAGAGCTGCAGCAGACGGCTTGCAAAGGGGATGAAGAATAGGCTCTGATTACAAAAGCAAGAGAAAAAGAGACCTGACACGACACGAGGTCCTTCTGCCAAGCCAGAAGCTTAAATCGGGACACGGTAAAAACCCCATTTTGCCCAAGCAGAAGCAGTTTGGAGAAGACCTAGACAGGCTCAGAGCCATGGTGCAATCACCACAAGATCTGGGCTTTAAATCCTACATATTTAATATCTCAGGCAAGTAGTCAAGAAATGACACTAATCCATTTTTAATGCTCCATATTCTTCTCCCCGATGTCACCTTCCGCCTAAAAAATTTCCTGAGCAACAATTTATCCTGAGTAGTTTCATATTAAAGTAAAATTACAAAAGAGGAAGGGTTCTGAGCGTAATGATTCTCCCAGCCAGAAGTACCCATTTCATAAATGAGTTATTTTCCACTGATTGCTTTAGGACTGCTGAAAGAGGCTCTTTTATCCTTGCAGGTCAGAGGCATGCTGGGATGTCGACACCAGCCTGCGTTAAGGCACCGTGGCCCGGCAGCTACTCTTTAAAACCCACTGCTTTGTTCTCCCCTTCCCACTCAAGGACATCCCTCCACCCTACCTCACCCCCACTCTGCCCCCATCAAACTGGACAACGACCACCAAGCCGCTGTCATTCAAACCAACCTCCTCCTCCTCCTAAATTCAATCCATCTTAATCATTGTTTTAGCAGGGCCTGTAGCGAGGGGACAAGGGTTAATGGTTCCAAACTCAAAGAGGGGAGACTCAGACCAGATCTAAGGAAGGATTTTTTTACATTGAGGGTGGTGAGGCGCTGGCCCAGGTTGCCCAGAGAGGTGGTCAATGGCCCATCCCTGGAAACACTCAAGGTCAGGCTGGACGGGGCTCTGGGCCACCTGATCTAGGCGAAGATGTCCCTGCTCGTGGCAGAGGGGTTGGACTAGATGAGCTTTGAAGGTCTCTTCCAGCCTAAAACGTTCTGTGATCCTATGATTATCCACACACCAGGATCCTACGAGCTGACTCTGTAAAGAGCAGCTTATTAGCAGCCAACTCTTCTGAGCCTCAAGTTTATTTGCTGTCATACGAACACGGTGATGCTCCTGCCTTGCCGCTTCTTCCACTGTGATCAGGCAACAAAACCCCAACCCAACAGTGGCGGCACAACTACTACAGCTTTTCAACCTGCTTCCTCCTACGAGAAGCATCAGAGGGCATTTTCAAGGGCTTAAAATGCCAGGGGGTGAGTTTGTCTCATTTGATGCAGCACCAGTTGCCCACCCTTTACTCCTTTCAGACCACATCTCAGATCCTGCAGCTCCTCCTACCTTGCAGAATTCAGGAACGTGCCATTTACTTTGCCAGGTTTCGCCAAGATTTATTTCACTTGGGCTCTGATTAGGCCAAATGACTTATCATCACTCGAAGACTAGCCTTGAACTAATGCTTGAAACCACTATTGTGCTTCCAGTTGTCTTCAACTCACCAAGCAACTTGGAGAAAGTCGCTCTGAATAATGTCTCCGTTTCCCAAACCGTACAACTGGGAAAACCCTGACCTACTTGGCAGGAGCGTGGAGAGCCTGTGCTCATTTTTTTTTTTTTTTTTTTTTTTTCTTCTTCTTTTTAATGATTTAAGACAACCCAAATGTGAGGCACTGGAGAGATGGGAATTCCACCAAGTCATTAACACAGCACCAGAGGGACAGCTTGAAGGCTATTTATCAGTATTTTTCCTGTAATCTAAAATCCCTCTATCAATTTGCCAAAAGCCTAATCAAACAATCTTTATGTCGTGCTTTGACCGTTGCCAAACTGAGGCTTGTAGATGAGGAGAGGGCTCCCAATGAAAGGGGCTACCGCAACCAGCAGCAAAGGCAGGATGAATATTTGCTAGCCAACATGACACAAACCTAGAAGAAAGCAGCCACCTTTTCAGATTGAAGGTCACAGATCCTGAACTGAATCACGCTGGGAAATGCAGATGGAGCCTCATGGCACTCCTCTCATCACAGTCTTACACATCCCGAACTAGCTGAAGTGTCCAGAGACCTTCAAGTGCGACAAATATAGATTGTACCTTTATGGAGCTACCACAAAAAGTGCATGTGCACGGCAGACTGCCCCAGGGTAAGAAGAAAGAGAGGAGGCTGTTCCTTTTTGGTCCTTCCTAAACCACTGAAGGGAAGCAGGGAGAAGAGAAGAAGAGAGGAGAGGAGAGGAGAGAAAAGAGAAGACAGAAGAGAAGAGAGAGGAGAGGAGAGGAGAGGAGAGGAGAGGAGAGGAGAGGAGAGGAGAGGAGAAGAGAAGAGAAGAGAAGAGAAGAGAAGAGAAGAGAAGAGAAGAGAAGAGAAGAGAAGAGAAGAGAAGAGAAGAGAAGAGAAGAGAAGAGAAGAGAAGAGAAGAGAAGAGAAGAGAAGAGAAGAGAAGAGAAGAGAAGAGAAGAGAAGAGAAGAGAAAAGAGAAGAGAAGAGAGAAGAGAGAAGAGAGAAGAGAGAAGAGAGAAGAGAGAGAAGAGAGAAGAGAGAAGAGAGAAGAGAGAAGAGAGAGAAGAGAGAAGAGAGAGAAGAGAGAAGAGAGAAAAGAGAAGAGAGAAGAGAGAAGAGAGAGAAGAGAGAAGAGAGAGAAGAGAGAAGAGGGAAGAGAGAAGAGAGAAGAGAGAAGAGAGAAGAGAGAAGAGAGAAGAGAGAAAAGAGAGAAGAGAGGAGAAGGTTGGAAGGGACCTACAATGATCACCTAGCCCAAATAAATCACAGCTAGAGAGCAGCACTGAATTCATGCAAGGTGAAGCCTGTTCCTACCATAGGGATGGAGAACTCCATGAAGGTCTTCTGCTCTTTCCTCAAAAGCAGAGCTAAGCCTCCTCGCTCAACGCATCGAGATTTAGCTTTGCCCCATCTCACCTACCACCGGAGGCTCCTCTCCCTCGAGAAAAAGGGCTGCTTGTTCCCACAGAGCGATGGCATTCGGCTTCAGGGCTGGACCCTCTCCGCAGGGATAGGGGCAGACAAAGGCTGAGCCAAGGCCCTCAGCTCGTCGCTGATGCCCACGCAACGATGTTACAGACTGACCCTGTTCTGGAGAACGGCAGCAAGTTCGTGCTCCCGTGACTTAGAAAGTTCACTGCGCTGAACATCTGCCTGATGTACGCTTTCATGGGGGGGCAAAAAAAAGCCAACAAGTGGGAGAGGATTTCAGGCATCCAGCTCTGACTCTTGTTCAACCTTCTTCACCCTTTGAGAAAATACAAAAGCTCTGGGGACAAGGACTCTCGCCATAGGTTTGTCAACTTCTACTGCAACAGATTTCATCCTCTACCGGTACCTACTTAATTGCTGAAGAATAATGGACACATTAAAGTTCACTCAGAGGGAGCTTTGCTGTCTGAGCTTTGCTGAGAAGTGGTTCTGCGTTTGTTTGCCACCATTTATTCATCCATAAAACAACACCACTCCCTACGACCTAAGAAGACCATGAGAGATAAGTCACAAAATCCTCTAGCTGAAGGTCAGAAGCATGGTCCAGAGTCTCTCTGTGCTCAAAACTGGCTATGAGCTGAACCAAGGAGCATCACAGCTCAGTGACAAAACCTTTGCTGATGAACAAAGCCAAGCCACGCTGCTCAGATTCACTGGCCCTCCCAGAAAGGTCAACTGTCACCTGATTTTCCCATCCTGCCCCATTCCACTCAAGGCTACAACCCCCACAGCGGAGCTGGGAAGGAACTCCCATCCCAACCTCAACCCCTACCACCCCAAGCCTGGGGTGGCTTGAACCAACAAGGACAGGGAGGATTTGGGCAAAGACACTGAGTTGTGAATTAGCCATTAACGAGCTGAGACTCAGGTACCCCTTCCCTCCCGAAAACTGTTCAAAGCCAGGTAAAGCAACGTCTTGGAGGTCAGCAGCTCCTAGCCGTGTTGGTCACATGCCACGTGGACCTTAGGTGGTGCCTCATATTCCCCTTGAGCAAATGTCCATTCAACAGCCTCTCCACCCACCTTCACGGGGCCTGGTGGCACATCCAATACGCTGTAGAGCAGCAGATGGCTCCTGTGCTGAGGAACTCATGGCTTGAATAGAGAGGGTCAAGCAAGTGGAGATAAACTGAGCCAAATGACTAACATGGTTGGAGCTATCGTGTCCTCTGGGATGCTTGTCTTGGTAAATCCACCTGGTAGAGTCCACCCACCTTCACGGGGCTTGGGACGAGTCACAGCGTCCACCCAGCGCTCTGGCAAATTGGAGAGCTGAAGGATGGCTAACAACTCTGCCCCTTTGCAGGTGGAAGTGGATCAGGGACTTGGCCACTGACCAGCAGCGGAGTTTTGGCAAGTTGGGCGCACACTGCCTTCCAGCTCCTTGACCCACTTCCAGCCCTGCTAGGACACCTGCTGCCTTCCGTACCTTCACGTTTCCCTCAGCAGCTCACGTACAGCCACCGGAACACCATTATGGGCCAGAACAACCGTATGGGCTGCAAATAAATATGCTGTTCTTTTGAGAGATTTTTAAATTTTTTTTTGTTTTTAATAAGAGACCTTTTCCAAGCAATGTTCTACAACCTCAGATTCAGCTGACAAATCCAGAACTCCCTGACATCTCTGTAATTAGCTGCAGACAGCTGACTTGCACTCTGACAAACGGTGCTATATTTGCTCCGAACGGCTGCGCTCCGCGTTGCCATTTAGCGTTATTCATTTTGAAGTACAATCCTTCACCCCGGAAGCTCAAGACACGCAGGCACCAGAAAGATTCCTGCACGGCGCAGGATGGGGTCAGCACTTTGCAATTTCCTCGTCTTTTATTTCAGCTCTCCGAGCACACGCCAGCGAGAGGCGGCAGGATCCAAAGCTCTCCCCGACCGTTCACCACGCTCAAGCCAAGGACTGCACCGCATGATTAGTTTACTGGAGGAAACCAGTTTCCCAGCAGGCATCTGATTGCGACAAGCCAGAGTCTCCAGGGAGAAGGCTCTCCGGGGAGCAGACTCTTGTTTAAGCATCTCTGTTTATCCCCCTGCGCAACACACCCCTGCTCAGCAGGCAGCGGTGCACCGATCACCCCCTCCCTTCCCATTCACAATTAAGGGGTATAACTTCATTTACGTGACCTATTTGCATGCCAAAGCCGTACGTGTGCTGTAGCTGTACGTGATTAGTTACTGGCCCTGATCCCATTTTTATGGACAACCAGGATGGGGTTACTTCTTCCCCGCCCCTGCCACCACGTGAACGTCACAGTGGCAGCGAAGGCAGGGATGTGGTGGGATCATTGAATGGTTTGGGTTGGAAGGGACCATTAAAGGCCATCTAGTCCAACCCCCCTGCCATGAGCAGGGACATCTTCAACTCCATCAGGTTGCTCAGAGCCACGTTCAACCTGACCTTGAATGATTCCAGCGATGGGGCATCGACCACCTCTCTGGGCAGTCTGGGCCAGTGTTTCACCACCCTCAGCATAAACAATTTCTTCCTTAGATCTAGTCTGAATCTCCCCTCCCTTAGTTCAAAACCATCACCCCTTGGCCCATTGCTGCAGGCCCTGCTAAAAAGTCCCTCCCCACCTCTCCTGCAGCCCCCTTTTTCAGCACTGGAAGGCCGCTGTAAGATCTCCTCGGATCCTTCTTTTCTCCAGGCTGAACAACCCCAACTCTCTCAGCCTGGCCTCACAGGGGAGCTGTTCCAGCCCTCTGACCATTTTTGTGGCCTCCTCTGGACCTGCTCCAACAGGTCTACGTCTGCCTTGTGCTGGAGGCCCCAGAGCTGGACGCAGTGCTCCAGGGGGGTCACACCAGAGTGCAGCAGAGGGGCAGAATCCCCTCCCTTGACCTGCTGCCCATGCTGCTTTGGAGGCAAACGCTCTGCCCTAGCACCTGGGTGACAGCAGATAACCGCTGGACCTCCATCTGCCCGGGATTATCACCAACGAATCAAACACCAGGAACCTCAGTGCTTGGTATCACTCGCAGAAGCAAGGTAAGACCAACAGCAGCAATCGGTCAAAAGCCTGCTGTTTTAGTTCTGTCAACACTTACCAACTCAGCGTTCAGGATCATGATGCCACTCCACTTCACTGCGGTCTAAAATATTTAAGCACAGCTGAGTCCACACCTGAATCCTCATGACCTTCCTCCCATCTACGCGTTCACTCAGATCACTTCAAGTATTTCATACTTCTGCTTGATTGCCAGAGAAGATATTCGCTGCGTAACCTACGCTTTCCGATCCAAAGCACCGAGCACAGATTTGGGTCAGAGATACGCCCAAGTTCCTTCTACTCTCCAGGTACAGCCATTACTCAGCTGGCCAGCATCCGCGTGAGTAACGTGCGTTTCCTTCCCACAGGCTACTACTGGAAAAGGCCATAAGAAATCACAGATTAATAGGAAAAGAAGAAAACCAGGAAAAACAAACGAACCTTCTGATATGAGAGGCACTGGGTACGAATGTAGAGAGCACCCTCACTTCTAAAATGCCAACTGCAAGAGATTGGACTTGCTGGTGGTACAAGTTTTCCTACTCCAACTATGCCACTCAGAATTGGTGGGTCAAGGAAAGGGTCAGAATTGCTTCCAGAACTTTTATATAATGATTTTAAACAAGGCAATAAACATTCTCAAGAGTATCCAAAGATCCAATCCATTTTTTTTTAAAAAGATTAGGAATTTTTCCAAAGCCTAACAATATTCTCTAGCAACAAATTCGCTGTTTTCCTCATATAGTCAGCGTGCCTAAATCAACACACCTTAAAGAGATTTTGTTCTTGAACCAGCTTATGTCCTTGGCGTAGCATTTGAAGTCAACCATTAAAAAAAAAAAAGTGAGAGTTGTTCCGAACAGCTTTTTCCCTTTTACATAATATTTACGGCGCAGGACTGGAAGTAGGAGAGGTCAGGAAGCGCTGGGCCACCCAAATGGAGCGGATTTTATTCATGCCCTTTACATGATGTACTTCAGACTTTGGTGGTTGTAGAGCACGGTTCCCCGCAGAAGTTCTTAGGAAAAACTGTATTCACAGATGGCACAGCCCCTGAGGAAAACAATCTTTTTTTAACACCCATAACAGCGTCAGCGAGTGCATCTTTTAAGCTTTATTATGCAAGAATGCATCATACTCTAATACCACAGGGGTTAGGTTCTCCACAGCAGAGTTTACCAGTTCCATAATTTTATTTACGACTCAGCAAGAGGAATTAAAACACGTACTGCATTCTGAGGATGGAGAAATCAGGGCAAAGAGTTGAAAGATGAACCCAAACAGTAACTAAGCCTGAGGAACCCCAAGTCTGAGGAACCCCAAGCTTTTCCTGCAAGTCAGCGTGACCTTCCTGCAGCAAAGCAAGCCCAGCCCAGCCACCAGCAGCAGGGCTATCAGGTTATAATTACAAATATAGGTATGTTCTCTGTGAATACACAGATTTTTTTCCCTGGATTTGCTGTTTCTCGATCGTAAGGAAGCCCCGGCTTCGTTGGATGATGCAAAGAGGGAGAAAACAGCGCCAGCCATGCTCCTGGCACACAGCCCACACACTTTGGTTTCCTACATAACAGGAATCTGCATCTATTGCAGAAGAGCTACGCTGACATTAGGTTTAAGGTGGAGGTGAGATGGTTCCTCTCTAGGTTCACGAAGCCAGCAAGCAGCTCAGACCCCCAGCTAGCCAAGCAAGCAGGAGATGTACTGAAGACAGGCCTGTTCTCAGCAAAAACGGCTGCTTTGGGTTGACCTCAGCATTCAAAGAAAGCAGCCGACAACCGAAGCGCTAAAAGCAGGAAAATCTCCGCAGTGACATTTCTGACCACGCACCTCCAGCGGCGAGTGGCGGCTCTCCGGCTGTTTCAACAGGTCCTGGTGCTACCGGGGATTCAAATCTCTACAGAGGGTTTGCACAATCTTGATTCCCTTCTCCGGCTTTGGTCTGGCAGGGGAATTACAGGGATCTTGCAAACACCTAATCCTTAAATGAACTCGACTCCAGTTTTAGCTTCCCGCAGAGCCTGGCGGGTGCCTCTCAGAAAGTGCTCTCTGCTACGGCAATCAGCGGAGGAGCCGGCCGTATCACCTCGTGCCGGCAATGCCGAGACGTAGACAAGTGGTCAGCAAAAAACCCCAACAAAGCAACAAATAACCCAAGCTGATGGCATCAAGCTATCAACCGCTCAACGCGATCTGAAAGCCAGGAATACAAAATGGAAGTGCCGGCGCACAATCCCAGCCCTCGTGCAGGCAGGTGATTATCAAAACCCAAAGCTGCCAGACAGGAACCACGTCCCAGTTCCAGTCTTTAACGAAGAGGCAGGGAGGGCTAAAGCAACCCCATCCCGTTTTCTAGTGGCTCAGCAGGTCATTCCTAGCCCAAGTACACAAGCGTGGCAGTTTCAGCACTGCAGTAAGCCACAGACTTGTTTGGATGCGATAAATCCCTTGAAAGAAAGAAAAAAACAACTTCGTCTGGGAACTATTCTCCTTTGATAAGAATCAGCGTGGGAACTGGAAGCTCCAGTAACAACTAGTCAAAGTCTATTTATACAAGACATCCATGCCAGAGATCTATAGGAGAACTGACATTTGAAAGCATGCAGAGAGAAAAATCTCTGCTAATACATTTCAGTAAATGAAGATTTGAAAAGTACAGTTTCAGCTGTTTCACGAACCTCTGCCTCAAAACTGTTATCTCATATTATGTTTTTATCACTGAACTATGGCTTCCAGATTACAATGATCTCTGCAACGGTGAGGCTAACACCCGATTATTTGGAAATGGGACGAGTTTTGCAGCCAAGTCCAGGTCTCGCGCTGGGCGCCCATCCAAGGCTTTACCATGGGCTTGGGTGAACTCCAGGCACTCGCTACTTCATTTCCACACCTGTAAAGCAATGACATCCACCCTCCCATCACCCTCCCAACAGGGGCTCAGGCTGGAAATGCAACTTGTCAGGCCTTTCAAATTAAAACCAAGGGCAGAATATGAATCAGCAGCAGCTGGATGTCAGAACCCTCGCAGTCGGCTCATTGAGGAGACAGAAAACCAGCAGGAAAGAGTATAAGCATCTTCAAGGTTTGTAGGGTGACCATTGAAAAGGAAAAGCAGAGCTAGGTTTGAGTTTCTACATGAAGCAGCTGGGAGCTTGCTTCCAAAACCTGGCATTTTGCAGCGACAGTGGAACTGGAGCAAGAAATCCTCAACTCTTTTCCAGCCAGCACATGCTGTCACAAGCTTAAAGGGCATAGTCCTGCACGTCCTCAACTCTAACCATGGCTTTATCCTCCTGCACCTTTAACACCACGGGGACCATCTCTGTTCCCAGCACACACCACCTCCAGCCACGCATCTGCCACGCGCGGCAGTGCCTGGCCCCGCTGCTGTTCTACGCCCCGTCACAGAGCTTTCTGAAATGAGAAAAGCCACCCAGAAACTCCAGCCAGTTGGACCAGTCACAAGAATTACCTCAAGAGTCTTGCCTCTGGCTTTCAAGGACTGCCTGCTCCTTCGATTAGGCTTCCCCTGCCCACACTAATCCCTTTCTCCCACCATTTCTACTGCCTTGAGGTAGATTTACCAAGGCAGGCACCCCAAAGAACACAATAACTACAACTGTGTTAATCATTTTCCTGAGTTTATCTCCACTTTTCCAACCCTCTCAATTCAAGCCATAAGCCCGTCAGCTCAGGAGCCATCTACTGCTCTACAACGTCTTAGGTGTGCTGCGCTGAACCCCACACCCAGACACATCCATCACTGACACAGTTAACAGCAAGTACCTTCCACTGCGGCTCTTTGAATGTTATGAATAATAATTCAGATCATTCCTGAGGCAGACGATAATATTCCAGCTCTACCACCTGCAGCTCCACCGTGTATTTCATTAGCAACTCAAAACATCACCTGCCTCTGAGCCAATTACTTCAGCGTCAGTGGGAGCTTCATCTCCCTGCCTGGAGCTGAGCACACTTGAGGAGAACAGTCAAACTCAAATGGGTTCTTCAGTGCTATTATTTTCCCTTTTAGCAGCAAATTAAGAAATTGGACCTGATGAGACAAAGTCATCCACTGAAGAGCTGAGAGAGTTGGGGTTGTTCAGCCTGGAGAAGGCTCCAGGGAGACCTTACAGCGGCCTTCCAGTGCTGAAAGGGGGCTGATAAGAAAGATGGGGAGGGACTTTTTAGTAGGGCCTGTAGCGATGGGACAAGGGGTGAGGGTTTTAAACTAAAGGAGGGGAGATTCAGACCAGGTATAAGGAAGAAATTGTTTATAATGAGGGTGGTGAAACATTGGCCCAGGTTGCCCAGAGAGGTGGTTGATGGCCCATCCCTGGAAACGCTCAAGGTCAGGTTGGACTTGGCTCTGAGCAACCTGGTCTAGCTGAAGATGTCCCTGCTCAGGGCAGGGGGTGGGAATGAGATGGCCTTTAATGGTCCCTTCCAACCCAAACCATTCGATGATTCTGTCAGTGACTCTTGGTACCTGGAATCTTTTGGGAATCCCTGGAGTTTAGCACCAGCTCACGAGTTTAACTACTGAGTGGGCCAAGCTGGTCTGGAAGTGGATTTCCATCACTTTGATTTCTGAACCTCAGTACGGGACAGGATTTCCAGCAGTTCAGTCAACAGGACCAAAAAGGGTGAAGGTGGCAACGGGACATGGGTGTGAGGCGGCTGCAGGAGGCAGCGACTCCCCCAACAGACCACACTTTCCAGAAGGACTGACACACCCAAGCGGACATTACCTACAGCCCCCCACTTCGGGAACAAACACTCTTTTTGAACCACTTTTCGACTTAGAAGTCGACAGCAGGCCAGATTACAGAAGTTAGGTGCAGAGTCCGGACACCACAGCTGAGCTTTCACACCATCCACAAGGGTTTGAGCCCACTGCAAAGGACGGGTGGCTGGAGAAATTCTTTATACAAAGGGAAGAGACTTATAAATCGCAAAGGTGATGCGTAACAACCACAGCCGTTGTTTCTGGACACTTTTCAATTCTTTTCTACTGAAAAGCGGACAGAAAAATCACCTTTCACGACACATGAGCACCCTGCGTCCACACTCAAAAAAATGACTGATCTCCATCTGAATTTTAGGTATTTTTGACAAGAGTTCTATCCTGTCATAAATCAATTCCAGCTACTAATGATTCATCTTGCTATCCAGTAGCTACATCTTTGATGTTTTGTTATTCCCTACAAGCCTCACCACTCTTCTCCTGAGAAGCCGTAACTTTTTGATCAACAAATATATCAGAGGCGAGGTCACGTGCTTCTGGGTACAGAAGCGCCCTCAGGTCTAAAATACGAGCTCTATCTTTAGAGCCAAAAAGACGTTGAAAGTCGTAGACAACTTCAGGAGTCTCCAGTACCAGGTGTGTGTTGGGAAAAAAAGCGCTTCAGATTCCTACTCGGCATTTAGGCTTTTAAAATCAAAGTAAGATCCCACTTTGGGCACATTTTGATTTGGTGTTTTGGCCAGGGATGAGAAGACGGAGGAATCAGATCACTGAGACCCAGGCTCCCCTGCACGCTTTATGAGCTGGATCCATAATTCTCCTGAGCGAGGCTGGATCGAGCAGCTCCGCCGTATAAACTGCTGTTTATTTCCCTGTTAAGTTATGAATTCATAAACACTTTTTCCACTCTACCCCGATGCTGCAAATGCCAAGGGAGCTCCGCGGAATTAACAGGAAATGGGGTTTGGATTCAATAATAAAACTCAAATAATCAAATACAAGTTATGCAGCAGCATTTATTGTGAACTTAAAATTACCCTAGGCGTTCCTAAGCGACTGCTGTTTCAATGCTGCAGCATTTTCATCCTGGAGACACGAAAACTGGCTCTCTGCAGCGCTGCGCTTTTCACCCCGGCTATGGAACGTGTCCTCTCCCTCACCTGCTCCTCCGGTGCTGACCGTTGTATTTACGGGCACCCACCTTCTGTAGGCACCCAGTGTTGAAAAAGGACCTCAAATCAATCAGTACGGCCAATTAGATGGTATTTGGGTCTCAAAACAGAGGAAAATAGTTGTTGTGTGATTGTGTCAAAACACTATGGGACCCAAATTCAGTTTTTCACTCCAAGAGGTTACGTGGTAATTCTTGGAGAGCGCGATAAAACTGTATTCCCAAGTTAAAGGCACAACCAGATACTCAGCAGCTGCATCTCCTACAAACAAGGACAGCACCATCCTGTCAAGGAAGGCTGGAAGAAAACCAGGCTGAAGCGTGCCACCGTGGCACACGTGCTCAATATGCTCTGCTGCGCTCCCCGGGCTACGCGAGAGGAGGCACCGGAGGAAAAACTGCCACTGGATGTTCAATCAGGAAGAAGAGGCCACCAGACAAGCTGAAGCAGCAACAAACTACAAATTTAGGAAATGCCTAGGAAGGGGAAAGAAAGGAAAAAATCACCCCAAAAATCCTGTTTAATTTCCTGGTAACTTTAGCATGAGAAACGGACCCCCCGAGCACCTTACTACAGAGAAGCAGCAGCCAAAGCCCCCCGATGCATATGTAACACCTGAAGCACTAGGTATTTTTTTTCGATCCAAGTATCTTTCTGGCTCGTACAGATCCTGAGGGTCACCCCTGGCTTGGTCTATTCTGGAAACTCTTAACTCAAGTATCCACGTGGCCTCTCAAACGTGTTGATGTTCTTCACAGAAACGGAAACAAGAAATAAAATGAAGAAATGCAAGAAAAGCAATTTGAGCGCCAGCGTGGGCGCTGGATAGATCTGGTACATCCAATCTCTGGATTTCACTGGTGTATCGGTGAAGATGGGATACAACCCGTGGGGCCACACCAGCAGTCCTGCTCACCCTGTACTTTTCCATCAGGAGACGCCGTTGAAGCATGGCTTGGTCACCATCTCCATCCCCTTGTACTCCCCCCAGCCATTGCAAGGTTAGAGCAGGCGCCCCTGCCTGTTCCCACCGTCTCTAAATTCAAAACCCCATTTTGAACCTCCTGGTACTGCCTGTCTCCACAACCTTCTGCGGTGATAAAGGTCTAGAAATTCACTGCCCGCTCGGAGAGGTCCTCCCACCCACGCCAAACGCATCGCCTGCTAACTCCTGCGAGGTTCCCTTGGTTCCAGTGCTGTGGCGCACTGAGCAGCTCTGCATCCACCTTTCCACCACCCTCCCGAGTCCACAAACGTCACGTTTCCCACCACCACCACCACCCAGCTTCTCCGTAAGGGGAGAGCCTCCATAAGCGGAGCAGCCCCAGCCTTTTCACAGCCTCTTAAAGACAGCTTCATCATTCCCATTACCTTCCTCTGCACAGACAGATCTCTAGTAATTTGCCAAGAAAAGTGCAATTAAGCTGTTACCTGGATTCTTTATTGCATGAACATCCAGTACTTAAATGCATCTACCTTCTATTTGATTTCTTCTCTATTTCACCTAGAAACCAAACGTCATAAATAAATTCCAAACTCTGCCCACTGTGCAAAAGACACCTCCAGATAATCCCTTCCAGTGGATGCACACATGATGCACCGGGCACGTCCCAGGAGACAGAACAGGAGAGCTCCTGGCCAGGTAAGACCAGTTTGAAGAGCTCACGCACCCAAAAAGTAAAGTCCTGCACCCTAGAAGAGCTTTTTCACAGAATGACAGAACAGCCGAGGTTAGCACACACCTCTGGAGATGACCTAGTCCAACTCTCCTGCTCAAAGCAGGGCCAGCCAGAGCAGACTATGTCCTGTTTTGGTTTTGAACATCTCTGAGGATGGAGACTCCACAGCCTCTCTGAATTATCCGTGAACACCTTCCACCAGTTTCTCCACTGATGAGTAACAGAGACAGCGATTACATGAGAAAGACACGGACCTGCTCGAGCGGGTCCAGAGGAGGCCACGGAGATGCTGAGGGGGCTGGGGCAGCTCCCCTGTGAGGACAAGCTGGAGAGGAGAAGGCTCTAGGGAGACCTTAGAGCAGCCTTCCAGTGCTGAAAGGGGGCTACAGGAGAGGTGGGGAGGGACTTTTGATCAGGGAGGGCAGTGATGGGACGAGGGATAATGGTTTCAAACTGGAAGAGGGGAGATTGAGATGGTATCTTAGGAAGAAATGGTTTACGATGGGGGTGGTGAGGCACTGGCGCAGGTTGCCCAGAGCAGCTGTGGCTGCCCCCTCCCTGGCAGTGCTCAAGGCCGGGGATGGATGGGGCTGGGAGCAACCTGGTCTGGTGGGAGGTGCCCTTGCCCATGGCAGGGGGGTGGAACCAAATGGTCTTTAAGGTGCCTTCCCACCCAAACCGTGCTGTGACTCTATGACTTCACATCTGACAGCTTAAGTGTCAAAGCACCCGTAACAGCGTCACAGACGGACCTTCAAGACCAGGTTTGTGGGAAGGAGCGAATTGTTACATTGCTTGGCACCCCTATCACAGGTTTAGAACAACAAAAGCTGGAGGAAACTCATGAAGTGAATTTAGCTACGGAAATCCGAGACCAGACTTGGTACAAACCAAACATCTGTACCAAATATCAGCTTTTAAGGGTCTCAGAAATCCAACCCACGTAACATTTCCCCCCCATCAAGTCTCACAAAGACAACCGTAGTCAGAACTAGCTTTCCCTTCTTCTAGTCTCCACCTTGCACTTCTGACAGACGCAGGGTATTGATTCTCCCTTCCATAGAAATTCCACAGTTCAGAGACAGCCTGAATCCGCCTCCTTTTGTCCTGTTCTGGGACATCACTCCACCAATGGCAGCCACATCTACCACCACGAGCAGAGCTGCGCTGGATTTTGACGGGATCTCAGGCGCAGGAAATGAAAGGGCTATTGTCAAGGTCCCCGAAAACATCTGGCTGAGCACCCACTCCTTCAATGACCCTCTTGTTCAACCCGCCACATCATGCTCCACGGTCCAGGCTGCGTGACGAGCCATTCCAAGGGGGTGAGGCAACATCCGAGAGGTTCACAAGTTTCTGCTTCTGTGCCCTTCAGCCCTGCTGCCTTCTCGCCTCTCATCCGAGAAAGGCTTCTAAGCTTTCACTTTGCGGCTCGAGAGGTATTTCGAGACGCTCACTCAAGCGAGATCACCGCTAACATTTGAGCTGCAAATGTTAACCTTTCTCCAGTGCCTCCCAGAGAGTCTGAACAGGCTCTCAAGTAACGCCGCTTCCTCAGCCGAAGTTTCCTATTTGTTTTTGATCTCCACTTAACCTTTCGGTTGTAACAACAGAGAGGACAAGGAATCAAATATTCAGGGGTGCCTTTTGTCTCCTCCCTCCTGTCGCTGATCACTGTTAATCATCACCACACCAGTAAACATTGAAAGAAGTTGCCAAGGTCTCGTCTGTCCGTCAGCGGGGAAATACCACTTACATAAAAGGAGAGCTGGACCTCGGGCACGCTGGGGCTAGAGTTACTGCTGTTGCTTGGCACCAAGTCTTTATTTGGAGATAAACTGATTCAGACCTTTGTTTAAAGACATAGATGCACAGGGGGGGAATTAAAGAAGCACGCCGCTCTCTGGTTTCCCTCAACTCTGCCGGCAGCGAGAACGCGTCTCTCGTCGGACGGCGCCTCCAAATTCCCTCCGCGCTGCTCTCGCGTTTTGCTTCTCAACCACGTCTCAGCGCCCTTCTGCAGGTACCATCTGTGGTGATGCTGGTTAAAACAAACCCACTCAAGGGAATATTGGGCAGCCTTGGACCCAAATCCAGCTACCTGCCTCCAAAGCCCACACTTTACTCAAAAGCCTGCTCTCCCAGCAAGACCTCCGCCATCCTCGGGTCTTGCACCAAGCCTTTGTACCTCTTTACATCGTATGCAAAGCTTGGAAGGTGAAGCCAGCCAAATGCCAACTGCTGAACAGAGAGGAGATGCGACACGAACTTTCAGGCTGAACTTGATGCTACCGCACGCGGACCCGCAGTACGTCGTACCTAAGTCGGTGCCAGCTTAGGCCACCAGCCACAGGACTGACCGATATAGCAGACAGAGCTCAGAAGCAGGGAATATTTATCACCTGGCTGCTCCTACCAGTAAATTTCAGAGGTACCACCCAGAATCTAGATTACACGGACCATTAGGTTAGGAAATCTATTCAATTCCTCTCAACTTCTGCTGTATCTGCGTGCCCCAGAACGCATACGCACGCAGCAAATACCCAAGAGCGGGGCTCGGTCGCTAAACTCAAGGTCAGTCTGCACTGCGTGTGCTTGGGGCATGGATCTGGAGCAGAAGGGTTTAGCGATGTCACCATTGGAGCGGTCTCTCCATCTCTCTGAAGGATTCCTTCCTCCTTCCAACTTACTGGCTTTAAATATCAGCCGTGCAGCACCATGACATCATCTCGGCAGGTCACCGGCCAAGCTCCCCGTCTCCGTCCAGCAAGCAGCGCTACCATACCGCTTTAGAGAACCGAAGCGGGACAGGAAGGATAATAAAACCGTACGGGATCGTTTCTGCTCTTCCACGCCGACGATGAGGACCACCTCTCAGTTGCACAGCCCACCGCAAGTCAAAAGCAGCGTTTGCAAATGTATAAGCTCAGGATAAACGAGGCTACAAACCTGCTGACTAAAGCAGATTTTGGCTTTCAAGAATAGTTTGCAAAGGTGCAATTTAGGTACCAAAGGACTCGGAGATAAGGGCATGTCTCCGCAGAAGCACATGATGCTTTCACCACTGCCGATACCGAGGTTTTACCGAGGCTTATGCAACGAGATTCTCGATACTGAGCACCGCCACAAGCCACCAAGGGTGGAAAGGAGGTTTCCATAGAAAGGAAGGTTCTGCTTATACAACAGGAGCAACTGAAATAATTGTTTGAGTTGAAGGCATCTTGCAGAAAATAAGGTGGACTCCCAGCATTTTGGATTATAACTCGTTTTCCCTGTGGTCAGATACCTTTACCCCACTGCGGGAGGGGGAACTACTACGCAATAAATAATTATATTTTAAATAAAAAATAATAAAAAAGTAATAGTCCTCAGTAGTGACCCGCTCCTTAGGTATGCTTGTGACCATAAAGCAAATTTCCAACCTGAAGGGTTTCTCACAAAATAGCAGGTCACGGGAACCACGACAGCTTGCAGATGACAAATCCTTGTTTCAAACGTGTTCCTTCAGCTGTGCCCGCTTGGCTCCTCGCAAAACTGTGATGCCAGCGACAAGGGTTTAACTATGCTAATACCGCACACAGGAAAGCGTGCTCGTATTTTTAGAAAGCACACGAGGACGTCAACACTTCTTCTTTTTTTTTTTTTTTTTTAATTTTAAACTTCAGTTCACCCAAGCGAAGGCACAGCTAAGAGATGCTACTCCACAGAAGTTTGTATGCACGCAGTATGGCATGGGTGGGTTGTGAAAGCATTATTGCAAGCACCACAGATTTACAGCATTACTCACAAAGGACAGAAACCCAAGTGATTCATGCTCATCTTTCTAGAAAAGCAGCTTAAGTTTCCTTCCCATCCTCACATGTCTAGGACAACATGTTCATGAAGATCTCACTGCTTAACTCTTCCTGCAGCGCTCGTCATCACTTCCGTCCAAAATGTTGGACTGTGTTTTCTGGTGGAGCTATGAGTTCCTCAAAGAATCAGTCTCTCAAAAAAGTTAGATGCTACCGAAGAAGAGGTCAATCACATTAGAAAAGCAGCCTCATATTCCCCGTTGTCCTTCAAAGCAAATGCACTCAACTTCGTTTCGCAAGATGTTGAGCCCTTACTGAAACACCAGCCCCACAAGAGCGGCCCCAGTGCTGAAGAGAGGGGTGCTGGCAGGTTTTCAGTGCTGCGAGTCTTCCCATTAAAGACACCCACCTTTGTTCCAGTCCTCACAACATCTGTTTGTCACCCTGCAGTATTCAGGCTTCTCTGACATCATACTGTGGGACATATGTCACCGGGAAAGGCAGGCAGCGTTGATAAAGGGACTATTCAAAGGTTGACAAGGCAGGAAACCAACTTGCTTGGTTGGTTCTGGGAAAGCGTAGGACAGCAGTGAAAATGTTAAAGTTTTTAGTCATGAATTTCATTTGTGGAGCCTGCTCCTTCTATAACAATAATAACTTGTCACGCTGCTTTTTAAAATTCACTGACCATTTCCCAGACTGGACTGAAATATTCTGGGTGAAGGTGGTAATTTTCGTTTGGTAAAATGCAGTTCGCTTCACCTACTCCAAATAAAAGCCAAAACAAAACACTTAAGTTCTATTAACTTAGAAGTCAACAGGAGATGACTCTGCCACACTCCACCAGCCCTTTCCTCTGTCATCCTCTGGGAGGGACGGCTTTGTAAATAAACTCTTAGTCAGAAAGAGACCCAAGTGCCTCACAAAACAGTATTACAAAAGCCATATGACAAAACCTCCCCAAAACCAGGGAGAGGAGTAATGCCCAGTCCGCAGGCAGGAGGGATACCGTGACTTCACTTATTCTGAGAGATTATTGTACACCCTTCTTAATTAGAATTAGCAGACTAAAGCCCTATTTCATAAAATCAGAGTTTATATTTCATTCTGTACCTCATAAAAAGGGTATTGGGGGAAGTTCCTTCCATCTGTGTAGGATCAAAATGGACGTGTAACTCCTGGACCTAAGGCCTGAGAGCACACCAGGTGTTTTGCGCACAGAATTGTCTTCAGCGGTTGGATTTTTCCTTAAAATCAAGGACAACCCATCAGGAAGCAGAAGTCCATGACAAAGACTTCTTCCAGCAACGGCAGAATCAGCAAAAGTGTCCTCAATCCTTACTTCAGTATCATCAGAAGAGACTTCACCCAGTCCTGAGACCTGTGATTTCCCACGGTCACTTCAAGCCAACAAACATTGGCCAACAGACGAGGAGTCTTGTTGTCTTCCTCTCCATATTCTCTTCATCACCAGGAGCCCCTTCTTACCCTGTCTCACCAGAGCATTAACAGCTTTTGTCTGTTATTTTTCAGCTGAATCACGTCCCCAGCAGATTTACTCCTTCCTACGCTAACACAAGCACAAGGGACTGCTCCCTGTCTGCCAAGCTCTCTAGGTCGGCTTCAAGAAGCCTTGAGGCCGCAGCTTTTGGAAAACCAGGTCAAGGAGATCAAAACTTCCAGCGAGCAAAGCCTGTATCGCTGGTGCCAGTACCTTCAAAGGAAAGAACATCGACCCAAAAACAAGATCCAAACTGTTTCGTAGCCTCTGAGGTCTGCAGTCAAGAACAAATGACTCGACGTGTTTAATATCTGTCCCCTTTCCACTATCCTTCCATAATAATAATAAAAAAATAATTCACAAGCTCCAGGGGCCCCAGCCTCCCACCCACCATCACCAGATGTTCACTCACAGCTGCACCGTCCCTCCCAGCAGCGTTGGCCATCACCAAGACAAAGAAGTTACAACCAAAATCCAGGGTCTCGATGGCTGTTGGGGAGTTTGGTGCAGTTACCGGCCATTTTGGTTAAAGCCTGCCTCACAGATGGCTCAGCAGTGAGGTTGGGCTGCTCTGGAGCTAACGAAGTACAACAATTCGTCGAGCTCTGATGGCCCAACTGTGCAAAATCCAACAGACATGGAGACTAACGCCTAGTCCACCAGCACACAGTCACTCTACCAGACATCTTCTCCTTCCGACACAGCTGCCGTGTCCCAAGCAGCAAACAAATGCAAGGGATGGTCACAAGCTGCTGGAGAGCAATTTTAATTATCTCCTAGTAATCTATTAGCAGTACATTAGGACAGCTGAACAACCTCCTTCCCTTTCAGGGCCACCTGGAGTCTCATACATTGAACCTATAGGTTCAAGAAAAGCCCAGACAACCCAGACCAGACTTCTCATCCCAAGCTTCAAACCAAATAGATCCTTGTTTGCCCAAGGTAGAAAACTATTATCTGCCCACCTTAAATATTAACTGACCTTTACAGTTGCCATGGCAGCTAGGTATTGAGAGTTAGGTCATATGCCATGGTGAGGGCAGTTGCTAGAAATAGTTCAGTATCATCAGTGTGTCAGATGCCTATTGCGGTTCTCGCGCTTTGCTCGGCGCACGGGAGCTCGTCATGGCACGACGGCCTCGGCCATCGGCCGAGTTTTAAACGCAGCAAACGTAGCCCAAGCGGTTCAGATCTCCTCAAGGCCATCCTAACACCAGCTCCACGTAATCCTCAAGAGAGTCACTGCTGCAGTGCTCCTCCTGACCTTGAATCTTGCAGAGACGTTCAGCAAGAACGGCAGCAGTATTTTGGTGACGAGACAGTTTGGCATCGTTATCCCCCCCCCACAAGACATCACCTAGCCTCTCCTCCCTCCACTGTCATTTAACTCCTCCAAAAAGCCATCAACAGAAGCCCTCAGGGAAATGCTGCTGTTGCAATTCAAGAGCAGCTTTTATTCAACCCAAACTTTTCAAAGAAAAACACGAATGCTCCAGCAGGAAGCAAGTCTGATGGCCACATCCCTTCACTCCACGACTGCATCGTCAGAAGCACGTTACAGCCGGGGAATTGCATCTCCCCCCGAGGGGAGGGAGCCCCTGCAGAAGCCTCTGCAGAAGTGACGGCGAGTCGTGCCTAAACCAAATCCCAAAGCCCTGAGAACTCACGTTTTTAGAGAAAGACTGGCAGAATGAAGAGGTTGGGGTAGCGATGTCAGAGCGCAGCCTGTTCACCTTGGCAGAAAGACTCTACAGAGAGTCATACCCGTTTCTTTCTGTGCCTCATTTGTTCAACTATGCAAAGCAGGATACTCTGTGCCTTTTCTTTTCTTTCCAATTTTTATTTTTACCTAGAAAGATTGCTTAAGAAACTGAGTTGAGAACCAGGGGAGGACTTCAGTACGCGCTCTCAACGGCATAAATCATCTTTCCATTTCCCTCAACTCATGTGCTACACAAGATGACTTTCTGAAGAGTGGCTGAACTCCTGCAGTCACTGCTTACAGGTGGAAAAAACAACAACATTGCGCAATTTCCCAGTTAAGACAGGGTCACCTTTCTAAGAAGCCATGCAAACACAAATTAAGACATTACGAGCAGTTAGATACCGCTCAGCGCTGTGTACAACACCAGGAGAGCCAGTAAAACAACTTCACTGACACAGAGACAAATTCACCCCCAAAAGAAGCGCTACCCAGTCCACAACGAGTCTTGCTTTCCATCTTCGTTCTTTAAGGTCGGATCTGCGACAGGCTAGGAGGGACGAAGAGGAAGGAGCGGGCCAAACGACAACATTCAGATGTAAGCACTCAAAGATTCGGACTGCGGAGACAGAGCTGAACACGCAGTTCTAGTCCTAGTGTCACAAACAAGAAAAAAGCATCACATCACGTTAAAAGACCGCGGCAGAGCAAACAGTTTAGGCTGCACTAGAAGCCACGAGGGACACTTGCCCAATCTAGCTTGGTTGGCGGTAGCCAGCCATCCCCGAGCTGAGGGGGGTGGTGGTGGTGGGATTGTATTTCCCTTCATCTCCAAGGTCAAGGGGATACTGCCCGAACGACCACGCTCCGCACGTGATCTCAGAAGGGCTTGAACCCTCGCCACCAGCGCTCTCGATCTCCGGGGAGGAACACAACCACCTGCATCGCCCGGCAGCGGGTTTCCGAAGTGGAGGACGTGGATGGCCATCTCCTACCACTCCGAGTCAGCAGGAAGCTTCCTGGCTGGTGACAACCCAAAGGATGAGGGAGGATGCTGGGACAATGCCAAGACAAACCACACATGGTTGCACAGGGGGTTGCTTAGAAACCTTTGAAAACGACGTTGAAAATTCAGATTTTGATGAAGAACGCCACAGTCCAACAAGCAGAAGTTCTGCTTTCAATCAGCCTTTCCCAGAGCCAAGTACATTGTCTCCACTGTCTTCTCCTTCCCCTCTACTCCTGCTGCTTTTACAGGCCACTTTTGGGCCTGAACGCTTCAAAGTTTTCACAAGCTCAGTCAGCAAGCACGACAGCTGGGTACCTGCCTACAGCAGTAAGCCTTTTAGATGGTCAAAAATCACCCAGCAGAATAATGTTTCAATAAAGATGGTGAGATATGGGAGGTACACGCTGAAAAGGAAAGGAATGAAGCTACTGTAGCACGGTGCAGCCCTGGCATCTAATCAGGGAGACAGATGAAGGCAGCAATCTGTCTCCTTAAGATATGCGCGCTGAATTTATTATTTATTTTTTATAAATTGCTGCGTAACTGTGTTTGAAGATGCTCAGAAAATGGCTGCAGCACGAGGGGGCTGCACCAAGGGCCGTCCCTCTGCAATCACGAGGGGAGGAATAAGAAATTCCATCGTTAGCAGTCTTTAATTGCCAGCAGCCAGAACACCCCTTCACGTCCATTATCAGCTTTGCAACGTACCTGTGGATGGGGAATCATAAAGCAGGTTTTGCTTCAGAGCTTAAAATCCTGCTGCAGCTGTCGTGGAGGGTGAGCTCAGTAAGTCACCTCTAATGTTACACGCCGACCCACCACAGCGCACGGCTTCTCTGCTCCCCGAAACACAGTTGACCATGTGGGACCCCACGCACGAGCCCATTTTAGCCCACCCCAAACAATCCTTCAGGTAACCTTCCGCACCAGAGCATTCCTCCTGGCTCGCAGTTGCACGACAGACTCTCCAAAAATCAATTAAATATATGGTAGCGGGGCAAAACAACGCTACCCATCAACATACCAGAAGCAAACAGGTAGCTCATCTTCAGGTTCAGTGCAAGAATCCAGGTTAAATTCCTCCCATCTTCAAGGCTCAAAGCGACTCCACACCAGCCTACACCGGTCTTCGCTCCCCATCACATCAAAATCCATCTCCTCCTACTCCATACTATTTATTTTGGTTTCCCAGCTGGCCCATCGGCTACCCAGCACGCTTCGCGTTCCCATCTCCATCGCATGGAGCTGCGTCTTCCCTGTATTAAAGCTCAGTTACTGAACAACCCAAGTCTGCTCCAACCTACCCGGTTCCCTCAAAAAACACCTCCCAAACGGTAAATTCCTCCACGGAGGGATTATGGTAGTATTTTTGCCCAAAGCAATCAGGATAGGCGCCCATGGACAGGAGTCATTTGCAATCATTCTAACAGGTAGGGGAACAGATATTCAGCAACAGCTTCTGCACGGGCGACTCAAAAACCTAACTGTGGACATAACAGCAGAGCAGCAGCAAAAAACTCGTGTTTTTAAGATACCGAGAAACCTCCACCTTCCACCCCACCACCAACATGCACGTAGAGACTCGCAGCTAAGAGAAAGCCTTCAAAATCCCCACTTTGAGGGCAGCTCAGCCAGCAGGGACAGAGCCTCAAACCACCCTCCCACGAAGCTCGGCACCGTGTCACTCTCGAGGCAGCAAGCTTACAGCAATCAAGGATTTTATCGTTCAATCACAATTTGTCACAACTGAGAGCCATCTTCCCGCGGCTCGAACGAAGATCAGAGGACATTCTTTGCATGGCTTATGTTTTCACCTCGTTTTTCCAAATCCCACCCCCTGGATTTTCGTTTCAGCCTCTTGTTAATGCTCACAGTGGTCAAACAACTCCCACGACCCACTAAAGCAGCCAGAAATTAATGCCTTTTTTTTTTTGTAAACAGGGATCGCTGCTAGCAGTAGCCTCCCAGCACGGTGGTTCACACCCATCAGGATGCAGCAGAGCTATATCAACGATATACCACCCGAAAGATGCAGCAAGGTACCAGCAGTACAAAGACGATGTAAATAAGTTTGCATAGGCAAGCATCAAAGACTCCTCAAGATGCTGAAGTGTGAAAACATCTTTCCCTTACAAGCTACCAAAGGAACGGTAGCGAGACCAACAGGGGTGGGAGGACAGGAGAAGAGGGGAAAAAAAAATAAAGACAAAAAGTGTGACTGTAGCAGCAGCTCAACAGTTGGAGAAAAATCAAGCTAAGAGAACAGCAGAAACAGCGCAAGGAAAGCAGCCACGCCAAGAGCATCGGGAAGAGCAATACTCAGGCACCTGCAGCAAGATGCAAGACAGAGGATGACCAGACAATGGTGGGAGGAGAAGCAAACCCACCATGGGGTCCCCGGGGAGGAGAACACAGGCCCCTCAAACTGCAAAATGAGAAGTGTCACGAAGCTCCTCATCTGCAGACGGAGTTAGCACACCTCTGCAGCGCCGCTGGATTCCAGCAGCTCCAGGAAAAGCAGCCAGAAAGGGTTTTTTTGTTGTTGTTGCTGTTGCTGCAGCTTTTTGCCAGGATACCAAGTCTTTCACACCAGGGATGAAGGCAGTTGAGGGGTTTCTGTTAGAGCTGAGAAGGAGGACGCGAAAGGCGTGAAAAAGCAAGCGAGTAGAACTGGAGCGGAAGAAAAAAGTGAGAAATAAAGGCAGAAGCGGGCAAATTTTCCAGCAAATCCCCCGCCCCGGCTGCCCAGGACATTTCTCACACCCCCCTGGCCCGCTCCAGCTACAGGGACAGCCCAGCAAATCCTGGCTTAGCGGCCGCAGGAGAAGGAGCAGAAACAGAGGTTGAGCGGAACGTTGTGTTTTAGAGCCTCACAAGGGGTAAGATGAAGCGGGGGGGAGGGGGAGGAACCAAGCCAAAACCAAACATAATGAGGCAGAGCAAGGTCTTCTGGGAGAAGCAGCCCAGCAACAGTAATGAGTTTAAGAAAATGGCATCACTGGTGGCATTTGTAACTCCATCTGCTGCTGGAGCAAGGCCGAGCCAACCTAGAGAAGCACCCATCCCTAGGAGCGCAATCCTTCACAGCGCCCGGATACGACAGTTTACTCTTTAAGGGTTTTCCACGCAACGCTGACCTTCAAGATGAGGGTCCCGTTCCACAGGCAGCAAAACCACGTCACAACGGACCTGCCGAGGTGGGAAGTCACCAAGAGAGACTCAAAAACCTTCCAAGAAAAGAGGGTATCAAAGCAGGGTCTAGTCATCTGCTGGGCTGGCTTTTTACACCAGGGGTAGATACAGACTGAACCTGAAGAATTGACCACCTTGAGAGCTTGACTGCAGCTGATCACGTCAAAAGATGGTAACGGAGCTGCAGGCAGGCGAACGGGTTGGGAATGGGGACCAAGGGAGTCACGGCGGAGTGGCTGACACACCGTGTGCTTCAACTCGCTCCGCTCCGCACGCACATTTCCAATAATAATCACCACAGAGCACTGACCTGCCAGACCCTCAGCCTAGCTCACCATACCTTAGATGCTTCTTGGGGCTGTGTCCCACCAGACACAAACAGGTCTAGGCGGCAGAAACACGCTGGCTAGAATCCAGCACTAGTTCCAGCCGTAGACACACAAGCTAGCTATGAAAGAGCCTCCAGCTCAACGAGAAAACGTTAAAACTCAGGTTGGTAGAGACTGCATGGATAGACAGAAGGTCCCAAGGAGTTTTCACTTCTCCCAGTTGAAAACACATGCCTAGGTCTGCTGTTCCAGCAAGGCAGGCTGGTCCCTGGGCACTTTTGCAAGCGTGGATTCTACTGGTCCAGCACAGCACCCGCACAGCAGGCAGCTAAAACACGCCGGAGAGCCAGTGAGTCTCCAGCTTTGTGAACGTGCAGAGGAGTAACACATACACAGACACTTCTAGATGTGTCCAGGGAATCCTGAGACCTAAAAATACAGCCCAACCATCATGGGGCATTTTTTACGTCAGGGCTTTACCTGGGCCATGGAGAGGAGAGATCACCAGCGTTGGAACCTCACGGAAAGGCGTGAGATACCTAAGACTGGTTGCAGTTACAAACAAATCCCTTCCTCGGACAGCCAGCCCTCATCTGAGCTTGCTGAGATGTCAAGTCCCTGGAAGAATAGCACTGGTCTGGCTAGGAGCCCGTCTAGCCTGGCACCCTACCGCCAAAAGCAGATGTCTACACACCAGTAAGACCAGTGGGAGCATACAGCAATTCTTTAACATATTACACTACTATTCTTTAACATATTACACTACATTAATGCAACAGAAAAAAAAAAAACATGGATAGGACCAAGTTTACAGTATGTGCACTGGAAAGGAAAGGACGAAGAAGAGCCGACTGGCTAAGGGGGACACAGTAAAATAAGATTTGGTCTTAAACCATTTAATAGCAGGTGCCCTGAAAGCCACCGCCTAGCTGTCAGTATGATTAATTGCTATTTATTCAGTGCCAAAGCAGGTAATGATTGCTGTGCTGGCAAGTGGGCGAAGAGGAGTTGCTGGCGGGGGGCGGGGGGGAAGAGAAATATCTGGAGCCAGCAGAGATGAGGAGCTGACTCAAAACTTTGGGATTTGTGGTTAGACTTACAGGCTGGAAGCTAGACTGTGGGAGAGACTGCTGTGGGATCACCAAGCTGTAAAGCAAGGCCAGTCATTGAAATACCTGCAGTACCAGTCAAGTCAGGAACTTCATTTCGCATAAGGCATATTTAAATACATATTTTTAAGCCTTTAGGACTCAAAGCAGATTTTTAAGCTAGGCTATGGCACTCTTTTAAGATGGCTCATCAGAGCAGAAAATTAAGTTGGCCAGCAGATTGCAGATTCGAGCTAATATCAAAGGTGCTGGTTAACTCAGTTCTTTGAAGGAAGAACAGGTTGACACCGAAGTCACCGTGGTCTCAGGTGCTCATGGAGAGGATCCATTAAACATAACACTTCTAGCAACTCCGGTAGTGCCAAGCTGCTCCACAGCAAAGCCACTGATCAACCTCCCAGTATAAAGCTCACTTCCCTCGCCCCCACTCCACTTAAAAGGGAATTATTCCCTACCCTGAAGCCAGTAACTTGGTTTTAAGGCAAAATCATTCCTGCCCCATTTTCCCAGGCTTTCTCAAACAACACCCCGAACCAAAAGCTCGAAGGTGCAAGAGGCCAAGCTCCACCACTCTGCAGAGCAAAACAGGAGAGAAGCCGCTATTGGAGTGGAAGAGTTTCAGCCAGCCCACCCACCGCCCCCACCTTTGAAGATGGGGAGCTCTGGACTCGAGAAACAGGGAAGTGATTGTTGGGAAAAATAATTCATTTTCTAGACTGTCATTTTTGGAATGACAGTATTGAAAATCGTTACCTGTTACAGCAATTTTGGTATAACCTGGCCAAGGACTGCTAGCAATTAGGATCCGTTTCTATTACGTAGGACTGACAAATGACCCAAGTCTCAACTCCCACACACTACACGTGGTGAGAAAGAAAGGACTACGGGCTACCAAATCCTTCTGATGAACCTGCTACCTTTTTATTCAAACCTTCCTAGCTCTTTGCAAGAGCCCTCAGCAACTCACAGCAGCATCCTCTTCCAATAATAGGTGCCTAGAACAAAGAACCAGAAAGCTTTGATTATATGAGCGACGCCTTTCGTGAGCAAATCAGACTTCTGTCCCCGTGGGAGAGCAAAAATTTCTCTTCTATCCACGTCATCCTGGCAGCAGGGATGGCCAGGGAAAACAGGGCAGAGGAAACGAAGGGATCCCTTTGAGAGGCCATGAAAAACCAGGTAACCAGGTTAAAAGGATGCTATGTAACGGCATTTTTCAGGATGACACGGGAGTTTGGACAGAACGGCGATATTTAACGTGATTATCGGTGCAGCGGTGGCTCAAGGTGGATGTTCCTACGCAGTGGCTAAGTCGCAGGGACTCTCCACGGAAAGGATCTTTCGCCCGCCACGATTCCAAGAGCCCAAGAAGCTTCCTGCGGTTCAACAAAGTCTGTTTCAGAAAGAAAAGAAAGCTTGCGTGCACGCTGCCGCAGCGCAGCTTTTACAGAGAAGCTACTTAAACCAGCAGCTATTGTGTGCCCGAGCCGTACGGTAAAGCCTTTAATCCAGTAATACCACCCTAAAAAAAAACCACCCAAGAATAAAAGTTTGGCAGCTTGCTTTAAAACGACAAAGCCAAGCAGGTCGCTTGAACCCAAACAGCAAGGCAGAAAGATAAGGCATGGTCTGCGGAATCAGCCAGCCCTGCAATTTGCTCGCTGATGAGATCCCTCGAGCGCAGCACAGCAGCAGGAAAACGAGGCAAATCATCGCCCAGACGCTACTTAGCCACTTGAAGGAAAGGGTGGGCTGTTCGCTGGCCTTTCAGGATAAGCGATCTCACCGCAACGTTTTCTGGAGCTTGGGGGACGACAGGGGTTATTGAGGCAGGGACAAGACGTCGTCGTCGTCTCCAGAACTTGCTCTGCCTGTCTTGCGCAGCACAGCTTTCAGAGGATGCTCGCAACTCACAATATCAAAGTGCTCTTTGCACACACCCCTCTCTCACAGTGCAGCAGAAACGTCTCCCACCAGAAACCATCAGGACTTCCACCAGTGTGAACTGCTCTGGATGTTCTCCAGCAAAGCGAGTTTATGTCAGTGTCTATAGAGAAGGTCTGTCATCAGCTTGACGGTGGCGACACAAAGGCCGTGTTTTTGGTTCTGAGATGTTTGAGAGGGAGGTTACATAACATGGAGGCAATCAAAGAATGTACCGCTCAGAAAAACAAGAAAGTGAAAAAACAGGTGCTGCCAGCCAACAATGAAAGGCAAAGTGAGTAACTGTAGACCTAAAAGGCTCTTCTGGAAAAAAAATGCAACCAAAAAACCCCTTTCAAGTCATGACACAGTCAAAAGTCCCTCCTGCTCTGCTATATTTTCATTCAAGCCTTGCACGACCTGGGCCTCCAGATCAGATCCTCAGCTTCTTTTATCAACTTGTTTCGCAACACCTAGAAGAGCAGATCACCACAAACAGGGCTAAACGGAGCATTCAGTTTGCAGCAAATCTTGTTATCCGCCCTCCACCAGCAGCTGAAGCGTCACCAGCATCAACAGCCTGACCAGTCACTAAGCACAACTTCATCAGAAGTAGCTGGAGCAGGAGACAGTCACAGAACCACTGAACGGTTTGGGTTGAAGGGACCTTGAAGATCATCTTGTTACAACCCCCCTGCCCTGGGCAGGGTCACCTTCCACCAGACCAGGTTGCTCCCAGCCCCATCCAGCCTGACCTTGAGCACTGCCAGGGAGGGGGCAGCCACATCACCTCTGGGCAACCCGTGCCAGTGTCTCACCACTCTCACAGTGAAGAATTTCTTCCCAATATCTCATCTAAATCTCCCCTCTTTCAGTTTAAAACCATTACCCCTCATCCTATCACTACACTCGGTGATAAAGGGTCCCAAAATCTGCAGAAACAGAACTTGATGGTAAAGTTACGTGCAAGGGGACACCCAAAAGTTGGTGAGGAGCCAGAAGCTTTGGCATATCTGAAGGGAGATCTGGTCTTGATGCGGTGGCACTGCTGCCCAAGACAGACCAACGTTAATCAACGAAGAGTCTTTCTTCGTTTGGTTTAAGGGACCGGTTCTATGCTGGGTGATGAGACTTTCCTTCTGGGTTCACCGATACAGCGTGGATGTTGACAGCCATCAGGAGGGCAGGACAGTGCTCAGACCGCGGTTCTTGTTCCAGGTCCCCCTCCAAAGCGAGCTCTACCACCAGCTGACATCTGCCTCTGTCTGCCTATCAAGAGACTGACTCCTTGGCCTGATCTGGGGGAGAAACAGCCCCTGAAGACACATTCAAGCGAGCAGAGTGCAGGTGCAGTGAACATGCAGGTACCCACCGATACAGGCAGAAGAGGCTATTTTGCCTCTCTGCCCTGAAGAGAACCTTTAGCGCCCCTCAGCACTGCTTAACACCACAGATATGCCCTGAAAAAGGGGAAAATGGCATTTTAGCAGCAATCCCAGAAGGGAAGGCAATGACAGCTTCCTTGTCAGGCAGTAATAAGCTACCAAGTGGCATCAGCTACGTTGTCCTTCAGAAGCTGGACCTCTCAGGCCCCGCCACCTTGCTGACCACCACCACAGACCGCTCTGTTGGTCCTCCACAAGCACATCGAACTTTTTGGCTGTGCCCTCTACCCCGTGGACTCTTTCAACAAGGTCCAGTGTTTTGAGGGAAAGGAAAACCAGTCCCAACCCTCAACACCACCACAGCTGAGATACCATAAAACTTGCGCAGAAAGAGAGTAAAAACTCATCAAGAACCAGGCAAGTCCCTGCTCACAAGTT
Source organism: Leptosomus discolor (assembly GCF_034619465.1). Classification (NCBI taxonomy): domain Eukaryota; kingdom Metazoa; phylum Chordata; class Aves; order Leptosomiformes; family Leptosomidae; genus Leptosomus; species Leptosomus discolor. The sequence goes on from NC_141395.1 coordinate 70,337,298, forward strand.
GAAGCTAAGACTGCCGGACGGCACGGCGCTCCAAGCGCACGGAAGAGCTCTGCCTCAAGACAGATACCCGACAGTCCCACCTCTGCTGAACACGAGATCTCCAGTCCTGAGAACAGACAACTTCAGCAGGCTGGGCAACAAATTTCGAAGGGGTAATGGGAACTGTGAGAGACGCTGAACGTGGGTTGAAGGCGCTTTCTACACAGCTCTAAGCGATACCTCCACCGCGCTCGGTACCAGTCAGCGCTTCACCCAACATGCCCGCTCTGCTCAATTCAGCCTTTCTGGACACTAATTGCTCAGAGCAACATCAGAGCTGGAAGGAAGTTTGCCTGCCAATCTGAAATTCAATGGCCCGTGCTCTGAAAAGCCATGGTAGCTAAAAACGAGGCAAGATGATGAGTAGAGAAGAAGATTTCTTAAAACATCAAGGGCTTGTTGTTGTTGGTTTTTTTTTCCTAGCACATTCATAATTTATTGCTACTTAGGCTGATAAATGGCACTAGTACGGAGTGCCATAACCAGAGGCAAGCGTGAGACACGAATTTTGTATAAAATGTGCTTGTTCCCCGATAATCAGGCTAGAATTTGAGGTGGGAAGACAGGCAGCCATCCACTCAGATGTATCCTAAAGCAGGGGCCCCAAAGCGATCCTGCCTACTCCTCCATTTTTCTCTTTGCACTTGAAACATGAACGAGAAAGCCCCACAGTGCCTTTAAATAGAAATAGAATTTACACAGCGTTAACAGCCAAGGCACAACGCGAGAGCCAATAAGCAGCTCTACTACGGTCCAGCCGTTACTCCAAGCGCACTCTGTAGGTCCTCGGAAATTTATTTATAAAGCATTTTCTTTTTCCTCCCTCCTTGTGCAACGGACACAGAGCACGGCAGTTTTTAAATGACAAATCAATACAGAGAGCTCTGAAAACCAAATCGTATTACAACTGCATTAGAAATTTCCTTGGACTGTGGCTCATGAAGTATTGAATATTTTCAATTACTCTTCTTTCTCCTTCTCCAGCTGACATAAGAGTTCCAGAGTCGGATGTAAAAATCTGCTCCAAACATTTTCACCCTATGGAGCAGTTTAAGGCTTTTTTCTTTCTTCTTTAGCAGATAAAAGAAAATTTGTGAGTAATAAGTGAACCTAAAGCCATGAGGGCAGCAAGTGCATCACACGAAATTGGTAGACCAGGCTGGAAGAGTTTTCATTTAACAACATCTACACTCCATTTATCTCAGAGAATATGAAGAAAAGGCATCCCTAGAAATACACTTCAAAACAGCAGATTAAAGGGTTAGAAGCTAAACTGGAGCTCCTTCCTCCAATTTAAGGGCCAATCTGAGCTTAAAGAAGAGAGAGTTTCTTGATGCCATCAAGTACCTTGGCTCAGGAAGGCAAACCTGGGCTCGCCTCCCCAGCAACCACGAAAGCACCGCTCAGAGGGCGTGGATCAGACTCCACCAACAAAGCCATTTAAGCCCTATGTCATGATGGAAAGCGTCTCCTCTTCCTCCATCCCACATCTCACGTTAGCAGTCACCTCAGCGAGCTGGACACCCACAAGTTCATCTTTCCTCTCCCTGGAAACCTGTAGGGTTTCCAAGCTTTAGGCTATGAAAAGTATGAGAAGTAGCAACGGATTGTATTTTTTCATTTTTTTTAATTTTAATTTTTGTATTTTTAAATATACAGAGGCTCCTTAGAACCCTTCCCACCCCTTTTCTCATTTCTCTTCCAAGCTGCCCTGCCACCTCATCTCCCAAACCCTACAACAAAAGGAACGCTTGGCAGAAGATGGCTAGGAGATGAGATCCCCCACGCTTTGTCATTTCTATTTCTGTGTCCTGCCACACTTGGATTTTAACTCAGGTTCTTTGTGTCTTTTGATCTTCTGTATCAAATGGATTGCTGCGTTAAGACTTCATTATCTTTCCTAGCCAAAAATAACCCCAAGTATCTCAACAGCTCTGCTACGAAAGGCAGCGCTCAGCCTTCAGGAGAAGAGACTTTCAAGGGAAGGCGGTAGCGTACAGCTTCAGCTACAAGCAACATCAGGAGGGCTTTGTTTTAACCTTCCTCCCCCACAGATATCGGCCAGGATCGACACCCACAGTAGCAAGCGCCGAGCCCGGCTCAGAACGAGGTCTGCTTTGTCTATTTAAGTTTTATTCATTCGCCGTAGCAGCGCAATCACGGCAGGTTCAGTCCGACGGCTTTTCTAAAGTAACAGAGGTACTTAACCTCCAAACAATTCCCTTCACGTTACAGCCCTTTATTTCCCCTTCCTCGTTCATCCCTGCAAACCCTTCGGTCAATGCTGAAAAAAAACTCCACAACCCAATAAATCAGACAGCGCTGTGCATTGCTTCCCAGCGTTGTCTTCAAAATAACACCCCCCAACGGCAGGTAGCGTCTGATTTTTATCATGGAATACTAGCGCTGGATTTTTTCGTGGTGGTTGGTTACCATCGCTCTGCCGCTTCCCAAAAATCTCACGCCCAGCTTTGCACGCATCTAAAACATTTCTAGGCGACGCGTTGCTCTACAATACGAACTCCCACCCAGTGAGAAGGACCGGGAACATCTGCCTCTGTTGGGGGACACCCTCAGACCATCTTGGTGTACCTCGGTATGATCAGCCTCTCTCTGGCACCCTGCCCGTTAACGCACGGTTCGCTTCTCCCTCTCAACTCTTCAGGATGAATGACAACACCTCTTCCCAAACTCAAAGTTTTCGGTTCTGTGAAGCAGACAGAGCAAGAGCTACGAGATCCTCAAATACTGATGCCAACTGTATCGTTAACAGTGGCTCAGACGAAGCAGCAAGGGCCGAGAACGCAGCTACCTCCAGCAAAACATTCACAGTGAAGCGGAGGTGAGCACACGGGAGTAACCCTGGGCATTTCACCCCAAGAAGCGGAGCAGAGTTGGCCGTGTTACTTCCACTCCCTGGAGTAGAAAATTGCGACTGCGCAGAAGGCAGCCAGCGGCGATATCGATCTGTTAACCTGTACTACCCCCTGCTCAGACAGCTCTTCTTCATACACTACACATGGAAACCTCCTAATGCTCACCTGAAGTCTTCCACTGCCTTAGTTTTTGCTTATCGAGCCATCATCCTTGGTTTCCATCCTTATTTCCAAGCTAAGAGGACGTTATCTTCCGTAAGACTGACTGCCTGAGCAGACGCAAAGAGCATTTCCTAAACAGTTTAAACGGCCCTTTGTACAAGTTGAATTATTCCAAGTCGCTGTTGACTCCAATCATCCAGTTCCTCACACCAGGCTTCAGCTGGAACCTGTCTGCAGACCTCTGGGGCAGAGCAAGAGGAGGTGATAGTGCAGTACCGCACCGGTCCCCCCTCGATGCTACGCCGAAGCTATTCCATCTCCCAAATGGTTGCACACAGCAGCTGCAGACGGTACTATTTTGAGACCCCCGCCCCGGAGCACTGCATCCAGCTCTGGGCTCTCCAGCACAAGACAGACAAGGACCTGTTGGAGCGGGTCCAGAGGAGGCCATGGAAATGATCAGAGGGCTGGAGCAGCTCTGCTGTGAGGACAGGTTGAGAGAGTTGGGGTTGTTCAGCCTGGAGAAAAGAAGGCTCCAGGGAGACCTTACAGCGGCCTTCCAGTGCTGAAAGGGGGCTGATAAGAAAGATGGGGAGGGACTTCTTAGTAAGGCCTGTAGCGATGGGACAAGGGGTGATGGTTTTAAATTAAAGGAGGGGAGATTCAGACTAGATATAAGGAAGAAATTTGTTACACTGAGGGTGGTGAAACACTGGCCCAGGTTGCCCAGAGAGGTGGTTGATGGCCCACCCCTGGAAACGCTCAAGGTCAGGTTGGACGTGGCTCTGAGCAACGTGATTGAGTTGAAATTGTCCCTGCTGATGGCAGAGGGGTTGGACTAGATGGCCTTTAATGGTACCTCCCAACCTAAACCATTTGATGATTCTACGAACACGCTGATTTTCAAGAATTTTTTCCCCCTACACCACCCCTGTTCACCCTTTTGGTTTTGGCGGTGCTTGTACTGAGGTACGTGCTGTTCTTGCTCCAGCAGCTTCTGTTGTGTATCTTCCTGCTCCAAAAAAGGGGTATTACACACTTATGTTACTACAGCCAACATCTGCCACTACAAAAGACCCACTCAAGACTCTTGCTTAACAAACCTTGGCCAGTCGCCTCTAGATCCTACCTCTCCAGGCCAATCTCCAGGGCAGCAATTCTTAAACTCACGTATTTCCGTGCTGCATAACAAAATACCTTGAAGGCATTCCTAATTGCATGACTTTTCAGGACAAAAATGGCTAAAAAAAACCCCAAAACCTAGAAAAGACGTTAAATCTCCATATATTCTCCCTGAATTAAGTTTTGCTGGAATATATTTATATTTCCTGTTTTCACTGTTGTACCCAAACGCCTTCTCTCGGAGCGGCACTAACGAGGGAAAGGCAGTGCATTAAATACAAGCATCATTTAGGAACACAGCAGCCATTCAGGGACTGAAGTCCTGCCCCCACATCCTCATCGCAACCACTTCGAACTCCACGGCGCTTCCTCAGCCCGCGCTCCACTTCATTCCTCATCACTATCAAAAAGCCTCGACGCTCCTCTCACCGCACGCAACTTCGATGCGTAGCCTGGAGCGTCCTCTCCCTCCTTCACATTCATTTTTCTTCTCGCTAGTTTATGTCCCTCTGTGTTAACGCGACGGTCATGCTGGTTTCCCCCCACATTTCTACTTTGCCAATCAATCCCGTCTTCCTCACGTACCGCCTTGTCCCTACTCCTTACTACTTCAGTCTTTTATTACTCATTCTTTTCTTCAGTCTTTTATTAGACGTTCTTTTCATACCTTTGACTTGCTGCCCCTGTTCTTTGACAGACTTTGCAGGTTTTTGTACCCTCTTGGACATTTGGGCCTTTCTACTCCCAGTCTAAACAGGGGATGCATTAGAAAGAAAATAGGATTACAGGTAGGCAGGTCACTCAGCAAGGAAGCTGCTTGAGCCAAAACAGGTTTAAAATTTCATGTAGCCTTAAGTTCTTACTAAACTAACCCCAGTTACGTTAAAAGGTGACATCAGAAAATGAGCTCAAGCAGCCACGCCTTGCCTTCAAGGGTACCACGGACAGATGTTCTTCGAGTTTCATAGTCCAGGGAGTGCAGTTTATAAGTGGTGGCCATCGATCACCGCAGTTAATTGGATCTCGTCTTCCAGCAGCCAATTCCTCGCCTTCCTGGCAAGGGGGTTCACTTTGTAACACGGCTGGGATGCTTCGTAGCATGAAACGCTCTCTGGATAGACTTTTGAACGCCATGCACCAACTTAGCTTGTCCATAACTTCATTACAGCGGCTGGTTTGTGCCCACACCGGAGAGCTAACGAGGAAGGGAAGGTCTCCTTCTATCTCCTGGAGGGAGCTGTGCCTCTGCTTCCCACAAAGGCTGCCTTTAGACAACAGGAGATAACCAGCCTTTGCATAGCTCCAGGATAAAGATCTTCCAAGAGTCTACCCACAGAAGAGCATGGCAATTATATTTCAGCAAACTGTAGGACTAAAATACCACTTAGGGAATGGGAAAATAAAGGATACTTAGCAATATTTAAGACCCAGATATTTAAACCACTAGGAGATATTTACCTCAAAGATATTTAAGTTCACACGCTCCCAACACAGTCAGGATATGTACCAGAGTTTTGTTAAGAGGGCACTAGGACCACCAAAAATGTCAGCCTTTTCTTTACGCCATCCTGCTGGAGTCTGGTCCCCTTCAAAGGTCCACCATTGCTCACAAAACCCTGTGCAGCTGAAGTCACGGAGCTGCGATGGCTACGTACCGATCTCCCAGGACCACAGAAGATGCAGGCAGGGTCCACTGTCAGGAGACAGGACACTGGGCCAGGAAACCTTTGCTCCAACTTGGCATAAACAAGCCTATTTCAGCTCCTTTCCCTCCTGAATTCACGGCTGAGCCCAAGCCTGGGGTGTTACATCTCAGCCACTTCCCTCGAACAGATAAAGTGGTTTACTCCAGTCCACACTCCCAGTAGAAGTCAATCTCTCAACGTGGCTCAGCGCTGACACTGTACGATCCTCCTGGTCCCTCATACCTACTGCCCCATGTAGAGGTGTGGGAACCCGCAGCTAAAAACCAGGGCACCTGGTACCACCCCCAAAAAACCTGCTTTATTCCCTGTTTCGGGGCAGGGTAGGGACTGTGCTCCACCTAGGGCAGGTGGCTGGCCTTCAGCGTGCCAAACCTCAGGGTCTGAAGGTCTCCGTGATGCAATTCTGCAACAAATCCCAACTAAGGCAGCTTGGGTTATTGGGGTTTAACCACGATATACTGCAGTGGGAGCAAGCCGTACGCCGTCATCGTGGAAATGCACCTGAGGAGCACACGAACGTACCTGGGAGACATTAATTTCAGTTTTGGTATCTTAGCATGGTAGCAATGCCTCTTCTAGTAATTTCAATCAATGAGAAAACATCTAGCCTTTCAAATCTCTGGCTAAAAATCATTTTATCTCTATTTGTAAAACAATCAGCACGGTCAGACCGAACTAGAGCTTCTCCCAGATATTCTTAGTTTCAGTGCCAAGTCCTCGAGACGAACACGCGCCAGTCTCTCATCGCTTGGGGATAAACGCTGCATTCAGAACGGTAGGTCAGCGCTTTGAGCTCTGATTTTAAGTTGTCAATATACTGAAGAATCAAGGAAAAAAAAAAAAAAAAAAAAGAGATATTCTAGAGCCAAGAGCATTTTGTTAAAAAAAAAAAAAAAGATTCTGCTGCGAGGAAAGATCCCAGCAGCCACGTGAAATTGAGTTGAATGACTGGAGACAAGATGAAAGTAGCTACATGACAGCCGCTCTCCTGCCACTAAAGCCAAAAACCCACCTTGGGATGGGAGCAGAAAATGCTGAGTTAATCCTGAGGGTTAAATGATTTCTACCGTACAGGATGGTCTGAAACGCATTACGAAAAGAGAAGGTAAGCGCTCGGATCACAGGGATGTGGGGGGGAGGGAGACACAGGAGTCATTGATAACCTTTCACTGCATCGACGTGCCGGTTTGCAGCCGTCCCCAGTAGCCTCTGTAGGTCCCTTTTCCAAGCTCACAAATTCTCCAGAACGAAACCAACTCCAGGACCTCTGCTCGTGGCACTAGCCTATTAAACGTGCTCGCTCTAGCCTCAATTTTCCCCATTTAGGGATTTTGCACCTTTCAGTTCTGCAAAAGGGAACTGGAATTCAAGTCTTCGCTGTGGGATCTGAAACAGAGAGAGACTACTCGTAAGCTCAGCCTATTCAGCTTCGAAACCAGCTCGTAGCATCCAACCCCGGGGTGTGAAAAGGGAGTATTTTTGACCGCGCGGGCAGCTATGCCTCATGTCGGCACTTCTCCACACTCACACGGAGCGAGCACGCTTCCATTCTGAAGGCTTGCCGTGTCCTCAGCCGCTGGTAGGGTGCTCTGAAGCATGTGATCATACTACGAGCCACAAGCCTTACCCATAACGCCTGAGTAGACTTGCTCTACGTGTCGGTATTCCTGCAGAATCACCCCCCAAAAAGGTCACTTTTTCCCTCGTTAAAAGTCTGGATGGAAGATATTTGCACTGCACAGGGGGACAATTTATCGCTTATCAGTCCCGGCCACGTGAAGCGAGGCAGCCACGGCGAGACGAATATAACCTGTGGCTTACAGGTCTGGGTCAGGTGCTTCCTACGCTAGAGGAGCACCAGCCCACAGAGGGTTCTGCTGCCAAACCTGTTCCTCCTGCACACCGAGCTTGGTTTCTACCAAGGGTTTGTATTAGCCTCTTGTTTGAAGTGCCACCTTTTCAGAAGACAACCTGTGGAGATGACAAAACAAGCCCCAGTTTCCCCTCACTGCAGTACTTCATGTCCCTCCTTTAGCCTTCTCCACACCAGCTCTCCTCAACCTCATCCTGAGCTCTAAGTAGTAAAGTCATGCCTGGGAATGAGGTTGACTCTTTCCACCCTCCAGTAGAAGAATCTACTTTTTGACACTGAATTCATAGAAAAGCCCCTTTTGTCAGGAGTCTTCGCTCAGCCTGGAAGCCCATCCCATGGTGGAACATATTTTGAGCAAGGCAGGCATTGCACCTTCTCAAGCCAGGAGGCCCTAAAACCCTGATCACCACATTCAGGGCAAGGCTCCTCTTCTTGCACAACTCATTCCTGCTTCTGTTTGTAATGAAAAACCCTCTCCACGCACCTTCTCCCTTCCAGCTGAAGAAGAAATAGGCATTGCTTAGGCAAGCTCAAGTTTGACAGAAAAAATAATGACTGCAGAGGCCCTCGTCGTGGTGTGAAGTTCGAGGCACATTACTCACCTTGAACAAAAACCCAGAGAATTTCCTATTAAAAAAAAAAGTCCAAGACAGAAAGTGTGTTAAGGTGCTCTCGAAACCACTGTTTACTTGGGTTTGTTTTTTTTTTTTTCAGTGGGGGATATTTTTTGAGCACACGCTCCACTTGCTTTCACACATACGATCCACTGCGCCGAACAGCCACACTACGATATTCCTCAAGGTGACAACGGGGAGATGTTAGATATGCAGAACTAGAAGGGGAAAAGGGCTTCTGAGTGAAAGCAGCGGTGATGCATCCATTTGCAATTTTCCCCTCACAGCTGTACAGCAGGGCTGTGGGGAGCTCTGACAGATTCAACAGCAGCTCTGGAAAATGGCACGGAAGGCGGGAGCCGAACGCTCTCTGCAGCCTTGGGTGGGGCAGAGGGTGTCATGAAAGTCCTTTTCATCTGGAATTACAACAAAAATCAATAATAAAGAGCTTCCTCTGTGCTTTTGCTACCCTGCTGCTCGATTTCAGCAAGCCACGCTCCATCAGGGACGTGCTCATCGTGATGCAAGCTACTCCAGCGCTCACGGCATCCGCAGAGGAGACTGCAGGTCAACCACGCGAGACCTCCACCCCGGCAAGCAGGGTCCCCACCCACATACGGCACAGCCTGCGTCGGGACGGCCCACCCAGGCCCAGCCCCTCACCGTCGGTGCTGGAGCATCATCGAGCCAGCTCGGAGCACCAGGAGAGCGAACATCTGCCCGCGGCCTTCTCCAGAAATGGACCTTTGGTGGCCGCTCCTCGGCCAGTCCCAAGGTGCAGCTCTGGGTGGATGATCCTCCTAAATCGTCGCCTTAAAGGAGGCTTCTAAGAAAGACGGGGAGAGGCTTTCTAGCAGGGCCTGCAGCGATGGGACAAGGGATAATGGTTTTAAGCTAAAAGAAGGGAGATTCAGACTAGATATAAGGAAGAAATTGTTACACTGAGGGTGGTGAAACACTGGCCCAGGTTGCCCAGAGAGGTGGGGGATGCCCCATCCCTGGAATTGTTCAAGGTCAGGTTGGACGGGGCTCTGAGCAACCTGGTCTAGTGGGAGATGTCCCTGCTCATGGCAGGGGGGGGTTGGACTAGATGGCCTTTAAGGTCCCTTCCCACCCAAACCATTCGATGATTGTAAACAGCATAACTCTGGATGGAGACCCTTCTACACGGCAAGTCCTGCCTAGTGCAGGGAAGCAAAGCAGCACCTTCTGCTCTCCCCAAAGCCAATCAGAGAAAAAAAAAAACACCTGAGCTCTAACAATCCCAGTGCTTCGATATTCATCCTGGATGTAGACTGGCACACCAAGGTATGCCTGCTCTGATTTCCCAGAACAAGCCGTCGGTAGAGGTCAAAACATCGACGGGAAGGTTTCTTAGGCACCAGAGAGGTAGAGGAGGCATCACCTTCCACAGAAGCGCAGAGATACGTTGCCGTGAAGAAGAAAGGCAAGAAAACCACCGGGGATGTCACAAAGGGATGTCACAAACCACTCAGACCTCAGTGTCTCCTTCCTTCCTTGGAAAGGAAAAGTGCATCACGAAGCCAGCTTGCTCCTTCAGGTGTTCAGCTTGTTGTCCCTGAGAGACGACAACCACCAGAAGCCTGAGGTAGCTCCTGAGCCTTGAGCGACCTCTCCCCACGCTCCCCCCTTTTTTTTTTTCTTTCGGTGATACCCACAGCGGCGCAGGCTGCTGGGGACCGCGGGGAGCCGACCTGCTCCCTTCTCCGCGCGGCCGCTGGATTGAACTCCAGCGAGGGCTGAAACGTGATCTCGACTCCAAAAAAAAAAAAAAAAAAAAAAAAAGAGATAAAAATCCCCCCCGAGCAGCAGAGGTCACGCTTAGTCAAGTGGATGCAAAGCAGGGACTCAAGAGTCCAGCAGCCTCCGCAAACAACCTCCTCTGCGCTCGTTTAACCCAAATCCCGCTACTTTTCTGGGAAAGGGAAGAAAACCACGCGCCCCGCCAAGAGCCTGCTGATCTGGTCAGAGATGCGTGCACACAAATCCCTCAGCTCCTCTGCTCCAAACAGGGATTTTTCTGCTGCTGGTTTGGTTTGTTGTTTTTTTTTTTTTATTTCCTCCTAATTTTTCCCAAATGTTCCCGACCGCATTAAACGCTGCCAGAATAAGAGGCGTTCGTGTTTTTGTTATATTATTGTTTTTTTTAAAGCCTCAGCCACCACAGCGCACCAGGCACACGGAGAAGGCTCGACAGGATTTCTCCTGTCCCTGCCTGGGAGGAGACGTGCATTCACAGATGCACACGTTAAGATTAAAGGCAGCAAAGCAGCTTATGAAGCAGAAACAACAGCATCCAGAAAGCCAACTTCAGGTCGGCAACAGGATTCAGAAAGTACTTAAGAGGCAGCTTAATTACTCATAAAACCGATGATACATCCGCGCACCCTGCAAAGCCTTGCGTGCGTGCTCGGTGCGCCGCTCGAGACGCGTTCCTCAACGTGAGTAACCGAACAGATGGACACCAAAAAGAAACCAGACTGAAAGGAAGCAAGACTGGCTCTTCAAGAAGCACCAATTTTGCCTTTCGAGTCCACGTGTACCTCCGCGTCTCAGCGTGCTGCCGGGGGACAGCGCGTTGCCGTTTCATTTGTCGTCTTTCAAAGGATTTCAACTTCAAAAAGGGACTATTTGTCCAAACATCCCGGACAAACCGCAGGTTGACTCTAGTAACGTGAATTCCAACGTTATTGAAACACACCCTATCGTCCATCCTTCTCTTCTGGAAACTGCCACCCCGCCATCAACAAGCGACTGCACTTTTCCATCCAACAAAACGATCGCTCCCAACCGTGCGCGAAGGGCTCTCGGGCTCGCAAGAACCGCTATGGAAAGATCAATAAAAAATAAATAAAATCATAATGCTACAGCTCCGGTTCGCAGAGTAAGTAACGCTTCTGCATGGGTAAAAAGCTTGGCTTTCCAAACACGATGCCCGTGGAAGTCATTTACATTCAAGCAGAGCGCAGAGCGGAGAGGGAAGATCAATAAAAAACGCAACGAGGCAGACAGAGAAATGTCATCACCTCGGGAAGAGGCAGCCCAGAAACCGCGTGCCTCTGACAAGAGCATAAAATGGACCAGGCACGTGGGTTTTCTGTTGGGGCTACGCCGTAAAGGAGGCGCCCAGCTTCAGTTCAGAGATTTTTCTTTAGGCTTCTGGGGGGTAAAGAAGAAGGGAACTGCTTGGTCAAAACCAGTCATGGCCCAGAGTTGAGTTCTCAGACTCTGGGATTATTTTACTGCACGACTTTTGACACACCGAGGTGTCTTCCCACCTGTAGAATGGGAACAGCGTTGGGGTTGTTCAGCCTGTGGAGGAGACGGCTCTGAGGAGACCTTAGAGCGGCCTTCCAGGGCTTGAAGGGGGCTGCAGGAGAGGTGGGGAGGGACTGTGGATCAGGGAGGGTGGTGATAGGATGAGGGGTAACGGTTCCAAACTGAAAGAGGGGAGATTTAGAGGAGATATAAGGAAGAAATTCTTAGCTGTGAGGGTGGTGAGACACTGGCACAGGTTGCCCAGAGGAGCTGTGGCTGCCCCCTCCCTGGCATGGCTTAAGGCCAGGCTGGGTGGGGCTTGGAGCAACCTGGTCTGGTGGAAGGTGTCCCTGCCCATGGCACAGGGGTTTGGAACTGGGTGATCTTTGAAGGTCCCTCCCAACCCAAACCATTCCATGATCCTACCTACACAGATACAGAACACGCCCATCTGACAACTTGGTCAGAAATTCTAAGTTTTGGCACTCAACGCTGCGTTTTTATCCAGTTTCCTGAGGTTTTCACTCTAATTCCTAACCCCCAGTCCTTACGCGCTGCGCCAGAAGAGCCGAGCAGCCGACACGCCACCTTTAGGTCAGGCATCAGGACTGGCCAAGTCACCAGCAGCCGTGACACCAGCCAGCCCCCAGGGCACACCATCACTAACCCCCCCCTTCCTCACGCCCGTCCCTCCCTTCCAGTGAGCGCTTCCTTCACAGCCAAACCGAGTTTTAGAAAGTCGGCGCTAACGAGCAAACTCCCAACACGAACCAGAAGTCAAAAAGCTCCGCTTCATGCCAGAAACAAAACTTCCAATCCACCTTCCATCCAGGAACGAAACCTTCCGGGATCATGCTGTCTGTAAAATACAATAAGCAAAGCCTTCTCCCTCTGACAGTCTATTTCAGGGCTCATTTGCTGCCAGTTTTACGAGATGTTAATCAACAATCAAAAATTTCCACATTTTTCACTGCAGGAATAGCAGTTTCTGCTCTTGAAATTACACCACTGGGCTACTACACGTCACAGTTAATGAGCCCTCTCTGCCCGTTTCCATTTATTGCTTAAAAATACTTTAACAATTTGAAAACAATATTTTATTTCATTTTTTTTTCCCCCCATTTGAGAGCGCAGAGAGGAGGATACCCAGCTGCCTGCCCATCAGCTGGGCCGGCACCGAAAGTCACAGCGATGTCTTTGGCTCCCTAAAAACTGGGCGTCCGTACGGCCTTGCCTCTTGCAGAGCTGTTCGTGAGAACGCCGAAAGGGCAGGAGCAGCCCCAGCAGCACGAGGAAGAAAATAAATACAATCACCAGATCTGTTGAGGCCAGAGAAACAGCGAGGGACGAAGAATTTGAGAAACGAGGCACCTCCCATCGTAAGAGCACAATGTGGTTCTTTCACTGCCAGCCAGGAGCTGGTAAAGCGAGAAAACCAGCTTTGGGGCTTCCTGGGAGGCATCGAAGGAGTAACGACTAATTCCAAGGGCAGGGTGCAGATGCTGGCTAGAGAGCGCTCCACTTCTTCGCCCCCCCCTCCTCCTCCTCCTCAGCACCTGGAGTACATTTATCCCTTGCTCGCTTCTTGGCAACTGGCATTAAAAATAGCCAGCCTGGAAAGTGAAAAATAAGAAAAGTATTACAGCAGAAATGTTTCTTTTTTTTTTTTTTTTTTTTTTTTGAGGAGAGACAGAGGAGGAAGAGGAAAGGTCTAGGTTCAATGCGTTATCTAGAGCATGTAAGGAAATAATCACTGAAGCAAAAAAACGCAGGAGGGAGAGCATGGCTGGTGAAGACAGGAACAAGAAATTGTTTTTTTAAAGGTTCGGGAGGGAAGAAGTCACCATAACGTTCGTCAGGAACCTAAGCAGCAGCCAAAATGAAGCTCCCACTGGTATTTATTATCCGTGGCCAAATAAACGTGCCACCGAAACGCTGATCGCAGCAACAGCCAAGCCTAAAAATCCTGCACCTGCCGATTCAGGAGCCATCCCCCGGAGCCAGTCCCCTCCACGGCTCTGCTGCGCCGGCGGGGATGTGGCAACCCCACGGGATGACGCAGGGATTTTACTCCTGGAATCAGCCCCAGACCCTTGGAGACTTCTCGGTTGTGTTTAGTGGTTTCGTTTAAAGGTTGTTGGGTAGAGTTTTGGTTTGGTTGGGGTTTGGGGTTGGGTTTTTTTTTTAAATCCTGTATATTCACAAGTTACTAGAGGTGAGCTGCTGAAACCTTGCAGAAGAGGAACAACAAGTCTTTGGTCTTAAAAGGATCACCAGAAAGGTTTGCGGACTTGAGCCTTGCCCAAACTGGTCTTAAACCAAGATACCTACACACGAGACACGCCGTCTGCTATCTAGATTATAGTTTACCTAGAGACCTACCCAGAAAAACTTGCCCTGGATCTTCAGCTTCACCAGCCTAAATGCAGATTGAGGAGTCAAGAGACCCAGGAGCAATAATGGTGGGGTCAGTTGACCTGAAGGAGAAGCCACAAGAGGATATTGCTGGAACAGGGATTTCGGGAGCTGCTCCTAGTTTGCCATCTAAAGCGATTATTTTCTGGCGTGGGATTGTCTGCACCAACGCGCTGCACATCTCTACAGCTCAAGACTTCAACGCCACAAATGCTTCCCAGATGACAACCCCCACGTGGTGGCAGGAGCTGACGGCGCTGCAGCTTCAGGACTTGACCGAGACCAACAGAGGTCACCTTCAAACCCAGGTACAAAACACCATGGATTCACCTCATTCTCCAGGATGGCTCCTCACAAAGCTCTAAACAAGCACAAAGTCGAGACAACTCCTTCCCTGGAGCTGCACCCAAGAAGATCAGGCTTATCCCTAGAGAGGACCTACATGATGCAACAGGCGTCCTCCACCTTCCTACTCAAGAAGGGTCATGTTGGTCCACATCACCAAGATTTTCTATTGCTTTCTCCAGTCTAAGCTGAAATATTTCAGCAAACATCATTTCTCTGGGAAGAAAAGGTTCCCAGCAAAGTCCAGTCAGGACTGGAAGGGCCCAACATGCAGCCTGGACATCCCTTATCCTTCCCTGGCAGAGATCGAGGCCAGGTTGGACAAGGCTTTGAGAAACCTGCTCTAGTGGAAGGTGTCCGCACCCATGGTGCAGGGGGTTGGAACAAGATGATCTTTAAGGTCCCTTCCAACCCAAACCAGTCTATGATGCCGCCAGGACTGGCTTAAGCATTTTGGAGAGTCCTAATCGAGAGAGGAGTTGTAGACCTCACCACCAAAGGCAAGGAGGCAGCTTTCAACAGCTGAAAGCCGCAGCTCTAAAGATAGAGTTACGCACACACAGGCTGCTGGGGTTGTCCCAGTTTTTACCAGTTTAATATTAAAGAGGTGGAGGAGCAGCTCTGCCAACAGGCAAGCCAAACAAAGAGGCCCCAGCTCTATGGTGAGCTCCCAAGAGGCTCTGCCCTTGCGCAGGCCTCTTTGACAACACATGCCCAGGAGGTCTCACGTCAAACCGATCACGCGTCCGCAGACGTTATTTTCCTATTTTTCAGGAGCCAGGAATTCCATAAAAAATACTCTTTTTAAATTATTATTATTATTTTTGGACAGGATATGGGATTCAACTACGTTGTCTACAACGTCTGCAAACCCTATGACAAGTTGACGGGTTGGAGAAGTGCTCAACCACCAGGTCTAGGGCCTGTATTCCTGCTTCAGGATGATGTCATCTTACCACTCCATATAACCCACAACCACAGGTCCAAAATGCCCAATGTAGGCTAGGAAGAATGAGGCAGAAGGGATCGACTTGGAAAATCAGCAGAAAAAGCTGGCCTCGCCATCCACACACAACCTGCCTCACGTCACCGCTCTCACGTGGCCAGCTCCGTTAGCGTACATAAATGTAGCTTCATTAATCTTCATCAAGCTGGTCCGGAGTACGCCCAGCATCACTGTTAAACTTAATGACCACAGCAGCTCTCTAGGACTAATCAAAAAAACTCACTTTGTGGTTGCAACCAGGGTAGAAAGTGGCTCCTATCCCAACAGGACACCAGCAGCCAAAAAAAATAATTCCAAAAAATCAAGATTCCCCAAACCCAAGACTCCCAAAACCCCAAGACTCCCCAAACACCCCAAGACTCCCCAAACACCCAACCACATGCTCACCATCACTCATATCACAAAACCCCTTTGTGAAATGCAGCGTTGGTCAGGATCTGGACAACCTTCAACAGTCCAGACTTCAGGAGTCTCCATCTCCTTCCAACCTTCTACCGCCAGACTCGATGACCTTAAAGGGTCTTTTTCCAACCTAAATGATTCTCCGACCCCTCCTCACTCCCAACACAACGCCCACGGCACACAACGGCAGGACCCTCCCGGCAAAGACACAGCCGGCACCTGATTTAACCAAATTTATCCTCCTGCATCTGTTCACCCACCTCTCATTCAGCTGCCAGCCACAAAGCTCCGGGCTCTTGGCCAACTGGTTGCACCTCCTCCCCCTCACCCCCTCAGAGCTGCAGGTTACGGCGGACTACGGCATTTCTGCTTCTCTTATTAGGAGAGTTAATGACCTAATTTAAGCCCTGTAGAGTAAAGCCAGGAATGACAGTTCCAGGCTCCTCAGACAAAGTGAACAATAAATCATGGAAATTCAGCGGCGAGCGCTTCTCAGGCACCTTTGGATCAGCAATATTAATTTTACCAGGAGGACAGTGAGCTCGCTCCCTCCCCTCTTTTTAAGCCACCGATGAATCTCGACGTCTTGCTCGTGGCCTCCTTTGAAAAGCTCCTTTGAACCCATCTCCGGCTCCTCTGGAAGGGAGCTGCATGAAGACATCTGGCTCGCAGACAGGCGAGACCTTGGTTTGTCTCCATCTGCGGCAGGAAGAATCCAGCAACCATAGATTTCGGTGGGAAATAACCCGTCAACGGCTCAGAGCAAAGACTTCCCTGGAGATGGAGGGCCTCAACACACTCCTCTGGAGATTGAGGGCCTTTCTTCCCAAAGGAAGAGCACACAAATTATCTCTCCCAGGGGTATTGGCGTAACTCAAGTCATCAGGATTAACATGAGAGAGTCATTGGGACTAGAAAGCCACCCCAGGTGGCGGTGGAAGGCAGCATGCTGCCATCACCAACTCAAACTCCAGCGAGGAGTTCGATGAATCCACATTTTAGGCTGGGAAGACAGCTTGGCGTACGTTACCGGCCAAGAGATGCTGAAAATAAAGTTTCTGGCGGCTGGTGGGCCAGGATCTACAAAACCCCAGGGGAGAGGTCGGTGCTGCCCTTTGCCTGGAGGAAGGGCAACACCACGAGGCGCCTGAGCCCCCTGGTCTTCCACGATGGGGAAGAAATACCCAAAAAATGGGTGTACGGCGCGGAACAATACTTGTAACAGAGCTACGAGAGGGGTTTCTCCACCGATGTCAGCTGCCACCTCGCAGGCACACGCCGATTTCTCACAGCCACCGGCTAATTCGCATCCACGAGCACCAAACGCCGTCAGTTCCCCGCCCCCTTCCCCAAAATCAGCAGCAAGATGACGGAACCGCGAGGGCGTTGGTTCCCCCCAGCACCGAAGAAACCAGCTCCCGGCACCGCTGCGAAGGAAGGCGACAGATTGGGCAGCAAGGCGCGATCACGCCGGTTTTTTAACCATCATGTGGTATATTTTCAACCATCATGTGGTATATTCACATTCAGCCGCAGCAACCGCCTGGGCGGACGCTTCACGGAGGGGGAACAACCCACCCTCCGCGGATTTGAGCGGCAACAGCCACCGACGACGGCCCCAGTGGCAGCGTCACACCTTGCTTACGGCCAGTTTGGATACACCCAACTAGAGGCACACCCCCCGTCCAAGCCACCTGCTGCTTGTAGGCACCCAAGAGCTCCCACCAAGCTCCCCAATTTTATTCATTTTCGTTTAAAACCCATTTTTTCTTGACCCCTCCCCTCCTTAAGCCCACCCAGCTGCCTGTGCCAGGTGAAGGTACCGGAGCGCGGCAGCTGCGGGTTTAGCTGTAGAGGTCACTCGAGGGTTGATTAAACTGCTGTCGCCAAGGAAGGAGGGGGGGAAAAAAAAAAAACATATATAAAAAAATAAAAACCTCCCATCCTGCAGTTTTTGCAGCTGGAGAACGCAGAGCTGGGGAAGCAGCAAAGCAGCGCAGAGAAGGAGGAGGGGGACACCCCCCCCCCCCCCCCAAACCCACCCAGCGGCTCAGCATCCACCACACGTGTGAAATAAATAAATCCCATTTCGGCACAAAATTGCCACAACTCGGCCATTTCTTCCCCCCCCCCCCGAAACCTCTGCGCACCCTGCTGCAGCCCCCCCCCCCCCAGCCCTGCATCCACACCCACTCACATGCCACCCTGTCGTCCCCCCCCACTCTGCCGCACCTTACCCCTCCCCAAAAACACCTCCTCTGGCTGCACCCCACCGGGTGGGATCCATCCCAAGCCATGAACCACCCCCCCCCCCCACCCCCCCCCCGCAGAGCATCCACAGGGAGCGGGATGGGGGTGGATCCAGCCCTTCCATAACCCCCCTCCAGGGAGCAGGGCGGGATCCAGCCCCTCCATCACCTCCCCAAAACAGGGAGCAGGGTGGCATCCAGCCCCTCCATGGGGAGCAGGGCGGGATCCAGCCCCCTCCATCACCTCCCCAAAACAGGGAGCAGGGTGGCATCCAGCCCCTCCATCACCTCCCCAAAACAGGGAGCAGGGTGGGATCCAGCCCCTCCACAACTCCCCCCAAAACAGGGAGCAGGGTGGGATCCAGCCCTCCATCACCCCCCCATGGGGAGCAGGGTGGGATCCAGCCCCTCCACAACCCCCCTAAAACAGGCAGCAGAGTGGGATCCAGCCCCTCCATCACCCCCCCCCCAAAACAGGGAGCAGGGTGGGATCCAGCCCTCCATCACCCACCCCCCCCAAAAAACAGGCAGCAGGGTGGGATCCAGCCCCTCCACAACCCCCCCATGGGGACCAGGGTGGGATCCAGCCCCTCCATCACCCCCCCAAAAACAGGCAGCAGGGTGGGATCCAGCCTCTCCACAACCCCCCCAAAACAGGGAGCAGGGTGCGATCCAGCCCCTCCATCACCTCCCCGTGGGGAGCAAGGTGGGATCCAGCCCCTCCACAACCTCCCCCAAAACAGGGAGCAAGGTGAGATCCAGCCCCCCCCCCCCTCCCCATTTCCTAATGACCCCCTAGAAATCAGGGTGGGGTTGGGATCCAGCCCAGCCCCCCATCCCTCTACTGCAACGACAGGGAACCAGGTGGGCGCATCCACTCCCCCCTCCTCCATGCACCAAAAAGGGGGGGGGGGGGGGAAGGAGAGTGGGGGGTTGGCATCCCCCACCCCACGCCCCCCCAGACAGCAGGGTGGGGTTCGCATCCACCCCTACACCACGCAGAGCAGGTGGGAACGCCCAACCCCCCCCAAATAAAAAAATCAAGGTAGCGCTGACCCCCCCCCCCCAATAAGGTCCATCACCCCCATATACAGGAGAAGAAAACACCCCCTCCCCAAAAAGGAGGGCAGATACCCCCCCAAGGCGAAGGGGGGGGGGGCGCACACAAACACCAATCAGGGCACCTCAAAGAGGTGGGGGCACCCCCATAACCACTATATAGAAGGGGGGGAAAGGGAAGACCCCCCCCCAAGGGTAATAAAAAAGGGCCCAGACCCCCCTCAGCGCCCCCGGGGGGGGCCTTTGGCCCCCCCGGGGGCGCTGAAGGTGGCCTGGGCTTTTACAGAAAGGGGGGGGCCACCCCCCAACCGCCCCCCTCCACAGGCCTCAGGCCCCCCTCAGAGTACCCAGACACCCCCCCCCCCCAACCCCACCCCGCGGTGCCGGTTCTCACCTCTCCGCCATGTTCCCGGCGGCCCCACCGCTCAGCGGCGGCCCCGGCCCCCTCTTCGACCTCCCATGGTCCCGGCGACTCGATCGACTGATCGATCGATCGATCGATCCAGCGACCGACCGATCGATCGAGCGAACCCCCCCCCCCTCCCTCCCCCGCGGCCGCCCCGCCGCTGACTGAGGCCGGCGCTCGCGCCGCGGCCCCGCCGCGTCCCGCCGTCACCAGCGACAACGGCGGCGCCGCCAATGGGGAGAGGCGGAGGGGGAGGAGCCGGGACGCTAGGCCACGCCCCTTCCCCCGCCTTCCCCCCCTCCCCTTTTAAAGCCGCGCCCCGCCCACTTCGCGGAGAGGGCGGGAGGGGGGAGGCGCGGGGGGTGATGGGAGCGGGAGTTCGGCGGCGGGCGAGCAGCGCGCATGCGTGGGAGAGGGGGGTGAAGGCGCGGGGAGGGGAGGTGCGCGTGCGCGGAGGGAAGGGGACGGGCGGGCGCGGGAGCGCGGCGCCCGCGCGCGCGCGCGCGCGGGGGGGGGGGAGGGGGTTGGTGGCGCACACGCGCGCGCGCGGGCGGCGCGCTCACGCGTGTGCGCGTGTCGAGCGGCGCGCGCGTGTGCGCGTCCACCGGGCACGCGTGTGTGCGCGTACAGGGCGGCACGCGCGTGTGTCCGCCCGCCGGTCACGCGCGTGTGCACGTGTAGAGCGTCACACGGGCGTGCACGCCCACCGCGCGAGCGCGCGTGCCCGCTGCGCACACGCGTGTGCGTATACAGAGGAGCACACGCGGGCGTACGCCCGGCACACGCACACATGGAGCAGCACACGCGTGTACACGCGCACACGTGTATACGCCCATGGCACACACGCGTGTGCCCCTGCACAGAGCAGCACGCGCATGGGTATGCCCACTGCGCACACGCGTGTGCGTGTGCAGTGGCACACGCATGTGTACACGCACCCCCCACACATACGAAGCAGCACATGTGTGTGTACGCCCACCGTGCGCATGCGTGTGCACGTATAGAGAGTCACCCGTGGGCATACGACCGCTGCACACCCGCGTGCACATGTAGAGGTGTACACGTGTGTATACGCCCATGGCACACGTGTGTGCCCGTGTAGAGGCTGGATCCCACCCTGTAGAGCAGCACGTGTGTGTGTGTGTACACCCAGCGCACACACATGTGTGTGCACGGATAGAGCGGCACACACGTGTATGCCCACTGTGCACACGTTTGTGCATATATAGAGTGGGACACATGTGCATACTCCCACCACACATACATATGGAGCAGTATACGTGTGTACACACCCATGGAGCACATGTGTGTGCACATATCGAGTGACACACGTGTATATGCCCACCACACACACATATGTGCACACAGAGTGGCACACGTGTGTATATGCCCACTGCACACACACACGTGTGCCCCTGTACAGAGCAGCACACACATGTATATGCCCACTGTGCACGTGTGTGTGTATACAGAGCGGCACACGTGTGTGTACACCCCCCACACACATATGGAGCAGCACACGTGTGTATACACCCACTGTGCACATATAGAGCGGCACACGTGTGTTAACAACCAACACACACACGCGTATGCTCCTGTAGAGTGACATGTGTGTATACACCCACCTCACACACGCGTGTGCACATCTAGAGTGGCGCACCGTGTGCACCTACGCAGAGTGCCCACACTGACACATGTATGTGTGCTCACACCCCGCACACGCACTAGGACACAACGGTGCTCACATGCGCACACGTGCCCGGTCGTGCTGCATGCCTGCGCGCAGCCCACATGTCCGCACACGTGCACACACACGTGCCAACACTCCACGTGCGTGTCCAAGCACTGCACGCGCCGCACGCACACGTATGTGCACACACAGCGCACACACGTGTTCCATAGACCCCCGCACGGACACGTATGGACACGCGGCGCACAGCGCGGCTGTGTGTTCTCTGACACATATGCACACGTGTGACTACAGCACGCTGCACGCGCACACACGGTACATGCGTGTGCACAAACACGTGCACACACACAGATTACATACATGTGCACAAACACGTGCACACGCACAGAGTACATGCATGTGCACAAACATGTGCTCACATGTGCACACACGGTACATACCTGTGCACAAACACATGCTCACGCACACACAAACACATCACATACATGTGCACAAACACGTCCGCACACACAGAGTACGTCTGTGTGCACAAACATGTGCTCACACGTGCTACATACATGTGCACAAACACGTGCACGCGCATGCACACATGGTACATACGTGTGCACCAACACGTGCTCACACGCACACGCAGCACAGTGCATGCGCAAACTGCACACGCGTTAGCACGTACACATCACACGCGTGTGTGCGCACACACACGCACGTGTTCTGCCCCCCAGTGCCCTGTGCCCCCAGCACCCCCCAGCACCCCCCAGCACCCTGGGGGACCTGTGCCCCCAGCACCCCACTGCACCTCACTGCACCCCCCAGCACCCCCACTGCACCCCACAGCACCCCACAGCACCCCACTGCACCTCACCGCACCCCCCAGCACCCCCACTGCACCCCACAGCACCCCACAGCACCCTGGGGGACCTGTGCCCTCAGCACCCCCCAGCACCCCCCAGCACCCTAGGGGACCTGTGCCACCAGTACCCCACTGCACCCCCCAGCACCCCCCAGCACCCCACTGCACCTCACCGCACCCCCCAGCACCCCCACTGCACCCCACAGCTCCCCACTGAACCCTGGGGGACCTGTGCCCTCAGCACCCCACAGCACCCCACAGCACCCTAGGGGACCTGTGCCACCAGTACCCCACTGCACCCCCCAGCACCCCCCAGCACCCCCCAGCACCCTAGGGGACCTGTGCCACCCCAGCACCCCACAGCACCCCACTGCTCCTCACAGCACCCTGGGGAACTTGCACCCCACTGCACCCCCCAACACCCCCCAGGACCCTGGGGGACCTGCACCCCCCCAGCACCCCACAGCCCCCCCCTCTCCCCACAGCCCCCATTACCTGTCTCCCCACGCCGCCCCCCCGACCTTGCCCGATACCCCAGTCCCTTCCTGGTGTCACTGGGATGGATGGAGATGGGGACCCCAGAGCAGGCCGGGGGGGGGGACACTCAGCCCCCTGGGGCCATGCCTGCGCCACCCGGTCTCTCCAGCATGGGGGTCCCCGCTGCAGTTTGTCCCCTGGGGTCTGAACTCTCCTGGTTTCACCTCGTTCAATCCATCTCCTCCTGCTCCACCAGATGTTTCCTCACCGTTGACGCCCATTGGCACCTCTCCACGCTCTCCCCACCCCCCCCCCCACCCCCCCCCACCCCCATTTCACTGGGGGCACCCCAATGGCCTCAGCACCCCAAGGACGAAGCCCAAAATCATTCAGTGGGACACACACACACAAACCCCTCATGAGGGACACCTGGCTGGGGTGCCACCAGGGTGGAGGACACCAGGAGAGCTTGAAGCGGCTTTTGTTCCCTTGCCCGAATATTTGAGGAAGGAACTGGGAGAAGGAGCTCGTTGGCTTCCATTTGCCAGGAGGGGACAAGTCCGGTCACGGTACGAAACCACCCACAAAACCCTTTTACTCCCTTTCAAGCATAATTCCTGACTTGCAAATTTGAAGGAATTTGGCCGAACGTCCTCCTGGGCGTCTCACCAGGATGATGTCGGCGTCGGTGCCGGCGTCTCCAGCTCAGGGGTGCCTGGAGCTCCTGGGTGCTCATCTAATATCCTCTGCCACAGCCCTAACAGCTTGTTGATGTTCAACTGGTGGCTTTTTGGACCAAAGAACTTTGTGTTTTTGGAGCCAAGAACATTTTGGAGCCAAGAACGTTCCTCCTCCAAGCTCCTTTGAGATGTGAGCTTGGGAAATGGCGACTTATCAACATTTTGGCGTTTCCTTGGTGGCTTCTTTCTCCTGCTGCTTCAGATCGACGTTGCTCTTGTAGGGTTTGGGGTCTTTTTGTTGCAAACATTTCGGTTTGGGCTGTTGTTATCCTTTTTCTTCCCCAATTTCATCGGATTTATACAGAAGAGCAGTCACCTCCTTCCCCCTCGACACCCTGATCCAAGAAGGACCATTGCCATCACCTTCGCTTACGCCAAGATGGGTTTCCACACATGGAAACCATTCTCATGACCCACGGCTGGACTCTCTCCAGTATGTCCATGTCTCTCTTGTACTGGGGAGCCCATCACTGGACACAGCGCTCCACGTCTGGCCCCACCAGTGCTGAGATGGGCTGGCAATGCTCCTCCCCATGCAGCCAAGGGAGCCGTTACCTCGCTTTGCTGCCACAACGGCACGTTGCTGCCTTGTCTTCAGCTCGGTGTCCACCAGGACCCCCAAGGCCCTTTCTGCAGAGCAGGTGACCCCCAGCACGTCCTGGCGCCTGCGGTGGTTCCTCCCCATGTCCAGGACTTGGCACTTCCCCGTGCTGAACTGTGTGGAGGTTCCCGACAGCCCATTCCTCCAGCCTGGAGAGGTCCCTCTGGAGGGCAGCACAACCCTGTGGTGGATCAGCCGCTCCTCCTGGCTTGGTGTCATCTGCAAACCTGCTGAGGGGACACTCTGCCCCGTCGTCCGCATCATTAATGGTGATCTTCAACACCTTCCACCAGTTTCTCCACCGATGAGTTACACACATAGGGGTTATTTGAGAAAGACACGGACCTGCTTGAGCAGGTCCAGAGGAGACCACAAAGATGCTGAGGGGGCTGGAACAGCTCTGCTGTGAGGACAGGCTGAGAGAGTTGGGGGTGTTCAGCCTGGAGAAGAGAAGGCTCCAGGGAGACCTTAGAGCAGCTTCCAGTGCTGAAAGGGGGCTGCAGGAGAGGTGGGGAGGGACTCTTGATCAACAAGGGCAGTGATGGGACGAGGGGTAACTGTTTCAAACTGGAAGAGGGGAGATTGAGATGAGACATTAGGAAGAAATTCTTCACTGTGAGGGTGGTGAGACAAGGTTCACAGGCCTGGCACATCTGCAGGATGACTTTGGACGACGACAGGACCAGGCTGGATGGGGCTTGGAGCAACCTGGTCTAGTGGAAGGTGTCCATGGCAGGGAGGTTGGACTAGATGATCTCAGTCCCGGGATAGTCCTGGTCTCCCAGATGATGTCCCAGAGATCCCTGCCTCCCACCACTGCCCAGGCCATCAGTCACAGCCACCTACATGGGCAGGAGGTGTGGAAACTGGTGACGGAGCCCCAAGGCCCTGCAAGCTGCAGCTCCCCCAAGCTCACAGCCCCAAGCCCTGGGACTGGGCTTTGGCCTCTGCTCATCCCTTCCGAGCCACAGTGTCCCTTCTCTTTGCGTGGTGCTTTCTGGGAACCTGGAAGGAAATTGCTCTGTCTTTTAAACCTCGTGACGAATGCGAGATGCCAACATCTCAGGCCCATGAGTACCTGCTGTCTCTGTTGCCATGGAAACGGAAGACTATTATGTTTTAATATTTTTTAAGCTATATAAAGACTTGAAACATCTCTCAAAACCCCCAACAATGAAACGAGAGAGAATGAAAAAATCAAACGCACCCTTCCATCAAGGTGTGTTTGCAGCACCAACCTCCCCCATTAACAGCTCCACCCCAACATCTCCTTGTCCTCTATGGGGACTGTAACCCTCATCCTATCACCACATCCCTGATCCAGAGTCCCTCCCCACCTCTCCTGCAGCCCCCTTTCAGCACTGGAAGCTGCTCTAAGGTCTCCCTGGAGCCTTCTCTTCTCCAGGCTGAACACCCCCAACTCTCTCAGCCTGTCCTCACAGGGGAGCTGCTCCAGCCCCTGAGCATCTTCATGGCCTCCTCTGGACCTGCTCAAGCAGGTCCGTGTCTTTCTCAAATAACCCCTATGTGTGTAACTCGTCAGTAGAGAAACTGGTGGAAGGTGTTGAAGATCACCATTAATGATGTGGACGACGGGGCAGAGTGTCCCCTCAGCAGGTTTGCAGATGACACCAAGCCAGGAGGAGCGGCTGATCCACCACAGGGTTGTGCTGCCCTCCAGAGGGACCTCTCCAGGCTGGAGGAATGGGCTGTCGGGAACCTCCACGCAGTTCAGCACGGGGAAGTGCCAAGTCCTGGACATGGGGAGGAACCACCGCAGGCGCCAGGACGTGCTGGGGGTCACCTGCTCTGCAGAAAGGGCCTTGGGGGTCCTGGTGGACACCGAGCTGAAGACAAGGCAGCAACGTGCCGTTGTGGCAGCAAAGCGAGGTAACGGCTCCCTTGGCTGCATGGGGAGGAGCATTGCCAGCCCATCTCAGCACTGGTGGGGCCAGACGTGGAGCGCTGTGTCCAGTGATGGGCTCCCCAGTACAAGAGAGACATGGACATACTGGAGAGAGTCCAGCCGTGGGTCATGAGAATGGTGAAGGGACTGGAGCATCTCTCGTGTGAAGAAAGGCTGAGAGAGCTGGGACTGTTCAGCCTGGAGAAGAGAAGGCTCGGGGGGAGTCTCATCAATGTCAGTAAGTACCTGAAGGGAGGGTGCAAATAAGATGGACCCAGGGTCTCTCCAGCAGTGCCCAGTGCCAGGAGCAGAGGCCATCAGCCCAAACTGAAACACAGGAGGTTCCCTCTGAACATCAGGAAACCCTTTTTTACCGTGAGGGGGATGAGCAGTGACACAGGCTGCCCAGAGATGGTGGAATCTGTACCTTTGGCGTCATCCAAAAGCCATCTGGACAGAGTCCTGGGCCACCAGGTGGCCCTGCTTGAGCAGGGTGGGGGGCAGACCAGGTGATCTTCAGAGGTCCCTTCCAACCTCAACCATTCCATGGCACTGTAAAACAGGATGAGGAGGGTCCTGTTGGGGATGATGCCTGTAGCTCGGAGGTCATGGAGGAAGCAGAGGCTGGGGTTATCAGTGCATGGGCTGAGGTGATGGGAGCAAGAGAAGTCTTTGGAAGGACAAAGATGGAGTCAGGAAAGGGTCAACCTGAGGAGCCTGTAGGTAAAAGCAGAGAACCTGGGAAGCAACCAGGAGGAGCAAGAGCTCCATGCCAGGTCACGGAACTACGGCATCCTGGGACTGTCTGAGGCTGGTGGGACAGCTCATGGGACTGGAGTGCCGCGGTAGACGCATACAGGCCCCGCAGGCCGGACGTGCAGGGGGATGGCTGTCGTGTGAAGTAGCAGCTCGTCCGTTTGGAGACGTTCAACGGGACGGACAAGTCGCTGGCTGGCGGGCGCTCTGCCCAAAGGTGGCTCGCGGGCGTTTTGCGGTTTGTCCCCTGGGCGAGTGGTGCTCGTTTGTGCTGGGGCCCTGGTGCCGACTCTCCCCCCGCCCCGAGCATCGTGGTGGCCGTGAGGTTTCCCGCGCACCCTCCTTCCTGGTGCATGGAGTTGCCCTTAGGGAGGAAGGTCTTGGCAAATGTCGTGTGAACTCGGAAGGCTGCAGCTCTGTCTCTGCTGAGCTTTCTGCGTGAGGCAGCCAGCAGAAGAAGGGGATGTGTTTTCTCCAGGATTCCCTTGCTGCCTGTGTTGCAAATCTTCAGGGGTAAGAAAAACTTCTCTACACACAGTTAGGTAAGTAGAGACGTCCTTTAATAACAACTCACGCCGAGGACATGGGATCCTTCCCAAAGATGTCCACTGGCACATTGCAATCAACAGATATTTATACATTAAATTCATACATAGCTAATTTATACAATACATATTTAATTTCATCCTCTCGATGATTGGTTCTTATACACAGCGGGTACCATCAGAAATCCTGTCTAGCAGACATCTTGGACTACAACACATTATCCTTGTTTCTAACCACTAACAGATCATTGGTTAATAAATACCTTAGGTCTGAGATTTTACAGGGGTATGCTAGCAGCATTGGTGATACAATTTTATTTTATATTTGATCATTTTTCCATTTGAGACTTATTTTCCCCAAATAATCATTAGTCTCCACTTATTAGAATTCTTGATATTTAAATATTCACTTATTAGAATTCTTGATATTTAAATCAAGACCGGAAAAGTAAGGGGACTTCTAAGCAATATCCTAAAATCCTAGATCTGGTGATTTCTGCAACACCTGTTGCAAACTCTTCTCCTTCAGAGAAATGTGTGGGACCCCAACAAGCTGATGCAGATGAACAGTTGTGGAGCGGGAGAGTGGTCGGATGAGGGATGCGATGTTTTCTGCAGCCCGCTCTTTGCCTTTGGCTCTGCACTGGGTAGGGGAGGTGCCTTGGGCAGTGATGGTCCCTGTGGGGAAGGGCCCTGAGCTCTTTTTGACAGTGCCCTTCAGGTTATGGAACGGGGATGCAGAGGCCAATGCTGAAACCCAGCCAGGAAATCACATGTTGTTCCTCTTCCTCCTGCCTTTCTCCCTTTGCATATTCCAGCTTTCCTTTCTGCTTCACTGGGACTATTTCTTGTCAGGGCTGGAGAGTGGTGCTGGGGAAGGGAGTCGGTTCAGAGTGAGCCGAGAGGAGGAGATTGCATCAGAGGCATAGCCAGATGAGGACGACTGCACCCAAGCCTTTGTTTGGGCAAGGGAAAGGCTTGTGTTATGTGCTGGAAGGAAAAATGTGTACCAATCTGTGCTGCTGGTGCTGAAATTCTGCCCCGAAGAGGTCTTGGCACCTTGGAACACTCGTGCACAGCTGACTCCAACAATCCCCATGTCTCTACTGGGATAGGATGGTGCCTGCATCTAGCCTGTACCTGGGACTAAACCATAACAGTCACTCTATCACCCAACAACCCCGCACCAGCCAGGGAGAGGAACTTGGAAAACGAGAAGAGACCCGTGGGTCAAAGTGAAAACAGATTTAATGAAGCATCATCAACGCCAACAGAGATACACAGAGTTACACACACTCAAATGAAAATGCGGTGTGTCTGGCGATGGGCTCCCCAGCACAAGAGAGAAATGGACATACTGGAAAGAGTCCAGCTGCGGGCCATGAGAATGGTGAAGGGACTGGAGCATCACTTGTGTGAAGAAAGGCTGAGAGAGATGGGACTAATGAAAATCCAGTCATCACAAATGGCCAGAGAGAAGTCCTCAAGGGAAGCCAGAAGAGCAAGAAGCATCTCCACAAAAAACCCACAGGAGCCTCCTCTGCTAAGCAAACCTTCCCCCTTTATAACAACCAAGACATTATGGTAGGGGCTGCACCTGTAGCTAATGCAGTTCAGCTGCCCCGGCTGACCTGAAGCTGCTAACGGCCTGCCCGGCACGGCTGGGCTGTGGTTCTGACCAAGCCAAACCAGGGCAGAAGGCTTCTCCAGGCTTGGAGGAGGCTGAGCACCAGACAATTGCTCGCCCACCCTGATGGTGTGTGGAGCCTGGGCTTTGTGCTGGGTGAGGTTGGCAGAGCCTTGGGAGAAGAAATGGAGTGGAGGCATGTCAGGATGGGATACAGGAGAATTTATTGAGGAAAAAAACAGTGAAAAGGCAGGAGTGGCAAGTGGAAGGGAGCTGGTGTGAGGTGCAAGTAAGTTTTCCATCAGCTGAAGTCCTTTGCTTGTGGGAGATTTTTCAAGTGCGCTGGTGTTTTCCAGCCACTCAGAGGGGGAGGGTCCTGAAGGGGTGTCCTCAATCCATGCCGTGGCTTCCCGAGTGTGGGAGGTTGGTGTCAGGGGTGGTGGCGAGGGCCCTTAGCAGGGGTAGCAGCCTCTCCTGCCGCCGTAGCAGCCCAGGCCTCCAAAGCCATAGCCGAGGCCGTAGCCAAGGCCGAAGCCGCCGGAGGAGATGGGCACTCCCTGGGCGCTGAGTTCGTTGCCCACGGCAGCCGATGAGGAGGATCCGACGGCGGTGCTCTGGGGGAAGGAGCTGAGGATGGGTCCTGGCAGGGTGACCACCACGGTGGAGGGCTGGATGACGACGCGGGAGTCCTCGCACTGCCTGACACAGGGCTCGTTGCAGCTGTTAGCCAGCGGGGTGGGTCCGCAGGGGCTGCAGAGGCTGTTGCAGGCCATGGGGGTGGTGTGGAGGGTCCCTGGAAGAGAGGGTGTTGAGAGAGCGGAGGGGCGTGGGGGCGCGAGGGGTTGGAGGAGGGCGGTGGAGCGGGGAGGGGTGGTGAGGGGCTGTGGGGAGCGTGCGCGGCGGTGGGGAGGCGTGAGGGCTGGTGAGGCTAGGGCCGAGCGCGGTGGGAGAGAGGGGCCAGGTGGGGCAGGAGGAGGAGGATCAGGGGGTTGCGGCTGACCTTGGGGAGCGAGGAGGAGAAGGCGTGAGGAGGAGAAGTGTGTGAGGGAGAGAGGCGCTGGGCCGGCTTTTATGGTGGTGCGCGAGGGGCGGGACGGCCTTGGGGCAGGACGGCATTTGGCAGCAGGCAGCTCTTGCCTGCCCCAGCCCTGCCAGCAATGAGGTGGGGTGTGTTTCCCTGGCCGCAACGCTCCCTCTTCATGTCCTGCTCTCAAGGACGTGTCCCCTTGGCCCTGGCGGCAGCTTTGAAGTGAGAGGAGGTGTTTGGGTGGATTTGCATGGAAGTTCTGTGTCAGGGCATTTGGAGATGTAAATAAACAATGGGAGAATTGGGGTGTCAGCAGTGAGGTCATCCCGTGGCACTCGCGTGCTGTTACGTGCGGTCATTTCTCAGGTCCTTGTGGCACCAGAGAGGGATTGGACGTAGTGGAGGGGAAATGGGAGGCGTGCCTGCTGCGCTGGGCACTGCTCCCGAGAACCTCAAGTGGATGTTTTCAGCCAAGGGTTGATGGAGCAGAATAGACTCGACTGGACTAGACTGGACTAGAAGATTCCAGTGGGAAAGGACCTACAGTGATCATCTAGTCCGAGCTGCCTGACCACTTCAGGGCTGACCAGAAGTTAAAGCATGTTATTAAGGGCATTGTTTGTCCAAATACTTCTTAAACGCTGACAGGCTTGGGGCATCGACCACCTCTCCAGGAAGCCTGTTCCTGTGTTTGACCACTCTCTCGGTAATGAAGTACTTCATACTCTCTAAACTGAATCTCCCTGATGCAGATTCGAACCATTCCACAAATCCTGTCCCTGGATCCCAGGGAGAAGAGCTCAGCACCTTCCTCTCCATGTCCCCTCCTCAGGTAGCTGCAGAGAGCCATGAGGTCGCTCCTCAGCCTCCTTCTCTCCAAACTAGACCAACGCAAATTCCTTAGCCGCTCCTCACAGGCCGTGCCTTCCAGCCCTTCCACCAGCTCTGTTGCCTTCCTCGGGATGCACTGAAGACCTTCACATCCTTTTGGGATGGTAGGGCCCAGATCTGCCCACGATACTCAAGGAGAGGCGTCACCAAGGCTCACTACAGCAGGATAATCAGCTCTTTTGACCGGCTGGTGATGGTTGATGCACCCCGGGGTGGGCTTTGGCCTCTTGGCTGCCAGGGCACTGCTGACTCACACTGAGCCTGCTGTCAGCCAGCAGCCCCACAGCCCTTTCTGCAGGGTTGCTCTCCAGCACCTCCTCTCCCCGTTCCTACTGGTGTGCAGCGTCCACCTCGGTCCTGGGTGCAGAACGTGGCATTTGCTCTTGTTAAATTTTGTGCCGTTGATGATTGCCCAGTGCTCCAAACGGGGCTTATGTGTGGAGGGGTGCTGGAGGGCCTGGCAGGCAAGAGGCACGCTGGGCTGTGCTGGGGGTGCCAGTGGACTCACGGGTGCCCTCTCCTTAGAAAGAGGGGGTTGTGTAACGGGCTGTACATTTGTCCATGGGGAAAGATGATTTGAAGCAGAAATGCTGCGGGAGGTACCTGATTTCCTTGCACTGCACAGAGAGGGATGTCAGTCATGGAGGTGAGCGAGGGGAGATGCAAAGTCCTGTTTCTGGGGAGGAGTCAATCCCAGGTAGAAGCAGTGGCTGGGGGCCAACTTGACAGAAAGCAGGTTAGGAGTGAAGCACCTTGTGGTCCTTGTTGAGATCAAATGGCTCATGAGCTGGCAATGGACCTTTTGGCTAAAGTGGCTATGAGTCTCGAGGGCAGCACTTGGAGAAGCATTGCCAACAGGTTGAGGGAGGTGACCCTTCCTCTCTGCTCAGCACTGGTGAGGTCCCATGTGAAGTGCTGTGTGCGGTTCTGGGCTCCTCAGTGTGAGAAGGACGGGGGCTTGGTGGAGCAAGAGCAGTGCAGGCCACCAGGGGAGATGCTGTAGGGGGTGGAGCCTCCTTCCTAGGAGAGGAATCTGAGAGAGCTGGGAGCGTTTAGGCAGGAGATAAGGAAGTGCAGGGAGGAGGCCATAAATGTGCCTAAATTGCAGCTGGGAGGGAACAAAATTGAGGTATCCCGTCTCATTGAAGCAGTGCGCACTACTAAGAGAAGAGGCTGCGGGCACAAGGGAAAGGAGATGGAGTTCCCTGGGGAAAGAAGGCAAGGCTTTTTGCGTGTGAGGGTGGTGAAAGAGTATAAGAGGTGGTGGAGTCTTGGTCCTGGGAGATACTGAAACCCTGAGTGGCCGTCGTCCCGAATAACCTCTGCTGGAGCTTGCCCTGCATGAGCAGTGGGGTTGAAGCCAATGCTCTCCAGATTTCCTGACAAATTCAATGGTTCTATGATTCTATTTGCTGGGAGGACTGGAGGGTCATGGTGGGGAAGAGAGACAGTGAAGCGTGTGCTGGCATGGGGAGATCTCATCAGAGGTGTGTGCAGGGGAGCGTTGTGATTTCCGAGACTTTAACTAAAGCAGGTGATGGGCTTGTGTCACATTCTTGAAGACCCCAAGTGTCAGTTTTTGGTGTTGTTGGTGGTGATGGCATAATTTTTAAGAGTGGTCCTCTGGCCCTTTTCCACGTAGCCTGATGGCCTGTTGAGCCCCAGGAATGTGCTGGTTCAAGTTGTCAGAGCCCTGGGAGAAGAAATGGAGTGGAGGCATGTCAGGCTGGGATGCAGAAGTTTATTGAGGAAAAAAAACAGTGACAATGGAAGACCGGCAACTGGAAGTAGCCAGTCTGGGGGGCCAGTAGGGTGACTGTCAGTCGAAGTCCTTTCCTTTCTATAGGTCTTACCAGAGCACCAAGATCTTCCTGGCCGACAGTAAGAATGGCACAGTACAAGTCCCCGGTGCTATCTGGCTTGTGAGAAGGTGTTTGCAGCATAGAGTAGTGGACATAGCAGAAGGCACAATGCAAAGAAGGAAGCAGGAGAAGAGGAGGAGGTCCATGGGCCGTGTTTCCAGGCAGGCCGGGCTGGCCCCTTCCCTGCTTGCTTTGTGCCTGGAGAGAAGGAGCCGTGGATGGGAAGCTCATCGGCCTGCAAGGGCCTGAAGGGGTGTCCTCAATCCATGCCGTGGCTTCCCGAGTGTGGGAGGTTGGTGTCAGGGGTGGTGGCGAGGGCCCTTAGCAGGGGTAGCAGCCTCTCCTGCCGCCGTAGCAGCCCAGGCCTCCGAAGCCATAGCCGAGGCCGTAGCCAAGGCCGAAGCCGCCGGAGGAGATGGGCACTCCCTGGGCACTGAGTTCGTTGCCCACGGCAGCCGATGAGGAGGATCCGACGGCGGTGCTCTGGGGGAAGGAGCTGAGGATGGGTCCTGGCAGGGTGACCACCACGGTGGAGGGCTGGATGACGACGCGGGAGTCCTCGCACTGCCTGACACAGGGCTCGTTGCAGCTGTTAGCCAGCGGGGTGGGTCCGCAGGGGCTGCAGAGGCTGTTGCAGGCCATGGGGGTGGTGTGGAGGGTCCCTGGAAGAGAGGGTGTTGAGAGAGCGGAGGGGCGTTGGGGGCGCGAGGGGTTGGAGGAGGGCGGTGGAGCGGGGAGGGGTGGTGTGGGGCTGTGGGGAGCGTGCGCGGCGGTGGGGAGGCGTGAGGGCTGGTGAGGCTGAGGCCGAGCGCGGTGGGAGAGAGGGGCCAGGTGGGGCAGGAGGAGGAGGGTCAGGGGGTTGCGGCTGACCTTGGGGAGCGGGGAGGAGAAGGCGTGAGGAGGAGAGGTGTGTGAGGGAGAGAGGCGCTGGGCCGGCTTTTATGGTGGTGCGCGAGGGGCGGGACGGCCTTGGGGCAGGACGGCATTTGGCAGCAGGCAGCTCTTGCCTGCCCCAGCCCTGCCAGCAATGAGGTGGGGTGTGTTTCCCTGGCCGCAACGCTCCCTCTTCATGTCCTGCTCTCGAGGACGTGTCCACTTGGCCCTGGCGGCAGCTTTGAAGTAAGAGGAGGTGTTTGGGACGAATTGCATGGAAGTCGTGTGTCAGGGCACTTGGAGACACAGCTAAATCATGGGAGAGGTGTTGTGTCATCAGTGAGGTCATCCTGTGGTACTCGCGTGCTGTTGCGTGCGGTCATTTCTCAGGTCCTTGTGGCACCAGAGAGGGATTGGATGTAGTGGAGGGGAAATGGGAGGCGTGCCTGCTGCGCTGGGCACTGCTCCCGAGAACCTCGAGGGGATGTTTGCATGCCAAGGGGTTGATGGAGCACAATAGACTGGGCTGGACTAGACTGGACTAGAAGTGTCCAGTGGGAAAGGACCTACAGTGATCATCTAGTCCGAGCTGCCTGACCACTTCAGGGCTGACCAGAAGTTAAAGCGTGATATTAAGGGCAATGTTTGTCCAAATGCCGCTTAAACGCTGACGGGCTTGGGGCATCGACCACCTCTCCAGGAAGCCTGTTCCTGTGTTTGACCACCCTCTCGGTAAAGAACTATTTTCTACTCTCTAGTCTGAAGCTCCCTGATGCAGCTTCGAACCATTCCTACAAATCCTGTCCCTGGATCCCAGGGAGAAGAGCTCAGCACCTTCCTCTCCACGTCCCCTCCTCAGGAAGCTGCAGAGAGTCATGAGGTCGCTCCTCAGCCTCATTCTCTCCAAACTAGACCAACCCAAATTCCTTAGCCGCCCCTCACAGGCCATGCCTTCCAGCCCTTCCACCAGCTTTGTTGCCCTCCTCGGGATGCACTGAAGACCTTCACATCCTTTTGGGATGGTAGGGCCCAGATCTGCCCACGATACTCAAGGAGAGGCGGCACCAAGGCTCACTACAGCGGGATAATCAGCTCTTTTGACCGGCTTGTGATGGTTGATGCACCCCGGGGTGGGCTTTGGCCTCCTGGCTGCCAGGGCACTGCTGACTCACACTGAGCCTGCTGTCAGCCAGCAGCCCCACAGCCCTTTCTGCAGGGCCGCTCTCCAGCACCTCCTCTCCCCGTTCCTAGTGGTGTGCAGCGTCCACCTCGGTCCTGGGTGCAGAACGTGGCATTTGCTCTTGTTAAATTTTGTGCCGTTGATGATTGCCCAGTGCTCCAAACGGGGCTTGTGTGTGGAGGGGTGCTGGAGGGCCTGGCAGGCGAGAGGCACGCTGGGCTGTGCTGGGGGTGCCAGTGGACTCACAGGTGCCCCCCAGAAAGAGAGGGCTGTGTAATGGGCTGTACATACGTCCATGGGGAAAGATGATTTGAAGCAGAAATGCTGCGGGAGGTACCCGATTTCCTTGCACTGCACAGGGAGGGATGTCAGTCATGGAGGTGAGCGAGGGGAGATGCAAAGTCCTGTTTCTGGGGAGGGGAGTCATCCCAGGCAGAAGCAGTGGCTGGGGGGCCAACTGTAGAGAAAGCAGCTTAGCAGAGCAGGATCTTGTGGTCCCGGTGTAGAACAAATGGCCCATGAGGTGGCAATGAACCTTTTGGCTAAAGAGCCCACCAGTCTCGAGGGCAGCATTTGGAGAAGCGTTGCCAGCAGGTTGAGGGAGGTGACCCTTCCTGTCTGCCTAACACTGGTGACGTCCGGTGGGAAGTGCTGTGTGCGGTTCTGGGCTCCTCAGTGTGAGAAGGACATGGCCTTGTTGGAGCAAGAGCAGTGCAGGCCACCAGGGGAGATGCCGAAGGTGTTGGAGCCTCTTTCCTAGGAGAGGAGTCTGAGAGAGCTGGGAGCGTTTAGGCAGGAGATAAGGAAGTGCAGGGAGGAGGCCATAAATGTTCCTAAATCGCAGCCGGGAGGGAATGAAGTGGAGGGAGCCTGGCTCTTTGAAGCAGTGCGCACTAGTAAGACAAGAGGCTGTGGGCACAAGGGAAAGCAGGTGGAATTCTGTGGGGAATGAAGGCAAGGCTTTTTCCGTGTGAAGTTGGTCAAACAGGTGGTGGAGTCTCTGTCCTAGGAGATACTGAAACCCTGACGTGCCGTGGTCCTGGATAACCTCTGCTGGAGCTGGCCCTGCTTGAGCAGTGGAGTTGAAGCCAATGCTCTCCAGCTTTCCTGACAAATTAAATGGTTCTATGATTCTGTTTGCTGGGAGGACTGGAGGGTCGTGGTGGGGAAGAGAGATAGTGAAGCGTGTGCTGGCATGGGGAGATCTCATCAGAGGTGTGTGCAGGGGAGCGTTGTGATGTCCGAGACTTTAACTAAAGCAGGTGATGGGCTTGTGTCACGTTCTTGAAGAGCCCAAGTGTCAGTCTGTGGTGGTGTTCGTGGTGGTGGTAGCCAGTTTTCTAAGAGAGGTCCCGTGGCCCTTTTCGACCCATACAATGGGCTGTCGAGCCCGAACTTTGTGTGGAACCTTGGGAGAAGAAATGGAGTGGAGGCATCACAGGCTGGGATGCAGGAGAAATTTATTGAGAAAAGAAAAGTGAAAAAACAGGAGCAGCAAGTGAAAAGGAGCCAGTCTGACGTGACAGTAGGATGGCCGTCAGCCAAAGTCCTTTGATTGCTGTAGGTCTCACCAGAGCACCAAGATATTCCTGGCCCGCAGTGGGAGCGTCGCAGTAAAAATCCACAGTGGTGTCTGGCTTATGAGAAGGTGTTTGCAGCGTAGGGAAATGGATATAGCGGAAGGCACAATGCAAAGAGGGAAGCGGAAGAAGAGGAAGAGATCCATGGGCCGTGTTTGCAGGCAGGCCGGGCTGGCCCCTTCCCTGCTTGCTTTGTGCCTGGAGAGAAGGAGCCGTGGATGGGAAGCCCATTGGCCTGCAAGGGCCTGGAGGGGTGTCCTCAATCCATGCCGTGGCTTGCCGGGTGTGGGAGGTTGGTGTCAGGGGTGGTGGCGAGGGCCCTTAGCAGGGGTAGCAGCCTCTCCTGCCGCCGTAGCAGCCCAGGCCTCCGAAGCCATAGCCGAAGCCATAGCCGAGGCCGAAGCCGCCGGAGGAGATGGGCACTCCCTGGGCGCTGAGTTCGTTGCCCACGGCAGCCGATGAGGAGGATCCGACGGCGGTGCTCTGGGGGAAGGAGCTGAGGATGGGTCCTGGCAGGGTGACCAGCACGGCAGGAGGCTGGATGACGACGCGGGAGTCCTCGCACTGCCTGACACAGGGCTCGTTGCAGCTGTTAGCCAGCGGGGTGGGTCCGCAGGGGCTGCAGAGGCTGTTGCAGGCCATGGGGGTGGTGTGGAGGGTCCCTGGAAGAGAGAGTGTTGAGAGAGCGGAGGGGCGTTGGGGGCGCGAGGGGTTGGAGGAGGGCGGTGGAGCGGGAAGGGGTGGTGTGGGGCTGTGGGGAGCGTGCGCGGCGGTGGGGAGGCGTGAGGGCTGGTGAGGCTGGGGCCGAGCGTGGTGGGAGAGAGGGGCCAGGTGGGGCAGGAGGAGGAGGGTCAGGGTGTTGCGGCTGACCTTGGGGAGCGAGGAGGAGAAGGCGTGAGGAGGAGAGGTGTGTGAGGGAGAGAGGCGCTGGGCCGGCTTTTATGGTGGTGCGCGAGGGGCGGGACGGCCTTGGGGCAGGACGGCATTTGGCAGCAGGCAGCTCTTGCCTGCCCCAGCCCTGCCAGCAATGAGGTGGGGTGTGTTTCCCTGGCCGCAACGCTCCCTCTTCATGTCCTGCTCTCGAGGACGTGTCCCCTTGGCCCTGACGGCAGCTTTGAAGTGAGAGTCTTAGAGGCCAAAGGCTTATTGCTGGCGGTGCGTGTCAGGGCGGGCAGAAGACATGACCTAAGCGTACGAGTGTTTTTGTGTCATCAATGAGAT
The DNA here is from genome assembly GCF_034619465.1 of Leptosomus discolor. Taxonomy (NCBI): domain Eukaryota; kingdom Metazoa; phylum Chordata; class Aves; order Leptosomiformes; family Leptosomidae; genus Leptosomus; species Leptosomus discolor. Next base: position 70,374,677 of record NC_141395.1, read on the forward strand.
CATGCTGTGGCACTCGTGTGGTGTGGTTTGCAGGTGCGTTGTGAAGTGGGGGCCTCATTTCCTCACAGCCCTTGCAGGCTGGTCTGGGCTCTGCAGGTGTGCTGAGCATGAGGTGCTGCCCCTTCTATCCTGTTTGGTTCCCCCTTGTCTTGATGCTATCTTACTAATCCTGGCTTTAAGTCTGTCCTTTGCCGCTGGGTGTTATCCAATGGTGTCTTGGTCCCCCTCATGCATGATATTGTCCTGTCTGCCCTGGGTCAGAGCTATCAAGCCCTGTGTAACGGGTCTGCGTGGCAAGGTTTTGGTAGCAGGTGAGTTGCGGGGGTCACTTCTGTATGAAGTTGCTAGAAGTTTCCCGTATGTCAGATATAGCCAATGCCAGCCGGCTTTAAGACGGACCTGCTGCTGTCGAAGGCCAAGCCCATCAGCGAGAGTGTTTTTCGCCTCTGTGATAATGTATTTAAGAGAGTGAAAAAGTTGTTGCACAGAAGTTATTGCAGCATGTGAGAGGAGTGAGGCTATGAGAGAAACATTCTGCAGACACCAAGGGCAGTGAAGAAGGAGGGGGAGGTGATGATCCAGGTGCCAGAGCAGCAATTCCCCTGCGGCCTGTGGTGAAGACCACGGTGAGGCAGGCTGTCCCCCTGCAGCCCATGGGTGGTGGAGCAGATGACTGCCTACACCCCATGGAGGGCCCCCATGCCGGAGTAGGTGGATACCTGAAAGAGGCTGTGACCCCGTGGGAATCCTGCACTGGAGCAGGCTCCTGGCAGCACCTGTGGCCCGTGGGGAGAGAGAAGCCCACGCTGGAGCAGGTTTGCTGTTGGTGACCCCGTGAGGGGGGCTCACGCTGGAGCAGTTGGTTCCTGAAGGACTGCACACCATGGAGGAGACCCACGTTGGAGCAGTTCATGAAGGACTGAACCCGTGGGAAGACTCACGCTGGAGAAGTCATGGAGGACTTTCTCCCGTGAGGGGGACCCCACATTGGAGCAGGGGTAATGTGTGAGGAGTCCTCCCTAGGAGGAGGAAGGAGCGGCAGAAAACAACAGTGTGATGAACTGACCCCAACCCCTGTTCCCTGTTTCCCCCCTGTGCCGCAAGGGGGGAGGAGGAGGGAGAGAAATTGGGGTCAAATTTAAGCCCAGAAAAGAAGGGAGGGGTGGAGGGAAGGTGTTTTAAGATTTGGTTTTATTTCTCATTACTCCTCTCTGAGTTAATTGGTAATAAATTACATTTTTATATAGTCAAGTCTGTTTTGCCCATGACGGTAAATGTTCAGTGATGTCCCTGTCCTTCTCTCAACCCCACAAGACTGTTGTTATATTTTTTTCTTCCCTCTCCCCTTTCCAGTGGAGGAGGGGAAGTGACAGAGTGGCTTGGGTGGGCACCTGGCATCTGGCCAGGGTCAACCCACCACACCCTGTGATGTGGGGAGGCCATCCATGGTCCCTAAAAGCTTGTGTTGGCCCCTCTGTAGCGCTCCCCTTACCTCGATCTGGCACATTTACAGCCTGGGCGCTGGTGTGACACAGGCTTGATGTGGATCACCTCGCAAGAGCAGGTGAGTTTGTGGAGAGATGGTGTTTTTTGTGCTGGGCACAAAGACTTGTAGCCATTCAGGAGGCATTCAGTAGCTCTGCCTTCTCTGTGTCCTCCATCAGTATGTTTCCCCTGTCTGCTTACCCTGACACCCCCAGGGCAGATCCAGAGACGGCACAAGCCCAAACGGGCAGCCTTCTTTCTCCAAGCTACTATCCCACAAGAATGAGGGGAACCAACACACCATCGGATAACACCCAACCGCTAAGGCCATGGCCTAAAGACAGGCTTAGAGAGTGGCATCAAGGCAAGGAGGGAACAAATACAATGGAAGGGGCAGCCCCTCACGCCCAGCACACGTGCAGAGCCCAGACCAGCCTGCAAGGGCTGTGAGGAAATGGGGCCCCGCTTCACAAGTAACCCGCACGCACACCAAACGAGTGCTAAAGAACGGCCTCACTGATGACACAACACCATTCGTAAGCCTAGGACATGTCTGCCCTGTGACTGTTAGTGCCTGCCCTGACACGCGCCACCAGCACCAAGCCTTTGGCCTCTAAGACTCTCACTTCAAAGCTGCCGCCAGGGCCAAGGGGACACGTCCTCGAGAGCAGGACATGAAGAGGGAGCGTTGCGGCCAGGGAAACACACCCCACCTCATTGCTGGCAGGGCTGGGGCAGGCAAGAGCTGCCTGCTGCCAAATGCCGTCCTGCCCCAAGGCCGTCCCGCCCCTCGCGCACCACCATAAAAGCCGGCCCAGCGCCTCTCTCCCTCACACACCTCTCCTCCTCACGCCTTCTCCTCCTCGCTCCCCAAGGTCAGCCGCAACCCCCTGACCCTCCTCCTCCTGCCCCACCTGGCCCCTCTCTCCCACCGCGCTCGGCCCCAGCCTCACCAGCCCTCACGCCTCCCCACCGCCGCGCACGCTCCCCACAGCCCCTCACCACCCCTCCCCGCTCCACCGCCCTCCTCCAACCCCTCGCGCCCCCACGCCCCTCCGCTCTCTCAACACCCTCTCTTCCAGGGACCCTCCACACCACCCCCATGGCCTGCAACAGCCTCTGCAGCCCCTGCGGACCCACCCCGCTGGCTAACAGCTGCAACGAGCCCTGTGTCAGGCAGTGCGAGGACTCCCGCGTCGTCATCCAGCCTCCTGCCGTGCTGGTCACCCTGCCAGGACCCATCCTCACCTCCTCCCCTCAGAGCACCGCCGTCGGATCCTCCTCATCGGCTGCTGTGGGCAACGTCCTCAGTGCCCAGGGAGTGCCCATCTCCTCCGGCGGCTTCGGCCTCGGCTACGGCCTCGGCTATGGCTTCGGAGGCCTGGGCTGCTACGGCGGCAGGAGAGGCTGCTACCCCTGCTAAGGGCCCTCGCCACCACCCCTGACACCAGCCTCCCACACCCAGGAATTTATGGCATGGTTTGAGGTCACACCTCCAGGACTCTCCCTCTCTCATCGGTGGAAAATCACAGTGTTCTGTCGAGACCTACTATAAGCCAAGGACCTCGTACTGTAGTCGCCCCACTTGACCCTCAGGATGGGTCCCTTCCGCTGGCTGCTCTTGCATTTTTTCTCTTATTTTCCTCAATAAAGTTCTCCTGCATCCCAGCCTCGCATGCCTCCTCTTCCTTTCTTCTCCCATCGATCTGCCAACATCACCCAGCCCAAAGCCAGGGGTCAATAGACCATCGTATGGGTGAAAAAGGGCTACGAGGCCTTTCTTATGAGGTATGTTCCCAGCAACAACATCAGCAACAACACAGAGCAGCACAAGGGACTCTCCAGAACATGACACGTGCCCTTCACTTGCCCAAACAAAGGCTTCGACATGCTAATGCACTTCTACCTCCGCCTGTGACGCAAGCTCCCTGTGGCACCATGAAGTTTTCCTATGCTTTTTCCCAGCACTACTCTCTGGCTGTCACAGCAAGTAAATCACAGCAAAGAGAACCGTTGATTATGCAAGGAACTTAAGGGGAGTATCTCCTTCATCCCAGCATGCTCAAGCAGTGTGAGCTTCAGCATGCTGTCCATGACCACATCCACTCATGTTTTCAGTATCGCCAAGGATGGAGATTGCAACACCACTCTGCACAAGCGGTTGCTCTGTTTGACCACCCTCTCACTGAAAAAGCCTTGCTTTCTCTTCAAGGCAACGGCACGTCTTGTCAGCTTTTTCCATTCACCCTTGCCGTGGCCGTGGGCAACCAGGAGAAGAGTCTGACTCCGCAGTACTCATGACATTCCGTCGGTGGTTTAGACACAGTGTTGACATCTCCCCTGTGCAGACTCGCCTCCCTGTTGGAAAGAACTCCCAGCTCTCTCGGATTCTCCTCATGGAAAGGATGCCCCGTCCCTTCAGAGTTTTGGTGGCCCTGCACTCAACTTGCTCCACCAACTCTGGGTCCTTCTTCATTAGGGGAACCCTCAACTGAACACTTTACTCCAACAGGGCCTCACCAGTGCTGAAGGCACAGCAAGATCACTTCCCCTCGAACTGCTGGCAACGCTCTTCCCAACGCCGCCCTGGAGACTCTTGGCCTCTTTTCCCTCAAGGCTGCATTGCTGCCTCGTAGCCTGCTGCTTCTCCACCAGCAACACATAGTTGTGGGCAGCAAAGGGGCTTTCCGGCCTCTTGGCCACCACCATGTCCTGCTGCCCAGTGCTAATCCTCCTCAGATACAGGACTTGGCATTTCCTCCTGTTCAACTTCAGGAGATTCCTCTCTGCCCCAGTCTCCAGCATCTCCAGCTCCCTGTGAGTGTTGCCACAACCATCACATGCCTCAGCCACTCCACCATAGATTGCAGCATCTGCCAGCTTCCTCTGAAGGGGGCACTTGTCCCACTGCCCACATCATTGAAGAGGTTCTTCACCAGGGTTTGCCCCATGGATCTGACTCCTGGGCTACACCGTTTCACACTCTCCTCCAACTGCACCACAAGCCTCTCTGCTGAATCGTTCCACCACTTGGCAATCCACCTCACAGGTCACTGACGCAACCCGTAATTTCTCAGCTTGTCAGTCAGCCTGCAAAGGGAGGAAGCAGCAAGGGCTTTCCTGGAAACTCCAGGGAAACACCAGCCATGGCTCTCTCATCATCCACAAAGCTACTCACTTCAAGGCAAAAGACATGGAGGTCAGTCCAGCACGATTTTCCCACCACCAGGGCCTCGGCTCTGCAGACACGTCCTGCATCCTCGCCTCCAGTTCCCCTCGCCAATCTCCAAATCCTCTTTCTGACCGTCAAACCCTGTGCAGGGAAGGGCCCACACCCCTCGGCGCTCACCCCAAGTAAAGACGCCAAAGGCCTTGTCTCCCCTCCTCACGCTCCCGCTCCCCTTCTGCCTCTCAACACAGTCACAAATTCTCCAAAATCTCAACTACTTTTGCACCGTATCCCATGTAGAGTCATAGAGCCACTGAGACTGGAAATCATCCTTAGCTTTATCGAGTCCAACCGTTAACCTGACACTGCCAAGTCCACCACTAAACCATGCCTCTAAGCATCATGCCTACATGTCTTTTAAACACCTCCCAGGATGGTGAATCCACAACCTTCCTCGGCAGCCTGTTCCACTGCTTGACAACACAGGTGCTGATGGAATTGTCCCCAATATCCAATCTAGACTTCCCCGGCACAACACGAGGCCATTTCCTCCCCTCCTATCACTCCTCACTAGGAATAAGAGACTGACACCCACTTCACTACAAATTCCTCTCAGGTGATTGAAGGCAGTGATAAGATCTCCTCTCAGATGTCCCCTTCTGTAAATTAAAGACCCCCAGTTTCCTCAGCTGCTCCTCAGAAATCTTTTCTCTAGATCTTCACCAGCTTTCTTCTACTTGGTTAGAAGCATCATACCACAGCCCCGGCTGCAAACACGTCCAACTCAGCTAAGAGGAGCGCTACGGAGGGGCCAACACAAGCCATTCGGGACCACGGATGGCCTCCCCATATCACAGGGCTTGATAGCTCTGACCCAGGGCTGCCAGGACAACGTCCTGCTCTCACAAACAGCCCTCCTCCGGCTGGTTCAACTGCCAGACCATGGAGGGCTCCAGGGGACACAAGCCCAACCCGGCAGCCTCCATTCTCCAAGAGATGACCTCACAAGCATGAGGGGCACCAAGACACCATCAGAGCACACCCAACGGCAAAGGCCAGGCCTAAAGACAATCTGAGTGTTTGTCATCAAGACAAGGAAGGACAAAACACAGCCAAAGGGGCAGACCCTCACGCCCAGCACACCTGCAGAGCCCAGACCAGCCAGCAAAGGCTGCAAGGAAATGGGGTCCCCTCTTCACAACGCACCCCCGAACAACACCACATGAATGCCATGGGATGATCTCACGGATGACACAAAACCACTCGGACGCTTAGGCCAAGTGTTCTGCCTGCCCTGACACGCGCCACCAGCACCAAGCCTTTGGCCTCTAAGACTCTCACTTCAAAGCTGCCGCCAGGGCCAAGGGGACACGTCCTCGAGAGCAGGACATGAAGAGGGAGCGTTGCGGCCAGGGAAACACACCCCACCTCATTGCTGGCAGGGCTGGGGCAGGCAAGAGCTGCCTGCTGCCAAATGCCGTCCTGCCCCAAGGCCGTCCCGCCCCTCGCGCACCACCATAAAAGCCGGCCCAGCGCCTCTCTCCCTCACACACCTCTCCTCCTCACGCCTTCTCCTCCTCGCTCCCCAAGGTCAGCCGCAACCCCCTGACCCTCCTCCTCCTGCCCCACCTGGCCCCTCTCTCCCACCGCGCTCGGCCCCAGCCTCACCAGCCCTCACGCCTCCCCACCGCCGCGCACGCTCCCCACAGCCCCTCACCACCTCTCCCCGCTCCACCGCCCTCCTCCAACCCCTCGCACCCCCACGCCCCTCCGCTCTCTCAACACCCTCTCTTCCAGGGACCCTCCACACCACCCCCATGGCCTGCAACAGCCTCTGCAGCCCCTGCGGACCCACCCCGCTGGCTAACAGCTGCAACGAGCCCTGTGTCAGGCAGTGCGAGGACTCCCGCGTCGTCATCCAGCCTCCTGCCGTGCTGGTCACCCTGCCAGGACCCATCCTCACCTCCTCCCCGCAGAGCACCGCCGTCGGATCCTCCTCATCGGCTGCTGTGGGCAACGTCCTCAGTGCCCAGGGAGTGCCCATCTCCTCCGGCGGCTTCGGCCTCGGCTACGGCCTCGGCTATGGCTTCGGAGGCCTGGGCTGCTACGGCGGCAGGAGAGGCTGCTACCCCTGCTAAGGGCCCTCGCCACCACCCCTGACACCAGCCTCCCACACCCAGGAATTTATGGCATGGTTTGAGGTCACACCTCCAGGACTCTCCCTCTCTCATCGGTGGAAAATCACAGTGTTCTGTCGAGACCTACTATAAGCCAAGGACCTCGTACTGTAGTCGCCCCACTTGACCCTCAGGATGGGTCCCTTCCGCTGGCTGCTCTTGCATTTTTTCTCTTATTTTCCTCAATAAAGTTCTCCTGCATCCCAGCCTCGCATGCCTCCTCTTCCTTTCTTCTCTCATCGATCTGCCAACATCACCCAGCCCAAAGCCAGGGGTCAATAGACCATCGTATGGGTGAAAAAGGGCTACGAGGCCTTTCTTATGAGGTATGTTCCCAGCAACAACATCAGCAACAACACAGAGCAGCACAAGGGACTCTCCAGAACATGACACGTGCCCTTCACTTGCCCAAACAAAGGCTTCGACATGCTAATGCACTTCTACCTCCGCCTGTGACGCAAGCTCCCTGTGGCACCATGAAGTTTTCCTATGCTTTTTCCCAGCACTACTCTCTGGCTGTCACAGCAAGTAAATCACAGCAAAGAGAACCGTTGATTATGCAAGGAACTTAAGGGGAGTATCTCCTTCATCCCAGCATGCTCAAGCAGTGTGAGCTTCAGCATGCTGTCCATGACCACATCCACTCATGTTTTCAGTATCGCCAAGGATGGAGATTGCAACACCACTCTGCACAAGCGGTTGCTCTGTTTGACCACCCTCTCACTGAAAAAGCCTTGCTTTCTCTTCAAGGCAACGGCACGTCTTGTCAGCTTTTTCCATTCACCCTTGCCGTGGCCGTGGGCAACCAGGAGAAGAGTCTGACTCCGCAGTACTCATGACATTCCGTCGGTGGTTTAGACACAGTGTTGACATCTCCCCTGTGCAGACTCGCCTCCCTGTTGGAAAGAACTTCCAGCTCTCTCGGATTCTCCTCATGGAAAGGATGCCCCGTCCCTTCAGAGTTTTGGTGGCCCTGCACTCAACTTGCTCCACCAACTCTGGGTCCTTCTTCATTAGGGGAACCCTCAAGTGAACACTTTACCCCAACAGGGCCTCACCAGTGCTGAAGGCACAGCAAGATCACTTCCCCATGAAGTGCTGGCAACGCTCTTCCCAACGCCGCCCTGGAGACTCTCGGCCTCTTTTGACCCAGGCTGCATTGCTGCCTCGTAGTCCGCTGCTTCTCCACCAGCACCACAAAGTCGTGCTCAGCAAAGGGCCTTTCCAGCCTCTTGGCCACCACCATGTCCTGCTGCCCAGCGCTATTCCTCCCCAGATGCAGGACATGGCATTTCCCCCTCTTCAACTTCAGGAGATTCCTCTCTGCCCCCGTCTCCAGCCTCACCAGCTCCCTCTGAAGGGTGCCACAGCCATCCCGTGCCTCAGCCACTTTGACACATAATGCATCATCCGTCCACTTGCTGAGGGGGCACTTATCCTACTGCCCGTGTCATTGAGCAGGGTCTTCAACAAGGTTGGCCCCATGGATCTGGCACCTGGGCCTCACCACTTGACACTTGCCTCACACTGCACGTGAGGCCACTCACCACAAGTCTCTGGGCCCAGCCCTCCCACCACTTTGCAGCCCACCTCACTGGCCATTTACACAACCCATCATTTCTTGGCTGGTTGGCGAGACTGCAAGGGGAGAAAGGGGTTACGTCTTTATGGAAACTCCAGGGAAAGACCTGCCACAGCTCTCTCCTTGTCCACAAAGCCACACACTTCAAGGTAGAAGACACAGAGGTCGGTCCAGCATCATGACCACTTCATAAATCCATGCTGATCGCTTGCCATCACCATCTTGTTTTTCTGGGGCTTGGCAGGGCTTTCCAGAAACATTTCCTATATCATATTCCGTGAGAATTATGTCAAGGTTACGCAGCCTCCAATTTATAAGATCTTCCTTCAACACACAAGACCTCTGAGCTCTCTTCCATCCACAAAATGCTCCCAGCCACCAGGAGTTTCACAAGATAATGGAGAGTAGCCACCCAAGGACATCAGCCAGCTCCCTCAGCATTCGTGACTATGAACTCTCAGGCCTCAGCGACTTGGCTACATCCAGACGCACAGCAATCCTTCCTACCTCCCTTCATCGTCCTCAGCAACAACCACTGCTCGCCTGACAAACAGCCTGCAAAACACTCCCCTCGGCTCCACTGGGGCAGGCCTTGCCCTTCACCAACCCTTCCGCACGCACCCACCACCACCACCAGGGCCTCCGCTCTGCACACAGGTGCTGCATGCTCGCCTCCACTTCCCCTCGGCAATCTCCAAATCCTCTTTCTGGGGCATCCTGTTCCATTGCGTGATAACTCCTTTGGTGTTGAAATTGTCCCTAATATCCAATCTACACCTCCCGCGGTGCAAGTTGAGGCTGTTTCCACTCCTCATCACTTCTCACTAGGGATAAGAGACTGACACTCACATCGCTACAACCTCCTTTCACGTTGTGACAGAGAAAACTTCTCCCCTCAGCTGTTACCTTCAGCAAACTAAAGACCCCCAGTTCCCTCAGCCACTCCTCATAAGACGTGTTCTCCAGATCCTTCACCACGTCCTTGCTCTTCTTTGGACACATCATACCAGAGCTCAGGCTGCAAACATGCGTACCCTAGCTAAGCAGATTGATAAAGAGAGGACAACACAAGACTTTGGGGACCACGGATGGCCTCCCGACATCACAGGGCTTGAGAGCTCTGACCCAGGGCTGCCAGGACAACGTCCTGCTCTCACAAACAGCCCTCCTCTGGCTGGTTCAACTGCCAGACCATGGAGGGCTCCAGGAGGCACAAGCCCATACTGGCAGCCTCCTTTCTCCAGGAGGATAGGACCTCACAAGCATGAGGGGCACCAAGACACCCTACGGGAAAGGCCAGGTCTAAAGACAGGCTGAGTGATTGGCATCAAGGCAGGGAGGGACAAAACGCGATCGAAGCGGCAGCCCCTCACGCCCAGCACACCTGCAGAGCCCAGACCAGCCTGCCAGGACTGCGAGGAAATGGGGTCCCCTCTTCACAACGCACCCTCGAACCACACCACAGGAATGCCATGGGATGATCTCACGGATGACACAAAACCACTCGGACGCTTAGGCCACGTGTTCTGCCCGCCCTGACACGCGCCACCAGCACCAAGCCTTTGGCCTCTAAGACTCTCACTTCAAAGCTGCCGCCAGGGCCAAGGGGACACGTCCTCGAGAGCAGGACATGAAGAGGGAGCGTTGCGGCCAGGGAAACACACCCCACCTCATTGCTGGCAGGGCTGGGGCAGGCAAGAGCTGCCTGCTGCCAAATGCCGTCCTGCCCCAAGGCCGTCCCGCCCCTCGCGCACCACCATAAAAGCCGGCCCAGCGCCTCTCTCCCTCACACACCTCTCCTCCTCACGCCTTCTCCTCCCCGCTCCCCAAGGTCAGCCGCAACCCCCTGATCCTCCTCCTCCTGCCCCACCTGGCCCCTCTCTCCCACTGCGCTCGGCCCCAGCCTCACCAGCCCTCACGCCTCCTCACCGCCGCGCACGCTCCCCACAGCCCCTCACCACCCCTCCCCGCTCCACCGCCCTCCTCCAACCCCTCGCGCCCCCACGCCCCTCCGCTCTCTCAACACCCTCTCTTCCAGGGACCCTCCACACCACCCCCATGGCCTGCAACAGCCTCTGCAGCCCCTGCGGACCCACCCCGCTGGCTAACAGCTGCAACGAGCCCTGTGTCAGGCAGTGCGAGGACTCCCGCGTCGTCATCCAGCCCTCCACCGTGGTGGTCACCCTGCCAGGACCCATCCTCAGCTCCTTCCCCCAGAGCACCGCCGTCGGATCCTCCTCATCGGCTGCCGTGGGCAACGAACTCAGCGCCCAGGGAGTGCCCATCTCCTCCGGCGGCTTTGGCCTCGGCTACGGCTTCGGAGGCCTGGGCTGCTACGGCGGCAGGAGAGGCTGCTACCCCTGCTAAGGGCCCTCGCCACCACCCCTGACACCAACTTCCCACACCCGGCAAGCCACGGCATGGATTGAGGACACCCCTCCAGGCCCTTGCAGGCCAATGGGCTTCCCATCCACGGCTCCTTCTCTCCAGGCACAAAGCAAGCAGGGAAGGGGCCAGCCCGGCCTGCCTGCAAACACGGCCCATGGATCTCTTCCTCTTCTTCCGCTTCCCTCTTTGCATTGTGCCTTCTGCTATATCCATTTCTCTACGCTGCAAACACCTTCTCATAAGCCAGACACCACTGTGGATTTTTACTGTGATGCTCCCACTGCGGGCCAGGAATATCTTGGTGCTCTGGTGAGACCTACAGCAATCAAAGGACTTTGGCTGACGGCCATCCTACCGTCACGTCAGACTGGCTCCTTTTCACTTGCTGCTCCTGTTTTTTCACTTTTCTCAATAAATTTCTCCTGCATCCCAGCCTGTGATGCCTCCACTCCATTTCTTCTCCCAAGGTTCCACACAAAGTTCGGGCTCGACAGCCCATTGGATGGGTGGAAAAGGAGCACGGGACCTCTCTTAGAAAACTGGCTACCACCACCAAGAACATCACCACAGACTGACACTTGGGCTCTTCAAGAACGTGACACAAGCCCATCACCTGCTTTAGTTAAAGTCTCGGACATCACAACGCTCCCCTGCACACACCTCTGATGAGATCTCCCCATGCCAGCACACGCTTCACTATCTCTCTTCCCCACCACGACCCTCCAGTCCTCCCAGCAAACAGAATCACAGAAACATTGAATTTGTCAGGAAAGCTGGAGAGCATTGGCTTCAACCCCACTGCTCAGACAGGGCCAGCTCCAGCAGAGCTTATCCCAGACCATGGCCAGTCGGGGTTTCAGTATCTCCCAGGACCGAGACTCCACCACCTCTTCCACACTTTGACCACCCTCACACGCAAAAAGCCTTGCCTTTTTTCCCCAGGGAATTCCATCTGCTTTCGCTTATGATCACAGCCCCTTGTCTTACTAGTGCGCACTGATTCCAAGAGCCGGGCTCCCTCAATTTCATTCCCTCCCGGCTGCGATTTAGGCATATTTATGGCCTCCACCCTGCACTTCCTTATCTCCTGGCTAAACGCTCCCAGCTCTCTCAGCTTCCTCTCCTAGGAAGGAGGCTCCAGCCCCTGCACCATCTCCCATGGTGGCCTGCACTGCTCTTGCTCCAACAAGCCCCTGACCTTCTCACACTGAGGAGCCCAGAACCGCACACAGCACTTCACATGGGACCTCACCAGTGCTGAGCAGAGAGGAAGGGTCACCGCCCTCAACCTGCTGGCAATGCTTCTCCAAATGCTGCCCTCGAGACTGGTGGGCCCTTTAGCCAAAAGGTTCATTGCCATCTCATGGGCCATTTGACCTCCACCAGAAGAACAATGTCCTTCCCTGCTTAGCTCCTTTCGAGGCAGTTGGCCCCAAGCCACTGCTTCTGCCTGGGAAGACTCCCCTCCCCAGAAACAGGACTTTGCATCTCCCCTCGCTCACCTCCATGACAGACATCCCTCTCTGTGCAGTGCAAGGAAATCAGGTACCTCCCGCAGCATTTCTGCTTCAAACCATCTTTCCCCATGGACAAATGTACAGCCCGTTACACAACCCCCTCTTTCTAAGGAGAGGGCACCTGTGAGTCCACTGGCACCCCCAGCACAGCCCAGCATGCTTCTTGCCTGCCAGGACCTCCAGCACCCCTCCACACACAAGCCCCGTTTGGAGCACTGGGCAATCATCAACGGCACAAAATTTAACAAGAGCAAATGCCACGTTCTGCACCCAGGACCGAGGTGGACGCTGCACACCAGCAGAAATGGGGAGAGGAGGTGCTGGAGAGCGGCCCTGCAGAAAGGGCTGTGGGGCTGCTGGCTGACAGCAGGCTCAGTGTGAGTCAGCAGTGTCCTGGCAGCCAAAAGGCCAAAGCCCACCCCGGGGTGCATCAACCATCACCAGCCGGTCAAAAGAGCTGATTATCCCGCTGTAGTGAGCCTTGGTGCCGCCTCTCCTTGAGTATCGTGGGCAGATCTGGGCCCTACCATCCCAAAAGGATGTGAAGGTCTTCAGTGCATCCCGAGGAGAGCAACAAAGCTGGTGGAAGGGCTGGAAGGCATGGCCTGTGAGGAGCGGCTAAGGAATTTGTGTTGGTCTAGTTTGGAGAGAAGGAGGCTGAGGAGGAACCTGATGGCTCTCTGTAGCTCCATGAGGAGGGGACGAGGAGAGGAAGGGGCTGAGCTCTTCTCCCTGGGATCCAGGGAAAGGAGTTGTGGGAATGGTTCAAAGCTGCATAAGGGAGATTCAGACTCAAGAGTAGAAAACAGTTCTTTACCGAGAGGGTGGTCAAACACAGGAACAGGCTTCCTGGAGAGGTGGTCAATGCCCCAAGCCCGTCAGCGTTTAAACGGCATTTGGAAAAACAATGCCCTTAATAACATGCTTTAACTTTTGGTCAGTCCCGAAGTGGTCAGGCAGCTGGACTAGATGATCACTGTAGGTCCTTTCCCACTGGACACTTCTAGTCCAGTCTAGTCCAGCCCAGTCTATTGTGCTCCATCAACCCCTTGGCATGCAAACATCCCCTCGAGGTTCTCGGGAGCAGTGCCCAGCGCAGCAGGCACGCCTCCCATTTCCCCTCCACTACGTCCAATCCCTCTCTGGCGCAACAAAGACTTGAGAAATGGCTGCACACCACAGCATACGAGTGCCACGGGATGACCTCACTGATGACACAACACCTCTCCCATGATTTGGCTGAGTCTCCAAATGCCCTGAGACACAACTTCCATGCAATTCGTCCCAAACACCTCCTCTCACTTCAAAGCTGCCGCCAGGGCCAAGGGGACACGTCCTCGAGAGCAGGACATGAAGAGGGAGCGTTGCGGCCAGGGAAACACACCCCACCTCATTGCTGGCAGGGCTGGGGCAGGCAAGAGCTGCCTGCTGCCAAATGCCGTCCTGCCCCAAGGCCGTCCCGCCCCTCGCGCACCACCATAAAAGCCGGCCCAGCGCCTCTCTCCCTCACACACCTCTCCTCCTCACGCCTTCTCCTCCTCGCTCCCCAAGGTCAGCAGCAACCCCCTGACCCTCCTCCTCCTGCCCCACCTGGCCCCTCTCTCCCACCGCGCTCGGCCCCAGCCTCACCAGCCCTCACGCCTCCTCACCGCCGCGCACGCTCCCCACAGCCCCTCACCACCCCTCCCCGCTCCACCGCCCTCCTCCAACCCCTCGCGCCCCCACGCCCCTCCGCTCTCTCAACACCCTCTCTTCCAGGGACCCTCCACACCACCCCCATGGCCTGCAACAGCCTCTGCAGCCCCTGCGGACCCACCCCGCTGGCTAACAGCTGCAACGAGCCCTGTGTCAGGCAGTGCGAGGACTCCCGCGTCGTCATCCAGCCTCCTGCCGTGCTGGTCACCCTGCCAGGACCCATCCTCACCTCCTCCCCGCAGAGCACCGCCGTCGGATCCTCCTCATCGGCTGCCGTGGGCAACGTCCTCAGCGCCCAGGGAGTGCCCATCTCCTCCGGCGGCTTCGGCCTCGGCTACGGCCTCGGCTATGGCTTCGGAGGCCTGGGCTGCTACGGCGGCAGGAGAGGCCGCTACCCCTGCTAAGGGCCCTCGCCACCACCCCTGACACCAACCTCCCACACCTGGGAAGCCACGGCATGGATTGAGGGCACAATTCCAGACCCTCCCGCTCTGTATGGCTGGAAAACACCAGCGCACTTGAAAAATCTCCCGCAAGCAAAGGACTTCAGCTGACGCTCACCTTACTTGAATTTCAGACCGGCTCCCTTCTTCATGCCGCTCCTAATTATCACTTTGTTTTTTCCTCAATAAAGTTCTCTTGCATCCCAGCCTCATGTGCCTCCTCTTCCTTTCTTCTCCCAAGGGTCTGCCAACCTCACCCAGCACAAAGCCAGGGCTCAACAGGCCATCGGGGTGGGTGGAAAATGGCCTCAAACCTCTCTTACAAGGTATGTCCCCAGCAACGACAACTCAGAGCAGCACAAGGGGCCTTCCAGAACATGACACACGCCCTTCGCTCGCACAAACCAATGCTTGGACATGCTAATGCACTTCTACACACGCCTAATATTCAAGCTCCCCATCAAACATGCTCTTGACCAACTCTCTTCCACAGCACAAATCTCTGGCCATCACAGCAAGAAAATACAAGAAGCAGAAACACTCAGTACTCAAGCAACATACGGAGATCATCTTGTTCATTCCAATCTGCTGATGTGTGGTCAGCTCCGGAAAGCTGTCTATGATCACGTCCATTCAGGATTTCAGTACCTCCAAGGATGGAGATTCCAACACAACTCTGCACAACCGGTTCCATTGTTTGAACACCCGCTCACAGAAAAAGCCTTGTCTTCTCTTCATGGCAATGGCACATCTTGTCAGCTGTCTCCATTCACCCTTGCCGTGGCCGTGGGCAACCAGGAGAAGAGTCTGACTCCGCAGTTCTCATGACCTTCCATGAGCGGTTTAGACACAGTGATGACATCTCCCCTGCGCAGACTCGCCTCCCTGTTGGAAAGAACTCCCAGCTCTCTCGGATTCTCCTCATGGAAAGGATGCCCCGTCCCTTCAGAGTTTTGGTGGCCCTGCACTCAACTTGCTCCACCAACTCTGGGTCCTTCTTCATTAGGGGAACCCTCAACTGAACACTTTACCCCAACAGGGCCTCACCAGTGCTGAAGGCACAGCAAGATCACTTCCCCATGAAGTGCTGGCAACGCTCTTCCCAACGCCGCCCTGGAGACTCTCGGCCTCTTTTGACCCAGGCTGCATTGCTGCCTCGTAGTCCGCTGCTTCTCCACCAGCACCACAAAGTCGTGCTCAGCAAAGGGCCTTTCCAGCCTCTTGGCCACCACCATGTCCTGCTGCCCAGCGCTATTCCTCCCCAGATGCAGGACATGGCATTTCCCCCTCTTCAACTTCAGGAGATTCCTCTCTGCCCCCGTCTCCAGCCTCACCAGCTCCCTCTGAAGGGTGCCACAGCCATCCCGTGCCTCAGCCACTTTGACACATAATGCATCATCCGTCCACTTGCTGAGGGGGCACTTATCCTACTGCCCGTGTCATTGAGCAGGGTCTTCAACAAGGTTGGCCCCATGGATCTGTCACCTGGGCCTCACCACTTGACACTTGCCTCACACTGCATGTGAGGCCACTCACCACAAGTCTCTGGGCCCAGCCCTCCCACCACTTTGCAGCCCACCTCACTGGCCATTTACACAACCCATCATTTCTTGGCTGGTTGGCGAGACTGCAAGGGGAGAAAGTGGTTATGTCTTTATGGAAACTCCAGGGAAAGACCTGCCACAGCTCTCTCCTTGTCCACAAAGCCACACACTTCAAGGTAGAAGACACAGAGGTCGGTCCAGCATCATGACCACTTCATAAATCCATGCTGATCGCTTGCCATCACCATCTTGTTTTTCTGGGGCTTGGCAGGGCTTTCCAGAAACATTTCCTATATCATATTCCGTGAGAATTATGTCAAGGTTACGCAGCCTCCAATTTATAAGATCTTCCTTCAACACACAAGACCTCTGAGCTCTCTTCCATCCACAAAATGCTCCCAGCCACCAGGAGTTTCACAAGATAATGGAGAGTAGCCACCCAAGGACATCAGCCAGCTCCCTCAGCATTCGTGACTACGAACTCTCAGGCCTCAGCGACTTGGCTACATCCAGACGCACAGCAATCCTTCCTACCTCCCTTCATCGTCCTCAGCAACAACCACTGCTCGCCTGACAAACAGCCTGCAAAACACTCCCCTCGGCTCCACTGGGGCAGGCCTTGCCCTTCACCAACCCTTCCGCACGCACCCACCACCACCACCAGGGCCTCCGCTCTGCACACAGGTGCTGCATGCTCGCCTCCACTTCCCCTCGGCAATCTCCAAATCCTCTTTCTGGGGCATCCTGTTCCATTGCGTGATAACTCCTTTGGTGTTGAAATTGTCCCTAATATCCAATCTACACCTCCCGCGGTGCAAGTTGAGGCTGTTTCCACTCCTCATCACTTCTCACTAGGGATAAGAGACTGACACTCACATCGCTACAACCTCCTTTCACATTGTGACAGAGAAAACTTCTCCCCTCAGCTGTTACCTTCAGCAAACTAAAGACCCCCAGTTCCCTCAGCCACTCCTCATAAGACGTGTTCTCCAGATCCTTCACCACGTCCTTGCTCTTCTTTGGACACATCATACCAGAGCTCAGGCTGCAAACATGCGTACTCTAGCTAAGCAGATTGATAAAGAGAGGACAACACAAGACTTTGGGGACCACGGATGGCCTCCCGACATCACAGGGCTTGAGAGCTCTGACCCAGGGCTGCCAGGACAACGTCCTGCTCTCACAAACAGCCCTCCTCTGGCTGGTTCAACTGCCAGACCATGGAGGGCTCCAGGGGGCACAAGCCCATACTGGCAGCCTCCTTTCTCCAGGAGGATAGGACTTCACAAGCATGAGGGGCACCAAGACACCCTACGGGAAAGGCCAGGTCTAAAGACAGGCTGAGTGATTGGCATCAAGGCAGGGAGGGACAAAACGCGATCGAAGCGGCAGCCCCTCACGCCCAGCACACCTGCAGAGCCCAGACCAGCCTGCCAGGACTGCGAGGAAATGGGGTCCCCTCTTCACAACGCACCCTCGAACCACACCACAGGAATGCCATGGGATGATCTCACGGATGACACAAAACCACTCGGACGCTTAGGCCACGTGTTCTGCCCGCCCTGACACGCGCCACCAGCACCAAGCCTTTGGCCTCTAAGACTCTCACTTCAAAGCTGCCGCCAGGGCCAAGGGGACACGTCCTCGAGAGCAGGACATGAAGAGGGAGCGTTGCGGCCAGGGAAACACACCCCACCTCATTGCTGGCAGGGCTGGGGCAGGCAAGAGCTGCCTGCTGCCAAATGCCGTCCTGCCCCAAGGCCGTCCCGCCCCTCGCGCACCACCATAAAAGCCAGCCCAGCGCCTCTCTCCCTCACACACCTCTCCTCCTCACGCCTTCTCCTCCCCGCTCCCCAAGGTCAGCCGCAACCCCCTGATCCTCCTCCTCCTGCCCCACCTGGCCCCTCTCTCCCACCGCGCTCGGCCCCAGCCTCACCAGCCCTCACGCCTCCTCACCGCTGCGCACGCTCCCCACAGCCCCTCACCACCCCTCCCCGCTCCACCGCCCTCCTCCAACCCCTCGCGCCCCCACGCCCCTCCGCTCTCTCAACACCCTCTCTTCCAGGGACCCTCCACACCACCCCCATGGCCTGCAACAGCCTCTGCAGCCCCTGCGGACCCACCCCGCTGGCTAACAGCTGCAACGAGCCCTGTGTCAGGCAGTGCGAAGACTCCCGCGTCGTCATCCAGCCCTCCACCGTGGTGGTCACCCTGCCAGGACCCATCCTCAGCTCCTTCCCCCAGAGCACCGCCGTCGGATCCTCCTCATCGGCTGCCGTGGGCAACGAACTCAGCGCCCAGGGAGTGCCCATCTCCTCCGGCGGCTTCGGCCTCGGCTATGGCTTCGGAGGCCTGGGCTGCTACGGCGGCAGGAGAGGCTGCTACCCCTGCTAAGGGCCCTCACCACCACCCCTGACACCAACCTCCCACACCCGGCAAGCCACGGCATGGATTGAGGACACCCCTCCAGGCCCTTGCAGGCCAATGGGCTTCCCATCCACGGCTCCTTCTCTCCAGGCACAAAGCAAGCAGGGAAGGGGCCAGCCCGGCCTGCCTGCAAACACGGCCCATGGATCTCTTCCTCTTCTTCCGCTTCCCTCTTTGCATTGTGCCTTCTGCTATATCCATTGCTCTACGCTGCAAACACCTTCTCATAAGCCAGACACCGCTGTGGATTTTTACTGTGATGCTCCCACTGCGGGCCAGGAATATCTTGGTGCTCTGGTGAGACCTACAGCAATCAAAGGACTTTGGCTGACGGCCATCCTACCGTCACGTCAGACTGGCTCCTTTTCACTTGCTGCTCCTGTTTTTTCACTTTTCTTTTCTCAATAAATTTCTCCTGCATCCCAGCCTGTGATGCCTCCACTCCATTTCTTCTCCCAAGGTTCCACACAAAGTTTGGGCTCGACAGCCCATTGGATGGGTGGAAAAGGAGCACGGGACCTCTCTTAGGAAACTGGCTACCACCACCACGAACATCACCACAGACTGACACTTGGGCTCTTCAAGAACGTGACACAAGCCCATCACCTGCTTTAGTTAAAGTCTCGGACATCACAACGCTCCCCTGCACGCACCTCTGATGAGATCTCCCCATGCCAGCACACGCTTCACTATCTCTCTTCCCCACCATGACCCTCCAGTCCTCCCAGCAAACAGAATCACAGAAACATTGAATTTGTCAGGAAAGCTGGAGAGCATTGGCTTCAACCCCACTGCTCAGACAGGGCCAGCTCCAGCAGAGCTTATCCCAGACCATGGCCAGTCGGGGTTTCAGTATCTCCCAGGACCGAGACTCCACCACCTCTTCCACACTTTGACCACCCTCACACGCAAAAAGCCTTGCCTTTTTTCCCCAGGGAATTCCATCTGCTTTCGCTTATGATCACAGCCCCTTGTCTTACTAGTGCGCACTGATTCCAAGAGCCGGGCTCCCTCAATTTCATTCCCTCCCGGCTGCGATTTAGGCATATTTATGGCCTCCTCCCTGCACTTCCTTATCTCCTGGCTAAACGCTCCCAGCTCTCTCAGCTTCCTCTCCTAGGAAGGAGGCTCCAGCCCCTGCACCATCTCCCATGGTGGCCTGCACTGCTCTTGCTCCAACAAGCCCCTGACCTTCTCACACTGAGGAGCCCAGAACCGCACACAGCACTTCACATGGGACCTCACCAGTGCTGAGCAGAGAGGAAGGGTCACCGCCCTCAACCTGCTGGCAATGCTTCTCCAAATGCTGCCCTCGAGACTGGTGGGCCCTTTAGCCAAAAGGTTCATTGCCATCTCATGGGCCATTTGACCTCCACCAGAAGAACAATGTCCTTCCCTGCTTAGCTCCTTTCGAGGCAGTTGGCCCCAAGCCACTGCTTCTGCCTGGGAAGACTCCCCTCCCCAGAAACAGGACTTTGCATCTCCCCTCGCTCACCTCCATGACAGACATCCCTCTCTGTGCAGTGCAAGGAAATCAGGTACCTCCCGCAGCATTTCTGCTTCAAACCATCTTTCCCCATGGACAAATGTACAGCCCGTTACACAACCCCCTCTTTCTAAGGAGAGGGCACCTGTGAGTCCACTGGCACCCCCAGCACAGCCCAGCATGCTTCTTGCCTGCCAGGACCTCCAGCACCCCTCCACACACAAGCCCCGTTTGGAGCACTGGGCAATCATCAACGGCACAAAATTTAACAAGAGCAAATGCCACGTTCTGCACCCAGGACCGAGGTGGACGCTGCACACCAGCAGAAATGGGGAGAGGAGGTGCTGGAGAGCGGCCCTGCAGAAAGGGCTGTGGGGCTGCTGGCTGACAGCAGGCTCAGTGTGAGTCAGCAGTGTCCTGGCAGCCAAAAGGCCAAAGCCCACCCCGGGGTGCATCAACCATCACCAGCCGGTCAAAAGAGCTGATTATCCCGCTGTAGTGAGCCTTGGTGACGCCTCTCCTTGAGTATCGTGGGCAGATCTGGGCCCTACCATCCCAAAAGGATGTGAAGGTCTTCAGTGCATCCCGAGGAGAGCAACAAAGCTGGTGGAAGGGCTGGAAGGCATGGCCTGTGAGGAGCGGCTAAGGAATTTGTGTTGGTCTAGTTTGGAGAGAAGGAGGCTGAGGAGGAACCTGATGGCTCTCTGTAGCTCCATGAGGAGGGGACGAGGAGAGGAAGGGGCTGAGCTCTTCTCCCTGGGATCCAGGGAAAGGAGTTGTGGGAATGGTTCAAAGCTGCATAAGGGAGATTCAGACTCAAGAGTAGAAAACAGTTCTTTACCGAGAGGGTGGTCAAACACAGGAACAGGCTTCCTGGAGAGGTGGTCAATGCCCCAAGCCCGTCAGCGTTTAAACGGCATTTGGAAAAACAATGCCCTTAATAACATGCTTTAACTTTTGGTCAGTCCCGAAGTGGTCAGGCAGCTGGACTAGATGATCACTGTAGGTCCTTTCCCACTGGACACTTCTAGTCCAGTCTAGTCCAGCCCAGTCTATTGTGCTCCATCAACCCCTTGGCATGCAAACATCCCCTCGAGGTTCTCGGGAGCAGTGCCCAGCGCAGCAGGCACGCCTCCCATTTCCCCTCCACTACGTCCAATCCCTCTCTGGCGCAACAAAGACTTGAGAAATGGCTGCACACCACAGCATACGAGTGCCACGGGATGACCTCACTGATGACACAACACCTCTCCCATGATTTGGCTGAGTCTCCAAATGCCCTGAGACACAACTTCCATGCAATTCGTCCCAAACACCTCCTCTCACTTCAAAGCTGCCGCCAGGGCCAAGGGGACACGTCCTCGAGAGCAGGACATGAAGAGGGAGCGTTGCGGCCAGGGAAACACACCCCACCTCATTGCTGGCAGGGCTGGGGCAGGCAAGAGCTGCCTGCTGCCAAATGCCGTCCTGCCCCAAGGCCGTCCCGCCCCTCGCGCACCACCATAAAAGCCGGCCCAGCGCCTCTCTCCCTCACACACCTCTCCTCCTCACGCCTTCTCCTCCTCGCTCCCCAAGGTCAGCAGCAACCCCCTGACCCTCCTCCTCCTGCCCCACCTGGCCCCTCTCTCCCACCGCGCTCGGCCCCAGCCTCACCAGCCCTCACGCCTCCTCACCGCCGCGCACGCTCCCCACAGCCCCTCACCACCCCTCCCCGCTCCACCGCCCTCCTCCAACCCCTCGCGCCCCCACGCCCCTCCGCTCTCTCAACACCCTCTCTTCCAGGGACCCTCCACACCACCCCCATGGCCTGCAACAGCCTCTGCAGCCCCTGCGGACCCACCCCGCTGGCTAACAGCTGCAACGAGCCCTGTGTCAGGCAGTGCGAGGACTCCCGCGTCGTCATCCAGCCTCCTGCCGTGCTGGTCACCCTGCCAGGACCCATCCTCACCTCCTCCCCGCAGAGCACCGCCGTCGGATCCTCCTCATCGGCTGCCGTGGGCAACGTCCTCAGCGCCCAGGGAGTGCCCATCTCCTCCGGCGGCTTCGGCCTCGGCTACGGCCTCGGCTATGGCTTCGGAGGCCTGGGCTGCTACGGCGGCAGGAGAGGCCGCTACCCCTGCTAAGGGCCCTCGCCACCACCCCTGACACCAACCTCCCACACCTGGGAAGCCACGGCATGGATTGAGGGCACAATTCCAGACCCTCCTGCTCTGTATGGCTGGAAAACACCAGCGCACTTGAAAAATCTCCCGCAAGCAAAGGACTTCAGCTGACGCTCACCTTACTTGAATTTCAGACCGGCTCCCTTCTTCATGCCGCTCCTAATTATCACTTTGTTTTTTCCTCAATAAAGTTCTCTTGCATCCCAGCCTCATGTGCCTCCTCTTCCTTTCTTCTCCCAAGGGTCTGCCAACCTCACCCAGCACAAAGCCAGGGCTCAACAGGCCATCGGGGTGGGTGGAAAATGGCCTCAAACCTCTCTTACAAGGTATGTCCCCAGCAACGACAACTCAGAGCAGCACAAGGGGCCTTCCAGAACATGACACACGCCCTTCGCTCGCACAAACCAATGCTTGGACATGCTAATGCACTTCTACACACGCCTAATATTCAAGCTCCCCATCAAACATGCTCTTGACCAACTCTCTTCCACAGCACAAATCTCTGGCCATCACAGCAAGAAAATACAAGAAGCAGAAACACTCAGTACTCAAGCAACATACGGAGATCATCTTGTTCATTCCAATCTGCTGATGTGTGGTCAGCTCCGGAAAGCTGTCTATGATCACGTCCATTCAGGATTTCAGTACCTCCAAGGATGGAGATTCCAACACAACTCTGCACAACCGGTTCCATTGTTTGAACACCCGCTCACAGAAAAAGCCTTGTCTTCTCTTCATGGCAATGGCACATCTTGTCAGCTGTCTCCATTCACCCTTGCCGTGGCCGTGGGCAACCAGGAGAAGAGTCTGACTCCGCAGTTCTCATGACCTTCCATGAGCGGTTTAGACACAGTGATGACATCTCCCCTGCGCAGACTCGCCTCCCTGTTGGAAAGAACTCCCAGCTCTCTCGGATTCTCCTCATGGAAAGGATGCCCCGTCCCTTCAGAGTTTTGGTGGCCCTGCACTCAACTTGCTCCACCAACTCTGGGTCCTTCTTCATTAGGGGAACCCTCAACTGAACACTTTACCCCAACAGGGCCTCACCAGTGCTGAAGGCACAGCAAGATCACTTCCCCATGAAGTGCTGGCAACGCTCTTCCCAACGCCGCCCTGGAGACTCTCGGCCTCTTTTGACCCAGGCTGCATTGCTGCCTCGTAGTCCGCTGCTTCTCCACCAGCACCACAAAGTCGTGCTCAGCAAAGGGCCTTTCCAGCCTCTTGGCCACCACCATGTCCTGCTGCCCAGCGCTATTCCTCCCCAGATGCAGGACATGGCATTTCCCCCTCTTCAACTTCAGGAGATTCCTCTCTGCCCCCGTCTCCAGCCTCACCAGCTCCCTCTGAAGGGTGCCACAGCCATCCCGTGCCTCAGCCACTTTGACACATAATGCATCATCCGTCCACTTGCTGAGGGGGCACTTATCCTACTGCCCGTGTCATTGAGCAGGGTCTTCAACAAGGTTGGCCCCATGGATCTGTCACCTGGGCCTCACCACTTGACACTTGCCTCACACTGCATGTGAGGCCACTCACCACAAGTCTCTGGGCCCAGCCCTCCCACCACTTTGCAGCCCACCTCACTGGCCATTTACACAACCCATCATTTCTTGGCTGGTTGGCGAGACTGCAAGGGGAGAAAGTGGTTATGTCTTTATGGAAACTCCAGGGAAAGACCTGCCACAGCTCTCTCCTTGTCCACAAAGCCACACACTTCAAGGTAGAAGACACAGAGGTCGGTCCAGCATCATGACCACTTCATAAATCCATGCTGATCGCTTGCCATCACCATCTTGTTTTTCTGGGGCTTGGCAGGGCTTTCCAGAAACATTTCCTATATCATATTCCGTGAGAATTATGTCAAGGTTACGCAGCCTCCAATTTATAAGATCTTCCTTCAACACACAAGACCTCTGAGCTCTCTTCCATCCACAAAATGCTCCCAGCCACCAGGAGTTTCACAAGATAATGGAGAGTAGCCACCCAAGGACATCAGCCAGCTCCCTCAGCATTCGTGACTACGAACTCTCAGGCCTCAGCGACTTGGCTACATCCAGACGCACAGCAATCCTTCCTACCTCCCTTCATCGTCCTCAGCAACAACCACTGCTCGCCTGACAAACAGCCTGCAAAACACTCCCCTCGGCTCCACTGGGGCAGGCCTTGCCCTTCACCAACCCTTCCGCACGCACCCACCACCACCACCAGGGCCTCCGCTCTGCACACAGGTGCTGCATGCTCGCCTCCACTTCCCCTCGGCAATCTCCAAATCCTCTTTCTGGGGCATCCTGTTCCATTGCGTGATAACTCCTTTGGTGTTGAAATTGTCCCTAATATCCAATCTACACCTCCCGCGGTGCAAGTTGAGGCTGTTTCCACTCCTCATCACTTCTCACTAGGGATAAGAGACTGACACTCACATCGCTACAACCTCCTTTCACATTGTGACAGAGAAAACTTCTCCCCTCAGCTGTTACCTTCAGCAAACTAAAGACCCCCAGTTCCCTCAGCCACTCCTCATAAGACGTGTTCTCCAGATCCTTCACCACGTCCTTGCTCTTCTTTGGACACATCATACCAGAGCTCAGGCTGCAAACATGCGTACTCTAGCTAAGCAGATTGATAAAGAGAGGACAACACAAGACTTTGGGGACCACGGATGGCCTCCCGACATCACAGGGCTTGAGAGCTCTGACCCAGGGCTGCCAGGACAACGTCCTGCTCTCACAAACAGCCCTCCTCTGGCTGGTTCAACTGCCAGACCATGGAGGGCTCCAGGGGGCACAAGCCCATACTGGCAGCCTCCTTTCTCCAGGAGGATAGGACTTCACAAGCATGAGGGGCACCAAGACACCCTACGGGAAAGGCCAGGTCTAAAGACAGGCTGAGTGATTGGCATCAAGGCAGGGAGGGACAAAACGCGATCGAAGCGGCAGCCCCTCACGCCCAGCACACCTGCAGAGCCCAGACCAGCCTGCCAGGACTGCGAGGAAATGGGGTCCCCTCTTCACAACGCACCCTCGAACCACACCACAGGAATGCCATGGGATGATCTCACGGATGACACAAAACCACTCGGACGCTTAGGCCACGTGTTCTGCCCGCCCTGACACGCGCCACCAGCACCAAGCCTTTGGCCTCTAAGACTCTCACTTCAAAGCTGCCGCCAGGGCCAAGGGGACACGTCCTCGAGAGCAGGACATGAAGAGGGAGCGTTGCGGCCAGGGAAACACACCCCACCTCATTGCTGGCAGGGCTGGGGCAGGCAAGAGCTGCCTGCTGCCAAATGCCGTCCTGCCCCAAGGCCGTCCCGCCCCTCGCGCACCACCATAAAAGCCAGCCCAGCGCCTCTCTCCCTCACACACCTCTCCTCCTCACGCCTTCTCCTCCCCGCTCCCCAAGGTCAGCCGCAACCCCCTGATCCTCCTCCTCCTGCCCCACCTGGCCCCTCTCTCCCACCGCGCTCGGCCCCAGCCTCACCAGCCCTCACGCCTCCTCACCGCTGCGCACGCTCCCCACAGCCCCTCACCACCCCTCCCCGCTCCACCGCCCTCCTCCAACCCCTCGCGCCCCCACGCCCCTCCGCTCTCTCAACACCCTCTCTTCCAGGGACCCTCCACACCACCCCCATGGCCTGCAACAGCCTCTGCAGCCCCTGCGGACCCACCCCGCTGGCTAACAGCTGCAACGAGCCCTGTGTCAGGCAGTGCGAAGACTCCCGCGTCGTCATCCAGCCCTCCACCGTGGTGGTCACCCTGCCAGGACCCATCCTCAGCTCCTTCCCCCAGAGCACCGCCGTCGGATCCTCCTCATCGGCTGCCGTGGGCAACGAACTCAGCGCCCAGGGAGTGCCCATCTCCTCCGGCGGCTTCGGCCTCGGCTATGGCTTCGGAGGCCTGGGCTGCTACGGCGGCAGGAGAGGCTGCTACCCCTGCTAAGGGCCCTCACCACCACCCCTGACACCAACCTCCCACACCCGGCAAGCCACGGCATGGATTGAGGACACCCCTCCAGGCCCTTGCAGGCCAATGGGCTTCCCATCCACGGCTCCTTCTCTCCAGGCACAAAGCAAGCAGGGAAGGGGCCAGCCCGGCCTGCCTGCAAACACGGCCCATGGATCTCTTCCTCTTCTTCCGCTTCCCTCTTTGCATTGTGCCTTCTGCTATATCCATTGCTCTACGCTGCAAACACCTTCTCATAAGCCAGACACCGCTGTGGATTTTTACTGTGATGCTCCCACTGCGGGCCAGGAATATCTTGGTGCTCTGGTGAGACCTACAGCAATCAAAGGACTTTGGCTGACGGCCATCCTACCGTCACGTCAGACTGGCTCCTTTTCACTTGCTGCTCCTGTTTTTTCACTTTTCTTTTCTCAATAAATTTCTCCTGCATCCCAGCCTGTGATGCCTCCACTCCATTTCTTCTCCCAAGGTTCCACACAAAGTTTGGGCTCGACAGCCCATTGGATGGGTGGAAAAGGAGCACGGGACCTCTCTTAGGAAACTGGCTACCACCACCACGAACATCACCACAGACTGACACTTGGGCTCTTCAAGAACGTGACACAAGCCCATCACCTGCTTTAGTTAAAGTCTCGGACATCACAACGCTCCCCTGCACGCACCTCTGATGAGATCTCCCCATGCCAGCACACGCTTCACTATCTCTCTTCCCCACCATGACCCTCCAGTCCTCCCAGCAAACAGAATCACAGAAACATTGAATTTGTCAGGAAAGCTGGAGAGCATTGGCTTCAACCCCACTGCTCAGACAGGGCCAGCTCCAGCAGAGCTTATCCCAGACCATGGCCAGTCGGGGTTTCAGTATCTCCCAGGACCGAGACTCCACCACCTCTTCCACACTTTGACCACCCTCACACGCAAAAAGCCTTGCCTTTTTTCCCCAGGGAATTCCATCTGCTTTCGCTTATGATCACAGCCCCTTGTCTTACTAGTGCGCACTGATTCCAAGAGCCGGGCTCCCTCAATTTCATTCCCTCCCGGCTGCGATTTAGGCATATTTATGGCCTCCTCCCTGCACTTCCTTATCTCCTGGCTAAACGCTCCCAGCTCTCTCAGCTTCCTCTCCTAGGAAGGAGGCTCCAGTCCCTGCAGCATCTCCCCTGGTGGCCTGCACTGCTCTTGCTCCAACAAGCCCCTGACCTTCTCACACTGAGGAGCCCAGAACCGCACACAGCACTTCACATGGGACCTCACCAGTGCTGAGCAGAGAGGAAGGGTCACCGCCCTCAACCTGCTGGCAACGCTTCTCCAAATGCTGCCCTCGAGACTGGTGGGCCCTTTAGCCAAAAGGTTCATTGCCATCTCATGGGCCATTTGACCTCCACCAGAAGAACAATGTCCTTCCCTGCTTAGCTCCTTTCGAGGCAGTTGGCCCCAAGCCACTGCTTCTGCCTGGGAAGACTCCCCTCCCCAGAAACAGGACTTTGCATCTCCCCTCGCTCACCTCCATGACAGACATCCCTCTCTGTGCAGTGCAAGGAAATCAGGTACCTCCCGCAGCATTTCTGCTTCAAACCATCTTTCCCCATGGACAAATGTACAGCCCGTTACACAACCCCCTCTTTCTAAGGAGAGGGCACCTGTGAGTCCACTGGCACCCCCAGCACAGCCCAGCGTGCTTCTTGCCTGCCAGGCCCTCCAGCACCCCTCCACACACAAGCCCCGTTTGGAGCACTGGGCAATCATCAACGGCACAAAATTTAACAAGAGCAAATGCCACGTTCTGCACCCAGGACCGAGGTGGACACTACACACCAGCAGAAATGGGGAGAGGAGGTGCTGGAGAGCGGCCCTGCAGAAAGGGCTGTGGGGCTGCTGGCTGACAGCAGGCTCAGTGTGAGTCAGCAGTGCCCTGGCAGCCAAGAGGCCAAAGCCCACCCCGGGGTGCATCAACCATCACCAGCCGGTCAAAAGAGCTGATTATCCCGCTGTAGTGAGCCTTGGTGACGCCTCTCCTTGAGTATCGTGGGCAGATCTGGGCCCTACCATCCCAAAAGGATGTGAAGGTCTTCAGTGCATCCCGAGGAGAGCAACAAAGCTGGTGGAAGGGCTGGAAGGCATGGCCTGTGAGGAGCGGCTAAGGAATTTGCGTTGGTCTAGTTTGGAGAGAAGGAGGCTGAGGAGGAACCTGATGGCTCTCTGCAGCTTCCTGAGGACGGGACACGGAGAGGAAGGTGCTGAGCTCCCTGGGGTCCAGGGACAGGATTTGTCGGAATGGTTCAAAACTGCATCAGGGAGGTTCAGACTCGAGAGTAGAAAATAGTTCTTTATGGAGAGGGTGGTCAAACACAGGAACAGGCTTCCTGGAGAGGTGGTCAATGCCCCACGCCCGTCAGCGTTTAAACGGCATTTGGAAAAACAATGCCCTTAATAACATGCTTTAACTTTTGGTCAGTCCCGAAGTGGTCAGGCAGCTGGACTAGATGATCACTGTAGGTCCTTTCCCACTGGACACTTCTAGTCCAGTCTAGTCCAGCCCAGTCTATTGTGCTCCATCAACCCCTTGGCATGCAAACATCCCCTCGAGGTTCTCGGGAGCAGTGCCCAGCGCAGCAGGCACGCCTCCCATTTCCCCTCCACTACGTCCAATCCCTCTCTGGCGCAACAAAGACTTGAGAAATGGCTGCACACCACAGCATACGAGTGCCACGGGATGACCTCACTGATGACACAACACCTCTCCCATGATTTGGCTGAGTCTCCAAATGCCCTGAGACACAACTTCCATGCAATTCGTCCCAAACACCTCCTCTCACTTCAAAGCTGCCGCCAGGGCCAAGGGGACACGTCCTCGAGAGCAGGACATGAAGAGGGAGCGTTGCGGCCAGGGAAACACACCCCACCTCATTGCTGGCAGGGCTGGGGCAGGCAAGAGCTGCCTGCTGCCAAATGCCGTCCTGCCCCAAGGCCGTCCCGCCCCTCTCGCGCCACCATAAAAGCCGGCCCAGCGCCTCTCTCCCTCACACACCTCTCCTCCTCACGCCTTCTCCTCCTCGCTCCCCAAGGTCAGCAGCAACCCCCTGACCCTCCTCCTCCTGCCCCACCTGGCCCCTCTCTCCCACCGCGCTCGGCCCCAGCCTCACCAGCCCTCACGCCTCCTCACCGCCGCGCACGCTCCCCACAGCCCCTCACCACCCCTCCCCGCTCCACCGCCCTCCTCCAACCCCTCGCGCCCCCACGCCCCTCCGCTCTCTCAACACCCTCTCTTCCAGGGACCCTCCACACCACCCCCATGGCCTGCAACAGCCTCTGCAGCCCCTGCGGACCCACCCCGCTGGCTAACAGCTGCAACGAGCCCTGTGTCAGGCAGTGCGAGGACTCCCGCGTCGTCATCCAGCCTCCTGCCGTGCTGGTCACCCTGCCAGGACCCATCCTCACCTCCTCCCCGCAGAGCACCGCCGTCGGATCCTCCTCATCGGCTGCCGTGGGCAACGTCCTCAGCGCCCAGGGAGTGCCCATCTCCTCCGGCGGCTTCGGCCTCGGCTACGGCCTCGGCTATGGTTTCGGAGGCCTGGGCTGCTACGGCGGCAGGAGAGGCTGCTACCCCTGCTAAGGGCCCTCGCCACCACCCCTGACACCAACCTCCCACACCTGGGAAGCCACGGCATGGATTGAGGGCACGATTCCAGACCCTCCCGCTCTGTATGGCTGGAAAACACCAGCGCACTTGAAAAATCTCCCGCAAGCAAAGGACTTCAGCTGACGCTCACCTTACTTGAATTTCAGACCGGCTCCCTTCTTCATGCCGCTCCTAATTATCACTTTGTTTTTTCCTCAATAAAGTTCTCTTGCATCCCAGCCTCATGTGCCTCCTCTTCCTTTCTTCTCCCAAGGGTCTGCCAACCTCACCCAGCACAAAGCCAGGGCTCAACAGGCCATCGGGGTGGGTGGAAAATGGCCTCAAACCTCTCTTACAAGGTATGTCCCCAGCAACGACAACTCAGAGCAGCACAAGGGGCCTTCCAGAACATGACACACGCCCTTCGCTCGCACAAACCAATGCTTGGACATGCTAATGCACTTCTACACACGCCTAATATTCAAGCTCCCCATCAAACATGCTCTTGACCAACTCTCTTCCACAGCACAAATCTCTGGCCATCACAGCAAGAAAATACAAGAAGCAGAAACACTCAGTACTCAAGCAACATACGGAGATCATCTTGTTCATTCCAATCTGCTGATGTGTGGTCAGCTCCGGAAAGCTGTCTATGATCACGTCCATTCAGGATTTCAGTACCTCGAAGGATGGAGATTCCAACACAACTCTGCACAACCGGTTCCATTGTTTGAACACCCGCTCACAGAAAAAGCCTTGTCTTCTCTTCATGGCAATGGCACATCTTGTCAGCTGTCTCCATTCACCCTTGCCGTGGCCGTGGGCAACCAGGAGAAGAGTCTGACTCCGCAGTTCTCATGACCTTCCATGAGCGGTTTAGACACAGTGATGACATCTCCCCTGCGCAGACTCGCCTCCCTGTTGGAAAGAACTCCCAGCTCTCTCGGATTCTCCTCATGGAAAGGATGCCCCGTCCCTTCAGAGTTTTGGTGGCCCTGCACTCAACTTGCTCCACCAACTCTGGGTCCTTCTTCATTAGGGGAACCCTCAACTGAACACTTTACCCCAACAGGGCCTCACCAGTGCTGAAGGCACAGCAAGATCACTTCCCCATGAAGTGCTGGCAACGCTCTTCCCAACGCCGCCCTGGAGACTCTCGGCCTCTTTTGACCCAGGCTGCATTGCTGCCTCGTAGTCCGCTGCTTCTCCACCAGCACCACAAAGTCGTGCTCAGCAAAGGGCCTTTCCAGCCTCTTGGCCACCACCATGTCCTGCTGCCCAGCGCTATTCCTCCCCAGATGCAGGACATGGCATTTCCCCCTCTTCAACTTCAGGAGATTCCTCTCTGCCCCCGTCTCCAGCCTCACCAGCTCCCTCTGAAGGGTGCCACAGCCATCCCGTGCCTCAGCCACTTTGACACATAATGCATCATCCGTCCACTTGCTGAGGGGGCACTTATCCTACTGCCCGTGTCATTGAGCAGGGTCTTCAACAAGGTTGGCCCCATGGATCTGGCACCTGGGCCTCACCACTTGACACTTGCCTCACACTGCACGTGAGGCCACTCACCACAAGTCTCTGGGCCCAGCCCTCCCACCACTTTGCAGCCCACCTCACTGGCCATTTACACAACCCATCATTTCTTGGCTGGTTGGCGAGACTGCAAGGGGAGAAAGTGGTTATGTCTTTATGGAAACTCCAGGGAAAGACCTGCCACAGCTCTCTCCTTGTCCACAAAGCCACACACTTCAAGGTAGAAGACACAGAGGTCGGTCCAGCATCATGACCACTTCATAAATCCATGCTGATCGCTTGCCATCACCATCTTGTTTTTCTGGGGCTTGGCAGGGCTTTCCAGAAACATTTCCTATATCATATTCCGTGAGAATTATGTCAAGGTTACGCAGCCTCCAATTTATAAGATCTTCCTTCAACACACAAGACCTCTGAGCTCTCTTCCATCCACAAAATGCTCCCAGCCACCAGGAGTTTCACAAGATAATGGAGAGTAGCCACCCAAGGACATCAGCCAGCTCCCTCAGCATTCGTGACTATGAACTCTCAGGCCTCAGCGACTTGGCTACATCCAGACGCACAGCAATCCTTCCTACCTCCCTTCATCGTCCTCAGCAACAACCACTGCTCGCCTGACAAACAGCCTGCAAAACACTCCCCTCGGCTCCACTGGGGCAGGCCTTGCCCTTCACCAACCCTTCCGCACGCACCCACCACCACCACCAGGGCCTCCGCTCTGCACACAGGTGCTGCATGCTCGCCTCCACTTCCCCTCGGCAATCTCCAAATCCTCTTTCTGGGGCATCCTGTTCCATTGCGTGATAACTCTTTTGGTGTTGAAATTGTCCCTAATATCCAATCTAAACCTTCCGTGGTGCAAGTTGAGGCTGTTTCCACTCCTCATCACTTCTCACTAGGGATAAGAGACTGACACTCACATCGCTACAACCTCCTTTCACGTTGTGACAGAGAAAACTTCTCCCCTCAGCTGTTACCTTCAGCAAACTAAAGACCCCCAGTTCCCTCAGCCACTCCTCATAAGACGTGTTCTCCAGATCCTTCACCACGTCCTTGCTCTTCTTTGGACACATCATACCAGAGCTCAGGCTGCAAACATGCGTACCCTAGCTAAGCAGATTGATAAAGAGAGGACAACACAAGACTTTGGGGACCACGGATGGCCTCCCGACATCACAGGGCTTGAGAGCTCTGACCCAGGGCTGCCAGGACAACGTCCTGCTCTCACAAACAGCCCTCCTCTGGCTGGTTCAACTGCCAGACCATGGAGGGCTCCAGGGGGCACAAGCCCATACTGGCAGCCTCCTTTCTCCAGGAGGATAGGACTTCACAAGCATGAGGGGCACCAAGACACCCTACGGGAAAGGCCAGGTCTAAAGACAGGCTGAGTGATTGGCATCAAGGCAGGGAGGGACAAAACGCGATCGAAGCGGCAGCCCCTCACGCCCAGCACACCTGCAGAGCCCAGACCAGCCTGCCAGGACTGCGAGGAAATGGGGTCCCCTCTTCACAACGCACCCTCGAACCACACCACAGGAATGCCATGGGATGATCTCACGGATGACACAAAACCACTCGGACGCTTAGGCCACGTGTTCTGCCCGCCCTGACACGCGCCACCAGCACCAAGCCTTTGGCCTCTAAGACTCTCACTTCAAAGCTGCCGCCAGGGCCAAGGGGACACGTCCTCGAGAGCAGGACATGAAGAGGGAGCGTTGCGGCCAGGGAAACACACCCCACCTCATTGCTGGCAGGGCTGGGGCAGGCAAGAGCTGCCTGCTGCCAAATGCCGTCCTGCCCCAAGGCCGTCCCGCCCCTCGCGCACCACCATAAAAGCCGGCCCAGCGCCTCTCTCCCTCACACACGTCTCCTCCTCACGCCTTCTCCTCCCCGCTCCCCAAGGTCAGCCGCAACCCCCTGACCCTCCTCCTCCTGCCCCACCTGGCCCCTCTCTCCCACTGCGCTCGGCCCCAGCCTCACCAGCCCTCACGCCTCCTCACCGCCGCGCACGCTCCCCACAGCCCCACACCACCCCTCCCCGCTCCACCGCCCTCCTCCAACCCCTCGCGCCCCCACGCCCCTCCGCTCTCTCAACACCCTCTCTTCCAGGGACCCTCCACACCACCCCCATGGCCTGCAACAGCCTCTGCAACCCCTGCGGACCCACCCCGCTGGCTAACAGCTGCAACGAGCCCTGTGTCAGGCAGTGCGAGGACTCCCGCGTCGTCATCCAGCCCTCCACCGTGGTGGTCACCCTGCCAGGACCCATCCTCAGCTCCTTCCCCCAGAGCACCGCCGTCGGATCCTCCTCATCGGCTGCCGTGGGCAACGAACTCAGCGCCCAGGGAGTGCCCATCTCCTCCGGCGGCTTCGGCCTCGGCTACGGCTTCGGAGGCCTGGGCTGCTACGGAGGCAGGAGAGGCTGCTACCCCTGCTAAGGGCCCTCGCCACCACCCCTGACACCAACCTCCCACACCCGGCAAGCCACGGCATGGATTGAGGACACACCTCCAGGCCCTTGCAGGCCAATGGGCTTCCCATCCACGGCTCCTTCTCTCCAGGCACAAAGCAAGCAGGGAAGGGGCCAGCCCGGCCTGCCTGCAAACACGGCCCATGGATCTCTTCCTCTTCTTCCGCTTCCCTCTTTGCATTGTGCCTTCTGCTATATCCATTTCTCTACGCTGCAAACACCTTCTCATAAGCCAGACACCGCTGTGGATTTTTACTGTGATGCTCCCACTGCGGGCCAGGAATATCTTGGTGCTCTGGTGAGACCTACAGCAATCAAAGGACTTTGGCTGACGGCCATCCTACCGTCACGTCAGACTGGCTCCTTTTCACTTGCTGCTCCTGTTTTTTCACTTTTCTTTTCTCAATAAATTTCTCCTGCATCCCAGCCTGTGATGCCTCCACTCCATTTCTTCTCCCAAGGTTCCACACAAAGTTCGGGCTCGACAGCCCATTGGATGGGTGGAAAAGGAGCACGGGACCTCTCTTAGGAAACTGGCTACCACCACCACGAACATCACCACAGACTGACACTTGGGCTCTTCAAGAACGTGACACAAGCCCATCACCTGCTTTAGTTAAAGTCTCGGACATCACAACGCTCCCCTGCACGCACCTCTGATGAGATCTCCCCATGCCAGCACACGCTTCACTATCTCTCTTCCCCACCATGACCCTCCAGTCCTCCCAGCAAACAGAATCACAGAAACATTGAATTTGTCAGGAAAGCTGGAGAGCATTGGCTTCAACCCCACTGCTCAGACAGGGCCAGCTCCAGCAGAGCTTATCTCAGACCATGGCCAGTCGGGGTTTCAGTATCTCCCAGGACCGAGACTCCACCACCTCTTCCACACTTTGACCACCCTCACACGCAAAAAGCCTTGCCTTTTTTCCCCAGGGAATTCCATCTGCTTTCGCTTATGATCACAGCCCCTTGTCTTACTAGTGCGCACTGATTCCAAGAGCCGGGCTCCCTCAATTTCATTCCCTCCCGGCTGCGATTTAGGCATATTTATGGCCTCCTCCCTGCACTTCCTTATCTCCTGGCTAAACGCTCCCAGCTCTCTCAGCTTCCTCTCCTAGGAAGGAGGCTCCAGTCCCTGCAGCATCTCCCCTGGTGGCCTGCACTGCTCTTGCTCCAACAAGCCCCTGACCTTCTCACACTGAGGAGCCCAGAACCGCACACAGCACTTCACATGGGACCTCACCAGTGCTGAGCAGAGAGGAAGGGTCACCGCCCTCAACCTGCTGGCAACGCTTCTCCAAATGCTGCCCTCGAGACTGGTGGGCCCTTTAGCCAAAAGGTTCATTGCCATCTCATGGGCCATTTGACCTCCACCAGAAGAACAATGTCCTTCCCTGCTTAGCTCCTTTCGAGGCAGTTGGCCCCAAGCCACTGCTTCTGCCTGGGAAGACTCCCCTCCCCAGAAACAGGACTTTGCATCTCCCCTCGCTCACCTCCATGACAGACATCCCTCTCTGTGCAGTGCAAGGAAATCAGGTACCTCCCGCAGCATTTCTGCTTCAAACCATCTTTCCCCATGGACAAATGTACAGCCCGTTACACAACCCCCTCTTTCTAAGGAGAGGGCACCTGTGAGTCCACTGGCACCCCCAGCACAGCCCAGCGTGCTTCTTGCCTGCCAGGCCCTCCAGCACCCCTCCACACACAAGCCCCGTTTGGAGCACTGGGCAATCATCAACGGCACAAAATTTAACAAGAGCAAATGCCACGTTCTGCACCCAGGACCGAGGTGGACACTACACACCAGCAGAAATGGGGAGAGGAGGTGCTGGAGAGCGGCCCTGCAGAAAGGGCTGTGGGGCTGCTGGCTGACAGCAGGCTCAGTGTGAGTCAGCAGTGCCCTGGCAGCCAAGAGGCCAAAGCCCACCCCGGGGTGCATCAACCATCACCAGCCGGTCAAAAGAGCTGATTATCCTGCTGTAGTGAGCCTTGGTGACGCCTCTCCTTGAGTATCGTGGGCAGATCTGGGCCCTACCATCCCAAAAGGATGTGAAGGTCTTCAGTGCATCCCGAGGAGGGCAACAGAGCTGGTGGAAGGGCTGGAAGGCATGGCCTGTGAGGAGCGGCTAAGGAATTTGGGTTGGTCTAGTTTGGAGAGAAGGAGGCTGAGGAGGAACCTGATGGCTCTCTGCAGTTTCCTGAGGACGGGACACGGAGAGGAAGGTGCTGAGCTCCCTGGGGTCCAGGGACAGGATTTGTCGGAATGGTTCAAAACTGCATCAGGGAGGTTCAGACTCGAGAGTAGAAAATAGTTCTTTATGGAGAGGGTGGTCAAACACAGGAACAGGCTTCCTGGAGAGGTGGTCAATGCCCCAAGCCCGTCAGCGTTTAAGCGGCATTTGGAAAAACAATGCCCTTAATAACATGCTTTAACTTTTGGTCAGTCCCGAAGTGGTCAGGCAGCTGGACTAGATGATCACTGTAGGTCCTTTCCCACTGGACACTTCTAGTCCAGTCTAGTCCAGCCCAGTCTATTGTGCTCCATCAACCCCTTGGCATGCAAACATCCCCTCGAGGTTCTCGGGAGCAGTGCCCAGCGCAGCAGGCACGCCTCCCATTTCCCCTCCACTACGTCCAATCCCTCTCTGGCGCAACAAAGACTTGAGAAATGGCTGCGCACCACAGCATACGAGTGCCACGGGATGACCTCACTGATGACACAACACCTCTCCCATGATTTGGCTGAGTCTCCAAATGCCCTGAGACACAACTTCCATGCAATTCGTCCCAAACACCTCCTCTCACTTCAAAGCTGCCGCCAGGGCCAAGGGGACACGTCCTCGAGAGCAGGACATGAAGAGGGAGCGTTGCGGCCAGGGAAACACACCCCACCTCATTGCTGGCAGGGCTGGGGCAGGCAAGAGCTGCCTGCTGCCAAATGCCGTCCTGCCCCAAGGCTGTCCCGCCCCTCGCGCGCCACCATAAAAGCCGGCCCAGCGCCTCTTTCCCTCACACACCTCTCCTCCTCACGCCTTCTCCTCCTCGCTCCCCAAGGTCAGCAGCAACCCCCTGACCCTCCTCCTCCTGCCCCACCTGGCCCCTCTCTCCCACCGCGCTCGGCCCCAGCCTCACCAGCCCTCACGCCTCCTCACCGCCGCGCACGCTCCCCACAGCCCCTCACCACCCCTCCCCGCTCCACCGCCCTCCTCCAACCCCTCGTGCCCCCACGCCCCTCCGCTCTCTCAACACCCTCTCTTCCAGGGACCCTCCACACCACCCCCATGGCCTGCAACAGCCTCTGCAGCCCCTGCGGACCCACCCCGCTGGCTAACAGCTGCAACGAGCCCTGTGTCAGGCAGTGCGAGGACTCCCGCGTCGTCATCCAGCCTCCTGCCGTGCTGGTCACCCTGCCAGGACCCATCCTCACCTCCTCCCCGCAGAGCACCGCCGTCGGATCCTCCTCATCGGCTGCCGTGGGCAACGTCCTCAGCGCCCAGGGAGTGCCCATCTCCTCCGGCGGCTTCGGCCTCGGCTACGGCCTCGGCTATGGTTTCGGAGGCCTGGGCTGCTACGGCGGCAGGAGAGGCTGCTACCCCTGCTAAGGGCCCTCGCCACCACCCCTGACACCAACCTCCCACACCTGGGAAGCCACGGCATGGATTGAGGGCACGATTCCAGACCCTCCCGCTCTGTATGGCTGGAAAACACCAGCGCACTTGAAAAATCTCCCGCAAGCAAAGGACTTCAGCTGACGCTCACCTTACTTGAATTTCAGACCGGCTCCCTTCTTCATGCCGCTCCTAATTATCACTTTGTTTTTTCCTCAATAAAGTTCTCTTGCATCCCAGCCTCACGTGCCTCCTCTTCCTTTCTTCTCCCAAGGGTCTGCCAACCTCACCCAGCACAAAGCCAGGGCTCAACAGGCCATCGGGGTGGGTGGAAAATGGCCTCAAACCTCTCTTACAAGGTATGTCCCCAGCAACGACAACTCAGAGCAGCACAAGGGGCCTTCCAGAACATGACACACGCCCTTCGCTCGCACAAACCAATGCTTGGACATGCTAATGCACTTCTACACACGCCTAATATTCAAGCTCCCCATCAAACATGCTCTTGACCAACTCTCTTCCACAGCACAAATCTCTGGCCATCACAGCAAGAAAATACAAGAAGCAGAAACACTCAGTACTCAAGCAACATACGGAGATCATCTTGTTCATTCCAATCTGCTGATGTGTGGTCAGCTCCGGAAAGCTGTCTATGATCACGTTCATTCAGGATTTCAGTACCTCCAAGGATGGAGATTCCAACACAACTCTGCACAACCGGTTCCACTGTTTGAACACCCGCTCACAGAAAAAGCCTTGTCTTCTCTTCATGGCAATGGCACATCTTGTCAGCTGTCTCCATTCACCCTTGCCGTGGCCGTGGGCAACCAGGAGAAGAGTCTGACTCCGCAGTTCTCATGACCTTCCATGAGCGGTTTAGACACAGTGATGACATCTCCCCTGCGCAGACTCGCCTCCCTGTTGGAAAGAACTCCCAGCTCTCTCGGATTCTCCTCATGGAAAGGATGCCCCGTCCCTTCAGAGTTTTGGTGGCCCTGCACTCAACTTGCTCCACCAACTCTGGGTCCTTCTTCATTAGGGGAACCCTCAACTGAACACTTTACCCCAACAGGGCCTCACCAGTGCTGAAGGCACAGCAAGATCACTTCCCCATGAAGTGCTGGCAACGCTCTTCCCAACGCCGCCCTGGAGACTCTCGGCCTCTTTTGACCCAGGCTGCATTGCTGCCTCGTAGTCCGCTGCTTCTCCACCAGCACCACAAAGTCGTGCTCAGCAAAGGGCCTTTCCAGCCTCTTGGCCACCACCATGTCCTGCTGCCCAGCGCTATTCCTCCCCAGATGCAGGACATGGCATTTCCCCCTCTTCAACTTCAGGAGATTCCTCTCTGCCCCCGTCTCCAGCCTCACCAGCTCCCTCTGAAGGGTGCCACAGCCATCCCGTGCCTCAGCCACTTTGACACATAATGCATCATCCGTCCACTTGCTGAGGGGGCACTTATCCTACTGCCCGTGTCATTGAGCAGGGTCTTCAACAAGGTTGGCCCCATGGATCTGGCACCTGGGCCTCACCACTTGACACTTGCCTCACACTGCACGTGAGGCCACTCACCACAAGTCTCTGGGCCCAGCCCTCCCACCACTTTGCAGCCCACCTCACTGGCCATTTACACAACCCATCATTTCTTGGCTGGTTGGCGAGACTGCAAGGGGAGAAAGGGGTTACGTCTTTATGGAAACTCCAGGGAAAGACCTGCCACAGCTCTCTCCTTGTCCACAAAGCCACACACTTCAAGGTAGAAGACACAGAGGTCGGTCCAGCATCATGACCACTTCATAAATCCATGCTGATCGCTTGCCATCACCATCTTGTTTTTCTGGGGCTTGGCAGGGCTTTCCAGAAACATTTCCTATATCATATTCCGTGAGAATTATGTCAAGGTTACGCAGCCTCCAATTTATAAGATCTTCCTTCAACACACAAGAGCTCTGAGCTCTCTTCCATCCACAAAATGCTCCCAGCCACCAGGAGTTTCACAAGATAATGGAGAGTAGCCACCCAAGGACATCAGCCAGCTCCCTCAGCATTCGTGACTATGAACTCTCAGGCCTCAGCGACTTGGCTACATCCAGACGCACAGCAATCCTTCCTACCTCCCTTCATCGTCCTCAGCAACAACCACTGCTCGCCTGACAAACAGCCTGCAAAACACTCCCCTCGGCTCCACTGGGGCAGGCCTTGCCCTTCACCAACCCTTCCGCACGCACCCACCACCACCACCAGGGCCTCCGCTCTGCACACAGGTGCTGCATGCTCGCCTCCACTTCCCCTCGGCAATCTCCAAATCCTCTTTCTGGGGCATCCTGTTCCATTGCGTGATAACTCTTTTGGTGTTGAAATTGTCCCTAATATCCAATCTACACCTCCCGCGGTGCAAGTTGAGGCTGTTTCCACTCCTCATCACTTCTCACTAGGGATAAGAGACTGACACTCACATCGCTACAACCTCCTTTCACATTGTGACAGAGAAAACTTCTCCCCTCAGCTGTTACCTTCAGCAAACTAAAGACCCCCAGTTCCCTCAGCCACTCCTCATAAGACGTGTTCTCCAGATCCTTCACCACGTCCTTGCTCTTCTTTGGACACATCATACCAGAGCTCAGGCTGCAAACATGCGTACCCTAGCTAAGCAGATTGATAAAGAGAGGACAACACAAGACTTTGGGGACCACGGATGGCCTCCCGACATCACAGGGCTTGAGAGCTCTGACCCAGGGCTGCCAGGACAACGTCCTGCTCTCACAAACAGCCCTCCTCTGGCTGGTTCAACTGCCAGACCATGGAGGGCTCCAGGGGGCACAAGCCCATACTGGCAGCCTCCTTTCTCCAGGAGGATAGGACTTCACAAGCATGAGGGGCACCAAGACACCCTACGGGAAAGGCCAGGTCTAAAGACAGGCTGAGTGATTGGCATCAAGGCAGGGAGGGACAAAACGCGATCGAAGCGGCAGCCCCTCACGCCCAGCACACCTGCAGAGCCCAGACCAGCCAGCAAAGGCTGCAAGGAAATGGGGTCCCCTCTTCACAACGCACCCTCGAACCACACCACAGGAATGCCATGGGATGATCTCACGGATGACACAAAACCACTCGGATGCTTAGGCCACGTGTTCTGCCCGCCCTGACACGCGCCACCAGCACCAAGCCTTTGGCCTCTAAGACTCTCACTTCAAAGCTGCCGCCAGGGCCAAGGGGACACGTCCTCGAGAGCAGGACATGAAGAGGGAGCGTTGCGGCCAGGGAAACACACCCCACCTCATTGCTGGCAGGGCTGGGGCAGGCAAGAGCTGCCTGCTGCCAAATGCCGTCCTGCCCCAAGGCCGTCCCGCCCCTCACGCACCACCATAAAAGCCGGCCCAGCGCCTCTCTCCCTCACACACCTCTCCTCCTCACGCCTTCTCCTCCCCGCTCCCCAAGGTCAGCCGCAACCCCCTGACCCTCCTCCTCCTGCCCCACCTGGCCCCTCTCTCCCACTGCGCTCGGCCCCAGCCTCACCAGCCCTCACGCCTCCTCACCGCCGCGCACGCTCCCCACAGCCCCTCACCATCCCTCCCCGCTCCACCGCCCTCCTCCAACCCCTCGCGCCCCCACGCCCCTCCGCTCTCTCAACACCCTCTCTTCCAGGGACCCTCCACACCACCCCCATGGCCTGCAACAGCCTCTGCAGCCCCTGCGGACCCACCCCGCTGGCTAACAGCTGCAACGAGCCCTGTGTCAGGCAGTGCGAGGACTCCCGCGTCGTCATCCAGCCCTCCACCGTGGTGGTCACCCTGCCAGGACCCATCCTCAGCTCCTTCCCCCAGAGCACCGCCGTCGGATCCTCCTCATCGGCTGCCGTGGGCAACGAACTCAGCGCCCCGGGAGTGCCCATCTCCTCCGGCGGCTTCGGCCTCGGCTACGGCTTCGGAGGCCTGGGCTGCTACGGAGGCAGGAGAGGCTGCTACCCCTGCTAAGGGCCCTCGCCACCACCCCTGACACCAACCTCCCACACCCGGCAAGCCACGGCATGGATTGAGGACACCCCTCCAGGCCCTTGCAGGCCAATGGGCTTCCCATCCACGGCTCCTTCTCTCCAGGCACAAAGCAAGCAGGGAAGGGGCCAGCCCGGCCTGCCTGCAAACACGGCCCATGGATCTCTTCCTCTTCTTCCGCTTCCCTCTTTGCATTGTGCCTCCTGCTATATCCATTTCTCTACGCTGCAAACACCTTCTCATAAGCCAGACACCACTGTGGATTTTTACTGTGATGCTCCCACTGCGGGCCAGGAATATCTTGGTGCTCTGGTGAGACCTACAGCAATCAAAGGACTTTGGCTGACGGCCATCCTACCGTCACGTCAGACTGGCTCCTTTTCACTTGCTGCTCCTGTTTTTTCACTTTTCTTTTCTCAATAAATTTCTCCTGCATCCCAGCCTGTGATGCCTCCACTCCATTTCTTCTCCCAAGGTTCCACACAAAGTTTGGGCTCGACAGCCCATTGGATGGGTGGAAAAGGAGCACGGGACCTCTCTTAGGAAACTGGCTACCACCACCACGAACATCACCACAGACTGACACTTGGGCTCTTCAAGAACGTGACACAAGCCCATCACCTGCTTTAGTTAAAGTCTCGGACATCACAACGCTCCCCTGCACGCACCTCTGATGAGATCTCCCCATGCCAGCACACGCTTCACTATCTCTCTTCCCCACCATGACCCTCCAGTCCTCCCAGCAAACAGAATCACAGAAACATTGAATTTGTCAGGAAAGCTGGAGAGCATTGGCTTCAACCCCACTGCTCAGACAGGGCCAGCTCCAGCAGAGCTTATCCCAGACCATGGCCAGTCGGGGTTTCAGTATCTCCCAGGACCGAGACTCCACCACCTCTTCCACACTTTGACCACCCTCACACGCAAAAAGCCTTGCCTTTTTTCCCCAGGGAATTCCATCTGCTTTCGCTTATGATCACAGCCCCTTGTCTTACTAGTGCACACTGATTCCAAGAGCCGGGCTCCCTCAATTTCATTCCCTCCCGGCTGCGATTTTGGCATATTTATGGCCTCCTCCCTGCACTTCCTTATCTCCTGGCTAAACGCTCCCAGCTCTCTCAGCTTCCTCTCCTAGGAAGGAGGCTCCAGTCCCTGCAGCATCTCCCCTGGTGGCCTGCACTGCTCTTGCTCCAACAAGCCCCTGACCTTCTCACACTGAGGAGCCCAGAACCGCACACAGCACTTCACACGGGACCTCACCAGTGCTGAGCAGAGAGGAAGGGTCACCGCCCTCAACCTGCTGGCAACGCTTCTCCAAATGCTGCCCTCGAGACTGGTGGGCCCTTTAGCCAAAAGGTTCATTGCCATCTCATGGGCCATTTGACCTCCACCAGAAGAACAATGTCCTTCCCTGCTTAGCTCCTTTCGAGGCAGTTGGCCCCAAGCCACTGCTTCTGCCTGGGAAGACTCCCCTCCCCAGAAACAGGACTTTGCATCTCCCCTCGCTCACCTCCATGACAGACATCCCTCTCTGTGCAGTGCAAGGAAATCAGGTACCTCCCGCAGCATTTCTGCTTCAAACCATCTTTCCCCATGGACAAATGTACAGCCCGTTACACAACCCCCTTTTTCTAAGGAGAGGGCACCTGTGAATCCACTGGCACCCCCAGCACAGCCCAGCGTGCTTCTTGCCTGCCAGGCCCTCCAGCACCCCTCCACACACAAGCCCCGTTTGGAGCACTGGGCAATCATCAACGGCACAAAATTTAACAAGAGCAAATGCCACGTTCTGCACCCAGGACCGAGGTGGACACTACACACCAGCAGAAATGGGGAGAGGAGGTGCTGGAGAGCGGCCCTGCAGAAAGGGCTGTGGGGCTGCTGGCTGACAGCAGGCTCAGTGTGAGTCAGCAGTGCCCTGGCAGCCAAGAGGCCAAAGCCCACCCCGGGGTGCATCAACCATCACCAGCCGGTCAAAAGAGCTGATTATCCCGCTG
This sequence comes from Leptosomus discolor, assembly GCF_034619465.1. NCBI lineage: Eukaryota > Metazoa > Chordata > Aves > Leptosomiformes > Leptosomidae > Leptosomus > Leptosomus discolor. Next base: position 70,417,933 of record NC_141395.1, read on the forward strand.
TAGTGAGCCTTGGTGACGCCTCTCCTTGAGTATCGTGGGCAGATCTGGGCCCTACCATCCCAAAAGGATGTGAAGGTCTTCAGTGCATCCCGAGGAGAGCAACAAAGCTGGTGGAAGGGCTGGAAGGCATGGCCTGTGAGGAGCGGCTAAGGAATTTGCGTTGGTCTAGTTTGGAGAGAAGGAGGCTGAGGAGGAACCTGATGGCTCTCTGCAGCTTCCTGAGGACGGGACACGGAGAGGAAGGTGCTGAGCTCCCTGGGGTCCAGGGACAGGATTTGTCGGAATGGTTCAAAACTGCATCAGGGAGGTTCAGACTCGAGAGTAGAAAATAGTTCTTTATGGAGAGGGTGGTCAAACACAGGAACAGGCTTCCTGGAGAGGTGGTCAATGCCCCACGCCCGTCAGCGTTTAAGCGGCATTTGGAAAAACAATGCCCTTAATAACATGCTTTAACTTTTGGTCAGTCCCGAAGTGGTCAGGCAGCTGGACTAGATGATCACTGTAGGTCCTTTCCCACTGGACACTTCTAGTCCAGTCTAGTCCAGCCCAGTCTATTGTGCTCCATCAACCCCTTGGCATGCAAACATCCCCTCGAGGTTCTCGGGAGCAGTGCCCAGCGCAGCAGGCACGCCTCCCATTTCCCCTCCACTACGTCCAATCCCTCTCTGGCGCAACAAAGACTTGAGAAATGGCTGCGCACCACAGCATACGAGTGCCACGGGATGACCTCACTGATGACACAACACCTCTCCCATGATTTGGCTGAGTCTCCAAATGCCCTGAGACACAACTTCCATGCAATTCGTCCCAAACACCTCCTCTCACTTCAAAGCTGCCGCCAGGGCCAAGGGGACACGTCCTCGAGAGCAGGACATGAAGAGGGAGCGTTGCGGCCAGGGAAACACACCCCACCTCATTGCTGGCAGGGCTGGGGCAGGCAAGAGCTGCCTGCTGCCAAATGCCGTCCTGCCCCAAGGCCGTCCCGCCCCTCGCGCGCCACCATAAAAGCCGGCCCAGCGCCTCTCTCCCTCACACACCTCTCCTCCTCACGCCTTCTCCTCCTCGCTCCCCAAGGTCAGCAGCAACCCCCTGACCCTCCTCCTCCTGCCCCACCTGGCCCCTCTCTCCCACCGCGCTCGGCCCCAGCCTCACCAGCCCTCACGCCTCCTCACCGCCGCGCACGCTCCCCACAGCCCCTCACCACCCCTCCCCGCTCCACCGCCCTCCTCCAACCCCTCGCGCCCCCACGCCCCTCCGCTCTCTCAACACCCTCTCTTCCAGGGACCCTCCACACCACCCCCATGGCCTGCAACAGCCTCTGCAGCCCCTGCGGACCCACCCCGCTGGCTAACAGCTGCAACGAGCCCTGTGTCAGGCAGTGCGAGGACTCCCGCGTCGTCATCCAGCCTCCTGCCGTGCTGGTCACCCTGCCAGGACCCATCCTCACCTCCTCCCCGCAGAGCACCGCCGTCGGATCCTCCTCATCGGCTGCCGTGGGCAACGTCCTCAGCGCCCAGGGAGTGCCCATCTCCTCCGGCGGCTTTGGCCTCGGCTACGGCCTCGGCTATGGTTTCGGAGGCCTGGGCTGCTACGGCGGCAGGAGAGGCCGCTACCCCTGCTAAGGGCCCTCGCCACCAACCCTGACACCAACCTCCCACACCTGGGAAGCCACGGCATGGATTGAGGGCACGATTCCAGACCCTCCCGCTCTGTATGGCTGGAAAACACCAGCGCACTTGAAAAATCTCCCGCAAGCAAAGGACTTCAGCTGACGCTCACCTTACTTGAATTTCAGACCGGCTCCCTTCTTCATGCCGCTCCTAATTATCACTTTGTTTTTTCCTCAATAAAGTTCTCTTGCATCCCAGCCTCACGTGCCTCCTCTTCCTTTCTTCTCCCAAGGGTCTGCCAACCTCACCCAGCACAAAGCCAGGGCTCAACAGGCCATCGGGGTGGGTGGAAAATGGCCTCAAACCTCTCTTACAAGGTATGTCCCCAGCAACGACAACTCAGAGCAGCACAAGGGGCCTTCCAGAACATGACACACGCCCTTCGCTCGCACAAACCAATGCTTGGACATGCTAATGCACTTCTACACACGCCTAATATTCAAGCTCCCCATCAAACATGCTCTTGACCAACTCTCTTCCACAGCACAAATCTCTGGCCATCACAGCAAGAAAATACAAGAAGCAGAAACACTCAGTACTCAAGCAACATACGGAGATCATCTTGTTCATTCCAATCTGCTGATGTGTGGTCAGCTCCGGAAAGCTGTCTATGATCACGTCCATTCAGGATTTCAGTACCTCGAAGGATGGAGATTCCAACACAACTCTGCACAACCGGTTCCATTGTTTGAACACCCGCTCACAGAAAAAGCCTTGTCTTCTCTTCATGGCAATGGCACATCTTGTCAGCTGTCTCCATTCACCCTTGCCGTGGCCGTGGGCAACCAGGAGAAGAGTCTGACTCCGCAGTTCTCATGACCTTCCATGAGCGGTTTAGACACAGTGATGACATCTCCCCTGCGCAGACTCGCCTCCCTGTTGGAAAGAACTCCCAGCTCTCTCGGATTCTCCTCATGGAAAGGATGCCCCGTCCCTTCAGAGTTTTGGTGGCCCTGCACTCAACTTGCTCCACCAACTCTGGGTCCTTCTTCATTAGGGGAACCCTCAACTGAACACTTTACCCCAACAGGGCCTCACCAGTGCTGAAGGCACAGCAAGATCACTTCCCCATGAAGTGCTGGCAACGCTCTTCCCAACGCCGCCCTGGAGACTCTCGGCCTCTTTTGACCCAGGCTGCATTGCTGCCTCGTAGTCCGCTGCTTCTCCACCAGCACCACAAAGTCGTGCTCAGCAAAGGGCCTTTCCAGCCTCTTGGCCACCACCATGTCCTGCTGCCCAGCGCTATTCCTCCCCAGATGCAGGACATGGCATTTCCCCCTCTTCAACTTCAGGAGATTCCTCTCTGCCCCCGTCTCCAGCCTCACCAGCTCCCTCTGAAGGGTGCCACAGCCATCCCGTGCCTCAGCCACTTTGACACATAATGCATCATCCGTCCACTTGCTGAGGGGGCACTTATCCTACTGCCCGTGTCATTGAGCAGGGTCTTCAACAAGGTTGGCCCCATGGATCTGGCACCTGGGCCTCACCACTTGACACTTGCCTCACACTGCACGTGAGGCCACTCACCACAAGTCTCTGGGCCCAGCCCTCCCACCACTTTGCAGCCCACCTCACTGGCCATTTACACAACCCATCATTTCTTGGCTGGTTGGCGAGACTGCAAGGGGAGAAAGGGGTTACGTCTTTATGGAAACTCCAGGGAAAGACCTGCCACAGCTCTCTCCTTGTCCACAAAGCCACACACTTCAAGGTAGAAGACACAGAGGTCGGTCCAGCATCATGACCACTTCATAAATCCATGCTGATCGCTTGCCATCACCATCTTGTTTTTCTGGGGCTTGGCAGGGCTTTCCAGAAACATTTCCTATATCATATTCCGTGAGAATTATGTCAAGGTTACGCAGCCTCCAATTTATAAGATCTTCCTTCAACACACAAGAGCTCTGAGCTCTCTTCCATCCACAAAATGCTCCCAGCCACCAGGAGTTTCACAAGATAATGGAGAGTAGCCACCCAAGGACATCAGCCAGCTCCCTCAGCATTCGTGACTACGAACTCTCAGGCCTCAGCGACTTGGCTACATCCAGACGCACAGCAATCCTTCCTACCTCCCTTCATCGTCCTCAGCAACAACCACTGCTCGCCTGACAAACAGCCTGCAAAACACTCCCCTCGGCTCCACTGGGGCAGGCCTTGCCCTTCACCAACCCTTCCGCACGCACCCACCACCACCACCAGGGCCTCCGCTCTGCACACAGGTGCTGCATGCTCGCCTCCACTTCCCCTCGGCAATCTCCAAATCCTCTTTCTGGGGCATCCTGTTCCATTGCGTGATAACTCCTTTGGTGTTGAAATTGTCCCTAATATCCAATCTACACCTCCCACGGTGCAAGTTGAGGCTGTTTCCACTCCTCATCACTTCTCACTAGGGATAAGAGACTGGCACTCACATCGCTACAACCTCCTTTCACATTGTGACAGAGAAAACTTCTCCCCTCAGCTGTTACCTTCAGCAAACTAAAGACCCCCAGTTCCCTCAGCCACTCCTCATAAGACGTGTTCTCCAGATCCTTCACCACGTCCTTGCTCTTCTTTGGACACATCATACCAGAGCTCAGGCTGCAAACCTGCGTACCCTAGCTAAGCAGATTGATAAAGAGAGGACAACACAAGACTTTGGGGACCACGGATGGCCTCCCGACATCACAGGGCTTGAGAGCTCTGACCCAGGGCTGCCAGGACAACGTCCTGCTCTCACAAACAGCCCTCCTCTGGCTGGTTCAACTGTCAGCCCATGGAGGGCTCCAGGGGGCACAAGCCCATACTGGCAGCCTCCTTTCTCCAGGAGGATAGGACTTCACAAGCATGAGGGGCACCAAGACACCCTACGGGAAAGGCCAGGTCTAAAGACAGGCTGAGTGATTGGCATCAAGGCAGGGAGGGACAAAACACGATCGAAGCGGCAGCCCCTCACGCCCAGCACACCTGCAGAGCCCAGACCAGCCAGCAAAGGCTGCAAGGAAATGGGGTCCCCTCTTCACAACGCACCCTCGAACCACACCACAGGAATGCCATGGGATGATCTCACGGATGACACAAAACCACTCGGACGCTTAGGCCACGTGTTCTGCCCGCCCTGACACGCGCCACCAGCACCAAGCCTTTGGCCTCTAAGACTCTCACTTCAAAGCTGCCGCCAGGGCCAAGGGGACACGTCCTCGAGAGCAGGACATGAAGAGGGAGCGTTGCGGCCAGGGAAACACACCCCACCTCATTGCTGGCAGGGCTGGGGCAGGCAAGAGCTGCCTGCTGCCAAATGCCGTCCTGCCCCAAGGCCGTCCCGCCCCTCACGCACCACCATAAAAGCCGGCCCAGCGCCTCTCTCCCTCACACACCTCTCCTCCTCACGCCTTCTCCTCCCCGCTCCCCAAGGTCAGCCGCAACCCCCTGACCCTCCTCCTCCTGCCCCACCTGGCCCCTCTCTCCCACTGCGCTCGGCCCCAGCCTCACCAGCCCTCACGCCTCCTCACCGCCGCGCACGCTCCCCACAGCCCCTCACCACCCCTCCCCGCTCCACCGCCCTCCTCCAACCCCTCGCGCCCCCACGCCCCTCCGCTCTCTCAACACCCTCTCTTCCAGGGACCCTCCACACCACCCCCATGGCCTGCAACAGCCTCTGCAGCCCCTGCGGACCCACCCCGCTGGCTAACAGCTGCAACGAGCCCTGTGTCAGGCAGTGCGAGGACTCCCGCGTCGTCATCCAGCCCTCCACCGTGCTGGTCACCCTGCCAGGACCCATCCTCAGCTCCTTCCCCCAGAGCACCGCCGTCGGATCCTCCTCATCGGCTGCCGTGGGCAACGAACTCAGCGCCCAGGGAGTGCCCATCTCCTCCGGCGGCTTCGGCCTCGGCTACGGCTTCGGAGGCCTGGGCTGCTACGGAGGCAGGAGAGGCTGCTACCCCTGCTAAGGGCCCTCGCCACCACCCCTGACACCAACCTCCCACACCCGGCAAGCCACGGCATGGATTGAGGACACCCCTCCAGGCCCTTGCAGGCCAATGGGCTTCCCATCCACGGCTCCTTCTCTCCAGGCACAAAGCAAGCAGGGAAGGGGCCAGCCCGGCCTGCCTGCAAACACGGCCCATGGATCTCTTCCTCTTCTTCCGCTTCCCTCTTTGCATTGTGCCTCCTGCTATATCCATTTCTCTACGCTGCAAACACCTTCTCATAAGCCAGACACCACTGTGGATTTTTACTGTGATGCTCCCACTGCGGGCCAGGAATATCTTGGTGCTCTGGTGAGACCTACAGCAATCAAAGGACTTTGGCTGACGGCCATCCTACCGTCACGTCAGACTGGCTCCTTTTCACTTGCTGCTCCTGTTTTTTCACTTTTCTTTTCTCAATAAATTTCTCCTGCATCCCAGCCTGTGATGCCTCCACTCCATTTCTTCTCCCAAGGTTCCACACAAAGTTTGGGCTCGACAGCCCATTGGATGGCTGGAAAAGGAGCACGGGACCTCTCTTAGGAAACTGGCTACCACCACCACGAACATCACCACAGACTGACACTTGGGCTCTTCAAGAACGTGACACAAGCCCATCACCTGCTTTAGTTAAAGTCTCGGACATCACAACGCTCCCCTGCACGCACCTCTGATGAGATCTCCCCATGCCAGCACACGCTTCACTCTCTCTCTTCCCCACCATGACCCTCCAGTCCTCCCAGCAAACAGAATCACAGAAACATTGAATTTGTCAGGAAAGCTGGAGAGCATTGGCTTCAACCCCACTGCTCAGACAGGGCCAGCTCCAGCAGAGCTTATCTCAGACCATGGCCAGTTGGGGTTTCAGTATCTCCCAGGACCGAGACTCCACCACCTCTTCCACACTTTGACCACCCTCACACGCAAAAAGCCTTGCCTTTTTTCCCCAGGGAATTCCATCTGCTTTCGCTTATGATCACAGCCCCTTGTCTTACTAGTGCGCACTGATTCCAAGAGCCGGGCTCCCTCAATTTCATTCCCTCCCGGCTGCGATTTAGGCATATTTATGGCCTCCTCCCTGCACTTCCTTATCTCCTGGCTAAACGCTCCCAGCTCTCTCAGCTTCCTCTCCTAGGAAGGAGGCTCCAGTCCCTGCAGCATCTCCCCTGGTGGCCTGCACTGCTCTTGCTCCAACAAGCCCCTGACCTTCTCACACTGAGGAGCCCAGAACCGCACACAGCACTTCACATGGGACCTCACCAGTGCTGAGCAGAGAGGAAGGGTCACCGCCCTCAACCTGCTGGCAACGCTTCTCCAAATGCTGCCCTCGAGACTGGTGGGCCCTTTAGCCAAAAGGTTCATTGCCATCTCATGGGCCATTTGACCTCCACCAGAAGAACAATGTCCTTCCCTGCTTAGCTCCTTTCGAGGCAGTTGGCCCCAAGCCACTGCTTCTGCCTGGGAAGACTCCCCTCCCCAGAAACAGGACTTTGCATCTCCCCTCGCTCACCTCCATGACAGACATCCCTCTCTGTGCAGTGCAAGGAAATCAGGTACCTCCCGCAGCATTTCTGCTTCAAACCATCTTTCCCCATGGACAAATGTACAGCCCGTTACACAACCCCCTCTTTCTAAGGAGAGGGCACCTGTGAGTACACTGGCACCCCCAGCACAGCCCAGCGTGCTTCTTGCCTGCCAGGCCCTCCAGCACCCCTCCACACACAAGCCCCGTTTGGAGCACTGGGCAATCATCAACGGCACAAAATTTAACAAGAGCAAATGCCACGTTCTGCACCCAGGACCGAGGTGGACACTACACACCAGCAGAAATGGGGAGAGGAGGTGCTGGAGAGCGGCCCTGCAGAAAGGGCTGTGGGGCTGCTGGCTGACAGCAGGCTCAGTGTGAGTCAGCAGTGCCCTGGCAGCCAAGAGGCCAAAGCCCACCCCGGGGTGCATCAACCATCACCAGCCGGTCAAAAGAGCTGATTATCCCGCTGTAGTGAGCCTTGGTGACGCCTCTCCTTGAGTATCGTGGGCAGATCTGGGCCCTACCATCCCAAAAGGATGTGAAGGTCTTCAGTGCATCCCGAGGAGAGCAACAAAGCTGGTGGAAGGGCTGGAAGGCATGGCCTGTGAGGAGCGGCTAAGGAATTTGCGTTGGTCTAGTTTGGAGAGAAGGAGGCTGAGGAGGAACCTGATGGCTCTCTGCAGCTTCCTGAGGACGGGACATGGAGAGGAAGGTGCTGAGCTCCCTGGGGTCCAGGGACAGGATTTGTCGGAATGGTTCAAAACTGCATCAGGGAGGTTCAGACTCGAGAGTAGAAAATAGTTCTTTATGGAGAGGGTGGTCAAACACAGGAACAGGCTTCCTGGAGAGGTGGTCAATGCCCCACGCCCGTCAGCGTTTAAACGGCATTTGGAAAAACAATGCCCTTAATAACATGCTTTAACTTTTGTTCAGTCCCGAAGTGGTCAGGCAGCTGGACTAGATGATCACTGTAGGTCCTTTCCCACTGGACACTTCTAGTCCCGTCTAGTCCAGCCCAGTCTATTGTGCTCCATCAACCCCTTGGCATGCAAACATCCCCTCGAGGTTCTCGGGAGCAGTGCCCAGCGCAGCAGGCACGCCTCCCATTTCCCCTCCACTACGTCCAATCCCTCTCTGGCGCAACAAAGACTTGAGAAATGGCTGCGCACCACAGCATACGAGTGCCACGGGATGACCTCACTGATGACACAACACCTCTCCCATGATTTGGCTGAGTCTCCAAATGCCCTGAGACACAACTTCCATGCAATTCGTCCCAAACACCTCCTCTCACTTCAAAGCTGCCGCCAGGGCCAAGGGGACACGTCCTCGAGAGCAGGACATGAAGAGGGAGCGTTGCGGCCAGGGAAACACACCCCACCTCATTGCTGGCAGGGCTGGGGCAGGCAAGAGCTGCCTGCTGCCAAATGCCGTCCTGCCCCAAGGCCGTCCCGCCCCTCGCGCGCCACCATAAAAGCCGGCCCAGCGCCTCTCTCCCTCACACACCTCTCCTCCTCACGCCTTCTCCTCCTCGCTCCCCAAGGTCAGCCGCAACCCCCTGACCCTCCTCCTCCTGGCCCACCTGGCCCCTCTCTCCCACCGCGCTCGGCCCCAGCCTCACCAGCCCTCACGCCTCCCCACCGCCGCGCACGCTCCCCACAGCCCCACACCACCCCTCCCCGCTCCACCGCCCTCCTCCAACCCCTCGCGCCCCCACGCCCCTCCGCTCTCTCAACACCCTCTCTTCCAGGGACCCTCCACACCACCCCCATGGCCTGCAACAGCCTCTGCAGCCCCTGCGGACCCACCCCGCTGGCTAACAGCTGCAACGAGCCCTGTGTCAGGCAGTGCGAGGACTCCCGCGTCGTCATCCAGCCTCCTGCCGTGCTGGTCACCCTGCCAGGACCCATCCTCACCTCCTCCCCGCAGAGCACCGCCGTCGGATCCTCCTCATCGGCTGCCGTGGGCAACGTCCTCAGCGCCCAGGGAGTGCCCATCTCCTCCGGCGGCTTCGGCCTCGGCTACGGCCTCGGCTATGGTTTCGGAGGCCTGGGCTGCTACGGCGGCAGGAGAGGCTGCTACCCCTGCTAAGGGCCCTCGCCACCACCCCTGACACCAACCTCCCACACCTGGGAAGCCACGGCATGGATTGAGGGCACGATTCCAGACCCTCCCGCTCTGTATGGCTGGAAAACACCAGCGCACTTGAAAAATCTCCCGCAAGCAAAGGACTTCAGCTGACGCTCACCTTACTTGAATTTCAGACCGGCTCCCTTCTTCATGCCGCTCCTAATTATCACTTTGTTTTTTCCTCAATAAAGTTCTCTTGCATCCCAGCCTCATGTGCCTCCTCTTCCTTTCTTCTCCCAAGGGTCTGCCAACCTCACCCAGCACAAAGCCAGGGCTCAACAGGCCATCGGGGTGGGTGGAAAATGGCCTCAAACCTCTCTTACAAGGTATGTCCCCAGCAACGACAACTCAGAGCAGCACAAGGGGCCTTCCAGAACATGACACACGCCCTTCGCTCGCACAAACCAATGCTTGGACATGCTAATGCACTTCTACACACGCCTAATATTCAAGCTCCCCATCAAACATGCTCTTGACCAACTCTCTTCCACAGCACAAATCTCTGGCCATCACAGCAAGAAAATACAAGAAGCAGAAACACTCAGTACTCAAGCAACATACGGAGATCATCTTGTTCATTCCAATCTGCTGATGTGTGGTCAGCTCCGGAAAGCTGTCTATGATCACGTCCATTCAGGATTTCAGTACCTCCAAGGATGGAGATTCCAACACAACTCTGCACAACCGGTTCCATTGTTTGAACACCCGCTCACAGAAAAAGCCTTGTCTTCTCTTCATGGCAATGGCACATCTTGTCAGCTGTCTCCATTCACCCTTGCCGTGGCCGTGGGCAACCAGGAGAAAAGTCTGACTCCGCAGTTCTCATGACCTTCCATCAGCGGTTTAGACACAGTGATGACATCTCCCCTGCGCAGACTCGCCTCCCTGTTGGAAAGAACTCCCAGCTCTCTCGGATTCTCCTCATGGAAAGGATGCCCCGTCCCTTCAGAGTTTTGGTGGCCCTGCACTCAACTTGCTCCACCAACTCTGGGTCCTTCTTCATTAGGGGAACCCTCAACTGAACACTTTACCCCAACAGGGCCTCACCAGTGCTGAAGGCACAGCAAGATCACTTCCCCTCCAACTGCTGGCAATGCTCTTCCCAACACCGCCCTGGAGACTCTTGGCCTCTTTTCCCTCAAGGCTGCATTGCTGTCTCGTAGCCCGCTGCTTCTCCATCAGCACCACAAAGTCATGCTCAGCAAAGGTGCTTCCTGGCGTCTTGGCCACCACCATGTCCTGCTGCCCAGTGCTATTCCTCCTCAGATGCAGGACTTGGCATTTCCTCCTCTTCAACTTCAGGAGATTCCTCTCTGCCCCCGTCTCCAGCCTCACCAGCTCCCTCTGAAGGGTGCCACAGCCATCCCGTGCCTCAGCCACTTTGACACATAATGCATCATCCGTCCACTTGCTGAGGGGGCACTTATCCTACTGCCCGTGTCATTGAGCAGGGTCTTCAACAAGGTTGGCCCCATGGATCTGGCACCTGGGCCTCACCACTTGACACTTGCCTCACACTGCACGTGAGGCCACTCACCACAAGTCTCTGGGCCCAGCCCTCCCACCACTTTGCAGCCCACCTCACTGGCCATTTACACAACCCATCATTTCTTGGCTGGTTGGCGAGACTGCAAGGGGAGAAAGGGGTTACGTCTTTATGGAAACTCCAGGGAAAGACCTGCCACAGCTCTCTCCTTGTCCACAAAGCCACACACTTCAAGGTAGAAGACACAGAGGTCGGTCCAGCATCATGACCACTTCATAAATCCATGCTGATCGCTTGCCATCACCATCTTGTTTTTCTGGGGCTTGGCAGGGCTTTCCAGAAACATTTCCTATATCATATTCCGTGAGAATTATGTCAAGGTTACGCAGCCTCCAATTTATAAGATCTTCCTTCAACACACAAGAGCTCTGAGCTCTCTTCCATCCACAAAATGCTCCCAGCCACCAGGAGTTTCACAAGATAATGGAGAGTAGCCACCCAAGGACATCAGCCAGCTCCCTCAGCATTCGTGACTACGAACTCTCAGGCCTCAGCGACTTGGCTACATCCAGACGCACAGCAATCCTTCCTACCTCCCTTCATCGTCCTCAGCAACAACCACTGCTCGCCTGACAAACAGCCTGCAAAACACTCCCCTTGGCTCCACTGGGGCAGGCCTTGCCCTTCACCAACCCTTCCGCACGCACCCACCACCACCACCAGGGCCTCCGCTCTGCACACAGGTGCTGCATGCTCACCTCCACTTCCCCTCGGCAATCTCCAAATCCTCTTTCTGGGGCATCCTGTTCCATTGCGTGATAACTCCTTTGGTGTTGAAATTGTCCCTAATATCCAATCTACACCTCCCGCGGTGCAAGTTGAGGCTGTTTCCACTCCTCATCACTTCTCACTAGGGATAAGAGACTGACACTCACATCGCTACAACCTCCTTTCACATTGTGACAGAGAAAACTTCTCCCCTCAGCTGTTACCTTCAGCAAACTAAAGACCCCCAGTTCCCTCAGCCACTCCTCATAAGACGTGTTCTCCAGATCCTTCACCACGTCCTTGCTCTTCTTTGGACACATCATACCAGAGCTCAGGCTGCAAACATGCGTACCCTAGCTAAGCAGATTGATAAAGAGAGGACAACACAAGACTTTAGGGACCACGGATGGCCTACCGACATCACAGGGCTTGAGAGCTCTGACCCAGGGCTGCCAAGACAACGTCCTGCTCTCACAAACAGCCCTCCTCTGGCTGGTTCAACTGTCAGCCCATGGAGGGCTCCAGGGGGCACAAGCCCATACTGGCAGCCTCCTTTCTCCAGGAGGATAGGACTTCACAAGCATGAGGGGCACCAAGACACCCTACGGGAAAGGCCAGGTCTAAAGACAGGCTGAGTGATTGGCATCAAGGCAGGGAGGGACAAAACACGATCGAAGCGGCAGCCCCTCACGCCCAGCACACCTGCAGAGCCCAGACCAGCCTGCCAGGACTGCGAGGAAATGGGGTCCCCTCTTCACAACGCACCCTCAAACCACACCACAGGAATGCCATGGGATGATCTCACGGATGACACAAAACCACTCGGACGCTTAGGCCACGTGTTCTGCCCGCCCTGACACGCGCCACCAGCACCAAGCCTTTGGCCTCTAAGACTCTCACTTCAAAGCTGCCGCCAGGGCCAAGGGGACACGTCCTCGAGAGCAGGACATGAAGAGGGAGCGTTGCGGCCAGGGAAACACACCCCACCTCATTGCTGGCAGGGCTGGGGCAGGCAAGAGCTGCCTGCTGCCAAATGCCGTCCTGCCCCAAGGCCGTCCCGCCCCTCACGCACCACCATAAAAGCCGGGCCAGCGCCTCTCTCCCTCACACACCTCTCCTCCTCACGCCTTCTCCTCCCCGCTCCCCAAGGTCAGCCGCAACCCCCTGACCCTCCTCCTCCTGCCCCACCTGGCCCCTCTCTCCCACCGCGCTCGGCCCCAGCCTCACCAGCCCTCACGCCTCCCCACCGCCGCGCACGCTCCCCACAGCCCCTCACCACCCCTCCCCGCTCCACCGCCCTCCTCCAACCCCTCGCGCCCCCACGCCCCTCCGCTCTCTCAACACCCTCTCTTCCAGGGACCCTCCACACCACCCCCATGGCCTGCAACAGCCTCTGCAGCCCCTGCGGACCCACCCCGCTGGCTAACAGCTGCAACGAGCCCTGTGTCAGGCAGTGCGAGGACTCCCGCGTCGTCATCCAGCCCTCCACCGTGGTGGTCACCCTGCCGGGACCCATCCTCACCTCCTTCCCCCAGAGCACCGCCGTCGGATCCTCCTCATCGGCTGCCGTGGGCAACGAACTCAGCGCCCAGGGAGTGCCCATCTCCTCCGGCGGCTTCGGCCTCGGCTACGGCTTCGGAGGCCTGGGCTGCTACGGCGGCAGGAGAGGCTGCTACCCCTGCTAAGGGCCCTCGCCACCACCCCTGACACCAACCTCCCACACCCGGCAAGCCATGGCATGGATTGAGGACACCCCTCCAGGCCCTTGCAGGCCAATGGGCTTCCCATCCACGGCTCCTTCTCTCCAGGCACAAAGCAAGCAGGGAAGGGGCCAGCCCGGCCTGCCTGCAAACATGGCCCATGGATCTCTTCCTCTTCTTCCGCTTCCCTCTTTGCATTGTGCCTTCTGCTATATCCATTTCTCTACGCTGCAAACACCTTCTCATAAGCCAGACACCACTGTGGATTTTTACTGTGATGCTCCCACTGCGGGCCAGGAATATCTTGGTGCTCTGGTGAGACCTACAGCAATCAAAGGACTTTGGCTGACGGCCATCCTACCGTCACGTCAGACTGGCTCCTTTTCACTTGCTGCTCCTGTTTTTTCACTTTTCTTTTCTCAATAAATTCCTCCTGCATCCCAGCCTGTGATGCCTCCACTCCATTTCTTCTCCCAAGGTTCCACACAAAGTTCGGGCTCGACAGCCCATTGGATGGGTGGAAAAGGAGCACGGGACCTCTCTTAGAAAACTGGCTACCACCACCAAGAACATCACCACAGACTGACACTTGGGCTCTTCAAGAACGTGACACAAGCCCATCACCTGCTTTAGTTAAAGTCTCGGACATCACAACGCTCCCCTGCACACACCTCTGATGAGATCTCCCCATGCCAGCACATGCTTCACTATCTCTCTTCCCCACCATGACCCTCCAGTCCTCCCAGCAAACAGAATCACAGAAACATTGAATTTGTCAGGAAAGCTGGAGAGCATTGGCTTCAACCCCACTGCTCAGACAGGGCCAGCTCCAGCAGAGCTTATCTCAGACCATGGCCAGTCGGGGTTTCAGTATCTCCCAGGACCGAGACTCCACCACCTCTTCCACACTTTGACCACCCTCACACGCAAAAAGCCTTGCCTTTTTTCCCCAGGGAATTCCATCTGCTTTCGCTTATGATCACAGCCCCTTGTCTTACTAGTGCGCACTGATTCCAAGAGCCGGGCTCCCTCAATTTCATTCCCTCCCGGCTGCGATTTAGGCATATTTATGGCCTCCTCCCTGCACTTCCTTATCTCCTGGCTAAACGCTCCCAGCTCTCTCAGCTTCCTCTCCTAGGAAGGAGGCTCCAGTCCCTGCAGCATCTCCCCTGGTGGCCTGCACTGCTCTTGCTCCAACAAGCCCCTGACCTTCTCACACTGAGGAGCCCAGAACCGCACACAGCACTTCACATGGGACCTCACCAGTGCTGAGCAGAGAGGAAGGGTCACCGCCCTCAACCTGCTGGCAACGCTTCTCCAAATGCTGCCCTCGAGACTGGTGGGCCCTTTAGCCAAAAGGTTCATTGCCACCTCATGGGCCATTTGATCTCCACCAGGACCACAAGATCCTGCTCTGCTAAGCTGCTTTCTCTCCAGTTGGCCCCCAGCCTCTTCTTCTGCATGGGATTGACTCTTCCCCAGAAACAGGACTTTGCATCTCTCCTCGCTCACCTCCAAGACAGACATCCCTCTCTGTGTAGTGCAAGGAAATCAGGTACCTCCCGCAGCATTTCTGCTTCAAACCATCTTTCCCCATGGACGTATGTACAGCCCGTTACACAACCTCCTTTTTCTGGGGGCACCTGTGAATCCACTGGCACCCCCAGCACAGCCCAGCGTGCTTCTTGCCTGCCAGGCCCTCCAGCACCCCTCCACACACAAGCCCCGTTTGGAGCACTGGGCAATCATCAACGGCACAAAATTTAACAAGAGCAAATGCCACGTTCTGCACCCAGGACCGAGGTGGACACTACACACCAGCAGAAATGGGGAGAGGAGGTGCTGGAGAGCGGCCCTGCAGAAAGGGCTGTGGGGCTGCTGGCTGACAGCAGGCTCAGTGTGAGTCAGCAGTGTCCTGGCAGCCAAGAGGCCAAAGCCCACCCCGGGGTGCATCAACCATCACCAGCCGGTCAAAAGAGCTGATTATCCTGCTGTAGTGAGCCTTGGTGACGCCTCTCCTTGAGTATCGTGGGCAGATCTGGGCCCTACCATCCCAAAAGGATGTGAAGGTCTTCAGTGCATCCCGAGGAAGGCAACAGAGTGGTGGAAGGGCTGGAAGGCATGGCCTGTGAGGAGCGGCTAAGGAATTTGCGTTGGTCTAGTTTGGAGAGAAGGAGGCTGAGGAGGAACCTGATGGCTCTCTGTAGCTCCATGAGGAGGGGACGAGGAGAGGAAGGTGCTGAGCTCTTCTCCCTGGGATCCAGGGAAAGGAGTTGTGGGAATGGTTCAAAGCTGCATAAGGGAGATTCAGACTCAAGAGTAGAAAACAGTTCTTTACCGAGAGGGTGGTCAAACACAGGAACAGGCTTCCTGGAGAGGTGGTCAATGCCCCAAGCCCGTCAGCGTTTAAACGGCATTTGGAAAAACAATGCCCTTAATAACATGCTTTAACTTTTGGTCAGTCCCGAAGTGGTCAGGCAGCTGGACTAGATGATCACTGTAGGTCCTTTCCCACTGGACACTTCTAGTCCAGTCTAGTCCAGCCCAGTCTATTGTGCTCCATCAACCCCTTGGCATGCAAACATCCCCTCGAGGTTCTCGGGAGCAGTGCCCAGCGCAGCAGGCACGCCTCCCATTTCCCCTCCACTACGTCCAATCCCTCTCTGGCGCAACAAAGACTTGAGAAAAAGCTGCGCACCACAGCATACGAGTGCCACGGGATGACCTCACTGATGACACAACACCTCTCCCATGATTTGGCTGAGTCTCCAAATGCCCTGAGACACAACTTCCATGCAATTCGTCCCAAACACCTCCTCTCACTTCAAAGCTGCCGCCAGGGCCAATGGGACACGTCCTCGAGAGCAGGACATGAAGAGGGAGCGTTGCGGCCAGGGAAACGCACCCCACCTCATTGCTGGCAGGGCTGGGGCAGGCAAGAGCTGCCTGCTGCCAAATGCCGTCCTGCCCCAAGGCCGTCCCGCCCCTCGTGCGCCACCATAAAAGCCAGCCCAGCGCCTCTCTCCCTCACACACCTCTCCTCCTCACGCCTTCTCCTCCTCGCTCCCCAAGGTCAGCCGCAACCCCCTGACCCTCCTCCTCCTGCCCCACCTGGCCCCTCTCTCCCACCGCGCTCAGCCCCAGCCTCACCAGCCCTCACGCCTCCCCACCGCCGCGCACGCTCCCCACAGCCCCACACCACCCCTCCCCGCTCCACCGCCCTCCTCCAACCCCTCGCGCCCCCACGCCCCTCCGCTCTCTCAACACCCTCTCTTCCAGGGACCCTCCACACCACCCCCATGGCCTGCAACAGCCTCTGCAGCCCCTGCGGACCCACCCCGCTGGCTAACAGCTGCAATGAGCCCTGTGTCAGGCAGTGCGAGGACTCCCGTGTCGTCATCCAGCCTCCTGCCGTGCTGGTCACCCTGCCAGGACCCATCCTCACCTCCTCCCCGCAGAGCACCGCCGTCGGATCCTCCTCATCGGCTGCCGTGGGCAACGTCCTCAGCGCCCAGGGAGTGCCCATCTCCTCCGGCGGCTTCGGCCTCGGCTACGGCCTCGGCTATGGTTTCGGAGGCCTGGGCTGCTACGGCGGCAGGAGAGGCCGCTACCCCTGCTAAGGGCCCTCGCCACCACCCCTGACACCAACCTCCCACACCTGGGAAGCCACGGCATGGATTGAGGGCACGATTCCAGACCCTCCCGCTCTGTATGGCTGGAAAACACCAGCGCACTTGAAAAATCTCCCGCAAGCAAAGGACTTCAGCTGACGCTCACCTTACTTGAATTTCAGACCGGCTCCCTTCTTCATGCCGCTCCTAATTATCACTTTGTTTTTTCCTCAATAAAGTTCTCTTGCATCCCAGCCTCACGTGCCTCCTCTTCCTTTCTTCTCCCAAGGGTCTGCCAACCTCACCCAGCACAAAGCCAGGGCTCAACAGGCCATCGGGGTGGGTGGAAAATGGCCTCAAACCTCTCTTACAAGGTATGTCCCCAGCAACGACAACTCAGAGCAGCACAAGGGGCCTTCCAGAACATGACACACGCCCTTCGCTCGCACAAACCAATGCTTGGACATGCTAATGCACTTCTATACACGCCTAATATTCAAGCTCCCCATCAAACATGCTCTTGACCAACTCTCTTCCACAGCACAAATCTCTGGCCATCACAGCAAGAAAATACAAGAAGCAGAAACACTCAGTACTCAAGCAACATACGGAGATCATCTTGTTCATTCCAATCTGCTGATGTGTGGTCAGCTCCGGAAAGCTGTCTATGATCACGTCCATTCAGGATTTCAGTACCTCCAAGGATGGAGATTCCAACACAACTCTGCACAACCAGTTCCATTGTTTGAACACCCGCTCACAGAAAAAGCCTTGTCTTCTCTTCATGGCAATGGCACATCTTGTCAGCTGTCTCCATTCACCCTTGCCGTGGCCGTGGGCAACCAGGAGAAGAGTCTGACTCCGCAGTTCTCATGACCTTCCATCAGCGGTTTAGACACAGTGATGACATCTCCCCTGCGCAGACTCGCCTCCTTGTTGGAAAGAACTCCCAGCTCTCTCGGATTCTCCTCATGGAAAGGATGCCCCGTCCCGTCAGAGTTTTGGTGGCCCTGCACTCAACTTGCTCCACCAACTCTGGGTCCTTCTTCATTAGGGGAACCCTCAACTGAACACTTTACCCCAACAGGGCCTCACCAGTGCTGAAGGCACAGCAAGATCACTTCCCCTCCAACTGCTGGCAATGCTCTTCCCAACGCCGCCCTGGAGACTCTTGGCCTCTTTTCCCTCAAGGCTGCATTGCTGTCTCGTAGCCCGCTGCTTCTCCATCAGCACCACAAAGTCATGCTCAGCAAAGGTGCTTCCTGCGTCTTGGCCACCACCATGTCCTGCTGCCCAGTGCTATTCCTCCTCAGATGCAGGACTTGGCATTTCCTCCTCTTCAACTTCAGGAGATTCCTCTCTGCCCCCGTCTCCAGCCTCACCAGCTCCCTCTGAAGGGTGCCACAGCCATCCCGTGCCTCAGCCACTTTGACACATAATGCATCATCCGTCCACTTGCTGAGGGGGCACTTATCCTACTGCCCGTGTCATTGAGCAGGGTCTTCAACAAGGTTGGCCCCATGGATCTGGCACCTGGGCCTCACCACTTGACACTTGCCTCACACTGCACGTGAGGCCACTCACCACAAGTCTCTGGGCCCAGCCCTCCCACCACTTTGCAGCCCACCTCACTGGCCATTTACACAACCCATCATTTCTTGGCTGGTTGGCGAGACTGCAAGGGGAGAAAGGGGTTACGTCTTTATGGAAACTCCAGGGAAAGACCTGCCACAGCTCTCTCCTTGTCCACAAAGCCACACACTTCAAGGTAGAAGACACAGAGGTCGGTCCAGCATCATGACCACTTCATAAATCCATGCTGATCGCTTGCCATCACCATCTTGTTTTTCTGGGGCTTGGCAGGGCTTTCCAGAAATATTTCCTATATCATATTCCGTGAGAATTATGTCAAGGTTACGCAGCCTCCAATTTATAAGATCTTCCTTCAACACACAAGAGCTCTGAGCTCTCTTCCATCCACAAAATGCTCCCAGCCACCAGGAGTTTCACAAGATAATGGAGAGTAGCCACCCAAGGACATCAGCCAGCTCCCTCAGCATTCGTGACTACGAACTCTCAGGCCTCAGCGACTTGGCTACATCCAGACGCACAGCAATCCTTCCTACCTCCCTTCATCGTCCTCAGCAACAACCACTGCTCGCCTGACAAACAGCCTGCAAAACACTCCCCTCGGCTCCACTGGGGCAGGCCTTGCCCTTCACCAACCCTTCCGCACGCACCCACCACCACCACCAGGGCCTCCGCTCTGCACACAGGTGCTGCATGCTCACCTCCACTTCCCCTCGGCAATCTCCAAATCCTCTTTCTGGGGCATCCTGTTCCATTGCGTGATAACTCCTTTGGTGTTGAAATTGTCCCTAATATCCAATCTACACCTCCCGCGGTGCAAGTTGAGGCTGTTTCCACTCCTCATCACTTCTCACTAGGGATAAGAGACTGACACTCACATCGCTACAACCTCCTTTCACGTTGTGACAGAGAAAACTTCTCCCCTCAGCTGTTACCTTCAGCAAACTAAAGACCCCCAGTTCCCTCAGCCACTCCTCATAAGACGTGTTCTCCAGATCCTTCACCACGTCCTTGCTCTTCTTTGGACACATCATACCAGAGCTCAGGCTGCAAACATGCGTACCCTAGCTAAGCAGATTGATAAAGAGAGGACAACACAAGACTTTGGGGACCACGGATGGCCTCCCGACATCACAGGGCTTGAGAGCTCTGACCCAGGGCTGCCAAGACAACGTCCTGCTCTCACAAACAGCCCTCCTCTGGCTGGTTCAACTGTCAGCCCATGGAGGGCTCCAGGGGGCACAAGCCCATACTGGCAGCCTCCTTTCTCCAGGAGGATAGGACCTCACAAGAATGAGGGGCACCAAGACAGCCTACGGGAAAGGCCAGGTCTAAAGACAGGATGAGTGATTGGCATCAAGGCAGGGAGGGACAAAACGCGATCGAAGCGGCAGCCCCTCACGCCCAGCACACCTGCAGAGCCCAGACCAGCCTGCCAGGACTGCGAGGAAATGGGGTCCCCTCTTCACAACGCACCCTCGAACCACACCACAGGAATGCCATGGGATGATCTCACGGATGACACAAAACCACTCGGACGCTTAGGCCACGTGTTCTGCCCGCCCTGACACGCGCCACCAGCACCAAGCCTTTGGCCTCTAAGACTCTCACTTCAAAGCTGCCGCCAGGGCCAAGGGGACACGTCCTCGAGAGCAGGACATGAAGAGGGAGCGTTGCGGCCAGGGAAACACACCCCACCTCATTGCTGGCAGGGCTGGGGCAGGCAAGAGCTGCCTGCTGCCAAATGCCGTCCTGCCCCAAGGCCGTCCCGCCCCTCGCGCGCCACCATAAAAGCCGGCCCAGCGCCTCTCTCCCTCACACACCTCTCCTCCTCACGCCTTCTCCTCCCCGCTCCCCAAGGTCAGCCGCAACCCCCTGACCCTCCTCCTCCTGCCCCACCTGGCCCCTCTCTCCCACCGTGCTCGGCCCCAGCCTCACCAGCCCTCACGCCTCCCCACCGCCGCGCACGCTCCCCACAGCCCCACACCACGCCTCCCCGCTCCACCGCCCTCCTCCAACCCCTTGCCCCCCCACGCCCCTCCGCTCTCTCAACACCCTCTCTTCCAGGGACCCTCCACACCACCCCCATGGCCTGCAACAGCCTCTGCAACCCCTGCGGACCCACCCCGCTGGCTAACAGCTGCAACGAGCCCTGTGTCAGGCAGTGCGAGGACTCCCGCGTCGTCATCCAGCCCTCCACCGTGGTGGTCACCCTGCCAGGACCCATCCTCAGCTCCTTCCCCCAGAGCACCGCCGTCGGATCCTCCTCATCGGCTGCCGTGGGCAACGAACTCAGCGCCCAGGGAGTGCCCATCTCCTCCGGCGGCTTCGGCCTCGGCTACGGCTTCGGAGGCCTGGGCTGCTACGGCGGCAGGAGAGGCTGCTACCCCTGCTAAGGGCCCTCGCCACCACCCCTGACACCAACCTCCCACACCCGGCAAGCCACGGTATGGATTGAGGACACCCCTCCAGGCCCTTGCAGGCCAATGGGCTTCCCATCCACGGCTCCTTCTCTCCAGGCACAAAGCAAGCAGGGAAGGGGCCAGCCCGGCCTGCCTGCAAACACGGCCCATGGATCTCTTCTTCCGCTTCCCTCTTTGCATTGTGCCTTCTGCTATATCCATTTCTCTACGCTGCAAACACCTTCTCATAAGCCAGACACCACTGTGGATTTTTACTGTGATGCTCCCACTGCGGGCCAGGAATATCTTGGTGCTCTGGTGAGACCTACAGCAATCAAAGGACTTTGGCTGACGGCCATCCTACCGTCACATCAGACTGGCTCCTTTTCACTTGCTGCTCCTGTTTTTTCACTTTTCTTTTCTCAATAAATTCCTCCTGCATCCCAGCCTGTGATGCCTCCACTCCATTTCTTCTCCCAAGGTTCCACACAAAGTTCGGGCTCGACAGCCCATTGGATGGGTGGAAAAGGAGCACGGGACCTCTCTTAGAAAACTGGCTACCACCACCAAGAACATCACCACAGACTGACACTTGGGCTCTTCAAGAACGTGACACAAGCCCATCACCTGCTTTAGTTAAAGTCTCGGACATCACAACGCTCCCCTGCACACACCTCTAATGAGATCTCCCCATGCCAGCACACGCTTCACTATCTCTCTTCCCCACCATGACCCTCCAGTCCTCCCAGCAAACAGAATCACAGAAACATTGAATTTGTCAGGAAAGCTGGAGAGCATTGGCTTCAACCCCACTGCTCAGACAGGGCCAGCTCCAGCAGAGCTTATCCCAGACCATGGCCAGTCGGGGTTTCAGTATCTCCCAGGACCGAGACTCCGCCACCTCTTCCACACTTTGACCACCCTCACACGCAAAAAGCCTTGCCTTTTTTCTCCAGGGAATTCCATCTGCGGTCCATTGTGCCCACAGCCTCTTCTCTTAGTAGTGCACACTGCTTCGAAGAGCTGGGCTTACTCCAATTCATTCCCTCCCGGCTGCGATTTTGGCATATTTATGGCCTCCTCCCTGCACTTCCTTATCTCCTGGCTAAACGCTCCCAGCTCTCTCAGTTTCCTCTCCTAGGAAGAAGGCTCCAGTCCCTGCAGCATCTCCCCTGGTGGCCTGCACTGCTCTTGCTCCAACAAGCCCCCGTCCTTCTCACACTGAGGAGCCCAGAACCGCACACAGCACTTCACACGGGACCTCACCAGTGCTGAGCAGAGAGGAAGGGTCACCGCCCTCAACCTGCTGGCAACGCTTCTCCAAATGCTGCCCTCGAGACTGGTGGGCCCTTTAGCCAAAAGGTTCATTGCCACCTCATGGGCCATTTGATCTCCACCAGAAGAACAATGTCCTTCCCTGCTTAGCTCCTTTCGAGGCAGTTGGCCCCAAGCCACTGCTTCTGCCTGGGAAGACTCCCCTCCCCAGAAACAGGACTTTGCATCTCCCCTCGCTCACCTCCATGACTGACATCCCTCTCTGTGCAGTGCAAGGAAATCAGGTACCTCCCGCAGCATTTCTGCTTCAAACCATCTTTCCCCATGGACAAATGTACAGCCCATTACACAACCCCCTTTTTCTAAGGAGAGGGCACCTGTGAGTACACTGGCACCCCCAGCACAGCACAGCGTGCTTCTTGCCTGCCAGGACCTCCAGCACCCCTCCACACACAAGCCCCGTTTGGAGAACTGGGCAATCATCAACGGCACAAAATTTAACAAGAGCAAATGCCACGTTCTGCACCCAGGACCGAGGTGGACACTACACACCAGCAGAAATGGGGAGAGGAGGTGCTGGAGAGCGGCCCTGCAGAAAGGGCTGTGGGGCTGCTGGCTGACAGCAGGCTCAGTGTGAGTCAGCAGTGTCCTGGCAGCCAAGAGGCCAAAGCCCACCCCGGGGTGCATCAACCATCACCAGCCGGTCAAAAGAGCTGATTATCCCGCTGTAGTGAGCCTTGGTGATGCCTCTCCTTGAGTATCGTGGGCAGATCTGGGCCCTACCATCCCAAAAGGATGTGAAGGTCTTCAGTGCATCCCGAGGAGAGCAACAAAGCTGGTGGAAGGGCTGGAAGGCATGGCCTGTGAGGAGCGGCTAAGGAATTTGCGTTGGTCTAGTTTGGAGAGAAGGAGGCTGAGGAGGAACCTGATGGCTCTCTGTAGCTCCATGAGGAGGGGACGAGGAGAGGAAGGTGCTGAGCTCTTCTCCCTGGGATCCAGGGAAAGGAGTTGTGGGAATGGTTCAAAGCTGCATAAGGGAGATTCAGACTCAAAAGCAGAAAACAGTTCTTTACCGAGAGGGTGGTCAAACACAGGAACAGGCTTCCTGGGGAGGTGGTCAATGCCCCAAGCCCGTCAGCGTTTAAACGGCATTTGGAAAAACAATGCCCTTAATAACATGCTTTAACTTTTGGTCAGTCCCGAAGTGGTCAGGCAGCTGGACTAGATGATCACTGTAGGTCCTTTCCCACTGGACACTTCAAGTCCAGTCTAGTCCAGCCCAGTCTATTGTGCTCCATCAACCCCTTGGCATGCAAACATCCCCTCGAGGTTCTCGGGAGCAGTGCCCAGCGCAGCAGGCACGCCTCCCATTTCCTCTCCACTACGTCCAATCCCTCTCTGGCGCAACAAAGACTTGAGAAATGGCTGCGCACCACAGCATACGAGTGCCACGGGATGACCTCACTGATGACACAACACCTCTCCCATGATTTGGCTGAGTCTCCAAATGCCCTGAGACACAACTTCCATGCAATTCGTCCCAAACACCTCCTCTCACTTCAAAGCTGCCGCCAGGGCCAAGGGGACACGTCCTCGAGAGCAGGACATGAAGAGGGAGCGTTGCGGCCAGGGAAACACACCCCACCTCATTGCTGGCAGGGCTGGGGCAGGCAAGAGCTGCCTGCTGCCAAATGCCGTCCTGCCCCAAGGCCGTCCCGCCCCTCGTGCACCACCATAAAAGCCGGCCCAGCGCCTCTCTCCCTCACACACCTCTCCTCCTCACGCCTTCTCCTCCTCGCTCCCCAAGGTCAGCCGCAACCCCCTGACCCTCCTCCTCCTGCCCCACCTGGCCCCTCTCTCCCACCGCGCTCGGCCCCAGCCTCACCAGCCCTCATGCCTCCCCACCGCCGCGCACGCTCCCCACAGCCCCACACCACCCCTCCCCGCTCCACCGCCCTCCTCCAACCCCTTGCGCCACCAACGCCCCTCCGCTCTCTCAACACCCTCTCTTCCAGGGACCCACCACACCAACCCCATGGCCTGCAACAGCCTCTGCAGCCCCTGCGGACCCACCCCGCTGGCTAACAGCTGCAACGAGCCCTGTGTCAGGCAGTGCGAGGACTCCCGCGTCGTCATCCAGCCCTCCACCGTGGTGGTCACCCTGCCGGGACCCATCCTCACCTCCTTCCCCCAGAGCACCGCCGTCGGATCCTCCTCATCGGCTGCCGTGGGCAACGAACTCAGCGCCCAGGGAGTGCCCATCTCCTCCGGTGGCTTCGGCCTCGGCTACGGCTTCGGCTATGGCTTCGGAGGCCTGGGCTGCTACGGCGGCAGGAGAGGCTGCTACCCCTGCTAAGGGCCCTCGCCACCACCCCTGACACAAACTTCCCACACCCAGGAAGCCACGGCATGGATTCAGGAGACACCTTCAGGCCCTTACAGGCCAATGGGCTTCCCATCCACTGGTTCTCCTCTCCAAGCACAAAGCAAGCAGGGAAAGGGCCAGCCTGGCCTGCCTGGAAACATGGCCCGTGGACCTCCTGCTCTTCTCCCATTTCCCTCTTTGCATTGTGCCTTCTGCTATGTCCACTACTCTACGCTGCAAACGCCTTCTCACAAGCCAGACACAACAGTGGACTTCCACTTTTCTGCTCCCACTGTGGGCCGGAAAGATCTCGGTGCTCTAGCGAGACCTACAGCAAGGAAAGGGCTTCGGCTAATGGTTGACCTACTGCCACCTCAGGCTGGCTCCCTTCCACTTGCCGCTCCTGTCTTTTCATTGCTTTTTTCCACAATAAAGTATTCCTGCATCCCATCCTCACATGCCTCCTCTGCCTTTCTTCTCCCAAGGGTCTGCCATCCTCACCCAGCACAAAGCCAGGGCTCAACAGGCCATTGGGGTGGGTGGAAACAGGACGCAAAACTCTCTACGAGGTATGTCCCCAGCAACAACAACCACTCAGAGCAGCACAAGGGGCCTTCTAGAAAGTGACACATGGTCACGTTCACTTGCCCAAACAAAGGGTTGGACATGCTTATGCGCTACTACCCAGGCCTGTGACACACGCTCTCCATGGCACCACGACTTGACCAACTCTCTTCCCCTGCACAATTCTCTGGTCATAACAGCAATCAAAATGCAGGAAGTAGAACTACGAAGGAAACTCTAGAGATCATCTTGTTCATCCTTATCTACTGAAGCAGGGTCACGTCCAGAAGGCTATCCATGACCACGTCCACTCAGGATTTCAGTATCTCCAAGGGTGGAGATTCCAACACCTCCCTGCACAACTGGTTCCACTGATTGACCACCCTCTCACTGAAAAAGCCTTGCCTTCTGTCCAAGGCAATGGCACGTCTTGTCAGCTTTCTCCATTCACCCTTGTCCTGGCCGTGGGCAACCAGGAGAAGAGTCTGACTCCCCGGTCCTCATGCCCTCCTATCAGCAGTTCAGACACATTGATTACATCTCCCCTGCGCAGACTCGCCTCCTTGCTGGAAAGAACTCTCAGCTCTCTCAGATTCTCCTCGTGGAAAGGATGCCCCGTCCCTTCAGAGATTTGGTGGCCCTGCACTCAACTCACTCCACCAACTTCAGTTCCTTCTTCCATAGTGGAACCCTCAACTGCACACACAACTCCACACAGGGCCCCACCAGTGCTGAAGACAGAGCAAGATCACGTCCCCACGAACTGCTGGCAATGCTCTTCCCAACGCCGACCTGGAGACTCTTGGCCTCTTTTCCCTCAAGGCTGCATTGCTGCCTCGTTGTACGCTGCTTCTCCATCAGCACCACAAAGTCATGCTCAGCAAAGGTGCTTTCCAGCCTCTTGGCCACCACCGTGTCCTGATGCCCAGCGCTATTCCTGCCCAGATGCAGGACTTGGCATTTCCTCCTCTTCAACTTCAGGAGATTCCTCTCTGCCCCAATCTCCAGCATCTCCAGCTCCCTGTGAGTGTTGCCACAACCATCACATGCCTCAGCCACTCCACCATAGATTGCAGCATCTGCCAGCTTCCTCTGAAGGGGGCACTTGTCCCACTGCCCACATCATTGAGCAGGTTCTTCAGCATGGTTGGCCCCATGGGTCTGACTCCTGCGCTACTCCGTTTCACACTTGCCTCCAACTGCACCACAAGCCTCTCTGCTCAGCTGTTATACCTACTTTGATGTCCACCTCACTGGCCACTTACGCAATCCAGAATTTCTCATCTGGTTGTTGAGCATGGAAGGGCAGAAAGCGGCAAAGGCTTTATAGAAAACTCCAAGGAAACACCAGTCATGGCTGTCTCCTCATCCACAAAGCTACTCACTTCAAGCCAAAAGACATGGAGGTTAGTCAAACATGATTTTCCCTCCATAAATGGATACTGATCACTCCCCATCACCTTCTTGTTTTCCGGGGCTTGGCAGTGCTTTCCTGGACTATTTCCTCCATTACCTTTCCTCAAAATGATGTCAGGCAAGGCAGCCTTTGCTTTCCCAGAACTTCGTTGCTGATCTTCTTCAAGTAGCAGGTCTATGAGCTCCCTTCCAGGCCTCCGGAGCTGCTCCCACGCATCAGGACTTGCAGAAGGTCACGGAGAGCAGCCACCCAAGGACGTCGGCCAGCTCCCTCTGCATTCGTGGCTATGACCTCTCAGGCATCAATGACTTGGCTACATCCAGACGCAGAGCAATCCTTCCCACCTCCCTTCATCTTCCTCAGCAACAACCACTGCTCGCCTGACAAGCAGCCTGCTAAACACTCCCCTTGGCTCCACTGGGGCAGGCCTTGCCCTTCACCAACCCTTATACACGCATCCACCACCACCACCAGGGCCTCGGCTCTGCAGACACGTCCTGCATCCTCGCCTCCAGTTCCCCTCGCCAATCTCCAAATCCTCTTTCTGACCGTCAAACCCTGTGCAGAGAAGGGGCCTCACCCCTCAGCACTCACCCCAAGTAAGGACCCCAAAGGCCCTGGCTCCCCTCCTGATGCTCCTACTCGCCCTCTGCCTGTCGATACAGTCACAAATTCTCCACAAACTCACCTGCCCTTGCACCGTATCCCATGTACATTCACAGAGCCACTAAGGGTTGAAAATACCTTTAACTTTATCGAGTCCAACCGTTAACCTAACACTGCCAAGTCCACCACTAAACCATGCCTCTAAGCATCACGCCTACACGTCCTTTAAACACCTCCCAGGATGGTGACTCCACAACCTCCCTCGGCAGCCTGTTCCACTACTTGATAACACTGGTGCTGATGGAATTGTCCCCAGTATCAATCTAGGCTTCCTCGGCACAACGTGAGGCCATTTCCTCCCCTCCTATCACTCCTCACTAGGAATAAGAGATTGACACCCAGTTCACTACAACCTCCTCTCGGGACTGACACCCACTTCACTACAACCTCCTCTCGGGAGATCGAAGGCAGTGATAAGGTCTCCCCTTGGATGTCCCCTTCTGTAAATTAAACATCCCCAGTTTCCTCAGCTGCTCCTCAGAAATCTTTTCTCTAGATCTTCACCAGCTTTCTTCTACTTGGTTAGAAGCATCATACCACAGCCCCGGCTGCAAACATGCCTGACTCAGCTAAGAGGAGTTATACAGATGGGCCAACACAAGCCATTGGGGGCCACGGATGGCTTCCCCACATCACAGGGATTGAGAGCTCTGACCCAGGGCAGACAGGACAACGTCCTGCTCTCACAAACAGCCCTCCTCTGGCTGCATCAACTGCCAGACCACAGAGGGCTCCAGGGGGCACAAGCCCAACCTGGCAGCCTCCATTCTCCAAGCTACGACCTCACAAGCATGAGGGGCACCAAGACACCCTACGGGAAAGGCCAGGCCTAAAGACAGGCTGAGTGATTGGCATCAAGGCAGGGAGGGACAAAACACGATGGAAGGGGCAGCCCCTCACACCCAGCACACCTGCAGAGCGCAGACCAGCCAGCCAAGAATGTGAGGAAATGAGGTCCCGTCTTCACAACGCACCCTCGAACCACACCACAGGAATGCCATGGGATGATCTCACGGATGACACAAAACCACTGGGACGCTTAGGCCAAGTGTTCTGCCCGCCCTGACATGCGCCACCAGCACCAAGCCTTTGGCCTCTAAGACTCTCACTTCAAAGCTGCCGCCAGGGCCAAGGGGACACGTCCTCGAGAGCAGGACATGAAGAGGGAGCGTTGCGGCCAGGGAAACACACCCCACCTCATTGCTGGCAGGGCTGGGGCAGGCAAGAGCTGCCTGCTGCCAAATGCCGTCCTGCCCCAAGGCCGTCCCGCCCCTCGCGCACCACCATAAAAGCCGGCCCAGCGCCTCTCTCCCTCACACACCTCTCCTCCTCACGCCTTCTCCTCCTCGCTCCCCAAGGTCAGCCGCAACCCCCTGACCCTCCTCCTCCTGCCCCACCTGGCCCCTCTCTCCCACCGTGCTCGGCCCCAGCCTCACCAGCCCTCACGCCTCCCCACCGCCGCGCACGCTCCCCACAGCCCCACACCACGCCTCCCCGCTCCACCGCCCTCCTCCAACCCCTTGCCCCCCCACGCCCCTCCGCTCTCTCAACACCCTCTCTTCCAGGGACCCTCCACACCACCCCCATGGCCTGCAACAGCCTCTGCAACCCCTGCGGACCCACCCCGCTGGCTAACAGCTGCAACGAGCCCTGTGTCAGGCAGTGCGAGGACTCCCGCGTCGTCATCCAGCCCTCCACCGTGGTGGTCACCCTGCCAGGACCCATCCTCAGCTCCTTCCCCCAGAGCACCGCCGTCGGATCCTCCTCATCGGCTGCCGTGGGCAACGAACTCAGCGCCCAGGGAGTGCCCATCTCCTCCGGCGGCTTCGGCCTCGGCTACGGCTTCGGAGGCCTGGGCTGCTACGGCGGCAGGAGAGGCTGCTACCCCTGCTAAGGGCCCTCGCCACCACCCCTGACACCAACCTCCCACACCCGGCAAGCCACGGCATGGATTGAGGACACCCCTCCAGGCCCTTGCAGGCCAATGGGCTTCCCATCCACGGCTCCTTCTCTCCAGGCACAAAGCAAGCAGGGAAGGGGCCAGCCCGGCCTACCTGCAAACACGGCCCATGGATCTCTTCCTCCGCTTCCCTCTTTGCATTGTGCCTTCTGCTATATCCATTTCTCTACGCTGCAAACACCTTCTCATAAGCCAGACACCACTGTGGATTTTTACTGTGATGCTCCCACTGCGGGCCAGGAATATCTTGGTGCTCTGGTGAGACCTACAGCAATCAAAGGACTTTGGCTGACGGCCATCCTACCGTCACATCAGACTGGCTCCTTTTCACTTGCTGCTCCTGTTTTTTCACTTTTCTTTTCTCAATAAATTCCTCCTGCATCCCAGCCTGTGATGCCTCCACTCCATTTCTTCTCCCAAGGTTCCACACAAAGTTCGGGCTCGACAGCCCATTGGATGGGTGGAAAAGGAGCACGGGACCTCTCTTAGAAAACTGGCTACCACCACCAAGAACATCACCACAGACTGACACTTGGGCTCTTCAAGAACGTGACACAAGCCCATCACCTGCTTTAGTTAAAGTCTCGGACATCACAACGCTCCCCTGCACACACCTCTAATGAGATCTCCCCATGCCAGCACACGCTTCACTATCTCTCTTCCCCACCATGACCCTCCAGTCCTCCCAGCAAACAGAATCACAGAAACATTGAATTTGTCAGGAAAGCTGGAGAGCATTGGCTTCAACCCCACTGCTCAGACAGGGCCAGCTCCAGCAGAGCTTATCCCAGACCATGGCCAGTCGGGGTTTCAGTATCTCCCAGGACCGAGACTCCGCCACCTCTTCCACACTTTGACCACCCTCACACGCAAAAAGCCTTGCCTTTTTTCTCCAGGGAATTCCATCTGCGGTCCATTGTGCCCACAGCCTCTTCTCTTAGTAGTGCGCACTGCTTCGAAGAGCTGGGCTTACTCCAATTCATTCCCTCCCGGCTGCGATTGAGGCACATTTATGGCCTCCTCCCTGCACTTCCTTATCTCCTGGCTAAACGCTCCCAGCTCTCTCAGTTTCCTCTCCTAGGAAGAAGGCTCCAGTCCCTGCAGCATCTCCCCTGGTGGCCTGCACTGCTCTTGCTCCAACAAGCCCCCGTCCTTCTCACACTGAGGAGCCCAGAACCGCACACAGCACTTCACACGGGACCTCACCAGTGCTGAGCAGAGAGGAAGGGTCACCGCCCTCAACCTGCTGGCAACGCTTCTCCAAATGCTGCCCTCGAGACTGGTGGGCCCTTTAGCCAAAAGGTTCATTGCCACCTCATGGGCCATTTGATCTCCACCAGAAGAACAATGTCCTTCCCTGCTTAGCTCCTTTCGAGGCAGTTGGCCCCAAGCCACTGCTTCTGCCTGGGAAGACTCCCCTCCCCAGAAACAGGACTTTGCATCTCCCCTCGCTCACCTCCATGACTGACATCCCTCTCTGTGCAGTGCAAGGAAATCAGGTACCTCCCGCAGCATTTCTGCTTCAAACCATCTTTCCCCATGGACAAATGTACAGCCCGTTACACAACCCCCTTTTTCTAAGGAGAGGGCACCTGTGAGTACACTGGCACCCCCAGCACAGCACAGCGTGCTTCTTGCCTGCCAGGACCTCCAGCACCCCTCCACACACAAGCCCCGTTTGGAGCACTGGGCAATCATCAACGGCACAAAATTTAACAAGAGCAAATGCCACGTTCTGCACCCAGGACCGAGGTGGACACTACACACCAGCAGAAATGGGGAGAGGAGGTGCTGGAGAGCGGCCCTGCAGAAAGGGCTGTGGGGCTGCTGGCTGACAGCAGGCTCAGTGTGAGTCAGCAGTGTCCTGGCAGCCAAGAGGCCAAAGCCCACCCCGGGGTGCATCAACCATCACCAGCCGGTCAAAAGAGCTGATTATCCCGCTGTAGTGAGCCTTGGTGACGCCTCTCCTTGAGTATCGTGGGCAGATCTGGGCCCTACCATCCCAAAAGGATGTGAAGGTCTTCAGTGCATCCCGAGGAGAGCAACAAAGCTGGTGGAAGGGCTGGAAGGCATGGCCTGTGAGGAGCGGCTAAGGAATTTGCGTTGGTCTAGTTTGGAGAGAAGGAGGCTGAGGAGGAACCTGATGGCTCTCTGTAGCTCCATGAGGAGGGGACGAGGAGAGGAAGGTGCTGAGCTCTTCTCCCTGGGATCCAGGGAAAGGAGTTGTGGGAATGGTTCAAAGCTGCATAAGGGAGATTCAGACTCAAAAGTAGAAAACAGTTCTTTACCGAGAGGGTGGTCAAACACAGGAACAGGCTTCCTGGAGAGGTGGTCAATGCCCCAAGCCCGTCAGCGTTTAAACGGCATTTGGAAAAACAATGCCCTTAATAACATGCTTTAACTTTTGGTCAGTCCCGAAGTGGTCAGGCAGCTGGACTAGATGATCACTGTAGGTCCTTTCCCACTGGACACTTCAAGTCCAGTCTAGTCCAGCCCAGTCTATTGTGCTCCATCAACCCCTTGGCATGCAAACATCCCCTCGAGGTTCTCGGGAGCAGTGCCCAGCGCAGCAGGCACGCCTCCCATTTCCCCTCCACTACGTCCAATCCCTCTCTGGCGCAACAAAGACTTGAGAAATGGCTGCGCACCACAGCATACGAGTGCCACGGGATGACCTCACTGATGACACAACACCTCTCCCATGCTTTGGCTGAGTCTCCAAATGCCCTGAGACACAACTTCCATGCAATTCGTCCCAAACACCTCCTCTCACTTCAAAGCTGCCGCCAGGGCCAAGGGGACACGTCCTCGAGAGCAGGACATGAAGAGGGAGCGTTGCGGCCAGGGAAACACACCCCACCTCATTGCTGGCAGGGCTGGGGCAGGCAAGAGCTGCCTGCTGCCAAATGCCGTCCTGCCCCAAGGCCGTCCCGCCCCTCGCGCACCACCATAAAAGCCGGCCCAGCGCCTCTCTCCCTCACACACCTCTCCTCCTCACGCCTTCTCCTCCTCGCTCCCCAAGGTCAGCCGCAACCCCCTGACCCTCCTCCTCCTGCCCCACCTGGCCCCTCTCTCCCACCGCGCTCGGCCCCAGCCTCACCAGCCCTCATGCCTCCCCACCGCCGCGCACGCTCCCCACAGCCCCACACCACCCCTCCCCGCTCCACCGCCCTCCTCCAACCCCTTGCGCCACCAACGCCCCTCCGCTCTCTCAACACCCTCTCTTCCAGGGACCCACCACACCAACCCCATGGCCTGCAACAGCCTCTGCAGCCCCTGCGGACCCACCCCGCTGGCTAACAGCTGCAACGAGCCCTGTGTCAGGCAGTGCGAGGACTCCCGCGTCGTCATCCAGCCCTCCACCGTGGTGGTCACCCTGCCGGGACCCATCCTCACCTCCTTCCCCCAGAGCACCGCCGTCGGATCCTCCTCATCGGCTGCCGTGGGCAACGAACTCAGCGCCCAGGGAGTGCCCATCTCCTCCGGCGGCTTCGGCCTCGGCTACGGCTTCGGCTATGGCTTCGGAGGCCTGGGCTGCTACGGCGGCAGGAGAGGCTGCTACCCCTGCTAAGGGCCCTCGCCACCACCCCTGACACAAACTTCCCACACCCAGGAAGCCACGGCATGGATTCAGGAGACACCTTCAGGCCCTTACAGGCCAATGGGCTTCCCATCCACTGGTTCTCCTCTCCAAGCACAAAGCAAGCAGGGAAAGGGCCAGCCTGGCCTGCCTGGAAACATGGCCCGTGGACCTCCTGCTCTTCTCCCATTTCCCTCTTTGCATTGTGCCTTCTGCTATGTCCACTACTCTACGCTGCAAACGCCTTCTCACAAGCCAGACACAACAGTGGACTTCCACTTTTCTGCTCCCACTGTGGGCCGGAAAGATCTCGGTGCTCTGGCGAGACCTACAGCAAGGAAAGGGCTTCGGCTAATGGTTGACCTACTGCCACCTCAGGCTGGCTCCCTTCCACTTGCCGCTCCTGTCTTTTCATTGCTTTTTTCCACAATAAAGTATTCCTGCATCCCATCCTCACATGCCTCCTCTGCCTTTCTTCTCCCAAGGGTCTGCCATCCTCACCCAGCACAAAGCCAGGGCTCAACAGGCCATTGGGGTGGGTGGAAACAGGACGCAAAACTCTCTACGAGGTATGTCCCCAGCAACAACAACCACTCAGAGCAGCACAAGGGGCCTTCTAGAAAGTGACACACGGTCACGTTCACTTGCCCAAACAAAGGGTTGGACATGCTTATGCGCTACTACCCAGGCCTGTGACACACGCTCTCCATGGCACCACGACTTGACCAACTC
This sequence comes from Leptosomus discolor, assembly GCF_034619465.1. Classification (NCBI taxonomy): domain Eukaryota; kingdom Metazoa; phylum Chordata; class Aves; order Leptosomiformes; family Leptosomidae; genus Leptosomus; species Leptosomus discolor. Next base: position 70,451,324 of record NC_141395.1, read on the forward strand.
TCTTCCCCTGCACAATTCTCTGGTCATAACAGCAATCAAAATGCAGGAAGTAGAACTACGAAGGAAACTCTAGAGATCATCTTGTTCATCCTTATCTACTGAAGCAGGGTCACGTCCAGAAGGCTATCCATGACCACGTCCACTCAGGATTTCAGTATCTCCAAGGGTGGAGATTCCAACACCTCCCTGCACAACTGGTTCCACTGATTGACCACCCTCTCACTGAAAAAGCCTTGCCTTCTGTCCAAGGCAATGGCACGTCTTGTCAGCTTTCTCCATTCACCCTTGTCCTGGCCGTGGGCAACCAGGAGAAGAGTCTGACTCCCCGGTCCTCATGCCCTCCTATCAGCAGTTCAGACACATTGATTACATCTCCCCTGCGCAGACTCGCCTCCTTGCTGGAAAGAACTCTCAGCTCTCTCAGATTCTCCTCGTGGAAAGGATGCCCCGTCCCTTCAGAGATTTGGTGGCCCTGCACTCAACTCACTCCACCAACTTCAGTTCCTTCTTCCATAGTGGAACCCTCAACTGCACACACAACTCCACACAGGGCCCCACCAGTGCTGAAGACAGAGCAAGATCACGTCCCCACGAACTGCTGGCAATGCTCTTCCCAACGCCGACCTGGAGACTCTTGGCCTCTTTTCCCTCAAGGCTGCATTGCTGCCTCGTTGTACGCTGCTTCTCCATCAGCACCACAAAGTCATGCTCAGCAAAGGTGCTTTCCAGCCTCTTGGCCACCACCGTGTCCTGATGCCCAGCGCTATTCCTGCCCAGATGCAGGACTTGGCATTTCCTCCTCTTCAACTTCAGGAGATTCCTCTCTGCCCCAATCTCCAGCATCTCCAGCTCCCTGTGAGTGTTGCCACAACCATCACATGCCTCAGCCACTCCACCATAGATTGCAGCATCTGCCAGCTTCCTCTGAAGGGGGCACTTGTCCCACTGCCCACATCATTGAGCAGGTTCTTCAGCATGGTTGGCCCCATGGGTCTGACTCCTGCGCTACTCCGTTTCACACTTGCCTCCAACTGCACCACAAGCCTCTCTGCTCAGCTGTTATACCTACTTTGATGTCCACCTCACTGGCCACTTACGCAATCCAGAATTTCTCATCTGGTTGTTGAGCATGGAAGGGCAGAAAGCGGCAAAGGCTTTATAGAAAACTCCAAGGAAACACCAGTCATGGCTGTCTCCTCATCCACAAAGCTACTCACTTCAAGCCAAAAGACATGGAGGTTAGTCAAACATGATTTTCCCTCCATAAATGGATACTGATCACTCCCCATCACCTTCTTGTTTTCCGGGGCTTGGCAGTGCTTTCCTGGACTATTTCCTCCATTACCTTTCCTCAAAATGATGTCAGGCAAGGCAGCCTTTGCTTTCCCAGAACTTCGTTGCTGATCTTCTTCAAGTAGCAGGTCTATGAGCTCCCTTCCAGGCCTCCGGAGCTGCTCCCACGCATCAGGACTTGCAGAAGGTCACGGAGAGCAGCCACCCAAGGACGTCGGCCAGCTCCCTCTGCATTCGTGGCTATGACCTCTCAGGCATCAATGACTTGGCTACATCCAGACGCAGAGCAATCCTTCCCACCTCCCTTCATCTTCCTCAGCAACAACCACTGCTCGCCTGACAAACAGCCTGCTAAACACTCCCCTTGGCTCCACTGGGGCAGGCCTTGCCCTTCACCAACCCTTATACACGCATCCACCACCACCACCAGGGCCTCGGCTCTGCAGACATGTCCTGCATCCTCGCCTCCAGTTCCCCTCGCCAATCTCCAAATCCTCTTTCTGACCGTCAAACCCTGTGCAGAGAAGGGGCCTCACCCCTCAGCACTCACCCCAAGTAAGGACCCCAAAGGCCCTGGCTCCCCTCCTGATGCTCCTACTCGCCCTCTGCCTGTCGATACAGTCACAAATTCTCCACAAACTCACCTGCCCTTGCACCGTATCCCATGTACATTCACAGAGCCACTAAGGGTTGAAAATACCTTTAACTTTATCGAGTCCAACCGTTAACCTAACACTGCCAAGTCCACCACTAAACCATGCCTCTAAGCATCACGCCTACACGTCCTTTAAACACCTCCCAGGATGGTGACTCCACAACCTCCCTCGGCAGCCTGTTCCACTACTTGATAACACTGGTGCTGATGGAATTGTCCCCAGTATCAATCTAGGCTTCCTCGGCACAACGTGAGGCCATTTCCTCCCCTCCTATCACTCCTCACTAGGAATAAGAGATTGACACCCAGTTCACTACAACCTCCTCTCGGGACTGACACCCACTTCACTACAACCTCCTCTCGGGAGATCGAAGGCAGTGATAAGGTCTCCCCTTGGATGTCCCCTTCTGTAAATTAAACATCCCCAGTTTCCTCAGCTGCTCCTCAGAAATCTTTTCTCTAGATCTTCACCAGCTTTCTTCTACTTGGTTAGAAGCATCATACCACAGCCCCGGCTGCAAACATGCCTGACTCAGCTAAGAGGAGTTATACAGATGGGCCAACACAAGCCATTGGGGGCCACGGATGGCTTCCCCACATCACAGGGATTGATAGCTCTGACCCAGGGCAGACAGGACAACGTCCTGCTCTCACAAACAGCCCTCCTCTGGCTGCATCAACTGCCAGACCACAGAGGGCTCCAGGGGGCACAAGCCCAACCTGGCAGCCTCCGTTCTCCAAGCTACGACCTCACAAGCATGAGGGGCACCAAGACACCCTACGGGAAAGGCCAGGCCTAAAGACAGGCTGAGTGATTGGCATCAAGGCAGGGAGGGACAAAACACTATGGAAGGGGCAGCCCCTCACACCCAGCACACCTGCAGAGCGCAGACCAGCCAGCCAAGAATGCGAGGAAATGAGGTCCCGTCTTCACAACGCACCCACAAACCACACCACACGAGTGCCATGGGATGATCTCACGGATGACACAAAACCACTGGGACGCTTAGGCCAAGTGTTCTGCCCGCCCTGACACGCGCCACCAGCACCAAGCCTTTGGCCTCTAAGACTCTCACTTCAAAGCTGCCGCCAGGGCCAAGGGGACACGTCCTCGAGAGCAGGACATGAAGAGGGAGCGTTGCGGCCAGGGAAACACACCCCACCTCATTGCTGGCAGGGCTGGGGCAGGCAAGAGCTGCCTGCTGCCAAATGCCGTCCTGCCCCAAGGCCGTCCCGCCCCTCGCGCACCACCATAAAAGCCGGCCCAGCGCCTCTCTCCCTCACACACCTCTCCTCCTCACGCCTTCTCCTCCCCGCTCCCCAAGGTCAGCAGCAACCCCCTGATACTCCTCCTCCTGCCCCACCTGGCCCCTCTCTCCCACCGTGCTCGGCCCCAGCCTCACCAGCCCTCACGCCTCCCCACCGCCGCGCACGCTCCCCACAGCCCCTCACCACCCCTCCCCGCTCCACCGCCCTCCTCCAACCCCTCGCGCCCCCACGCCCCTCCGCTCTCTCAACACCCTCTCTTCCAGGGACCCTCCACACCACCCCCATGGCCTGCAACAGCCTCTGCAGCCCCTGCGGACCCACCCCGCTGGCTAACAGCTGCAACGAGCCCTGTGTCAGGCAGTGCGAGGACTCCCGCGTCGTCATCCAGCCCTCCACCGTGGTGGTCACCCTGCCAGGACCCATCCTCAGCTCCTTCCCCCAGAGCACCGCCGTCGGATCCTCCTCATCGGCTGCCGTGGGCAACGAACTCAGCGCCCAGGGAGTGCCCATCTCCTCCGGCGGCTTCGGCCTCGGCTACGGCTTCGGAGGCCTGGGCTGCTACGGCGGCAGGAGAGGCTGCTACCCCTGCTAAGGGCCCTCGCCACCACCCCTGACACCAACCTCCCACACCCGGCAAGCCACGGCATGGATTGAGGACACCCCTCCAGGCCCTTGCAGGCCAATGGGCTTCCCATCCACGGCTCCTTCTCTCCAGGCACAAAGCAAGCAGGGAAGGGGCCAGCCCGGCCTGCCTGCAAACACGGCCCATGGATCTCTTCCTCTTATTCCGCTTCCCTCTTTGCATTGTGCCTTCTGCTATATCCATTTCTCTACGCTGCAAACACCTTCTCATAAGCCAGACACCACTGTGGATTTTTACTGTGATGCTCCCACTGCGGGCCAGGAATATCTTGGTGCTCTGGTGAGACCTACAGCAATCAAAGGACTTTGGCTGACGGCCATCCTACCGTCACGTCAGACTGGCTCCTTTTCACTTGCTGCTCCTGTTTTTTCACTTTTCTTTTCTCAATAAATTTCTCCTGCATCCCAGCCTGTGATGCCTCCACTCCATTTCTTCTCCCAAGGTTCCACACAAAGTTCGGGCTCGACAGCCCATTGGATGGGTGGAAAAGGAGCACGGGACCTCTCTTAGAAAACTGGCTACCACCACCAAGAACATCACCACAGACTGACACTTGGGCTCTTCAAGAACGTGACACAAGCCCATCACCTGCTTTAGTTAAAGTCTCGGACATCACAACGCTCCCCTGCACACACCTCTGATGAGATCTCCCCATGCCAGCACACTCTTCACTATCTCTCTTCCCCACCATGACCCTCCAGTCCTCCCAGCAAACAGAATCACAGAAACATTGAATTTGTCAGGAAAGCTGGAGAGCATTGGCTTCAACCCCACTGCTCAGACAGGGCCAGCTCCAGCAGAGCTTATCTCAGACCATGGCCAGTCGGGGTTTCAGTATCTCCCAGGACCGAGACTCCACCACCTCTTCCACACTTTGACCACCCTCACACGCAAAAAGCCTTGCCTTTTTTCCCCAGGGAATTCCATCTGCTTTCGCTTATGATCACAGCCCCTTGTCTTACTAGTGCACACTGATTCCAAGAGCCGGGCTCCCTCAATTTCATTCCCTCCCGGCTGCGATTTAGGCATATTTATGGCCTCCTCCCTGCACTTCCTTATCTCCTGGCTAAACGCTCCCAGCTCTCTCAGCTTCCTCTCCTAGGAAGGAGGCTCCAGTCCCTGCAGCATCTCCCCTGGTGGCCTGCACTGCTCTTGCTCCAACAAGCCCCTGACCTTCTCACACTGAGGAGCCCAGAACCGCACACAGCACTTCACATGGGACCTCACCAGTGCTGAGCAGAGAGGAAGGGTCACCGCCCTCAACCTGCTGGCAACGCTTCTCCAAATGCTGCCCTCGAGACTGGTGGGCCCTTTAGCCAAAAGGTTCATTGCCACCTCATGGGCCATTTGATCTCCACCAGGACCACAAGATCCTGCTCTGCTAAGCTGCTTTCTCTCCAGTTGGCCCCCAGCCTCTTCTTCTGCATGGGATTGACTCTTCCCCAGAAACAGGACTTTGCATCTCTCCTCGCTCACCTCCAAGACAGACATCCCTCTCTGTGTAGTGCAAGGAAATCAGGTACCTCCCGCAGCATTTCTGCTTCAAACCATCTTTCCCCATGGACGTATGTACAGCCAGTTACACAACCTCCTTTTTCTGGGGGCACCTGTGAATCCACTGGCACCCCCAGCACAGCCCAGCGTGCTTCTTGCCTGCCAGGCCCTCCAGCACCCCTCCACACACAAGCCCCGTTTGGAGCACTGGGCAATCATCAACGGCACAAAATTTAACAAGAGCAAATGCCACGTTCTGCACCCAGGACCGAGGTGGACACTACACACCAGCAGAAATGGGGAGAGGAGGTGCTGGAGAGCGGCCCTGCAGAAAGGGCTGTGGGGCTGCTGGCTGACAGCAGGCTCAGTGTGAGTCAGCAGTGTCCTGGCAGCCAAGAGGCCAAAGCCCACCCCGGGGTGCATCAACCATCACCAGCCGGTCAAAAGAGCTGATTATCCTGCTGTAGTGAGCCTTGGTGACGCCTCTCCTTGAGTATCGTGGGCAGATCTGGGCCCTACCATCCCAAAAGGATGTGAAGGTCTTCAGTGCATCCCGAGGAAGGCAACAGAGCTGGTGGAAGGGCTGGAAGGCATGGCCTGTGAGGAGCGGCTAAGGAATTTGCGTTGGTCTAGTTTGGAGAGAAGGAGGCTGAGGAGGAACCTGATGGCTCTCTGTAGCTCCATGAGGAGGGGACGAGGAGAGGAAGGTGCTGAGCTCTTCTCCCTGGGATCCAGGGAAAGGAGTTGTGGGAATGGTTCAAAGCTGCATAAGGGAGATTCAGACTCAAGAGTAGAAAACAGTTCTTTACCGAGAGGGTGGTCAAACACAGGAACAGGCTTCCTGGAGAGGTGGTCAATGCCCCAAGCCCGTCAGCGTTTAAACGGCATTTGGAAAAACAATGCCCTTAATAACATGCTTTAACTTTTGGTCAGTCCCGAAGTGGTCAGGCAGCTGGACTAGATGATCACTGTAGGTCCTTTTTCACTGGACACTTCTAGTCCAGTCTAGTCCAGCCCAGTCTATTGTGCTCCATCAACCCCTTGGCATGCAAACATCCCCTCGAGGTTCTCGGGAGCAGTGCCCAGCGCAGCAGGCACGCCTCCCATTTCCCCTCCACTACGTCCAATCCCTCTCTGGCGCAACAAAGACTTGAGAAATGGCTGCGCACCACAGCATACGAGTGCCACGGGATGACCTCACTGATGACACAACACCTCTCCCATGATTTGGCTGAGTCTCCAAATGCCCTGAGACACAACTTCCATGCAATTCGTCCCAAACACCTCCTCTCACTTCAAAGCTGCCGCCAGGGCCAAGGGGACACGTCCTCGAGAGCAGGACATGAAGAGGGAGCGTTGCGGCCAGGGAAACGCACCCCACCTCATTGCTGGCAGGGCTGGGGCAGGCAAGAGCTGCCTGCTGCCAAATGCCGTCCTGCCCCAAGGCCGTCCCGCCCCTCACGCACCACCATAAAAGCCGGCCCAGCGCCTCTCTCCCTCACACACCTCTCCTCCTCACGCCTTCTCCTCCTCGCTCCCCAAGGTCAGCCGCAACCCCCTGACCCTCCTCCTCCTGCCCCACCTGGCCCCTCTCTCCCACCGCGCTCGGCCCCAGCCTCACCAGCCCTCACGCCTCCCCACCGCCGCGCACGCTCCCCACAGCCCCACACCACCCCTCCCCGCTCCACCGCCCTCCTCCAACCCCTCGCGCCCCCACGCCCCTCCGCTCTCTCAACACCCTCTCTTCCAGGGACCCTCCAAACCACCCCCATGGCCTGCAACAGCCTCTGCAGCCCCTGCGGACCCACCCCGCTGGCTAACAGCTGCAATGAGCCCTGTGTCAGGCAGTGCGAGGACTCCCGTGTCGTCATCCAGCCTCCTGCCGTGCTGGTCACCCTGCCAGGACCCATCCTCACCTCCTCCCCGCAGAGCACCGCCGTCGGATCCTCCTCATCGGCTGCCGTGGGCAACGTCCTCAGCGCCCAGGGAGTGCCCATCTCCTCCGGCGGCTTCGGCCTCGGCTACGGCCTCGGCTATGGTTTCGGAGGCCTGGGCTGCTACGGCGGCAGGAGAGGCCGCTACCCCTGCTAAGGGCCCTCGCCACCACCCCTGACACCAACCTCCCACACCTGGGAAGCCACGGCATGGATTGAGGGCACGATTCCAGACCCTCCCGCTCTGTATGGCTGGAAAACACCAGCGCACTTGAAAAATCTCCCGCAAGCAAAGGACTTCAGCTGACGCTCACCTTACTTGAATTTCAGACCGGCTCCCTTCTTCATGCCGCTCCTAATTATCACTTTGTTTTTTCCTCAATAAAGTTCTCTTGCATCCCAGCCTCACGTGCCTCCTCTTCCTTTCTTCTCCCAAGGGTCTGCCAACCTCACCCAGCACAAAGCCAGGGCTCAACAGGCCATCGGGGTGGGTGGAAAATGGCCTCAAACCTCTCTTACAAGGTATGTCCCCAGCAACGACAACTCAGAGCAGCACAAGGGGCCTTCCAGAACATGACACACGCCCTTCGCTCGCACAAACCAATGCTTGGACATGCTAATGCACTTCTACACACGCCTAATATTCAAGCTCCCCATCAAACATGCTCTTGACCAACTCTCTTCCACAGCACAAATCTCTGGCCATCACAGCAAGAAAATACAAGAAGCAGAAACACTCAGTACTCAAGCAACATACGGAGATCATCTTGTTCATTCCAATCTGCTGATGTGTGGTCAGCTCCGGAAAGCTGTCTATGATCACGTCCATTCAGGATTTCAGTACCTCCAAGGATGGAGATTCCAACACAACTCTGCACAACCGGTTCCATTGTTTGAACACCCGCTCACAGAAAAAGCCTTGTCTTCTCTTCATGGCAATGGCACATCTTGTCAGCTGTCTCCATTCACCCTTGCCGTGGCCGTGGGCAACCAGGAGAAGAGTCTGACTCCGCAGTTCTCATGACCTTCCATGAGCGGTTTAGACACAGTGATGACATCTCCCCTGCGCAGACTCGCCTCCTTGTTGGAAAGAACTCCCAGCTCTCTCGGATTCTCCTCATGGAAAGGATGCCCCGTCCCTTCAGAGTTTTGGTGGCCCTGCACTCAACTTGCTCCACCAACTCTGGGTCCTTCTTCATTAGGGGAACCCTCAACTGAACACTTTACCCCAACAGGGCCTCACCAGTGCTGAAGGCACAGCAAGATCACTTCCCCTCCAACTGCTGGCAATGCTCTTCCCAACACCGCCCTGGAGACTCTTGGCCTCTTTTCCCTCAAGGCTGCATTGCTGCCTCGTAGCCCGCTGCTTCTCCATCAGCACCACAAAGTCATGCTCAGCAAAGGTGCTTCCTGGCGTCTTGGCCACCACCATGTCCTGCTGCCCAGTGCTATTCCTCCTCAGATGCAGGACTTGGCATTTCCTCCTCTTCAACTTCAGGAGATTCCTCTCTGCCCCCGTCTCCAGCCTCACCAGCTCCCTCTGAAGGGTGCCACAGCCATCCCGTGCCTCAGCCACTTTGACACATAATGCATCATCCGTCCACTTGCTGAGGGGGCACTTATCCTACTGCCCGTGTCATTGAGCAGGGTCTTCAACAAGGTTGGCCCCATGGATCTGGCACCTGGGCCTCACCACTTGACACTTGCCTCACACTGCACGTGAGGCCACTCACCACAAGTCTCTGGGCCCAGCCCTCCCACCACTTTGCAGCCCACCTCACTGGCCATTTACACAACCCATCATTTCTTGGCTGGTTGGCGAGACTGCAAGGGGAGAAAGCGGTTACGTCTTTATGGAAACTCCAGGGAAAGACCTGCCACAGCTCTCTCCTTGTCCACAAAGCCACACACTTCAAGGTAGAAGACACAGAGGTCGGTCCAGCATCATGACCACTTCATAAATCCATGCTGATCGCTTGCCATCACCATCTTGTTTTTCTGGGGCTTGGCAGGGCTTTCCAGAAACATTTCCTATATCATATTCCGTGAGAATTATGTCAAGGTTACGCAGCCTCCAATTTATAAGATCTTCCTTCAACACACAAGAGCTCTGAGCTCTCTTCCATCCACAAAATGCTCCCAGCCACCAGGAGTTTCACAAGATAATGGAGAGTAGCCACCCAAGGACATCAGCCAGCTCCCTCAGCATTCGTGACTACGAACTCTCAGGCCTCAGCGACTTGGCTACATCCAGACGCACAGCAATCCTTCCTACCTCCCTTCATCGTCCTCAGCAACAACCACTGCTCGCCTGACAAACAGCCTGCAAAACACTCCCCTCGGCTCCACTGGGGCAGGCCTTGCCCTTCACCAACCCTTCCGCACGCATCCACCACCACCACCAGGGCCTCCGCTCTGCACACAGGTGCTGCATGCTCACCTCCACTTCCCCTCGGCAATCTCCAAATCCTCTTTCTGGGGCATCCTGTTCCATTGCGTGATAACTCCTTTGGTGTTGAAATTGTCCCTAATATCCAATCTACACCTCCCGCGGTGCAAGTTGAGGCTGTTTCCACTCCTCATCACTTCTCACTAGGGATAAGAGACTGACACTCACATCGCTACAACCTCCTTTCACGTTGTGACAGAGAAAACTTCTCCCCTCAGCTGTTACCTTCAGCAAACTAAAGACCCCCAGTTCCCTCAGCCACTCCTCATAAGACGTGTTCTCCAGATCCTTCACCACGTCCTTGCTCTTCTTTGGACACATCATACCAGAGCTCAGGCTGCAAACATGCGTACCCTAGCTAAGCAGATTGATAAAGAGAGGACAACACAAGACTTTGGGGACCACGGATGGCCTCCCGACATCACAGGGCTTGAGAGCTCTGACCCAGGGCTGCCAAGACAACGTCCTGCTCTCACAAACAGCCCTCCTCTGGCTGGTTCAACTGTCAGCCCATGGAGGGCTCCAGGGGGCACAAGCCCATACTGGCAGCCTCCTTTCTCCAGGAGGATAGGACCTCACAAGAATGAGGGGCACCAAGACAGCCTACGGGAAAGGCCAGGTCTAAAGACAGGCTGAGTGATTGGCATCAAGGCAGGGAGGGACAAAACGCGACCGAAGCGGCAGCCCCTCACGCCCAGCACACCTGCAGAGCCCAGACCAGCCTGCCAGGACTGCGAGGAAATGGGGTCCCCTCTTCACAACGCACCCTCAAACCACACCACAGGAATGCCATGGGATGATCTCACGGATGACACAAAACCACTCGGACGCTTAGGCCACGTGTTCTGCCCGCCCTGACACGCGCCACCAGCACCAAGCCTTTGGCCTCTAAGACTCTCACTTCAAAGCTGCCGCCAGGGCCAAGGGGACACGTCCTCGAGAGCAGGACATGAAGAGGGAGCGTTGCGGCCAGGGAAACACACCCCACCTCATTGCTGGCAGGGCTGGGGCAGGCAAGAGCTGCCTGCTGCCAAATGCCGTCCTGCCCCAAGGCCGTCCCGCCCCTCGCGCACCACCATAAAAGCCGGCCCAGCGCCTCTCTCCCTCACACACTTCTCCTCCTCACGCCTTCTCCTCCTCGCTCCCCAAGGTCAGCCGCAACCCCCTGACCCTCCTCCTCCTGCCCCACCTGGCCCCTCTCTCCCACCGCGCTCGGCCCCAGCCTCACCAGCCCTCACGCCTCCCCACCGCCGCGCACGCTCCCCACAGCCCCACACCACCCCTCCCCGCTCCACCGCCCTCCTCCAACCCCTTGCCCCCCCACGCCCCTCCGCTCTCTCAACACCCTCTCTTCCAGGGACCCTCCACACCACCCCCATGGCCTGCAACAGCCTCTGCAGCCCCTGCGGACCCACCCCGCTGGCTAACAGCTGCAACGAGCCCTGTGTCAGGCAGTGCGAGGACTCCCGCGTCGTCATCCAGCCCTCCACCGTGGTGGTCACCCTGCCAGGACCCATCCTCAGCTCCTTCCCCCAGAGCACCGCCGTCGGATCCTCCTCATCGGCTGCCGTGGGCAACGAACTCAGCGCCCAGGGAGTGCCCATCTCCTCCGGCGGCTTCGGCCTCGGCTACGGCTTCGGAGGCCTGGGCTGCTACGGTGGCAGGAGAGGCTGCTACCCCTGCTAAGGGCCCTCGCCACCACCCCTGACACCAACCTCCCACACCCAGCAAGCCACGGCATGGATTGAGGACACCCCTCCAGGCCCTTGCAGGCCAATGGGCTTCCCATCCACGGCTCCTTCTCTCCAGGCACAAAGCAAGCAGGGAAGGGGCCAGCCCGGCCTGCCTGCAAACACGGCCCATGGATCTCTTCTTCCGCTTCCCTCTTTGCATTGTGCCTTCTGCTATATCCATTTCTCTACGCTGCAAACACCTTCTCATAAGCCAGACACCACTGTGGATTTCTACTGTGATGCTCCCACTGCGGGCCAGGAATATCTTGGTGCTCTGGTGAGACCTACAGCAATCAAAGGACTTTGGCTGATGGCCATCCTACCGTCACGTCAGACTGGCTCCTTTTCACTTGCTGCTCCTGTTTTTTCACTTTTCTTTTCTCAATAAATTTCTCCTGCATCCAAGCCTGTGATGCCTCCACTCCATTTCTTCTCCCAAGGTTCCACACAAAGTTCGGGCTCGACAGCCCATTGGATGGGTGGAAAAGGAGCACGGGACCTCTCTTAGAAAACTGGCTACCACCACCAAGAACATCACCACAGACTGACACTTGGGCTCTTCAAGAACGTGACACAAGCCCATCACCTGCTTTAGTTAAAGTCTCGGACATCACAACGCTCCCCTGCACACACCTCTGATGAGATCTCCCCATGCCAGCACACGCTTCACTATCTCTCTTCCCCACCATGACCCTCCAGTCCTCCCAGCAAACAGAATCACCGAAACATTGAATTTGTCAGGAAAGCTGGAGAGCATTGGCTTCAACCCCACTGCTCAGACAGGGCCAGCTCCAGCAGAGCTTATCTCAGACCATGGCCAGTCGGGGTTTCAGTATCTCCCAGGACCGAGACTCCACCACCTCTTCCACACTTTGACCACCCTCACACGCAAAAAGCCTTGCCTTTTTTCCCCAGGGAATTCCATCTGCTTTCGCTTATGATCACAGCCTCTTCTCTTACTAGTGCGCACTGCTTCGAAGAGCTGGGCTTACTCCAATTCATTCCCTCCCGGCTGCGATTGAGGCACATTTATGGCCTCCTCCCTGCACTTCCTTATCTCCTGGCTAAACGCTCCCAGCTCTCTCAGTTTCCTCTCCTAGGAAAAAGGCTCCAGTCCCTGCAGCATCTCCCCTGGTGGCCTGCACTGCTCTTGCTCCAACAAGCCCCTGACCTTCTCACACTGAGGAGCCCAGAACCGCACACAGCACTTCACACGGGACCTCATCAGTGCTGAGCAGAGAGGAAGGGTCACCGCCCTCAACCTGCTGGCAACGCTCCTCCAAATGCTGCCCTCGAGACTGGTGGGCCCTTTAGCCAAAAGGTTCATTGCCACCTCATGGGCCATTTGATCTCCACCAGGACCACAAGATCCTGCTCTGCTAAGCTGCTTTCTCTCCAGTTGGCCCCCAGCCTCTTCTTCTGCATGGGATTGACTCTTCCCCAGAAACAGGACTTTGCATCTCTCCTCGCTCACCTCCAAGACAGACATCCCTCTCTGTGTAGTGCAAGGAAATCAGGTACCTCCCGCAGCATTTCTGCTTCAAACCATCTTTCCCCATGGACGTATGTACAGCCCGTTACACAACCTCCTTTTTCTGGGGGCACCTGTGAATCCACTGGCACCCCCAGCACAGCCCAGCGTGCTTCTTGCCTGCCAGGCCCTCCAGCACCCCTCCACACACAAGCCCCGTTTGGAGCACTGGGCAATCATCAACGGCACAAAATTTAACAAGAGCAAATGCCACGTTCTGCACCCAGGACCGAGGTGGACGCTGCACACCAGCAGAAATGGGGAGAGGAGGTGCTGGAGAGCGGCCCTGCAGAAAGGGCTGTGGGGCTGCTGGCTGACAGCAGGCTCAGTGTGAGTCAGCAGTGTCCTGGCAGCCAAGAGGCCAAAGCCCACCCCGGGGTGCATCAACCATCACCAGCCGGTCAAAAGAGCTGATTATCCCGCTGTAGTGAGCCTTGGTGACGCCTCTCCTTGAGTATCGTGGGCAGATCTGGGCCCTACCATCCCAAAAGGATGTGAAGGTCTTCAGTGCATCCCGAGGAAAGCAACAAAGCTGGTGGAAGGGCTGGAAGGCATGGCCTGTGAGGAGCGGCTAAGGAATTTGCGTTGGTCTAGTTTGGAGAGAAGGAGGCTGAGGAGGAACCTGATGGCTCTCTGTAGCTCCATGAGGAGGGGACGAGGAGAGGAAGGTGCTGAGCTCTTCTCCCTGGGATCCAGGGAAAGGAGTTGTGGGAATGGTTCAAAGCTGCATAAGGGAGATTCAGACTCAAGAGTAGAAAACAGTTCTTTACCGAGAGGGTGGTCAAACACAGGAACAGGCTTCCTGGAGAGGTGGTCAATGCCCCAAACCCGTCAGCGTTTAAACGGCATTTGGAAAAACAATGCCCTTAATAACATGCTTTAACTTTTGGTCAGTCCCAAAGTGGTCAGGCAGCTGGACTAGATGATCACTGTAGGTCCTTTCCCACTGGACACTTCTAGTCCAGTCTAGTCCAGCCCAGTCTATTGTGCTCCATCAACCCCTTGGCATGCAAACATCCCCTCGAGGTTCTCGGGAGCAGTGCCCAGCGCAGCAGGCACGCCTCCCATTTCCCCTCCACTACGTCCAATCCCTCTCTGGCGCAACAAAGACTTGAGAAATGGCTGCGCACCACAGCATACGAGTGCCACGGGATGACCTCACTGATGACACAACACCTCTCCCATGATTTGGCTGAGTCTCCAAATGCCCTGAGACACAACTTCCATGCAATTCGTCCCAAACACCTCCTCTCACTTCAAAGCTGCCGCCAGGGCCAAGGGGACACGTCCTCGAGAGCAGGACATGAAGAGGGAGCGTTGCGGCCAGGGAAACACACCCCACCTCATTGCTGGCAGGGCTGGGGCAGGCAAGAGCTGCCTGCTGCCAAATGCCGTCCTGCCCCAAGGCCGTCCCGCCCCTCACGCACCACCATAAAAGCCGGCCCAGCGCCTCTCTCCCTCACACACCTCTCCTCCTCACGCCTTCTCCTCCCCGCTCCCCAAGGTCAGCCGCAACCCCCTGACCCTCCTCCTCCTGCCCCACCTGGCCCCTCTCTCCCACCGCGCTCGGCCCCAGCCTCACCAGCCCTCACGCCTCCCCACCGCCGCGCACGCTCCCCACAGCCCCACACCACCCCTCCCCGCTCCACCGCCCTCCTCCAACCCCTCGCGCCCCCACGCCCCTCCGCTCTCTCAACACCCTCTCTTCCAGGGACCCTCCACACCACCCCCATGGCCTGCAACAGCCTCTGCAGCCCCTGCGGACCCACCCCGCTGGCTAACAGCTGCAACGAGCCCTGTGTCAGGCAGTGCGAGGACTCCCGCGTTGTCATCCAGCCCTCCACCGTGGTGGTCACCCTGCCAGGACCCATCCTCACCTCCTTCCCCCAGAGCACCGCCGTCGGATCCTCCTCATCGGCTGCCGTGGGCAACGAACTCAGCGCCCAGGGAGTGCCCATCTCCTCCGGCGGCTTCGGCCTCGGCTACGGCTTCGGCTATGGCTTCGGAGGCCTGGGCTGCTACGGCGGTAGGAGAGGCCGCTACCCCTGCTAAGGGCCCTCGCCACCACCCCTGACACCAACCTCCCACACCCGGCAAGCTACGGCATGGATTGAGGACTCACCGCCAGGCCCTTGCAGGCCGATGGGCTTCCCATCCATGGCTCCTTCTCTCCAGGCACAAAGCAAGCAGGGAAGGAGCCAGCCCGACCTGTCTGGAAAAGCGGCCCATGGATCTCTTCCTCTTCTTCCGCTTCCCTCTTTGCGTTGTGCCTTCTGCTATGTCCACTACTCTATGCTGCAAACGCCTTCTTACAAGCCAAACACCACTGGGGATTTCCACTGTTCCGCTCCCACTGCAGGCCAGGAAGATCATGGTTCTCTGCTGAGACCTACAGGAAGGAAAGGACTTTGGCTGATGGTCGACCTACTGACAGCTCAGACCAGCTCCTTCCACTTGCCGCTCTTGCATTTTCACTCTTTGTTTTCCTCAATAAACATCTTCATCCCAGCCTGACATGTGTCCACTCCATTTCTTCTCCCAGGGCTCTGACATCTTCAACCAGCACAAACCTGGGGCTCAACAAGCCATCGGGCTACGTGAAAAAGGGCCATGGGACCTCTCTTAGAAAATAGGTTATGGCCATCCACAGCATCAAAAACTGATACTTGGGGTCTTCAAGAATGTGACACAAGCCCATCACCTGCTTTAGTTAAAGTCTCGGACATCGCAACGCTCCCCTGCACACACCTCTGATGAGATCTCCCCATGCCAGCACACGCTTCACTATCTCTCTTCCCCACCATGACCCTCCAGCCCTCCCAGCAAACAGAATCACAGAACCATTGAATTCATCAGGAACTCTGGAGAGCGTTGGCTTCAACCACACCGCTCAAACAGGGCCAGTTCCAGCAGAGGTTATCCAGGACTACGGCCAGTCAGGGTTTCAGTATCTCCCAGGACACAGACTCCACCACCTCTTCCACACTTGGACCACCCTCACACGCAAAAAGCCTTGCCTTCTTTCCCCAGGGAATTCCATCTGCTTTCCATTGTGCCCACAGCCTCTTCTCTTACTAGTGCGCACTGCTTCAAAGCGACGGGATCCCTCCACTTCATTCCCTCCCGGCTGCGATTTAGGCCCATTCATGGCCTCCTCCCTGCATTTCCTTATCTCCTGGCTAAACGCTCCCAGCTCTCTCAGATTCCTCTCCTAGGAAGGAGGCTCCAGCCCCTGCACCATCTCCCATGGTGGCCTGCACTCTCTTGCTCCAACAAGCCCCTGACCTTCTCACACTGAGGAGCCCAGAACCGCACACAGCACTTCACACAGGACCTCACCAGTGCTGAGCAGAGAGGAAGGGTCACCGCCCTCAACCTGCTGGCAACGCTTCTCCAAATGCTGCCCTCGAGACCCGTGGACCCTTTAGCCAAAAGGTTCATTGCCACCTCATGGGCCATATGTTCTCCACCAGGAACACAAGATCCTGCTCTGCTAAGCTGCTTTCTCTACAGTTGGCCCCCCAGCCACTGCTTCTACCTGGGATTGGCTCCTCCCCAGAAACAGGACTTTGCATCTCCCCTCGCTCACCTCCATGACAGACATTCCTCTGTGCAGTGCAACGAAATCAGGTACCTCCCGCAGCATTTCTGCTTCAAACCATCTTTCCCCATGGACGTATGTACAGCCTGTTGCACAACTCTCTCTTTCAGGGGAGGGGGGCACCTGTGAGTCCACTGGCACCTCCAGCACAGCCCAGCGTGCCTCTTGCCTGCCAGGCCCTCCAGCACCCCTCCACTCACAAGCCCCGTTTGGAGCACTGGGCAATCATCAACGGCACAAAATTTAACAAGAGCAAATGCCACGTTCTGCACCCAGGACCGGGGTGAACGCTGCACACCAGCAGAAATGGGGAGAGGAGGTGCTGGAGAGCGGCCCTGCAGAAAGGGCTGTGGGGCTGCTGGCTGACAGCAGGCTCAGTGTGAGTCAGCAGTGCCCTGGCAGCCAAGAGGCCAAAGCCCACCCCGGGGTGCATCAACCATCACCAGCCGGTCAAAAGAGCTGATTATCCCGCTGTAGTGAGCCTTGGTGCCGCCTCTCCTTGAGTATTGTGTGTAGATCTGGGTCCTACCATCTCAAAAGGATGTGAAGGTCTTCAGTGCATCCCGAGGAGGGCAACAGAGCTGGTGGAAGGGCTGGAAGGCATGGCCTGTGAGGAGCGGCTAAGGAATTTGCGTTGGTCTAGTTTGGAGAGAAGGAGGCTGAGGAGAGACCTCATGGCTCTCTGCAGCTTCCTGAGGACGGGACACGGAGAGGAAGGTGCTGAGCTCTTCTCCCTGGGATCCAGGGAGAGGATTTGTCGGAATGGTTCAAAACTGCATCAGGGAGGTTCAGACTCGAGAGTAGAAAATAGTTCTTTATCGAGAGGGTGGTCAAACACAGGAACAGGCTTCCTGGAGAGGTGGTCAATGCCCCAAGCCCGTCAGCGTTTAAGCGGCATTTGGAGAAACAATGCCCTTAATAACATGCTTTAACTTTTGGTCAGTCCCAAAGTGGTCAGGCAGCTGGACTAGATGATCACTGTAGGATCTTTCCCAATGGACTCTTCTAGTCCAGTCTAGTCCAGCCCAGTCTATTGTGCTCCATCAACCCCTTGGCATGCAAACATCCCCTCGAGGTTCTCGGGAGCAGTGCCCAGCGCAGCAGGCACGCCTCCCATTTCCCCTCCACTACGTCCAATCCCTCTCTTGCCCCACAAGGACCTGAGAAATGATCGCAGGCAACAGGATGCGAGTGCCAAGGGATGACCTCACTGCTGACACCCCAATTCTCCCATTGTTTATTTACATCTCCAAATGCCCTGACACAGAACTTCCATGCAAATTCACCCAAACACCTCCTCTCACCTCAAAGCTGCCGCCAGGGCCAAGGGGACACGTCCTCGAGAGCAGGACATGAAGAGGGAGCGTTGCGGCCAGGGAAACACACCCCACCTCATTGCTGGCAGGGCTGGGGCAGGCAAGAGCTGCCTGCTGCCAAATGCCGTCCTGCCCCAAGGCCGTCCCGCCCCTCGCGCACCACCATAAAAGCCGGCCCAGCGCCTCTCTCCCTCACACACCTCTCCTCCTCTCGCCTTCTCCTCCCCGCTCCCCAAGGTCAGCCGCAACCCCCTGACCCTCCTCCTCCTGCCCCACCTGGCCCCTCTCTCCCACCGCGCTCGGCCCCAGCCTCACCAGCCCTCACGCCTTCCCACCGCCGCGCAAGCTCCCCACAGCCCCACACCACGCCTCCCCGCTCCACCGCCCTCCTCCAACCCCTCACAACCCCCACGCCCCTCCGCTCTCTCAACACCCTCTCTTCCAGGGACCCTCCACACCACCCCCATGGCCTGCAACAGCCTCTGCAGCCCCTGCGGACCCACCCCGCTGGCTAACAGCTGCAACGAGCCCTGTGTCAGGCAGTGCGAGGACTCCCGTGTCGTCATCCAGCCCTCCACCGTGGTGGTCACCCTGCCGGGTCCCATCCTCACCTCCTTCCCCCAGAGCACCGCCGTCGGATCCTCCTCATCGGCTGCCGTGGGCAACGAACTCAGCGCCCAGGGAGTGCCCATCTCCTCCGGCGGCTTCGGCCTCGGCTACGGCTTCGGCTATGGCTTCGGAGGCCTGGGCTGCTACGGCGGCAGGAGAGGCTGCTACCCCTGCTAAGGGCCCTCGCCACCACCCCTGACACAAACTTCCCACACCCAGGAAGCCACAGCATGGATTCAGGAGACACCTTCAGGCCTTTGCAGGCCAACGGGCTTCCCATCCACTGGTTCTCCTCTCCAAGCACAAAGCAAGCAGGGAAAGGGCCAGCCTGGCCTGCCTGGAAACATGGCCCGTGGACCTCCTGCTCTTCTCCCATTTCCCTCTTTGCATTGTGCCTTCTGCTATGTCCACTACTCTACGCTGCAAACGCCTTCTCACAAGCCAGACACAACAGTGGACTTCCACTTTTCTGCTCCCACTGTGGGCCGGAAAGATCTCGGTGCTCTGGCGAGACCTACAGCAAGGAAAGGGCTTCGGCTAATGGTCGACCTACTGCCACCTCAGGCTGGCTCCCTTCCACTTGCCGCTCCTGTCTTTTCATTGCTTTTTTCCACAATAAAGTATTCCTGCATCCCATCCTCACATGCCTCCTCTGCCTTTCTTCTCCCAAGGGTCTGCCATCCTCACCCAGCACAAAGCCAGGGCTCAACAGGCCATTGGGGTGGGTGGAAACAGGACGCAAATCTCTCTACGAGGTATGTCCCCAGCAACAACAACCACTCAGAGCAGCACAAGGGGCCTTCTAGAAAGTGACACATGGTCACGTTCACTTGCCCAAACAAAGGGTTGGACATGCTTATGCGCTACTACCCAGGCCTGTGACACACGCTCTCCATGGCACCACGACTTGACCAACTCTCTTCCCCTGCACAATTCTCTGGTCATAACAGCAATCAAAATGCAGGAAGTAGAACTACGAAGGAAACTCTAGAGATCATCTTGTTCATCCTTATCTACTGAAGCAGGGTCACGTCCAGAAGGCTATCCATGACCACGTCCACTCAGGATTTCAGTATCTCCAAGGGTGGAGATTCCAACACCTCCCTGCACAACTGGTTCCACTGATTGACCACCCTCTCACTGAAAAAGCCTTGCCTTCTGTCCAAGGCAATGGCACGTCTTGTCAGCTTTCTCCATTCACCCTTGTCCTGGCCGTGGGCAACCAGGAGAAGAGTCTGACTCCCCGGTCCTCATGCCCTCCTATCAGCAGTTCAGACACATTGATTACATCTCCCCTGCGCAGACTCGCCTCCTTGCTGGAAAGAACTCTCAGCTCTCTCAGATTCTCCTCATGGAAAGGATGCCCCGTCCCTTCAGAGATTTGGTGGCCCTGCACTCAACTCACTCCACCAACTTCAGTTCCTTCTTCCACAGTGGAACCCTCAACTGCACACACAACTCCACACAGGGCCCCACCAGTGCTGAAGACAGAGCAAGATCACGTCCCCACGAACTGCTGGCAACGCTCTTCCCAACGCCGACCTGGAGACTCTTGGCCTCTTTTCCCTCAAGGCTGCATTACTGCCTCGTTGTACGCTGCTTCTCCACAGCACCACAAAGTCATGCTCAGCAAAGGTGCTTTCCAGCCTCTTGGCCACCACCGTGTCCTGATGCCCAGCGCTATTCCTGCCCAGATGCAGGACTTGGCATTTCCTCCTCTTCAACTTCAGGAGATTCCTCTCTGCCCCAATCTCCAGCATCTCCAGCTCCCTGTGAGTGTTGCCACAACCATCACATGCCTCAGCCACTCCACCATAGATTGCAGCATCTGCCAGCTTCCTCTGAAGGGGGCACTTGTCCCACTGCCCACATCATTGAGCAGGTTCTTCAGCATGGTTGGCCCCATGGGTCTGACTCCTGGGCTACTCCGTTTCACACTTGCCTCCAACTGCACCACAAGCCTCTCTGCTCAGCTGTTATACCTACTTTGATGTCCACCTCACTGGCCACTTACGCAATCCAGAATTTCTCATCTGGTTGTTGAGCATGGAAGGGCAGAAAGCGGCAAAGGCTTTATAGAAAACTCCAAGGAAACACCAGTCATGGCTGTCTCCTCATCCACAAAGCTACTCACTTCAAGCCAAAAGACATGGAGGTTAGTCAAACATGATTTTCCCTCCATAAATGGATGCTGATCACTCCCCATCACCTTCTTGTTTTCCGGGGCTTGGCAGTGCTTTCCTGGACTATTTCCTCCACTACCTTTCCTCAAAATGATGTCAGGCAAGGCAGCCTTTGCTTTCCCAGAACTTCGTTGCTGATCTTCTTCAAGTAGCAGGTCTATGAGCTCCCTTCCAGGCCTCCGGAGCTGCTCCCACGCATCAGGACTTGCAGAAGGTCACGGAGAGCAGCCACCCAAGGACGTCGGCCAGCTCCCTCTGCATTCGTGGCTATGACCTCTCAGGCATCAATGACTTGGCTACATCCAGACGCAGAGCAATCCTTCCCACCTCCCTTCATCTTCCTCAGCAACAACCACTGCTCGCCTGACAAACAGCCTGCTAAACACTCCCCTTGGCTCCACTGGGGCAGGCCTTGCCCTTCACCAACCCTTATACACGCATCCACCACCACCACCAGGGCCTCGGCTCTGCAGACACGTCCTGCATCCTCGCCTCCAGTTCCCCTCGCCAATCTCCAAATCCTCTTTCTGACCGTCAAACCCTGTGCAGAGAAGGGGCCTCACCCCTCAGCACTCACCCCAAGTAAGGACCCCAAAGGCCCTGGCTCCCCTCCTGATGCTCCTACTCGCCCTCTGCCTGTCGACACAGTCACAAATTCTCCACAAACTCACCTGCCCTTGCACCGTATCCCATGTACATTCACAGAGCCACTAAGGGTTGAAAATACCTTTAACTTTATCGAGTCCAACCGTTAACCTAACACTGCCAAGTCCACCACTAAACCATGCCTCTAAGCATCACGCCTACACGTCCTTTAAACACCTCCCAGGATGGTGACTCCACAACCTCCCTCGGCAGCCTGTTCCACTACTTGATAACACTGGTGCTGATGGAATTGTCCCCAATATCAATCTAGGCTTCCTCGGCACAACGTGAGGCCATTTCCTCCCCTCCTATCACTCCTCACTAGGAATAAGAGATTGACACCCAGTTCACTACAACCTCCTCTCGGGACTGACACCCACTTCACTACAACCTCCTCTCGGGAGATCGAAGGCAGTGATAAGGTCTCCCCTCGGATGTCCCCTTCTGTAAATTAAACATCCCCAGTTTCCTCAGCTGCTCCTCAGAAATCTTTTCTCTAGATCTTCACCAGCTTTCTTCTACTTGGTTAGAAGCATCATACCACAGCCCCGGCTGCAAACATGCCTGACTCAGCTAAGAGGAGTTATACAGATGGGCCAACACAAGCCATTGGGGGCCACGGATGGCTTCCCCACATCACAGGGATTGATAGCTCTGACCCAGGGCAGACAGGACAACGTCCTGCTCTCACAAACAGCCCTCCTCTGGCTGCATCAACTGCCAGACCACAGAGGGCTCCAGGGGGCACAAGCCCAACCTGGCAGCCTCCGTTCTCCAAGCTACGACCTCACAAGCATGAGGGGCACCAAGACACCCTACGGAAAAGGCCAGGCCTAAAGACAGGCTGAGTGATTGGCATCAAGGCAGGGAGGGACAAAACACGATGGAAGGGGCAGCCCCTCACACCCAGCACACCTGCAGAGCCCAGACCAGCCAGCCAAGAATGCGAGGAAATGAGGTCCCGTCTTCACAACGCACCCCCAAACCACACCACACGAGTGCCATGGGATGATCTCACGGATGACACAAAACCACTGGGACGCTTAGGCCAAGTGTTCTGCCCGCCCTGACACGCGCCACCAGCACCAAGCCTTTGGCCTCTAAGACTCTCACTTCAAAGCTGCCGCCAGGGCCAAGGGGACACGTCCTCGAGAGCAGGACATGAAGAGGGAGCGTTGCGGCCAGGGAAACACACCCCACTCATTGCTATCAGGGCTGGGGCAGGCAAGAGCTGCCTGCTGCCAAATGCCGTCCTGCCCCAAGGCCGTCCCGCCCCTCACGCACCACCATAAAAGCCGGCCCAGCGCCTCTCTCCCTCACACACCTCTCCTCCTCACGCCTTCTCCTCCCCGCTCCCCAAGGTCAGCCGCAACCCCCTGACCCTCCTCCTCCTGCCCCACCTGGCCCCTCTCTCCCACCGCACTCAGCCCCAGCCTCACCAGCCCTCACGCCTCCCCACCGCCGCGCACGCTCCCCACAGCCCCACACCACCCCTCCCCGCTCCACCGCCCTCCTCCAACCCCTCGCGCCCCCACGCCCCTCCGCTCTCTCAACACCCTCTCTTCCAGGGACCCTCCACACCACCCCCATGGCCTGCAACAGCCTCTGCAGCCCCTGCGGACCCACCCCGCTGGCTAACAGCTGCAACGAGCCCTGTGTCAGGCAGTGCGAGGACTCCCGCGTCGTCATCCAGCCCTCCACCGTGGTGGTCACCCTGCCAGGACCCATCCTCACCTCCTTCCCCCAGAGCACCGCCGTCGGATCCTCCTCATCGGCTGCCGTGGGCAACGAACTCAGCGCCCAGGGAGTGCCCATCTCCTCCGGCGGCTTCGGCCTCGGCTACGGCTTCGGCTATGGCTTTGGAGGCCTGGGCTGCTACGGCGGCAGGAGAGGCCGCTACCCCTGCTAAGGGCCCTCGCTACCACCCCTGACATCAGCCTCCCACACCTGGGAAGCCACGGCATAGATTGAGGACACACCTTCAGGACCCTCCGCCTCTGCATGGCTGGAAATACACGCTGCTGTGGCAAAATCTACTGCAAACAAAGGATCTCAGCTGATAGCCACCCCGCTTGCAACTCAGACCTGTTCTCTTCAACTTGCTACTCCTGACTTTTCTGTGGGTTTTTTCTACAATAAAGTTCTCCTGCATCCCAGCTTGTCATGCCTCCTCTTCCTTTCTTCTCCCAATAGTCTGCCAACCTCACCCAGCACAAAGCTAGGGCTCAACAGCCCATTGGGGTGGATGGAACCGGCTGACAAGGCCTCTCATACGAAGTGCGGCCCCAGCTAGAGCCACAACTCACAGCAGCACAGGGGGCCTTCCAGAGCATGACACATGCCCTTCACTTGCACAAACACGGGCTCGGAGATGCTAATGCACTACTACCCACGTCCCCGACGCAAGCTCCCCGTGGTACCACATGCTTCACCAACTCTCTTCCCCAGCACCACTCTCTGGCCATCACAGCAATCAGAAACGTTAAGTGCGCAAGGAAACTCTGGAGATGATCTTGTTCATCCAAACCTGTTCAAGCAGGGCCAGCTCGAGCAGGCTGTCCACAACCATATCCAGTGTAGAATTTCAGTATCTCCAAAGATGGAGATTCCAACACCTCTCTGCACAACCACTTCCACTGTTGGAACACCCTCAAACTGAAAAAGCCTTGCCTTCTCTTCCAGGGCAGTGGCACGTCTTGTCAGCTGTCTCCATTCACCCTTGTCCTGGCCGTGGGCACCACGAGAAGAGTCTGACTCCCTGGTCTCATCCCCTCCCATCAGCAGTTTAGACACACTGATGACAGCTGCCCTATGCAGATTTGCCTCCTGGCTGAATAAAACTTCCAGCTCTCTCAGCTTCTCCTCATACTAAGGATGTCCCTGTCCCTTCTGCATCTTGGTGGCCCTATACTTGCTCCACTAAGTCCAGATCCTTCTTCCACAGGAGAGCACTCAACTGCACACACAACTACACATGGGGCCTCACCAGTGCTGAAGGCACAGCAAGATCACTTCCCCATGAAGTGCTGGCAATGCTCTTCCCAACGCCGCCCTGGAGACTCTCGGCCTCTTTTGACCCAGGCTGCATTGCTGCCTCGTAGTCCGCTGCTTCTCCACCAGCACCACAAAGTCGTGCTCAGCAAAGGGCCTTTCCAGCCTCTTGGCCACCACCATGTCCTGCTGCCCAGAGCTATTCCTCCCCAGATGCAGGACATGGCATTTCCCCCTCTTCAACTTCAGGAGATTCCTCTCTGCCCCCGTCTCCAGCCTCACCAGCTCCCTCTGAAGGGCGCCACAGCCATCCCGTGCCTCAGCCACTTTGACACATTATGCATCATCCGTCCACTTGCTGAGGGGGCACTTATCCTACTGCCCGTGTCATTGAGCAGGGTCTTCTACAAGGTTGGCCCCATGGATCTGGCACCTGGGCCTCACCACTTGACACTTGCCTCACACTGCACGTGAGGCCACTCACCACAAGTCTCTGGGCCCAGCCCTTCCACCACTTTGCAGCCCACCTCACTGGCCATTTACACAACCCATCATTTCTTGGCTGGTTGGTGAGACTGCAAGGGGAGAAAGGGGTTACGTCTTTATGGAAACTCCAGGGAAAGACCTGCCACAGCTCTCTCCTTGTCCACAAAGCCACACACTTCAAGGTAGAAGACACAGAGGTCGGTCCAGCATCATGACCACTTCATAAATCCATGCTGATCGCTTGCCATCACCATCTTGTTTTTCTGGGGCTTGGCAGGGCTTTCCAGAAACATTTCCTATATCATATTCCGTGAGAATTATGTCAAGGTTACGCAGCCTCCAATTTATAAGATCTTCCTTCAACACACAAGAGCTCTGAGCTCTCTTCCATCCACAAAATGCTCCCAGCCACCAGGAGTTTCACAAGATAATGGAGAGTAGCCACCCAAGGACATCAGCCAGCTCCCTCAGCATTCGTGACTACGAACTCTCAGGCCTCAGCGACTTGGCTATATCCAGACGCACAGCAATCCTTCCTACCTCCCTTCATCGTCCTCAGCAACAACCACTGCTCGCCTGACAAACAGCCTGCAAAACACTCCCCTCGGCTCCACTGGGGCAGGCCTTGCCCTTCACCAACCCTTCCGCACGCACCCACCACCACCACCAGGGCCTCGGCTCTGCAGACATGTGCTGCATCCTCGTCTCCACTTCCCCTCGGCAGTGTCCAAATCCTCTTTCTGCCCGTCAAACCCTGAGCAGGGAAAAGGCCTCACCTCTTGGCACTCACCCCAAGTAAGGACCCCAAAGGCCCTGGCTCCCCTCTTGACGCTCCTGCTCCCGCTCTGCCTCTTGACACACTCACGGGGCTTCCACAAACAAAATATCCTTGCAGAGTGTCCCATGTACAATCATAGAGCCACTGAGGTTGGAAAATACCCTTAACTCTATCGAGTCCAACCATAAACCTAAGACTGCCAAGGCCACCAATAAACCATGCCTCTAAGCATCAGGTCTACACGTCTTTTAAACACCTCCCAGGATGGTGACTCCACCACTTCCTTGGGCATCCTATTCCATTGCTTGATAACTCTTTTGGTGTTGAAATTGTCCCTAATATCCAATCTACACCTCCTGCGGTGCAAGTTGAAGCTGTCTCCACTCCTCACTAGGGATAAGACACTAACACCCACCTTGCTACAACCTCCTTTCACATTGTGACAGAGAAAACTTCTCCCCTCAGCTGTTACCTTCAGCAAACTAAAGACCCCCAGTTCCCTCAGCCACTCCTCATAAGACGTGTTCTCCAGATCCTTCACCACGTCCTTGCTCTTCTTTGGACACATCATACCAGAGCTCAGGCTGCAAACATGCCTGCCCTAGCTAAGCAGACTGATAAAGAGAGGACAACACAAGACTTTGAGGACCACGGATGGCCTCCCCACATCACAGGGCTTGAGAGCTCTGACCCAGGGCAGACAGGACAACGTCCTGCTCTAACAAAAGCCCTCCTCTGGCTGGTTCAACTGTCAGCCCATAGGGGGCCCCAGGAGGCACAAGCCCAACCCTGAAGCCTCCTTTCTCCCAGATACAACCTCACAAGCATGAGGGGCACCAAGACACCATCAGATCACACCCAACGGCAAAGGTCAGGCCTAAAGACAGGATGAGTGATTGGCATCAAGGCAGGGAGGGACAAAACACGATGGAAGGGGCAGCCCCTCACGCCCAGCACACCTGTAGAGCCCAGACCAGCCAGCCAAGAATGTGAGGAAATGAGGTCCCGTCTTCACAACGCACCCCCAAACCACACCACACGAGTGCCATGGGATGATCTCACGGATGACACAAAACCACTGGGACGCTTAGGCCAAGTGTTCTGCCCGCCCTGACACGCGCCACCAGCACCAAGCCTTTGGCCTCTAAGACTCTCACTTCAAAGCTGCCGCCAGGGCCAAGGGGACACGTCCTCGAGAGCAGGACATGAAGAGGGAGCGTTGCGGCCAGGGAAACACACCCCACTCATTGCTATCAGGGCTGGGGCAGGCAAGAGCTGCCTGCTGCCAAATGCCGTCCTGCCCCAAGGCCGTCCCGCCCCTCGCGCACCACCATAAAAGCCGGCCCAGCGCCTCTCTCCCTCACACACCTCTCCTCCTCACGCCTTCTCCTCCCCGCTCCCCAAGGTCAGCCGCAACCCCCTGACCCTCCTCCTCCTGCCCCACCTGGCCCCTCTCTCCCACCGCGCTCGGCCCCAGCCTCACCAGCCCTCACGCCTCCCCACCGCCGCGCACGCTCCCCACAGCCCCACACCACCCCTCCCCGCTCCACCGCCCTCCTCCAACCCCTCGCGCCCCCACGCCCCTCCGCTCTCTCAACACCCTCTCTTCCAGGGACCCTCCACACCACCCCCATGGCCTGCAACAGCCTCTGCAGCCCCTGCGGACCCACCCCGCTGGCTAACAGCTGCAACGAGCCCTGTGTCAGGCAGTGCGAGGACTCCCGCGTTGTCATCCAGCCCTCCACCGTGGTGGTCACCCTGCCAGGACCCATCCTCACCTCCTTCCCCCAGAGCACCGCCGTCGGATCCTCCTCATCGGCTGCCGTGGGCAACGAACTCAGCGCCCAGGGAGTGCCCATCTCCTCCGGCGGCTTCGGCCTCGGCTACGGCTTCGGCTATGGCTTCGGAGGCCTGGGCTGCTACGGCGGTAGGAGAGGCCGCTACCCCTGCTAAGGGCCCTCGCCACCACCCCTGACACCAACCTCCCACACCCGGCAAGCTACGGCATGGATTGAGGACTCACCGCCAGGCCCTTGCAGGCCGATGGGCTTCCCATCCATGGCTCCTTCTCTCCAGGCACAAAGCAAGCAGGGAAGGAGCCAGCCCGACCTGTCTGGAAAAGCGGCCCATGGATCTCTTCCTCTTCTTCCGCTTCCCTCTTTGCGTTGTGCCTTCTGCTATGTCCACTACTCTATGCTGCAAACGCCTTCTTACAAGCCAAACACCACTGGGGATTTCCACTGTTCCGCTCCCACTGCAGGCCAGGAAGATCATGGTTCTCTGCTGAGACCTACAGGAAGGAAAGGACTTTGGCTGATGGTCGACCTACTGACAGCTCAGACCAGCTCCTTCCACTTGCCGCTCTTGCATTTTCACTCTTTGTTTTCCTCAATAAACATCTTCATCCCAGCCTGACATGTGTCCACTCCATTTCTTCTCCCAGGGCTCTGACATCTTCAACCAGCACAAACCTGGGGCTCAACAAGCCATCGGGCTACGTGAAAAAGGGCCATGGGACCTCTCTTAGAAAATAGGTTATGGCCATCCACAGCATCAAAAACTGATACTTGGGGTCTTCAAGAATGTGACACAAGCCCATCACCTGCTTTAGTTAAAGTCTCGGACATCGCAACGCTCCCCTGCACACACCTCTGATGAGATCTCCCCATGCCAGCACACGCTTCACTATCTCTCTTCCCCACCATGACCCTCCAGCCCTCCCAGCAAACAGAATCACAGAACCATTGAATTCATCAGGAACTCTGGAGAGCGTTGGCTTCAACCACACCGCTCAAACAGGGCCAGTTCCAGCAGAGGTTATCCAGGACTACGGCCAGTCAGGGTTTCAGTATCTCCCAGGACACAGACTCCACCACCTCTTCCACACTTGGACCACCCTCACACGCAAAAAGCCTTGCCTTCTTTCCCCAGGGAATTCCATCTGCTTTCCATTGTGCCCACAGCCTCTTCTCTTACTAGTGCACACTGCTTAAAAGCGACGGGATCCCTCCACTTCATTCCCTCCCGGCTGCGATTTAGGCCCATTCATGGCCTCCTCCCTGCATTTCCTTATCTCCTGGCTAAACGCTCCCAGCTCTCTCAGATTCCTCTCCTAGGAAGGAGGCTCCAGCCCCTGCACCATCTCCCATGGTGGCCTGCACTCTCTTGCTCCAACAAGCCCCTGACCTTCTCACACTGAGGAGCCCAGAACCGCACACAGCACTTCACACAGGACCTCACCAGTGCTGAGCAGAGAGGAAGGGTCACCGCCCTCAACCTGCTGGCAACGCTTCTCCAAATGCTGCCCTCGAGACCCGTGGACCCTTTAGCCAAAAGGTTCATTGCCACCTCATGGGCCATATGTTCTCCACCAGGAACACAAGATCCTGCTCTGCTAAGCTGCTTTCTCTACAGTTGGCCCCCCAGCCACTGCTTCTACCTGGGATTGGCTCCTCCCCAGAAACAGGACTTTGCATCTCCCCTCGCTCACCTCCATGACAGACATTCCTCTGTGCAGTGCAACGAAATCAGGTACCTCCCGCAGCATTTCTGCTTCAAACCATCTTTCCCCATGGACGTATGTACAGCCTGTTGCACAACTCTCTCTTTCAGGGGAGGGGGGCACCTGTGAGTCCACTGGCACCCCCAGCACAGCCCAGCGTGCCTCTTGCCTGCCAGGCCCTCCAGCACCCCTCCACTCACAAGCCCCGTTTGGAGCACTGGGCAATCATCAACGGCACAAAATTTAACAAGAGCAAATGCCACGTTCTGCACCCAGGACCGGGGTGAACGCTGCACACCAGCAGAAATGGGGAGAGGAGGTGCTGGAGAGCGGCCCTGCAGAAAGGGCTGTGGGGCTGCTGGCTGACAGCAGGCTCAGTGTGAGTCAGCAGTGCCCTGGCAGCCAAGAGGCCAAAGCCCACCCCGGGGTGCATCAACCATCACCAGCCGGTCAAAAGAGCTGATTATCCCGCTGTAGTGAGCCTTGGTGCCGCCTCTCCTTGAGTATTGTGTGTAGATCTGGGTCCTACCATCTCAAAAGGATGTGAAGGTCTTCAGTGCATCCCGAGGAGGGCAACAGAGCTGGTGGAAGGGCTGGAAGGCATGGCCTGTGAGGAGCGGCTAAGGAATTTGCGTTGGTCTAGTTTGGAGAGAAGGAGGCTGAGGAGAGACCTCATGGCTCTCTGCAGCTTCCTGAGGACGGGACACGGAGAGGAAGGTGCTGAGCTCTTCTCCCTGGGATCCAGGGAGAGGATTTGTCGGAATGGTTCAAAACTGCATCAGGGAGGTTCAGACTCGAGAGTAGAAAATAGTTCTTTATCGAGAGGGTGGTCAAACACAGGAACAGGCTTCCTGGAGAGGTGGTCAATGCCCCAAGCCCGTCAGCGTTTAAGCGGCATTTGGAGAAACAATGCCCTTAATAACATGCTTTAACTTTTGGTCAGTCCCAAAGTGGTCAGGCAGCTGGACTAGATGATCACTGTAGGATCTTTCCCAATGGACTCTTCTAGTCCAGTCTAGTCCAGCCCAGTCTATTGTGCTCCATCAACCCCTTGGCATGCAAACATCCCCTCGAGGTTCTCGGGAGCAGTGCCCAGCGCAGCAGGCACGCCTCCCATTTCCCCTCCACTACGTCCAATCCCTCTCTTGCCCCACAAGGACCTGAGAAATGATCGCAGGCAACAGGATGCGAGTGCCAAGGGATGACCTCACTGCTGACACCCCAATTCTCCCATTGTTTATTTACATCTCCAAATGCCCTGACACAGAACTTCCATGCAAATTCACCCAAACACCTCCTCTCACCTCAAAGCTGCCGCCAGGGCCAAGGGGACACGTCCTCGAGAGCAGGACATGAAGAGGGAGCGTTGCGGCCAGGGAAACACACCCCACCTCATTGCTGGCAGGGCTGGGGCAGGCAAGAGCTGCCTGCTGCCAAATGCCGTCCTGCCCCAAGGCCGTCCCGCCCCTCGCGCACCACCATAAAAGCCGGCCCAGCGCCTCTCTCCCTCACACACCTCTCCTCCTCTCGCCTTCTCCTCCCCGCTCCCCAAGGTCAGCCGCAACCCCCTGACCCTCCTCCTCCTGCCCCACCTGGCCCCTCTCTCCCACCGCGCTCGGCCCCAGCCTCACCAGCCCTCACGCCTTCCCACCGCCGCGCAAGCTCCCCACAGCCCCACACCACGCCTCCCCGCTCCACCGCCCTCCTCCAACCCCTCACAACCCCCACGCCCCTCCGCTCTCTCAACACCCTCTCTTCCAGGGACCCTCCACACCACCCCCATGGCCTGCAACAGCCTCTGCAGCCCCTGCGGACCCACCCCGCTGGCTAACAGCTGCAACGAGCCCTGTGTCAGGCAGTGCGAGGACTCCCGTGTCGTCATCCAGCCCTCCACCGTGGTGGTCACCCTGCCGGGTCCCATCCTCACCTCCTTCCCCCAGAGCACCGCCGTCGGATCCTCCTCATCGGCTGCCGTGGGCAACGAACTCAGCGCCCAGGGAGTGCCCATCTCCTCCGGCGGCTTCGGCCTCGGCTACGGCTTCGGCTATGGCTTCGGAGGCCTGGGCTGCTACGGCGGCAGGAGAGGCTGCTACCCCTGCTAAGGGCCCTCGCCACCACCCCTGACACAAACTTCCCACACCCAGGAAGCCACAGCATGGATTCAGGAGACACCTTCAGGCCTTTGCAGGCCAACGGGCTTCCCATCCACTGGTTCTCCTCTCCAAGCACAAAGCAAGCAGGG
Organism: Leptosomus discolor; assembly: GCF_034619465.1. Classification (NCBI taxonomy): domain Eukaryota; kingdom Metazoa; phylum Chordata; class Aves; order Leptosomiformes; family Leptosomidae; genus Leptosomus; species Leptosomus discolor. Next base: position 70,482,678 of record NC_141395.1, read on the forward strand.
AAAGGGCCAGCCTGGCCTGCCTGGAAACATGGCCCGTGGACCTCCTGCTCTTCTCCCATTTCCCTCTTTGCATTGTGCCTTCTGCTATGTCCACTACTCTACGCTGCAAACGCCTTCTCACAAGCCAGACACAACAGTGGACTTCCACTTTTCTGCTCCCACTGTGGGCCGGAAAGATCTCGGTGCTCTGGCGAGACCTACAGCAAGGAAAGGGCTTCGGCTAATGGTCGACCTACTGCCACCTCAGGCTGGCTCCCTTCCACTTGCCGCTCCTGTCTTTTCATTGCTTTTTTCCACAATAAAGTATTCCTGCATCCCATCCTCACATGCCTCCTCTGCCTTTCTTCTCCCAAGGGTCTGCCATCCTCACCCAGCACAAAGCCAGGGCTCAACAGGCCATTGGGGTGGGTGGAAACAGGACGCAAATCTCTCTACGAGGTATGTCCCCAGCAACAACAACCACTCAGAGCAGCACAAGGGGCCTTCTAGAAAGTGACACATGGTCACGTTCACTTGCCCAAACAAAGGGTTGGACATGCTTATGCGCTACTACCCAGGCCTGTGACACACGCTCTCCATGGCACCACGACTTGACCAACTCTCTTCCCCTGCACAATTCTCTGGTCATAACAGCAATCAAAATGCAGGAAGTAGAACTACGAAGGAAACTCTAGAGATCATCTTGTTCATCCTTATCTACTGAAGCAGGGTCACGTCCAGAAGGCTATCCATGACCACGTCCACTCAGGATTTCAGTATCTCCAAGGGTGGAGATTCCAACACCTCCCTGCACAACTGGTTCCACTGATTGACCACCCTCTCACTGAAAAAGCCTTGCCTTCTGTCCAAGGCAATGGCACGTCTTGTCAGCTTTCTCCATTCACCCTTGTCCTGGCCGTGGGCAACCAGGAGAAGAGTCTGACTCCCCGGTCCTCATGCCCTCCTATCAGCAGTTCAGACACATTGATTACATCTCCCCTGCGCAGACTCGCCTCCTTGCTGGAAAGAACTCTCAGCTCTCTCAGATTCTCCTCATGGAAAGGATGCCCCGTCCCTTCAGAGATTTGGTGGCCCTGCACTCAACTCACTCCACCAACTTCAGTTCCTTCTTCCACAGTGGAACCCTCAACTGCACACACAACTCCACACAGGGCCCCACCAGTGCTGAAGACAGAGCAAGATCACGTCCCCACGAACTGCTGGCAACGCTCTTCCCAACGCCGACCTGGAGACTCTTGGCCTCTTTTCCCTCAAGGCTGCATTACTGCCTCGTTGTACGCTGCTTCTCCATCAGCACCACAAAGTCATGCTCAGCAAAGGTGCTTTCCAGCCTCTTGGCCACCACCGTGTCCTGATGCCCAGCGCTATTCCTGCCCAGATGCAGGACTTGGCATTTCCTCCTCTTCAACTTCAGGAGATTCCTCTCTGCCCCAATCTCCAGCATCTCCAGCTCCCTGTGAGTGTTGCCACAACCATCACATGCCTCAGCCACTCCACCATAGATTGCAGCATCTGCCAGCTTCCTCTGAAGGGGGCACTTGTCCCACTGCCCACATCATTGAGCAGGTTCTTCAGCATGGTTGGCCCCATGGGTCTGACTCCTGGGCTACTCCGTTTCACACTTGCCTCCAACTGCACCACAAGCCTCTCTGCTCAGCTGTTATACCTACTTTGATGTCCACCTCACTGGCCACTTACGCAATCCAGAATTTCTCATCTGGTTGTTGAGCATGGAAGGGCAGAAAGCGGCAAAGGCTTTATAGAAAACTCCAAGGAAACACCAGTCATGGCTGTCTCCTCATCCACAAAGCTACTCACTTCAAGCCAAAAGACATGGAGGTTAGTCAAACATGATTTTCCCTCCATAAATGGATGCTGATCACTCCCCATCACCTTCTTGTTTTCCGGGGCTTGGCAGTGCTTTCCTGGACTATTTCCTCCACTACCTTTCCTCAAAATGATGTCAGGCAAGGCAGCCTTTGCTTTCCCAGAACTTCGTTGCTGATCTTCTTCAAGTAGCAGGTCTATGAGCTCCCTTCCAGGCCTCCGGAGCTGCTCCCACGCATCAGGACTTGCAGAAGGTCACGGAGAGCAGCCACCCAAGGACGTCGGCCAGCTCCCTCTGCATTCGTGGCTATGACCTCTCAGGCATCAATGACTTGGCTACATCCAGACGCAGAGCAATCCTTCCCACCTCCCTTCATCTTCCTCAGCAACAACCACTGCTCGCCTGACAAACAGCCTGCTAAACACTCCCCTTGGCTCCACTGGGGCAGGCCTTGCCCTTCACCAACCCTTATACACGCATCCACCACCACCACCAGGGCCTCGGCTCTGCAGACACGTCCTGCATCCTCGCCTCCAGTTCCCCTCGCCAATCTCCAAATCCTCTTTCTGACCGTCAAACCCTGTGCAGAGAAGGGGCCTCACCCCTCAGCACTCACCCCAAGTAAGGACCCCAAAGGCCCTGGCTCCCCTCCTGATGCTCCTACTCGCCCTCTGCCTGTCGACACAGTCACAAATTCTCCACAAACTCACCTGCCCTTGCACCGTATCCCATGTACATTCACAGAGCCACTAAGGGTTGAAAATACCTTTAACTTTATCGAGTCCAACCGTTAACCTAACACTGCCAAGTCCACCACTAAACCATGCCTCTAAGCATCACGCCTACACGTCCTTTAAACACCTCCCAGGATGGTGACTCCACAACCTCCCTCGGCAGCCTGTTCCACTACTTGATAACACTGGTGCTGATGGAATTGTCCCCAATATCAATCTAGGCTTCCTCGGCACAACGTGAGGCCATTTCCTCCCCTCCTATCACTCCTCACTAGGAATAAGAGATTGACACCCAGTTCACTACAACCTCCTCTCGGGACTGACACCCACTTCACTACAACCTCCTCTCGGGAGATCGAAGGCAGTGATAAGGTCTCCCCTCGGATGTCCCCTTCTGTAAATTAAACATCCCCAGTTTCCTCAGCTGCTCCTCAGAAATCTTTTCTCTAGATCTTCACCAGCTTTCTTCTACTTGGTTAGAAGCATCATACCACAGCCCCGGCTGCAAACATGCCTGACTCAGCTAAGAGGAGTTATACAGATGGGCCAACACAAGCCATTGGGGGCCACGGATGGCTTCCCCACATCACAGGGATTGATAGCTCTGACCCAGGGCAGACAGGACAACGTCCTGCTCTCACAAACAGCCCTCCTCTGGCTGCATCAACTGCCAGACCACAGAGGGCTCCAGGGGGCACAAGCCCAACCTGGCAGCCTCCGTTCTCCAAGCTACGACCTCACAAGCATGAGGGGCACCAAGACACCCTACGGAAAAGGCCAGGCCTAAAGACAGGCTGAGTGATTGGCATCAAGGCAGGGAGGGACAAAACACGATGGAAGGGGCAGCCCCTCACACCCAGCACACCTGCAGAGCCCAGACCAGCCAGCCAAGAATGCGAGGAAATGAGGTCCCGTCTTCACAACGCACCCCCAAACCACACCACACGAGTGCCATGGGATGATCTCACGGATGACACAAAACCACTGGGACGCTTAGGCCAAGTGTTCTGCCCGCCCTGACACGCGCCACCAGCACCAAGCCTTTGGCCTCTAAGACTCTCACTTCAAAGCTGCCGCCAGGGCCAAGGGGACACGTCCTCGAGAGCAGGACATGAAGAGGGAGCGTTGCGGCCAGGGAAACACACCCCACTCATTGCTATCAGGGCTGGGGCAGGCAAGAGCTGCCTGCTGCCAAATGCCGTCCTGCCCCAAGGCCGTCCCGCCCCTCGCGCACCACCATAAAAGCCGGCCCAGCGCCTCTCTCCCTCACACACCTCTCCTCCTCACGCCTTCTCCTCCCCGCTCCCCAAGGTCAGCCGCAACCCCCTGACCCTCCTCCTCCTGCCCCACCTGGCCCCTCTCTCCCACCGCACTCAGCCCCAGCCTCACCAGCCCTCACGCCTCCCCACCGCCGCGCACGCTCCCCACAGCCCCACACCACCCCTCCCCGCTCCACCGCCCTCCTCCAACCCCTCGCGCCCCCACGCCCCTCCGCTCTCTCAACACCCTCTCTTCCAGGGACCCTCCACACCACCCCCATGGCCTGCAACAGCCTCTGCAGCCCCTGCGGACCCACCCCGCTGGCTAACAGCTGCAACGAGCCCTGTGTCAGGCAGTGCGAGGACTCCCGCGTCGTCATCCAGCCCTCCACCGTGGTGGTCACCCTGCCAGGACCCATCCTCACCTCCTTCCCCCAGAGCACCGCCGTCGGATCCTCCTCATCGGCTGCCGTGGGCAACGAACTCAGCGCCCAGGGAGTGCCCATCTCCTCCGGCGGCTTCGGCCTCGGCTACGGCTTCGGCTATGGCTTTGGAGGCCTGGGCTGCTACGGCGGCAGGAGAGGCCGCTACCCCTGCTAAGGGCCCTCGCTACCACCCCTGACATCAGCCTCCCACACCTGGGAAGCCACGGCATAGATTGAGGACACACCTTCAGGACCCTCCGCCTCTGCATGGCTGGAAATACACGCTGCTGTGGCAAAATCTACTGCAAACAAAGGATCTCAGCTGATAGCCACCCCGCTTGCAACTCAGACCTGTTCTCTTCAACTTGCTACTCCTGACTTTTCTGTGGGTTTTTTCTACAATAAAGTTCTCCTGCATCCCAGCTTATCATGCCTCCTCTTCCTTTCTTCTCCCAATAGTCTGCCAACCTCACCCAGCACAAAGCTAGGGCTCAACAGCCCATTGGGGTGGATGGAACCGGCTGACAAGGTCTCTCATACGAAGTGCGGCCCCAGCTAGAGCCACAACTCACAGCAGCACAGGGGGCCTTCCAGAGCATGACACATGCCCTTCACTTGCACAAACACGGGCTCGGAGATGCTAATGCACTACTACCCACGTCCCCGACGCAAGCTCCCCGTGGTACCACATGCTTCACCAACTCTCTTCCCCAGCACCACTCTCTGGCCATCACAGCAATCAGAAACGTTAAGTGCGCAAGGAAACTCTGGAGATGATCTTGTTCATCCAAACCTGTTCAAGCAGGGCCAGCTCGAGCAGGCTGTCCACAACCATATCCAGTGTAGAATTTCAGTATCTCCAAAGATGGAGATTCCAACACCTCTCTGCACAACCACTTCCACTGTTGGAACACCCTCAAACTGAAAAAGCCTTGCCTTCTCTTCCAGGGCAGTGGCACGTCTTGTCAGCTGTCTCCATTCACCCTTGTCCTGGCCGTGGGCACCACGAGAAGAGTCTGACTCCCTGGTCTCATCCCCTCCCATCAGCAGTTTAGACACACTGATGACAGCTGCCCTATGCAGATTTGCCTCCTGGCTGAATAAAACTTCCAGCTCTCTCAGCTTCTCCTCATACTAAGGATGTCCCTGTCCCTTCTGCATCTTGGTGGCCCTATACTTGCTCCACTAAGTCCAGATCCTTCTTCCACAGGAGAGCACTCAACTGCACACACAACTACACATGGGGCCTCACCAGTGCTGAAGGCACAGCAAGATCACTTCCCCATGAAGTGCTGGCAATGCTCTTCCCAACGCCGCCCTGGAGACTCTCGGCCTCTTTTGACCCAGGCTGCATTGCTGCCTCGTAGTCCGCTGCTTCTCCACCAGCACCACAAAGTCGTGCTCAGCAAAGGGCCTTTCCAGCCTCTTGGCCACCACCATGTCCTGCTGCCCAGAGCTATTCCTCCCCAGATGCAGGACATGGCATTTCCCCCTCTTCAACTTCAGGAGATTCCTCTCTGCCCCCGTCTCCAGCCTCACCAGCTCCCTCTGAAGGGCGCCACAGCCATCCCGTGCCTCAGCCACTTTGACACATTATGCATCATCCGTCCACTTGCTGAGGGGGCACTTATCCTACTGCCCGTGTCATTGAGCAGGGTCTTCTACAAGGTTGGCCCCATGGATCTGGCACCTGGGCCTCACCACTTGACACTTGCCTCACACTGCACGTGAGGCCACTCACCACAAGTCTCTGGGCCCAGCCCTTCCACCACTTTGCAGCCCACCTCACTGGCCATTTACACAACCCATCATTTCTTGGCTGGTTGGTGAGACTGCAAGGGGAGAAAGCGGTTACGTCTTTATGGAAACTCCAGGGAAAGACCTGCCACAGCTCTCTCCTTGTCCACAAAGCCACACACTTCAAGGTAGAAGACACAGAGGTCGGTCCAGCATCATGACCACTTCATAAATCCATGCTGATCGCTTGCCATCACCATCTTGTTTTTCTGGGGCTTGGCAGGGCTTTCCAGAAACATTTCCTATATCATATTCCGTGAGAATTATGTCAAGGTTACGCAGCCTCCAATTTATAAGATCTTCCTTCAACACACAAGAGCTCTGAGCTCTCTTCCATCCACAAAATGCTCCCAGCCACCAGGAGTTTCACAAGATAATGGAGAGTAGCCACCCAAGGACATCAGCCAGCTCCCTCAGCATTCGTGACTACGAACTCTCAGGCCTCAGCGACTTGGCTATATCCAGACGCACAGCAATCCTTCCTACCTCCCTTCATCGTCCTCAGCAACAACCACTGCTTGCCTGACAAACAGCCTGCAAAACACTCCCCTCGGCTCCACTGGGGCAGGCCTTGCCCTTCACCAACCCTTCCGCACGCACCCACCACCACCACCAGGGCCTCGGCTCTGCAGACACGTGCTGCATCCTCGTCTCCACTTCCCCTCGGCAGTGTCCAAATCCTCTTTCTGCCCGTCAAACCCTGAGCAGGGAAAAGGCCTCACCTCTTGGCACTCACCCCAAGTAAGGACCCCAAAGGCCCTGGCTCCCCTCTTGACGCTCCTGCTCCCGCTCTGCCTCTTGACACACTCACGGGGCTTCCACAAACAAAATATCCTTGCAGAGTGTCCCATGTACAATCATAGAGCCACTGAGGTTGGAAAATACCCTTAACTCTATCGAGTCCAACCATAAACCTAAGACTGCCAAGGCCACCAATAAACCATGCCTCTAAGCATCAGGTCTACACGTCTTTTAAACACCTCCCAGGATGGTGACTCCACCACTTCCTTGGGCATCCTATTCCATTGCTTGATAACTCTTTTGGTGTTGAAATTGTCCCTAATATCCAATCTACACCTCCTGCGGTGCAAGTTGAAGCTGTCTCCACTCCTCACTAGGGATAAGACACTAACACCCACCTTGCTACAACCTCCTTTCACATTGTGACAGAGAAAACTTCTCCCCTCAGCTGTTACCTTCAGCAAACTAAAGACCCCCAGTTCCCTCAGCCACTCCTCATAAGACGTGTTCTCCAGATCCTTCACCACGTCCTTGCTCTTCTTTGGACACATCATACCAGAGCTCAGGCTGCAAACATGCCTGCCCTAGCTAAGCAGACTGATAAAGAGAGGACAACACAAGACTTTGAGGACCACGGATGGCCTCCCCACATCACAGGGCTTGAGAGCTCTGACCCAGGGCAGACAGGACAACGTCCTGCTCTAACAAAAGCCCTCCTCTGGCTGGTTCAACTGTCAGCCCATAGGGGGCCCCAGGAGGCACAAGCCCAACCCTGAAGCCTCCTTTCTCCCAGATACAACCTCACAAGCATGAGGGGCACCAAGACACCATCAGATCACACCCAACGGCAAAGGTCAGGCCTAAAGACAGGCTGAGTGATTGGCATCAAGGCAGGGAGGGACAAAACACGATGGAAGGTGCAGCCCCTCACGCCCAGCACACCTGTAGAGCCCAGACCAGCCAGCCAAGAATGTGAGGAAATGAGGTCCCGTCTTCACAACGCACCCCCAAACCACACCACACGAGTGCCATGGGATGATCTCACGGATGACACAAAACCACTGGGACGCTTAGGCCAAGTGTTCTGCCCGCCCTGACACGCGCCACCAGCACCAAGCCTTTGGCCTCTAAGACTCTCACTTCAAAGCTGCCTCCAGGGCCAAGGGGACACGTCCTCGAGAGCAGGACATGAAGAGGGAGCGTTGCGGCCAGGGAAACACACCCCACCTCATTGCTGGCAGGGCTGGGGCAGGCAAGAGCTGCCTGCTGCCAAATGCCGTCCTGCCCCAAGGCCGTCCCGCCCCTCGCGCACCACCATAAAAGCCGGCCCAGCGCCTCTCTCCCTCACACACCTCTCCTCCTCACGCCTTCTCCTCCCCGCTCCCCAAGGTCAGCCGCAACCCCCTGACCCTCCTCCTCCTGCCCCACCTGGCCCCTCTCTCCCACCGCGCTCGGCCCCAGCCTCACCAGCCCTCACGCCTCCCCACCGCCGCGCACGCTCCCCACAGCCCCACACCACCCCTCCCCGCTCCACCGCCCTCCTCCAACCCCTCGCGCCCCCACGCCCCTCCGCTCTCTCAACACCCTCTCTTCCAGGGACCCTCCACACCACCCCCATGGCCTGCAACAGCCTCTGCAGCCCCTGCGGACCCACCCCGCTGGCTAACAGCTGCAACGAGCCCTGTGTCAGGCAGTGCGAGGACTCCCGCGTTGTCATCCAGCCCTCCACCGTGGTGGTCACCCTGCCAGGACCCATCCTCACCTCCTTCCCCCAGAGCACCGCCGTCGGATCCTCCTCATCGGCTGCCGTGGGCAACGAACTCAGCGCCCAGGGAGTGCCCATCTCCTCCGGCGGCTTCGGCCTCGGGTACGGCTTCGGCTATGGCTTCGGAGGCCTGGGCTGCTACGGCGGCAGGAGAGGCCGCTACCCCTGCTAAGGGCCCTCGCCACCACCCCTGACACCAACCTCCCACACCCGGCAAGCTACGGCATGGATTGAGGACTCACCGCCAGGCACTTGCAGGCCGTTGGGCTTCCCATCCATGGCTCCTTCTCTCCAGGCACAAAGCAAGCAGGGAAGGAGCCAGCCCGACCTGTCTGGAAAAGCGGCCCATGGATCTCTTCCTCTTCTTCCGCTTCCCTCTTTGCGTTGTGCCTTCTGCTATGTCCACTACTCTATGCTGCAAACGCCTTCTTACAAGCCAAACACCACTGGGGATTTCCACTGTTCCGCTCCCACTGCAGGCCAGGAAGATCATGGTTCTCTGCTGAGACCTACAGGAAGGAAAGGACTTTGGCTGATGGTCGACCTACTGACAGCTCAGACCAGCTCCTTCCACTTGCCGCTCTTGCATTTTCACTCTTTGTTTTCCTCAATAAACATCTTCATCCCAGCCTAACATGTGTCCACTCCATTTCTTCTCCCAGGGCTCTGACATCTTCAACCAGCACAAACCTGGGGCTCAACAAGCCATCGGGCTACGTGAAAAAGGGCCATGGGACCTCTCTTAGAAAATAGGTTATGGCCATCCACAGCATCAAAAACTGACACTTGGGGTCTTCAAGAATGTGACACAAGCCCATCACCTGCTTTAGTTAAAGTCTCGGACATCGCAACGCTCCCCTGCACACACCTCTGATGAGATCTCCCCATGCCAGCACACGCTTCACTATCTCTCTTCCCCACCATGACCCTCCAGCCCTCCCAGCAAACAGAATCACAGAACCATTGAATTCATCAGGAACTCTGGAGAGCGTTGGCTTCAACCACACCGCTCAAACAGGGCCAGTTCCAGCAGAGGTTATCCAGGACTACGGCCAGTCAGGGTTTCAGTATCTCCCAGGACACAGACTCCACCACCTCTTCCACACTTGGACCACCCTCACACGCAAAAAGCCTTGCCTTCTTTCCCCAGGGAATTCCATCTGCTTTCCATTGTGCCCACAGCCTCTTCTCTTACTAGTGCGCACTGCTTCAAAGCGACGGGATCCCTCCACTTCATTCCCTCCCGGCTGCGATTTAGGCCCATTCATGGCCTCCTCCCTGCATTTCCTTATCTCCTGGCTAAACGCTCCCAGCTCTCTCAGATTCCTCTCCTAGGAAGGAGGCTCCAGCCCCTGCACCATCTCCCATGGTGGCCTGCACTCTCTTGCTCCAACAAGCCCCTGACCTTCTCACACTGAGGAGCCCAGAACCACACACAGCACTTCACACAGGACCTCACCAGTGCTGAGCAGAGAGGAAGGGTCACCGCCCTCAACCTGCTGGCAACGCTTCTCCAAATGCTGCCCTCGAGACCCGTGGACCCTTTAGCCAAAAGGTTCATTGCCACCTCATGGGCCATATGTTCTCCACCAGGAACACAAGATCCTGCTCTGCTAAGCTGCTTTCTCTACAGTTGGCCCCCCAGCCACTGCTTCTACCTGGGATTGGCTCCTCCCCAGAAACAGGACTTTGCATCTCCCCTCGCTCACCTCCATGACAGACATTCCTCTGTGCAGTGCAACGAAATCAGGTACCTCCCGCAGCATTTCTGCTTCAAACCATCTTTCCCCATGGACGTATGTACAGCCTGTTGCACAACTCTCTCTTTCAGGGGAGGGGGGCACCTGTGAGTCCACTGGCACCCCCAGCACAGCCCAGCGTGCCTCTTGCCTGCCAGGCCCTCCAGCACCCCTCCACTCACAAGCCCCGTTTGGAGCACTGGGCAATCATCAACGGCACAAAATTTAACAAGAGCAAATGCCACGTTCTGCACCCAGGACCGGGGTGAACGCTGCACACCAGCAGAAATGGGGAGAGGAGGTGCTGGAGAGCGGCCCTGCAGAAAGGGCTGTGGGGCTGCTGGCTGACAGCAGGCTCAGTGTGAGTCAGCAGTGCCCTGGCAGCCAAGAGGCCAAAGCCCACCCCGGGGTGCATCAACCATCACCAGCCGGTCAAAAGAGCTGATTATCCCGCTGTAGTGAGCCTTGGTGCCGCCTCTCCTTGAGTATTGTGTGTAGATCTGGGTCCTACCATCTCAAAAGGATGTGAAGGTCTTCAGTGCATCCCGAGGAGGGCAACAGAGCTGGTGGAAGGGCTGGAAGGCATGGCCTGTGAGGAGCGGCTAAGGAATTTGCGTTGGTCTAGTTTGGAGAGAAGGAGGCTGAGGAGAGACCTCATGGCTCTCTGCAGCTTCCTGAGGACGGGACACGGAGAGGAAGGTGCTGAGCACTTCTCCCTGGGATCCAGGGAGAGGATTTGTCGGAATGGTTCAAAACTGCATCAGGGAGGTTCAGACTCGAGAGTAGAAAATAGTTCTTTATCGAGAGGGTGGTCAAACACAGGAACAGGCTTCCTGGAGAGGTGGTCAATGCCCCAAGCCCGTCAGCGTTTAAGCGGCATTTGGAAAAACAATGCCCTTAATAACATGCTTTAACTTTTGGTCAGTCCCAAAGTGGTCAGGCAGCTGGACTAGATGATCACTGTAGGATCTTTCCCAATGGACTCTTCTAGTCCAGTCTAGTCCAGCCCAGTCTATTGTGCTCCATCAACCCCTTGGCATGCAAACATCCCCTCGAGGTTCTCGGGAGCAGTGCCCAGCGCAGCAGGCACGCCTCCCATTTCCCCTCCACTACGTCCAATCCCTCTCTTGCCCCACAAGGACCTGAGAAATGATCGCAGGCAACAGGATGCGAGTGCCATGGGATGACCTCACTGCTGACACCCCAATTCTCCCATTGTTTATTTACATCTCCAAATGCCCTGACACAGAACTTCCATGCAAATTCACCCAAACACCTCCTCTCACCTCAAAGCTGCCGCCAGGGCCAAGGGGACACGTCCTCGAGAGCAGGACATGAAGAGGGAGCGTTGCGGCCAGGGAAACACACCCCACCTCATTGCTGGCAGGGCTGGGGCAGGCAAGAGCTGCCTGCTGCCAAATGCCGTCCTGCCCCAAGGCCGTCCCGCCCCTCGCGCACCACCATAAAAGCCGGCCCAGCGCCTCTCTCCCTCACACACCTCTCCTCCTCTCGCCTTCTCCTCCCCGCTCCCCAAGGTCAGCCGCAACCCCCTGACCCTCCTCCTCCTGCCCCACCTGGCCCCTCTCTCCCACCGCGCTCGGCCCCAGCCTCACCAGCCCTCACGCCTTCCCACCGCCGCGCAAGCTCCCCACAGCCCCACACCACCCCTCCCCGCTCCACCGCCCTCCTCCAACCCCTCGCGCCCCCACGCCCCTCCGCTCTCTCAACACCCTCTCTTCCAGGGACCCTCCACACCACCCCCATGGCCTGCAACAGCCTCTGCAGCCCCTGCGGACCCACCCCGCTGGCTAACAGCTGCAACGAGCCCTGTGTCAGGCAGTGCGAGGACTCCCGTGTCGTCATCCAGCCCTCCACCGTGGTGGTCACCCTGCCGGGTCCCATCCTCACCTCCTTCCCCCAGAGCACCGCCGTCGGATCCTCCTCATCGGCTGCCGTGGGCAACGAACTCAGCGCCCAGGGAGTGCCCATCTCCTCCGGCGGCTTCGGCCTCGGCTACGGCTTCGGCTATGGCTTCGGAGGCCTGGGCTGCTACGGCGGCAGGAGAGGCTGCTACCCCTGCTAAGGGCCCTCGCCACCACCCCTGACACAAACTTCCCACACCCAGGAAGCCACAGCATGGATTCAGGAGACACCTTCAGGCCTTTGCAGGCCAACGGGCTTCCCATCCACTGGTTCTCCTCTCCAAGCACAAAGCAAGCAGGGAAAGGGCCAGCCTGGCCTGCCTGGAAACATGGCCCGTGGACCTCCTGCTCTTCTCCCATTTCCCTCTTTGCATTGTGCCTTCTGCTATGTCCACTACTCTACGCTGCAAACGCCTTCTCACAAGCCAGACACAACAGTGGACTTCCACTTTTCTGCTCCCACTGTGGGCCGGAAAGATCTCGGTGCTCTGGCGAGACCTACAGCAAGGAAAGGGCTTCGGCTAATGGTCGACCTACTGCCACCTCAGGCTGGCTCCCTTCCACTTGCCGCTCCTGTCTTTTCATTGCTTTTTTCCACAATAAAGTATTCCTGCATCCCATCCTCACATGCCTCCTCTGCCTTTCTTCTCCCAAGGGTCTGCCATCCTCACCCAGCACAAAGCCAGGGCTCAACAGGCCATTGGGGTGGGTGGAAACAGGACGCAAATCTCTCTACGAGGTATGTCCCCAGCAACAACAACCACTCAGAGCAGCACAAGGGGCCTTCTAGAAAGTGACACATGGTCACGTTCACTTGCCCAAACAAAGGGTTGGACATGCTTATGCGCTACTACCCAGGCCTGTGACACACGCTCTCCATGGCACCACGACTTGACCAACTCTCTTCCCCTGCACAATTCTCTGGTCATAACAGCAATCAAAATGCAGGAAGTAGAACTACGAAGGAAACTCTAGAGATCATCTTGTTCATCCTTATCTACTGAAGCAGGGTCACGTCCAGAAGGCTATCCATGACCACGTCCACTCAGGATTTCAGTATCTCCAAGGGTGGAGATTCCAACACCTCCCTGCACAACTGGTTCCACTGATTGACCACCCTCTCACTGAAAAAGCCTTGCCTTCTGTCCAAGGCAATGGCACGTCTTGTCAGCTTTCTCCATTCACCCTTGTCCTGGCCGTGGGCAACCAGGAGAAGAGTCTGACTCCCCGGTCCTCATGCCCTCCTATCAGCAGTTCAGACACATTGATTACATCTCCCCTGCGCAGACTCGCCTCCTTGCTGGAAAGAACTCTCAGCTCTCTCAGATTCTCCTCATGGAAAGGATGCCCCGTCCCTTCAGAGATTTGGTGGCCCTGCACTCAACTCACTCCACCAACTTCAGTTCCTTCTTCCACAGTGGAACCCTCAACTGCACACACAACTCCACACAGGGCCCCACCAGTGCTGAAGACAGAGCAAGATCACGTCCCCACGAACTGCTGGCAACGCTCTTCCCAACGCCGACCTGGAGACTCTTGGCCTCTTTTCCCTCAAGGCTGCATTACTGCCTCGTTGTACGCTGCTTCTCCATCAGCACCACAAAGTCATGCTCAGCAAAGGTGCTTTCCAGCCTCTTGGCCACCACCGTGTCCTGATGCCCAGCGCTATTCCTGCCCAGATGCAGGACTTGGCATTTCCTCCTCTTCAACTTCAGGAGATTCCTCTCTGCCCCAATCTCCAGCATCTCCAGCTCCCTGTGAGTGTTGCCACAACCATCACATGCCTCAGCCACTCCACCATAGATTGCAGCATCTGCCAGCTTCCTCTGAAGGGGGCACTTGTCCCACTGCCCACATCATTGAGCAGGTTCTTCAGCATGGTTGGCCCCATGGGTCTGACTCCTGGGCTACTCCGTTTCACACTTGCCTCCAACTGCACCACAAGCCTCTCTGCTCAGCTGTTATACCTACTTTGATGTCCACCTCACTGGCCACTTACGCAATCCAGAATTTCTCATCTGGTTGTTGAGCATGGAAGGGCAGAAAGCGGCAAAGGCTTTATAGAAAACTCCAAGGAAACACCAGTCATGGCTGTCTCCTCATCCACAAAGCTACTCACTTCAAGCCAAAAGACATGGAGGTTAGTCAAACATGATTTTCCCTCCATAAATGGATGCTGATCACTCCCCATCACCTTCTTGTTTTCCGGGGCTTGGCAGTGCTTTCCTGGACTATTTCCTCCACTACCTTTCCTCAAAATGATGTCAGGCAAGGCAGCCTTTGCTTTCCCAGAACTTCGTTGCTGATCTTCTTCAAGTAGCAGGTCTATGAGCTCCCTTCCAGGCCTCCGGAGCTGCTCCCACGCATCAGGACTTGCAGAAGGTCACGGAGAGCAGCCACCCAAGGACGTCGGCCAGCTCCCTCTGCATTCGTGGCTATGACCTCTCAGGCATCAATGACTTGGCTACATCCAGACGCAGAGCAATCCTTCCCACCTCCCTTCATCTTCCTCAGCAACAACCACTGCTCGCCTGACAAACAGCCTGCTAAACACTCCCCTTGGCTCCACTGGGGCAGGCCTTGCCCTTCACCAACCCTTATACACGCATCCACCACCACCACCAGGGCCTCGGCTCTGCAGACACGTCCTGCATCCTCGCCTCCAGTTCCCCTCGCCAATCTCCAAATCCTCTTTCTGACCGTCAAACCCTGTGCAGAGAAGGGGCCTCACCCCTCAGCACTCACCCCAAGTAAGGACCCCAAAGGCCCTGGCTCCCCTCCTGATGCTCCTACTCGCCCTCTGCCTGTCGACACAGTCACAAATTCTCCACAAACTCACCTGCCCTTGCACCGTATCCCATGTACATTCACAGAGCCACTAAGGGTTGAAAATACCTTTAACTTTATCGAGTCCAACCGTTAACCTAACACTGCCAAGTCCACCACTAAACCATGCCTCTAAGCATCACGCCTACACGTCCTTTAAACACCTCCCAGGATGGTGACTCCACAACCTCCCTCGGCAGCCTGTTCCACTACTTGATAACACTGGTGCTGATGGAATTGTCCCCAATATCAATCTAGGCTTCCTCGGCACAACGTGAGGCCATTTCCTCCCCTCCTATCACTCCTCACTAGGAATAAGAGATTGACACCCAGTTCACTACAACCTCCTCTCGGGACTGACACCCACTTCACTACAACCTCCTCTCGGGAGATCGAAGGCAGTGATAAGGTCTCCCCTCGGATGTCCCCTTCTGTAAATTAAACATCCCCAGTTTCCTCAGCTGCTCCTCAGAAATCTTTTCTCTAGATCTTCACCAGCTTTCTTCTACTTGGTTAGAAGCATCATACCACAGCCCCGGCTGCAAACATGCCTGACTCAGCTAAGAGGAGTTATACAGATGGGCCAACACAAGCCATTGGGGGCCACGGATGGCTTCCCCACATCACAGGGATTGATAGCTCTGACCCAGGGCAGACAGGACAACGTCCTGCTCTCACAAACAGCCCTCCTCTGGCTGCATCAACTGCCAGACCACAGAGGGCTCCAGGGGGCACAAGCCCAACCTGGCAGCCTCCGTTCTCCAAGCTACGACCTCACAAGCATGAGGGGCACCAAGACACCCTACGGAAAAGGCCAGGCCTAAAGACAGGCTGAGTGATTGGCATCAAGGCAGGGAGGGACAAAACACGATGGAAGGGGCAGCCCCTCACACCCAGCACACCTGCAGAGCCCAGACCAGCCAGCCAAGAATGCGAGGAAATGAGGTCCCGTCTTCACAACGCACCCCCAAACCACACCACACGAGTGCCATGGGATGATCTCACGGATGACACAAAACCACTGGGACGCTTAGGCCAAGTGTTCTGCCCGCCCTGACACGCGCCACCAGCACCAAGCCTTTGGCCTCTAAGACTCTCACTTCAAAGCTGCCGCCAGGGCCAAGGGGACACGTCCTCGAGAGCAGGACATGAAGAGGGAGCGTTGCGGCCAGGGAAACACACCCCACTCATTGCTATCAGGGCTGGGGCAGGCAAGAGCTGCCTGCTGCCAAATGCCGTCCTGCCCCAAGGCCGTCCCGCCCCTCGCGCACCACCATAAAAGCCGGCCCAGCGCCTCTCTCCCTCACACACCTCTCCTCCTCACGCCTTCTCCTCCTCGCTCCCCAAGGTCAGCCGCAACCCCCTGACCCTCCTCCTCCTGCCCCACCTGGCCCCTCTCTCCCACCGCACTCAGCCCCAGCCTCACCAGCCCTCACGCCTCCCCACCGCCGCGCACGCTCCCCACAGCCCCACACCACCCCTCCCCGCTCCACCGCCCTCCTCCAACCCCTCGCGCCCCCACGCCCCTCCGCTCTCTCAACACCCTCTCTTCCAGGGACCCTCCACACCACCCCCATGGCCTGCAACAGCCTCTGCAGCCCCTGCGGACCCACCCCGCTGGCTAACAGCTGCAACGAGCCCTGTGTCAGGCAGTGCGAGGACTCCCGCGTCGTCATCCAGCCCTCCACCGTGGTGGTCACCCTGCCAGGACCCATCCTCACCTCCTTCCCCCAGAGCACCGCCGTCGGATCCTCCTCATCGGCTGCCGTGGGCAACGAACTCAGCGCCCAGGGAGTGCCCATCTCCTCCGGCGGCTTCGGCCTCGGCTACGGCTTCGGCTATGGCTTTGGAGGCCTGGGCTGCTACGGCGGCAGGAGAGGCCGCTACCCCTGCTAAGGGCCCTCGCTACCACCCCTGACATCAGCCTCCCACACCTGGGAAGCCACGGCATAGATTGAGGACACACCTTCAGGACCCTCCGCCTCTGCATGGCTGGAAATACACGCTGCTGTGGCAAAATCTACTGCAAACAAAGGATCTCAGCTGATAGCCACCCCGCTTGCAACTCAGACCTGTTCTCTTCAACTTGCTACTCCTGACTTTTCTGTGGGTTTTTTCTACAATAAAGTTCTCCTGCATCCCAGCTTGTCATGCCTCCTCTTCCTTTCTTCTCCCAATAGTCTGCCAACCTCACCCAGCACAAAGCTAGGGCTCAACAGCCCATTGGGGTGGATGGAACCGGCTGACAAGGCCTCTCATACGAAGTGCGGCCCCAGCTAGAGCCACAACTCACAGCAGCACAGGGGGCCTTCCAGAGCATGACACATGCCCTTCACTTGCACAAACACGGGCTCGGAGATGCTAATGCACTACTACCCACGTCCCCGACGCAAGCTCCCCGTGGTACCACATGCTTCACCAACTCTCTTCCCCAGCACCACTCTCTGGCCATCACAGCAATCAGAAACGTTAAGTGCGCAAGGAAACTCTGGAGATGATCTTGTTCATCCAAACCTGTTCAAGCAGGGCCAGCTCGAGCAGGCTGTCCACAACCATATCCAGTGTAGAATTTCAGTATCTCCAAAGATGGAGATTCCAACACCTCTCTGCACAACCACTTCCACTGTTGGAACACCCTCAAACTGAAAAAGCCTTGCCTTCTCTTCCAGGGCAGTGGCACGTCTTGTCAGCTGTCTCCATTCACCCTTGTCCTGGCCGTGGGCACCACGAGAAGAGTCTGACTCCCTGGTCTCATCCCCTCCCATCAGCAGTTTAGACACACTGATGACAGCTGCCCTATGCAGATTTGCCTCCTGGCTGAATAAAACTTCCAGCTCTCTCAGCTTCTCCTCATACTAAGGATGTCCCTGTCCCTTCTGCATCTTGGTGGCCCTATACTTGCTCCACTAAGTCCAGATCCTTCTTCCACAGGAGAGCACTCAACTGCACACACAACTACACATGGGGCCTCACCAGTGCTGAAGGCACAGCAAGATCACTTCCCCATGAAGTGCTGGCAATGCTCTTCCCAACGCCGCCCTGGAGACTCTCGGCCTCTTTTGACCCAGGCTGCATTGCTGCCTCGTAGTCCGCTGCTTCTCCACCAGCACCACAAAGTCGTGCTCAGCAAAGGGCCTTTCCAGCCTCTTGGCCACCACCATGTCCTGCTGCCCAGAGCTATTCCTCCCCAGATGCAGGACATGGCATTTCCCCCTCTTCAACTTCAGGAGATTCCTCTCTGCCCCCGTCTCCAGCCTCACCAGCTCCCTCTGAAGGGCGCCACAGCCATCCCGTGCCTCAGCCACTTTGACACATTATGCATCATCCGTCCACTTGCTGAGGGGGCACTTATCCTACTGCCCGTGTCATTGAGCAGGGTCTTCTACAAGGTTGGCCCCATGGATCTGGCACCTGGGCCTCACCACTTGACACTTGCCTCACACTGCACGTGAGGCCACTCACCACAAGTCTCTGGGCCCAGCCCTTCCACCACTTTGCAGCCCACCTCACTGGCCATTTACACAACCCATCATTTCTTGGCTGGTTGGTGAGACTGCAAGGGGAGAAAGCGGTTACGTCTTTATGGAAACTCCAGGGAAAGACCTGCCACAGCTCTCTCCTTGTCCACAAAGCCACACACTTCAAGGTAGAAGACACAGAGGTCGGTCCAGCATCATGACCACTTCATAAATCCATGCTGATCGCTTGCCATCACCATCTTGTTTTTCTGGGGCTTGGCAGGGCTTTCCAGAAACATTTCCTATATCATATTCCGTGAGAATTATGTCAAGGTTACGCAGCCTCCAATTTATAAGATCTTCCTTCAACACACAAGAGCTCTGAGCTCTCTTCCATCCACAAAATGCTCCCAGCCACCAGGAGTTTCACAAGATAATGGAGAGTAGCCACCCAAGGACATCAGCCAGCTCCCTCAGCATTCGTGACTACGAACTCTCAGGCCTCAGCGACTTGGCTATATCCAGACGCACAGCAATCCTTCCTACCTCCCTTCATCGTCCTCAGCAACAACCACTGCTCGCCTGACAAACAGCCTGCAAAACACTCCCCTCGGCTCCACTGGGGCAGGCCTTGCCCTTCACCAACCCTTCCGCACGCACCCACCACCACCACCAGGGCCTCGGCTCTGCAGACACGTGCTGCATCCTCGTCTCCACTTCCCCTCGGCAGTGTCCAAATCCTCTTTCTGCCCGTCAAACCCTGAGCAGGGAAAAGGCCTCACCTCTTGGCACTCACCCCAAGTAAGGACCCCAAAGGCCCTGGCTCCCCTCTTGACGCTCCTGCTCCCGCTCTGCCTCTTGACACACTCACGGGGCTTCCACAAACAAAATATCCTTGCAGAGTGTCCCATGTACAATCATAGAGCCACTGAGGTTGGAAAATACCCTTAACTCTATCGAGTCCAACCATAAACCTAAGACTGCCAAGGCCACCAATAAACCATGCCTCTAAGCATCAGGTCTACACGTCTTTTAAACACCTCCCAGGATGGTGACTCCACCACTTCCTTGGGCATCCTATTCCATTGCTTGATAACTCTTTTGGTGTTGAAATTGTCCCTAATATCCAATCTACACCTCCTGCGGTGCAAGTTGAAGCTGTCTCCACTCCTCACTAGGGATAAGACACTAACACCCACCTTGCTACAACCTCCTTTCACATTGTGACAGAGAAAACTTCTCCCCTCAGCTGTTACCTTCAGCAAACTAAAGACCCCCAGTTCCCTCAGCCACTCCTCATAAGACGTGTTCTCCAGATCCTTCACCACGTCCTTGCTCTTCTTTGGACACATCATACCAGAGCTCAGGCTGCAAACATGCCTGCCCTAGCTAAGCAGACTGATAAAGAGAGGACAACACAAGACTTTGAGGACCACGGATGGCCTCCCCACATCACAGGGCTTGAGAGCTCTGACCCAGGGCAGACAGGACAACGTCCTGCTCTAACAAAAGCCCTCCTCTGGCTGGTTCAACTGTCAGCCCATAGGGGGCCCCAGGAGGCACAAGCCCAACCCTGAAGCCTCCTTTCTCCCAGATACAACCTCACAAGCATGAGGGGCACCAAGACACCATCAGATCACACCCAACGGCAAAGGTCAGGCCTAAAGACAGGATGAGTGATTGGCATCAAGGCAGGGAGGGACAAAACACGATGGAAGGTGCAGCCCCTCACGCCCAGCACACCTGTAGAGCCCAGACCAGCCAGCCAAGAATGTGAGGAAATGAGGTCCCGTCTTCACAACGCACCCCCAAACCACACCACACGAGTGCCATGGGATGATCTCACGGATGACACAAAACCACTGGGACGCTTAGGCCAAGTGTTCTGCCCGCCCTGACACGCGCCACCAGCACCAAGCCTTTGGCCTCTAAGACTCTCACTTCAAAGCTGCCTCCAGGGCCAAGGGGACACGTCCTCGAGAGCAGGACATGAAGAGGGAGCGTTGCAGCCAGGGAAACACACCCCACCTCATTGCTGGCAGGGCTGGGGCAGGCAAGAGCTGCCTGCTGCCAAATGCCGTCCTGCCCCAAGGCCGTCCCGCCCCTCACGCACCACCATAAAAGCCGGCCCAGCGCCTCTCTCCCTCACACACCTCTCCTCCTCACGCCTTCTCCTCCCCGCTCCCCAAGGTCAGCCGCAACCCCCTGACCCTCCTCCTCCTGCCCCACCTGGCCCCTCTCTCCCACCGCGCTCGGCCCCAGCCTCACCAGCCCTCACGCCTCCCCACCGCCGCGCACGCTCCCCACAGCCCCACACCACCCCTCCCCGCTCCACCGCCCTCCTCCAACCCCTCGCGCCCCCACGCCCCTCCGCTCTCTCAACACCCTCTCTTCCAGGGACCCTCCACACCACCCCCATGGCCTGCAACAGCCTCTGCAGCCCCTGCGGACCCACCCCGCTGGCTAACAGCTGCAACGAGCCCTGTGTCAGGCAGTGCGAGGACTCCCGCGTTGTCATCCAGCCCTCCACCGTGGTGGTCACCCTGCCAGGACCCATCCTCACCTCCTTCCCCCAGAGCACCGCCGTCGGATCCTCCTCATCGGCTGCCGTGGGCAACGAACTCAGCGCCCAGGGAGTGCCCATCTCCTCCGGCGGCTTCGGCCTCGGCTACGGCTTCGGCTATGGCTTCGGAGGCCTGGGCTGCTACGGCGGCAGGAGAGGCCGCTACCCCTGCTAAGGGCCCTCGCCACCACCCCTGACACCAACCTCCCACACCCGGCAAGCTACGGCATGGATTGAGGACTCACCGCCAGGCCCTTGCAGGCCGTTGGGCTTCCCATCCATGGCTCCTTCTCTCCAGGCACAAAGCAAGCAGGGAAGGAGCCAGCCCGACCTGTCTGGAAAAGCGGCCCATGGATCTCTTCCTCTTCTTCCGCTTCCCTCTTTGCGTTGTGCCTTCTGCTATGTCCACTACTCTATGCTGCAAACGCCTTCTTACAAGCCAAACACCACTGGGGATTTCCACTGTTCCGCTCCCACTGCAGGCCAGGAAGATCATGGTTCTCTGCTGAGACCTACAGGAAGGAAAGGACTTTGGCTGATGGTCGACCTACTGACAGCTCAGACCAGCTCCTTCCACTTGCCGCTCTTGCATTTTCACTCTTTGTTTTCCTCAATAAACATCTTCATCCCAGCCTGACATGTGTCCACTCCATTTCTTCTCCCAGGGCTCTGACATCTTCAACCAGCACAAACCTGGGGCTCAACAAGCCATCGGGCTACGTGAAAAAGGGCCATGGGACCTCTCTTAGAAAATAGGTTATGGCCATCCACAGCATCAAAAACTGACACTTGGGGTCTTCAAGAATGTGACACAAGCCCATCACCTGCTTTAGTTAAAGTCTCGGACATCGCAACGCTCCCCTGCACACACCTCTGATGAGATCTCCCCATGCCAGCACACGCTTCACTATCTCTCTTCCCCACCATGACCCTCCAGCCCTCCCAGCAAACAGAATCACAGAACCATTGAATTCATCAGGAACTCTGGAGAGCGTTGGCTTCAACCACACCGCTCAAACAGGGCCAGTTCCAGCAGAGGTTATCCAGGACTACGGCCAGTCAGGGTTTCAGTATCTCCCAGGACACAGACTCCACCACCTCTTCCACACTTGGACCACCCTCACACGCAAAAAGCCTTGCCTTC
Source organism: Leptosomus discolor (assembly GCF_034619465.1). Taxonomy (NCBI): domain Eukaryota; kingdom Metazoa; phylum Chordata; class Aves; order Leptosomiformes; family Leptosomidae; genus Leptosomus; species Leptosomus discolor. The sequence goes on from NC_141395.1 coordinate 70,504,879, forward strand.
TTTCCCCAGGGAATTCCATCTGCTTTCCATTGTGCCCACAGCCTCTTCTCTTACTAGTGCGCACTGCTTCAAAGCGACGGGATCCCTCCACTTCATTCCCTCCCGGCTGCGATTTAGGCCCATTCATGGCCTCCTCCCTGCATTTCCTTATCTCCTGGCTAAACGCTCCCAGCTCTCTCAGATTCCTCTCCTAGGAAGGAGGCTCCAGCCCCTGCACCATCTCCCATGGTGGCCTGCACTCTCTTGCTCCAACAAGCCCCTGACCTTCTCACACTGAGGAGCCCAGAACCACACACAGCACTTCACACAGGACCTCACCAGTGCTGAGCAGAGAGGAAGGGTCACCGCCCTCAACCTGCTGGCAACGCTTCTCCAAATGCTGCCCTCGAGACCCGTGGACCCTTTAGCCAAAAGGTTCATTGCCACCTCATGGGCCATATGTTCTCCACCAGGAACACAAGATCCTGCTCTGCTAAGCTGCTTTCTCTACAGTTGGCCCCCCAGCCACTGCTTCTACCTGGGATTGGCTCCTCCCCAGAAACAGGACTTTGCATCTCCCCTCGCTCACCTCCATGACAGACATTCCTCTGTGCAGTGCAACGAAATCAGGTACCTCCCGCAGCATTTCTGCTTCAAACCATCTTTCCCCATGGACGTATGTACAGCCTGTTGCACAACTCTCTCTTTCAGGGGAGGGGGGCACCTGTGAGTCCACTGGCACCCCCAGCACAGCCCAGCGTGCCTCTTGCCTGCCAGGCCCTCCAGCACCCCTCCACTCACAAGCCCCGTTTGGAGCACTGGGCAATCATCAACGGCACAAAATTTAACAAGAGCAAATGCCACGTTCTGCACCCAGGACCGGGGTGAACGCTGCACACCAGCAGAAATGGGGAGAGGAGGTGCTGGAGAGCGGCCCTGCAGAAAGGGCTGTGGGGCTGCTGGCTGACAGCAGGCTCAGTGTGAGTCAGCAGTGCCCTGGCAGCCAAGAGGCCAAAGCCCACCCCGGGGTGCATCAACCATCACCAGCCGGTCAAAAGAGCTGATTATCCCGCTGTAGTGAGCCTTGGTGCCGCCTCTCCTTGAGTATTGTGTGTAGATCTGGGTCCTACCATCTCAAAAGGATGTGAAGGTCTTCAGTGCATCCCGAGGAGGGCAACAGAGCTGGTGGAAGGGCTGGAAGGCATGGCCTGTGAGGAGCGGCTAAGGAATTTGCGTTGGTCTAGTTTGGAGAGAAGGAGGCTGAGGAGAGACCTCATGGCTCTCTGCAGCTTCCTGAGGACGGGACACGGAGAGGAAGGTGCTGAGCACTTCTCCCTGGGATCCAGGGAGAGGATTTGTCGGAATGGTTCAAAACTGCATCAGGGAGGTTCAGACTCGAGAGTAGAAAATAGTTCTTTATCGAGAGGGTGGTCAAACACAGGAACAGGCTTCCTGGAGAGGTGGTCAATGCCCCAAGCCCGTCAGCGTTTAAGCGGCATTTGGAAAAACAATGCCCTTAATAACATGCTTTAACTTTTGGTCAGTCCCAAAGTGGTCAGGCAGCTGGACTAGATGATCACTGTAGGATCTTTCCCAATGGACTCTTCTAGTCCAGTCTAGTCCAGCCCAGTCTATTGTGCTCCATCAACCCCTTGGCATGCAAACATCCCCTCGAGGTTCTCGGGAGCAGTGCCCAGCGCAGCAGGCACGCCTCCCATTTCCCCTCCACTACGTCCAATCCCTCTCTTGCCCCACAAGGACCTGAGAAATGATCGCAGGCAACAGGATGCGAGTGCCATGGGATGACCTCACTGCTGACACCCCAATTCTCCCATTGTTTATTTACATCTCCAAATGCCCTGACACAGAACTTCCATGCAAATTCACCCAAACCCCTCCTCTCACCTCAAAGCTGCCGCCAGGGCCAAGGGGACACGTCCTCGAGAGCAGGACATGAAGAGGGAGCGTTGCGGCCAGGGAAACACACCCCACCTCATTGCTGGCAGGGCTGGGGCAGGCAAGAGCTGCCTGCTGCCAAATGCCGTCCTGCCCCAAGGCCGTCCCGCCCCTCGCGCACCACCATAAAAGCCGGCCCAGCGCCTCTCTCCCTCACACACCTCTCCTCCTCTCGCCTTCTCCTCCCCGCTCCCCAAGGTCAGCCGCAACCCCCTGACCCTCCTCCTCCTGCCCCACCTGGCCCCTCTCTCCCACCGCGCTCGGCCCCAGCCTCACCAGCCCTCACGCCTTCCCACCGCCGCGCAAGCTCCCCACAGCCCCACACCACGCCTCCCCGCTCCACCGCCCTCCTCCAACCCCTCACAACCCCCACGCCCCTCCGCTCTCTCAACACCCTCTCTTCCAGGGACCCTCCACACCACCCCCATGGCCTGCAACAGCCTCTGCAGCCCCTGCGGACCCACCCCGCTGGCTAACAGCTGCAACGAGCCCTGTGTCAGGCAGTGCGAGGACTCCCGTGTCGTCATCCAGCCCTCCACCGTGGTGGTCACCCTGCCGGGTCCCATCCTCACCTCCTTCCCCCAGAGCACCGCCGTCGGATCCTCCTCATCGGCTGCCGTGGGCAACGAACTCAGCGCCCAGGGAGTGCCCATCTCCTCCGGCGGCTTCGGCCTCGGCTACGGCTTCGGCTATGGCTTCGGAGGCCTGGGCTGCTACGGCGGCAGGAGAGGCTGCTACCCCTGCTAAGGGCCCTCGCCACCACCCCTGACACAAACTTCCCACACCCAGGAAGCCACAGCATGGATTCAGGAGACACCTTCAGGCCTTTGCAGGCCAACGGGCTTCCCATCCACTGGTTCTCCTCTCCAAGCACAAAGCAAGCAGGGAAAGGGCCAGCCTGGCCTGCCTGGAAACATGGCCCGTGGACCTCCTGCTCTTCTCCCATTTCCCTCTTTGCATTGTGCCTTCTGCTATGTCCACTACTCTACGCTGCAAACGCCTTCTCACAAGCCAGACACAACAGTGGACTTCCACTTTTCTGCTCCCACTGTGGGCCGGAAAGATCTCGGTGCTCTGGCGAGACCTACAGCAAGGAAAGGGCTTCGGCTAATGGTCGACCTACTGCCACCTCAGGCTGGCTCCCTTCCACTTGCCGCTCCTGTCTTTTCATTGCTTTTTTCCACAATAAAGTATTCCTGCATCCCATCCTCACATGCCTCCTCTGCCTTTCTTCTCCCAAGGGTCTGCCATCCTCACCCAGCACAAAGCCAGGGCTCAACAGGCCATTGGGGTGGGTGGAAACAGGACGCAAATCTCTCTACGAGGTATGTCCCCAGCAACAACAACCACTCAGAGCAGCACAAGGGGCCTTCTAGAAAGTGACACATGGTCACGTTCACTTGCCCAAACAAAGGGTTGGACATGCTTATGCGCTACTACCCAGGCCTGTGACACACGCTCTCCATGGCACCACGACTTGACCAACTCTCTTCCCCTGCACAATTCTCTGGTCATAACAGCAATCAAAATGCAGGAAGTAGAACTACGAAGGAAACTCTAGAGATCATCTTGTTCATCCTTATCTACTGAAGCAGGGTCACGTCCAGAAGGCTATCCATGACCACGTCCACTCAGGATTTCAGTATCTCCAAGGGTGGAGATTCCAACACCTCCCTGCACAACTGGTTCCACTGATTGACCACCCTCTCACTGAAAAAGCCTTGCCTTCTGTCCAAGGCAATGGCACGTCTTGTCAGCTTTCTCCATTCACCCTTGTCCTGGCCGTGGGCAACCAGGAGAAGAGTCTGACTCCCCGGTCCTCATGCCCTCCTATCAGCAGTTCAGACACATTGATTACATCTCCCCTGCGCAGACTCGCCTCCTTGCTGGAAAGAACTCTCAGCTCTCTCAGATTCTCCTCATGGAAAGGATGCCCCGTCCCTTCAGAGATTTGGTGGCCCTGCACTCAACTCACTCCACCAACTTCAGTTCCTTCTTCCACAGTGGAACCCTCAACTGCACACACAACTCCACACAGGGCCCCACCAGTGCTGAAGACAGAGCAAGATCACGTCCCCACGAACTGCTGGCAACGCTCTTCCCAACGCCGACCTGGAGACTCTTGGCCTCTTTTCCCTCAAGGCTGCATTACTGCCTCGTTGTACGCTGCTTCTCCACAGCACCACAAAGTCATGCTCAGCAAAGGTGCTTTCCAGCCTCTTGGCCACCACCGTGTCCTGATGCCCAGCGCTATTCCTGCCCAGATGCAGGACTTGGCATTTCCTCCTCTTCAACTTCAGGAGATTCCTCTCTGCCCCAATCTCCAGCATCTCCAGCTCCCTGTGAGTGTTGCCACAACCATCACATGCCTCAGCCACTCCACCATAGATTGCAGCATCTGCCAGCTTCCTCTGAAGGGGGCACTTGTCCCACTGCCCACATCATTGAGCAGGTTCTTCAGCATGGTTGGCCCCATGGGTCTGACTCCTGGGCTACTCCGTTTCACACTTGCCTCCAACTGCACCACAAGCCTCTCTGCTCAGCTGTTATACCTACTTTGATGTCCACCTCACTGGCCACTTACGCAATCCAGAATTTCTCATCTGGTTGTTGAGCATGGAAGGGCAGAAAGCGGCAAAGGCTTTATAGAAAACTCCAAGGAAACACCAGTCATGGCTGTCTCCTCATCCACAAAGCTACTCACTTCAAGCCAAAAGACATGGAGGTTAGTCAAACATGATTTTCCCTCCATAAATGGATGCTGATCACTCCCCATCACCTTCTTGTTTTCCGGGGCTTGGCAGTGCTTTCCTGGACTATTTCCTCCACTACCTTTCCTCAAAATGATGTCAGGCAAGGCAGCCTTTGCTTTCCCAGAACTTCGTTGCTGATCTTCTTCAAGTAGCAGGTCTATGAGCTCCCTTCCAGGCCTCCGGAGCTGCTCCCACGCATCAGGACTTGCAGAAGGTCACGGAGAGCAGCCACCCAAGGACGTCGGCCAGCTCCCTCTGCATTCGTGGCTATGACCTCTCAGGCATCAATGACTTGGCTACATCCAGACGCAGAGCAATCCTTCCCACCTCCCTTCATCTTCCTCAGCAACAACCACTGCTCGCCTGACAAACAGCCTGCTAAACACTCCCCTTGGCTCCACTGGGGCAGGCCTTGCCCTTCACCAACCCTTATACACGCATCCACCACCACCACCAGGGCCTCGGCTCTGCAGACACGTCCTGCATCCTCGCCTCCAGTTCCCCTCGCCAATCTCCAAATCCTCTTTCTGACCGTCAAACCCTGTGCAGAGAAGGGGCCTCACCCCTCAGCACTCACCCCAAGTAAGGACCCCAAAGGCCCTGGCTCCCCTCCTGATGCTCCTACTCGCCCTCTGCCTGTCGACACAGTCACAAATTCTCCACAAACTCACCTGCCCTTGCACCGTATCCCATGTACATTCACAGAGCCACTAAGGGTTGAAAATACCTTTAACTTTATCGAGTCCAACCGTTAACCTAACACTGCCAAGTCCACCACTAAACCATGCCTCTAAGCATCACGCCTACACGTCCTTTAAACACCTCCCAGGATGGTGACTCCACAACCTCCCTCGGCAGCCTGTTCCACTACTTGATAACACTGGTGCTGATGGAATTGTCCCCAATATCAATCTAGGCTTCCTCGGCACAACGTGAGGCCATTTCCTCCCCTCCTATCACTCCTCACTAGGAATAAGAGATTGACACCCAGTTCACTACAACCTCCTCTCGGGACTGACACCCACTTCACTACAACCTCCTCTCGGGAGATCGAAGGCAGTGATAAGGTCTCCCCTCGGATGTCCCCTTCTGTAAATTAAACATCCCCAGTTTCCTCAGCTGCTCCTCAGAAATCTTTTCTCTAGATCTTCACCAGCTTTCTTCTACTTGGTTAGAAGCATCATACCACAGCCCCGGCTGCAAACATGCCTGACTCAGCTAAGAGGAGTTATACAGATGGGCCAACACAAGCCATTGGGGGCCACGGATGGCTTCCCCACATCACAGGGATTGATAGCTCTGACCCAGGGCAGACAGGACAACGTCCTGCTCTCACAAACAGCCCTCCTCTGGCTGCATCAACTGCCAGACCACAGAGGGCTCCAGGGGGCACAAGCCCAACCTGGCAGCCTCCGTTCTCCAAGCTACGACCTCACAAGCATGAGGGGCACCAAGACACCCTACGGAAAAGGCCAGGCCTAAAGACAGGCTGAGTGATTGGCATCAAGGCAGGGAGGGACAAAACACGATGGAAGGGGCAGCCCCTCACACCCAGCACACCTGCAGAGCCCAGACCAGCCAGCCAAGAATGCGAGGAAATGAGGTCCCGTCTTCACAACGCACCCCCAAACCACACCACACGAGTGCCATGGGATGATCTCACGGATGACACAAAACCACTGGGACGCTTAGGCCAAGTGTTCTGCCCGCCCTGACACGCGCCACCAGCACCAAGCCTTTGGCCTCTAAGACTCTCACTTCAAAGCTGCCGCCAGGGCCAAGGGGACACGTCCTCGAGAGCAGGACATGAAGAGGGAGCGTTGCGGCCAGGGAAACACACCCCACTCATTGCTATCAGGGCTGGGGCAGGCAAGAGCTGCCTGCTGCCAAATGCCGTCCTGCCCCAAGGCCGTCCCGCCCCTCGCGCACCACCATAAAAGCCGGCCCAGCGCCTCTCTCCCTCACACACCTCTCCTCCTCACGCCTTCTCCTCCTCGCTCCCCAAGGTCAGCCGCAACCCCCTGACCCTCCTCCTCCTGCCCCACCTGGCCCCTCTCTCCCACCGCACTCAGCCCCAGCCTCACCAGCCCTCACGCCTCCCCACCGCCGCGCACGCTCCCCACAGCCCCACACCACCCCTCCCCGCTCCACCGCCCTCCTCCAACCCCTCGCGCCCCCACGCCCCTCCGCTCTCTCAACACCCTCTCTTCCAGGGACCCTCCACACCACCCCCATGGCCTGCAACAGCCTCTGCAGCCCCTGCGGACCCACCCCGCTGGCTAACAGCTGCAACGAGCCCTGTGTCAGGCAGTGCGAGGACTCCCGCGTTGTCATCCAGCCCTCCACCGTGGTGGTCACCCTGCCAGGACCCATCCTCACCTCCTTCCCCCAGAGCACCGCCGTCGGATCCTCCTCATCGGCTGCCGTGGGCAACGAACTCAGCGCCCAGGGAGTGCCCATCTCCTCCGGCGGCTTCGGCCTCAGCTACGGCTTCGGCTATGGCTTCGGAGGCCTGGGCTGCTACGGCGGCAGGAGAGGCCGCTACCCCTGCTAAGGGCCCTCGCTACCACCCCTGACATCAGCCTCCCACACCTGGGAAGCCACGGCATAGATTGAGGACACACCTTCAGGACCCTCCGCCTCTGCATGGCTGGAAATACACGCTGCTGTGGCAAAATCTACTGCAAACAAAGGATCTCAGCTGATAGCCACCCCGCTTGCAACTCAGACCTGTTCTCTTCAACTTGCTACTCCTGACTTTTCTGTGGGTTTTTTCTACAATAAAGTTCTCCTGCATCCCAGCTTGTCATGCCTCCTCTTCCTTTCTTCTCCCAATAGTCTGCCAACCTCACCCAGCACAAAGCTAGGGCTCAACAGCCCATTGGGGTGGATGGAACCGGCTGACAAGGCCTCTCATACGAAGTGCGGCCCCAGCTAGAGCCACAACTCACAGCAGCACAGGGGGCCTTCCAGAGCATGACACATGCCCTTCACTTGCACAAACACGGGCTCGGAGATGCTAATGCACTACTACCCACGTCCCCGACGCAAGCTCCCCGTGGTACCACATGCTTCACCAACTCTCTTCCCCAGCACCACTCTCTGGCCATCACAGCAATCAGAAACGTTAAGTGCGCAAGGAAACTCTGGAGATGATCTTGTTCATCCAAACCTGTTCAAGCAGGGCCAGCTCGAGCAGGCTGTCCACAACCATATCCAGTGTAGAATTTCAGTATCTCCAAAGATGGAGATTCCAACACCTCTCTGCACAACCACTTCCACTGTTGGAACACCCTCAAACTGAAAAAGCCTTGCCTTCTCTTCCAGGGCAGTGGCACGTCTTGTCAGCTGTCTCCATTCACCCTTGTCCTGGCCGTGGGCACCACGAGAAGAGTCTGACTCCCTGGTCTCATCCCCTCCCATCAGCAGTTTAGACACACTGATGACAGCTGCCCTATGCAGATTTGCCTCCTGGCTGAATAAAACTTCCAGCTCTCTCAGCTTCTCCTCATACTAAGGATGTCCCTGTCCCTTCTGCATCTTGGTGGCCCTATACTTGCTCCACTAAGTCCAGATCCTTCTTCCACAGGAGAGCACTCAACTGCACACACAACTACACATGGGGCCTCACCAGTGCTGAAGGCACAGCAAGATCACTTCCCCATGAAGTGCTGGCAATGCTCTTCCCAACGCCGCCCTGGAGACTCTCGGCCTCTTTTGACCCAGGCTGCATTGCTGCCTCGTAGTCCGCTGCTTCTCCACCAGCACCACAAAGTCGTGCTCAGCAAAGGGCCTTTCCAGCCTCTTGGCCACCACCATGTCCTGCTGCCCAGAGCTATTCCTCCCCAGATGCAGGACATGGCATTTCCCCCTCTTCAACTTCAGGAGATTCCTCTCTGCCCCCGTCTCCAGCCTCACCAGCTCCCTCTGAAGGGCGTCACAGCCATCCCGTGCCTCAGCCACTTTGACACATTATGCATCATCCGTCCACTTGCTGAGGGGGCACTTATCCTACTGCCCGTGTCATTGAGCAGGGTCTTCTACAAGGTTGGCCCCATGGATCTGGCACCTGGGCCTCACCACTTGACACTTGCCTCACACTGCACGTGAGGCCACTCACCACAAGTCTCTGGGCCCAGCCCTTCCACCACTTTGCAGCCCACCTCACTGGCCATTTACACAACCCATCATTTCTTGGCTGGTTGGTGAGACTGCAAGGGGAGAAAGCGGTTACGTCTTTATGGAAACTCCAGGGAAAGACCTGCCACAGCTCTCTCCTTGTCCACAAAGCCACACACTTCAAGGTAGAAGACACAGAGGTCGGTCCAGCATCATGACCACTTCATAAATCCATGCTGATCGCTTGCCATCACCATCTTGTTTTTCTGGGGCTTGGCAGGGCTTTCCAGAAACATTTCCTATATCATATTCCGTGAGAATTATGTCAAGGTTACGCAGCCTCCAATTTATAAGATCTTCCTTCAACACACAAGAGCTCTGAGCTCTCTTCCATCCACAAAATGCTCCCAGCCACCAGGAGTTTCACAAGATAATGGAGAGTAGCCACCCAAGGACATCAGCCAGCTCCCTCAGCATTCGTGACTACGAACTCTCAGGCCTCAGCGACTTGGCTATATCCAGACGCACAGCAATCCTTCCTACCTCCCTTCATCGTCCTCAGCAACAACCACTGCTTGCCTGACAAACAGCCTGCAAAACACTCCCCTCGGCTCCACTGGGGCAGGCCTTGCCCTTCACCAACCCTTCCGCACGCACCCACCACCACCACCAGGGCCTCGGCTCTGCAGACACGTGCTGCATCCTCGTCTCCACTTCCCCTTGGCAGTGTCCAAATCCTCTTTCTGCCCGTCAAACCCTGAGCAGGGAAAAGGCCTCACCTCTTGGCACTCACCCCAAGTAAGGACCCCAAAGGCCCTGGCTCCCCTCTTGACGCTCCTGCTCCCGCTCTGCCTCTTGACACACTCACGGGGCTTCCACAAACAAAATATCCTTGCAGAGTGTCCCATGTACAATCATAGAGCCACTGAGGTTGGAAAATACCCTTAACTCTATCGAGTCCAACCATAAACCTAAGACTGCCAAGGCCACCAATAAACCATGCCTCTAAGCATCAGGTCTACACGTCTTTTAAACACCTCCCAGGATGGTGACTCCACCACTTCCTTGGGCATCCTATTCCATTGCTTGATAACTCTTTTGGTGTTGAAATTGTCCCTAATATCCAATCTACACCTCCTGCGGTGCAAGTTGAAGCTGTCTCCACTCCTCACTAGGGATAAGACACTAACACCCACCTTGCTACAACCTCCTTTCACATTGTGACAGAGAAAACTTCTCCCCTCAGCTGTTACCTTCAGCAAACTAAAGACCCCCAGTTCCCTCAGCCACTCCTCATAAGACGTGTTCTCCAGATCCTTCACCACATCCTTGCTCTTCTTTGGACACATCATACCAGAGCTCAGGCTGCAAACATGCCTGCCCTAGCTAAGCAGACTGATAAAGAGAGGACAACACAAGACTTTGAGGACCACGGATGGCCTCCCCACATCACAGGGCTTGAGAGCTCTGACCCAGGGCAGACAGGACAACGTCCTGCTCTAACAAAAGCCCTCCTCTGGCTGGTTCAACTGTCAGCCCATAGGGGGCCCCAGGAGGCACAAGCCCAACCCTGAAGCCTCCTTTCTCCCAGATACAACCTCACAAGCATGAGGGGCACCAAGACACCATCAGATCACACCCAACGGCAAAGGTCAGGCCTAAAGACAGGATGAGTGATTGGCATCAAGGCAGGGAGGGACAAAACACGATGGAAGGTGCAGCCCCTCACGCCCAGCACACCTGTAGAGCCCAGACCAGCCAGCCAAGAATGTGAGGAAATGAGGTCCCGTCTTCACAACGCACCCCCAAACCACACCACACGAGTGCCATGGGATGATCTCACGGATGACACAAAACCACTGGGACGCTTAGGCCAAGTGTTCTGCCCGCCCTGACACGCGCCACCAGCACCAAGCCTTTGGCCTCTAAGACTCTCACTTCAAAGCTGCCTCCAGGGCCAAGGGGACACGTCCTCGAGAGCAGGACATGAAGAGGGAGCGTTGCAGCCAGGGAAACACACCCCACCTCATTGCTGGCAGGGCTGGGGCAGGCAAGAGCTGCCTGCTGCCAAATGCCGTCCTGCCCCAAGGCCGTCCCGCCCCTCACGCACCACCATAAAAGCCGGCCCAGCGCCTCTCTCCCTCACACACCTCTCCTCCTCACGCCTTCTCCTCCCCGCTCCCCAAGGTCAGCCGCAACCCCCTGACCCTCCTCCTCCTGCCCCACCTGGCCCCTCTCTCCCACCGCGCTCGGCCCCAGCCTCACCAGCCCTCACGCCTCCCCACCGCCGCGCACGCTCCCCACAGCCCCACACCACCCCTCCCCGCTCCACCGCCCTCCTCCAACCCCTCGCGCCCCCACGCCCCTCCGCTCTCTCAACACCCTCTCTTCCAGGGACCCTCCACACCACCCCCATGGCCTGCAACAGCCTCTGCAGCCCCTGCGGACCCACCCCGCTGGCTAACAGCTGCAACGAGCCCTGTGTCAGGCAGTGCGAGGACTCCCGCGTTGTCATCCAGCCCTCCACCGTGGTGGTCACCCTGCCAGGACCCATCCTCACCTCCTTCCCCCAGAGCACCGCCGTCGGATCCTCCTCATCGGCTGCCGTGGGCAACGAACTCAGCGCCCAGGGAGTGCCCATCTCCTCCGGCGGCTTCGGCCTCGGCTACGGCTTCGGCTATGGCTTCGGAGGCCTGGGCTGCTACGGCGGCAGGAGAGGCCGCTACCCCTGCTAAGGGCCCTCGCCACCACCCCTGACACCAACCTCCCACACCCGGCAAGCTACGGCATGGATTGAGGACTCACCGCCAGGCCCTTGCAGGCCGTTGGGCTTCCCATCCATGGCTCCTTCTCTCCAGGCACAAAGCAAGCAGGGAAGGAGCCAGCCCGACCTGTCTGGAAAAGCGGCCCATGGATCTCTTCCTCTTCTTCCGCTTCCCTCTTTGCGTTGTGCCTTCTGCTATGTCCACTACTCTATGCTGCAAACGCCTTCTTACAAGCCAAACACCACTGGGGATTTCCACTGTTCCGCTCCCACTGCAGGCCAGGAAGATCATGGTTCTCTGCTGAGACCTACAGGAAGGAAAGGACTTTGGCTGATGGTCGACCTACTGACAGCTCAGACCAGCTCCTTCCACTTGCCGCTCTTGCATTTTCACTCTTTGTTTTCCTCAATAAACATCTTCATCCCAGCCTGACATGTGTCCACTCCATTTCTTCTCCCAGGGCTCTGACATCTTCAACCAGCACAAACCTGGGGCTCAACAAGCCATCGGGCTACGTGAAAAAGGGCCATGGGACCTCTCTTAGAAAATAGGTTATGGCCATCCACAGCATCAAAAACTGATACTTGGGGTCTTCAAGAATGTGACACAAGCCCATCACCTGCTTTAGTTAAAGTCTCGGACATCGCAACGCTCCCCTGCACACACCTCTGATGAGATCTCCCCATGCCAGCACACGCTTCACTATCTCTCTTCCCCACCATGACCCTCCAGCCCTCCCAGCAAACAGAATCACAGAACCATTGAATTCATCAGGAACTCTGGAGAGCGTTGGCTTCAACCACACCGCTCAAACAGGGCCAGTTCCAGCAGAGGTTATCCAGGACTACGGCCAGTCAGGGTTTCAGTATCTCCCAGGACACAGACTCCACCACCTCTTCCACACTTGGACCACCCTCACACGCAAAAAGCCTTGCCTTCTTTCCCCAGGGAATTCCATCTGCTTTCCATTGTGCCCACAGCCTCTTCTCTTACTAGTGCGCACTGCTTCAAAGCGACGGGATCCCTCCACTTCATTCCCTCCCGGCTGCGATTTAGGCCCATTCATGGCCTCCTCCCTGCATTTCCTTATCTCCTGGCTAAACGCTCCCAGCTCTCTCAGATTCCTCTCCTAGGAAGGAGGCTCCAGCCCCTGCACCATCTCCCATGGTGGCCTGCACTCTCTTGCTCCAACAAGCCCCTGACCTTCTCACACTGAGGAGCCCAGAACCGCACACAGCACTTCACACAGGACCTCACCAGTGCTGAGCAGAGAGGAAGGGTCACCGCCCTCAACCTGCTGGCAACGCTTCTCCAAATGCTGCCCTCGAGACCCGTGGACCCTTTAGCCAAAAGGTTCATTGCCACCTCATGGGCCATATGTTCTCCACCAGGAACACAAGATCCTGCTCTGCTAAGCTGCTTTCTCTACAGTTGGCCCCCCAGCCACTGCTTCTACCTGGGATTGGCTCCTCCCCAGAAACAGGACTTTGCATCTCCCCTCGCTCACCTCCATGACAGACATTCCTCTGTGCAGTGCAACGAAATCAGGTACCTCCCGCAGCATTTCTGCTTCAAACCATCTTTCCCCATGGACGTATGTACAGCCTGTTGCACAACTCTCTCTTTCAGGGGAGGGGGGCACCTGTGAGTCCACTGGCACCCCCAGCACAGCCCAGCGTGCCTCTTGCCTGCCAGGCCCTCCAGCACCCCTCCACTCACAAGCCCCGTTTGGAGCACTGGGCAATCATCAACGGCACAAAATTTAACAAGAGCAAATGCCACGTTCTGCACCCAGGACCGGGGTGAACGCTGCACACCAGCAGAAATGGGGAGAGGAGGTGCTGGAGAGCGGCCCTGCAGAAAGGGCTGTGGGGCTGCTGGCTGACAGCAGGCTCAGTGTGAGTCAGCCGTGTCCTGGCAGCCAAGAGGCCAAAGCCCACCCCGGGGTGCATCAACCATCACCAGCCGGTCAAAAGAGCTGATTATCCCGCTGTAGTGAGCCTTGGTGCCGCCTCTCCTTGAGTATTGTGTGTAGATCTGGGTCCTAACATCTCAAAAGGATGTGAAGGTCTTCAGTGCATCCCGAGGAGGGCAACAGAGCTGGTGGAAGGGCTGGAAGGCATGGCCTGTGAGGAGCGGCTAAGGAATTTGCGTTGGTCTAGTTTGGAGAGAAGGAGGCTGAGGAGAGACCTCATGGCTCTCTGCAGCTTCCTGAGGACAGGACACGGAGAGGAAGGTGCTGAGCTCTTCTCCCTGGGATCCAGGGAGAGGATTTGTCGGAATGGTTCAAAACTGCATCAGGGAGATTCAGACTCGAGAGTAGAAAATAGTTCTTTATCGAGAGGGTGGTCAAACACAGGAACAGGCTTCCTGGAGAGGTGGTCAATGCCCCAAGCCCGTCAGCGTTTAAGCGGCATTTGGAGAAACAATGCCCTTAATAACATGCTTTAACTTTTGGTCAGTCCCAAAGTGGTCAGGCAGCTGGACTAGATGATCACTGTAGGATCTTTCCCACTGGACTCTTCTAGTCCAGTCTAGTCCAGCCCAGTCTATTCTGCTCCATCAACCCCTTGGCATGCAAACATGACCTCGAGGTTCTCAGGAGCACCGCCCAGCGCAGCAGGCACGCCTCCCATTTCCCCTCCACTACGTACAATCCCTCTCTTGCCCCACAAGGACCTGAGAAATGACCGCAGGCAACAGCATGCGAGTGCCAAGGGATGACCTCACTGCTGACACCCCAATTCTCCCATTGTTTATTTACATCTCCAAATGCCCTGACACAGAACTTCCATGCAAATTCACCCAAACACCTCCTCTCACCTCAAAGTTGCCGCCAGGGCCAAGGGGACACGTCCTCGAGAGCAGGACATGAAGAGGGAGCGTTGCGGCCAGGGAAACACACTCCACCTCATTGCTGGCAGGGCTGGGGCAGGCAAGAGCTGCCTGCTGCCAAATGCCGTCCTGCCCCAAGGCCGTCCCGCCCCTCGCGCATCACCATAAAAGCCGGCCCAGCGCCTCTCTCCCTCACACACCTCTCCTCCTCACGCCTTCTCCTCCTCGCTCCCCAAGGTCAGCCGCAACCCCCTGACCCTCCTCCTCCTGCCCCACCTGGCCCCTCTCTCCCACCGCACTCGGCCCCAGCCTCACCAGCCCTCACGCCTCCCCACCGCCGCGCACGCTCCCCACAGCCCCACACCACCCCTCCCCGCTCCACCGCCCTCCTCCAACCCCTCGCGCCCCCATGCCCCTCCGCTCTCTCAACACCCTCTCTTCCAGGGACCCTCCACACCACCCCCATGGCCTGCAACAGCCTCTGCAGCCCCTGCGGACCCACCCCGCTGGCTAACAGCTGCAACGAGCCCTGTGTCAGGCAGTGCGAGGACTCCCGCGTCGTCATCCAGCCCTCCACTGTGGTGGTCACCCTGCCAGGACCCATCCTCAGCTCCTTCCCCCAGAGCACCGCCGTCGGATCCTCCTCATCAGCTGCCGTGGGCAACGAACTCAGCGCCCAGGGAGTGCCCATCTCCTCCGGCGGCTTTGGCCTCGGCTACGGCTTCGGCTATGGCTTCGGAGGCCTGGGCTGCTACGGCGGCAGGAGAGGCTGCTACCCCTGCTAAGGGCCCGCGCCACCAACCCTGACACCAACCTCCCACACCTGGGAAGCCACAGCATGGATTGAGGGCACAATTCCAGACCCTCCCGCTCTGTATGGCTGGAAAACACCAGCGCACTTGAAAAATCTCCCACAAGCAAAGGACTTCAGCTGACGCTCACCTTGCTTGAATTTCAGACCTGCTCCATTCTTCTTGCCGCTCTCTAATTATCACTTTGTTTTTTCCTCAATAAAGTTCTCTTGCATCCCAGCCTCATATGCCTCCTCTTCCTTTCTTCTCCCAAGGGTCTGCCAACCTCACCCAGCACAAAGCCAGGGCTCAACAGGCCATCGGGGTGGGTGGAAAATGGCCTCAAACCTCTCTTACAAGGTATGTCCCCAGCAACGACAACTCAGAGCAGCACAAGGGGCCTTCCAGAACATGACACATGCCCTTCAATTGCACAAACCAATGCTTGGATATGCTAATGCACTTCTACACACGCCCAATATTCAGTCTCTCCATCAAACATGCTCTTGACCAACTCTCTTCCACAGCACAAATCTCTGGCCATCACAACAAGAAAATACAAGAAGCAGAAACACTGAGTATTTAAGCAACATCTCGAGATCATCTTGTTCATTCCGATCTGCTGATGTGTGGTCAGCTCCAGGAAGCTGTCTATGATCACGTCCATTCAGGATTTCAGTACCTCCAAGGATGGAGATTCCAACACAACTCTGCACAACCGGTTCCACTGTTTGAACACCCGCTCACAGAAAAAGCCTTGTCTTCTCTTCAAGGCAACGGCACGTCTTGTCAGCTGTCTCCATTCACCCTTGCCGTGCCCGTGGGCAACCAGGAGAAGAGTCTGACTCCGCAGTTCTCATGACCTTCCATCAGCAGTTTAGACACAGTGATGACATCTCCCCTGCGCAGACTCGCCTCCCTGTTGGAAAGAACTCCCAGCTCTCTCGGATTCTCCTCATGGAAAGGATGCCCCGTCCCTTCAGAGTTTTGGTGGCCCTGCACTCAACTTGCTCCACCAACTCTGGGTCCTTCTTCATTAGGGGAACCCTCAACTGAACACTTTACTCCAACAGGGCCTCACCAGTGCTGAAGGCACAGCAAGATCACTTCCCCTCCAACTGCTGGCAATGCTCTTCCCAACACCGCCCTGGAGACTCTTGGCCTCTTTTCCCTCAAGGCTGCATTGCTGCCTCGTAGCCCGCTGCTTCTCCATCAGCACCACAAGGTTATGATCAGCAAAGGTGCTTTCCGGCGTCTTGGCCACCACCATGTCCTGCTGCCCAGTGCTATTCCTCCTCAGATGCAGGACTTGGCATTTCCTCCTCTTCAACTTCAGGAGATTCCTCTCTGCCCCAATCTCCAGCATCTCCAGCTTCCTGTGAGTGTTGCCACAACCATCACATGCCTCAGCCACTCCACCATAGATTGCAGCATCTGCCAGCTTCCTCTGAAGGGGGCACTTGTCCCACTGCCCACATCATTGAGGAGGTTCTTCACCAGGGTTTGCCCCATGGATCTGACTCCTGGGCTACACCGTTTCACACTCTCCTCCAACTGCACCACAAGCCTCTCTGCTGAATCGTTCCACCACTTGGCAATCCACCTCACAGGTCACTGACACCACCCGTAATTTCTCAGCTTCTCAGTGAGCATGCAAGGGGAGGAAGCAGCAAGGGCTTTCCTGAAAACTCCAGGGAAACACCAGCCATGGCTCTCTCATCATCCACAAAGCTACTCACTTCAAGGCAAAAGACATGGAGGTCAGTCCAGCACGATTTTCCCACCACCAGGGCCTCGGCTCTGCAGACACGTCCTGCATCCTCGCCTCCAGTTCCCCTTGCCAATCTCCAAATCCTCTTTCTGACCATCAAATCCTGTGCAGGGAAGGGCCCTCACCCCTCGGCGCTCACCCCAAGTAAAGATGCCAAAGGCCTTGTCTCCCCTCCTCATGCTCACTCTCCCCCTCTGCCTCTCAACACAGTCACAAATTCTCCAAAATCTCAACTGCTTTTTCATCGCATCCCATGTAGAGTCATAGAGCCACTGAGACTGGAAATCATCCTTAGCTTTATCGAGTCCAACCGTTAACCTAACACTGCCAGGTCCACCACTAAACCATGCCTCTAAGCATCACGCCTACACGTCTTTTAAACACCTCCCAGGATGGTGACTCCACAGCCTCCCTCGGCAGCCTGTTCCACTGCTTAACAACTCTGGTGCTGATGGAATTGTCCCCAATATCCAATCTAGACCTCCCCGGCACAACATGAGGCCACTTCCTCCCCTCCTATTACTCCTCACTAGGAATAAGAGACTGACACCCACTTCACTACAAAGTCCTCTCAGGAGATTGAAGGCAGTGATAAGATCTCCTCTCAGATGTCCCCTTCTGTAAATTAAACACCCCCAGTTTCCTCAGCTGCTCCTCAGAAATCTTTTCTCTAGATCTTCACCAGCTTTCTTCTACTTGGTTAGAAGCATCATACCACAGCCCCGGCTGCAAACACGCCTGACTCAGCTAAGAGGAGTTATACAGATGGGCCAACACAAGCCATTGGGGGCCACGGATGGCCTCCCCATATCACAGGGCTTGAGAGTTCTGACCCAGGGCAGACAGGACAACGTCCTGCTCTCACAAACAGCCCTCCTCCGGCTGGTTCAACTGCCAGACCACGGAGGGCTCCAGCGGGCACAAGCCCAACCTGGCAGCCTCCTTTTTCCCAGATACAACCTCACAAGCATGAGGGGCACCAAGATACCATCAGATCACACCCAACGGCAAAGGCCAGGCCTAAAGACAGGCTGAGTGGTTGGCATGAAGGCAGGGAGGGACAAAACACGATGGAAGGTGCAGCCCCTCACACCCAGCACACCTGCAGAGCCCAGACCAGCCAGCCAAGAATGCGAGGAAATGAGGTCCCGTCTTCACAACGCACCCCCAAACCACACCACACGAGTGCCATGGGATGATCTCACGGATGACACAAAACCACGCGGACGCTTAGGCCAAGTGTTCTGCCCGCCCTGACACGCGCCACCAGCACCAAGCCTTCGGCCTCTAAGACTCTCACTTCAAAGCTGCCGCCAGGGCCAAGGGGACACGTCCTCGAGAGCAGGACATGAAGAGGGAGCGTTGCGGCCAGGGAAACACACCCCACCTCATTGCTGGCAGGGCTGGGGCAGGCAAGAGCTGCCTGCTGCCAAATGCCGTCCTGCCCCAAGGCCGTCCCGCCCCTCGCGCACCACCATAAAAGCCAGCCCAGCGCCTCTCTCCCTCACACACCTCTCCTCCTCAAGCCTTCTCCTCCTCGCTCCCCAAGGTCAGCCGCAACCCCCTGACCCTCCTCCTCCTGCCCCACCTGGCCCCTCTCTCCCACCGCGCTCGGCCCCAGCCTCACCAGCCCTCACGCCTCCCCACCGCCGCGCACGCTCCCCACAGCCCCACACCACCCCTCCCTGCTCCACCGCCCTCCTCCAACCCCTCACAACCCCCACGCCCCTCCGCTCTCTCAACACCCTCTCTTCCAGGGACCCACCACACCAACCCCATGGCCTGCAACAGCCTCTGCAGCCCCTGCGGACCCACCCCGCTGGCTAACAGCTGCAACGAGCCCTGTGTCAGGCAGTGCGAGGACTCCCGCGTCGTCATCCAGCCCTCCACTGTGGTGGTCACCCTGCCAGGACCCATCCTCACCTCCTTCCCCCAGAGCACCGCCGTCGGATCCTCCTCATCGGCTGCCGTGGGCAACGAACTCAGCGCCCAGGGAGTGCCCATCTCCTCCGGCGGCTTCGGCCTCGGCTACGGCTTCGGCTATGGCTTTGGAGGCCTGGGCTGCTACGGCGGCAGGAGAGTCTGCTACCCCTGCTAAGGGCCCTCGCCACCACCCCTGACACCAACTTCCCACACCCGGGAAGCCACGGCATGGATTCAGGAGACACCTTCAAGCCCTTGCAGGCCAATGGGCTTCCCATCCACTGGTTCTCCTCTCCAAGCACAAAGCAAGCAGGGAAAGGGCCAGCCTGGCCTGCCTGGAAACATGGCCCGTGGACCTCCTGCTCTTCTCCCATTTCCCTCTTTGCATTGTGCCTTCTGCTATGTCCACTACTCTACGCTGCAAACGCCTTCTCACAAGCCAGACACAACAGTGGACTTCCACTTTTCTGCTCCCACTGTGGGCCGGAAAGATCTTGGTGCTCTGGCGAGACCTACAGCAAGGAAAGGGCTTCGGCTAATGGTCGACCTACTGCCACCTCAGGCTGGCTCCCTTCCACTTGCCGCTCCTGTCTTTTCACTGTTTTTTTCCACAATAAAGTATTCCTGCATCCCATCCTCACATGCTTCCTCTGCCTTTCTTCTCCCAAGGGTCTGCCATCCTCACCCAGCACAAAGCCAGGGCTCAACAGGCCATTGGGGTGGGTGGAAACAGGACGCAAAACTCTCTACGAGGTATGTCCCCAGCAACAACAACCACTCAGAGCAGCACAAGGGGCCTTCTAGAAAGTGACACACGGTCACGTTCACTTGCCCAAACAAAGGGTTGGACATGCTTATGCGCTACTACCCAGGCCTGTGACACACGCTCTCCATGGCACCACGACTTGACCAACTCTCTTCCCCTGCACAATTCTCTGGTCATAACAGCAATCAAAATGCAGGAAGTAGAACTACGAAGGAAACTCTAGAGATCATCTTGTTCATCCTTATCTACTGAAGCAGGGTCACGTCCAGAAGGCTATCCATGACCGCGTCCACTCAGGATTTCAGTATCTCCAAGGGTGGAGATTCCAACACCTCCCTGCACAACTGGTTCCACGGTTTGACCACCCTCTCACTGAAAAAGCCTTGCCTTCTGTCCAAGGCAATGGCAGGTCTTGTCAGCTTTCTCCATTCACCCTTGTCCTGGCCGTGGGCAACCAGGAGAAGAGTCTGACTCCCTGGTCCTCATGCCCTCCTATCAGCAGTTCAGACACATTGATTACATCTCCCCTGCGCAGACTCGCCTCCTTGCTGGAAAGAACTCTCAGCTCTCTCAGATTCTCCTCATGGAAAGGATGCCCCGTCCCTTCAGAGATTTGGTGGCCCTGCACTCAACTCACTCCACCAACTTCAGTTCCTTCTTCCACAGTGGAACCCTCAACTGCACACACAACTCCACACAGGGCCCCATCAGTGCTGAAGACAGAGCAAGATCACTTCCCCACGAACTGCTGGCAACGTTCTTCCCAACGCCGACCTGGAGACTCTTGGCCTCTTTTCCCTCAAGGCTGCATTACTGCCTCGTTGTACGCTGCTTCTCCATCAGCACCACAAAGTCATGCTCAGCAAAGGTGCTTTCCAGCCTCTTGGCCACCACCATGTCCTGATGCCCAGCGCTATTCCTGCCCAGATGCAGGACTTGGCATTTCCTCCTCTTCAACTTCAGGAGATTCCTCTCTGCCCCAATCTCCAGCATCTCCAGCTCCCTGTGAGTGTTGCCACAACCATCACATGCCTCAGCCACTCCACCATAGATTGCAGCATCTGCCAGCTTCCTCTGAAGGGGGCACTTGTCCCACTGCCCACATCATTGAGCAGGTTCTTCAGCATGGTTGGCCCCATGGGTCTGACTCCTGCGCTACTCCGTTTCACACTTGCCTCCAACTGCACCACAAGCCTCTCTGCTCAGCTGTTATACCTACTTTGATGTCCACCTCACTGGCCACTTACGCAATCCAGAATTTCTCATCTGGTTGTTGAGCATGGAAGGGCAGAAAGCGGCAAAGGCTTTATAGAAAACTCCAAGGAAACACCAGTCATGGCTGTCTCCTCATCCACAAAGCTACTCACTTCAAGCCAAAAGACATGGAGGTTAGTCAAACATGATTTTCCCTCCATAAATGGATGCTGATCACTCCCCATCACCTTCTTGTTTTCCGGGGCTTGGCAGTGCTTTCCTGGACTATTTCCTCCATTACCTTTCCTCAAAATGATGTCAGGCAAGGCAGCCTTTGCTTTCCCAGAACTTCGTTGCTGATCTTCTTCAAGTAGCAGGTCTATGAGCTCCCTTCCAGGCCTCCGGAGCTGCTCCCACGCATCAGGACTTGCAGAAGGTCACGGAGAGCAGCCACCCAAGGACGTCGGCCAGCTCCCTCTGCATTCGTGGCTATGACCTCTCAGGCATCAATGACTTGGCTACATCCAGACGCAGAGCAATCCTTCCCACCTCCCTTCATCTTCCTCAGCAACAACCACTGCTCGCCTGACAAACAGCCTGCTAAACACTCCCCTTGGCTCCACTGGGGCAGGCCTTGCCCTTCACCAACCCTTATACACGCATCCACCACCACCACCAGGGCCTCGGCTCTGCAGACACGTCCTGCATCCTCGCCTCCAGTTCCCCTCGCCAATCTCCAAATCCTCTTTCTGACCGTCAAACCCTGTGCAGAGAAGGGGCCTCACCCCTCAGCACTCACCCCAAGTAAGGACCCCAAAGGCCCTGGCTCCCCTCCTGATGCTCCTACTCGCCCTCTGCCTGTCGACACAGTCACAAATTCTCCACAAACTCACCTGCCCTTGCACCGTATCCCATGTACATTCACAGAGCCACTAAGGGTTGAAAATACCTTTAACTTTATCGAGTCCAACCGTTAACCTAACACTGCCAAGTCCACCACTAAACCATGCCTCTAAGCATCACGCCTACACGTCCTTTAAACACCTCCCAGGATGGTGACTCCACAACCTCCCTCGGCAGCCTGTTCCACTACTTGATAACACTGGTGCTGATGGAATTGTCCCCAATATCAATCTAGGCTTCCTCGGCACAACGTGAGGCCATTTCCTCCCCTCCTATCACTCCTCACTAGGAATAAGAGATTGACACCCAGTTCACTACAACCTCCTCTCGGGACTGACACCCACTTCACTACAACCTCCTCTCGGGAGATCGAAGGCAGTGATAAGGTCTCCCCTCGGATGTCCCCTTCTGTAAATTAAACATCCCCAGTTTCCTCAGCTGCTCCTCAGAAATCTTTTCTCTAGATCTTCACCAGCTTTCTTCTACTTGGTTAGAAGCATCATACCACAGCCCAGGCTGCAAACATGCCTGACTCAGCTAAGAGGCGTTATACAGATGGGCCAACACAAGCCATTGGGGGCCACGGATGGCTTCCCCACATCACAGGGATTGAGAGCTCTGACCCAGGGCAGACAGGACAACGTCCTGCTCTCACAAACAGCCCTCCACTGGCTGCATCAACTGCTCCAGGGGGCACAAGCCCAACCTGGCAGCCTCCGTTCTCCAAGCTACGACCTCACAAGCATGAGGGGCACCAAGACACCCTACGGGAAAGGCCAGGCCTAAAGACAGGCTGAGTGACTGGCATCAAGGCAGGGAGGGACAAAACACGGTGGAAGGGGCAGCCCCTCACACCCAGCACACCTGCAGAGCCCAGACCAGCCAGCCAAGAATGCGAGGAAATGAGGTCCCGTCTTCACAACGCACCCCCAAACCACACCACACGAGTGCCATGGGATGATCTCACGGATGACACAAAACCACTGGGACGCTTAGGCCAAGTGTTCTGCCCGCCCTGACACACGCCACCAGCACCAAGCCTTTGGCCTCTAAGACTCTCACTTCAAAGCTGCTGCCAGGGCCAAGGGGACACGTCCTCGAGAGCAGGACATGAAGAGGGAGCGTTGCGGCCAGGGAAACGCACCCCACCTCATTGCTGGCAGGGCTGGGGCAGGCAAGAGCTGCCTGCTGCCAAATGCCGTCCTGCCCCAAGGCCGTCCCGCCCCTCGCGCACCACCATAAAAGCCGGCCCAGCGCCTCTCTCCCTCACACACCTCTCCTCCTCACGCCTTCTCCTCCCCGCTCCCCAAGGTCAGCCGCAACCCCCTGACCCTCCTCCTCCTGCCCCACCTGGCCCCTCTCTCCCACCGCGCTCGGCCCCAGCCTCACCAGCCCTCACGCCTCCCCACCGCCGCGCACGCTCCCCACAGCCTCACACCACGCCTCCCCGCTCCACCGCCCTCCTCCAACCCCTCGCACCCCCCACGCCCCTCCGCTCTCTCAACACCCTCTCTTCCAGGGACCCTCCACACCACCCCCATGGCCTGCAACAGCCTCTGCAGCCCCTGCGGACCCACCCCACTGGCTAACAGCTGCAACGAGCCCTGTGTCAGGCAGTGCGAGGACTCCCGCGTCGTCATCCAGCCCTCCACCGTGGTGGTCACCCTGCCAGGACCCATCCTCAGCTCCTTCCCCCAGAGCACCGCCGTCGGATCCTCCTCATCGGCTGCCGTGGGCAACGAACTCAGTGCCCAGGGAGTGCCCATCTCCTCCGGCGGCTTCGGCCTCGGCTACGGCTTCGGCTATGGCTTCGGAGGCCTGGGCTGCTACGGCGGCAGGAGAGGCCGCTACCCCTGCTAAGGGCCCTCGCCACCACCCCTGACACCAACCTCCCACACCCGGCAAGCCACAGCATGGATTGAGGACTCACCGCCAGGCCCTTGCAGGCCGATGGGCTTCCCATCCATGGCTCCTTCTCTCCAGGCACAAAGCAAGCAGGGAAGGAGCCAGCCCGGCCTGTCTGGAAACACGGCCCATGGACCTCCTCCTCTTCTCCCGCTTCCCTCTTTGCATTGTGCCTTCTGCTATGTCCACTACTCTATGCTGCAAACACCTTCTTACAAGCCAAACACCACTGGGGACTTCCACTGTTCCGCTCTCACTGCAGGCCAGGAAGATCGTGGTTCTCTGCTGAGACCTACAGGAAGGAAAGGACTTTGGCTGATGGTCGACCTACTGACAGCTCAGACCAGCTCCTTCCACTTGCCGCTCTTGCATTTTCACTCTTTGTTTTCCTCAATAAACATCTTCATCCCAGCCTAACATGTGTCCACTCCATTTCTTCTCCCAGGGCTCTGACATCTTCAACCAGCACAAACCTGGGGCTCAACAAGCCATCGGGCTACGTGAAAAAGGGCCATGGGACCTCTCTTAGAAAATAGGTTATGGCCATCCACAGCATCAAAAACTGACACTTGGGGTCTTCAAGAATGTGACACAAGCCCATCACCTGCTTTAGTTAAAGTCTCGGACATCGCAACGCTCCCCTGCACACACCTCTGATGAGATCTCCCCATGCCAGCACACGCTTCACTATCTCTCTTCCCCACCATGACCCTCCAGCCCTCCCAGCAAACAGAATCACAGAACCATTGAATTCATCAGGAACTCTGGAGAGCGTTGGCTTCAACCACACCGCTCAAACAGGGCCAGTTCCAGCAGAGGTTATTCAGGACTACGGCCACTCAGGGTTTCAGTATCTCCCAGGACACAGACTCCACCACCTCTTCCACACTTGGACCACCCTCACACGCAAAAAGCCTTGCCTTCTTTCCCCAGGGAATTCCATCTGCTTTCCATTGTGCCCACAGCCTCTTCTCTTACTAGTGCGCACTGCTTCGAAGAGCTGGGCTTACTCCAATTCATTCCCTCCCGGCTGCGATTGAGGCACATTTATGGCCTCCTCCCTGCACTTCCTTATCTCCTGGCTGAACGCTCCCAGCTCTCTCAGATTCCTCCCCTAGGAAGGAGGCTCCAGCCCCTGCACCATCTCCCCTGGTGGCTTGCACTGCTCTTGCTCCAACAAGCCCCTGACCTCACACTGAGGAGCCCAGAACCGCACACAGCACTTCACACAGGACCTCACCAGTGCTGAGCAGAGAGGAAGGGTCACCTCCCTCAACCTGTTGGCAATGCTTCTCCAAGTGCTGCCCTCGAGACCCGTGGACTCTTTAGCCAAAAGGTTCATTGCCACCTCATGGGCCATATGTTCTCCACCAGGAACACAAGATCCTGCTCTGCTAAGCTGCTTTCTCTACAGTTGGCCCCCCAGCTACTGCTTCTACCTGGGATTGACTCCTCCTCAGAAACAGGACTTTGCATCTCCCCTCACTCACCTCCATGACAGACATCCCTCTCTGTGCAGTGCAACGAAATCAGGTACCTCCCGCAGCATTTCTGGTTCAAATCATCTTTTCCCATAGACGTATGTACAGCCTGTTGCACAACTCTCTCTTTCGGGGGAGGCGGGCACCTGTGAGTCCACTGGCACCCCCAGCACAGCCCAGCGTGCCTCTTGCCTGTCAGGCCCTCCAGCACCCCTCCACACACAAGCCCCGTTTGGAGCACTGGGCAATCATCAACGGCACAAAATTTAACAAGAGCAAATGCCACGTTCTGCACCCAGGACCGGGGTGAACGCTGCACACCAGTAGAAATGGGGAGAGGAGGTGCCGGAGAGAGGCCCTGCAGAAAGGGCTGTGGGGCTGCTGGCTGACAGCAGGCTCAGTGTGAGTCAGCAGTGCCCTGGCAGCCAAGAAGCCAAAGCCCACCCCGGGGTGCATCAACCATCACCAGCCGGTCAAAAGAGCTGATTATCCCGCTGTAGTGAGCCTTGGTGCTGCCTCTCCTTGAGTATCGTGTGTAGATCTTTGTCCTACCATCTCAAAAGGATGTGAAGGTCTTCAGTGCATCCCGAGGAGGGCAACAGAGCTGGTGGAAGGGCTGGAAGGCATGGCCTGTGAGGAGCGGCTAAGGACTTTAGGTTGGTCTAGTTGGGAGAGAAGGAGGCTGAGGAGCGACCTTATGACTCTCTACAGCTTCCTGAGGAGGGGACATGGAGAGGAAGGTGCTGAGCTCTTCTCCCTGGGATCCAGGGAAAGGACTTGTGGGAATGGTTCAAAGCTGCATAAGGGAGATTCAGACTCGAGAGTAGAAAATAGTTCTTTATCGAGAGGGTGGTCAAACACAGGAACAGGCTTCCTGGAGAGGTGGTCAATGCCCCAAGCCCGTCAGCGTTTAAGCGGCATTTGGAGAAACAATGCCCTTAATAACATGCTTTAACTTTTGGTCAGTCCCAAAGTGGTCAGGCAGCTGGACTAGATGATCACTGTAGGAACTTTCCCACTGGACCCTTCTAGTCCAGTCTAGTCCAGCCCAGTCTATTCTGCTCCATCAACCCCTTGGCATGCAAACATCCCCTCGAGGTTCTCAGGAGCACCGCCCAGTGCAGCAGGCACGCCTCCCATTTCCCCTCCACTACGTCCAATCCCTCTCTTGCCCCACAAGGACCTGAGAAATGACCGCAGGCAACAGCATGCGAGTGCCATGGGATGACCTCACTGCTGACACCCCAATTCTCCCATTGTTTATTTACATCTCCAAATGCCCTGACACAGAACTTCCATGCAAATTCACCCAAACACCTCCTCTCACCTCAAAGTTGCCGCCAGGGCCAAGGGGACACGTCCTCGAGAGCAGGACATGAAGAGGGAGCGTTGTGGCCAGGGAAACACACCCCACCTCATTGCTGGCAGGGCTGGGGCAGGCAAGAGCTGCCTGCTGCCAAATGCCGTCCTGCCCCAAGGCCGTCCCGCCCCTCGCGCACCACCATAAAAGCCGGCCCAGCGCCTCTCTCCCTCACACACCTCTCCTCCTCACGCCTTCTCCTCCCCGCTCCCCAAGGTCAGCCGCAACCCCCTGACCCTCCTCCTCCTGCCCCACCTGGCCCCTCTCTCCCACCGCGCTCGGCCCCAGCCTCACCAGCCCTCAAGCCTCCCCACCGCCGCGCACGCTCCCCACAGCCCCACACCACCCCTCCCCGCTCCACCGCCCTCCTCCAACCCCTCGCGCCCCCACGCCCCTCCGCTCTCTCAACACCCTCTCTTCCAGGGACCCTCCACACCACCCCCATGGCCTGCAACAGCCTCTGCAGCCCCTGCGGACCCACCCCGCTGGCTAACAGCTGCAACGAGCCCTGTGTTAGGCAGTGCGAGGACTCCCGCGTCGTCATCCAGCCTCCTGCCGTGCTGGTCACCCTGCCAGGACCCATCCTCAGCTCCTTCCCCCAGAGCACCGCCGTCGGATCCTCCTCATCAGCTGCCGTGGGCAACGAACTCAGCGCCCAGGGAGTGCCCATCTCCTCCGGCGGCTTTGGCCTCGGCTACGGCTTCGGCTATGGCTTCGGAGGCCTGGGCTGCTACGGCGGCAGGAGAGGCTGCTACCCCTGCTAAGGGCCCGCGCCACCAACCCTGACACCAACCTCCCACACCTGGGAAGCCACAGCATGGATTGAGGGCACAATTCCAGACCCTCCCGCTCTGTATGGCTGGAAAACACCAGCGCACTTGAAAAATCTCCCACAAGCAAAGGACTTCAGCTGACGCTCACCTTGCTTGAATTTCAGACCTGCTCCATTCTTCTTGCCGCTCTCTAATTATCACTTTGTTTTTTCCTCAATAAAGTTCTCTTGCATCCCAGCCTCATATGCCTCCTCTTCCTTTCTTCTCCCAAGGGTCTGCCAACCTCACCCAGCACAAAGCCAGGGCTCAACAGGCCATCGGGGTGGGTGGAAAATGGCCTCAAACCTCTCTTACAAGGTATGTCCCCAGCAACGACAACTCAGAGCAGCACAAGGGGCCTTCCAGAACATGACACATGCCCTTCAATTGCACAAACCAATGCTTGGATATGCTAATGCACTTCTACACACGCCCAATATTCAGTCTCTCCATCAAACATGCTCTTGACCAACTCTCTTCCACAGCACAAATCTCTGGCCATCACAACAAGAAAATACAAGAAGCAGAAACACTGAGTATTTAAGCAACATCTCGAGATCATCTTGTTCATTCCGATCTGCTGATGTGTGGTCAGCTCCAGGAAGCTGTCTATGATCACGTCCATTCAGGATTTCAGTACCTCCAAGGATGGAGATTCCAACACAACTCTGCACAACCGGTTCCACTGTTTGAACACCCGCTCACAGAAAAAGCCTTGTCTTCTCTTCAAGGCAACGGCACGTCTTGTCAGCTGTCTCCATTCACCCTTGCCGTGCCCGTGGGCAACCAGGAGAAGAGTCTGACTCCGCAGTTCTCATGACCTTCCATCAGCAGTTTAGACACAGTGATGACATCTCCCCTGCGCAGACTCGCCTCCCTGTTGGAAAGAACTCCCAGCTCTCTCGGATTCTCCTCATGGAAAGGATGCCCCGTCCCTTCAGAGTTTTGGTGGCCCTGCACTCAACTTGCTCCACCAACTCTGGGTCCTTCTTCATTAGGGGAACCCTCAACTGAACACTTTACTCCAACAGGGCCTCACCAGTGCTGAAGGCACAGCAAGATCACTTCCCCTCCAACTGCTGGCAATGCTCTTCCCAACACCGCCCTGGAGACTCTTGGCCTCTTTTCCCTCAAGGCTGCATTGCTGCCTCGTAGCCCGCTGCTTCTCCATCAGCACCACAAGGTTATGATCAGCAAAGGTGCTTTCCGGCGTCTTGGCCACCACCATGTCCTGCTGCCCAGTGCTATTCCTCCTCAGATGCAGGACTTGGCATTTCCTCCTCTTCAACTTCAGGAGATTCCTCTCTGCCCCAATCTCCAGCATCTCCAGCTTCCTGTGAGTGTTGCCACAACCATCACATGCCTCAGCCACTCCACCATAGATTGCAGCATCTGCCAGCTTCCTCTGAAGGGGGCACTTGTCCCACTGCCCACATCATTGAAGAGGTTCTTCACCAGGGTTTGCCCCATGGATCTGACTCCTGGGCTACACCGTTTCACACTCTCCTCCAACTGCACCACAAGCCTCTCTGCTGAATCGTTCCACCACTTGGCAATCCACCTCACAGGTCACTGACACCACCCGTAATTTCTCAGCTTCTCAGTGAGCATGCAAGGGGAGGAAGCAGCAAGGGCTTTCCTGAAAACTCCAGGGAAACACCAGCCATGGCTCTCTCATCATCCACAAAGCTACTCACTTCAAGGCAAAAGACATGGAGGTCAGTCCAGCACGATTTTCCCACCACCAGGGCCTCGGCTCTGCAGACACGTCCTGCATCCTCGCCTCCAGTTCCCCTTGCCAATCTCCAAATCCTCTTTCTGACCATCAAATCCTGTGCAGGGAAGGGCCCTCACCCCTCGGCGCTCACCCCAAGTAAAGATGCCAAAGGCCTTGTCTCCCCTCCTCATGCTCACTCTCCCCCTCTGCCTCTCAACACAGTCACAAATTCTCCAAAATCTCAACTGCTTTTTCATCGCATCCCATGTAGAGTCATAGAGCCACTGAGACTGGAAATCATCCTTAGCTTTATCGAGTCCAACCGTTAACCTAACACTGCCAGGTCCACCACTAAACCATGCCTCTAAGCATCACGCCTACACGTCTTTTAAACACCTCCCAGGATGGTGACTCCACAGCCTCCCTCGGCAGCCTGTTCCACTGCTTAACAACTCTGGTGCTGATGGAATTGTCCCCAATATCCAATCTAGACCTCCCCGGCACAACATGAGGCCACTTCCTCCCCTCCTATTACTCCTCACTAGGAATAAGAGACTGACACCCACTTCACTACAAAGTCCTCTCAGGAGATTGAAGGCAGTGATAAGATCTCCTCTCAGATGTCCCCTTCTGTAAATTAAACACCCCCAGTTTCCTCAGCTGCTCCTCAGAAATCTTTTCTCTAGATCTTCACCAGCTTTCTTCTACTTGGTTAGAAGCATCATACCACAGCCCAGGCTGCAAACACGCCTGACTCAGCTAAGAGGAGTTATACAGATGGGCCAACACAAGCCATTGGGGGCCACGGATGGCCTCCCCACATCACAGGGCTTGAGAGTTCTGACCCAGGGCAGACAGGACAACGTCCTGCTCTCACAAACAGCCCTCCTCCGGCTGGTTCAACTGCCAGACCACGGAGGGCTCCAGCGGGCACAAGCCCAACCTGGCAGCCTCCTTTTTCCCAGATACAACCTCACAAGCATGAGGGGCACCAAGACACCATCAAAGCAAACCCTAAGGGAAAGGCCCAGCCTAAAGACAGGCTGAGTGATTGTCATCAAGGCAGGGAGGGACAAAACACGATGGAAGGGGCAGCCCCTCACACCCAGCACACCTGCAGAGCCCAGATCAGCCAGCCAAGAATGCGAGGAAATGAGGTCCCGTCTTCACAATGCACCCCCAAACCACACCACACGAGTGCCATGGGATGATCTCACGGATGACACAAAACCACTGGGACGCTTAGGCCAAGTGTTCTGCCCGCCCTGACACGCGCCACCAGCACCAAGCCTTTGGCCTCTAAGACTCTCACTTCAAAGCTGCCGCCAGGGCCAAGGGGACACGTCCTCGAGAGCAGGACATGAAGAGGGAGCGTTGCGGCCAGGGAAACACACCCCACCTCATTGCTGGCAGGGCTGGGGCAGGCAAGAGCTGCCTGCTGCCAAATGCCGTCCTGCCCCAAGGCCGTCCCGCCCCTCGCGCACCACCATAAAAGCCGGCCCAGCGCCTCTCTCCCTCACACACCTCTCCTCCTCACGCCTTCTCCTCCCCGCTCCCCAAGGTCAGACGCAACCCCCTGACCCTCCTCCTCCTGCCCCACCTGGCCCCTCTCTCCCACCGCGCTCGGCCCCAGCCTCACCAGCCCTCACGCCTCCCCACCGCCGCGCACGCTCCCCACAGCCCCACACCACCCCTCCCAGCTCCACCGCCCTCCTCCAACCCCTCACGCCCCCCACGCCCCTCCGCTCTCTCAACACCCTCTCTTCCAGGGACCCTCCACACCACCCCCATGGCCTGCAACAGCCTCTGCAGCCCCTGCGGACCCACCCCGCTGGCTAACAGCTGCAACGAGCCCTGTGTCAGGCAGTGCGAGGACTCCCGCGTCGTCATCCAGCCTCCTGCCGTGCTGGTCACCCTGCCAGGACCCATCCTCAGCTCCTTCCCCCAGAGCACCGCCGTCGGATCCTCCTCATCGGCTGCCGTGGGCAACGAACTCAGCGCCCAGGGAGTGCCCATCTCCTCCGGCGGCTTTGGCCTCGGCTACGGCTTCGGCTATGGCTTCGGAGGCCTGGGCTGCTATGGCGGCAGGAGAGGCTGCTACCCCTGCTAAGGGTCCTCGTCACCACCCCTGACACCAACCTCCCACACTCGGGACGGCACGGCATGGATTCAGAACACCCTGTCAGGCCCTTGCTTGTAAATGGGCTTCCTGTCCATGGGGAGACACCACTGGGGACTTTCACTGTGCCGCTCCCACTACGGGCCAGGATGATCTTGGTTCTCTGGCGAGATCTACTGCAAGCACAGTAATTGTTTGATGGTCGCCCTACTTGCACGTCAGACTGTCTCCCTTCTCCTTGCTGTTCCTGCCTTTTCACTGTTTTTTTCCTCAATAAAGTTCTCCTGCATCCCAGCCTCACATGCTCCTCTTCCTTTCCTCTCCAAGGGTGTGTGCGCATCACCCTGCACAAAGCCAGGGCTCAACAGGCCATTGGGCTGGGTGGAAAATGGGCCACAAAACTCTCTTATAAGATATGTCCCCAGCAACAACAACAACTTAGAGCATCAGAAGAAATCTTCCATAAGATAACACACTCTTCACTTGCCCAAACACAGGCTGGGACATGTCAATGCACTTCTACACATGCCTCTGACCCAAGCCCCCCATTGCACCCGTAACTTGAGCAACGCTCTTCCCCCACACCACTCTGGCGAAATCACAGCAAACAGAACTACTGAGTGCACAGGAACCCCTGGAGATCATCTCGTTCATCCCAATCTGCTCGAGCAGGGTCACCTCCAGCAGGCTGTCCTCGACCATGTCTACTCAGGATTTCAGTATCTCCAAGGATGGAGATTCCAACACCTCTCTGCGCAACCAATTCCCCTACTTGACCACCCTCTCACTGGAAAAGCCTTGCCTTCTCTCCAAGGCAATGGCACGTCTTGTTAGCTTTCTCCATTCACCCTTGCCCTGGCCATGGGCACCCCTGAGAAGAGTCTGACTCCCCAGTCCTCATGCCCTCCCACCAGCGGTTTAGATACAGTGACGACATCTCCCCTGTACGGACTTGCCTCCTTGTTGGAAAAACCTCCCAGCTCTCTCAGATTCTCCTCATAGCAAGGATGCTCCAGTTCCTTCAGTGTTTTGGTAGCCCTGCACTTGACTTGCTCCTCTATCTCCAGGTCCTTCTTCCACTGAGGAGCCCTCACAGCTGGACACGCAACTCCACACAGGGCCTCACCAGTGCCGAAGACAGGGCAAGATCACTTTTTTGCTCTAGTCTAGTCTGGTCCATCCTAACCTATTCCCCTTCATCAACCCTTTGGCATGGAAACATCCCCTCGAGGTTCTCAGGAGCACAGCCCAGCACAGCAGGCATGCCTCTCATTTCCCCTCTAGTACATCCAATCCCTCTCTGCCTCCACAAACACTGTGCAGAGAAGGGGCCTCACCCCTCAGCACTCACCCCAAGTCAAGATCCCAAAGACCCTGGCTCCCCTCATGCCGCTTCCAGTCCCCTGGGCCTCTCCCCGTCCCAATTGTCTTTTCCAGACCCTACCAGTATCATCCCCATGGCTGTAGACTTCCCTCACCACAGCCAGGCACTCCCTCAGCGACCAGGCAATCAGGAGCAAGCTAAGAACCTGTCAATCAGGGGGCAGCTACCAATCTGCTAATCAGCAGGATGGCTGACAGATGCCTGCTGCTGCAGAAGCTCCCAGAATTTTCCAGAAGGTGCCTGTCAGGACCCCAAAATCAACACCTTTGCTACAATAAAGAGATAATCTTCACCAAACGGACACCAAAACTATCACTGGGAGGGGTGGGGGGGGTGAACGAGAGGATGAATGAATAGAAAGGCTGCTGAAAACCAAACCAAATGCCTCCCGTGACAGTAGTTGGGGGACCTAGAGGGGTAAGAGGGAGAGAAAACGCTCTGATTAAATAACACCCCTCCCAAAAAAGCTGTGATCAATAAATACGTCAACAGTTTTCTTGCCCGTGCATCAGGGTGCCAGGGACACCCATGTGGGGTTCCCTGTTATCGTCCCCCCCCTTTCTGTGGTCCCCAGTCCGACTGCCTGGCAGGGCCCATGACACCATTTTCCTGCACAGTGGGGTCCCAGGGCCACCTACACAGGGTGCCATGTCCATGTCCCCGCTCGCTGAGAGGACACTGGGCAACTCATGCAGGGAGCCCAGGTCACACACAACCCTCCCCCTTGCTGGGGGTTCCTCAGCTGACCCAAGCGTGGGTCCTTGATGCACTGTCCCCCTGGCTGCACGGTCTCCATTCCACCAACATGGGAGTCCCCAGGCCACGGTCTCACCTTGCTGTGGTGTCCCCAGCTGATTCCCTGAAGGGGGGATCCCCAGGCCACCATCTCCTCTTCACTGCAGGGTCCCACAGTCACCCGTGCAAGGAGTCTCCGGATGACCATCCTCCCTGCTGCAGGGTCCCTGGACCTGTGCAGAGGACCCCAAGCCACCATCCCTCTGCTCCGAGGTCACAGACAAAGCCCCCTTTATGAGTCACAGTCCTCCTCACTGTGGGGTCCCTGAGGCACTGGGGACCAGCTGAAGGAATAACCTTGCTCTGATGTGAAGATGGGTCTCCTGAGGGGCTGCACGGAGTTGGCAGGGTGGGCACATGCCCTTGTGCCACTCTCCAACCTCTCCATCTCCCAACTCAGGCCCTCAAACAGAGATCTTCAGGTACCAAAGATCTTTGGTCTCCCCTGAATTGCTTGTCACCGGTGCCACTCACTGCTTCCTCTCCGTTGCTGCTTTTATTTTTCACTCTCTGTAAAAAAAGTTCCTGCAAACCGGGTGAGCTGAGACAGGACCTCACAGTCTCCAGGGTTCTTGCCAGCACTGAAATATTCATTAAAAGCAAATTAAGGGAATGTCTCCGGAGGAGCAGCTGGAGTCCAGAGTGCCAGAGAGCTCTGCGTACAGCTGGAGTCGGCCTCTTTTCAAAGACAAAGCTTTCGCCTAGAACAAAGCCCTTCCCTAAAATAAAACCAAACATCACCTGACTCAGAGCTGGGCAAGGAGAGGGGGGATGAATTTGGAGCTGTTTGGCCATTTTATCCGTTGATTTAGTGCAAATAGAGCATCTCTCCTGCAGACATGCTTAGTTGGCCTTGAAGGGCTTACTTCAGCTCATCTTGAAGTAACGTCTAATCAACAGAAGACAAACTCAAGTAATACCTGCTCTTACCAGTGACAGTTGTTCACCTTGGAGTCCAGCCAGCTTGACATCAACCCTTGGACTGAAATGGGCGCAGGCTCTCGCCTCCCCGCAGCCCTGCGACGTGCCTGAGCAGCCCAGGCCCAGCGGGAAGCCTGCCTCATGCTTCAGAGCCTGTCTCAGCCCAAACTTGCTCCAGAGCCGCTCATTTTGAGCGCAGTCAGCTCAGACGGGTTCAAGGGAGCACTGGGAGGAGGCTCATAGCCACATTGCCCGCTGCCAAGAGGACGGATGGGCCAGCACATGCCTCCCTCCCATCCACCCTGGGGAAGCCAGGGGCTGGGTTCCTTTGGTTGACCCTTGCCCAGCTCTCTGTACTCCATCCTTAGGAGCCCCCAAGCCAGGCACACCGCAGGAGGGACGTGCTGGAAAGCATCCTCCCAAGCTGCAAGTGAAATGGCTGGCATCTCTCCCAGTGTTTGGCTCCCAGGGGGACTTTCAGCCACCCAAGCCAGGACCCCGCTGCTCTCAGAGCAGCCCCAAACACCATCACAGAGCGGTCACGGTTCGCAGCCATGCACGGCCCTTGTCTCCCTCCTTCAAGAGGACTGGACTTGGCAGGGCCAAAAGTAAAGTGATAACAGCAAGGATGGTCTTGCACAACCGCTGCCCCCAATTCCATGAACTGGGAGTCTTCAAGGGGTCCGACTCGTTCCTGTCCCTACCCAATTCAGAATTTTTCCATTTGAACTGCTCCTGGTTCATATTCCATATTATGAGAAACCACCCATGGTTAGCAAGAGCAAGCGGGTCCAGGAAAAGCTGCGGCCTTCGCTCCCATTCCCGTGCCAGCCTTCCTCCTCTGTGGCTCTGCAAGACTGTCCTGTGCTTTTGGACAACTCTCCCATTGCCGAGGGGCTGCGTGGTGGTGGGAGCAACCCCCAGCCCCTGTGGAAACTGGTGGGAGCTGGGCTATTGGGGACAAAATGGACTTCAGAAGGACGAAATCACGCATGGAGGGAGGCACAGGCTGAGCTGCAGGACATGACCCAGAAAGAGGCTCATTGCTGGTGTGCTGTCTACCTAAAAGCACAAAGAGCAGCCACAAAAAACTGAAATCCAAGTGGGAGAGGGATGCTTAGAGCCGGTGTGTCTCACCTGGGCTCCTGGAGCTTGGCCTCAGCCAGGCAACATCATCGCAAGGCGGCTTCCACGCTGGGATGGGCTGCATTTGGACAGGTCGCACTCATCTCCCTCACTTTCCTGAGAGGAATGGGGAGGGCAGAGCGAGGAGTGAGGCTGGACCTGAAACCAGACCAGTTTGAGAGAAAGAGGTCACCCACAAGGAAGCTGCGTTATGGAAACCATGCGTCAGATGAAGCAGCAGTTCTCCGACGACGATGGGATCTGACCAAGCCGCCCAAGCTTCATCCTGCCTGCTGCAAGGTCCTGAGCTGCCCTCTGGTTCGTGTCATGCAGAAGACCTGCCGCAGATGAGCTAATGGGTCTCCTCCAGGCTTTCATCCTTAACTCACAAGATCTTGTTAGATAATATCAAAAGCCTGGGTGATATTTCGTTAACAAGAGAGTCCTGCTCCATCCCATGCGGTCACCACAAGTTTGCACCTCTCCCCTGTGATCTTCCCTCATGCTTTAACATTGCTTTGGTAATTAGCTCCAGAATTACCATATTTAAATCCAGCACCGTGGTTATTCAGCTGCTGCCACAGCAGCTCTGGCTGCGCCACCTCCCAGAGGTTCCTCAGCTAAAACAAGGGTTACCCCTAATTAGTCTCCGAAATTCGCAGGATGCAACAAGAAGCTCTTAACCTCCCACCAGCACCTGGAAAATCTTCCTCAGCCTTTTGCATTTCCCTGGCTCGTCTAATGGATGCCCCATCATTGGAGATGTTCAAGGCCAGGTTGGATGGGGCTTGGAGCAACCTGGTGTAGCGGAAGTTGTCCCTGCCCATGGCACAGGGGGCTGGACTAGATGATCTTTAAAGGTCTCTTCCAACCCAAACCATTCTACTCTACAATTATACCACGCCGCCAGCTGGAAGCGTGGATGCAGCTGGATGTGAGGTGGTTGTGATTCATTCTCCTGCCCTGAGCTGGTCCAGGTGGAGTGGGACAAGCAGCAAACATCCACATGAGGCTTCTTTTTGCCAGGCCCTGGTGTTGCATAGAGGATGAAAGAGGTGATGCTGTTTGCAGGGCAGATGAGGGATTGGCCAGCATGGAGAAGGACCTTCAGTGCTTCATCCATGTGAGATCAGCCAGGGCATCCTGTATCATCACAGAATGGTAGGGGTTGGAAGGGACCTCATGGGGGGGGTGAAACAGTGCCAGGATTGGAGTCATTCATGGGAAGTGGGATTTTGGAGCTGGGAAAGTCTTGGGAAGGCTGGGGACAGGCGGCAACTCACCGAGCTGGGAGAGGGGCTGGGCACTTCCATGGGACACAGCTGGTCACGCAAGCACAACGTGACATCTTTCAACGTGCAGGGGGGAAAAAAAACGACACCCTTCCTGAGGAAGAGGATCCCCAAGGATTCAGCTTTTCTTCAAAGGAAAAGGGCACGTTCCTTTTCCGAGTCTCACCCAGGAGAAAGGAGGAGGAAGGAGTGAAAAAGCCGTGATAGCCTTATTAGGCTTTGACATTGGGGCCGTATCTCTTTGGGGGGGAAAGTGGGGAATTCCGGGCTGGGTGTCCCTTAATCCCTGTTCTTCACCATTTTAATTGGTGCCCTACCTTTGCCTTGCAGAAATCCCGAAGGAAAATCCAGCTGGTACCTGGGGGGAGGGGGTGTGTGTGTGTGGGGGGATGGTGTCTTTGAAACCATCCCCCACCCACTAGAAGGCTCTGCTCATTTTTAATCTCGTCTTAAACACATGAAAGACGATTAAGCCTTTGCTCGTCGCAATCCCTTTTGCCTCAGGGAGGAGGGGAGGGAACCCGCGCCCACTCCCCCGCCTCTTTCCCCTGCACCCCCTTCTCCCGCACCGCTAGGGGGTAGCGATGGGGTGCCCCGGTATGTCCCGGTGCCGGTGCCAACGGCCGCGGACTCCATTTCCCGAGGAGCCAAGCGGCGGCGCCCGGGGACGGCGGCAGGAAGCGCGGCCGAGCCGAGCCGAGCCGAACCCGGCCTAGCCCCGCCGAGCCGAGCCGAACCCCGCCGAGCCGAGTCCGGCCGAGCCGAGCCGAGTCCGGCCGAGCCCGGCCGAGCCGAGCCGAGTCCGGCCGAGCCGAGCCGAGTCCCGCCGAGCCGAGCCGAGTCCCACCGAAGCCCCGCCGAGCCGAGCCGAGTCCCACTGAGCCCCGCCGAGCCGAGCCCCGCCGAGCCGCGCCGAACCGAGCCGAACCCCGCCGGGCCGAGCCGAATCTAGCCGAGCCCCGTGCCGGGGTGAGACGGGCCCCCCCCCCGCCCCACCCCATCGGGGAGCGTTTGTGGGGGCAGCCTCCCCCCCCCCCCCGCCCACCTCGCAGGGGTGGCCGGGGGGGGGTGGGGGGGGGGGATTGGGGGGGTCACCAGAGAGTGGGGCACAGTATGGAGGGGAGAGGCCCAGGGAGGGTATGGGGGGGGGGGTCTAGGGGCTCCCCGCGGTGGGAGGCTCTGGGTTGGGATAGGGGCGGCGCTGCGGGAGGGGGGCTGGGGTGCGGGGAGGAGTGGGGTGCAGGCGTGGGACTCGGGGTGCAGGGGAGGCGTGGGGTGCAGACCTGGGTGCAGACTTGGGATTTGGGGTGCAGGGGAGGGTGGGGTGCAGAGCTGGGGTTTGGGGTGCAGGGGAGGCATGGGGTGTAGGAGGAGATCTGGGGTGCAGAGCTGGGATTTGGGGTGCAGGAGTTCTGGGTTGCTGGGTGAGATTTTGGGGTGCAGAGCTGGGATTTGGGGTGCAGGAGGAGATCTGGGGTGCAGACCTGGGGTGCCAGGTGAGATTTTGGGGTGCAGACCTGGTATTTGGGGTGCAGGGTGAGATTTTGGGGAGCAGAGCTGGGATTTGGCATGCAGGAAGAAATTTTAGGAAACAGAGATGGGATTTGGGGTGCAGGAGGAGATCTGAGATGCAGACCTGGGGTGCAGGGTGAGGTTTTGGGGAGCAGAGATAGGATTTGGGGTGCAGACCTGGGATTTGGGGTGCAGGAGGAGATCTGGGGTGCAGACCTGGGGTGCAGGGTGAGGTTTTGGGGAGCAGAGATAGGATTTGGGGGAGGTGTGGGGGTGAGGGGTGAAGCCTCCAGTTCCGGAGGGTGGGCGGTGCTATGTGGCGCCGCGTGGCAGGATCTGGCCCCGGCCCAGAGCCCGCGGGCCACCAGCCAGCTTCGTTAATTAACCACTACAGCTGACGAGTTTCTGCCGCCTCGGCCCAGCCCCGTCCCCACCAAAACTCACTGCTTCCACTTTCCTTCTCGCCGTTGCCAGCAGAAACAGGTAAAAGCACCCCCCAAAAAACACGACCCCACCGGGCTGGCGCGTGGCCGATGCTCGTGGGTGCCCGTGCCAGGGTGGGGGTGAGCTCGGTGGTCCATAGCGGGGTGCACAAAGAGGTGACCCCAGCTTAGCCCCCCCCTCCCTGCAGGGTTTTGGCCATGACGGAGGTGGGAGGGCCAGTGGCGAAGCGCATCCTGGTGACGGGTGGCACCGGTTTGGTGGGGAGAGCCATTGAGAAGGTGGTGGCTGACGGAGAGGGGCGGCCGGAGGAGGAGTGGATCTTCGTGTCCTCCAGAGACGCCGACTTGACGTGAGTTGACCCTGTGGGTTTTCGCTTGGAAACTCCCCCTGTCTGCTCCGTTGACACCCCAAAATTTCCCTTCCCAGGAACGCCACAGAGACCAAAGCCCTCTTCGAGCGGCACAAGCCCACCCATGTCATCCACCTGGCTGCCATGGTCGGGGGCCTCTTCAAAAACATCCGCTACAACCTGGATTTTTGGGTGAGCAGCTGGCAAACGGGCAGTATCGGGGTCCCTGAGGATGCTGCAACCCCCTTGCCCTCCCCAAGCTGGGACATGGGCACAGGAAGATATGGCTTGCTCTGCTCTCCTGACCAAACCTCTGGTTTCTGGAGTTATTAATGAGTTATAACCCATCAGGTGCAGGGGTTTTGGGGTCTCCATCCCACAGATCTCACCACTGTCTCCATCCCCAGAGGAGAAACGTCCATATCAACGACAACGTCCTGCACTCGGCGTATGAGATGGGGGTGCAGAAGGTGGTCTCCTGCCTCTCCACCTGCATCTTCCCGGACAAGACAACGTACCCCATTGATGAGAGCATGGTGAGCATCTCCAGCTCCATGCACAACCTGGAGGGAGGGGTCCCTGCCCCGCTTAACTCTGCTCTCTTGTCCCCAGATTCACAATGGACCACCGCATAGCTCCAACTTTGGCTACTCCTACGCCAAGAGGATGATCGACATCCAGAATAGGTGTGTGGGGGGCCACACACCTGGGAGAGTCCTCGCAGGCTGTGAGCACCCATGGGTTATCAGGGCAAGGGGAAGCCCCTGGGACTCTCAGGAACTGGGAGCTGGGGAGACACCTGGCCTCAGCAGATGGAGATGCTGCTGGCCAGGAACTTCTGGGGACAGCTCTGTGTGATCATGGCTGGCGGAACACCTACCTCCACACCCCCTACCCCTGCTCTCACCCAGGGGCTACTTCGAGCAGCACGGCTGCCGCTTCACCGCCGTCATCCCCACCAACGTCTTCGGGCCGCACGACAACTTCAACATCGAGGACGGCCACGTCTTGCCGGGGCTCATCCACAAGGTCTATGCGGCCAAACGTGAGCATGGCAGGATTTCTTCTTTTTTGGGGGAGAGTTTCGTTGGTTTTGGTTTGTTGGGGCTTTTTTTCCCCCCTTGGGTGCTCCCGCATGCTCTGCAGGGTAGCCAGGGTGGATGGAGGTGGCTCCGATGCTCATGGACGTGCTCTTCTTCCTCCTGCAGAGACTGGCTCCGCTCTGACCGTCTGGGGCACGGGCAAACCCAGGAGACAGTTCATCTACTCCCTGGTACGTGTGGCTTTGGGGAGCACTCCCCTCCCACAGCTTGGGGAGGGCAGGGTCTGAGCCCACCTGGGTTGTCCTGGGCAGTGTTGGTCATCCTCAGGGCTGGGTCTCCTTGCGATGGGAGGGCTGGGGGAGGGTAGCAGCCACCCCTCCTCAAGAGCCATCTGCCTTTCTGCAGGACCTGGCTCGGCTCTTCCTTTGGGTCCTGCGGGAATACAATGAGGTAGAGCCCATCATTTTGTCAGGTAAGCCTTGCCTGCCTCGCTACAATGAGGGGCTCCAGCCCCTTTCCAAGAAGATGGAGGAACGGCCACAAGCATGCCTTTTCTCCACAGTGGGAGAAGAAGATGAAGTCTCCATCAAGGAGGCAGCAGAGGCGATCGTGGAGGCCATGGACTTCAGCGGAGAGCTTGTTGTATCCTTCACCGCAGGCTGATCCCCTGCGTGGCTCCCAGGGCTGCTGCAGCAGCCATAGAGCTCCAGGGGAGATGCTGTGGTCCAGAGTATCCCTCCCACCACCCCAGCCAGGACAGGGTGAGGCAAAACAAGACCTGTTTTTTTCCCCCTTTTTGGTTTCCCTTAATCCCTCTGGCCCCAGTTTGACAGCACCAAAGCGGATGGGCAGTTCAAGAAGACGGCGAGCAACGCCAAGCTACGGCGCTACCTGCCCGGCTTCCAGTTTACACCCTTCAGGCAAGGTGAGGTGGGTTCCACCAAACGTGGAGGTCCTACCAACTGCCATTAGCCTTGGTGGTTCATCTTTTCAATACTCAAAGGGGGCTTGAGATGAAAGATGGGGACAGACTTTTTAGTAGGGCCTGCAGCGATAGGACAAGGGGTGATGGTTTTGAACTCAAAGAGGGGAGAGTCAGATGAGATCTAAGGAAGAAACTGTTACACTGAGGGTGGTGAAACACTGGCCCAGGTTGCCCAGAGAGGTGGTCAATGCCCCATCCCTGGAAATATTCAAGGTCAGGTTGGATGGGGCTCTGAGCAACCTGGTCTAGTGGGAGATGTCCCTGCTTATGGCAGGGGGGTTAGAACTAGATGACCTTCAAAGGTCCCTTCTGACCCAAACTGCTCCATGACTCTATGAACAAACCCTGTTCCCAAATCCCCAAACCCACCCCATCTTCTCCCTCCCCAGCTGTGAAGGAGACCTGCGCCTGGTTCAGCGCCAACTACGCCAACGCCAGGAAGTGACGGGCCAACGCGGCACCAGGACCATCCTCTTCATCTCAGGGTTGTCCTTTGCTGGGGCAAAGGATGGGGCTTGGGGGGCGGGGGTGGGGTGACAATGACATTTCCAAAGTAAAAAAGGTAGTAGGAGCAGAGCACAGTGAGAGGCCCCCATGTTCCTGCCCACTACTGGGAGGGGCACAGGACACCCAGGGCGGGGGGGGGAGGAAGGTCAGGGCACCCCAGACCAGGTGGTTGCAGGCAACTGGAGGCACCACCTCCTTGGCCGTGGAGGCTGGCAGCTCTGGCTGAGCTGTAACGGGCTACACTGCTAATTACCTGTAATTAGGCTGTAATAAAGGGAAGGTGATCAGGGTTCCTCAGGCACAGGGATGGCAGCCGGGCGTTCGCCGTCGCTTTCGGCGCACGAGGGTGATCCCAAAGCCCCCAGCAAAGCCCAAGCCTCAGGATGGAGGAGGGTGTGGGGGGCGGAACCAGAATGGAGAAGACTTCAGCTGTCAGTATGGCATTTATTAAAATATATGCAAATAGGATAAAACTGGTGGGATGGGGAGCGTCTGCCTCGCAGCACGGTCCTGTACCCCCATCGAACGGCACCCTTAGGGGCCTGAGCACCATCACGTGTCCTCCAGCAGAGTCTGGAAGAGTTAAAAAAGGGTTTGAAACCCCTCTGGGAGGAGGTAGAGGGTCAGGTATGGGTTGAGGGGGGATGAGTCCATGGCCAAGCTGCTGCAGGAGGCTCAACCGGTGGCATGGATGTGGCAGAAGTCCTGCCCGGGGATGGCTTTCTTCCGGCATCGCTGCCCAGCCCTGGTGAGCCCCTGGCACAGGGACCGTGGGGACAGCAAGGACCTACAGCAAAGAGACCCATCAGCACCCCAGGAAACCCCCAGCGGGGCTGTCCCCCTGCTGTCAGGTCACTGGCTACACACCCTGAGATGACACCAACCCCGTGTCCCCAGAGGAGGGATGTCCCCTAGGGTTGGCACTCACGTGTCGCTGGCCAGAGACTGGCTCGGGCTGTAGGGTTTGGGCTCCCAGTGCTTCCCACCGCCCATGGCTGGCTCCAGCATCACCTGGTTGGGGAAGAAGGGGTTTAGATGGGGCATCCTCCACCCCTGGTGACCTTGCTGTGCTGCAGGAGTTGTCCCTTGTCCCCTGGGTGCGTGTGGGTCATACAGGATGGGTGCCTTGGCCATCCTTGGAGAACGCGCCCCTCTACCCAAATGTCCTCCTTGAGTGTCGCATCCCCAGCCCTGGCCCCTCTCCCAACAGAGTGTCCTGCACCCAGAGGTGCGATCATGATGAGGACACCCCAGCCCTAGGGGAACCCCTCAGGGGAACCCAGCTGCCCCCCAGAAGCAGCGTCTGGCCCAAACTGGGGACATCCCACCCAGCACCTACCCCCCAGCTCAAGCTTACCCCACACGAGCTCAGCTTTGTCCTCCAGCCACTGGGGATGGGTGACACCCACCCTGCTAAGCCAGGGACGTCCCCTGCCATCGCTGTGGGCTGCTCCAGGCACGAGGGCTCTGCAAGAACACGGGTGGTGACACACTCCCAGCGCTGCCGTCCCCAGGTGTTGGATGGGGACACCTTGGGGTGGTGCACGTGCCCTAGCATAGCTTGGGGACACTCTGGGGGAACACACATGGCCCAGGACAGGATGGGGACATGCTGGGGCTTCAGACTCCTGTCCTACAGCCACCACACCTCCTACTTCATGGTCATCTCTCCTGTGTTCCCCCCCAGCCTGGCCAGCTCTCACCTCGCAGGGAGCTTATCTCCATCTTGTCCAGCTCCTCCTGCAACAGCTCCACTTCACACTCCCTACATGGGAAGAAGGAAAACCAGAGCCCCATTGCTTTGGAAGCTTCTGCATCACCACTGTGATGGTAGCCCCCTCTCCAGCCTCCCCAAACATTCCTCTGGGCAGAAATACAGCAGGGAGCTGGGATGAGGTGGCCCAAAAAGCTGCAGGCAAGCCACCACAGTGTGTCCTGCCCCTTCCTGGGGGACCAGCAGCCCACCCTAGGGACCTTTGCCAGATGGCAGCAGCATGGGATATCCAGGATGGGTGCCCAGGCTGGCTCCTGGCAGCTCCTAAGGGTGTCACGCCTGTCACCCCCCTCCCTCAACTACCTCCTACCTGTCTGGGGTGGAGGTGAGCCAGTGATGGGGCTTCTCCCGGGGAAGCACCACCCAGGCTCCCCCAGCACCACGGCGGGCAGCCACCACCAGCCACTGCCCTGTGGGGGAAAACGAGAGGGTGGGAGAGAGCAGAGAACCCCCAGCTCACCCCTGTAGCAACCCGAGGGTGGCGCGTCCCCAACCAGGTCACCCCCCTACCCCCATCCTCACCTGCCACGGCAAGGGCCAGGAGAGCGGAGAGTGCTGGGATGCCGAGGAGCTCGCTGAGGGCGCTGGAGGCAAGGAAGAGGAGGAGAAGGATGGCACGGGGTGGCGTGGGCACCAGTAGAGCAACCAGCAGCACAAGGTAAGAGCCATGTAGGATGAAGGTGGAGATGGCACTTGGGGTCCGACCTGTGGGACGGGGAGCAAAAGCCCCGCGTTGGCACCCACCAGCACCCATCTGCCCCCTCCAGCACCCATCCCCAGCTCACCAGCTGGGTCGAGGGCGGCATGGAGATGCTGTAGATGGTTCTCCAGCCAGCTCCGTGCACCCTCTACGGCCTCCAGCGTCAGCTCCAGGCTCTGGTTGACCCGCCACAGCTTCTCCATCACCTCCTCCATCTGGCGCTGCTGGGCCAGGAGAAGGGCCAGGTTGCTCTCTGCACGCGGAGGAGATGGATACAGCATTGGGATGAGCTGGGGAAGCTGCACCCAGGGGTGTCCTGGGACCAAACCAGTTGGGAATGGGGTTTGCTGCATTCCCACC
The DNA here is from genome assembly GCF_034619465.1 of Leptosomus discolor. NCBI lineage: Eukaryota > Metazoa > Chordata > Aves > Leptosomiformes > Leptosomidae > Leptosomus > Leptosomus discolor. Next base: position 70,549,219 of record NC_141395.1, read on the forward strand.
TAGTTGGGAATAGACGTCCTGAGCTCTTTCCTGCGCCTGGTGGAGGTCACTCAGGACAACCCGGTGCCCTTCCCAGTGCCCCGTGGCCCCACGGCTGCTCACGTTCCCTGTAGGGAGGCACAAGAGGTTGGGTCAGTCCCCAAGGTGGGACACGGGGATGTAGCAGGATCCCAACCAGCGGCTCTTACCCTCTTGGTGGGTCGTGTCCTCCATGAGCTGAGCTACCCGGTGCTGCCTGGCGGCGACGAGGGTCTCATCCACCACTGGCTGCTGCGGGCTGTGGTGGTCAGGGGTCTCCAGCCTCGGCCGCAGCCACCCAGCTGGCTGCTCCTGTGGCTCCTCCTGCCCCTCATGGGGTGAATATTGGGGTGGTGGTGACTGGGGGTGGCCCCACAGCCCTCCCCCAACACCATCTCCCCACAGTGATGCCCACCACCACATACCAGGTGGACGCTGGGTCTCCCCGTGGGCACCCCAAAACGAGCCCCTGGTGTTTAACCTCCATCCCACGGTGCTGGAGAGAGACTTCGGAAAAGCCTTCGGAATCAAGCAAGGCTGGGGGTGGGAAGGGAATCAGGAGTGGAAACTCCCATCTGCCATGGGGGAAATAGACTGAATAGGGCTGGTTTTACCCCAAAATGTGGATGAGAGGCTGAGCAGAGGTGGCTGGGTGCAGCTCAGGCACTGCAGCTACAGAGTTTGGGATGTTGCAGGGGGGGAATGGCGTTGGATTACGGTAGGATTTGGGGTGGAATTAGAGAAAACAGGATTTGGAGGTGCCCTGTCCCAGCAACTTACCACGTCCAGGGTGCAGGTGTATGTCCGGCAACCCTCGGCCTGGCAGTTGAGCAGGTCCACGCCCAGCTTGGCCGCCTTCTCTTCCTCACTCAGGTTGGTGCAGGATGAGCAGAGCGGCACCACAACCTGGCGGCAGCACCGGTGTCAGCAGGGCTCAACACCCATGGGTGCTCCCAGCAGAGCTGGGGGGGGGGGGGGGGGGGTTGTACAGCAGGGATGGGGTTTGGAGGTGAAATAAGGAGAAAGGTGGGAGCCCTGCCCAGCACTTGGCCTTCAGCCACAACCCCACGCTGACGGGGGGTGCCCCACACCAGGCAAAGAGGGTGCCTAGGGTGAGGGGGTTCATGGGGACCCCAATTTCCCAGCCAAGGGGGGAGCCCCACGGCCACACCTGACGGTCGCAGGAGTCCAGGGGCGACAGGTCCCAGCGCGTGGCATCAGCACCCCGGAACTGGTCGTCGTCTGTGGTGACCTCAAAGGGGACGCACAGGGGGTTCCCCACCTCTGGGGGGGTCCCCACCTCTGGGGGGACCTCCACCTCCTCTGGGGGGGTGCAGAGGCTCAGACACCCCAAAAACCCAGCGGTGGAGCAGAGGAGGGGTAGAACCCACCAGCTCCGGGGCAACATGATGGCGTGGGGGTCCTGGGGGAGAAGACAGGTTGGGGAGCACCCCGAGGCCAGCAACAACCCCCCCCCCCCCCGGTTGAGGGGACCGACCACACTGGGAGGGAACTCACCGCATTGGCGATCCCCCCCCCCCCCCCCCCCCCAATACCCTCAGGGGTACCAAAGGCTTTGCCCCCCCCCCCCCCAAATACCCCCAGGGGTACCAAGGGCTTTGCACCGCCCCCCCATCCGCCGCCATTTCCCCCGGGGGGGGGGGGTGTGAGGGGGAATCCCGCCTCCCCCCGCGTAGACTTGAGCCGCTCCAGCCCTGACGCAACCACCGCCCCGCCCCGCACCTGCGCAGACGCCCACCCCTCGCCCAGGCTCCGCCTCTTATAGCCAGGTGGCGCCAATAGGCGGGCAGGGGCGAGGAGAGGTCAAGCCAATGGGTGTTCGGGGAGGGGGGGGTGGGCGTGGTCTAGAGGAGGTGGGGGCGTGTCCGGCCGGCGCGATGGAGGTGGCGGAGCTGCGCGTGGGGTTCGTGGGCGCCGGGCGGATGGCGGGAGGCCTGGCCCGGGGGCTGCTGCGGTCAGGTACGGGCAGGGGGGCGGCCCGGGGGTCCCTGCCCCCCGGAGGGGCGTGGGGACAGGCCTGTCCTGTCCCCGTCCCCGGGGTCCCGGCCCTCCTCGGGTCCCTGCCCCCCCCCGCCCCCCCACCGGGTCCCCGTCCCATAGAATGGCGTGGGGACATGGGAACAGCCCTGTCCTGCCCCCGTCCTCTGGGTCCCTGTCCCATAGAGTGGCGTGGGGACATGGGGACAGCCCTATCCTGTTGCCGTCCCCTGGGTCCCTGCCCTCCCTGGGGTCCCTGTCCCATAGAGCCGCATGGGGACAGGCCTGTCCTGTCCCCCTCCCCATGGTCCCTGCCCTCTCTTGGGTCCCTGCCCCACCAAGGGGCGTGGGGACATGGGGACAGCCCTGTCCTCTCCCCTTCCCCCGGGTCCCTGCCCCGCCCCCCCCCCCCCCAGGTCCTTGCCCATAGAGCAATGTGGGGACATGGAGACAGGCCTGTCCTGTCTCCCTCCCCAGGGTCCCTGCCCTCCCCTGGGTCCCTGCCCCACAGAGTGGTGTGGGAACGTGGGGACAGCCCTGTCCTCTCCCCCTCCCCATGGTCCCTGCCCTCCCTGGGGTCTCTGCCCCATAGCGTGGTGTGGGAACATGGGGACAGCCCTGTCCTGTCCCCCTCCCCAGGGTCCCTGCCCTCCCTGGGGTCGCTGTCCCATAAAGCGGTGCGGGGACATGGGGACAGCACTGTCCTGTCCCCCTCCTCAGGGTCCCTGCCCTCCCTGGGGTCCCTGTCCCATAGAGTGACGTGGGGACATGGGGACAACCCTGTCCTGTCCCCTTCCCCAGGGTCCCTTGCCCCACAGATAGTGGGGGCACAGCCCTGTCCTTCCTCCCTGGGTGTCCCTGGTTGTCCCTGCCCCGTAGCGCAGCGTGGGGACAGCCTTGCCCATACTCCGAAGCCAGGAGATGGCCCCTGCTTTTGGGGTCACCTCCCTTGTCACTGCACCATGGCACAACGGGGTGCCCACAGTTGTCCCCATGGGGTGCTCATGCTGGATGGGCAGGATCCGGCCCTGGTCCCCTTTCCTCCATGTCCCCCAGACTGATCATGCTGGGGTTGGAGGAGAGAAGCACGTCCCAGCTGACATCGGGGTGCCCGGGCTGTGCTGGGGTGTCCCCACCACCCTGGGGCCACCCCGGCCGCTCACCCCAGTCCCCGTGTTCCCCAAGGGAAGGTGCCAGCCAGCAGCATCTTGGCCAGCGCTCCCTCCGACAAAAACCTGGACGCCTGGCGGGTGAGTGGGGATGTGGGATGACAAACCACCCTGCTCGGTGGCTGTGGGAGCCATGTTGGGGTGCCCCTTGCCATGATTTTGGGGCACTCTGCTCCCCACGCAGGGCTTTGGCTCATCCTTCCCAGGTCTGGGTTGAAATCAAGGTGAAGCCTTGGTGGCTTTGCAGCCAGAATGGGTCCCCAAGGTGTGTCCCTCTATGAAAACGTGCCTTGCCCATGGGGGTGCTGGGTGCCAGGGGTGTGGGGGGGTGACAGGCTGTGACACCTCTCCCTGCCCGTGGGCAGGAGTCGGGCTGCCGGACCATGCATTGCAACCTGGAGGTGCTGCAGGAGAGCACCCTGGTCTTCCTGGCCACCAAACCCCACATCTTGCCGGGAGTCCTGCAGGAGATCCGTCCTGCCGTGGGACCCCACCACATTGTTGTCTCGCTGGTGGCTGGTGTCACCCTCCAGACACTACAGCGGGTAAGCTGCCTCGTCCTCCTCCTCCTCATCCTCCTCCTTGACCTCCTCGTCCTCCTCGTCCTCATCCCCTTTGTCCTCCTCCTCCTCGTCCTTCTCCTCCTCCTCCTCCCATTTGCACCCGGGCCCATGGAGAATGTCACACCGCTGTGGCTCTATCCCCACCCGGGTTCCATCCCCAGGTCCTTCCCCACGGACCACACTTCTCGGCCAGTGCTGATGGGTGATACCCACCGGTGTCTCAGGGCACCCTTGGGTGCTGCCCAGACCTGGCACCTCTCTCCCATCCCCATCTCTCCCCAGCTTCTCCCCGCTGGGACCAAGGTGCTGCGGCTCATGCCCAACCTGCCGTGCGTGGTGCAGGCAGGGGCGATGGTCTTCGCCCGGGGCAGCAGTGTCGGTGATGGGGAAGCCACCCTGCTGAAGAGCCTCCTGTCCTCCTGCGGGCTCTGCGAAGAGGTCCCCGAATCCTACATCAACATCCACACCGGCCTCAGCGGCAGCGGGGTGGCCTACGTAAGCCCCTGTGCTCGGTGGGCTCACCGGCAGGACAAGGGGATGCCGGCAGAAATCCTGCCCGTGCGGGGTTGGGGTCCCCCTCCTTTTTTGCCACGTTCACCCCCGATGCTCTTCTCCCCCAGGTCTACCTGTTTGCTGAAGCCTTGGCCGAGGGGGCGGTGAAGATGGGCATGCCGGGCGGCTTAGCCAGCAGGATCGCGGCTCAGACACTGCTGGTGAGTCGGTGCCGTCGCTCAGGGACACCCAGCATCCCTCCTCTCCCTCCTACCCTGGAGCTCCCACCTGGCTTGGGCTCTGTGGCACGCGGTGGGGGGGGCAGAGCAAGTGAGGAGTTGCTGAATGGCCTCCTGCCTCAGTTTCCCCTCATGAAACCGAAGACGAGGCCACCAGAACACAGCAAAGGGCATGGCGGTGGGACGGATGGGAGGATGCAACCATTCAATCCTTGGGCAAGGAGAGGGGAGGTTTGGGAGGTTCTCTTCTCTCTGACCCACGCTGGGTTCTCGTAGGGTGCAGCGAAGATGATGCTGGAGACTGGGGAACACCCGGCGAAGCTGCGAGAAGACATCTGCACCCCCGGGGGCACCACCATCCATGCGCTGCACCAGCTGGAGAAGGGCGCGCTGCGGGCCACCGTCATGAACGCCGTGGAGGCGGCCACCAACCGGGCGTGCGACTTGGCCAAGGACTAGCGGCCTGGGTGGGCATGAGCCCTTCTGTCCTGTCCCCCACAGGGTGATGAGGACCAGACCGAACCCCTTCAGGGAGCAGGGGGGACGCTGGCACCCCCAGGAGACCCTGGCTGGGGGGCGGGAGATGGCATGGAGCCACGTTCACGCCATGTGCTACCTCTACAGGGCTGGGACCAAATAAACATGGGCAGCACGATGGCAGGCTTGGCTCTTCAGTCCTGGGAGGGGGCTACTGCACCCAGCACGGCGTCTCTGGGCCACCACGGATGGAGCTAGTGCCACGCTTGGCTCTACGCTCACCGGCACAGCACAGGGGACAGGGATGGGGTTCTGGGGACGGGGTGATGCCAAGTGGAGCTCACTGGGGCTGGGCAGAGCATCCGCATCTCTGCGGCAGGAGGCAAGGACCATCGCAGGAGCCGTGAGGATGCCAAGGGACCTTGAGAAGCGGGGAGCTGGCAAGGGTGATGCTCTGGGGGCAAGCCCAGAGAAAGGCTTTGCTTTCCCAACTCGACGCCGAGCTGGGCGCTCGGTGCCTTGCTCCTCTGCTCCGCTCTGGAGATGCATGCGCCGACACGGAGCCGCTAGCCACATCCCAAAACCACGGGTGAGAAGCCAACCAGCTGGAGAAAAGCCTCCGCTTGTCACCCCAGCCAGGCACCAGCATCGCCCCGTGGTCCTGCAGACAAGTCCTTCTCCGCCGATGAGGTGTGATGGAAGCCCAGACCCGCTCTTGGCCCAGGGGTGCTGCACATCAAGGGAGTCGAAACTCCAAGCTTGCCTATCTGGAGAGGATCTGAGCCTTTTGCATGCCCTAATTAAGCTTCTTTTGCCTCCCAGCACCCACACAGATGCAATTAGTGATGATTCGTGAACCGCTTTGAAGATGAAAGGCTTTTTCCAGGCGACACGTCGCTGGTGAAACAGCTGGATGTTGAGCCTCCGGCTCCTGCGGCTTTGACCCCCATCCCCAGGGATGGCATCACACCAGATGCCAGTGGCACCAAGCCAAGAGACATGCCGCAGCCCTGCGGTTCTGCCGGGTCATGCCAAGCCATGACCTCCCTGGGCGCCTTCTTGAGGCACCTAATTAATGAGCAAAGCTGCGCAAAAGCTGGAGATGAAGCTCTAGCCTGCTCGTCTCTCCTGCCCATCTCTACGCTTCGCCGTGTAGCCAGGGACGGGGCTTGTGGCACCTACGTGGTGCAAGGAAGCAGTGCTTCTCAAGGTTTCCAAGCCACCTGGTAGCTCCTTTGTTTTTCTGCCTGCTTTTAGCCCCTCCTCTGTCCCCAGGTCCCCCCACAAGGTGACTCTGCTGTTCTCTCCGAAATACACAGCCCTCTGATTTCATTCTTGGGTGTCTCCGTCTCTTCTGTGCCCTCCACACCAGTCTGCGATGTATCTGGCCAAAAAGCCTTGGCCAAATCCAGCTCCACCACCCGTGATGTGGTCAACCCCAGCCCCTGCCCATTCTCCATCTCCATGTGTCCTCCTAAAAGCTCCTGAGCTTTGGGTTTTCAGGTTGTCTTTCAGAGAAGCAGCATGTTCAACCCCAAAGCCGGTATGCTGATGACCTTCATCGTTCTGCTACTACTCCTGCCTTCAGGAGAGGCATCTTGTCCTGCCTAGTGAGATCGTGGAGCAGCTCCTCCTGGAAGGCACGTCAAAATGTATGGAAGGCAGGGAGGTGATAAGAGCCAGCCAACAAGGCTTTGCCAAGGGCAAACTGTGCCTGACAAAGGTAGGGGCCTTCTACGATGGAGAGACTGTCTGGTGGACAAGGGAAGAGCTATGGCTGTCATCTACCTAGACTTCTGTAAGGGCTTTTATATGGTACCACACAACATTCTTGCTGCTAAATCAGAGAGAGGTGGGTTTGATGGATGGACCGTTGGATGAATTGGGAACTGGCTCCACCACTGTGTCCAAAGAGTTAGAGTCAATGGCTCAATGTGGAAACTAGTAATGAATGGTGTCCCTCAAGGGTCCGTACTGGGACAAATAGTATTAAATATCTTCATCAATGACATAAATGGTGGGATGGAGCACACTCTCAGTTTGCAGATAACACCACACTGAGTGGTGCCATCGATGCCTTTGAGGGATGGAAGGCCATCCAGAGGGACCTTGACAGGCTGGAGGAACGGACCCACGTGAACCTCATGAAGTTCAGTGAGGCTGAGTGCAAGGTCCTGCAGCTGGGTCGGGGCAATCCCCAGTATTGAAACAGGCTCAGGGGTGAAGGGGTGGAGAGGAGCCCTGTGGAGAAAGGACTTGGGAGTGCTGGGGGATGAAAAGCTGGATGTGAGCTGGTGATGTGCCCTCACAGCCCAGAAAGCCAACTGCAACCCGGGCTGCATCCCAAGCAGCATGGCCAGCAGGTCGAGGGAGGGGATTGTCCCCCTCTGCTCTGCTCCCCCACCTGAAGCACCACATCCAGCTCTGGGGTCCCCAGCGTAAGAAAGACAAGGAACAGCTCGAGTGGGTCCAGAGGAGGCCACAAAGATGCTGAGGGGGCTGGAGCAGCTCTGCCTGTGAGGACAGGCTGAGAGAGCTGGGGTTGTTCAGCCTGGAGAAGAGAAGGCTCCGGGGAGACCTTCTTGCAGCCCTTCAATCCTTAAAGGGGGCTGATAAAGACACAGCAATGGTTTTAAACTGGTTTAGACTGGACATAAGGAAGAAATTTTTCACGAGGAGGGTGGTGAGACATGGGACCAGGTTATCCAGAACTGTGGATGCTCCATCCTCCGAAGCATTCAAGGCCAGGTTGGATGGGGCTGGGAGCAACCTGGTCTAGTGGAAGATGACCCTGCCCATGGCAGGGGGGTTGGACTAGATGATCTTTAAGGTCCCTTCCAACCCAAACCATTCAATGGCTCAATGTCCTCCTGAACCAGGCCTAACAGTGCCATGAGTGCACCCAGGCTGACCTACAGGAGATGCGAAGACGTCCAGCCTGGTGCCTTCTGCTGAGCTCAGCGATATTTCTGCCAAACCACCAAGGATTCCTTTAATTTCACAACCTACTGCTTGAAGCGAGCCACATCCCAAGCTCTTAAAACGTCTCAACGTTGGTTCTGCAGCAGTGTCATGATCTGAAAGGAGAAAGCTCAGCTCCAAATTTGACTTTTTGTGTGGTTGTTGGGGTGGTTTTTTTCTTGCTGCTCCCTAAATTCCCTGTCAGACTCGTTTATCAGCAAATTAACCCTACTTATAAAGTAAAAAAATACCCAGAAAAACAATTTGTGGAGCAGCTGCAGCAACTCAGGTGCCTCCCTGGACCTGCTGCGTTAACGGAGAGGTGGGGAACATGACGGAGATCACATCCAGAGGACACACAACCACACGGAGGTCCCCCTTTTTGCTACCCCCCACCCCGCTGGGATGACTCCGCGTGACCATTTAGAGACGACAACCCCAAAGTGGGAATAAAAAGCCATTTAATTTCCGTAAACTCTGAAGTTATGCGACAAAAGACCCAACAAGTAAAAACACCCACCCTGCCTGCTGACATGGGGCACGGCAGCACTGAGTTGTGTTGGTTTGGTATTTTTTTTCCTCCTCCTTTCAATAATTTGGCTAAGCAGGCTAAAATTTAAACAAAAATCAGGTCGAGAGCTGCTGAATTCACATGTGATGCCTCTGGTATTTCAAGGCAGCACCAGGAGCCCTCCCTGCACCCGTCTCGACTCGCACCGCACGTCATGCCGGCAGCCGTCTCCCCTGCACCACGTCCTCTAGCCCCAGCCGCCCCGTAAACCCCGGGGAGGGGGGGGCCACCATAACCCCCATCCCTGGAGCCTTCGGCTTCGCGAGGATGCAAAGAGGGTGGTACCTGTTTTCAGCAGATCTCTGTGGTTTGAGTGTTTTCCCAGGTGCGGGGCTGTCATAGGAATGATGGAGGTGACCCTCTGCGGGGGAGTCGCAGCTTCTTGGATGCCACCCGAGTGTCCCTGTCCCAATCCAGTGCATGAAGAAAGTAATCTTAAACCAGCTCCAAACCTTCCAAAGTTTAACAGGGCTCCGTTTTGGCAGTGGGAAGGGCGTCACCAGCCCCTTCCAGGGCAGGACCGTTGCCTTACAGCACCCCAAGAGTGGTCCCTTGTCCAGGTGGCTTGTGCCCACCTCAGCCCCGCTCTGAGATGTGGGGGAATTACTTTGTGGAACTTCCACGCATCATCCTGGCTCCTTGGGGTGATGCCGAGCAGGTCCCTCCCTTGCCCCTTCTCCCCATGGGGTTGGGGAGGGGACTGGGCATCACAGGGGGGACACATCCATCCCCTTTTAGCGGTGCCAGTGACCAGTCTCTCGGGATTTAAAAAAATAGCACCTCCTAAATATACTTAGGGTGAGGCTCAACCCTCAAATACGCAACGTACGAAGGGGTTGTTGCGTAAACCACCCCCCCCGTTAGCCCTAAATTGTGACCCCCACCCTTAGCCGTGGTACCCCAGGGGTGTTGGGGCCTCCTGAGCCCCAGGGACTGCCCGTGATGGGAGTGGGGAGGGGAGCTGGCACCTCCCACCGCCAGCCCGCTGGGACAACTGGGGTGTCCCCACGCCCGTGTGTGTTCCCCCCCCACCCCAAGCGGGGCGGTTGGTTGCCGAGAGGTCGTGGGGGTCACCCTGCCCTAGGAATGGGGGCTGCCGCCGCGGTGCAGCCGCTGGGCCATGCTGATGAGGGAGCGAAGCTGCACCAGCTTCAGCGGCCCGACTTGCCGGGGGTCCTGACCCTCCAACCAGCGCAGCGCCGTCTCCAGACCTTTGATGGCTTCCCGAGCTGTTGGCAGCAAGGCGTCTCCTCCTTCCCCACCCCTTTTGCCACCCCCATCTCCGGTAGCTGCCTCCTCCTCCTCCTCCTCTGCCTCGCAGCCCCCGGGGCCTTCCTCCTCAGCTTCTTCATCCCCATTGTCCTCCTCTGTACCCGGGGCCGCATCGTCCAAGTGCAACCAGCTGGCCACCTCCTCGGGAGCCAAGCGCTTGTAGGCCAACGCAGCCAGGTGGGTCAGGTCGCTAAAGACTTTGCTGTCCCCGCCGCCGCCTTCCTCCCCGCACGAGGCGTCTCCATGCTCTTCCTCCCCAGGCTGGGGCTCGAAGGCGGCGCGTAGGCCCAGCAGCCAGCACTTCTCGATGGAGCCGGGCGGGATGAGGTCCCAAGAGAGGCCGGCCAGGTACAACATGTCCTTGAGGAGGAAGGACCGCACAAAGTCCATGGGGCTACCCGAGCTGCCGCCGCCGCCCGCGCACGAGACGGCCAGGCGCAGCAATTCCCTCTTGTAGAGCTGCTTGAAGGTGGAAACCACTCCCTGCTCCAGCGGGGCCGGGATTCGGCCTCCCCCTCCGGCTGTGCCGCTCCCGGTGGGGCCCTTGGAGAGGAAGAGGGCGCGGATGGAGCCATCGGGTGTTTGCAGCGGAGGGGACTCCTCAGGGCCTGTCCCAGAAGGGGGTGACGGTGAGCTAAGCAGCAACACGGCCTTCTGCTGCAGGCAGCTGCGGCGCAGGTAGCGTTTGACACCCGGCACGAAGTCCTCAAAGAACCAAGCCCGGAGAAGGGCCGGCCCCAACCTGGCTTCGGGGCTGTAGCGGTAGCAAGCGGGGAATTTGTCCTGGTTGTGATGGCGGAGGCTGGGGGGATCACGAAGGCCCCCGACCACCAGCGGCTTGAGCTTGTGGGAGCCGGTCAAATTGGCGGCCAGGAGCACGGTGACCCGCTCGCGGGGAGCCGGTCGCCGCTGCGTTGCCCCGCCGGTCTGCCCCGGCAGCAACTTCCAGTAGAGTCCGGTGACGTTGGCGTTGTAGATCTGCTCATCGCCGTAGCCCCCGGCGTCGGTGGCCGGCACAGGCAAGGCCTCGGGGCAGGCGGCAGGAACGCGCTCGGGCTCGGCGGGGAGGCCGCCCTCGCCATAGATGCGCTGGCTGGAGATGCCGTGACGCTTCTGCCAGCGCCAGAACCACCCGTGGCTGGCCTTGAAGGTACATTCGGGGCCGTAGATCTGCCGGGCGAAGGCCTCAGCCTGAGCTTGGATGAGGGGCCCGGAGAGGGGGACGCCATGCTGGCGGAGGGCGAGGAACCAAGCGTAGACGGCACGGTCGATCTCCTCCTCGTTGGCCAAGCGCATCTTCTTGCGTTGGGTGCCCACCTCACCCCCCAGCTGCTCCAGGAACCACCGTAGCTTGGCCTCGTCCTTCAGCCACCCCCTCAGCGTACCCCCCGGCACCCCGAAGGCCCGGCACACCGACGCCTGCCGCTCGCCCTTCTTCACCCGTTCGATGGCCTGGAGCTTGTCCTTGATGGAGTAGGCCCGTCGCAGCGCCATCTTCACCGACACCCCCCCGGCTGTACTGCTGTTACTACTACTACTACTGCCGCCACCGCCCCGTCGCCCTCCCGCCATACCGGCCGACCCCCCACCCGCCTCCGGCTCCCCCCCGGGCATAGAGCAGCCCCCGCAGCCATGAGCCGCCGCGGTACCGGAGGGGCGGGGGGGGAGGGGGGCGCGTTATAACCGGGGCGGGGCGGGGGGGGGGGGGGGGGGGGCGGCGGCGCCTTTGTCTCCGCTCCAGCCCCGAGCCGGCCGGTAGGGCGGGGCGGCCCGTGGCGCGCATGCGCCCCCCCCCCCCCCCCCCCCCCCCCCCCCCCCCGTAGCGATTAAGTTGCGCCGCTCTTTCCCCCCTCCCCCTTCCTCTGTTGGACTCTTCCCCGCAGCTCCGCCACCACCTTTGGGTTGCACCACTCTGCGAGGATGGGGAACGGGGGGGAGCTCCTCCCCGCTTCCCACCTCCCTGCTTCACCCTCCCTTCCCGGCTGTTCCACCGTGGGGATAAGGAGAGGGGTGGGGGGGTGAGGGAAGGAGATCGGCGTTGTGTGAGCGCGGCGCGTTGTCACACCCATTCTGCCCGCACTCAGCCGTGTGTGCCGTGTGTCCCCCCCGCCCCCGCCGCGCGTGGTCCGCGCCGCCCCCACAACCCCCCGCGCGCCGCGCGCCGCCTCCCTTTGCCTGGTGGAGGCCGAGCGGAGCGGAGACGCCTGCGGCCTTGCCCGGGCCCAGCGCTGCCGGTGAGTGCGGCTCCCCCCCCCCCCCCCCACCGGCCCACCGGGCGGGCTCCTCGCCCCTTGGGCTATTTCACACATCCCTCCACCCCCCGAGCCTCAGTAGTGGGGGTTTCGAGGGTTCCTAGCTTCTCTCGCAGCCCTGGGAGGGGGGGGGGGGGGGGCGTAGCACCTCATGGTTTGTGAGGTTCTTCCCCCTCAGGGTTGAGGGGGTTCCTCCCGGTCCCTGGGGCCACTTTCTTCTCCCATAGTCCGCAAGAAGCGGGTTACGATGACTCCATCATTATCTGCGGGGCCAGGGGAGAGGGGGTTGGGGGGGGGGGTACGTCGTTATCGGTGGGGCCGTTTCCCTCACAATGGCGGGAAAAAGGGGGGGGGGGAGTTCGTTATATGTGGGAGTTTCTTTCCCTGCTATAGTCTCAGGGAAGAGAGGTTGTGGGGTTCCCACATCGTCTTTGTGGTCCCTTCTTCTTCACGGCCTCGGGAATGGGGGTGGTTCTTTCCCCCCCCCATTATTTGTGGGGTCCCTTCTCCCCCCGAGGAGAGGGCTTAGGGTGCCTTTGGTCTTTGGGATTACTTTTCCCAGTTCAAAGTCCCAGGCAACAGTGGGGTGATGCACACCCTCATGCGCCCCCACAGTCTCTTTCCTCTTAATAGTTGTGGGAGACCCCCCCCGGTTCCCTGTGGGGACTCTTCAACCCTCACACCCCAAGAAAGGAGGATGTGGGGGATCCCTCGTTATCTGGGAGATCCCTTTTCCTCTCCCAGGCCTAGAGAAGGGAGGCTTTAGGGTTCTTCCCTCTCTGTAGGGTCGATTCTAGGTAGGTGGTTGCGAGAACACCCCATTACTGCCGTAAGGGCTGGGTGGGCTAATCCTGGAGGTCTCCCTAAACCTTCCCACAGATTGGTGGGTAGGGCAGGTTCCCTGTCTGGTGGTGTGCTGGCTTTGGGGATAGCCCTGCTACATAGAACCTCCCCTTGTCAAGTCTGGGCAGGGGGCGTCAGTGTGATTCCTGCCCTGGTAGGGAGGGGAGTTTAGGGGACACCCCCTCTGTCTCCAGGAGCTCCGGGTGCCTCAGGGGTCTGTTTTTCTCCCCGTTTCTCGTCTTGGCAAGGGTTTCTTGTCGAGTCACCTGCTGCAAAGGGAAACTCGAGCTGCTCCCCTGGCCTGGCATGGAGGAGCTGGCAGCTCTGTAACCAAAGCAGTGGCCTCATCCAGCCCGGGGCCTGGTGTGGTTCTGGGAGCCCTGTAAAGCCTCCCTCATCACCCTGCCCTTGCTGTGGAGACACACCTGGGCTCTGCTTATCTCACCTCTCCTTCTCCATCTCCTGGTGTTCCCAACTCCTTTGTAACCTTGATGGTGACTCCAGCAGCCCGTCCTCCTCTTTTTGCTTTGCCTTTTTTTTGTTTCAATGACAGCTCACTCGGGAGGTATCGCTTTCACAACTATATTTGGGGAATGGGCACAGCTGGGGAGGAGTTGCTTGTGCCAAGGCTGCTGAGGTGCTCTCAGGGGGTTTGGGAAGGATTACAGCAGTAGCTAAAGTTGCTGAGGCTGCTACAGTCTGTCGTTCCTCCCCCTCCTGGCGTTCGTATTGATATATGGATTTGTTCTTGCACGCCTGGATCACTGACGGTTTGGCATTGATTGTAATCTGATGTTCACAACCCTGCCGTGCTCAGTATGGAGGAGAAAATGGCTTGGCTGTGCAGCTGTAATTCTTTCCTCTCCTTTTCTAGGTGTGCCCTTTCTCCCTGACCTTGCAGGTGTGCCTTTTTTTCTCTCCACCTAAGCTGTTCCTTTTCAACTCCTTCTCTTTTTCTTGTGAAGGTGACTTCTCTCCTCTTTCCCTACTACTGATTGCCCGTGTCCTTGATCTCTTCATTAGCCATCCGCAGCGTTGTTGCTCGGAGCGAAGAATCGCTGTTTTAGGTGACAGAGGTTTGGGTTTCCCGGGTTAGTGTGGAGCTTTGTAGTACAGCAAAGGTGAGGAAGGCGCTCCCTCTCCCGACTCTCTGTCCTGCTGCTTTGAACCACCATCTCCGCTGCTTGTGAGGCACGGCAGAGCCAATTTAGGGAGTTAAACCAGCAGAAGAGCAACACTACACAAGCATTAATATTTTTCTTTTGCTTTAGCTGCTGGTGTTGACTCGGTGCCCAGCAGCAGCGGTGAGGAGGGGGCGGATTTGCTCCCTGCGGCTGTGAGAGGCCATCAGACCCTCTGGTGTGAAACCACCCTCAGTTCTTTTCACTCTGAATCCTGCAAAGGAAAACCGCAGGAGGCGGGGTAGGGTTGATACTTGCCTTCCCTTTGCTGTAGAGCAGGTAGGTACGAGGCAGCTGTGCCGAAATTCCCGGCTGAAATGGCTTATCCCTTTCATGCAGGACTGCAGCAGCAGCAGTTTTGGGAAGAGGAGAAGCATTTTGCTTGGAAGGCGTGGGCAGTGCAGATGTCTTTAAGCGTGACGTAGCCCAGGTGCCGCTCTGAGGCTGTAGAAAGGAACAGACTGATGCCCATCGACCTTCTTGCTCCTCTCTCTGGTCTTTCTCAGAGGTCAAATGGGGCCCATTTGGGATTTTGTGGCATTTATTTTGCTGGCTGCTGCCGAGATGAGCGTTGAGGAGGTTCTGGTGGGGCAGGGTGGTGTGACATGCGATAGGACAGGAGCACTAAATATAAAACTATGTTGGCCTGGTCAAAATCAGCTGCGCCGGGGCATGTCTTCATCATCCCGTGTCCCCCCTGGTGCCACCTGATGCCCATTTTTGGTGGTTTTTTTTTTTTTTTTCTGAAGAAAGGAGTTGAACTGTTGTCTGTCATCTTGCCCTCGTGGTCATGACCTGCAGAAAGCAGCTGTCCCATCCCTCCAGAAACCAGTGACGGGTGAGATTTGCCGCACTCGCTCATCGAAAGAGCCTTTGCGAAGCTATCAAACATATTTTAAGCCCTATCAAACTGTTACAAATTATTTCTGGGGGAGTTGCTTTCAAATCGTGGCGCTGCCTGACTTGCTGTGCCTTGTCAGCCTGGCAGAGAGCTGAGCTTAAAAAACAAAAATCTCAGTTTACTTCCAGGGCGAGAAATTGTACGGGGGTTGATGGACTTCAGGTCTCTGAGGGGCTGTGACAAACGTATTTATAACCCAAATCCCCCCAAAAAACTCACATTCATTTTCTAGGCTTCTCAATTCAGGAGAAATTTTAACTTTCTCATGGACAGAAGAGAAAGTGGCTTTCATTAACCCAGTAAAGGGCATTAAATGAGTAAATGGAGCTGATTTAACTTTCTTTTTTTGGCTACAGCCTTAGGGTAACATATTGTATGCTTTTGTTTTACTGACTTTTGAAAAAGTAGCCAGACTTAAAGGGATAACGCTGCCAAATAGCTGAAGCCCAAAGCTTATTTTGGATTTATGGACCAACAATAGAGACCTTTTCATTGCCTATTTTTAACTTCACGCGTTTCCCTGCGGCGCTGGAAGCACAGCACAGATTTGTTCTGGTTTGAAATCCCCAGGCCGTGGTGACGAGACAACAGCAAGCCCAAAGCCCTGAAGCAGCAGCTGGGATTAAAAATTCTTTCAGTTTTTTTTTTTAAGGCCTCTTTTAACAATCCGTGGGTGGTCTAAACATTGACCTGTGGTTCTTTGTTGCTTGGGAGTATTTGATTATTTGGTGTTGATAAATATTAATAGTAGCATTTGCCTTTCCAGGGGCTTTATGCTTTGTAAAACCATCTGATAGATTGTCACTGGAGAAGCAAAATTTGTCCTGGGTACACAGGAGCCAGTCTCTGGGACGTGCAGTAAGAGCCCTTCTTAGGTTTTTTTGCTAAGATTTCTTGAATGCTTTTTATGACATTTACTGCCTCTGTCTCAAAGTGTACATTTATCTTCGTGCTAAAAAACTGCTTCACTTCTGAAAAATGTTACGAGGCAGCTTATGAACATGGAGTGAAGTGGGCAGCTGAAGAGACCAGGCGGAAAGGGTTGAAAGAACTGCGGTTTGGTAAATCTCAGCTGCTTCAGACACAACCCCAAGCAGCGTGACATATGGTGTAGGCTCTTAAGAAATCTTAAGTCAGTTTAAATTTCTTCCAGAACCTCTGAAGAGATGAATTTGTCCCTCCAGACTTTGTCAGATCAGAAATACTCCCCTCACTCGTGGTGCTGTGATTTAGCAGCCTCGGCTGTGGTAGGATTGTGAGCTCGTATCTTGTCTGGAGTATGTTTGTGTGCTGGGAGAGCTGAGAGTGCTTTGGTCTGGTAGTAATGGCCTGCGGCTTGTTTCAGTGGGTGTCTGCACCAGCTCGGGTGGTAGTTTGTGTTGTTAAAATCCCTGTATGTGCCTTTTCCCAGGTTTCTCTGGGAAAACTTGGGAACACAGAGTGGAAATGGCTTTTTTTGGGGGGGGGAAATTTTTGCTTGTGTTTGTCAACTTCATTGAAAATGAGGTCTTTAGCACAACCCAACCTAAGGTTTGGCCCCTCATGGAGACAAGGAGGATCTCAGACTCGTTTTCAGAAAACGGTATTGCCACTTACTGTGGTAAATTCTTTTTACAAGGATTTTTCCTGGTAGCAGTCTTCATAAAAACACCACTTGAATTCCTGAGCGCCAGATTCAGTGGGGAACATTTGGGGTCATTTGGCTCGAGGGTTTGCAGAAATACACTTTTTTTACATGTAAAGTTGAACGAGAAGCTGTGTCTCATTGAGCTTTGTAGGTAAAGCCTCGTAGGTGCAGCTCTGGGTAAGTCTTATTCTCCTGCGAGCTTTCACGTGTTGTTTTGATGCTTTTCCTGAAAAAAATGAGTCTGCTGAGTATTGGTGCTTGTGTTTTATTTCTAGCTCCTTCATGGAATGTTGTAGAGATTGCTAACTTCTGGTAAAAATAACTACAATCACGTGAATTAATTATTTGATAATTGTTACCTACAATCACATGAATTAATTATTCAATAATTGTTACCTTTTCAGAATTCTTTGAAGTATTTATTGCTGTTGAATTACCTGAAACTGGGGAGACCTGAGCTTCGCTTTTGCACCAGCTGACCGTATTGGTGCGGCAGGTTGGGAGCCCTTCTGGCTCGTTCCCCGTCGTGATCCTTTTGGATAGGTGTATTTTGATTCCTTGTGATTTAAAATTAAAAGTAACTGAGTGTCTGTGGTGTTGGTTCATGACGAGAACGTGGTTCTGGAGAGTTAACCAGCTGTAAGTTTAATTAAATGTATTATTTATGAGGGGAGTTACCTATATGATAATAGACTTGGCTTTTGTCATTCTGGGTCCTTGCTGACTGGCTGCTGCGTCTCTAGAACTTGAAACTTTCTTTAACTTTCTCTTTTTTTTCTTAATGCTATCATAGGAGCTAAAAAAGTAAGTACTCTCTGGCTGTTGTTTACACTTTCCAGAAAATCCAGGGAATAGGATCTGGTACTTCTTACTAGACAGATTATTGCAGAGTTTTCTGATTTCCACCGGAATAAAACGTACCTTTTGCAGGTTTATTAAATTCAGCCACGTCTCACGGTTATTCGAGACAGTTTTTTGATCTGAGAGAACCTCCTGACAATTGCAGTCGTCAATAATCCACCTCACCCCAGAGACCTGGGGCTGCAGCTGTTTGCTTAAGGACTTGAGCAAAATCACTGATAATTAAAAAGAAAAAAAACCCACCTAAACCCCCGATTTTAGTTTTGACAAAGGGTCTGTATGAGATGTTAAGGGCTGAGGTGCAAATGATGGTGGGAGAGTTTGAGTCGGTGTTGAGTCACGCCCTGGTTTTTGGTTCCACCCACTAGAGATTTTTTCCGAAATAGTTCTAAGTCAGAACCTCTGAGTATCACAACACCTGCGTTGGGCTAACGAAGTATTTGCAACAAAGGATCTCCTTGAGGGCTCCAGACTATGATTTTTTTATTATTTTTCCCTTGGAATGACTCGAATGTGACTAGAGCCAAGCAGAGCACGTCAGGCTGATGCAGATGTTGTGTTTAGGAGCCCTTATCGACTGAAGTCACCCCAAATTCAAATGTATCGCCCTGTCCGTGTGGTTTCAGTCGGGTGTTTTGCTTTCCCCGTGGATTTCGGGCTGGCAGTTGCCACGCTAGATCCCGATGGCCGCTGCTATGGGGCTTTTGTGGACAACGCTCTTTGTTTGCATCATTCCATCCTTTTCCAGGCTGCCAAATGACTGAGCTGCAATTACTGCTCTAGCAGACATCGCCTCCTCGTGAGGTTACCCTCCGAGAATCCCATTTAAATCGACAAAACAAGTTTCAATTTAGATGTTTTTAAATGTTTTTAGCTGTATCGCAGTGTTTTCAGCAGCTGGGGGAGGAGCAGTTTCACAACTCCAGTAAGAAAAAGGAAACTTTTGCTTTTCCTAATAATTGTACAGTAAATTCTCTGCTTGGAAAAGTATTTCCTAGACCTTTCCAATAATTTACACATACTGAGAGCTGCTTGATTATTTTTTTCCTGTAGTAAAGTATGGCTAGGGCAGGAAAACACGAAGCAGATGCACTATTTTTAATTTCAATAGAGTATTTTTTTTTTGTAAGCTAAATTAATCGTGAGATCTCCAGCTCTTGGTCAATTTTAATTTGCCAGGAACTGGGGTTTTAAACCAAAATGAAATCATAGTTTTTCAGTCAGCTCCCTCTGCTGGCTTTCCAGTAGCAAAGCAGAAAGAGGTGGAAGCAATGACCTCTAAAGATAGTCGAGAATTGGGCCATCTTTCTTTTTTTTAGCCTCTCTTCACAAAACAGTGCCTACTTGAGAACTCTTAACCAGTAGTTAAGGGCTGATATACTAACTTGGGAAAATATCTTCCACAGTAGCAAGGGTTTGAACAAAACCTCATTGTGGTAATTTTTTTTTTCCTGCTGGTTGTCTTCAAAAGTGAAATTTGAAGTGTTTTCAGCCGGCGCCTTTATTTTTAAATAAGTAACATGCAGAATGCCTGTGAGAACAGCAAAAGGATTTTAGGAGGAAGGTTCTTTCGCCTTCAGAAACTGGATGTGTTCAGGCTGTTAAATTTCTTTGAGTTAAAATTTAGAACAAAGGGAGAAATGGAGCGAGACGCGTAGGCTCTTTGCCATGAATCCTAATGGCCCCGTAGCTGTTGACACTCTTGCATTAAGAAATTATGAAACTCTGATGCATGCCCTTGCTTTGTTTGGTTTTGCTGCCACTACATTGTTGTGCTTATCTTTTAATGCTGCCCCTTTTTTGGAAGATGAGGACAAGGAAGTCTCCCTGCCCCATAGAAAAGGTGTGGGTGGACAAGCATAAGTATGACGAAGCGGAGAGGCTGCATTACGAAAGAGAAGCGATGCTGGCTGCTGCGGCCCCCGAGGAGGGCCAGGAGGTCGAGGCTGTCAACGGAGTCTGCAATGACGACTCCGTGGAAAGTGAATTCAAGGGAGACCTGAAGAAAGCGAGGAATGGAAAGAAGCAAAGGAAACGGAAGCGTTCTCCGAAACCCAAAAACGCAGCCTCCAAGTTAGACTCTATTCTGAGCGGTTTGGTAGCTGACCACGTGTGGTTCGAGAAGCCTTTCTATGATCACGCTGAGAATGTGTACAGGAAAAAATTAGCCGATTGTCAAACCCAGGAGGCACCTGAGACTGCTGAGCAGTCCCCTTTAGCGGCCGGTTCGAAAGCTGTCCAAGATGTTCCTAAGCCAAGGATGCTGTCACCAGCCCTGTCCTGCTCCCATGGTAGTCTGTCTGCATGTCACCATGTTGTTCAGGGTGTCTGGGTCAACAAGTGTGACTTTGATAAGGCCGAGGAGGTGTTTATTGAAAAATCTCAGTTCTTTGTTCCGCCAAATGTCCTCACCATCCCACCTGTGTGCTCGAGCGCTGGGCTGAGAACGCCGGATGAGGGCTACGTTACGGCCCTGCCCACTCCTGCTACGCCAAGCTTGGCTCTGGACGCTGTTGCTGATTCTGCTGCCGCCGTCGTCACCGGTTTGCCTGGCTCTGTAGACCAGACAGTCAATGGTAAGCCGCAGATTTCAAGCTTGCAGGCTCTCATGTCAGAGGTGTGGTTAGAGAAACCTCTCTACGATGATGCTGAGAAGAGCTTCTACGAGAACATGTTTGATGGTCACCCAGCGGGCAAAGCCAGCCGGCAGCAACGCGGCTGCCCCGAAGCGTTGAAGAACCACCATGAGGACAGGAAGAACTACAGCGCTGAAAAGCAGAAGGACATCAAACCCGCAGAGGTGGCCACTGACTCGCCGCTTCCCAGCGATGCTCAGCAACCTTCGCCTACCTGCTTTTTCCTGCATGAGGACAGCGAAACCGTGTGGCTTAACAAGCTGACGTACGACCGGGCCGAGTCACGGTACTACGCGGCCGAGGCTCTGAAGATGTCAAGAATAGGAGAGCATACGGGGCTGCAGGAATCCACAGCAGTAAAACCCTCCCAACCAGCTGCTCACGCTTCGAGCGTACCTCCGCCAGGAACGAAGTAGGAGAAGTTTATTCTGGGGTAACACACATGCAAAACTGCCGGGTCAGGATTGAGCTGAAAGGATTTGCATGTGGAGAAGACGGGGCGGCTGCAGGACCGAGCCTGCATGGCGCTGTAGGGAGAAAGCTGCTCCTGAGCTGGGGAGCCTGTTTGTGGGGGGGAAACTCCTTCAAAGGAGCTCCATTCTCCTGATAAATGCTGGTGGCTAAAGGTAGTGTTGGTGTGATGCCAGAGGTTGAGCATTTTAAAGTCAGGGCTGGGATGGGAGCTAAGGTTTGACCCTCTCTGTATGGGGGGGAACCCAGGGCCATGCCTTTCCATATTTGTATTAGATATAAAAAGGTATAAAAGTGAGAAGTAATTAAAGTGGTGATTATTTGCTGTTTGAATTACCACAAGGTCCTTCAGAGAAGCTGTTGTCCCCAGTTCTCCTGCAGGGCACGTAGGCCGGTCGTTGAGCTCCGTGCAAGACGTGGCTACGCTTGAGCATCACCACAAACATCCAGCTTGAAGAAGGCTTGGGGAGGACAGTGAGATACAACTTAGGGTGTCGGTGCTGCGTTTGCTTCATTGCGGGAGAAGATTTGCCTTTCTAAGTAGATGATTTGGTCGAAGCCGCTGTTAATTTTGGGGCAGGGCTGGCTGGATTACAGCTCGTTTGATGTGCGCGTGTGTAGCAGGAAGAGCTCCTTCTGAAATTGTAGATGACCGTCATAGTTGTAACGAGCAGTTGGTTCACAGACAAAACATTTAAAAACTTCTTTTTAAGTCCTGGCTGAGTTGCAGTATGATACAGCACTTTCGGTGTTAAAAATGTACTTTTATGTATGACTGCCTGAACCCTGAAGTCTGCACTGAGGGCTGTAACGCCCCGAGAGCCTGTCTGAAGGCCAGTGCCTAGATGCTGTTTTGCAGCGAGTGATGTTCTTGGAGCATCAGTCCTTATTTCTGACACTTTGGATCCTTGAGTTTCGTAGGATTTGTTGGGAAGTTTTAAGATCTTTGTGGCAAGTGATACAGGGGGTTGCAGACAGGCGTCATGTGCCTTTCACCCCGTCCTCTTTGGGATAATTTTCTCTTTAGTTGGACAGAACTGGGTATTTGGTCGTGCCTTTCACCCTTCCCCAGAAAAGTCTAAGTGTCATTGTGGAATACGTGGCATGAGTTGGTCCGTAGCTGGGATTCTCTATTAATGATACTGGTCGGCAGCTCAAGCAGGATCTTAGAGGGTTGAGTGCTGAGAATGGCTTCAATGTAGAGGACCCGTGTGGGGTGGTGGCCTCTGGTCTCTTCTGGATGGGTAGATGAGAAAGGTGCTTGTTTTACAAAAGACTGGCTTCTGGGGAAGTGTTTTCCTGGAGAGCTGCGGGGTTTTGAGCTGACAAGGGAAGGGTTTGCGGGTTGCTCTTGGTTGTTCTCTTCGTGTTGTGTGGTGGAACCTGGTCATGGTGTGGTTTTGTTGTGGTGCTCTGTCCCCACTCTCCCCGCCTTCTCAAAGGGATGTTGGCTCTGTAGCTGTCCCCGGCTTGAAATAAGGGCACTTGCTGTTGCGGGGGCTCCGTCGTTTGCCCTCAAGTTAAGAAATTAAACACCTTTTGGAAGCTCCTGCGCTGAAGAACAATAACATGTGCCTTTCGCAGCAGCGTTGGAGTGTTTTCTGCTCGTAGTGACGAGTGTCTGAGCCTTGCAAACGTTGCGTTG
Organism: Leptosomus discolor; assembly: GCF_034619465.1. Lineage (NCBI taxonomy): Eukaryota > Metazoa > Chordata > Aves > Leptosomiformes > Leptosomidae > Leptosomus > Leptosomus discolor. The sequence continues at coordinate 70,571,396 of NC_141395.1, forward strand.
CTGATGATTTTAATTTAATGGCAGCAGCTTCCAAAAGGGTACGTGTGCAGTGGCTTGTGGTGCTGTGTGGATCTGGATTCCTGGAGGCTGGTTGCTGTTGGTGTCGGGTGGTATGCTGTGCTGAGCTGTTCCTTACAGGGAAACGGAGTCACCGTCCCCGGAGGTGTTAAAAAAAAAAAAAAAAGTGTAGATGTGACACCTTGGGACGTGGTTCAGTGGTGGGATTGGGTTGACGGTTGGACTTGATCTTGGAGGTCTTTTCCAACCTTTATGACTCGGCGGTGCACCTAGTGAAGCATGGCATGAGCAGGTAGAGCCATGTACCAGCCTAAGACAGCAAATAGTTGCTGAGTTGTGTTTGAGGAAGATGGAAACGCTTTTAAATTCGTGAGCTGTGGTGTTTCAGGAGTTGCCTGTCGTGTACGGAGTGCTCCCTCCTTGGCCTGCTGTAGGGTGGCATGTGCTGCTTGGAGCTGCGTGTTCTTCAGTCTTTGGTTTCCCCGTGGCCAGGGGTCTTAAGAATGAAAAGAACTAAAAATGAAGAATTAAAAGTTACTCTTTTTTTTGATTCTCATACACAAGACATCTTCCTTAGCAGCAGATTCCCGTGGGTCTAGCATGATCTAGAAAATCCTGCTCTGAAAGCTGCTTTTTTTGTGTGTGTGTGGAAGAAGATAGAGATCAGCTGATTCTGTCCCCACTTGATGTTCTGTCACGAAATGCAGGTCAGGCCGGGCAGACGGGCAGGTGATTAGACTGCCCTGCTTTCTTAATAGGATCCTCTGTACTTAAACTTTCCACTGGGGGGGAAACTGCCAAGCAGAGAGCTGCAGGCACAGCTCTGTGGGGGAAGAAAACACTCTTCTGACAAGCTCGTTGCAAGCTGCTACCTGTAAGTACTTCTAGGAACTCACTTTGGGTTTGGTTTTTGTTTTGTTTTTCTTTATTTTATTCCTTTCTGCAGAAAAATGGCAGCCAACTACTTTGTGCACGAGAAGATCTGGTTTGATAAATACAAGTACGACGATGCTGAGAGACGATACTACGAGCAGATGAACGGGCCAGTTGGCGGCTCTTCACGCCAGCAGGTAACGCTGCTTCTCACATGGGGCTTAGCAGAGCGCCGGAGCTTTCAGAGCTAGTACAGAGCAGGAGAAAGGACATGATCCGCCTGGACGTGCCCTTTTGTGGTGTTTTCTGCTCTTGGCGCTGCTTTTTTCAAGCGTTGAGTGTCTTCTCTGGAGCTCTACCCCCCCAGGGATGACCCCTGTTGTCCTTTGAAAGACCATCTTCTGTGGCCTGTGAAGAATTTCTCCTGGTCAACCACTGTACTGGGGGATCAGGCACCCTTGTAACACCGGGCAAAGCAGTTATAGGCAGCAGCAGCAGTTACTTTTAATCTTCTCAGGCTGCTGTGGCAGGGCACAAATGCTGCCTGGGATCTGACAGGGGGCGCAGGCTGAGCTGCAGGTCTGATGACTGGGCTGGGCCGTGTGCTGCGCAAAAGAATGGACCTCTCCCCGTCCAGTCAGGGAAGGTACTGGTTTGCTGCCATTTTGGAGGAGCAGCTAATCTTTCCTCGATAAGGGGTGTACTGGGTGTCTATAGGACAGGCCTAGTGTTTGAAAAGAGGCTCCAAAACCCACAGAAATTACGTTCTTCTCTTTGCACCCTGTGGAATAACCAGTTTGCTCCTGCAGAAGGCTGCATCGCGGTACTGGTGAGTTGTGGGGAGGAGGTGGAGGGGAAGCGTAGCGCTGCTGCAGCACACGTGAGCTGAAGTAGTTCCAGCTTAACTATTACCCCCAAATTATTGCTATTTAAAGGTACAAGAGCTGTCGTAACCTCTTCCTGCCACGTAAAGAGCTGTTAACTGCTTCTGCGTTTGGTTGGTTTTGTAGAAAGCTGCTTCAAGTTTCCGATGGCTGTCTTGCAGGTGTTTTAAGGGGAAGCTTTTTGCTGAAGTTAACAGCTTCTAGGCACACTCTGCCTATTCCTGCTGCCCGTGCTAGTGTAGTGGTAGCACAGCACCTGGGACACGTGCAGAAAAAAATGAGGAGCTGTAGATAAGCGCTTGAAGTAGATGTTAAAGTGCAAACCTCGGCGGTGCTGTAGAAGAACCGTTTGTAAGACTATTTCATGCCACGTGAGGAGCTTCCAGTGAAGAAGTTCTGCCTTTGAGAGGTGGCAGGAAGGTTCTGGGGGAGATTCTGCAGCAGATTTTTATCAGCCACTTCTCTGCTAAGGAAAAAAAAGATCCCCACTCCTTAAAACCTTCGTGCAACCTGGAAGTGGTGTCCACCTGAAAGTGTCCAGATTGTTGCTCTTCTGTGGTCTGTTTGACACGGGGGTTTTTGGGCTTGTGGGCAGTTTCGTGTCTCAGATCTTGTCGTTTCGGAAGTGACTCCAACCCTCTGTCTGGCTGGTAGTTGTCCAAACCGTTCCAGGTAATAATAGAGACTTTAAAAGCTCTTGACTGGATGATCTCCTGGACACGTGGCGTGATGGCGACCAGGGATTGCAAGCGACCAGGGATTGCAAGCGGTGCTGCTTGATTTAGAACCAATCCTCCTTGCAGCTCATTTTGCTGAATCATTGGAAGGAAACCCTCCCCCACTCTTAACCCCCTCTCCTTTTTTTTTTTTTTTAACTGCCCTGACCGATTTCTGATGTATCTTTTTTTTTTTTTAAAAGAAAATCTTGGTTCTTTCTGCACTGTTTGCAGGAGAACGGAGCCAGCACGATCCTACGCGACATTGCCAGAGCCAGGGAGAATATCCAGAAATCGCTGGCCGGAGTGAGTACCCAAGCTCTCTCACCAGCTGGCTACCCGCAACCATTTTTAGCTGTGGTGCATCTCACAGAACTCTGCTGTGACCACTTCATGGATTGTGTGGCTTCTTAATTTTTAAATTAGAGGAGAAGACTAAGGTGCGCAGCGCTGTGTAGCACCAGCGTAGTTCCATCCGGTCAAGAGCACGGTTACTACTAGAGTGCATGCTGCTTACCTGCTTGCTAGCCTGCAGTGCTTTTTAAAACTAACTGCATTTGGGTTAAAATTCTTCAACTGTGCATTCCTTTTCTTGTTTTTCTCCTGGTGGAATGTTCCCACGAGTCTTACCTAACAAGTTACGAGTCGCTGTTAAAATAACCTTGCTGGGTAGCGAAGCACTGAGCTGCCAGCAGGAGTGTGTATGTCTCTCTTGGGGGTACACTGAGCTGCCACCTTCTCTTTCCTGTTTTGCTTTCAGTTAGGGGGTATGTGCAAAAAAATGGTATCTTCCATCTGCTGCATCCAGGGAATTCAGCTCTTAAGTGTGGACCGTGCTGTAGAAGTTCAGTCACATCCTTTCTGGAGGTGTTTTGGTGCTGTTACGTACAGCCAGCACTGCTAAAACTCTGGAATTTTTCCAGAGGAAGCAGAGATCTTAAATTAATAAGCGGGCTGGCTTCACGGGTGAAGAAAATTTCGCAGAATACAGCCCTTGTGTCTTGATTTCTTACCTCTGCTGCATACCTGGAAGCATCTGAGGGTAGCAATCCTTTAGCTATATTGATTTGACCTCTCGGGGTATTTAACACCCTCAGTTTCTGTCTAGATCAAGTACAATCCCAGGGAATTGAGCTTTTCTCAAGGGGAATGTTTCCTGTTCCCCGTAAACACAAGCAGAAAGGAGCCATGCGTTCGGGGTGAATGCGGAGGAGTTAGGTTAACTGCTTTCCCCACCGTGGTCTCTCTGTGCCTGTTGAACTCAGCACTACTAAAGCAACTTCTGCAGCCGAGATACTCAGTACTGCGCTGGAAACTGGGAAGTGGATGGAGGAAGAGCCAGGTAAATTCCATGAAAGGATGGTGGGAAAGGATGAAATTTGCTTTGGTTAGATTCAGCAGCCCCAAGTACAGCATGGGAATCGATGGGAAGTTGGGACATCTTAGTAAAAACAATCCCAAACGTGTTGAGGAGGAAAATACTTGGAAGTTTTCGGACTTTAGCATCAGTATTTCAGCCAACAGCTTAGGGAAGTGTTTCCTGAACTGACTTATTTAAGTTCAGCTCTGAAATAACACGTTAGAGCTTTCAGTAGGGACTGTCAGCCCCTGTCAAAGGCTTTTAGTTTGGACTTTAGGAAGGCGGGCTTGAGGATTTAAGGTCAGGCCTGAGCCGTAGGGCCTTCAAACCGGGATCTGGGGTGGTGCAAAAGGTGGATTGAGACTCTCCAGGGAAGGCTTGAAGGAAAAGCATTGAGGTACTGCACAACTGAGTGAGGGGAAGCATTGAGCACCCTCATCTGCCTTGCTGTCCAGGGAAACTCCATCATTTATTTAACCTATAGCTGCCATTCTGCTCCCGAAAGATGCTTGGGTAAGTGGAGCACATGGTAACGGTGCTCTCTTCCTCCTTTCTGTTTTGTCATCCCGTTGAGCTCATCGTGCCTTACCTCAGCTTACACGATACCCCGGAGAGCTCACCACCTCTGGTTTTTCCACACTTTGCCATGTATCTGCCCTGAAACCTGAAGCAGTAAATCACGGTTGGATCTTCTGTGTGAGTTAGACTGAGCTGTTGAGGAACAGGTCTGAAACATCAGCTTTTGTAGCTCGCCTTTCTGAAGGATCATCATTCACCTCGGGCAGCTGCGGCGTGAGCTTGAGTTTAGAACGTGCTTGAACTTTGTTTTTCTGTTTCCGAAAGCCAAATTGATGATGTCTGATCTACAGAACAACAGCGAAGCATGTTTTTATAGTCAGGATTTCATCTTTCCTTCCACCTGCATGTTTTTTATGGTCAGAATTTAGTCTTTCCTTCCACCTGAACAGGCAGAGTTATTGCCAGCAGTCTGAAGATGTAGCAGGTGAAGAACTGGCTCTTTTAAGGTGGCAAGATGGAAGATGAGTGCCTTTTTTTTGCTGTGAAAATCAGCCAAGGCCGGTTTCAGATCTGCTTCAGCTGGCTAGCGGTGTTCTGAAATGCATGAACGAGCATTAGAAGGGTTGAGGCAATGCTTGGTACCTCCTGAAGGAGAGTACGAAGCTCTGATGCTGGAAACATTTGTTTGCACATACCTTTCATCCCGCTTTGCATGGTCATCTCTGCTTTCAACAGTCTCTCCAGTTGACATCTGCTCGATGGCTAACGCTTTCCTAGATGATAGAGAGTTGTTAACGTGCAAGGGACTGCAGCTGGTGGCGTGGAGAGCGCAGGTGGGGAGAGATCTTGCAGCTGGGGACCGGAGGCACGGAAAGGATTGACTTGCCTGAGATCATAAGCAAGTCCAGCAGAGCGGGTGACTGAACTCGCGCTTCCTACACCCTCCCTGGGGGCTCGAACGAAAGGGATGTCGCTGGTGTGGGAGTCTGAAGCTCTGTTATTCCCCCCTCTGCCCAAGCTCCCTCTTACAAAGTCTCTGTTTTTTGTGGGTTTCAAACAAGAAAAGCTCCCAGAAAACCTTTGATCTTGCTCGAGTGGAGGCCACGTTCAGAAGCGACGGCTGTGCATAGGGGATGGTCACACTTTCTGCAGGAAACCAGCCAGGATCCATCCTGCTGGTCTTAAACAGGAGGGAAAAGCCTCTTCTAGTTCTTCAGTAGCATTTCCCCACAGCTCAGTTCTGTGTGTCTCACCACGGCTAAACTTTGTTCCTGGAGCTCAGGTGGACCGACCGGAGGGGAAGGGTGTTGTGTCTCTGCATGTGTGAAGTAAGTTTATTTTTGGGATGAAGCTGGGAGTGCTTTGTGAGCTCTAGACTGCAAAAAACCACACATCAGAGCTTGTCACTTCTGTGAAAGTTCATTGTAACTGGGTAACTCAAATTAGGGGGCAAGAGTTGGTACCTCCAGATACTTCTGGTAGCGAGGGAAGTTTTCCAGCTTGACATATCAAGGGAAGAGCTCTTAGCTGTGGTTGTCCAGACACATTTATTTCAGCTGACATAGAAATGTAACCATTGCCAACTTTTTCTTCATGAAGCTGATTTTTAAAGTACATTTTAGAGTCAAACTATAGAGAGGGCCAGATGTCGACAGCTGTTTGAGGCTGAGGCTAGATTCTGTTTTCTACCCTTCATAAGCAAGAAGTCATTGCTTGAATGATTGAATTTATATACAGTATATATACAGACACCAAATATATACAGAATATATACTATATATATATATTCTGGGCTTGCTGAGTGCTTCTGCTGTGCAGAATATTTTGAGTAAGTTGCAGCACTGGTCAGTCTATGATTAATGTGGGTTCAGCACAAAAACTATGGCTTAAGCTTCTTGAAAACAAAGGTTTTAAGAGCTCTGCCCATGAGACAGTGCTCGGGAAGGGACTGAAGTCATGCTCTGGAACTCCCCACCTTTGGGATTTCAGATGACTGTCCTTGATAAAATTCAGAAACGCTCATGTCCAGCTTCCTCTTAGCACAGTTGGGTCAGAAGAGGAAATAGCGCTTGGTTGCGCGTAGGAAAAAGCACACCGTGGGTAGCTTGGGTTGGTGACCCCATCTCTCAAAGCTTGAAACGTTCTCACCTCGGGGAAGAGTCCACAGGCTCGTAAAGGCAACTTTTCCGCCATTTCTGACCGCGTGGCGTGACCGCCTCCCAGAATTGGGAACTGGGTTTGGCTAAATGGGCATGAAAAGCACAGCACAGACATGAATCCAGGTTTAGGATTAGCTTAGCACACGTGATACGCTAAATCTGTTCACCCAGATGCACGACACTGAGCTGTTCACTGGGTGTTTAACCCCTAGGTGCATCCGGGTCGTTAATCAATCTTGCCATTTCTGCAGAGAAACCTCATTAGCAACTTGCAGGTGAGAAATCCTGGAGGCGAGACGACTCCCTGGATAGATGTACAGCAAGGGTTGTCGCCAAGGGTTTTGGGCTACCCGAAAGGTCCCTTGAAATAACAAAACGTTGTTTTTTCTGTGCCCTTCCTTGCTGAGAACAACTTGGCGCAGAGCAGAGCATTTCGAAGGCCTCCCGCCTCTCTCTTGCAAGCTGTAGCTACAGCCTTTTTTGGGGGAAAACGGCTGCGTTTTTCTCAAAAAATGCAAACGCGGAACCTGCTTCAGCGTTTGGCTTGGAAAAAATGTGACTGGGGCTTCCGAGTGCCAAATACCTGTGGTGCTTGCTGCTTAGCTGAATCGGCAGGCTGCTTTTGGGGGGAAAAAGCCCAGCTGCGTATCTCTTTGCGGGTGACACAGCTCCTGTGTTTGATCATGAATCGAAACAAGTGGTGCTTTTGGAAGGGACGGGGATGGAGGTGACTATGGCCAGAACTCACTTTGCACTGTTTTAATTTAGACCTTGGCCCTTGTGGTGTAACTAGAGCAGGAAGGGGGTCAGGCAAGGAGTTCATCTGAGCTTTCATTTTTGTCCGTGGTGGATAAGGCTGAGGGCTAGCCCGGTGCGATGAACCCGCCATGGCCAGCAGCCTCTGTGCCGCGGTGCATGTGAGGATGGAAGCCCACGTCGGGGTCTCATCAAGCCGTTAGCACGGAGCTAACAACACATACAGTGTTGTGTGGCTTTACTCCTCTTTAGGAGAGGTGCATTAGTGGTAATTTGGGACTTCATTAACTTGAGTCTTGGTAAAGCATCTCAGTTTAGTTCTGCCACCCAGCTGCGTGACCTTTCTGCGGGCACTGAGGTGTTGAACGAGAAGACGGCGGAGTTCATGGATAAATGCTTCCGTGCGGGCTTTGTGGGGTGTGTGTGGTTGGTGTGAGGCTGTACCTCCTTGCTTGACGAGTTGCCCTGCATGTGGAGCTGCTTCCTGCCCTTGAGCTGCGTTTTCCAGCATGAAAACCCTTTGTATCTTCCACGTTGAACCAAACTTCCCCCAAACCTCTCGCCCTTCGCAGCAGAAGACAGCTCCTCGTAGTAAAGAAGCTCCTTCTGCCCGTCACAAGAGGCAGTCGGGCCGCTCAACTGTAAGTCCCCTGCGCATGGATGGAGCTGGCTGTGTGTGATTTGAGAGGACGTTGTACGACGAGGCCAGCCCTGCCTCAGAGAGTTCTCCTTACGATGGGAAGCACTTTGGCACGTGGTCACCCTGTAGAATAGGATCTTCCACCAGGGCATTTCGGTGTCCAGGGACTGTAGACCTGCACTTGCGTTCCTGCCCCTGCCCCTACGTTGGAGGTTGATTTCATGGTGCTTTTGACCTCTGGCCCCTGCCCCTTTTTTGGGTGGTGGTGGTGGGAGAAGTGTCTCTTTGACCTTCCTTCTGGGAGCAGCTCGTGTTGTTCTACGTGTCTCCCAGGGCCACGCATCCTGAGACCTGCTTTCTGTGCATCCCTTATCCCTCTCTCTTCATCTTAACCCCTGTCTTCCCCTCTCTTTGTCTTCAGTGACTGCTGAGATCTCAGAAGCACGGCAACTGCAGCCGACAGCCACGTTATAATTATACTCAGGGTGCACTTGAAAGAGTATAAATTATTTCCTCTGTTGTTGTATTCAGTTATAATGACACTTAAAGTGAAGTGTGAAGGCCTGTTATTTTCTTTCCCTTTGCTGATTTGAGTTATTAGCAAGCTCTTTTTTGCTGTGGAAGATTGGTATAATTGCTCCCTCAGGATGCGTTAAAGTAGGTTTTAAGTTGTTTTTTGAGAGGAATTAAAGGCTGGACGAGGCAAGGTGGGAGTATAGAAATGTTGGGATCTCGTTCCAGCTTTCACAGTGACTCGCTGTGTGACGTTAGGCAGGTCACTTCTGTGCCTCAATCTGTCTGTAAGAGGAGAGCAGCTGCCCCGTTTACAGGGTTCAGTGTGAAACTTCCAAAACTTTGCGTGTGTTTAGCGGCAGTCTGTGATCTGAGACTGCAAAGAATGACTTTATCCTTCCCTCCTCACTGCCAGCTGAAATTTCTCGAGGTAGATTTCATGCTTCATTCTCTAGAGCTAGTATAGTCTTTTCATAGAGCCTTTAGAGAAAATGTCCTCCTCCTTAGATTAGCTCTCAGATTTTCTTCTTCCCTGGAGGCATGACTCTGCTTTGCTTCACTGAACCACTGAGCTTGGGAGCAGGCGGGAACAGATTGGCTTCATTTCGGTTTTCCTTCTTGCAGAGCGCAAGCGCAGCTGCTCCTGGGCCTGCTGGTGACCACAATGAACTCCTTGCCAGAATTTCTCACCTGGAGGTAGAAAATCAAAACCTTCGCAGTGGTAAGTAGGAGAATCTTGCGGTGTGAAAGCAAAACTGGATGGGGTCCTCTGCTCCTGTGGGGTGTAGCCCTGACTGAGTTTGTCTGTCGTCAGGTGAGCATCTGGCAGTGTCTTGATCAGAGCTTTGCCAGGCTTCCCGCTAGACGGGGGCAACTTTGAGCAGAAGCAAATTTATCCTGACTTGGGAGCTGATGCAGGGCCTATAAGTTAAGGTTCTGTTCTTTTTTTTCCCCTGCATCTTCTCGCAGTTGTTGCAGACCTTCAGATGGCCATCTTCAAGTTGGAAAGCCGTCTGAATGCTCTGGAGAAGTCATCTACCTCTCACCAGCCTTCACCGGTTCCTCCAACCCAGGTGAGCCTTGGCAAAGTGCCGTTCTTGAATGCTGCCAGGTCGTTTCCGAGATCTCGTAGCTATCTGAAGGGGGAGAGATGCTCATAGTTAGGGTGAGTTTGCAGCTGCCTTGTCATCTTTCCCTAAAAATACAACATGGAGGAGTGTTCTGCCTTAAGACCAGCAAAGAAGCTACATTGGAGGTTTCAGCTAGGGAGGGCTGCTGCGGATCTGTGGAAGTTTGGAGTTAATATGTACTTGGTCAGCGTTCAGCCCACGGTGCTGCGAGTTTCTTAGCAGGCACCAGGTAAAATGCTGCTTTGTTACAATAGATGAGCAGAATTGGTGACACTTCTTTGTTTTAACCAATGTCCCCGATAAAAATTTGAGAGGGCTCCGTGGGAGCTGAACGCGTGGCACCAATGGGATCGAGTCTTGTTGGAGGTTGGAAGACGTGCTGGTGGTCTCTGCAGTAAGCCTGCAGAAGGCGTAAGGCTCCTCATGCTGGGCGAAGACGCTTGGTTGCGTCCCCAACTGCTGTCCCACTGGGACTCTTACGGTCTTGTTGATGGAGGGTCCCCATCACGACAAACTTCTCTGTGCTGTGGCAGAGAAGCCGGCGCTGTATCGCAGCGGGGGGGAAGCCCAGGCAATGGCTCCTCCTCACGTGCTTCAAAGTTACATCAAAAATTCAGCATTTTTATATCCTTTTTCTGCAAAGTCATGATCTTTAACATATTTTGACATTAGCATGCATGTTATGCCCACTATTAATTTTGACATTTACAATGATTGGTCCACCCTATCATATGACTTTATTAATATTCCTATACTAATATAATCATTGGTTATTTTACTGATCAAAATCTCTTGATATACAAATCAGGATGGGGAGGATGTGAGAGTCTTCACAGCAACATCCCTTTGTTTCTATGGTTTCATCCCATAAGAGAACTACCTGAGAATGTACAATTTCACCCCTTGTACCTGTCTCCTTGCCTCCCTGTTCTGTTCTGCACAGCTTCACAACCCGCAGCGGCTTTAGCTTTGGCCATCTTCGTAAGGCCTGCATCTGCTGTCTCTTAGCATAACTGAGATTTTGTGTATTTCTTACTATAATGCAAATTAATTGAATCAGGAAATAAATAGAAGAAACTAGTTGTTCATTAAAAACAATTAATTATCAATGAAAAGTAATTAGCTATTCGAAATTCAGATCTGATTATAACAGTCTGAGCCCTTAGGAGAAGGATCAGCTCTTGGCCACGCAGTAGTTTTCGCTCTAGGAATAGAAGTACGGCCGTGCTGGGCCGTTTCAAAGGTCCATCTGGTGGAATGTCCTGGTTTGATAGCCCGTAGGTGCTGCTTCACGCACATGGCGTGGTGTGGGCCACCTTCGCTGTCATGAGTGACGTAGACTTGTGTTCCTGAGCTGCTCCTGAGATCCACCTTCACGTTAACCTTCTCCCCTTTTTCCTTCATGCGAACTTCAATGCACGTCACCCCGATGAAGAAAGTGGAACCGTTCAGCGTTCCCTCCAAGAAAGTGGAGCTTCCATCTACTTCACCAGCAAAGAAAGTTGAGCCTGCTGCTGCAGAGGAAGATGACGATGATGACATCGACCTTTTTGGTAGCGATGATGAAGAGGAAGACCAAGAGGCTGCCAAAGTCCGGGAGGAGAGACTGCGGCAGTACGCGGAGAAGAAGGCCAAGAAACCGGGTCTTATTGCCAAGTCTTCTATCCTTTTGGATGTGAAGCCAGTGAGTAACTGGAGTGGGGGAGCCCCCACGTGAGGCTGCGTGTCTTGTGCTGCAGGAGGCTTTAAGTCATCCCTTGCACATCCGAGTGGACTGGTGAATCCTAAAATCGTTAGGTTGGAAAAGGCCTCCAAGATCCTCAAGTCCAACCGTCAACCCAACCCCACCATGCCCACTAAACCATGTCCCGAAGTGACACATCAACATGTTCTTTGAACACCTGCAGGGATGGTGACTCCACCACCTCCCTGAGCAGCCTGTTCCAGGGCTTGGCCACTCTTCCAGTAAAGACATTTTCCCTAATGTCCAATTTGAACCTCCCCTGGTGCAACTTGAGGCCGATTCCTCTCGTCCTATCGCTAGATGGGACCTGCAGATTTCCAAACAAGGGGTTGGAGCGAGGTGGGATCTTGCAGCCTTTGTGCACCATGGCAAGCGCAGGCTGTTTTCCCTGACCAGGACTTGAAGACAAGACACATAATAAGTGCCCTAAAGATGGGAATAAAACTGTCTTGGTCAAATTGTCAAAAACCACTGAAGTTTGTGCTTTATGCTTTTGCAGTGGGACGATGAGACTGACATGACGAAGATGGAGGAATGCGTCCGGTCCATCCACATGGACGGGTTGGTTTGGGGAGCCTCCAAGCTGGTCCCAGTAGGCTATGGCATTAAGAAGCTCCAGATCCAGTGCGTAGTGGAGGATGAGAAAGTGGGGACAGACATCCTGGAGGAGGAGATCACCAAGTTTGAAGACTACGTAAGTCTTTCAGCGAGCTGGGCGATGCCTGACCTGTGGGGTATTTCTAACAAGGGTTCGTTTGCACATTTTAGGCAAACTTGGGTTTTTAGAAGAAAACCACGTGTGGAAGTGATGGTGTCTGCCTGCTGAGACACTTGTGTAGGATAACTAAAGAGATTTTTTTAAAAGGCTGGCTGACACAGATACCTTGCAAGATGCTTTGTAAAGCTGTTCTGCAGGCTCTTGCTGCCCACCCAGCCCCCACTGGCTGTTTCTTTGGGGAACCCCTTGCTTTTACGTTTCGCCTGGGCAGCACCAGGGTAGACACACAGATATTTAACCTTGGCTGGAGGAGATGTCTCCAGCCCCATCCTTCCTCCTTCCATGGAAATGGTAGCTCCAGCCCCGTGACAGGTAGTAATGCTCCCAGTCTCACTGTTGGGAAGAGCAGCATGCTGGATACCTCATTTTATTGATCTTTGCCTACTTTTTTTTGCTTATATTTAGAATAAATCAGGAACTTTAAGATTAATGTTGCTAGAAACTCATAGTATGATGTTCTTCTAAAGATTGATGCAGTAACTAGTGCGGTGCAGTGTCCTGTTGTCACTGATGTCACAAGGAATATTAAATAATAGTCCTTACCACTGCTGGGGAGCTGGTCTAAGAGACCTGAGCCGAGCTTGGCTAGCGCCTGCTGTGAAGAAATCCCCGATGTGAGTGTTTTCTTTGGTTTAAATGTCTCTAAAACCCCTTGGCTCATCTCTGCCTGCTGCTTTTGTTCTGTTTCAGGTGCAGAGCGTTGACATTGCTGCTTTCAACAAGATCTAGAAATGCAACTGTTGTCTCCTCTGGAACTGTAACTAATAAAAGATGAGGATTGGGAGTGCAGATTGGATGATGTTTTTCTCTGCCCAAGTGCAGCTTCTCCAGAGCGATTTGTTGCGAGGCTTCGGGGTATTTCCCTTCTTTGTTCCCATCGTAGAAGGAAAAACCTTGAGACAGGCGTGACCTTCACTTCTGGGTTGGAATGAAGGTCTGAATCAGCAGGAGGGGCTGAATTTCCTCCCTCTTTTCCCTTTGCTGCTCTTGAGATCCCGCACAGGTCACTTGGGCTGATCGTTGGGTTCGTGAGGAGCCAGGGCTGTGCTGAGCGTGGCCTGTGGGAAGGGGAGGTGACATTCCCAGCTGTAGGCCCGTGCCTTGGTGTGGGCAGTGTTGTGTTGTGCGTGGTACGTGTCCTCTGCTTGGTGCTGGTTGCACCTTGTTCCCGGGACTCCACATGCGTGTTGGGCTGGGTACTGGCATCCCCAGAGCCCGGGGTGCCTGGTGTCCTGCGTGTCTGTTGTCCCATGTGCTGCCGTCCCCAGTGTCCCCAGTGGTCTGGGTGCTGGCAGAGCTGGGGCCATGTTTGCTCGGAGATGGGTGTGCAGTGTCCCAGGTGCCTGCTGCCACCCCTGGTGCCTAGTGTCTCTTCTGTGCCACCATCTCCAGTGCCATCTGTGTGCCATCATCATCATCCCCAGTTCCCAGCGTCTCCTCTGTGCCATCATCCCCTGTGTACTTGTCCCCTGTGTGTTGTCACACCTGGTGCCATCTGTGTCCCCTCTGTCTCTGTCCTGCCATTCCCAGTGCCATCTGTCCCCCCTGTGTCCTGCCACCCCCACTGCCCAGTGTCCCCCATGTGTCCCAGGTCCCTTGTGTGCCACCATTCCCCATGTCCTTGTCCCCTGTGTGCTGCCATCCCTAGTGCCCCATGTCCTCTATGTGCTCCCATTCCCAGTGCCATCATACCTGGTGCCCAGTGTCCCCTCTGTGCTACCATCCCTGGCGGCCTTGTCCCCTCTGTGCTGCCATCCTGGGTGCCATCTGTGTGCCCAGTGTCCCGAGTCCCCTGTGTCCCACCACCCCCGATGCCATCTGTGTGCCCTGTGTCCAAGGGTCCCCCGTGTGCTACCATTCCTGGTGTCCCCAGTCCCCTGTGTCCCACCACCCCCGCTGCCCAGTGTCCCTCATCCCCTATGTGCCACCATCTCTGCTGCCATCTGTGCTCAGTGTCCCGTATGTGCCATCATCCCCTATGCCACCTGTATCCCGCCACCCCTGCTGCCCCGTGTCTCTCATCCCCTGTGTCTTGCCACCCCTGGTGTCATCTGTGTCCAAGGGTCCCCCGTGTGTCCTCAGTCCCCTGTGTCCCATCATCCCCGGTGCCCAGTGTCCCATATGTCCCCCGAGTCCCCTGTGTGCCACCATCCCCGCTGCCACCTCTGCCCTGAGCCCACTCAGTGCCGCCTACCCCCTGGTGCCCAGTGTCCCATATGTCCCCCGAGTCCCCTGTGTGCCACCATCCCCGCTGCCACCTCTGCCCTGGGCCCCTCAGTGCCTCCCTCCCGCGCTGCCCCGTGTCCCCCGCCCCTCGCCGGTGCCGCCTTCCCGCCCGTCCCCGGGCCCGTCCCGCCGCCGCCGCCACCGCCCTCCTCTCCCGCCGCTCCCAGGCTGCCCCGCGGCCGGGCCATGGCGCCGCTGGCAGACCTCTACCAGCTCACCATGGCCTATGGGCACTGGCGGGCCGGGCGGCACCGCGCCCCCGCCGCCGCCGAGCTCTTCTTCCGCCGCGCTCCCTTCCGCGGCGCCTTCGCGCTCGGCGCCGGCCTGGCCGAGGCGCTGCGCGGCCTCCGCGCCTTCCGCTTCTCCGCCGCCGGTGCGTCCGCGGGGGGACGGGGAGGGGGGACCCCTCGGAGGGGGGCGGGGGGGGGGGGGGGCTGAGGCGGAGGGAGAGGGACAGCGCTTGAGGGGGATAGGAGGGACCGGAGGGAGGAGGGTGTGTGGAAGAGACAGCCTTCAGGGGGACAGGGGAGCCCCTCAGGGGGACCTGGGGGACAGGGACAGCTCACAGGGGGACCTGGGGGACAGGGGAAGCCCCCTGTGGGACCTGTGGGGGGACAGGGGCAGCTCACAGGGGGACCTGGGGGACAGGGGAAGCCCCCTGTGGGACCTGTGGGGGGACAGGGGCAGCTCACAGGGGGACCTGGGGGACAGGGGGACACGGAGGGCTGGACAGAGACAGACCTCAGGGGGACAGGTGAACCTGCCAGTGGGACGTGTGGGTGGGACAGGGAAACCCCCCAGTGGGACTTACAGGGGGTCAGGGGCAGCTCACAAGGAGATTTAGGGGGGGCAGGTACATCTCAGAGTAACCTGGGGGACAGGGGGACACAGGGGAACCCCCCAGTGGGACCTATAGGGGGACAGAGACAGCCCTCAGGGGCACAAGGGAACCCCCCAGTGGGACCTATAGGGGGACAGAGACAGCCCTCAAAGAGATAGGGGAACCCTTCAGTGGGACA
Organism: Leptosomus discolor; assembly: GCF_034619465.1. Lineage (NCBI taxonomy): Eukaryota > Metazoa > Chordata > Aves > Leptosomiformes > Leptosomidae > Leptosomus > Leptosomus discolor. The sequence continues at coordinate 70,586,731 of NC_141395.1, forward strand.
GGGGTGCCCCTCAGTGGGACCTGGGGGGCGACAGGAGAACCCCTCAGGGGGATCTGGAGGACAGGGACAGCTCATGGGGGGGGGGGGGGAACGACACAGGGACGGACACTGACGGACGGACAGGGATGGGGACAGGGGGATACAAGGGGGTGGAGGGCCCTCAGGGGGACAGGAGAACCCCTCAGGGGGATCTGGAGGACAAGGACAGCTCACTGCGGGACAGAGGGATACAAGGGAGTGGAGAGAGAGTCCTCAGGGGGACAGGGTAACCCCTCAGTGAGACCTGTGGGGGGACAGAGGGACAGAGAGGGGTGGACACAGACAGCCCTCAGTGAAACTTGGGGGACACTGGGACACCCTCCTGGAGGACAGTGCTCCCATGGGCAGTCCCTCAGAGGGGACTTGGGGGCGGGGGGGGCCATGGTACCCTCCCAGGGCGAGGGTACCCCCTACCTCACCGCACCTCTCTCTCTGGGGGGGGGTGTGCTGTGAGGTGGCCTCTGCCCTCAAACTCTCACCCGTCCCTGGCACGGGAGGCTCGGTCCCTCCAGCCTGACCTGTGTCACAGGACCGTGGCCCGGGGGGACCACCCGCCTCGGTGACTACGGAGCTCTGCCCCCACAGACGTCGCCTACCTGCGCTCCGTCCTGCCCAGCACCGTGGAGGATGCCTTCTTCGATTACCTGGCCACCCTGGATGCCTCCGAGGTGACCGTCTCTGCCGTGCCTGAAGGCTCCGTCATCTTCGCCAGGGTGGGACGCGCTTGGTACCCTCCCCTGCTTTGGAGGGGCTGCGGGGCCGTTGGCTCCTGTGTCCCTGGGGAGGACGGACGGGGACGTCACCGCTGGGCTGTCCCCGCAGGTCCCGTTCCTGCAGGTGAAGGGGCCACTGCTGGTGGTGCAGCTGCTGGAGACCACGTTGCTGTGCCTGGTCAGCTATGCCAGGTAGGGACACATCCTGCTCTGGTTCCCTGCTGTGCCAAACCCTCCGAGTCCTGCGGTGGTCCCTGCCATGTCCCTACACATTGGCTGCGGTTCAGCGGATGGGGGGGGGAGGTCCCATAGCCCCCCGCCTTGGCTGTGTGCTGGCTCCACAGCTTGGTGTGACCTCTCCCTTCCTCCCCCAGCCTGGTGGCCACGAACGCTGCCCGCTTCCGACTCCTTGCTGGCCCGGACATGAAGCTGATGGAGATGGGGCTCCGTCGCGCTCAGGGGCCGGACGGCGCCCTTTCGGCCTCCAAGTATTCCTACATCGGGGGTGAGTGCTGCCCCACAGTGCCCTGTGGCACCGCGGCTGTGCCATCGTCACTCGGTGTGTCTCCTCTGTCCCTCCTTGCAGGCTTTGACTGCACCAGTAACATCCTGGCGGGGAAGCTCTATGGCATCCCGGTGCACGGCACCATCGCCCACTCCTTCATTATGTCCTTCGCCTCGCTGGAGGAGGTGCAGCCCCGGGTGAGCATCACCGTGTGGGGCAGGGGATGGGGACGGGACCCTCCACCCATGGCCGCACTCCCGGCGCCATGGCAGATGCCATGGGGTGTGCGAAGCTCATGTTCTGCCCCCACCGGGTAGGAGCTGGTGCCGCTGGCAGGAGGAGAGCCGGTGGATCTCCCGGCCCTGGCTGAGTTGTGGCTGCAGCGGGTGTGTGAGCTGCTGCAGACCTCCCCGGAGGCGGCCAACCGGGGCGAGCTGGCCGCTTTTGTGTCCTACGCCGTCACCTTCCCGCACAACTTCCAGGGGCTGCTGGACACATATTGCGTCAGGAGGTGAGACGGCCACCGTGGCAGAGGGGACAGACACGTTCCTCCTCGCTGGGTGGCCTCAAAGCGAGGATGTTTCCTTCACTGTAGCCTGACGCAAGGCTTGGACCCGCTGCTGGAGCCGACGTGGGTCCCTGTCCCACCAGGCAAGGGACACTAACCCTCTCCTTGCCCACGCCAGGAGCGGCTTGCCCAACTTCTGTGCCGTAGCGCTGGCCCTGCACCAACTGGGGTACCGGGCCATTGGGGTGCGCCTGGACAGTGGGGACCTGGCCCAGCAGTCCAAGGAGATCCGCCGAGTGCTCCAAGCCTGCGGTGCTCAGTGAGTCCCCCCACCAAGCCGCTGCTTGTCCCCACCGTGGGCACCCACTGCCTCCTCCTGCCAGCGTGGGAGCCCCTGCATCCCCTCCCTTCCTCACTCTCCCTGCCTCTCGCCAGCTTCCAGGTGCCCTGGTTTGAGACCATCCCCATCGGTGTCAGCAATGACATCAGCGAGCAGAGCCTGGAGGAGTTCAGGCAGGAGGTGAGGTCGCTGCTGTCAGGGACGAGACGTCACCTTGGCTTTCGCTGAGGTTTGGGGTGCGTGGGGTGGCCGTGAGAGTCACCTGGGCTTTGCTCCCTGGGTGGGAACAGAGAAGAGTTTCCAGGCTGGGAAGAAAAAAAAGGCTTTTGGGTGGGACAGACACAGGGCACCCTCGGACAGAGCATCCTCTGACCTGCCCCTTGGCTCTGTTTTTTGGTACGGGCTTAAAACCCAGTGGCAAGGCTGGGCTGTTGATGGCCGCTGTCTTCTCTGCTGCACCAGGGGAGCGAGATTGACGTGATCGGCGTCGGGACGAACCTGGTGACGTGTCCCCTGCAGCCGTCGCTGGGCTGCGTTTACAAGGTAATGGTGGCAGCCGCTCTCTGCCCTGCTTGGCTGGCGGGACGTGGAGCGCCAGGGCTTCGCGTGGCTTGGGAATTCAGTTCTAAGGGACGATGCTACGAGGCCAATGTCATCAAATCATGACGTGGTTTGGGTTGGAAGGGACCTTTGAAGAGCATCCAGTTTCAATCCCCCATCTAGTCCAACCCCCCTGCCATGGGCAGGGACACTTTCCACTAGACCAGGTTGCTCCCAGCCCCATCTATCCTGGCCTTGAGCACTGCCAGGGAGGGGGCAGCCACAGCTGCTCTGGGCAACCTGATCCAGTGTCTCACCACCCTCACAGGGAAGAATTTCTTCCTAATATCTCATCTAAATCTCCCCTCTTTCAGTTTGAAACCATCACCCCTCGTCCTGTTGCCCGGTAAAAAGTCTCTCCCCATCTTACAGGCCCCATTTCTATATCAAAAGACCACAAGAAGGTCTCTGGAGCCTTCTTCAGGCTGAACCCCAACTCTCTCAGCCTTTCTCCATAGCAGAGGTGCTCCAGCCCCTTGAGCATCTTCATGGCTTCCTCTTGACCCACTCGAGCAGGTCCATGTCTTTCTTACATCCCAGAGCTGGACGCAGCGCTGCAGGTGGGGTCTCAGCAGAAGGGAGTAGAGGAGGAGAATCCCCTCCTTGCACATGCTGGCCACGCTGCTCTGGATGCAGCCCGGGAGATGATTGCGAGCGTACATTGCTGGGTCATGTCTAATTCTTTGCCCACCAAGGTTCCCCAGGTCCTTCTCCACAGGCTGCCCCGACCCACGTGTACACACTTGGCCTTGTTGAACTTCATGAGGTTCGCACGGGCCCACCTCTCCAGCCTGGCCAGGTCGCTCTGGATGGCCTCCCTTCCCTCCAGCATGTTGACCGCACCACACAGCTCAGTGTCATCAGCAAATTTGCTGAGGGTGCACTCAATCCCATCATCTACATCCTCCTTGAAGGAGGTGTCCTTGTTGAGACCATGTAACAAGAAGCTTGCAGGCAGGAGGAGGCAGGATATCCAACTTCAGGCTGCTTTGAGGGTTGGGTTTTTTTTAATGATTTATTCAGCAGCTTTGCATCAGTGGCCTCCCCAGCCCCTGGGGACACAGAGAGAGGACACAGAACTCAACCCAGTCTTCAGCACCAGCGTCAGCCCTTTAACCTCCTTCTCCTACAGCTGGTGGAGGTCAACGGCTCCCCATGCCTGAAGCTCACAGAGGATGAGGAGAAGATGACAATCCCAGGGGCAAAGATGATCTATCGGCTCTATGACACTGCTGGTGAGTTGGGAGATCCTTGCCCCGGTGCTGCCCCCTTGCCCTGCATCTCCCCCTGCTCTCCTGCTCCATAACCCTGTCCCCGATGTCCCACGCACGCACTAGCCCCTAACCTGGCACCCCTGCAGGTCACCCCTTCATGGACCTCATGGCACTGGAAGAGGAACCCTCGCCCAGTGCAGGGCAGGAGCTGGCAATCCGTGTCCTGGGGCGGCTTGGTGAGACCAGCAAGGTCGTGCCCACCACTGTGGAACCTCTTCATCGCATGTACTTCAGAGATGGCCAGGTCCGGGGCTGGTCTGCCTTCTGGTGCCAGGGTGTCCTCCATGACCCATGTTGGGTCAAGCACCAAGCCAGGGTGGTGGTGTCTTGGCAGTAACGTCAGGATCAAAGGGTTAAAGCCCAGTGTTCCCTGGCGTCCGAGACGTTCCCTGCCCCAACAACTCAGGTGCCACGCTGGACACGGTGGTGGCATCAGCCTAGCCTGGAGCAGGCTCGTTGGGGATTGGGGCGGGGTGCCTGGTTCCCCACGTGGACGTGGTCATGTTATCTGCATCCCTGCAGGTGTGTGAGCCGCTGCCCAGCCTGCTGGAGGTGAGGAGCCACGCGCAGGCATCCCTCAGCCTCCTCAGCCCCGCTCACCGCCGGCTCCACGAGCCACAGCCCTATCCGGTACGTCCGCCGCTTGCCAGGCACCATCGGTACACACCCGGGAACCCTGCCCGGCCCCGGTAGCCTGAGCCAAGGCAATGTGGCTCCACCGTGGAGCATGGTGGGGCATGCTCACCGTCCCCTCTTGCTCCTGTGCCAGGTGGCCGTAACGGAGAAGCTGCACCGGCTCCTCACCGAGCTGCGGCAGGCCAGCCAGAAAGGGGGGGCCTGCTTGCCCCCTGCCCACCCACGCCAGGCACAGCCCCTGCCTGGGAGCGGCTCATCTTCTGCACTCTTTTGAAGATCGGATGGCTAACTGGGAATTACTGGTTCTGATGTTGCTGCTGCGTGGTGCTAATCCGAGAACCGTGGAGGAACTGGAAAAGGATCCTGGGGTCCCGCTGGCGAAGCTGGGCAGAGGGATGGGGCAGGCAGAGCTGGGAAGCAGCTGTCCCCATGTCCTCTGGACGTGACAATCCTTTCCTGCCCTCCCTGGTAGCCCTGCCAAACCCTGTACCTTCCGCCATGGCAGTGCTGCCCATCTTGGTGGCCCTGCCACCCCCTGTGCCTTCCGCCATGGCAGTGCTGCCCACCTCGGTGGCCCTGCCACCCCCTGTGCCTTCCGTGGTGACAGCCCATGCTACAACTCTTTGGTGGCACTAGAGACCAAATCTTGACCACACTACAAGTGGTCCTACCATGGAAAGGGCCAACCTGTGTCCTCTGGGACAGTGGTGGCAGATGCACTTGGCCCTTCCACTTCTAGGCTTTGGCTCTGTGGCCACGTTTCCTCTCTTTTCTATTTTGGGTATGTTCCCAGGAGCATGAAGGCCAGCTCCAGGTTGACACCTTGAACCTGATGTTCGTAGAGGAAGTGTGGCACTAATACCCTCAAGTAGCTTCATCCTAAGCGAAAAACCCAACAAAATAAAGGCCTTTACCCACTCTGACCCCACTGCATGGCTGCCCTGGTCCTTCAAAACGCTTGTTGCCTTCAGCTTGGACGTTTAATTCAACGTCCTTCACTTCGTGGTTTACAACCAAGTAAACCTGGAATGAAAAAGCAAGTGCTGACCCCCGAGAGGAGCTGGGGGTGGCCCCAGCAGGTGCCGCGTGGCATCCTATGACCCTAATTCCAGTGAAACCCCCTCTTGTAGCTCCACTGGGAATATGTCTCATGTGCAGGCAGTGAGTGTTTGACAGCTTTATCAAAACAGGAGCAAGAAAAGTTGTTGCATGGAATGGGGTATTGGGGGGGGGGAAACACTGCACAGACTGAATCTTCTCTGAGACCTGCGTATTTTCCTCTAATCCTGCCCCAGTGTGTAACAGGGAAAATAGTAAATCCTGATGGTCTCTTGTTTCTAAAAAAAAAAAAAAAAAAAAAAAAAAGAAACCCAAAAAACCCAAGAGGCTGGAGCTCCCTGTCGCAATGCTCCAGCTCTGGGCACTGTTTCACACTCAGCATTTTAAGAAAGGAAAAGAAAAAAAAAAATTTATATATATATATGTATATCCAGGAAAACGAGGCTTTTGCTATTAAAACTTACGATTTTTTAAAGCAGAAGCACCAGACACACAAAAACCCAAACCCCAGCGTACCTGAGTAGAGATTGTCCTGAGGTGGTAGGAGAGAAGGAATGAAGAAGAACTTTTAAGTCGATGAGGACAGACAGCAAGACAGCACCACCCTCCAGCCACCTCCACGGCCACAGAGGATCGGCCAGAGCTCAGCAAGGCAGTTCACAAGCAGGGCAGACCCATCCTCAGGATGAGCCGTTGCTAGATCTGCCACCGTCTCTCCTACCCCTAGAGAGACTCTTCAGCTGCTGGTGCTTTGGCTTTGCCCAGGACCATCTTGGAGTATCTCCAAGGATGGAGCCTCCCCCACCTCTTTGGCAACCTGCGCCAGTGATCGTCACCCTCACGGTGAAGAAGTGTTTTCCTGATGTTCAGGGGGAACCTCCTGTGTTTCAGTTTGTGCTGGTGGCCTCTGCTCCTGGGCACCATGGAGAAGATCCTGGCTGTCCTCTTTGTACCCTCCCTTAAGGTATTTCTAGACATTGATGAACTCTCTCGGAGCCTTCGCTTCTCCAGGCTGAACAGTCCCAGCTCTCTCAGCCTTTCCTCATAGGAGATGCTCCAGTCCATCATCTTTGTGGTCCTTCGTTGGACTCTCTTCATCTCTCTTGTACTGGGGAGCTCAAAACTGGATCCAGTACTCCAGGTGTGCCCTGATCAGCAGGGAAGGATCCCCTTGACCTGCTGGCAACCCTTTGAATGCAGACCAGGGCATTGTCCACCTTCTCTACCATGGGTTCACATTGCTGCCTTGTGGTCAACTTGGGGACATTGTTTGTCTTCTCTACCACATTGCTGCCTCGTGGTCAACTCGGTGTGGAGGCCCAGATGTCATCTGGGAGCTGAACTCGACAAGCAGCGCTCTCAAAACATCAGCTGTGTGTTAACAGTCCGGGTTCATGACACAACAGCCACCCGTTGTAGCCACCACATACAGAAGGGACACACCAGAAGATAAAGCCATCAAGCTGTGGAGGTCCCAGTTCGTACCACAGCCCCAGCTGTCTGCAGAAAAGATCCTCCACCACCCGTTACCATGTGGCCCAAGCCAACAGGGCCGATAAAAAGCTACAGGCCGCAGATTACAACTACTGCACCTTGCATTAAAGAGGAAAAAAAGAGCAGGAGGGAGATTGCAGCTGCACATCTGGGGCTCCTGGATGCGTCCCTCAAAGCTTTGGTGTCCTGTCAGTCCCATCTGGAATCTGGGCGCCCCAGTTCATAGCCTGGACTCCCGTAACAGCTTCCCACTGCCATGACAGCATGTGCATAATAGCTGAACCCCCCCAGTTTGCAAATTGAAATTATTTAACTTAAGGAATTCCAGTTCCCACCCAGAGAGCCTAAACCTTACTGCAGTCACAGCAGAAAAGTCCAAGAGTGCTCATTTTTTCCTTTTTTTTTTTTCCCTTGGAATTCTGTTCTTGCTCTTCGACACAGATCTCAGAAGCAAAGATGGGCCAGTAAGTGCTAAAAGGGAGGTGAAAACACCCAATCATGTCACAATAGTGCAGACTTTGCAAAAAAAAAAAAAAAGAGGAAGCATAAGGAGCTCACGCGCTGTTCCTCTGCTCCATCTTTCTTCCAGTTTTTTTTTCTTACAAAACTATGTATTTTTAAAAGCATATTTGCAGCTCAAGCCATCCAGTTAACCTCATGGTAAAAGTGCCAGAGTATTAGTGCTGGATAAGGAATGCGCAGACAACTCAGGGACCCAGCTTTTAAGTGTGGGGTCATGTCCCAGACCTCAAGAAAACCCCTCGTCCTGACCCATCTCCGAACCACACCGGTGCTGCTCACCCCTCCTGCTTTTTGCAGCCCGCGAGGCCACATGAGGATGTCTTGACGCAGGGCAAGGCTGCGGTTTTCTTGGGCTCTTTGCAAACCTGAGGATAACCGCTCATGTTTTGATTAGATGCTGGTCCTCAGCTTTGGAGGGAAGGGGAGAAAAAGATGTTGGGGAGGACTCTGAGGTAGAGCAGAGCTGCTGAGTGCCTGGGGAGGAAGGCAAGTGGAAAGGGAAAATAGGAAATGAGAATGAATTGGAGCATAAATAATTCAGAGTCCAGGTCTGCCAGAAATACCAATGATCACTTGATAAGGCCAGGTGGAGGATTTAACAAACCCAGGCAGGCTGACGTGGATAGTTTGATACCAGACACTGGAAGAGGTAAGAAGAGGCAGAAGTGGAAGCTCGGGGCACCCAGACTCGGCTGCTCTCACTGATGACGGGCTGCAGGGTTGACCCAAGCTCACATTTCCGACGCCTCACTGCTTGGTGGCACCAGCCCGAGGCAGCATCATTTGTAAAGTGCCATCTTCTTGCTCTGGTACATGTACATGTAGGCGTCACAGAAGAGGCGTTTGGCCACTCCATCCATGTCCCGAGGTTGCTCCAGGGCTAGCGCGGCCAGCGGCAAGTGGAGGTATTTGGCAACTTCAGGACACAGCGTCACCGTGGGAATGTTGAAGCCGTTTTCATCCCCTAACCCGGAAAGAAGGAGAAAACTCCAAATCAGGTCACAAAGGACAAGTCCCTACAGCTCAAGTAAATCCCATCATGCTCAACATTATCATAGCGCCCTAGCTGGGAGACCTGGAGGCCAAGAACAAAGTGGGGAAGGACAGAGGGGTCCTCGGCCCGTCCCAGCTGGCTCAACAAGTCCCTTGTTTGAACACAGCCAGAGAACAACGCACCAGGAGGAACTCACACTTGCTTGGCTTGGCCATAGTCTTCTCTAGGGTCTACTTAAGTGGTCACTGTTGGAAGCAGGGTCCAGAGAGAGCCTAAATTGTGCAGGGGGCTTCAGAGGAAAAGGTGGACTGCCCAGCACCTACGCAATGGCAGACTCTCGCAGCCGCCCACCGCGCGGTGCTGGGCCGCGATCCAAGCTCCGAGCCCGCCCACCGTGTCCTCACCGTGCCTGTCGGCCATGCTGTCGAAGAACATCCAGTGCTCGTTCTCGGGGCCGTATTTCACAAAGGAGACGTAATGACTGGTCTCGATGCAGAGCACCGCGAAGAGCTCCATCTTCTCACGAGGGACCTGCTGGCTGCCCCGGGGGCTCCGGCTGTGAAACTCTTCTGGGACGTGCAGCCTCGTTGGCTTGTGCGTTTTGCGTCGGTAGTGGGAGTGAACCTGAGGAGAGACGACAGGGTGGCACCGCTGAGTGGGCAGAACTGAGCCTGGCCTGCCAGAAAGAGGAGCGTGCAGGGGTCAGAGCCCCAGTTTGTTCACAGAATCGTAGGGGTTGGAAGGGGGGGACCTCTGGAGATCATCTAGTCCAGCCCCCCTGCCAGAGCAGGATCACCTAAAAGAGGTGTCACAGGACAGCATTCAGGTGGGTTTTGAATGTCTCTGGGGACGGAGACTCCACAACCTCTCTTGGCAGCCTGTTCCAGTGCTCTGCCACCCTCAGAGGGAAGAAGTTCCTCCACACGTTTAGATGGAACCTCCTATGTTCAAGTGTGTTCCCACTACCTCTCGTCCTGTCACTGGTCACCACCGAAAAAAGCCTGGCCCTATCCTCCTGACACCTACCCTTCAGATATTTATAAGCATTGATAAGATCCTCCCTCAGTCTTCTCTAGGCTAAAAAGGCCCAAGTCCCTCAGCCTCTCTTCGTAAGAGAGATGCTCCAGCCCCCTCATCATCTTTGTAGCCCTTTGCTGTACCCTCTCCAGTAGCTCCCTGTCCCTCTTGAACTGGGGGGCCCCAGAACTGGACACAGCACTCCAGACGTGGCCTCATCAGGGCAGAGTAGAGGGGGAGGAGCACCTCCCTCGACCTGCTGGCCACACTCTTCTTCATGCACCCCAGGATGCCATTGGCCTTCTTGGCCACAAGGGCACCTTGCTGGCTCATGGTCAACTTGTTGTCTAACAGAACTCCCAGGTCCTTCTCTGCAGAGCTGCTCTCCAGCAGGTCGACCCCCAGACTGTGCTGGTGCGTGGGGTTATTCCTCCCCAGGTGCAGGACCCTACACTTGCCCTTGTTGAACCTCACCAGGTTCCTCTCTGCCCAGCTCTTCAGCCTGTCCAGGGCTCACTGAATGGCAGCACAGCCTTCTGGCGTGTCAGCCACTCCTCCCAGTTTTGTGTCATCATCAAACTTGCTGAGGGTGCACTCTGTCCCTTCATCCAGGTTGTTGATGAATATATTGAGGAGGACTGGACCTACATTCCCCACTGCTCTGACTCCCATGGTCCCTGCGTGCCAGGCAATGGCACTGTGTCAACAGGCTGGCAGCAAGAAGCTGAGATGTGAGCCTGTCACCCACCAAGAAAGGCCCGAAAGCTGTAGGAATGCTCCTGGGGAGATGGCGTGGAAGGCCCAGCACCCTGTGCAGGATCAGTCCTTATTTAAGCTCAACACAAGCAGCCAAAGAAAATGAATACCTGTCTAGAGCAGGAGCTGCAGAACTGCTTCAAGCCCGTAGCTGCGAACACCTTGTCTTTGAAACACTCCGAACACTCCAGGGTGGCGACATCACCGCACACGCAGCACTCCCTGGGACCTGCAGAGGCAACAGGGGTGAGAGGACGTGTCTTCTCCGGGTCTCACCCGAAATCCAAATTTCATCCTGCCAAAACTGGTGTTCGGGGAAGAAGAATCACCCCACGATCCCGCCTCACATCTGCTCACAACCCACAGAGGCGAGATCCCTCACCCAGCTGTTCGCAGTCCAGCCGGGCAGCTTTACCATTGCCTCACAACTTACTGTCAAGCAGCAGATCTGTTATATCCAGCTCCAAGGAAGGAATGATTTTGCTGAACATTTTATAGTCCTTCCCAAAACGCGGCATTTGGATAATGAAGCAAGATGGGATCTGGGGGAAAGAAAGGCAAACGAGTCACCCTGCCAGAAGAGACAAACCTCAGAGACTCTTCTCTCCATATTGCTGCTGGGAGTAAAGACTTTCTGCTCTGGTTATTCACAAGACAAAATGGCGACAGGGAAAGCACAGCCCTCTTCCTAGGTCACGCTCAGATTCCCCAAGACCTCTCTCTCGTGGCTGTATCCTGCTGCTTGGCAGGATTGGATGTAAGGCATACTAGACTCACTGGCAGGCACAGGTACGTTGGAGGAAGCAAGAAAGAGGCAGCAGAGAGCAGTGTAGGCGGAAGGTAGCTGGGCTCACCTCCACTAGCTTCAGCTCGGAGGATAGGAAGGAGTGTTCCACTAACTGCTGCACATCGGGAACCACCAGATCCTCCTGTTTGTCCATAAATATCTGGTAACAGTAACAGTCCTGCTCCTTCTGGCCTCCTGACCTGCAAGGAGTGGTCACGGGGCTTGTTTATGTGGTGCTGCGAACATCTGAACTCCCAGAGGACATACTGGTTTTGCCCTCCAAGAGCTTCTGGGCCCAAGGCACCAAGGGCTGCTTGGTGCAACGCTGATGCAAAGCATCCCCCCCCCCCCCCCCCCCCCCCCGCCAAAATACTAAATATACGGCATGAGAAGAGGACACAAGTACCATTTTCAGTCTCTTTATCCCTCCTGCTCCTATAAGCAAAACTCACATTCCCCTCGTCGATGTGAATATTAAAAGACACTTCAGCGTTTTTTCAACCAACTACACTACGGCTCAATCCGCAAACTCCTCCTCAGATGAAGGATCTGTTTGTAACGGCACATACAAAAGCCACAGAGTAAAACTCGCTGCCTTCAAAAGGTGAGCTGTGTGCAGAGGATCTCCCACAAGCCCTACATCCCGGAGCCAGCAGAGAAAGGATTTCCTTCAGATGACCCTCTGCAGGGGAGCTGCAGTACAGAGTCGTCTTTGTGCTCAGCTTTTCCAAGCACTCCATGATCTATGGCTTGACTGATGTCTCAACAAAGGAGCACAGAAACTAAACAAATCCCCTTCTATGCTCCCGAACAGCACAGTTATTTTTGGCTTCCTTCAGCCTCTCATCCTCTTTGTAGAGTCCTGAAAAACTGGGACTGCATCCACGGACTCCCTGTTTGAGAGGCTGCAGGACCTGAGCCAGCTTGACAGCCTGGACACATCCCAAACGCATCCAAAGGCTGTCAGATCCTGCTGGCTTTGCACTGAGGGTTGACACTACATTTCTCCAACCACTGCTGGCTCTCCCTAAGGACAAGACGAGGTTTTTATCATTGTTTTCTAAAGGCGGCACCTCCAGGGAGAGCTTAGAAGTGTCTTTTCCTGGGCACGTCACCTGGGATGAGACCCAAACAAGCAGGATCACACAGACAGTAGAGAGGAACTGCCCACAACTCGCTGAGCTGTGCCTCCAAAGCCTCCATGAAAAGGTGCAAGGAACACCCGGGGATCGTGAGGTGGATAACTAACGAGCCTGGCCTGGGTAAATCGTATCACTTAGATATGGCAACTTACTGCAGCTTCAAGAGCGGCTCTATTCCCAGGATCTGCTGCATGATGAGACTGAGGAACTCCTCAGGATCTAGAAGGGCAGAGAAAAGCATGGGTCACACCACAGCGGGAATGCTGCCTTGCCCCACTGCATCCAGAAGGCGAAAGCTGCCAGATCAACATGAGCCAGCATTTCATGAATGTGGAATCTCCTCTTTTACTCTAGGTAAGGGGATGATCGGGCTAAAAGCTGAGAGCACTTGGTTGATGCCTAAATCCTAGGGTGAGCATGAAAAAAAAGCAAACCACCTTTCAGCTACTGCGCTTTTACAAGCTGGGCCATCACAGTAACACCATCTCAGAGACTTTAACAGACAGTTACTGCTAACACCAAAAGTATAAACTCAGAGTGAAATTGGGGACAGCTATGGAAATTCAAGAAACAAACAGTTAAACTATCCTTGGCTAAAATAAATATACAATAGCGCAACACACAAGTGCTGTTCGCTGACAAGAGACCTGCTGTTTCTGGAAGAATCAATGTCACTTATTTACTATGCAGGTACTTAGAGGTTGTTGCAGTGATGTTTGGCGTTGGTGTAATCTGTTTCCTTGTTGTAGGAAACAACCCGTGCTGCGCATAGGTGGAAACGTGGTGGTTGCAACCAGAGGTCGGTGGGCTTCAGCTGCAGCGGTTTTCTGTCCTATTTTAACCAGACCACAGTCTTTGAGGAACCTCAATTTACCAGAACTCAGAGACAAAGTTGATCTTGGCAACATGATAAATTGAAGCTAGGTTCTAGCAGGGACATCAGGGATGGACTTATCAGGGTATAACTCAAAGTATAAAGGTCAAGGAAGTTTGCCTTGTGTAAATTCTGTTCACGCAGATCCTCTCCCCTCCCACCAACAGCTGCCATCGGGCAGAATCCCAACAATTCCCATCTTTCCATCAGACTTCAGGACAAATTTCAGCAAAAAAGCCTGTTGAGTTTTACAAGCTGAAAGTATTTTACACGTGAATTTTTACAGCAGGCATATTAATGCACGTGCCTGCAAGAAGCCCACAATTAAGTTGTCAGCCGAGTGCCTGCATGAGGCAGCGCATGGCGAAGCAGCCCGAGGAACACCCCAGAGAGCACGTTACCTTTCTCTGCATTGGTAAAACTTGAGCACTGGCCCTTTTCGGTGAGCTGCTCCCTCAGGTGCATCACACTGCTGGCCCTGACGAAGCCAGTCCTAGAAAGAACAAGCAGCTGCAGATGATCTCTCCAGTGTATTTACATCATCAAATGGTTTGGGTTGGACATTTAGATATCATCTAGTCCAACCCCCCTGCCATGGGCAGGGACATCTTCCACTAGATCAGGTTGCTCCAAGCCCCATCCAGCCTGGCCTTGAGCACTGCCAGGGAGGGGGCAGCCACAGCTTCTCTGGGCAACCTGTGCCAGTGTCTCACCACCCTTACTGTAAAACATTTCTTCCTTATCTCCAATCTAAACCTACCCTCTTTCAGGTTAAAACCATTCCCCCTTGTTCTGGTAAGAAGTTTCTCTCCATCTTTCTTCTAAGCCCCCTTTATATATTGAAAGGCGGCAAGGACTTCTCCCCAGGCTGAACAACCCCAACTCTCTCAGCCTTTCCTCACAGCAGAGGTGCTCCAGCCCGTGGATCATTTTTGAGGCCTCCTCTGGACCCGCTCCAACAGGTCCCTGTCTTTCTTGTACTGAGGACCCCAGAGCTGGATGCAGGACTCCAGGTGGGGTCTCACCAGAGCAGAGCAGAGGGGGAGAATCCCCTCCCTCGACCTGCTGGCCACGCTGCTCGGGATGCAGCCCAGGAGACAACTGGCTTTCTGTGTGGTTGCCATGGCCAATTTTTCATCCCCAAGTCCTTCTCTGCCAAGGCTGCTCTCGGTCAAATCTCAGCATCACAGAATGCCCCAGAGTTGTACGTCTGCAGCCAGGACAGTGGTCCTCAAGGAAGATGCTCACGTCCTATGTTCAATCCATTCTCCACACCTCTCTTCTGCACCTCTCTAAGGAGGATGAGGAAGGAACCTGGTATCTTTAATACAAATTCCAGAGAATTTAGCTCTCATGCCACGGTCTACATTGCCTACTGCCCTTGGGACTAGCTGCTGATGAAGGCAATGGCACTGCTTCAACTCCAGGGTTCCCCCCACCAGAGATGTCTGAACCCCAGGAATCCCCCTTTCTTCCTTTCACTGAGAAGTGCAGCTCCCAAGGCTTCTTTCTGAGCAGGAGATACTCCTGCACATGCAGTAGGAGTTGTGACAGCCTTACACCCCAGGGAAAGGAACAACTGGAAGAGGAACCCAATGTGAAGACCTTTGGATGTGGCTGGCAGGAGAAACCCTCCAGGTAACCCTTCCCCTCAGTGATAGGTACCACCTGGCTGGGCAGCAGAGAAGGTATGAAGGCAGATGGACAACTTCCAGGATTCTGTACTCACTTTCGGAGAGGATTAACAATCTCATCCCGCAGAATGCTCTGGACGTTCCTGTCACACAGTGGGAACGGCTTGAAGAGCATGATGTCCAGCACGGACGTACAGGAGAAGAGGCTGTGAAAAAGAGTGCGATGGGTGTAAGTCTGATGGGTTTGCAGCCCTAGTTAGAACCAAACCGTTGTGCCCGGTGACAGTCGGTGACTTTTATTTTCAACAGTCCATGCATGCAATTACAGAAAGGTGAGTGACAGTGCGCCTCCACAGCGAGACAAACTACATCTGGTTTAATGAACTCTGGTAGTAAGCAAGGAAACAGCTCAGAGAGAATGAAATCTCGTACTTTGCAGCCAAAACTGCTCATGGGGGGGCACCACTGAGTCTTTTCCTCTCCAAACAGTGCTGCACAGTGACGCTGGGACCTCCTGGGCGGTTTCTTTGCGTCATTACCTCCAGTGACAGAGTCAGCACGGTCCAAGTCCAGAGAACTACGATCTCTCACCACCCTGCATGACAGACACACGGGTACCTTAGGTACTCATGAGGGTTACTTCAGGGCCTGAGAACCTACCAGACTAGGAAGGAGAGCAAAAAGCAGCAAGCATCGAGGCTGCGTTTTCACACCGTTCTATTCTGCTCTATACCAGGTAAATCTTCAGGGAAACACTGCAGTTTAGGGCTCTACCCATTTAAAAAAAACCCACTTACTTAATGAAATGGTGCCACCCAAGCAGGTCCTTACCTGAAGAGAGCTGCATCCATATAGCAGGAATTACAGTGGCCTTGGATCCCCTTCATCCGCCCTCGCAGGACACGCACCGCTGCTTCGTTCCGGAGGGGAGGAAAACTCTCTGGAACCTGCGGAAGAACTTCTTGCCCTCCTACAAGAGAAGCAACAGAAGCAACTCCCTTTAGCTTCCCACCTCGTCTGGGCCAACTCTGCCCTTCCCCGATGCCTCAGAGGTCTGCTCCGCTCAGAAGTCAGCACCACGCTCTTCCGCGCTGCTCCTGCTGGGACTCAACCATGCTGGGATGAAGACTTGTCTCTTTAGTAATTCCACTGGAAACTGAGACAAAAACCAAACCATCTCTGCTTCACCAGAGACATGGCCTAGCTATCCATACCACTTCTGTCATCGTTATGTGAAGTCTAATGAAGACAAGAGCAGCTACAAACGAGTTGGTGCCATGTTATATGCAAGCTTGTGATCTCTCAGTTGAAAGACCAGCGATCCCAGTAGCAAAGGGGACAAAACTGCTTTAATAGCCTCATCTCGCTGGCCTGTCACCTCCTTAAGCTTCAAAGGTGACTTTCTCAATATGGTCTTTCTTGGTTTCTTCAGCGTTTTCCCCTTGTAATTCAATCCCTTCTCTTCAATATGTCCTTAAGACATTCCTCCTTGTCCCTACTCCCAGGTTTTGGGCAGTCCCTACAGGAATCTTGTCTTCTCGTTCACAGTGATCTCATTTACAGTTTCTAAATGGCTAGTTCACGCTGTCTTCTCTGCTCTGGAGGAATTTTTTCCTGTTCAAATGAAAATGTTGACCTGTCCTTCCCTGTCTTCTTGTGACTGCCTGACTGCCCCATCAAGCTCTACATTAAAATGGATTTAATCCTCTCTCCCTTTCCAAGCTCCCTCCCTCGGTCCCCAGGTGCAACACCGTTATCATCTGCCATCTTGGCCACGGACCTGAGTTACCCACTCCAATTCTCCAGAGCCACACGTGCGGTCTACCTTTAACACATAGTAGCTAGGCCAGGCCCTACAGCTAAACCACTTCTCCATATTCAGGTCTCAGTTATCCAAGACCTTTCCTTCTGCCCTGAAAACCACAGGCGGAAGAGCCCCGTCTTGCTTGCAGCATTCACAATCCCTTGCAAAGAGCGCTCCTCTGGAATTCTATCCCCTTGTTACCCACCCCCAACATTTCCTGCCCACTTCCCCTTCTCCAAAACACCCGTGCCACCGAGGCCTCATTTTTAGAACCACTCACAATACGTTCAACGCCCTATCAATGTTATCCTTGTAATAAACCACTTACCACCTTGTAATAAACCACCCTAGAAATACCATCACGGCAACCTCAGCATCCTTAAAACTGCCATCTTTTGGATTACTCAAAGAAAGTGAAGAATATTAAACCACTAATGAAGACACCGAGGCTTCTCCGCAGCGTGCCTCGTCCCAGCACAGCCTCGTCTCCCCTCTCCCCAGCAAACTCACCGTAATCCACGAGGCTCAGCTCGCTGTTGCGCGAACACTGGAAGCGCACGTCGGGCTGGCAGGACTGCAGCTTCACGAAGAGGCCGCGCTTCGGAGCGCAGTGGAAGTAGTATTTGCCCAACCATTCGCCAGCAGTGACCCCCTTATCTTCATCCTGGGAAAAAGAGCATCGAGGAATAACACGAGAGCAGGCTTTCCACGCCTCCTTTAATATCTTAAGAGCTGTGGACAAGTTTGGTCCCCTTACTGTTGACTGTTTTTGTTTATTCTGATTATGTTTTGAACCTATTGATGCTGCTTGTGGGATTCATGATGATTCCATCCCACATTCCAGGAACATTGCTCTAGAAGACAGCAAACCAACCCTCATAATCTTCCCACAAGCTCTCCTCCCCAGCCCAAGGGAGGGCACAATTGTGTTGTTTGCCCTCACACTTCACACTCTGAGGCCCAGCTCAGGCTGAGAGATATGCAAGCTGAAGGTCTTGAAAGAGAAAAGCAACCAAGACCTGCCCCTTCTGATACACAGCCTCACAGCAGGAAATATTTTGCTCCTTACCAGTTCAACTCCTGCCATTTTGTGCTTAATTTGGGGCAGGTAGCCCAACCAGCGGATGATTCCTGACACCTGATTTCCCTTGTCCAAGGTGATCTGGACCATGGAGTTCACCTCCAGGGATGAATCTGCACCTTCGCACTCCTCACCGCTCTCGCTTATCTCTCGTTTCATTTGGTTTGGGTGTCCCAAGCCCATGTCGGACTCGAATGGTGAAAATAAACCTAGTGGGCAGTACAAAATGTCAGGTGAGGTAGAAAGTCAACACCTAATAACAGACACCTCTGGATCTCATCTACTACCAGGTCTGTTTTGAAATTACAGACCACACAGACAAGCACTAAGCTGAGCACCATAAGGTGGAATTCCCCAGTGATATGGTCAAGCTGGTCTAACAGGCCGAGAAGGGACGATCCTGCTTTGTTTCCCTGCTCAAGGCTGCACACTCCAGCCTCTCACTGTCCCTGAAGCTAATCCAGCCCTTCACAGAGCCATTTTGGACCACTGAAACGACAGCAGGGGGGTTATTTCCAAAATATTTTTCTGCCTTTAATGAGGTGAATCAACTCAGTGAAGTGTCGAATCATGGCTCCTCTCGGGCTGGGCCTGACAGCTGCACCGTGTCTTTTGATACCAACAGAGATATTCCACTAATTTCTTCTCATCCAATCACTCACACCATTGCTGCTGGCAGCTTGTGCCTTTCCAAGTTTGTCTGGCATCCGGATGAAGCTACTGCTCCACCTTCTACAGCTAAATTAAAGACTCTTTACCCAGTGGTGCCTTCTCCCCTAGGAAATAGGTCTGCGCTACAATCAGACTCGCCCTTCTTCTTCCTGACAAATAGGTAGACTCGGCTTTAGTTGCCTAATGCAAAGAATTTTGTCCAGAACTTGAGACTTTTTCCACGGACCTTCTCTGCACCCTGATCAACTAAGTTGGGACTAATTGAAGCTTTTGTTGGACTTTCAGCTCCTCGGGAGCCTGCAGAGAAGAAATAAACGCTAAATCCCCAGGAATGTACACGGGGCAGACAGATAACCTACTTTGCAAGCTTTCCTTCACAACAGAGTCCATAGGGATTTCTCTGAAAATGTCCGTTGTTCCTTCTTCTTCCTGAAAGGAGAGGAAAATCTATCAGCTAAATGCTTTATCAGACATAGGACATTCCTGGAACACGAACCAATTCTTTTAAACAGGCCTATAAAGTTTGCATGTCCCATCTGGACATTCCTTCCACTTTTTTTTAAAGTCCCACTGCAACATAAGTTTTTTTAAAAAATCCCCCCAACTCCCCCCGAAAAAAGGCAGCAAAGCTGCTCTTACCGGACAAACTTTAACGAACCATTGGCTTCCCTCCCTGTAAACTGCCATCGCTACTCCTTTTGTGAGGACCTGATCCACGTAGAAGCTAACGGCATCTCCCACTTTCACAGGAACCCCCTCCTCCGTGTCCAGTTTTGGCTTCTGTTTCGCATAGTCGTCATCCGGCGCGGGAATAAACTGGACTTTGCTGAACGGCAGGAAGATCCCGCTGTTCCTTTTACACTTGAAATACTCGGTGCCATGGTAAGATCCATCGCTGCGCCCTCTGTTTTCTCCCTCGCCCTGAACACATGCCAGAAAATGCACGTTACACATGCAAACATTAAGGGGAAAATCACCAACGTGCTTTCTCGACCACTTTACCTGTAACTCCACCCCGAAGAAGAACGGAGACAGCGCAGCCGAAGTGTTTTTATAAATACTCCCGATGTAGCGGATGACAGCGGGGAAATATTGCCGGTCGACCTCCGCCATCACTTTTTGGCCTGGCACGGCCCGCAGAGCCGCTTCAAGGCCCAGCCTCTCCAAGAAGTAGTTCAAGCGTTCATGGTGGCTGCTGACAGCCAGGAGGAAGACGGCTGCCTCCTCGCGCACGGGCTGAAGGATTTCGATGTTTATCGTGACGGTGGAGCTGTCATCCAGCATGATGACTTTCAAGAAGCAAGCTGGGGGCCTGTCGTCAGAGAAGTTGCGCAGGTAACTTCTCTCGCTGCAAAAGCACATGTTCCCAGCTTGGAAGTACTTGCTGCCATAGGCACAGTCTTCTGTCAGGATGTAATAGCAGTTTCCATCCCCTGCGGAAGGCAGGAGGTTGGTCATCGTCATTCCCCTGGGTTGTGAGAAAGGAGAAAGTCACACCAGTGAAGATACGCGCGCGTCATCACAGGATCTCAGAAGAATTCAGGTCGGAGGAGGTCTCAAACCCAACCCTGCGCTGCAAGCGGGTTGCTCAAAGCCTCACCCAGTTGAGTTTTGAGCACATCCAACCACAGAGATCCCTGGTCCCTCGCTCCGGTGTTTGATCGCCCTCATGGTGGAAAAAATTCCACTCAACCAAGGTTTCCCACGTCCCCGTTGCCTCCTGTCCTCTCGCTCGCATCTGTGGGACGAGCCCAGCTCTGTCTTCTCTATTAAACACTCCCAGGAAGAAATTGCACTGAGCAGCATCTCCTTGTCTGTTCTGTTCCCTACAACGCTGTGCAGCCCGAATGACCTCGTTAAATTCCACCTCCTGCCTTCTTTTCATACTTACCTGCAGGAACGGGGCAAAAGCTAAATCTGCCTTTTAAAAAGTCTCTAAAAAGGCAGTTCCAGTCTGCAACCAGAGCTCTTCGTTATTAAATTAAAGCACATTCATATTTTAGATATTTTTAATATTTACTTGCAAAGCACAGCACCTACTGTGTTACTGCGCTGAGGCGCTGAAGAGCACCATCTTTCGAAACAAGTATGTTAAAAGAAATTCAAATTATCTGGAATCAGAATTACACTTTTGTGCTGACCTTCTAGCTAAACTTCTATTCTTACACATTTCACCCCTCCCCATCTCACTTTTGATGATATCATGCACAGCCAGAACTTAAATTCATTGTTATAACATTAAAAAAAAAAAGGGTGAATATAAAAACTTCTTCCTGCAGGTAGAACTGGTTGGCCCAACATGGCCAATATAGAGAAAATAACAGAAATGCCCATTTTTAGGTCATGGAGGACATTAAGGAAGAAAAAAAAAAAAAAAAAAAAAAAAAAGATGTCTCCACTGTGGGATACCTGGTAGATGTTTCTTAAAAGTTCAAAGCAAGGGAGGAGGAATTGAGCAGAGGCAATTAAGAGAAGTAGAAACACACTCGGGGCATTGTGGCAGGAAGCACAAATGCAGCTGCTCACAAGAAAATAAATGGGTGGGTTGGGAGGAAAATGTAGGCAGAGCTCGAACAGAAAGGCTGCCCAGAGCTCGGCGAGGGGGAGGGCAGCGTTACTGGGGACTTGGCTGGAGATTAATGTTGAGGGAGCTCATTTTTTAAAAGTATTACGAAAAGATAAAGCGCTGCTTGTGTTGGACAAATAAAACATCACCCGATGACTGACCAGATCCCTGAAGTTTTCCTTGTGTTTGGGCTCATCGCAGCAGCTTCCTACAGAAGCCATCTCCCTTTCACTCTTATTTTTTAACTTCAGTGAAAAGATGGCTCGGAGACCCGATCCGAACGGTGCTGTACTACTTTTGGGCAACGCTCCTTTGCTGCGGCTGGTCTAAAAATGGAATAACCCCCCAGAAAACCACGGGTCTCCTCAAGCAGCATCTGCTTGGGTCTGCCAGCGCGGCTGATTTCACACGTACGGCTGATGTACGTCAGCCATGTAGCCAGAGACTCGACAACCTGCCCTGCTGCAGCTCACGCTCTTCCCTCTTTCCCGCTGAGGGAACCCAGTGGGATTCGCTTCGGGACGCCCACCTTGAAGTCACCGGGCACTACGGGGGGTGCATTGGAGCAGCCGTGGCCAGGGCAAGTCCCCCTGCTTTGTAATAAGCAAGGTGGGAGGTGACAGCAGGCAGTGGAAGCGGCAGAAATCCCGTGGTGCGCAGCAGTTCCCTTATTTCCCATCCACGCAACTTGCTGCTAATGTTTGAGAATGCCGCTGGCAGAGCAAAGGCTTAAAATTCTGTGATTTTTATAGGACAGAATTAAAGAATAACATTCAGTGTCCCAACCCCCCCTATTCAATCTTCCATTTTCAGGACCTCAGTTTTATTGTAAAGTTCCCTCTCCACAAGGAATAAAATAAACCTTACGGTGCTTTGAGTGCTGCCAAAAGAGAAAAAACAGAATAAACTGTCATCAAAACCCAAGAATAAGCCTTTTTTTCCTCACCAAAGCCCAAGAATAAGCCTTTTTTCCTCACCAAAAGCCAATGATAAGCCATTTTTTCCTCACCAAAAGCCAATGATAAGCCATTTTTTCCTCACCAAAAGCCAAGAATAAGCCTTTTTTCCTCACCAAAACCCGAGAACAAGCCTTTTTTCCTCACTAAAGCCCGAGAATAAGCCTTTTTTCCTCACTAAAGCCCGAGAATAAGCCTTGTTTCCTCACCAAATCCCAAGAATAAGCCTTGTTTTCCTCACCAAATCCCAAGAATAACCCTTGTTTTCTTCACCAAAACCCAAGAATAAGCCTTGTTTTCTTCACCAAAACCCAAGAATAAATGGTTTTCCTCATCACACTCAAGAATAAAGCATCCATTTAGCAACAGAATATGTGCAATTCCCTCCCAAGTTAATAGAGATAAAAGCCCCTCCAGGCCAACGGGCGATATTTGGGCTCATGGTGTTTCAAACGGCACCGAAACCTGCTGGATTGCACTGAGGGAAACCTGGAAAGTGTCAGATAATGAAAAATTAAGCGAAATTAAAGCAGAAAATTGAGGCCAGGCTGGAGGAAGGGTCTCCAGGGGTCTGCCCCTGAGGCACCGGGGCTGAGAGGGCCCTAGAGGGGCCGGGGGGGGGGCGCGCCAGGGCGCTGCGGGGCGATGCCGAGGAGGGGAGGCCGCAGGGGGAGGCCGGGGGGGGGTTTTCCCGGCGCTGCCCTCCCTCGTCCCCCCCGCTCTCACCGTCTCCCGCCGCCGCCCCGGCCCCGCTCCTTCCGCCTCAGGGGACGCCGACCACAGAGCGGCGGAGGAGCGCGGCCCAGAGCGGCACCGCCACTTCCGGCCCGCCTCACTGCCGCCGGCTTGTCAGCCAATGGGGAGAGGTGGGGGGGGAGGTGGCTGCAGGCAGGTAGCCAATGAAGGGGAGGGGGCGGGGGCAGGCTGCTGGGGGGGGTGGGTCGCACCGCTGCACCGCCCCGCCCCGCCCCCTGCTGGGCCCCATGGGGGCGGGAGGGTCCCGCGGGCAGCGATCGGGCCTGGGCCCTGTGTCTGCTGGTGCTGTGTCCGTGTCCCCATGCCTGCGTGTCCCATGTCCCCATAGCTCTGTGTCCCCATGGCCCAGTGTCCCTATGTCCCCATAGCTCCGTGTCCCGTGTTCCCACAGCCCCCATGACCCCGTATCCCCATGACAGTGTGTCCCATGTCCCCATGACTGTGTGTCCCCATGGCCTCATAGCCCTATGTCCCTATGTCCCCGTGCCCCATGTCCCCATAGTCCTGTGTCCCCATGGCCCAGTGTCCCCATGTCCCCATAGCTCTGTGTCCTGTGTCCCCATAACCGTGTGTCCCGTGTCCCATATCCCCATGCCTGTGTGTCCCCATGGCCTCATAGCCCTGTGTCCCCATGCCTGTGTGTCCTGTGTCCCCATAGCTCTGTGTCCCCATGGCCCAGTGTCCCCGTGTCCCCATAGCTCTGTGTCCCGTGTCCCCATAGCCCCCCATGACCCTGTGTCCCCATGACTGTGTGTCCCATGTCCTCATGACTGTGTGTCCCCATGGCCTCACAGCCCTGTGTCCCCATGACCAATGTGTCCCACGTCCTCATGACTATGTAGCCTCATGGCCCTGTGTCACAGAACCACAGAATCACAGAACAGTAGGTGTTGGAAGGGACCTCTGGAGATCATCTGGTCCAACTCCCCTGCCAAAGCAGGTTCACCCAGAGCAGGTCACACAGGAATGTGTCCAGGTGGGTTTTGAGTATCTCCAAATAAGGAGACTCCACAACCTCCCTGGGCAGCCCGTTCCAGTGCTCTGCCACCCTCAGAGGGAAGAAGTTCCTCCTCATGTTCAGGCAGAACTTCCTGTGCTCCAGTTTGTGCCCGTCACCCCTTGTCCTGTCGCTGGGCCCCACTGAGAAGAGCCTGGCCCCATCCTCTTGACACCCACCCTTTAGATATTTATAAGTGTTGATGAGGTCCCCTCTCAGTCTTCTCTTCTCCAGGCTAAAGAGCCCCAGGTCTCTCCACCTTTCTTCATAGGAGAGATGCTCCAGCCCCCTCATCGTCTCTATAGCCCTCTGCTGGACTCTGTCCAGTAGCTCCCTGTCCCTCTTGAACTGAGGGACGCAGAACTGGACACAATACTCTGGGTTTGACCCTACCAGGGCAGAGCAGAGGGGGAGGAGAACCTTCCTTGACCTTCTGGCCACACTCTTCTTCATGCACCCCAGGATGCCATTGGCCTTCTTGGCCACAAGGGCACGTTAGTGGCTCAATGCCACCCTGTTATCCACCAAAACTCCCAGGTTCTTCTCTGCAGAGCTGCTCTCCAGCAGGTCGACCCCCAACCTGTACTGGTGCGTGGGATTGTTCCTCCCCAGGGGCAGGACCCTACACTTGTCCCTGTTACACCTCATCTGGTTCCTCTCCACCCAGCTCTCCAGCCTGTCCAGATCTTGCTGAAGGGCAGCACAGCCTTCTGCTGGATCTGCCACTCCTCCCAGCTTCGTATCGTCAGCAAATTTGCTGAGGAGACGCTCTGTCCCTTCATCTAGGTCATTGATGAATATACTGAATAAGACAGTGTCCCCATGTCCCCACAGCCCTGTGTCCCCATGACCATGTGTTCCATGTGCCCATGACCCTGTGTCCCCATGGCCCTGTGTCCCACGTCCCCATGGCCCTGTAACCCTGCATCCCCACAGCCCTGTGTCCCCATGACCCTGTGTCCCATGTCTCCATGGACCTGTAACCCTGCATCCCCATAGCTGTGTGTCCCCATGATCCTGTGTTCCATGTGACCATGACCCTGTGTCCCATGTCCCCATGGCCCTCTGACCCTGCATCCCCATAGCTGTCTGTCCCCAGGGCCCTGTGTCCCCATGACCCTGTGTCCCGCATCCCCATAGCGCTGTATCCATTGTCCCCGTGTCCCCACACCCCTGTGCTCTGTGTCCCCCCCGGCTCTCTGCCTCGTAGCCTGTGTCCCCCTTGGCCTGTGCCCTGTGTCCCATGTCCTGCGTCCCACATCCACTCCCCGGGTGGCCCTGCACTCCCTCCGCAGCACACCCCATGCACCACCCAGGTGTCCCCGCTGCTGCTGGGACACGTCATGGGGACAAGGGTGACACAGTGGATCCAGGACCACCGATCCACCCCCTTGGGGACATCACTCACCCCAGGGACATTGGCACTGGGGGCAGAGCTCGGGCTGGGGACCAGACCACAGCAGCGGGGTATAAATATTGGCTAAATAGATTTATTTTCATACAAAGAATACACAGATCCCCCCCCCGCTTGGACACCCCGACCCCAGGGGACACCCCGAGATGTCCCCAGCCACTGCCCTGCTGGGCACCACCTCCATTGGCTTGACCGGCAGGATCTGTCCCCATTCCCAGGGTTTGGTGCCAACACTGGTGTCACCTCGGGGACATTCCTGTCCCCTCTGGGGCCACCTTGGTGCCTGTGACCGGCCACCCTGCCTCGTGGGGCACCCCCAGAGCTCGTCCCCTGCTCCCTCGCACCCATGCTGGGGGCCATCTCTGGATATTTTGGGGGCCCCGCTGTGCCCTAATACTGTGGCTGGTATAGACACCCCCCCCCCCCCCCCCCCCCCGCACCATATGTACACGCTGGATAAAAGAAGAAAATACAGATATTTATAGTGGGAGGGGGCAAAATGCCCCCCTACCTCCCCCCCCAAAGTGTCCCCTGTGTCCCCATCCTGGTGCTTCGCTTCCAACTGGTCCTGTCCCCTGTCCCCAGGATGGAGGTGGCCGGTCCTGCCCCATCCTGGGCCGGCTGGGCACCTGTGCCTCAGTTTCCCCATCGGTCACAGGGCTCATCACCCACCCCCTGTCATAGGATGGTGGGACACAGAGGATGCGGAGTGAAGACGAGCCACGGTGGCCACCCCACAGGGACAGGGACGTGGCCACGAGCCCCAGGGGACATGAGACGAAGCTGGAGGCACCTGGGATTTACGCCAGAGCAGCTCGCCTCCCACCTCGCCCTGACGGAGAAACGTCACAGGCAGAGGTACTGGAAGTTCCCTTTCGTCCCCAAATTTGTCATGCTGCTGTCACCCAGCCCTGGGTGTGTGTGTGGGGGTCCAGATCCGGCCACCCCACCTCCCTTTGCAGCAGGAGAGGAGGTGGTGGGGGAGGTCCACAGCAGGCTGGTGGGCTCGTGTCCATCCAGCTCAGCTGCGTTTGGTTACCATCTGCCGATCCCTCTTCTTTTTCTCCATCAACCTGGTGGGGAGCAGGGTGGTGGTCTTAAGGACCCTCCCAAGAGGGACTTCCCAAAGCCACGGGGGAGGGGACACTCACTTGCGATTGCGGACTTCGGTGAGCTCCATGAGCCGCTCCTGGGCTGCCCGTAGCTCGTCGAGGCGCTGCTGGTAGCGGGAGTCACAGCCGTTGGTGCGCTCATAGCTGGAGACCTGGCTGGAGAGCTCGCTGGCACGGTCCCGCAGCTGCTGGATGGATGAGTAGAGGTTCTCCTCATCTTCCTCCTGCTCCAACACAAGGGGTATGAGGCTGGTGGGGTGGACAGGGCACCCCAGGGTGCTGTTCCCCCTTGCTCTGGCTGGGGAAACTGAGGCACAGAGTTCCTCAAGCTGCCTGGGCCACCTGCCTTGGCGTTGATGATCTCAATGTGGATGAGGAGGGCGGCGAGCTCCAGGTCCTCAGTGTAGCTGTTCTTCAACGGCACCGACCGGTAGCCTGGTCACAACACCATGACATAAGCTCAGCCCCATGGCAGAGTCTGTCATGGCCAGATCCCCGAGGAGAAGATGATGATGATGATGGTTGCAGGGGGGTTGGACTAGATGACCTTTAAAGCTCCCTTCCAACACAAACCATTCTATGATTCTACAATTCTCTGATGACGATGGCGGTGGTGGTGCAGATGGAAGGACAATACCTGTTTTGAGGCCCTTGACGGGGAAGGTGGCTTGTGCCAAGAAGTTGGGGTCGCTGAACATGTCCTCCTCGTACACCACAAAGCGGAGGAAGGCAAACTCAGGGTTGTTGATGTCGAAGACAAACTGCTTGAAGAGCCAGACAGGGTTGAAGCCGTTGTCGGCTGAGGGGTGAGGAGAGAGCGGGGAGGGTCAGAGCAGGGCTAGACAGGTGGACATCACCAGCATGTCACCAGCATGTCACCAGCACGTTAGTGGGAGATGCCTATCCTCTTCAATAGCCCATGAAACCTAGCCCCACCACTGACATGTCCAAGAGGACCCCAAAGGGCATGGTTAGGGATGTCCTGGAGTCCCTGCTGGTCCCTGGGGCACAGGGGATGGGTGGGAATGTCACCCACGTGGAGCCTCACCTACAACGTCTGTCTTGTTCTTGCTGTTGTCGTACTCAGAGCCGCACACCTCCACCTCCACGAAGGGGCACACGATGCTCCTCCCATTCTTGGGTAGGTGCCGGGCACCGAGGATCTGTGGGAGAAAGAAGAGGAAGAGGAGGGTGAGGTCTGGCCACGCAGGGCAAGGAAGGACTCCTCAAGCCAGCCCCATGGCTCGGTCTGTTTGGGCTTGCCAAAAGCTTCATCATGTCCTTCACACCTTGTTTATGGTTTTAGAACTGGTTTTAGCTTGATTTTAGCTGTATCCATGAAATTATGTCAAAAAACTTTTGCTGGATTTGTGCTGTGCTCAAGAGTTAGGCACCTACAAACCAACCCGTCCTGGCTGTAACACCAAAATTACCCAGGGGCTGAGTAAGGTGCTTCTGGGATTGTTTTATCTGCTTTACCCTCCACCTCGCTCTTGCTCAGGTTAGGCTCAGCTCTGTGCACTCATGGGTCTATCCCCTGTGGAAAAATGATGCCACATGCAGAGAAAGACTAACAAACCCAAGACATCATGCAGTAACAAGCTCCATGGAGAAATATGCAGCTGAAGCATGTAAAAACTACCCTCAGTTGACCCAAAAACAAGGAAGAAGTGATTCCCCATCTTGATGGTGACCACCTCAAGGTGGACTTGCTGTCCTTGCCCACTTGCCTGCAGCTGGACTGTGATGGGCTCCACGATCTTCAGGCTGTTCTTGTCGAAGGGGTCAAAAGTCTCATCCCTCATGATGTCAGGCTGCAGGACGTAGCCGCTGCGGCCACCGAGCATGAAGAGTGCCTGGTTCAGCTGCATCGGCTTGTCTGTGGCCATGGGGACAGAACAGCTCTGAGCCGTGAGGCTCAGGGACCTCCCTGGGGTCCTTGGGCAGAAGGTCCTGCCCTGGCAAACCCACTACTAAGAGCTCCCAACCCTGGTTGGAGAAGGGATGCAGCTGGGTTTTGCATGAAGCAGCCAAGAACTGCATGGAAATGTCCCAGTGTCCCCATCAGGATGAGGACAAAGTTTGGAGAGAGATCATCCACGTGTTGGTGACCACCTCCACCAACAGCACCCAGGGCAGAGCCACTGGAGATGGGGATTTTGGGATGTCCTGCAGGGATGAGCCCAGCAACCACCCCAGGAGCGGGATTTACCAGGCGTCTGGAAGTTGAGGGCCACGAGCTGGCTACCGCAGATCCACATGGGCAACGGGTCATAGTTGGAAGAGTCCAGGCGCTGCCCTTTGGGGTAAATGCGGCTGAGCTGGCGCCGGTTGTACTGCAGGAACTTCTTGCCCTTGCTGCGGTTGGCGTACTTCTCCGCCTTGGTCTCCGGGAAGGAGGACATGTCCCGGTAGCATGCCTTGTCCGTGCCAATCTCTGAAAGCACCAAGGTGGCCATCAGTGGATGACATGGGGCTTTCTGGTGGCCTCGGGGTGGCCCACCATGACTGCTTGGTTCCCCCCACCCATCTCTTCCCACGCTCATCCCATCACCCCTCTTCTCTAGCTCTTACTGTCCTCATCGAATGGCACTGGGCGGCAATACACAACCAGCTCGGAGAGCTCCAGCGCGATCTTCTTCCTCCGCTCCATGATCTTCCCCTCTTGCATCTGCACAAGGGAAAACAGGAGCTGAAAGTCTCTCCTCCAGCCTCCTTCTTTGGAGAAATTTGGGACCATTTCCCAGGTGACTAGACTGTCCACCCACATCTTCTGCACCCCAGTGCCCCTCACCCTGGCATCGGCGTTCTGCGTGGCCTCTCGGATCTTTGCCACCCACTCGCTGAGTTCCTCCTGCGTGTCCGCGGCCACGTCCAGTGACTGGGCTGCGTGGGACATCTGCTGGGAATGGATGGTGAAGACAAATGGTTTGGAGCTCCTCCCGTCTTTGGAGATAACTATAAGGACATCAGAGGAGGGCTTTACTTGAAGACATTCCCAATGGATGGCTCTGTGGAGCAAACGAAACCTCAGAGGTCCCACTCCCAGGCCCCCACCAGCCCCTCCTGGCACCCCAGCAGTCATCAGGGTCCTCCTCCTTCGAGGATCCCCATTTTTTAATGTATGGTTTCAGCTTTCCACATTGCAATGCATTGTTCTTTGAGCCAGGGGTAAATGTTCCCCTGACCCATTCGGATCTCC
Organism: Leptosomus discolor; assembly: GCF_034619465.1. Taxonomy (NCBI): domain Eukaryota; kingdom Metazoa; phylum Chordata; class Aves; order Leptosomiformes; family Leptosomidae; genus Leptosomus; species Leptosomus discolor. The sequence goes on from NC_141395.1 coordinate 70,616,185, forward strand.
AAATTCCTCTGAATTCCCTCCAAATCAGGCAATTCCCTCCAAACCCAGCCCCATGTTGCTCGCCGGCACATTGTGCCAAGCGCAAACCCAGCTGGCAATTGAGTGATGAGTTTGGGGAGCCTCAGCTCACAGCACTGAGCTTCAGCACGGGGTGCATGCCATTCCCGCGGGCTCCCACATCTACGGCGGGGACGTGGTGGGGACACTCACCGACGTGGCAGGATGGCACGTCGATGAAGCCCTTCAAGAAGTTCCCCAGGGGGCTGTTTTCTGATGACTGCAAGAGAAAAAGGAAGAGGGAGAGGTGGAGGAGGCATATGGGGCCGAGCCTGGTGCCTTCTCCATTTGGCAGCCTCCCTCCAGCCTGCTGAATTGGCCGAGTCTGAGCAATAGCAGAGGAAAAATGCCCTCTTGGCATGGTCTCGAGCATCCCCCAGCCTCCAGATAAGGGTTTGGGTTGGCTTGGGATTGAAAGCATCTCCCAGCCTCTGGATAAAGGTCTGGGTTGGAGCAGGACCATGAGCATCCCCCAGCTTCTAGATAAGGGTCTGGGTTGGCACAGGGTTGGAAGCACCTCCAAGCCTCTGGATAAGGGTCTGGGCTGGAGCAAGACCACGAGCAACTCCCAGCTTCTAGATAAGGATCCTGGCTGGCACAGAATTGGGATCATCCTCCAGCTTCCAGAAAAGGTCCAAGCTGAGGAGGGGCAGGCAGCATCCCCCAGCCTCTGGATAAGGGTCTGGTCTGGAGCAGGGCTGGGAGCATCTCGGGTGGCCTCGGTCCCCGGTGTGGGGGGACACAGCACTCACGGCCTCATCCTGCTCCTGCGCTTGTGTGCTGACGATCTCCTCCACGTAGTTGGCCGGGAACCACAGTTGCTTCTTGCCCCCATAGTCCCCCCGCCACCTGCAAGGGGTGAGAGGATCAAGGCAAGCGGACCGATTTGGGGGGGGACGGGGGTGTTCATGCTGCATGCAATGTGAGGGAGCAGTTGGAGAAGGGGTGGGGGGACAGAAAAGGAGGCAGTTAAAACCCACTGTGGGACAACCCATGGGAAAACCCAGGGTGTCCCCTCCACCTCCCACCCACGGCGATGCCCACCCAGGGGGCCAACCAATTGCCCTCACCAGCCGCCGTCCTGCTTGTCGACATTGTGGATGATGGCCTGCTTGCAGAACGACAGCTCGTCCTCCCGCTGTGCTTTGTAGTCGTAGAGAGCCTTCACTGTGCACTGGGCCACCGGGGAGAGGGACACATGTCACCACCCAGCAGCTAGGGATGCTGGTGAGCAGTGCGCCCCCGCTCAGCCCCGCTTCTCGAGCCCCCATGGTGGAGCGCAGGGGCTCCTGAGGATCTGATGCCCCAAACGATGCTCCCAAATTGCTCACACCAGCAGTGAGACATGTTAGAGGGGACAGGAGGGCTGGAGGTGCCTGTGGTCCTGTAGGACCACCATGTTCAGTGCAAAGCAGGTTCCTCTTCTGGCTCCTCCAATAGTTTCTCCTGGGGCACTGAAGGGGTTAATCCCCCAATATTACCACAGTCCCTCGAAAAAAAGCCCTTTGGGTTAAGCTTTCCCATGTGTGGTCTTAGCCTGAGAGCTGCTCTGCTGAAAAGGGACCTTCAAGGCACAGCAGTGCTGGATCATGGGGACTGTAGGATCACAGGGAAGGAACCTTGGGGCTCCAGTCCAGCCTCCTCTAGGGCCAGCTCCAAGACCAGCCCAGCCTCAAAAACCTCTGAGGATGGAGACTGCCCCACCTGGGAACTGCCCCTAAACCTGCTCTTTTGGGGTTCCCCAAGTGCAAACGGGGTTTACTTGCTGTTGAGGCAAACTTGTGCTAGGTCCTTGCTCCAGGCTGGGCTCTCTACAGACCTGTCCCCCCCACCATGCTGTGCCAATGCTGTCTCTGGAGCTCAGACTGTCCCCAAGTGACGGTGGTGCAAGAAGGGTCCAGTATCACATGAGGGTCAGAAAAAAGCAGCAAAATGTCACTGCTTCTCAGGTCAGTGGTGGTAGATCGGGTGGATCTTGGTGGGGGGGAACCACCCATGAGCCCCTGCACTAGGATCGTCATGTCCCACCACCCTCCAGCTCCCAGGGACACCAGCTTGTCCCCTTACCCTGGCCATTGGCATCTTGTTGGCTTCTACATAGAAGTGGGGGGTCCGCACCTCATACAAGGCTCCATAGTCCAGCTCCTGCAAGGAGAAATGCCTGAGTGGGTCACCTGGATGCGGGAAGTGGTTGCAAGGGGATGTGGTGGGAGACAGGCTACCATGTGTGATCCAGAGGGAGGTTGAGAAGGACCTAATATCCCTTTGCAACTTGTTGGAAGGGAATTATGGTAGAGTTATAACCATGGACAAGGGCTGCAGAAGGAGCTTGGCCAACTCTGGTTGGGCTTTAACTGAGAGGCTGGAGGAGACCTTCCCACCATGGTGGAGCTGGGGATGGGCCTTGATTTCCTGTGGCACAGAGCCCCCATCCCCACCATCCCCACTGCTGGGAGCACTCACGGTGGTACCCATCTTCTCCAGGGTCTCCTCGTTGATGGGGTAGCGCAGCTTCATCTTGCGGTAGAGCGGGTGCTTCTCGTAGTAGCTGATGAGGTCCACGAGACTCTCAAACTCAGCCGAGCTGCCCAGCATGAAGAGCCGACCTTCCTGCTGGATGCGGCAGTGCTTGATCTTCCCCTCCGCCCTGGGGCCAAGAGAGCCGGGAGGGATATGTCAGGGGTGGCCAGACTCCGGCTTCATGATGGGGATGGGCAGGAGGTGATGCCCTGCCCTAGCAGGGATGCCATGGGGGTGACCGCCCTGAGGACGGGGCTTTCCCATCACCGCCGCTAGTGGTTCCCCCCCCCCCGTGACAGCACTGGGCATCGCACTGTGTCACCCTGCTGACCCAGAGCAAACCCCTGCCACCCAGCATGGAGTCACAACAGACACGAGCCAGGCCGTTCTCAGCTTAGCCAGCACTGTGGGCACCATGGCCGAGCCTGGCCAGCCTCGGGATGCTGGGGTGGCCACACTCACCGGAAGGAGATGGCGTAGGAGCTGGGTTCACTGCGCTTGCGCACAAGGAAAGCTCCGTCCCGTGGGACCCGCATCAGCATGTGCTCGGCCTGCAGGCGCGTCAAGCTGGTGTGGTACCACCTGGCCGGGCAGAGCATGGAAGTGGTGGGCTGGCACCAGCATCCCCACACCCTTGGGGGGCACCCAAGACCTCACAACGGGGTGGAGGAGGCTGGTGGGCCCAAGGAACTGAGGGGATGGGGACCATCCTCACTCTTTGCTCTCATGGGCGTTGGGTTGAGGGACGGGGTCGGTGAGGCGCATCTCAAACTCGTTGCAGCGGAGCGGCACCTCGCGGTAGTGGCAGATGAGGCTGTAGAGGCTGTCGAAGACCAGGTTGTCCGTCAGGTAGAACTTGGTGGCGCCGGCCTCCTGCCGCGAATGGATCCGGCAGTGCTGCACCCGGCTGGACCTCCTGCAGTGGTGGTGGGGGAAAGGCAGGGGTGAGTCAATTCGGGTCTATGTCCCCATTGTCCCATGCTTAGGGGTCTGCATGCTGCACAAAAAGGTGGTGTTTCCCCCAAAAAAAGCCATTCCAGCCACCAACCTGGGGATCGGCTGGAGGGCCAAATCCCCAGTGGGATGCTGAGACTGGTTCAGGGAGGGTGGGATCCTACCTCCCCACTGGGGCTCCTACCAGAAGGAGAGAGTGTAGTCCCCCACGAAGGTCTCGCTCTCGCGCACCAGGAAGGTGCCATCCTTGCCGCCCGTCTCGGTGCAGTACTCGTGCAGCAGCTTCTCAGCGATCTGCCGACCGTCGCGGCCACCTCCCAGCTTCCCATGGAACCACTTCTCCGTGAAGTGCAGCTCGTTGTTGTTGAACTCCTGCAAGTTCACCCCGAAATGGGCGTTGCCACCCTCTCACCCTCCCCGTGGAGTCTTCCCTAAATCCCCCTGCCCCGTGGATGCATCCTGCCCCTCACACACCTCCTTCTGCTCCACTTCCTCTTCATCCTCATTGAACTGGTAGCGGGATGTCTCCTCTGAGTAGTAGATCTTGTTGCTTGTCAGGACAAAATAATGGGGGCTCCAGGTCTGGGAGGGAGGAATAGCATCACCAGGCAGGGAGGATGATGGCATGAAGGGACAGGGCTTTGAGACGCCTGTTTCTGCCCCCTCCTGCCCCCTCCAGCACTGCAATGGTCTAGGAGAGCCCGTGCCTCATGCCCAACCCAAATCCCAATGCTCATCCCCATCTGACTGACCCCACTCCACCCCTGGCTGCCATCAGCAGGGAGACCCTTACGTGGTCGATGGGGTCTTCAAGGTAGAGGATGCCGTTCTTGATGGAGTTGCTGATGTCGTTCTCTGAGTAACTGGCAGTGGAGACCTCCTCGTACAGGTTCCCTTCGACCAACTTCTTGTGCTGGGGACAGCCCAGGGAGGGGAGCTCAGCGGTGGCCATGGTGTTGTGGTCACACTGAGCTCCCAGCCCTCAGGCCACGCTTGGGTTCCTGCAAGTCCCTTTTCACCACCCCCTCTTCCCCATGACTGTCTCTTGCAGTAGAACATTGAAGAGATGTCCCACTTGTGCACAGAGGGATGTCATTCTTGAGTCCCAAGATTTGGGACAATCACCATCCCTCACAGCCCAACACAGTCCTTGTCCCTCCCGCAAAGAGGGGCTTTGGGGGTGGTGCCTGCTCCACACCTTGATTAGGATCTTCTTCTTGAGCTGGGTGGGCGAGGGCAACTCATCGGCATTGATGTCCACTGGCTTTGTGAGCAGCATGTCCCCAAAGACCTTCTTGAAGTGGGAGGCCATGTTCCTCTGCTGGACGATGCTGCAGTGGTCTTCGATGGAGAGGATGATGGGGAACCTGCAGGAAGCAGGTGGGAATGGTGGCCTCGGATGAAGGCAAAGGAGAGGTTGCCTGCCCGCCCCAGAATTGGGGTGTTATTGGGTGGCTGGACCTTACTCAGAGGTGACGAAGGCGTGTTCCTTGATGGTGTGCAGCACATCCAGGAACTTGATCTTGGAGGTGAGTGTGTGGCCATGGTAGATGATGGGAAGATCGTCTGGGCCATCCCAGCAGTCCACTGAGTGGGGAGACACCTTGGTTAACACATGCTGGTCACCGACTGCGTACTGGGGACCATGTTTTCAAGCCCCCGAAGGACATGGAGGACCCCCCACCCCAGTGCTGTGGGACGGGTGTAGGGGGCGGTCTGTCCGATGCGACACGAGGTGCTGGGGGGGGCTCAGCAACTCTGCGAAGTGCTGTGGGGACTCACGCTCGATGCAGCGGCAGCCCATGCGCAGGCAGCGGGCATACGCCTCCAGGGAGGACTCGCTGGAGAACTGGTCCCCTGTCAGGTACCTGCAGAGGAGAGAAAGGGACCATCAGAGGCCAGGGACGCCCAGTCGGGGTGATGGGGTGCTCACGGAGGTCCCCAAGGAGAGTCCACCCTGTTCTTACGTGTTGTGGGAGGAGGAGATCCAGTACTGGGACAGGGGGTGGTTCATCTCCTCGGGCACCACGCGCTCATACTTGGCGTCCATCACCATGTTCTCCTTGGAGAAGAGGTACGTGAGGAACTGAAGGGGAAGCAGAGAGGTCAGAGCCTGACAGGAGAGACACCCTTGGGTGGGTGCTGCGTGGGGCCACCCACCTCATCCAGCTGGAAAGAGGGGTCCGCTGCCTCGCTGGAGCCCTCTTTGAGGTAGGCGCACATGTAGTCCCGCACCATGCCCACATCACTGGCCCAGGGTTCCTCGGGTGCAAACATGGCTGTCATTATGGGGGGAACTGGGCTGGGGCATCCCATGAAGGGCCCCTAGGTGGGGACTGAGGGGGGTCTCTAAGAGCACCCACCTTCTGGTCGTGCAGCAGGAACTTCTGGAAGTCATAGAGGGAGACTTGACACAGCTCAGGGCGGTCCACGTTCCTGGGACACGGAGTGGCCATCAGTGAGGACCAGGAGCAGCAGTTGGAGTAGACCCCATGAGAGCATCGAGGCTGCCAGCATCCACCTGTAGCTCAGCCTCCCTGTGCCCCCCTCTCCTGCCCCACTTCTGGCAGCTGTGGCAGCTGCCAAGGGGCTTGAGGAAAGTGTAGGCCATGGGGGTGCAAGGGGAACCTTGAGCTGATGGGCGCTGCTAGATCAAACACTCCCAGTATCACCCTGTGACCTGGGAGAGGCGGGCACACAGCCGGAGTGTGCAGCGGTGACAGGGAGGAGGGCAGGGTGACATGTCCCTACATCCCTGGCACCTATCGCTACTCACTTCCCTGCTCCAATCCCTAGTCGCATCCTTGCTCTCATTTCCGCACCCATCCCCGCTCAAATCCCTTCTACCATCCCCATTCCCATCTCTGCTCGTCCCTGCTCATGTGTCCGCTACCATCCCCACTCCCATCCTCGCTCCCATCCCTGCTCATCCCTACTCCCACCTCCACTCCCATCATCTCTCCCATCCTCACTCCCAGCCCTGCTCCAATCCCCACTCCCATCCCCTCTCATCTTCTCCCCCATCCCCTCTCCCATCCCCACTCCCATCCTCGCTCCCATCCCTGCTCATCCCTACTCCCACCTCCACTCCCATCATCTCTCCCATCCTCACTCCCATCCCTGCTCCAATCCCCACTCCCATCCTCTCTCCCACCCCCGCTCCCACCCCCACTCCCACCCCCGCTCCCATCCCTACTCCCATCCTCTCTCCCACCCCCGCTCCCACCCCCGCTCCCATCCCTACTCCCATCCCTGCTCCCATCCCCTCTCATCTTCTCCCCCATCCCCTCTCCCATCCCCACTCTCATCCTCACTCCCATCCCTGCTCATCCCTACTCCCACTTCCACTCCCATCACCTCTCCCATCCTCACTCCTATCCCTGCTCATCCCCGCTCCCATCCCTGCTCCCACACTCTCTCCCACCCCTACTCCCATCCCCTCGCCCATCCCCGCTCCCATCCCCGCTCCCTACCCCTGCTCTGCCCCGCAGCCCAGCTGCGTTGCCCACCCGATGGATCTGACCCTTGAAGTCTCGGCTGGGATGGGAGCTGCAGAGCTCCCGGCTACTCACCGCAAGGGGAAGGAGAGCTCTAGCTGCTCAATGACCTGCAAGACAAAGGAGGGGACCGGGCTTACCTGGTGGGGGGATAAACCGCACTGGGTGGGGGATGCTTGGAAGGACAAGCCATGGCTCTTACCGACTTCTGCGCATCAAACATCAGGTTTTTGTAGAATTGGATGAAGTGCGAAAAAGTCATCTCGTTCCTGGCTTCCACCTCCTGTGGGTGACGGTGTTCCGTGAGAGTGGGGCCACGCAACTGGAGCCAGTGACACTGGGGCTGGCTCCAGCCTGGCTGGGGGGGGGCTTGGAGACCATCTCCCTGCATAGCTGGGGTGGCCGGGGGGTCCTTACCACGAGCTTGTCCCGCAGGAACCTCATGTTGGGGACACGGTAGTTCACCTGGGGCAGCATGGCCTTGAGGTCCTTCACTGTGATGCTGTGAGAGGGTCAACCAGCGTCAGGGCACTGGCAGACCCCGCAGAGGATGGATAACCTCTGGATGGGTCTCAGCTCTCGACACCAAGGGTCCCATCCCAAATCCTGGTGCCAGCATGGTCTCTGGCGTGGGGCTATCACCCTACCGGACTGTTGACCCCTGCAGTGGCCCAGGACAGCTAATTACATGGGGTCTGGCATGAGTGTGAGCAGAGGGTCAGGGAGAGGGAGCACATCCAAAAACCAGTTGGGTACTCTAAGCTAGCATCCCATCTAGAAATGATGCCCATCCCCAGAATCATTTAAGTCCAAATTCACTTGATTTGGGGTTTTTCCTGTCTTGGGGAGATGTTTATGGGCTGCATTAATGGCTCAGCCCCTCCTGGTGCCAGTGGAAATGCAGCAGTGGGCACGGGGACATCGGGGTCCCCGTGGTCCTTACACCAGCACTCAAGTCTCTAATTGTTGGTGCCTTCTAGCACCCCAGATAACCTCGTACTACCTTGCCTCACAAACCTCGCCACCGGTCTGGCTCGGCCTTCAGATTTGGGGTGAAACTGGGGGGTTATGGCCCTGTCCAGCCAAACCCACTGGCCACTTCCCAGCATGGGGCCATGCCAGTGCTCACCTGCCTTCCCGCGACCGGTCCATCCCATCAAACTGTTTCCGCAGCCACCTGAGAAGGAAGAGACGGACAGATGGTTCTCAGCCCCAGTGGAGATCAAATCCAGGGAGGTTTTGTCCCCCAGATCCCAAGATGGGGACCGGGAAATGGGACCTGCTGTGTCCTTCCTCACCTCTCGATCTGCAGTGGGGTCTGGGCTTTCTGGGTGTCTGCCACCAGCCAGTTGAGGCCTGTTATCCACAGGTTGATGTCCTCCTCACAGAAAGCTGGAGGAGGAAGAGAAGGGTGGTGAGGTTGGGATGGGGGAGGTGGGATGCTGGGGAGGAGGGTGAGAGCCCTAGGGGTGCCAAGGGGAGCGGGAAGGGAGCCCACGCACCGGCCACGCTGAGTGTCCGCAGCCTGAAGTCCATCCCATAGAGGATGATGAAGCACATGGTGAAGTCAAGCTTGCGAGCATCCTCTGGGTAGCGTTCGAAGTCCCGTGAGTTCTTCCCCAGGCGGATCTCCTTGATCTCCCGAATGTCGACTGCGGGGAGAGAGAAACACGGGACTGTCCCCTGACACTCTGCCACTGCGGACCCACGTGCGGGGCTTGGGGAGGCTGCGGGAGGTGGAACTGCCGGGAGACCACGTGTCCTCTGGGAAGCCTTGTCCCCAGGATGGGGCATCCCCATGGCACTGCCCACGGATGTGTGATGGTATGGTGGGTGCTGTGCCCATGTGTCCTCCAAGAAGACATGTCCCCCTGCCCTCCAGTGATGTGTCTGCTAGTGTGATGACACCATGAGTGTTACATGTCCTTCAGGGAACCATGTCCCCAGAACGGGGCATCCCTGTGGCACTGCCCATTGGTGCGTGATGGCATCACAGGTGCTGTGGCCATGTGTCCTTCAGGGACCCATGTTCCTGGGACAGAATGTCCCTGCAGCACTGTTGCACTTGTGTGACAGCACCATGGGTGCCATGGCCATGTGTCCTCCAGGGAACCGTGTCCCCAGGATGGGGTGTCCCTGCAGCACTGTTGCAGCTGTGTGACAGCTCCATGGGTGCCATGGCCATGTGTCCTCCAGGGAACCACATCCCCAGGATGGGGTGCCCCTGAAGCACCACCTCCAGGTGTGTGATGGCACCGCATTCCTATGTGTCCTCCAGGGACTTGCGTCCCCAGGATGTGACATCCTGACAGCGCTACCCACTGGTTTCCCAGCTTTGTGGGTGCCACGTGTCCTCCAGGCTCGGCCTGCCCCAGCCCAACCAGCGCATCTCCAGCCACCTCTCCCCTGCCTTCTCCTCCCCAAGTCAGACCCGGCTCTGGGGTAGGCTGAGCTCATCTTTTAATTGAAGACATCTGCCCAAAAGGTGGCAATTTGGAGACCCAGCAGCCCGGACCACAGGGCGTTTCTTTCCTGCTGTGCTGCTCTCTCATTATCTTGCTATATAAAGCCCTGCTGGTGGCGGGAGGGCTGGGTTTCCGGACCGCAGTCTTCCTCACTGCTACGCTGCCAGAGGAGTTTTCCAGCCCCTGGTTTTGCTGAGTGGAAACGTCCCATCGGGAGCAGAATAATAATATGATGATATTAGTAATAATACACAAAGTTGTTCTCAATACCAAGAGCATCACCCCCTGGGTAGCTTTGCGCTCTGGGACTGAGCCACCAGCACCGGAAAGGGCTTTGTACGGTCGAGGGCAGCCGGACCAACACGCCGTGGTATTGTCCTGCTGAGGAAATGGGTCATTTCCCGGAGAATTTCCAGCCCGGCCACGTTTCCGATGTGGCGGTGGGGAAGGGTGCAGGCGTGCCGGTGCCTTGATGGAAACTCTCAGCCTAATCTGAAGTGGGGAAAGAAAAGCTGAATACAGGGAGGAATAAGGGATGGGGAAGAAATCAGGCTGACTAAGTAAGAAAAGAGGTGCAGAATAGTTTTTCTTGGCGGAAAGTCTCCTGAAAACACTGGAGGCTTTATGCAGCCTTCTCTCGCTGGATGACCACAAGCCAAATTTCACAGATCAGGGTGGGATTTTAGCACAAGTGACACAGAGGAGGTCTGCACCCCTGCATGTGCTTTGTTTTGGGACTAGATCTCAAGAAATGAAACACTGCTGCTCTCTCCATGCAGCCCCCATGGCTCAGAGCAAACCCTCTTTGTTACAAACAGGCGGATATTTGGGGGTAGAAATAGGTTTGTGGGTTAAAAACCAGCCACTCACCCCCAAACCTGCTCATCCACAGGGCGCCAGAGAGGGGCAAGAAGCCAGTGGCTATCAGGGCTCTGCCAACACGTTGCAATGTAGCCAACCCCCTGATCCAATGCCTCTGCGATCGGGCCTCAGACCCAACCTCTGGTTTCTGTCAACCATCATAGAATTATAGAATAGTTTGGGTTGGAAGGGACCTTTGAAGACCATCTAGTCCAACCCCCCTGCCCTGAGCAGGGACAACTTCAACTCGATCAGGTTGCTCAGGGCCCCGTCCAACCTGACCTTGAGTGTTTCAAGGGATGGGCCATCGGCCACCTCTCTGAGCAACCTGGGTCAGCGTTTCACCACCCTCAGCATAAAAAAATTCTGCCTTAGATCTGACTCTACTCTCTTTTAATTTAAAACCATCACCCCTTGTCCTCTCGCTACAGGCCCTGCTAAAAAGTCCCTCCCCATCTTTCTTATCAGCCCCCTTTCAGCACTGGAAGGCTGCTGTAAGGTCTCCCCGGAGCCTTCTCTTCTCCAGGCTGAATAACCCCAACTCTCTCTCAGCCTGTCCTCACAGGGGAGGTGTTTCAGCCCTCTGACCATTTTTGTGGTCCTACTCTGGACCAGCTCCAACAGGTCCATGTCTGCCTTGTGCTGGGGAACCCCAGAGCTGGACACAGTGCTCCAGGGGGGGTCTCACCAGAGCAGAGGGGGAGAATCCCCTCCCTCGACCTGCTGGTCACGCTGCTCAGGATGCAGCCCAGGATATGGTTGGCACATCGGTGGGTCATGTCCAGTTTTTCACCCACCAGTACCCCCAAGTCCTCCTCCAACAGGGCAAATAGCCCGTCCCAGTGAAGAGCCGGGGGAAGAGGGAGCGGCGCAGGGCTGCACAATGCAATGCAGCCAGCGGCTTCCTGGAAACCACATCTGCAGCGGATTTGCAGCGATCATGTCAGAACTATGTCTCCAAACTCCTCCCCGCATTGTCTCAGGGGTCTCGGGCGATTAAAACACTCTGGAAGTCTGTTCCAGCTGCGAAAATCCCTTTTCTCTTCTAATGCAAAGTGAGCAGCGTGGTGCAAAGAAGATTTTGAATGGTGGGAAGATGATGGAGGACCAAGTTCTGCCCAGTGGCTTTTAGGGATGCTGAGAGCCTGGGAGTTTTCTTAATGCATTAGGAGAAAAGCAAAGCAAAGCGGCTGGAGGGAATGGTTGTGCTGGGAAATCCCACTGGCCTGGGCAGAGCTGTTGTGGCACAAGCCACGTCCCCTCGTGTTCGTCTTGGTCATCCCTTCTTGCAGGACATGTGGCAGCTCAGACCCTCCTGTACAGGGGGAGCGATTGAGCGACCACATCCCCAAGGACTCCCTGTGGTGTTGTGAAGCTGATTTAAAAGCTGAAATAAAAGATTTTCTCCTGGTCCAGCAGTGCTAAACCCCATCTGGATTTTCTCCTCCCTGAATGGTTATATTTCTAATTATTTGGTGTTAGTGAGGCTGGAGGTGTGATCCTGATCAGCTGTCATCATGGCAAACCACCCCTCTGAAATGCACTCGGGTTTGCCAAGCTGCCTTCACCCTTATTTCTTTTAATTTCTTGCAAAGACCCCTTTTGGGCTGTTTTCTGCTAGGTTCCATCCTTGCACTGGGGAGCGGGCTCTGCCGAGGGCGATGAGCTGGAAACCTTCAAAGATGAGGTTAATTTTAGAGGCGATGCTACGGGTGACCCCATCTGCAGGGCCACGTGTCCATCGGCTGCTTAACGAAGCGTGTAATTACCCTGGGCGTCTTGGGGAGAGCCAGGATCCGTGTCCTGGCCCTGCCAGTCTGTAACAGAGACATCAGCGCAGTCGGTGATCCCCGCTAATCCCTCTGCAAGCGGGGTGCCTGGTTGAAGGGAGGATTTAAAACAGCCTGGGCAGCTGCGAGGTCAGGCACAGGGTGGGAGAGAGACCCCCAGGATGAATAGGAGATCCCAGCGCTTCCATAATATCACGGCGAGTGGAAGGACACGTGAGCACAGAGCAGGGCTGGATCAGGGGGCAAAGATGCTCCAGGCCAGCACCAAGATGGGGGTTGCTCCTGCTCTGGACTGGGTAAAGTGAGCAGTGGGTTTGAATGGCAGGATTGTACCATTTGCAGAGGGATTTTCCTTTTTTTTTTTTTTTTTCCCCCCTTTTGGGTGAACCTGGAGGCTGCCCACTCATTCCCACAGTGGATTTTGGGCTGTTGTGTGGGAAAAGCCAGATCCCAAGGCACTGGTGGGGAAACTGAGGCAGGGCATCCGGAGCAACCCAAGACCCTGACCTGGCAGTGTGTGGTGCTCCTGAAAAAACCCCAAGGAGCTGGAAGCACGTTATTTCCATGAGTGGAGAACAAGCCCTTCCCGCTGAGGACCAAAACCACCTCTCCAAAAATCAGTGCCCTTCCTCCTCTCGTCCATCCCTTCTCCTCCTCCTCCCACACATCTGCTCCTGAGCCCAGCAGGTCCAGACACGTACGGATCCTGCTTGTGCCGACGCTCATCTCCGGGTGCCACCCTCCTTCCCAGTTCAAAGCCACACCATGGCCAGAAGTCTGGCTCGGGGTGGGCCCCTCTGAGCAGGAGCTGAACCTTCACAGCGATTTTGCTCTGTCTCCTGCAAAATTAGTGGTGGGGGGTGATTTTTGAGTGGGTGATTAGTTATTTTTAATGACACCCTCTGAGCCCCCCCAGGAAAAAGGCACCTGTCACCTCCCAAACCTCTAGGGTGGGCTTTGCCATCATCCAGATGAGATGCTACCCCAAAACTGGGTTCCTCTCTGCATGGGGATGTGGGATGAGGTGATGGTGTCGCTCCATGTCACCCCCAACCCCGTGTTTTCGTCCATTGGCTCTTTTTAGCTCAGTCTAAGAGGAGATGTAAGCCCTGAGGTAATGAGCAACCACATAACGAGCGCCAAGGCACGGGGCCCTGCCGATGCCTGGCGGTGGGAGTATGCCCTAGCAGCCTACTAGCCACCAGCGAATCCACAAGGTAGGGTGACTTTTATGAATGCTCCAGTGGGAGCATCTCCTGTGCCAGACCCCAGTGCCACCAGTCCCGACAAGTTCAGGCACCATCCAAACTTTGCACTGGCGTCATTAAGGCATGTGGGGCAGAGCCCAGCTGGCCAAGTCCTCTCTGGGCTGCATGAGGACACCACCATGCTCCACCCCATGCTGCTGCCTGCCCCAGCAGGCTGAGCACCCCATTTTTGGGGTTAAAAGCGCCATGAGCTGACAATTACCTTCTTGCCAGGGAGGGTATAAAACCCCGGGGATGAAATGGCAGCAGCTTGGCCCCCACAGCAACTTACGGGCCATGTGAGCTGGGACAGAGGAGGTGGTGAGAGTTGCTCAGCCCAGAAGCTCCTGCATCTATATCTCTGGGCATCACACCATGGCCAGGCACCCCACCACGGCCAGAGACACCACCATGGTAGGGCATCCCATTACACCTGGGCACCCTGTTATGTCCAGGCACCCCACCATATCTGGACATCCCACCGGGACTGGGCACCCCACTGTGGCTGGGCAGCCCACCATGTCCAGGTACCCCACTGTAGCCAGACACACCGCTATTTCCAGGCACCGCACCACAGCCGGACACCCTACCATGACCAGGCACTTCATCATGCTGGACATCCCGCCGTGGTCAGGTACCCCACTATTACCAGGCACCCCACTATGTCCAGACAATCCACTGCAACAGGGACCCTACCATGGCCAGCCACCCCATCACAGCCAGACACCCCACTGTGGCTGGGCATCCCACTGCAGCCAGGCACCCCACCACAGTAGAACATCCAACCACAGTAGGACACCCCACCACAGCCAGGCAACCCACAGCCAGTCACCCCAGCATGGTAGGGCACCCCAGCACAGCCAGGCACCCCACAGCCATTCACCCCAGCATGGTAGGGCACCCCAACACATCCAGCCACCTCATAGCCCGTCACTCCGTTATGGTACGGCACCCCACCACAGCCAGGCACCCCACCACAGTAGGACTTCCCGCCTTGACCAGACACCCAACGGCCAGGCACCCCCACCATGGCAGGACATCCCACCATGGCCAGACACCCCACAGCCAGGCACCCTCACTATGGCAGGACATCCCACCATGGCCAAGCACCCCACAGCCAGGCACCCCACCATGGCAGGACATCCCACCATGGCCAAGCACCCCACAGCCAGGCACCCCACCATGGTAGGACTTCCCACCATGACCAGACACACCACAGCCAGGCACCCCCACTGTGGCAGGACATCCCACCATGGCCAAGCACCCCACACCCAGGCACTCCACCGCAGGTGGGTACCCCACCGGTACGTCCCCAGCACCACTGCCACTGATACTCACTCTCCCCCTCCACCTTCTCGGGCGTCCGGCTCCAGATGATCTGCCGGGTCTCCAACTTCACCTGGAAGGTCCTTCGCTCCGGCCTCTGTGACTTCTTCTGATAGAACAAAGTGAGGACGGTGCCCATCTCCAGGCAGCGGAGGATCCTGCCCATGTCCCCTGCCTCCATTCTGCCGTCCTCCAGAAAGCCATTGACGCTGTTGAGCCTGGCCACGGACATCTTCACTGCGTGGCCATCGCCCGGCAGAGCCGCAGAGCCGGGGTTGTCTCATGCAGGAGAGGATGAACCAAAGAGCCGAAACCTCCCCGGGGATTTTCTCTGCTCGCCCCAGGCGTGGGTTTCCTCTACGGCTGACGTCCCGTCCCCTCCGCCGCACCACGGCCACGGCACGGAACCGGGCTTGGTGGCAGCGGGGAGGAAAAGGGTGGGCTGGAGGTACCGTGACCTTCTCGCCGAGGCTGAATCCGGCCCCGGCGTTGGCATCCAGCGGCGGTCGGAGAAGATGAGCAGCGCTGGTGGCGATGGCCTTGCGGTTCAGAGCCAGGGGGGAGAAAAACCATCCGGCCACCGCAGGATGACAGGGGCACCTTTGCGGGTGATGTGGGGTGGAAAACCCAGCCGAAAAAAAAAGAAAAAAAAAAAAGCAAAGTCACCCCAAAACTGATGGTGTCTGCGTTGAGGGGGTGGATTCCCCCTTCCTGGCCTCCGGGCCAAGCGAAGCCGGGGTTGGAACAGGGGTGCGGCGAGGGGTTTCCGAGGGGTGCTCGGCCAGCCTAGGGAGCAGAAGGGTCCCGGTGGGATGCGGGATGCGGGATGCGGGGTTGGGGTGGTGGTGGGTGGGGAGGTGGCGGGGAGGGGGGGATGGGGGGGGTGGGCTCCTGCCAAGCCGCCCCGCCGCCCCTCTCTCCTCCGCTTCTTAATTTCGGGCTGATGAAATGGACGCCCAGAGGAAACTGCAATCACACATGGCCGGAAAGAGATCAGAAAGGAATTTAAAAAAAAAAAAAAAAAAAAAAAAAAAAAGGCAGGATCTTGGAGAAAGGAAAATCCAAGCTGGGGGAAAAGACGGTTGAGGGTGACATCTAGAGGAACTCAAGATGGGGACTGGCTTTGTGGGGCTGCCCCAGGCCCTGTCACCGTCTCGGGGGGCTACCCTGGGATGGGAATGGGTGGAAAAGTGGTTCTTTGGCAAAAAAAAGGGTTAAAGATAAGGAAAGCGGCTGTTGTGGCTTTAGCTCCCGGCTATCCCCGCTGCGAGGCTGGTCTGGGACTGAAGCCCTGTGAATGACCGGGACTAGAGCCACTGCTGTTATGAGTTTTGTCCTGCCTCAAATATATGGGAAGAAAGGGGTAGGGGACTGCAGGGGGGGGGAAGAAACACAGCCAGAGAGAGGGGGGAAGGCAGCGGGGGACAGGGCTTGGTGTCACAGCCCCTGTTTTGTCCCTTTGGCAGGTGCTTGATGGGCAAAGACCCACCGGTGCTATGGGAGCAGATGATTTGTGTAGGGATTTGGGGGGAGGCAGGGGTGCGAGGTGGGACCAGGGGTGCAGAGGGTGAGCAAAGGCTTCCTCCCCAGCCCCATGCTTTGGGGGTTTGGACCAGGAGGGGATCTTGTGGTGCTGGGGCTCCGAGACTCTTGGAGCATGTCAGGGTCCCAGAGATGGAGGCTCAGGCACCTGGGGGTGCCGCTGATACAGGCTCAGGCACGTGGGGATCTTGGTGATGGAGGCTCAGGCACCCTGGGGTCCCCGTGACAGAGGCTCAGGTGTTTGGGGATCCAAGTGATAGAGGATCAGGCACCCTGGGGTCCCTGTGACGGAGGCTCAGGCACCCTGGGGTTCCTGTGATGGAGGCTCAGGGACCTGGAGATCCTGATGACAGAGGCTCAGGCACCCACCTCACTCACTTCATGGTGACGGAGGACACACTTAGAGTTGGTCTGAGTCCTCCAAATCCTTATTCATTCCCCAGAGGCTGCCAAGATCCTCCTGGCTTGCAGGTTCACTCCCTGCTTATGGGAGCCATTAATTTCTCTCCTCCATGGAGAAGAAGTTCTACCTTTATTTTAACTCTTGCTGGAAACATTGCCTTTCTCCTCCCTCTCACCCAGCCATATCTGATCTTCTCATCCCGGAGAAGCCCAGAGCCCTGCAGTGAAACAGGAGCAGCGCAGCGTTGGCCACCAAGCAAGGGACGTATCCCAGCGTTGGGGAGGATTTAGTGTCAGGAGAAATGCTCCATCTGTGTGCACACCCGCCCAAATTGCAACAAGAGTTGAGGAGCAGTGATGGGCCTTATGGTGGTCGCATGTGTGGACCCACTGGAAACTATTGGGGTCCCCAGTGTCAGTACATGGGATGTGCCAACGCATCTTGATGATCACTTGATGCAAATTAAAGCAGTTTGTACCTTCACCCCTCCAAAAATACAATGGTGGGGGTGGTTCTTTGGAGCAAAGCACCGTCTCGCTGGGTTTTGCCATTGCTGTTGCAGGGATGGAGATTTTGGCAGCCCTGGCAGGACTTGGCCCATGTCAATCTCATGAAGTTCAGTAAGGATGAGTGCAAGGTCCTGCACCTGCATTGGGGCAAGCCCCAGTATCAGCACAGACCGGGGGATGGATGGATGGATGGATGGATGGATGGATAGATGGATGGACAGATGGATGAACAGATGGATGGATGGAGTGCAGCCCTGTGGAGAAGGACTTGGTGAAAAATGCGACATAACCTGGCGGTTTCTTGCAGCGCAGAAAGCCAACCATGTCCTGGGCTGCATCCAAAGGAGCGTGGCCAGCAGGTTGAGGGAGGGGATTGTCCCCCTCTGCTCTGCTCTGGTGAGAACCCCCTGGAGCACTACATCCAGCTCTGGGGTCCCCAGTATGAGACAGACATGGACTTAGAGCTGATCCAGAGGAGGCCTCAAAAATGATCAGAGGGCTGGAACAGCTCTGCTGTGGAGAAAAGCTGAGAGAGTTGGGGTTGTTCAGCCTGGAGAAGATTTCCTTGTGGCCTTTCAATACGTAAAGGGGACTTACAAGAAAGATGGAGAGAGGCTTTTTACCAGAACAAGGGGAAATGGTTTTAAACTGAAAGAAGGTAGGTTTAGATAGGACAGAAGGAAGAAATTTTTTCCAAGGAGGGTGGTGACACACTGGACCAGGTTGCCCAGGGAAGTTGTGGATGCTCCATCGTTGGAAGTGTTCAAGGCCAGGTTGGATGGGGCTTTGAGCAGCCTGATCTAGTGGAAGGTGTCCCTGCCCATGGCAGGGGGGTTGGACTAGATGACCTTCAAAGCTCCCTTTCAACCCAAACCATTCTGTGATTCTATGACTTCAAAAGGTCTGGACATCCACGGAGCAGCTTTGTGCCAGCTGGCAGTGGCTCAGTGAGGACTGGGGCGTTTAGGCTTTTACCCCCATGAGGGTTGGTCCCACACTAAAGGTCTTGGCTGACTGGAGAGCAGGGAGAGGGCTCCATCTTTGCACTGGCTGAGTGCAAAACTCCCCTTTCCCAAAGAATTAGGGGACATACGGGGTGAAAATGAGATCCTGAAGGTGTTGGGTTTTTTTCTTTATCCATGAATTAACTTCTGTTTTCCCCCTTCTCTGGAGCAGAGTAAGCTTTTGTTGAAGGCAATAAGCTGCAGATATACTGGCTTCTTGTGTTTATGTTTTCCATTTCCAGGCAAATCCCATTTCGGAGCCCCCTGAACGCGAGTCTGGGAACTGAACATCCCGACCGCAGCGAGCCGCGGTGGACTGAGGATCAGAATAGAAGATTGTTTTTACACAGGGGATTTAACAGCCTGGCTTTGGCTTCTGATGTCCATCCAAAGCACGCGGGCGGAGAAGGAATGCTCTGTTTTCAGTCTGCAATGGAGTCACTGTTTTAATTTTAGCTTCTCCAGAGCAAAGCTGTAAGCAAGCCGTTAGCAAACCAAAGCACCCAACGGAGGCTGGAAGAGGCAGAATTGGAGCCTCCCTGCTCACCCATACGTGGCCCCCAGGGATGCTGGGGTGCCCCTCCATACCGGTGATGCTGAGCACCCAAAATCCACGTGTCCCTCTTAAAAACCCCAACGTGACTCATCCGTGCAGGTCAGGGGAGGTGATGGGACATGGTGGAGCTGCCAGTGGGGACACCGCGAGGGCAGAGCTGCACTCAAGGAGGAGCCACGAATGCACCAAAGGACCTTTGTTTTGCAAGAGCAAAGCTCCATCAAGAGATGCCAATAAACACCCGTCCCCAAAACACAGAGGAGCTTCAGCGAGTGCAATTTATGCGTATGGAAGGAAAATTGATCCCAGGAGGAATGAAGCAAGTTTCATTTCCTCTGTGGCTTTCCATGGTTAATTGTTACCGCTGGACGTGAGCATCAGCCTCTGCTTCTCTTGCACCTCGATTATGTCCTGGTGGGTCAGGGCTGCCCACAGAGCTCCCAAGCCCCTGTTGGGAGAGCAGCCAGATCAAAAGAAACCCAGAAAGGTCTCAAAATTTCACCACCTTCTTACCAAGCATCCTTTCCTCTCTGCCAGGGCTTGCAAAGAAATAGCTGGTGCCGCTTTTCCTTCAATAGCTGCTGCAAGATCCAGCAAATGCCACTGCTCAGTCACTAACTTGCAATTCAATATTTGTCAAGAAGAGTTTGCTTCCCCTCTCTTTGGTAGTATTGTGAAATTCCCCAAACCTCGTTACGCCGAAAGGATTTGCGGATGTTTTTAGCCATGAAACGCTGAGCGGCAGGTCGCGCAACGTCGGAATGTTGCGGCGGCAGCCGGCATTGCAATGGTGCTGACTGAGGACAAGCACAGATCCGTGCTCTCCACTCAAGCTCCACCAAGCCGTGCCAGTCAGCAGTGAACAGATAAACATTTACAGCTGTTGATGTATGGATTTCTTTCACAACCTTTCCAAGCAGGGAAAAGTCCAATGCCCAAGCACTTGGGGAGCAAAGTCCTCCTCCCTTCACAGCTGAAGCTGGACCAGTATGAGTTTTTTTCATGGAGATGCTGCCATGGTCTCATGCTGGGTGGGTCATATCCCTTGGGAAGAAGTTATAAAGAAAACAGACACTTAAACTAGGAGCTGGTGGGGTCCCGCAAGTCAGCGTGGTCACAGACACCTCCTTGCTCAGCAAAATGTTTTGCTGTGGGGCATCATTAGCCCGCAGGATCTCCTGGCCCACAGAGCAGAGGGCTTGGGACATCATGTAATTGTGGCGACATTGGACTGATTGAGGTGTAGCTGCTCTTGCTTTATGGTTCATGGTTGGTCTTTGCTGCCTCCATGCAAGCTCAAACCATCCTGATTTCAGCGGGAGGAGAAAAAAAGAAGCTTTGCTCTCTGTTCCCACTTTAAATACCTTGGAAAATAATCCTGACTAGGAAGGACAGTGACATGGAAGTGCATGGATCATCACTCTGATTTCTCCCCTTCCCCAAATACAGGTATATAGGTCTGCGTGCAGCTCATGCACCAGCAGCGAGACCACAGGTAAGAAAGGGGGCCAAAAACCAGACATCACAGCAGAAAACGAAAGCCCTCTTGATAAATGACAGTGGCTTTTCCTTTAGGATTGTGCAGCAGTTTCTTTTCCTGTCGCTGACATTTTCCTCTCTGTTTTCCATCTAACCCAAGAGACATCTCCTTCCCTTGAGCCTGCGCTCCTGAGTCTTGCTATTATCAGCAAAAATATGATTCTAGGGTTTGTTTGCCCTTGGGAAGCACTTTTTTTTTCCCCTTCAGTTAAAATAACAAAAACTTTTTGGAGAAGCAACAGCTTTCTTCAGCAGTAAATAGCCGCTGAGCTCCTCTTGCAGCTGGAGGCTGAGCTTGTCTGTGGGTTGTTGTATGAGCGGTGCTCGCGCTCCGAATCGCAGCAGCAGGCTGAGCCCAAAACAGCATCAGGAAGGGCTGAAGGTTGATAAGCTGATGCTCAGAGTGGGTTTAAACCAGAAGTGGGACACAAAAAGACACAAAATAAGCTCCTGGATGGTGAGCCTGGGAGGAAACAGCCCAACTGCTTGACCATGGGCAAGGTGGTTTATTTGCATGCGTTTGCATCTATGTCAGGTCTCCACTGCACGGCAGGGTTGTGGGGCTGCAACCTCCTTGGTGGAACCTCCTTGGAGTCTGAACTCAGTTCCCTGCTCACCTCTTCCATATAAGCCCACACAGTTCAGGCTCTGGTTCTTCGGATGATTAGATGGTGCCCATTTATTTTCACACCTAAATGTAATAATCCAACACTACCTTCTCACGTTGCAAGGTCTTGCACTGGAGTTGCGGCAATCCCCAGTATCAACGCAGACTGGGGGATGAATGGATCAAGAGCAGCCCTGTGGAGAAGGACTTGGGGGTGCTGGTGGATGAGAAGTTGGACATGACCCAGCAATGTGTGGTCACAGCCCCAAAAGCCAACCGCACCCTGGGTTGCATCCAGAGCAGTGTGGCCAGGAGGTCGAGGGAGGGGATTGTCTCGCCCTGCTCTGCTCTGCTGAGACCCCACCTGGAGCACTGTGTCCAGCTCTGGGGTCCCCAGTGCGAGACAGACATGGAGCTGTTGGAGTGGGTCCAGAGGGAGCCATGGAAATGGTCAGGAAGATGGAACAGCACTGCTGTGGAGAAAGGCTGAGAGAGTTGGGGTTGTTCAGCCTGGAGAAGGCTCCAGGGAGACTTTCTAGTGGCCTTCTAGCACTTAAAGGGGGTTTATAAGAACGATGGAGAGAAACTTTTTACCAGGGCCTGTAGTGACAGGGTGAGGGGCAATGGTTTGAAGCTGAAAGAGGGTAGGTTTAGATTGGAGAGAAGGAAGACATTCTTTATAATGAGGGTGGTGAGGCACTGGATCAGTTTGTCCAGAGAAGCTGTGGCTGCCCCCTCCTTGGAAGCGTTCAAGGCCAGGTTGGATGGGGCTGGGAGCAACCTGGTCTAGTGGCAGATGTCCCTGCCGATGGCAAGGAGGCTGGAACTAAATGACCCTCAAAAATCAAAGAATAGAATCATACAATAGAATTATAGAATAGAATCCCTTCTAACTCAAACCATTCTGTGATTCACTGATTCTTCCTTGAACAGCAATATTCTCCCTTTTCCTGCAACATTGCCTTCCTCTGACATGTTTTCAGAGAGCAGCCGTATCATCTCTTGGTGTGCAAGGCTCAGAAAACTCAGCTGTTTTGAGCACCTCTAGTCAGAGGCTCTCCGTTTCCCAGAGTATCTCAGCAACCGTTCTCTACAACTCTTCCAGTCTGAATTTATTTATCTAACACAGCCGTGGCATCATGCACACCATTGCACGTTAGTTTTCACCACTGTCTCGTACAACCGTGTTACTTGTTCCTCATCTCTAATGGAAACCTGTCCTAAAACCTTCTCCGTGGCCAATTTTCTCCCTTTTTTTTTTTTTAAATCTTTGTATTGCTTGAGTCTAGCCAGCGAGCTGCTGTGCTGCTAAAATTATCTCCTTTGCCTGCTACTTGGCCTGTGTCATGCCTCGTCCTGAACCTTTGCAGTGGTTTCTGGTCTCCTTCCATGGCAAATTCCTCCTAAGTGCCTGCACAACTCCCACCGGCTCCCCCGACCACCTGAACATGCATTTCCAGAACTATCAGGGCAGCCATGAGACTGGTCGAACTGGGAAGTAGTGATTTCTCAGCTGTCGGAGCTTGGATTTGGGTCTTTTGTTCTACATCAAGAACTTTCATCTTACGATCAGCTGGAGTCAGAGCCGCGGGTGTTCTGAAACATCATGGGCTTGTGCTTGGGTTAGAGCAATACAGGTCCATGCTAGTGCCTAGAAAGGAGGTCCCCATGCTGTTCTCCTCCCATGGACCTCTGTCCCGTTGTTTGCACTCCTGAGACTGCGTGGTGAGTCTTACCAGAGACCAGATCAAGCTGAAAACTGAACTAAAAGGAGAAGGAGGAGAAGGAGAAGGAGAAGGAGAAGGAGGAGGAGAAGGAGAAGGAGAAGGAGAAGGAGAAGGAGAAGGAGAAGGAGAAGGAGAAGGAGAAGGAGAAGGAGAAGGAGAAGGAGAAGGAGAAGGAGAAGGAGAAGGAGAAGGAGAAGGAGAAGGAGAAGGAGAAGGAGAAGGAGAAGGAGTTGTTCTGCAGTGAGATCACATCCCATGGGTCCATGCCATGGCGCTGGTGCTGGCACAGGAGGGAACAGGGCACCCAGTTCCGGACTCTTTTCTTCACAACGGTTCAGCAAAAGGATGCAGGACACAACAACTGATGTTGGGACTAGACACGCCAGATGCCACGGAGCCAACAAGACTGTAAAACCAGAGGTGGAAAACAAGCTGAGGAGGACACCTAAATCAGGCCCCAGCAGGGTTCAGCACTTATCAACCCCCCTAGGAACACCCTTACCTTAAAGCTTCTCATCTTCCCCATGTAACCTCTTCTCTGGATAGTTGGAAATTTTTTCTTGAGCTGTAACTTGGAACTTCCTTTGCTGCAAATGAAGCTAATGCCTCCTTTACCATCACCAGTGAGCAGCAAGCACACTTGATTAGGTAGTTGTTTCTAATATTATTTCCCTTCTCCTTTTTTCTTTTTTATCAAAACCTGAAAACCTTTCAGCTTTTCTCTATGGGTGATGTTTTCTAAACCTTTACTCATGTGATTTTTCCCTTCCTTCTGGATTCTCACCGATTTTTGTACATTTTCATTAATGCGTCTCCCCGAAAGCTTGATGCAAAGCTGAGACTCACAGAGAGGACAATCCCTCTGCTGTCCTATACCCAAATGGACCCCAGGCAGCACTGGGTGTTTTAGGGAGGATCCAGGGATCCTAGGAGATCCCTGTGCCTTCATAAACCCACTGGGGGGGGGGAGCAGGCAGCAGAAACACCAGTGCCTCCCATGCACCCTGTCATCAGGTCTCCGCAAGTTGCTGGTACAGCGCTTCACGAAATTTGGCGTTTCAGCTTGGCTCAGCAAGTTTGGGGAAAGCCATCGAGAGACTCTGGCCTAAACCAAAGCCGATGAGGCCGTGATTTCAAACGTGCGAGCGGCTTAATTGGGTCCTATCGCACGCTTGTCACTGGAACCGCAGTTCGAGTGGTGTTTAGGGCCATTAGAGGGATTAGCACCGTGTTTCTTCTGGGCTGAATGAGACAATTTAATTTCTCTTAAATGTCTTGCCCTCCCTGGGGCATTTTCTCACAGGCAGACACGCTGCCAGCGCGGCGTCAAAGACCTGCACTTGCTTTTTGCTGATTTTTTAATTAAATCAGATGAACAAGTGTCGTACAAGCGTAGTGCTATGAACAAAGAACAAGGGCTGTGAATTCCTGTAGCTTTCAGATGTGTTGCTTGTAATGGGCACGGAGTGCTGAGGAGGCTGAATGGGTAGAGCTTCCTCACGGTGGGCTGAAAATGCGGGGAAAAAAAGCATTTATTGTAGTAACGCAGCACCCTTGTCTCTCCTTTGCCCTCTGCATGCATCTCAGGGGAGATCTGTGCAAGCACTGCATGGGGCAGAATCTTTTCTCCGTTCCCTGGAGAAGATCCAGTTCATACTTAAAATGCTGTCCCTGCTTCTCTGGATGCCCCCACCCCACCTTGTGGGGAGCACCCATGGAGGATCAGAGGAGGATCCCAAGTGGCCAGAGACCCTCTAGCACTGCCTTGCCCCGTACTTTATTTTTAACTAGTTCCATATTTTGGTGTAAATTGGCAAAACGGGGCTCCCTGCTTTTAGCTCGCTCTTTCCTGAGGTTGGATTTTGTGGGAGTGCTGGTTACATGCCTTCACTATGTTAAAAATTAGCTTTTCCTCTGCGTGTATGGAATTAATTTTAATTCAGAGCAGCCCCTTCTCGCTCGTTTATGCAAGCCATTCAAATCCTTGTGCCAGCACACGGGAGGGAACAAGCAGCTGGGGGCGGAGGAGGCTTCTTTTGGCAGGAGTGCCAATTTCTGCCGGTTTCGAGCAGTTATGAAACTCGGGGTGGGGCTTCGTGATCGACTGAAGCCCATCTGAGGCCACCCAAAGGGAGGAGATTGGCCATCTCTGCCGGCCTGATCCCCAGCCCCTTCCCCTACGTGCAGGACTCTGTGACAAGAAAGGATGAGGGTGTTTTTTTTCTGTCTTAGAGCTTCAGGGGAGGCTAATAAGGGCCAGGCTCCCTGGCTGCTTTGTATTTTTGAAGCCTTTGCTACCATACGTTTATTCCTACGGGCTGTCTCTTCCCCATATTCCACCACTGAATTGCTTTAAAAGGCCGCTAAAGACCCTGTAAATAATTTACTAAATCTACCTTTCCGAGCAGGCCAGTTGTGGGCTTGCCCCAGGGATGTTATTTGATCGGTGCTGGGACAGGCAGAGCTCCCTCACTGCGACGGGAAGCGAGATGTCCCAAGGGACAGCTTCTGCTTTAAATGGTTTGAGGTTGATGATCGGTTGCTTTTAGAAAGTTCCCATCATGGGAGTGTTTAGAAGGAAGGAGCGTTGGGCTGATATAGCTCTTTGGCTCAGCTTTTTTCCCCCAAATTATTTAAAAGGATCGTTTTAGTCTGAATTTTTATCTCCTTTGCAGACTTGAGGTTCTGTTACAGCTTTAAATAAAGTTATGGGTTTTAATTGCCTTAGGGAAGAATGAAATTATTCAGAAAACAAACTCCATAAGGATAAAATCCATATAAATTATGTTCTCTAATTATGCTCTCAGTGGGATGGATACAATTGGTGGATACTCCTGATTTGTGCTGGTAACACGGGGCCGTCTGACTTTCAGGATGGGACACGTGCTCAGGGGATATAGTTCAGGTCAAAGAGAGTCTTTTTAGGGGATAAGGACTGTGACCGAATCTATGAAAACTGCCTTCTGCTCTCGATATGCCCCTGGTGTCTGGGAGGAATTGAGAAATTGGGGGGAACGTGAACTGCTCTGAGAGCTGCCCATGAAAGGTGTTCCTTGCAGTGACTTGCAGAGTCACCGAACTCCTTTTCTTGCTTAATTAGAAGGTGCAAACTCCCATGTCTGGTGGATGTCTCAAAATTATGTCGACTGCAGCAGCTCTTTTGCTCTGCTGTTGCTGAAGCCTTACCAGCACATCTAATGGGCAGCAAAGACTTTAAATGAGGGACCAAATTTGCCCGTTCTGGAAGCTGAAAACATCTACTATTCCCTTCACTCCCACAAGTAACGTTTGCAGCTTTGGGACTAGTTCTCCTGGGAATATTTTAAACAATTACAGTCAAAGTGTGAGAAAGAAGGACTCGCAAGGCTGGTGTGTGAAATTAGTTTCCTTACTGGAGCTGGTGCTATGGGGTCACCAGGAAATCCTCCGCCTGCAGCCTGTGGGGAGGCACTGGTGGTGGGAGGGGGCAGAGATTGGCAGGGGGGGCCTGGCTGGGCATGGGACAGGGGTTGGGGACAGGGGCTGGCTGGATAAGGCTGGGCAGGGGACAGGGGACAGCCAGGGTAGCCCAGGCTGGGGCTAGGGGCTGGGGCCAGCCAGGGTAGCCCAGGCTGGGGACAGGGGCTAGGGCCAGCCAGACCAGGCCGAGCACGGGACAGCGGTTGGGGCCAGCCGGGCCAGCCTGGGCTGGGGACAGGGGGGCGGAGGGAGCCGGGGCCCAGCGAACTGGGCCAAGTTCAGGCCCCAGGCCCCAGGCCCGGCTCAGGCCCCAGGCCCGGCTCAGGCCGCGCAAGGCCGCGGTTGTTTCGGTTGCCAAGCAACGGCGGCCGCAGCTGCGGAGCGCCACGTGACGGGCCCGTTGGTCACGTGACCGGCCAACGGCCGGCGCGCGGCGATGACGCGGCGGTGCGGGGCGGTGCGGGAGCGGTGCGGGGATGGAGGAGAGGGAGCGGCTGTGGCGGCAGATCCGCCTGCTGCAGGGTACGGCCCGGCCGGGGGGGCTGCTGGGAGGGGACCCGGGAGTTCGAGGGAGGAGGGGGACCCCGGAGTCTGAGGGGGGGAGGGGCGGGCGGGGGGAGGGAGGGGGACCCCGGGGGGGGAGGGGGAGGGGGAGGGGGACCCCGGGGGGAGAGGGGGACCCCGGAGTCTGGGGGGAGCGAGGGGCGGGTTGTGAGGGGGGCCCGGGAGTCGCTGGGGGGGAGGGGGGGGAGGGGCGATTTGTGAAAGGGATCCTGGAGGCCGGGGTGGGGGGAGGGGCGGTTTGTGAAGAGGGACCCCGGAGGGGGAGGGGTGGGTTGAGAGTACGGCCACCTGGGAGTCGGGGGGGGGGGGGGGAGGGGCGAGCTGTGAAGGGGACCTTGGAGGCTGGGGGAGGGGCAGGCTGGGGGGGGGGGAGGGGAACGGAGAGGAGCCTGGAGGAAGGGGGGGGGGTGAAGGGCTGAGGCCTGAGAAAGGCTCAAGGGGTGGGGGTGGGGGGGCAGGGCTGAGGCCTGAGAAAGGCTCAGGGCGGGGGGGGCGGGGAGAGGAGAGGGGAGAAGCCCGAGGAGTCCCGAGTGGGCCAAGGCAGGGAAGGAGCAGAGACCAGCGAGTGCTGGGGGAAGGTGGGGTTGGGGGTCCCCACGGAGGGGGGATCCCCACGCTGGTGGCTCCTGCAGGGCCTGTCGCCCTCCTGGCTGGGGGATGGGGGTGTCCTCTGCCCCGCAGGCCCCGTGGCTGGTGGCCTGGAGGTGGGATGGTGGTGGGGGGTACATTGGCGTGCCCTTTCCTTGCTCTGATGAGCATCAGCGCTTATTCTTAGCACTAAACTCCCTCTATTTTTAGACCCCAAGGTAATTTTTCCTCGTTAGTAAGGCCAGACACTCTGGTTGGGCCTTGCTGGGGGGGGATCTGTCTCTGTCCGGGAGCTCCTCCGTGGGGGAGGTGTGAGGAGAGGGTGGAAAACTTAGTCCTCAACCTCCTCCAGGAGGGATCTGCTGACGCTCGAGCAGCTCCGTGACCTCTCGTGGAGGAAAAACTTAAATGTGCCTGAAAGGCGCATGGCTCAAAAATCCTTTGGTCATTTCTTTTGTTGGAAGGGGTTTCAAAAGGAGCCCCTGCCTCGTTGGCACGGATCTATTAGCCAAACGACTTTGTTACGAGACCAAAGCACCGGGGAGGTGCTGGTGGCTTGGCAGAGGGGTGGTGTCCAGTCGCACTTGGTGGGTTTTGGGGTCGGTGGGTCTTTTGTGGCCTCCCTTTTAAAAGGAGTTTTCCTCGGCAAAGGTAGCGAGTTCATAACCCTCTTTGGTCGGTAGATTGGCAGCGATAACGCACTGTATTAGTAATATTTCACAGGCTGGATAATAGTAATATTTCACAGGTTGGATAAAGGTATGGCTTTCCCTAATTTTATCTAATAATATGGAGAAAGGGGATGAAAAAAAAAAAGAGAGAAAGAAATATCACCACTCCTGGAGTCCAGCGATGTCTTGCAGGTCTGGTCTGATCTTTGGTGGTGGGTGCACGCCTGTGTCTTGATTATTGGTGTTTTTAATTGTCCTTTTTCGTTAATATTTGTGAGTCCTGTTTGGATTATCCCCTCCCTCTTCTTGCTTTTCGGGCTAATTAGGATGCAGGCAACATTTTGGGGGCTCCAAGGGGGTTTTGTCTGCTGTAGATAAGGGAGCGGACCTCCTCAAGTCCAGTGTCCACCTGGAGATAAAGGAATGGGCCTCCCCAAATCCAGAAACACCCCTCTTCTACAGTGTGTGTCTGGAGAGGGGGGGTTGGGGAGCTGCTGCAACTGAAGCCCCCTTATCGATCACCCCAACTGAAGTTTCTGAAGGGGGGACACTGCTCCACCCTCTTCCCTCCGAGGAGGGAGCACCGCTGCACCTTCGTGGGGCTTGTTCCCTCCTTGGAGCAGGTTGTTTTTAGGGCTAATGCATCAAACTTGCACTGTAAAACAGGTTTGTTCAAGACACCTATATAAAATCTGCAAAATAAGGTTGTTTAAGGAAAAAAAAATAAATCAGGCTGTCCTTTACAGATGGGCAGTGACTCAACAGCGAAGCTGGGGCCACCTTGGAGCCTCTTTGAAGAAGAAGAGCCGCAAAGCTGGTGAAGGGAAAGATGGAGGGAGGGACTCTTCATCGGGGGGGGGTAGTGATAGGATGAGGGGTGATGGTTTCGAACTGAAAGAGGGGAGATTGAGATGAGATATTGGGAAGAAATTCTTCACTGTGAGGGCGGTGAGACACTGGAAGAGGTTGCCCAGCGAAGCTGTGGCTGCCCCCTCCCTGGCAGTGCTCAAGGCCAGGCTGGATGGGGTTTGGAGCAACACGGTCTGGTGGAAGGTGACCCTGCCCATGGCATGGGGGTTGGTACTAGAAGGTCTTTAAAGTCCCTTCCAACCCAAACCAGTCTGTGATTTTTATAAGGGTCTGGAGCACAAGTTGTATGAGGAGCAGCTGAGGGAACTGGGGGTGTTCAGCCTGGAGAAGAGGCTGAGGGGAGACCTTATCGCTCTCTACGCCTGAGAGGAAGCTGTAGTGAGGTGGGGGCCGGTCTCTTCTCCCAAGTGCCAAGCGATAGGACAAAAGGAAGTGGCCTCAAGTTGACCCAGGGGAGGTTTAGATTGGATATTTGGAAGAATTTCTTCCCCAAAAGGGTTGTCAAGCCCTGGAACAGGCTGCCCAGGGAAGCGGTGGAGTCGCCATCCCTGGAGATGTTTAACAGCCGTGCAGATGTGGCGCTGAGGGACAGGGTTTAGTGGTGGCCTTGAGCAGGGCTGGGTTAACGGTTGGACTCGATGATCTTAAAGGTCTTTTCCAGCCTAAATGGTTCTGTGCTTTGTGTTTGGGGCTGGTGGTGGCTGTGGTGGGCTACGTGCATGAGCGGACCCTCAGAGCCTGCTCTGAAAAGATACCTGGAAAGAAAATTAGCATTTTTTAATAATTAGGCTCCAAAACCAGTAGCTTAAGCGTCCGTTTTGGCACGTAAAAAAGAGCATAAAGGGGCAAAATGTGGCTGATGGCACTGGTGCGGTGTGTTAAGGGTCTGTTGGTGAGTCTGTGGTTCGCAGCTGTGTTGAGTGGTCCTGTGAAATCGCTTTTGTTCCTGGCTTGTCGTGAGGATCGAGGGAAGATGTTGAAGTTTTTCTTTCCAGCGCTGGTTTTCCGAAACGTGGCCCGCGCGAGCCCACGCGGAGCGATCGTCCTCGAGGAAAACCAGCGCTGTGATGCTGGGGAAACTCCCGTGGGACTGGTGTTTAACAGCGAAACTCCTAGTGATTAACAACCGCCATCTTCTTCTCCTTAGGTCTCATAAACGACCATAAAAACACGCACGGGGACGCGCCGCGGCCGCTGCCAGCCGTGCCGCCGAGATGGACCAATCCCCCCCGGCCTGCCTTCAGTGGGAGGGGGACGTTTTCAGCCCGGTACCCCCAACAGGCTCCCAGGGATTTCCAGCAGCGCCAGGGCCACTCCTGGAGGAAAAAATACTCCCTCGTCAACCGCCCGCCGGGATCAGCGTGTGATGGCGGAAGCGCCGGCGGATCTCAAGCTTTTGGAAGCCGTGGGGACAACCAGGCCCCTGAGCCACCAGAATCGTCCCCAGAGAGACATGTGGACTTGACCACAGATGGTAATATCGTTGTGGGGATCCAGCTGCCACAGAGGGCTGGCCCGTTTGTAGACACGAAAGATTTTGCCGCCGTGGGTTCTTACTGTGAGTTTTCTGGGCTGAAAACGGTGGTCGTTGCTCCAGGTGACAGTGGAAATGCGCCGAAAGCCCTGCCCGCCGGCCAAAGCGTGGAGAGAAGACCCTCGCTCTCCATTTCGTTTAGTTCCTCTCACCGCTTCGTGAGCTCAGCCTACGGGAGCGCGGCGGAGAAGCCTCGAACGGTGCGTCTTGCCGGTGACGCGGCCGGGAGCTTCCCTACCTCCTGTAGAAGCACCAGCGAAAGCGCCGTGACGCTGAAGTCGGAACCTTTGGCGTCGCCGGATCGTGAGCCGGCTCAGCACTCGGTACGGAGGAAGGCAGAACCACCAGCTCCGGGACAGTCTGGTTGTGAGCAGCTCGGGGAGGCTTTCAGAGAGCCGAAGCTCCTTGGGAAGGGTGAGACAGGCTCTGGATCCACTCAGGCTGCGGCTTCGGTGATTGGGGTGACGCCGGTGAAGAGCAGGTTTTCGGTAGTCCCCAAAGCTGGCGGTCTCCAAAGAGCTGCCTCCACATCCATCTCCAGCAAAGCTCCGAAGTTCAGGAAAACGAATTACACGTGGATCGCAAGCCCTGGTAGATGCTCTCGTCCTGTGAAGAGATGGGTCAGCCCTAGAGCTTCTGAAAGTGCCAAGAAGGTGGCCGGTGGAGGGGACAGAGGTGCTAAACTGTCACCAAAAGCAGACTTGGGAGCAAAACTGAAGAAATCAGGACTGCAGGCCAAACTGGGCGTTTCTCCCAGTAAGTATAAGTGGAAAGCCTCCAGCCTCCAGACCTCACCCTCCACCTCCAAGTCAGCGTTCAGGTGGCGATGCGAGGATCAGAAAAAACCGCCGGCCCCCAACCTCCCTCGAGCCGGCGCCGCCCCACCGCCTCCGTCCGTTGGTCTCGGCGGGGTGAAGTCGTCCTTCGGCGACGCCGCGTTGTCCAGCTATAAAGTGAAGAGCCGGACAAAAATCATCAAGAGAAAAGGCAACGCGGGGTAAGTCGCTGGTCATCGTCAGAGCGGTGGTGTTGCGCTTGTATTGCGTGTCCCTTGGCTTCATGTACCTTGTGGCTGTGAGATTCCAACGAGGGCTGTTGTATCCTGGAGGGCTGTTGTATCCTGGAGGGCTGTTGTATCCTGGAGGGCTGTTGTATCCTGGAGGGCTGTTGTATCCTGGAGGGCTGTTGTATCCTGGAGGGCTGTTGTATCCTGGAGGGCTGTTGTATCCTGGAGGGCTGTTGTATCCTGGAGGGCTGTTGTGAAAACGGGGAAATCAATCCGGTCTTGTGTGGCCAGCACTGAATATGTGACAGACACAAATCGGGAGACAAATAGTAATTGTTTTATTTACAGCAACATTTGCAGGTTCTTTTGGATTGCTGGGGATAAATTAAAAGCTACAGATATAACACAAGGTTTATCACTAATATAACAACAACAACATGCACCATACGCACACGTACACACCAACAACAATAACAACTTGCCCGCTGTAGGCCTGGCTGCTTGGCAGATAGACAAGCCTGTCGAACAGGGATACAGTGGGACGAGAGACAGTAAAGTCACGACAAACAAGAACCAAGGATACACTCAGGGAAGCACAGAAATGCACCTGAGGGGAAAAGGTGAAATACACCCGGGGAGGAAAAGTTTATCAGCGTTAGCTGAGGTCAATAATCTGACCCAGACGGCGTCCCAAGTTGGGGGGGATGGAGAAGGAGCGAATTCGTCAATCCATCCAGTTGTCGGTATGGTTCTGAGTTGATCCTGTCCCGATTTTTGGGCCGAAATTGGGGTGATATTTATACTTGAATTTTTACATGACTTCACTAGGGTATACGTGCGGGTGGGGATGACTCCAGACAATCTTCATCGCTTATGTTAATGCCACAAAGTCCGTTCATGGGTGGAGGTAGTGGCTCCTTTTTCTTTAGGACAAAGGGAATGGCTTATGTTAATGCCACGAAGTCTGTTAATTCACACCTGCATGGGGGGAGGTAGTGGCTCTTTTTGTTTGGGGCAAAGAGAATGGGGGACTGGGACCACATCTCACACTCCTTTGGGCATCCATCTAACACCAGATCTCGATCTAGGGACGGTTGCCCCCTGCCCAGTGCTTGCCACTTCGCCCAGTGCTGAATTCCATGCTTCCAGGTGTGCAGCTACGTGGTGTACATGACTTGGACTTTGGGATTTAACTTTGCGCTCTCTCTACAAGGCTATATTTGCCTTTCTTTTTCCAAGTGCTTTAACTTCATTGTGTCTGGAGGCATCCCGCTTTCCAGGGTTGCAAGGTCTCAACTTGGAATTGTTGTTGCAGTCTGTGTAACGCTGACTTTAACCTTTCCAACAGAGCGGGGACTTTAACTTTGACCTTCAGAACCTCAGAGCAGGGTTTTCTTCTCGTCTCCCATCCCTGTTCTGCGAAGGCAGCGCTTAGGAGGCTCCTCCCTCACCTGAATAAAGGACTAATATTCGAAGGGAAGGAAATAGCCTGGATTTATTTTCAAACTCCCACCACCTTGTTGCGTTGGGGGCTGGAGAAGGGAGGAGAAGTGGCGTTGAGTCGCTGTTACCGTGTGTGGCATGTCCCCATGAAGCATTGTGGAGAGCCTGGGATGGAGCAGGGGTGGGAGGTGAGCTCTGCAAGCCGGGAAGAAGCCCTCTCCATCATGTTCTGCTGATGCTTCCCTCCCTTGGGTGCCATCCTTTTGTGCCGTTCACCGCTGTAACCCAAAGCGTCCTCCCTGGAGGCTCTCGCTGTTCCTTCTCCTGTTGGGAGGACGCGCTGTGCCAGAGCAGCAGATACTCCTGGGGTCTTGTGGAGCAAATTCTCCCCCCCCGACTGTGCCTGATAGGGACAGAGAACAATGGGAAGGTTATAAACGAAGCTTGGTGGAAGGAAAAGGCGTGTGTGGGCCGAGTTATCTGCAAAAGGGATTTACACCGAGCTGGGAGCTGAGGGGAAACAGATAAGAGGTTGGGACCAAACTCTCTGAAATCCAGTGTCTCGTGGAAGTGCTGCGAGGGCTTCGTTATGTTGGGCTCCTGGTGGGGAAGCTGTTTGGTGCCGCTTTTCTCAGCAGAGCTGGATGCAAGCCTGGCCTGTGCCGCTGGGAAGGGAGAAGCGGGTTGGGGTGAGGGTTGGTGGCAGAGCTGTGTCACCTCTGCCACTGAACTCGGAGAATACCCTCAGCGTAGTGGGCGCGTGGTTTGGCTCCTTCCTTGCTGCAGGAGCCTGAGCTCTTGAAAATTGAGGGCTGTGGCCTAAATGACTCTTCGAAGCGACACCATGAGCTGGTAACGTGGCACTGGTTGAGGATCTGGGGCCTCGATTCTCGCTTCTGTTTTCCCAGATCCTCTGCTCGCTGCTTCGCCGCAGGTTTCCATCCTTGCCTTGCCCTCCTGGTTTGCTGGGGAGTGTGTCTGTGGGTGGATCGTGCTGGGAGGGTCGTCCTGGAGCGACGTGCCTGGAGAAGCTGGGATTGTTTTGGATGTTTTGGTAGTCAGGGAGATGAGACATCCCCCTCATCCCGCTAAAGGCCAGTGGGACTAGGGAAGGGACTGTCACCCTCAACTTGGCACTGCTGAGGCCTCACCTTGAGTACTGGGTGCAGCTTTAGGCCCCTCACTCCAAGGCAGACATTGAGGCTCTGGTGTGTGTCCAGAGAAGGGCAACGAAGCTGGGGAAGGATCTGGAGCACAAGTTGTATGAGGAGCAGCTGAGGGAACTGGGGTGGTTTAGCCTCGAGAAGAGGAGGCTGAGGGGAGACCTTATCGCTCTCTACGGCTGAAAGGAGGTTGTAGTGAGGTGGGGGTTGGTCTCTTCTCCCAACTACCAAGCAATAGGACAAGAGGAAATGGCCTCAAGTTGCACCAGGGCAGGTTTAGGTTGGACATTAGGAAGAATTTCTTCCCCAAAAGGGTTGTCAAACCCTGGAACAGGCTGCCCAGGGAAGCGGTGGAGTTGCCATCCCTGGAGATGTTTAACAGCCGTGTAGACGTGGCGCTGAGGGACATGGTTTAGTGGTGGCCTTGAGCAGGGCTGGGTTAACGGTTGGACTCGATGATCTTAAAGGTCTTTTCCAGCCTAAATGGTTCTGTCCTCTCCCCGGTATCTGTTGAGCAGAAAGCAGAAGGGAATGAGTAGAGTTAGGCTGTCAAATACCTCCTCCTCCATCTGTGCTTTACCAGAAATTCGTCACCCTTGCCTATTTTCTTGCAATTTTCTGTTCAGTGCTTTGTATCACCCTTGGGTGGGGGAGCAATGTGGAGCTTGGTGACCCAGCTTCTCTTCTCAGCTCTGGGCAAGGGGATCAAGTGCGTCTTGGTCACCTCTCTCCTCTAACTGTGCGGTGTTTCCCTTCCCAGTTCCCTGACAGATAAGAAGAACAACTCCTCGCCTACCACGCCTCTGAAAAGCCACTTCCACCTCAAGAAGAAAAACTCCCTGCGGGGGAAACCTTCTGTGACGCTGAAACGCTCCTCGCCCAAGGGCCTGGTGCAGATCACCAAGCACAGGCTCTGCAGGCTGCCGGCCACCAGGACGCAGGTCTCCACCAAGGAAGGTAGGAACAGTCATCCCAAGGGGTGACGGTGCTTGCTTTCTCTGTGCCGCTGGCAAAGTGGTTCCAAGGGAGGTTCTTCAGCTTGGAAATGGGTTACCAGGTGCTCCAGGAGGTGAATCTGCTGTTGTTGGTCCTGAAACAAACATTGAGGAGCAGAAGTTTGGTTGGAGTAAGACTTCTGCCTTCCCCCAGAGCTGTCTGGTGTGTTGACATCTCCAGACGAGGCCGTTTTAAAGCTGCTTCTTCCTTTTGATGGGGTTTTGCTGGGCTTGCAGGCATCAAAGAGGAAGGTGCTCAGGGGAGGAAGGGGATGGCAGAGGCAGCACTACATCTGTAAGACTCATCTCTCCTTTTGCACGAGGCAAAAGCTTGTGTGTGTCACGAGATGCCCTCCTCTAGCAACTACAGACCTACCTAATGTATCCCAGTGCCACGTCTGTGGGTGTCTGGGTTTTGTATGTTAATTTGCTTAAAATAGCAATAATTAGAGGAATACTTCGTTTTGTTCGTTGTGTTTGCCTCCACATCCTGCTGCTTTGGGTCAGAGCAGAAAGCAGCTGCTTGGGGCTGGGAGAGCCACCCCTCCGCGTGCGTGAGGTGCTGCTGGGATGTTTCTGGCTCAAAGTCCGGCTCTGCCCTTCGGTGGGGATGTGGTCACAGATGAGCGGCTTTGCTCCCCTGAGGTTCAGCTTTCTCAAGCGGATCGGCGGTGCCGTTTTGGCGGGGTGCCTGCGCTGTGCTCCTTCCCGGCACGGCAGGGGGGGCCGGTGACGCAGCGGTGGGGAGGGCTGGTGGGGCCACGGTGTAGCTGTGATCTGCCTCCCAAAGTAAAGCTGTTGAGCCTCTGTTTTGAGGAAGACAAATTCTGTGGTTTCCTGCTCGGTGTGTTTACACGTGTGGTTATAATCCGGGTTCAAATAGCTGCGCTGAGGTGCTGCTGCGCTGAGGTGCTGCTGCCTTTTGACGGATGAAAAGATAAGACCGAGGGCTTGCGGTTCAGGAAAGGGAAAAGCTTTTTGTGGGAGGAGAAGAAAAGATTTTTCTCTTCGTGTGTGTGTGTGTTTGAAGAGGGGTTTGGAGGAATGGGGAGGGGGCGACGCTGGGAGGAGAGTGTTGGATGTGGTGCTTTAGGAGGTGGGCAGGGAGACTTATGGGAGGGGCAGGGCAGGGAGAAGATGGGCATTTGTGCAGTTGTGTTGGTGGTCCAGCTTTCAAGCAGTTCACCAGGCTTTGGGGCTGAGTCTTGCTCCATTGAAGGATGTCAGGAAACCCTTTGGTGTCTGGAGAGGTGTGAAGGCTGCAGCAGCAGGTACAGTTGGAGGTCTCGGTCGTAACTCACGCCGTGGTGGCTCTTCTGGGATCTCTGAAACCAGAAGCACGTGGCCAGATCCAGCGGTGATGGCGCTGTGGGCACAACAAGGCTTTTCTTCCTGGGGTGATGGTGATGGGTGGGGTGGGGAACGCAGCCCTTCAGCCTCCCAGGAACTGTCCACTGCTTGTTCTGGGGTGAATTTAGGACTCACAAACTGCTTGGTGGGGACCTTTCTCCAGTGTGGCATGTCCAGTACGAGTCACTGAATAAATTTTTGTCCTGTAAAGCTCCTTTTTAAACAACTTGCTGTGCTTGCCGAGAGTCTGACACGAGCAGCTCTGCTGAGATCCAGAGCAATTCGGGGTTGCGACAGCATTTTAAGTATGAGGAAATTGAGACACTGCTGATGACAGGGCTCCAGGTGATCCAGGACCAGATCCTTGTTCTCCACGTAGCTTCATGTTTGAGCAGAGCTTTTGCCGTCGTTTGCTCAGCTGCCTGTGTCATCGAGGAGGTCACAGCACTGAAGCTGCTGCCTTGGGAAGGCTCCCTCATGCCCAGTGAAGCTCACTTGCTTTGGCCAACATCTCTTCTTTTTTAGAAGCTGTCAGTAAAAATGTGTGTGTGACCAAATGAAGCTTCACATAGGTGAAGAATGTACAAAATGGATCAAAATCTTCTTCCTTCCCCTCCCAGGGAGCGTGGCTGGCAGCTGCCAAAAGCCTGTGTCTTTTGGGAATGTATTCTGAATGCTAGGTAACGTTCCCATACCGATTTTTTTGATTTTCAGCTGCATAGGGCTGAAAATACGCAGCTAGAGCAGAATTGTGGTTGTGCTCCTGGGTTTGTTCAAAGTAAAGTCGGTAAATAAAGAAGTTTAGAGGTGAAAAAAGAAGGAATATAGGTCTGGAAGTGACGTTGGGAGAGCGTGGAGTTCATTCCTCTGTCCAAAAGTGGATCAAATTACCCAACCATTCCTGATAGATCCTAGGGAAGCCTAGCACAGACAAAACCCTGGTGTAGAAGAGTTGTGAGTTGGCTGCATTGAAGTGACTTAGGCTATTTTCCAGCTTGGATCTGTGCACTTCCCAGCCTTAGCTCAGAGATGGGGAAACTACTACTTTAATAAAACTTGGTGGCTCTTATGCTTTGCAACCTGCAGTACCTGCTGTAAAAAACCCAAAAGTGTCTTCATTTGGTTCCTAAAATGACTAAAAGCAAAAGGAAACATCCTGCCTGCTTTTTCCTGTGTGTAGATGTGTGTGTACACATGTCAGACTACTCTTCCTCACTTCATAAATGCCACAAATCCTTCTTTTCCCTGTGCTTCACTGCCCTAGTGGGAGCACAGATGCTGATGCCTTAGATGATGAATTACAAGGTGCTTCCCCACCATGATTATGAAATGGCTTCTGAATTTCTTTCTTGCAGTGGAGAGGAGTTATACTCTGGTAGATGAGCCATTATTTGGACTGGAAAATGGACTGGCAAGGGGCACTGGGATCCCTTCAAGCTCTGGAAGGACTCCTTAGGCCTCCCAGGGAGGAGGGTACAAGGTTGTTTCTGCTGTGTTTGCTGCTGCAGCCTCTCTGCAGAGCTGAATTAAACACATCTTTCTGCTAGGAGGAGTTTGGGCAGTGGAGATCCCTCGCTGAGTGTATTTTCTGGTGACGTGGTGACCATCAGAACTTGGCTGCGTGTCCTCTTGCCGGAGAGGTTCTCTCAAGACGCGACGCAACGGTGGAAGTTTGACAGTTCTTGTCATCTTTACCGTGCTCACAGGCTTTCCCCTCGCTGCTGGGACATCAAGTGCCAAATGCTTGAGGTAAATGGTTGCTGATCACCCAACCCCTGTCGTCCCATCATCTCCGTGGATCCAGAAGGTCTTGATTTGCTCCTTTCTGTGCCGTTGGCAGCTCTGCGAGGCGGCTGCTGAGCGACACACGGCTGCTTTGCTTCTCCCCGGAGCAGAGCGATTCTGCCAGAGCCTTGACCGCTTTAAAATCGCCGGATGGATTTTTGGCAGGGTTGGTGTTGCTTGCTGGGCACCCGGTGATGGCTGAGGACTAGCAAGGTGCCTGCCCCGCACCTTCCTGCTTTTACCTTCCTCTTGGCAGCAGCGGCCTTGCCTGCAGCGTGGAGGCCGAGTAGGCCTTGACACCCTTCGTGCCTACCTTGGTAATTAGCCCGTGGATTTGGTTCCTTTGATTAGAATTGAGTTTGTAGGGTGGGATCCTTTATACCTTCAGGCTTTTCTTTGAGAAGGTTCAATCCTCAGCGGTGTGTTTGCAGCTCAATGTGTTGAACTATTCTTATGCTCTGGGTTTCTACAGCTGTTGAATTATTGCTGGACTGTTCCTCCCTGTGCTGGGACTCTGCCCAGGGAGACACTTATGGTCTAGTACAAAAAGATTGTTAGATGCTGGATGGGGTGGGGACATTTTCAAGGTGACAGCACTTGGAGCAGCTCAGACCTTGCTTGCATTTGGTCCCTCTAAACGTATAATTATATATGTAGTGGTAGGTGTCTTCTGGTTTCACAGCGGTCCTGTAGCAAGCTGGGAAGAAGTGAAGGCTCGTGGGTTCAATTCCTGGCTCTTGGGTTATCAGAGAGGTTTTGGGAGGGTGGTTTTTATTTGACCCAGCGCCTGTGTCGGGGCTGAGGACGGAGGGGCGGCTGAGGAGCAGCGTGGGTGCAAAAAGCTGGGTCAGCCCCTTCCTTCCCCGCCAACGCGGGCGGCATGGTGACACGGCGTGGCTGTTCCCTTGTTTGACTTGTTAAACAGGCTTTTGGCCTGTGGGACATGAGCTGGGTCTCTTGTTTGGCCTGTTAAACAGGCTTTTGGCCTGTGGGACATGAGTTGGGGCACCACACGTCCACAGGAGCCACTCAAGCGCTTGACCAAAGCAGAGAGGAATAGAAAATGGGCTGTTGCTCAGCGCGGCCAAATTCATGTTGATAAAACAACCTTTAGGTGTTGGATTTCTTGATCTCTTAGTACTTAATGTGCCATTAATATTAGAGTTCCTTTTTTTTTTTTTTTTTTTCCTCCTTTACCTTCTCAGGCTCTTTTTGGAGGGGAGGAGAACTTGGAGATAATTGCTTTGCTGGGAGTTGTGACTCCACTCAGGTAGCTTTGGGCACGGGCGTGAGCCTGATGAAGCCACAGACCTTCCCCTTCTCTGAACTGGCTTCACGACTTCTGCTTCGTTCGGCACCTGCCTGTTTCAGGCCTCCTCTACACCTTTATCTATAGAAGTGGCAGATCAGGTTGTCTTGCTCGCCTCTGGTGTGGGCGAGTCGGTTTGGATCTGAATTGGAGATCTGGTAGGAGGGGGGTAAAAGGCAGCGGTTGCTTCTCTCCTCATCCAGGGAAAAGCTTGAGGACCAACAAGGATCATCCAGCTGCTGAATACGCTCCTCAGGCCACTGTAGTGCGTAGAAATAATCCAGCCTGTCTGAATGCAAGCTGAAGTTAATGGTGATTTCTAGTTTTTCCTTCAAACATAGATTGCAAGTGCTCGCCCAGCTTGAACTTTTAATTCCCCTCTTAACTGGGAGGGAATTGCACTGGGGACATTGCCGGGCTCCGCCCTCGTACTGCAGTCCCTTTTTGGATGCAAGAAGCAAGGCCAGCCGGTGATGAAGATGTGGGTATGATTTTCATGGATGTCAATTCTCCCAACCATCTCTCTTTTTTTCTTGAGCATCTGAACCGAAGGATTTGATTTGGAGAATAAATACGAGGCTCTGCTCCGTCATTTGCAGAGAAACTTTCCTGCCGGTAACGCTGTGTTGTAATTATGTTGTTGAAATGGCAAATGTCTGTCCTGAATTTGCTTTCTGTTGCGTGTTTGTTGCAGCAAATGGCCGATAGAATCAAATTGTGGTGTGTATGTTGGGACAACACTTGTTTTTTTTGGCCGTGGGCTGTCTGATTAGCTTGGGCAGCCTTTATCCCCCTTCCCCTAAACTGAAGCTAGGGTTAATCCCGAAAGCGCAGGCCCTTGATCTTTTTAGCACCGATTTTAAGGCAAAATACCAACTTCTAAGGGAGGTTTGACTCCTCCAGATGCGGTGGCAGAGGGATGTGCCAGCTCCTCCTCTACTAAAAGTCCTGTGCCAGCAGCGCGGATGCGGGA
The DNA here is from genome assembly GCF_034619465.1 of Leptosomus discolor. Taxonomy (NCBI): domain Eukaryota; kingdom Metazoa; phylum Chordata; class Aves; order Leptosomiformes; family Leptosomidae; genus Leptosomus; species Leptosomus discolor. Next base: position 70,656,499 of record NC_141395.1, read on the forward strand.
ATCCCCCTCCCCTCATTCCCACCAGTGTTTTACTCCCGGCTCTAGCTGGTTTTTATTGGTAGTCTTGCAGGATGAGGCCCTGTCTTAACTCTTTGTTTTTTGATGAAAGACAGGGGAGTCCTTGCAGCGTGAACCTTGCCTCACCCCTGCAAAACCAAAAAATCAACGCTGTTGCCCTCGGTGGCTGCCACAACTCTTGTGCGACGCCGCTGCGCTGGTAAGTGTTCACCCTGCTCGGGCATTCAGCGTGACGGCGCTGTCGTTTCTTATTCTCCTGGCTTTTTCTCGAGGGAAAACTAGAAGGAAGTGCTTAAAATGAAGATATTTTCGATTTCTTTTAACGTCAAAGAGGTGGCAGCTCTATGGCCGGGGAGCCACGCCGTGTGTGTTTGCTGCGTGTCCGGGAGCGACGGCTGTGCGATGCGCTTGGGTTAAGGAGGAGAATTGGGGATTTTGGGGAGTCTCTCATGCCGCCCTTCCTTCCCCATAGCCCTGCAGAGGGCACTCGTGCCCCTTGCATCTCCCCAGTCCACCTTTTTCTGGTTATTGATGGCCTAATTTCGTCTTTATGTGAAAGAAAGCAGATATCAAGTAATTTGCAGCAATAACCTGCTAATGCTGGGCCAGTATCAAAACTCCCATGTTCATTTCAAGTGGCAGATAAAACACTAATATATAATTATCCTTGCAAATTGGATTGTTTTAAATAACCAAAAGGCTATGGCCAGGAGAAAACTATCCCATTTCCCTTGAGTTACTATTGCAGTGTAATTGCTGCGTTCAATCAATTTCCTTGGCATTAGAAATTCCATCACAATCAACATTAAGCTTTATTCATTGTGATGGCTAAGAGCCGGGCCATTTCTCCTCTTTTCCTTAACTGGCAAAATTAATCAGGGAAAAGATTTTAAACATTTACCCGTGCGAAAGAGGTCAGCTCTGCCACTATATTGCTCAGCAGATAAGGGGGCTAATAAAAAGAAAATTGAATTACTAATGATCGCCAGGAACAGAGTATATAAAACCTGGCAATCGCCCGGTTCAGGAAAAAGGAGAATCAATTTTCTTCGGACAAGGTGCGCTCGTTTTTTATTTTGGCGCATATTATCAGCAATTTAATTTGAAAGCGCATAAACAGGAGGAAACAGTTAGAAAATAATGAGCCCGAAGGTGTAAAATGCTGCAGGATATATGCTGTACACAATTTATTTGGCACAACAGATAATCACTTTAATTGAATTCAAAACTGCATTGTTCAGCAGGCAGCGCGGGCTGCCCGCCTCGCCCGGGGGGATTGCAGAATATTACAGAGATGCCGGCGAGAGGCTCTTTGGTGTCTTTTTTCCCCTCTGTAATGTCCCCTTCCAGGCAGGACTTCTCAGCCGTGTGCCCGGGATTGCTTCGGCACAGTCACAGCTGGCTGAAAGCAGAAGATGGAGAAAGCGAGAGGCAGGTTTCCCCAGGCACCCTTCCTTCTTGTGTATATTTATTTCTTAAATAATTTTGGTGCTGGGGTTGATGGTTTGGGGCGAGAGCGTCGCGTAACCGTGGCGGAAAGCGGCCGTGTCGTCTTCTGAACTTATGGCTGCGCTGAGCCTCCGGAGTGAGGAGCCTCCCTGCCTCCTCCTGCTCGTAGCGATCTCCCACTCTGCGTCTTCATCTGGTTTTTAGCTTCTGGATTATGCCCGGGGGAGAGGTGGGTGGTGAGAGGAATCCTTCGGCCGCCACAGGTCAGCGCGAGGGTTGTCTCTCCGGCTGCACCGCGGTGGTCCAGCCTTTAATTTCTGGTCTTTGGGTTCAAGGAGCGGAGTGGACGCGTGCTGGGGTGGGAATAATACCGTTCCTCAGTGTTTTGCCTGTTTCGGGGCGGTTTGTGGGCAGGAACGAGCCAACAGGGGTTTGATGAGGTGGCGCAGGAGGGGTTGTGTTACCATCTTCACCATAGGTGGAAGCCAAATCGGTGGGGAACCACAGCCCTGCAAATCCGTGGGCAGAGAGAGTTCATTTTGAGCCTAGCCTTTGTTGCATCCGCCACACGCACAGCTCAGAGACTCGTTTTCGTGGTTTCCCCCTTTAAAATACTCCTTTCCTCCTCATCTTTGTCTTTCTCGTGCTCCAGGTTGAGATAAGACAGCGGTTGGCGTCACGGTTTTCCTGCTTGTCCTCTGTTGCCACCACCAGCATTGAAGCTGGCTTCTGCCAACGTGCCGAATAGAAGGAAATCCTGTTTCTGTTTCCTTCTTTCCAGCGAGAAATTCCGTCAGGATTTGTAAGACCCGCTTCTGCCGTCTGCAGAAGAGTTTCTACAACTTTTTAAATTCCAGTTGCCTTCCAGAAAAATTCCCTAAACCCTAATTTCTCTCTCGGCTCGCTCGCTAACGGCGAGCCGCCTGTGGCACGAGGGCGAGGGGGCGCTTGCTCGGGCAAAGGGCTGGTGGCAGAAGTGGAAGGAGCTGCTTCGCGTTCCTCGTGCCCAGGCGAGCGCAGAAAGTCAACGGGGCGTAAATGGTGAGGAGTAAGTTATGGCTGGCATCCGAATGCTCAGCTGCTGTTAATTTTATGGACGCTGGGTGTTTGTATCTCTCTGGCAGCTTTGGCAACCTCACCGATGGATTTTATACCCTCTTCTGTGTGTTTTTTTTTTTTTAATTCTAAAGCAAAAGCCAATCAGTAAATATTTCTAACGGGAAGATTCTTGTTTGGGGCGCTGTGGTTTGGGGTTTCTTTTTAAGCTTTGTTTTATTTCTATTTCTTTTCAGTCGATTGCACAAGGTGTTGCTGCTGTTTGGGAGGTGGCAGCTCGGAGCACGTTGACAGCAGTTAAGCTGGTGCGACGTCTCGTGATGTTTTTGCGAGTCCCTGCCCTCAAGGAAGCCCTTGTTGGGTGCAGCTTGGGACCCCTCTGAGCTCGTCGTGTCTTTTCTTCTCTGCTCCATCATTAGCCTCGTTTTTCTGAGCAGGTCCTTCCTTCCTTATCCGAACCCGGTTCGCTGCTCGAGGCGTGCAAGGCTCATGTCATGACGCCGTCCTACGGAGGTTTGACCTTGCCCGTAAATCATTCTGTTGTCGGGTTTCTCTTCTGGCTTGTCCTTGGGAGCCCAGGGGTGGAGTGTGGCTGGCGAAGTGGCCGCTCGCTCCTTCGCAGTAAGCGGGGGAAAAGTTCACATACTTGGCTTTTTGCCGCCACCGGTTACGTCAGCGTTCGTAAGTAACAGTTTTGGGTTTCTGCCTTTACTTGGCCTTTACAGGTGACTTGTCCCAAGCTGCCAGAGGAGCTGCAGGCAGCCAGGATTCTGTTTTCAGAGCCCTCTTTTAAAAATAACTGCCTGCTTTGAGCGAGGGAAGTCAGCCTTGCTAAGCGAGGAGGTGTCACCACGTCACTAGCCTTCTCAGTGCTGGGTTCGGGGGTCGGGTAAAATAACGACAGCGATAGGGAGAGCGCTGAAAAAGTGTCAGAGGTGAGATCTGAAGGCGACAGGGTGACGAAGATGAGCGCAAGCGGCTGGACCTCTGCCAGGGTGAAGGTGTGGACCAAGCGAGGAGGGTCTGGGGAGCAGCAGGCGATGGTGTGTGAAACCACTCCGCTCTTTGCGTAGGGTTGCTTTAAATTATTCTTCGTTTCTGTGCCCGCTCTGTCTCCCTTTTTCCTCCAGAATTCAAACTCCACGCTCAATTTCATGTTGAAAATCGCCTTTCAAAACCTGTCTCCCCTATTTCAGAGACTCTCCTGGACCCGTGCGCAGTGCCAGCTACTGTTTGAGTGTGAAATTCTGTTCGTAGCAGGCAGTTCCTTGGGGAATAGTTTATTTATAGACTAATAGGAAAAATATTTGGCTTCGGGGATGCACGACATCCTTTCGTTGGCTCTGACCCTTGATATTTTCAAGTCCATGGGGGGTTTTTCTAAGAATTCAAACTTTTCAGGGATGGCGCTGTGCAGAACAAAAATAGGAAGGAAAAAAAAAAAAGGGGGGGGAAAAATAGAAACCAGAGCAGTAGGTCTTAGCACAGCTTCTCCGCAGCCTTGCGTCATGCCGCTGCTTGGACAGTGCCTGTAACCTGTTACTCCTCAGATCAGGGTGGCACGGTGTAATTTCAGTGCTTTCTTGTTGAATTCTGGATGTTTCTCCTTGCTGTTATTTTTACAGCAAAGCTGGAAGGGCAGCGAGTTGTTAAAAATTTTTGAGTCTGTGTTTAGAGCTTGTGCTGCTGAAGGGTAGAGGCCGGACGCTGTTGTGCTGTCTACGAACACGTAGCGTGTGGTTTCTGTGCTGTTTGGGATTTTTTTTTTGTTTGGGGGTGGCTGAATGCTGCAAACTTTGTGATTTTTTGGGGGGCTGGGTTAGTGCCTCGCTTGTCGCGAGCGAGCGCGAAGGACTCTGCCTTCGTGTGGATGCTCAGGCTGCATTGTGAAGCTTTTAGAAGTGTTTTCAGCCCGGCTGGCTCTGAATTGTGCTGAATTTCAGTGCCGTTGCCTCTTGTCCCCTTGCTTGTCTTTTCTTAGGCTCTTAAACTAAAAATAAGAAAAATAAAATTGGGCATTTAAGGCACTTAAAAGAAATATGAATGCCTTTATAACCTGAAGCTTGACAAAGAGTCTCTTTTTTCCTTTTTTATTTCCTCCTTTTGCCGTTTTCTTTCACCTAATACACACACTGAAGGTATCCCCGGCACGGCCATGGTTGAAATCGCCGATATTTCCCGTGCTGTGAACTGACGCCGGGGCGGATGATCGGTGCATCCTCTGCAGCGCTGTCAGGTCTCCCCAAATCCCACCCTGGCAGATGGCTTGACTCCCTGTAAAACCTGGGTAGGTTTCTCTGTTCTGCTTTCTGCTTCCCATTCTTCTCCAAATCCCTGTTTAAAAGTTGGGGGGGGGTTGTGTTTTGTTTTGGTTTTCTTTTAAAAAATTTTCTTTTGCAAACACTTCCCATTTGGTTTTCCTGGTAACGACTCACGAGCTTCATATGGCGATTCCTCTCTGTTGGTGCTGAGCTGAGTTAGAAGCCGTTCATTCGAGGACTTGCCTGTTCCCTTTGTGTGCTCTACAGCGCAGTATAAATCAGTAATGCCCCTCAGGATACGTAACAGATGCACAAGTGCACCTGGGGTAAGTGTTTTGTGGACTCGACAACCTCTCACGAGTCCTACAAAACTGTGCTGTTGCAGCAGCTTTTGCGGTTGCGAGTTTCAGGGATGGGGGAAACGCATTTGCAGCAGTTGTCAATGGGAATTTTTGCTTTTGCCCCCAGGAAACTGGTGTTCGAGGAATGTTTCGTCCTCCCTGATGCTTCTGGATAATCCACACGCGTGCATTTTGGCAGACGTCCCTTTTGGATCGTGCTCGGGGTTGTTTTGAACAGTATCGAGGAGAGGGGGGTTGTGTGGGTGTACCGAACTGTGGGTCCGGATGGGTTCTCAAAACTGATCCCACTTGTTGTTAGCCCTTAAGCCTGCCCTCGGGGGCTCTCTGGTGGAAAAGGGCACGAGCATAGTTGGAGCCTTAGCGTGGGCTGTTAACTCCTGTGTCAGTCGCGACGGTGAAGCTTGTTCTGTTGCTGGCTGCCCTGATAAATGTCCTGGGACACCTTGTCCTTGGGTGGGATGGAGAGAGCCTGGGCAAGTGTGAGTCTGTGGGTGGGATGTGCCATACAAGTTCGTTTTTTCCTTGAAGAACCTTCCCAAAAATGTGTCTTGTGAGGTCTCTGCAGTAAAACACACAAGCTGTATTGTGCATTTTGGCACCTCACTTGTAGCCTGGGTAAAAAAAAAAAAGCAAAGAGCTCCCCTGAAAAAAATAAAATTAGTAACTGCTGAGGTTATAGAAAGGTGATGTAATGAATGGCTTCTGGTTGTAGGAGAGAAGAACCCGCATTTTATGTAGGAGTAAGGGAAGGTCCAGGTCAGGAACCACATTGAGAAGGTCCAATGTGTCTCAGGGCAGCCTGCCTTCACTGGAAGGGCTGTAGAGCTTTGTGTGCCGCAGGATGCTCTGGTGCATCTCCTGGTAGCCTCAACTCCAGGCTTTTTGGGGTGACAAGGATGCACTTGAATCAAAGGGCCCAGATAGAACAGCTTCAGATACTGCTTTTTGAAAAAAAAAAAAGATGATGAACTCTTCTTTTGAAGAAGCTGTTTGAAGAAGAGACCAACTTCTCACCCAAGTGGTGTTTTCTCTTGGCTGGGGCACGGTGGTTGGGTTGATTGGTGTGCTTCATCTAGCGATGATGACTTTGAAATGGCTTCTATGGAAGGTGGTTGTTTGCTCGGTTATTAGGACAGCAAGGTGCTCGGTGTGGAAGTATCTATTATCAGGAGGGGATTTGATAGGGTGAAGCAGGTTCATCAGAGATACCACTCTGTGTGTCTATATCTATATGTGTGTGTATGTGTTTTTAAGATAAGATTTACTCTACTAGCTCGACATTAACTGGGGCATTTTACAGTGCTCCCCTTCTGTGAGCTTCCACGATCCATCATTTCCCTGCTAGCGTGCTGGAGCGGCTGTTAGATTTTACTACACCAAACACTGTAAAAGGGCATTAGAGCAGTTAAATCTGGAGTCTTGCTTTCATAAGGAAAAAGAAAATGCTGAATTAGGCAACGGAAAAGGCAACCGCAGCGATACTTTAATCTTGCATAAATTATCAGAAGAGTCAGAGGCTAGCAATTTTATGTATTGTTATAGCTCTGCTAATTAATTATTCCAGAATAATTGATGTTTAGAAAAACCAAAGTTTGGTCCTCTTCTGCCTTAATGGTCTATGGTCTTTACTTTCAATATGGCAGCTGCATTGTTTGGGTTTTTTTGGCAAGGCTTTAATTGTACCCCCCTATCCGTGGGGTTAATGCATTAGCTTTCCTGAATATGTACAGCCTAAACAACAACCAACCAGGGAAATACTACTCCAGGAATTATCAGTGGGTCTCATTCACAGCCTTGGCTTTGGAGCGAGATATTCCTGATGTCCAGGGAAAGCTGAGTCTCCACCGTGAGTATTTTGGAGGATGAGGTGCTCTAAAGAAGTAGGGGAATTACTTAAGAAGCTATGAAATGGTCTACAAATGGAGAGGAAATGGTCAACGTGCTGAGAAGATCTGTGCAACTGGAAGGAGTAAGTTGATTTTTTTTTTTTTTTTTAATAGATGATGAAATTATGGCCTCGTTGAAGTTGGCTGGGCTTAAAGTTTTACCTTATGCTTCATGCTTAAACCTTAACGTTTGCTCTGGCTCATGTACTGGGACTAGAGGGTGTATGTCTATAGGTATAGGTATGTAGGGAAGTGAGCAAGGGAGTTTGGTAAACTGTGTTCTGCTAACATCGCGCTGTTAATATTCTGTTAACCAGAATTCAAGACATTTATTCAATTTCTGAGTTAGGGCTCGACCTAAAGACAAATTCCACTTATGGAAAATGAAGTATAAACCTTTTAGGAAGTGGAACAGCGGGTCTTGTTGTCATGTAAATAATTTCTTGGCGGTTGGGTTGTTCTCTTAATGTCATGCTTTGTAAAGGGGAAGTAGAAAATGAGAAGACATGAAGAAGCCTCTGCCAGCTCATAAAAAAAATGCTTGGTCCTTTTAGCACGCTTGCTTGTGTGCTTAAAATAAAATCTCAGTGCTTCGTTCAGGAGGGACCCCTTTGCAGAAGGGTGCTGCTGCTGGCTGTCTCGGAGCGTTTCCCTGCCTCCTCCTCTTTTATCAGCAAGAGGAGGGAGAGAGCTGAGGGGTGCCTGGGGGGGAAAAAAAAAAAGCAGCAGATTGAAGAGGTTGATCAGGACCGTTATTGTTGAGATGTAATTAAATATTTAGTATTGAAATCATGTCTGATGTTTGCCTAATAATAGTTGTCAGGAGACTTGCTTTGGGAAGGTATGTTGAAAAAAAAAAAAGTAAGTACTTTGCTGTGTATTGGAATGTACGAGCAGTTGAGTCTGTGGCTTGTCCTGGTCCTAGTTTTGAGGCTTGGCAAGTTTCTATCAACTTTGTTCTTAGTCTTGAATATTCTCTTTGATAGAAAGAGGTTGCCTCCCTCTGAAGGGTGGAATTGCACAGAGCTGCACCTCAGCGTGTTCGTCTCTTGCTGGAGGTTCATTGTTTGCAAAGGGCTTCGCATCCCAGTGAGCTCAGCGACCTGAAATGGAGCTTAGGAAATGTCTAAAGACTGAAATCACGGTGTCCTTGGGTAGTGTGCACCTGACTCAGTGCTCTGGGAGGTTCAGTAGTGCCTTGGGGCTGTCAGACGTGCCCAAAATGTTCTCTCATTACAAATAAACCAAACTGGATTGGGCTATGTGAAGAGGAGCGAGGCCAGCAGATTGGGAGATGGTGTTAACCCTCTTTGTGGCACTAGTGGGGCTGGACTGATAAACAGGGACTGGTTTTGGGCATCCCAGTTCAAGAAGGATGCTAAGAGATGGTCCGGTGGCAGAGCATCTTGGATGACCTTGGCCATTCAACCTAAAAGAAGAGTTGAGAGCGCTGGGCTCAAGAAGCTGTGGAGCTTCTGCCTTTGGGAGTATTTCAGCTCTGGGTGGATGAAGCTGTGGCTGCCCTGATTTGGTGTTGGTGATGCTCGTGCTTTGAGCGGAGGGTTGAGCTGAAGACCTCTGGAGATCCCACCAAGATTTCAGTGATTCTATGGAAATAACTTACGTTATCTGCTGCGGTGCTGAAGTCTTCACTGTAAGCCTCAAGATCTCTATGCAGCTCGCATGGTTTCGCAGTGTTTGCGAGTGACGATACCGAACCCAGCTGACACAAACTCCTGTCTAGCTGTGAAGAGGTTATTGTCAACAAGACGGGTGCAGAACCGCCTACTCGCTTCGCAGTCGCGTCTGCAAGGACTTTGGAAACTACGGAAATCCCAGAAATGCCGTGCCAGAGCCCTTTTATTAACCTTTCCTGAAGAGAATGAAAGTCGTCCTAAGATTCTCGGCGTTAGGAGTTGCTTCTGGACCACCGTTGTGAAGAAGGGAAATGGCCTTTGCAAGTGATGATGGTACCATGTTCTCAGCTGTAAAGGTAAGGACCGAAGCAGGAGCAAATCCAACGACTATTTCACTGCTTGAGAAGACCTTTAATCCACCCAGCAGGTCTAAGTTAACCCAATGCTCCCAGACCGCAGCAAATAAAGATCTTTTATGGACTCAAATTAATCTTATATTCACAAAACGGAGTGTGCTTGCCTCGAAGTAGCCCTGCTGTGGCTAGGGCTTGCTTTATTTGGCTTGTCCTGTTCTGTGCCATTATTCATGCAGCGCCACGGCTGTAAATTACCCTTCACAGTCAGGAGAACCTGCCAACCAATTACTATAACCGATGTCCTGAAGAGCTAGTTGGTGGAAGGGGTCTAGGAAAAGACTGATGGAGAGGAAAGGATGGCTAGCGAGCGACTAGGTTGGCTCGTGAACAGGTAGGGTTTACTGTAACGTGTTTCTAAAGGTTGTAGTTGAGTGAAAAGGTTTTACAAAGAGAACCAAGGAGCATCTGTGCCTTGTAACAAGCAGCGTGTCTCCAGGCTTTGAGCTGGTGGGCCATCCCATCGCTTTGTGAATCCGTTGGCAGCGTACCTGCGCCTGGATGGTACGGCTCAGGGCAAACTTGGTCTTCACCTTGGTTGATGAAAAGTACTTAGCCGAGCGGATGATGCAAATATTCATCCCTAATGTAATTTAGAGTGCTTTTTCATGGGCCTTCGCTGCTCTGCAGTGTGCTGGTGATGTGGATGTAACCCCCCTGCGTCCTGCAGGACGGCCTTTAAGTGCGGAGAGAAACCACCCGCCGCTGCCTGCTCCAAGTCTTTCCATTTGCCCTCCTGGGAAACACAGGGAAGGGCGATGGATTCTGCGTGATTTCCCAGAGAGGTTTGTCCGTGGTTTACGTTGGAAAGGGGAAGAAGGGAAACATAATGGAGAACATGTGAAGTAAATGCATCCTGTGCCCTGGAAAGTTCTTTTTTTTTTTCTTGTTCCTGGGTCCGTGTGCCGGCACCAAAAAGCTGCTTGTTTTCCTGGATTTTGCAATACCACGTGTAACCTGCCTCCTGGTGCCAGAGTGGACTGAGGATCGCCGCAGAGCCTCAGTGAGGGTGTGGAAATACCCCTTCGTATGTGGTTCTCTGCTCTCCCTTCCCCAGCTGATGACTTGAGGCACATCCAGCCCCATCCACTGCTTCCCCAGCAGCCTCCCGCGCTGTTGCCCGTTGTTTGTAAGGAATTCTGACCTCCGAGATGCTGTTCGCGCCTCTCTGGGAGGAGGGCTGGTTCTCCCTGAACCCTGGTCCATCACGAAGCCGGGTGCGGATCCTGCCCCTTGCTGCTGCCTGTAGATGTTGCCGAGATCAGCGATTCGAAACCTGGCTCCGCGCGGACAGATTGGGCTTTTGCAGTTTCTTTACGGTGCTTGGGAAACATCTGCTTTAATTTCTCTGCTTAACCCATCCATCCCTTCCCCAGCTAATTTCAGGATTGGCAAGGATGTGCTGCAGGGGACGGGTGAGGACAGGGCAGAGCGATACGTGAACAAATACTTGAGCTGAAGGAGTTAGAAAAGCCGGGAGTACAACGCCAGTAAAATGATCTCCACTCCTGAGCAATTCCTCCCCGCCCCGTACCAGGGGGAGGCCCAGCCCCAGCGGCTCTCCCCACTGTCACCACTTTCCTTCTGGGGCTGGGCAGGGTGCGGGTGACATGCCATTGCCTGGACATCGCGTGGAGAAAGCAGCTTTGTTTAAAAACTCATCCTAAAACTTGATATCCTTGTTTATCTCTTCGCAGTCCCTGCCTGGCTCCTCTAGATAAACAGGTGCTGGCTCGTGTAATTCCCAACAGCCGCTTTGCTGCCGAAATAACGCCGAGAACGAGTTGTCTCGACATCGGGAGTTATTCCTGCCTCTCTTCAGGGTTGGAGCATCCCTACGGCACACAGGCAGGGACTCTGGAAACAGCCCCAGGACCTGGAACTGGCTCAGGGAGGCTGGGCCTGGGGGGTGTCCACGGCTGCTGCCGCACTCGAGAGCCGGCGGGGTGTTTGTTTTGGAGCGGTTTGACTTGCTCAGGCAAGCTGTCAGGCCTCTCTGAGACGGGGGAGGCGGCGTGTCAGCTGTCTAATGAGGATCAAACCTCCTGGCTGTGCTGAAAAGATCCTGTGTGCGGCTCGAAAGGGTGCTCTGCCTGACAGCCCCCAAGGCTAGTACAGGGCGGTGAAAACTCCTCTCTCTTAGTTCCAAACCTCTGCAAAATGGGTTGTTTCTAGGTGTGTGTAAGACAGCCCAGCCACTTAGACTCACTGGGAACTTCAAAACTGCCAATCTGTGACTTTATTATTTTGCTTTATTTCCTCTCGGCGTGCCCCGTGAGGATCCCTGCTGCCTCTGCATGCGAGCGGCTCGGCTTAGCGCGGTGAAGCTGCAGCACCTCTCCCGGGTGATCTCGGTGTTGCTGACGTTCCCCGAAATGAGCCGGCGGTGGGAAAGCAGCGCCCTGCTGCCGGGGCGTTTAGTGTCTTGACTTGAAGACATTCCTGAATGAAACCCTCTGAATTCCCACCTGAACGCTGTGGTAGCGACATAAAGCCCAGTAATAAAATGTAATGAAGAATACCAGCGTGAAATCAAGATGTTAAACCTCTGCTGGTGACAGGCAGTAAATCTGCAGCCTGGTGTTTCCCTTTGCTTTTTAATAGATATGAAAGCAGGCAGCTTGTTTTATGTGGTCTTGTCTCACGGGCTTTTAAGTGGAGCAGCGCTCAGTGCTGGGCGAGCAGGTCGTTTTCTGTTCCCTTCATGCTGTACCTTGCAACTTTGGTTTCCTGCTTCCATGATTTTCAGCTGAGGGACTTGGGGCTTTCAGAGAAGTCGCTTTTTGCCTCCTGCGTGTTTTAAAGGCTTCGGTGTGTGGGAGATTTCCTTGTTGCCGCGTGCGAGTGAAGCTGCAAGTTTCTTTTCAGAGCGGTGAGTGGCGTTAGATCCGCTGTGCTCTGCGTGACCCTTCACTCTCGCTCTGTCTCAAGGCCTGTGTTGAGCAGCAATGGTTGGGAAATGTGGACGTGCAACTCGATTTCTTTTTCAGAGTAGTTCAGATTTATTTTCGTTTCTTAATTTTTCCCGGACTTTTCAAACTTTCTGGTAATACGTGGTAGGAAACATGGGTTCAAATAGTTTTTCTTGGACTAGATGATCACCAGAGGTCCCTTCCAACTCCTACTGTTCTGTGATTCTTTAATACATGCTGTATCTTCGTGATTCCCAGACAGTTTTACCTTTAAACCAAAGGGACATTTTCCTCTTTATTATGTTTCCCTGAATGGATATTCAATATCGATCCGCTTTCTGTTGCGTGTCAGTCGCTGCGTGTGCCCAACGCGTTGCCGAAAGGCTGGTTTCATACTAAGTGGTGCGGGAGAGGTGCCTTTCCCACTCCATCCTCTAAAAAAAAAAAAAACCCAAAACCGGCCACCTCGTGTGTGCTGACGCTTCCTTTGTCCTGTCCTTTCTTCTCGAAGATAATTGTGTGCAACCTGGCCTGCTTGGCTGCCTAATGCTTTGCTTTTTCTCTTTTAAATATTCATGTGAGCAGAGTGGCTGGATTCCTTAATGGAGCAGCGTGGTTGTTCGAATCGAAAGCAGAAGTGGACTTGTCAATAGCTTTTAAAAACTTTTTGCTAATCCGGCTGATAGCCTGTCAGATTGCCATATTTCTGCTCTTCTAAAGCTTAAGTGATTTCTGGTGCAAGAATCGTTGCCGCTCACAAACATGGCCTTGTTGCATTGTGTTTGGAGAAGGACAGCCTCTGTGAAAGAGAGGAGACGACCTGTCCCTCACTGGACAAGGAGGTTTTCGGCTGTCGAGAGGATCGCTGACGTGCCTGAGGAGTTCTTGGTGGATTATTTTGCGTGTAAACCTCGGGCAAGAAAGTAGTCAAGGTAGTAAGGAAGCCATTCAGAGGAAGAGAGCGTCGAACGGCTATTGCGAGTGTCTGCAGCAGCGTGGCTTAATGAACCCGCGATTGAAGGGGGGAGCGAGCTCTGGGCTGTCTTGTCTTGTGTAAAACACCCTGGAGAAAAGTAACTCATCCTTCTCGGGAGAGGATTTTCCCTTTGCTTTCTCCTATCATTTCTCTGTGGGGTCTCGACGTGATGTCTGTCCCGACAGGTTGGCATTCCGGTGCTGTTTCCGTGCGGTGCAAACGAGATGCAATGTCGTTTGGGGCTTTTGGACGCTCTGGTAGCACGAGCGGTCATGTCCAGCTCTTCTTTTTCTCCATTAACAGTTCTCTGCATCTCTTTGAGGAAGCCGAGGGTCTTCTGCACCTTCGTCCCTCTTGGAAGGTAAAACCCTTCATCTTGTCCTGCTGTCGCTGGAGAATTGGCTAAAGGTTGAAGGAGCTGAGTGCTGTCCTTTCTTCTGCAGCTTCAGGGCTCGCAAAGAGTTCTCCTCTCCAGCTTGTTTAATTGGCTTCGCTCACCAGTCACCCGCACCTTGTAACGGATTTAACTCTCCTGGGTTTGTCTGGTGGGTGAGAACAGAAACGCTGTGGTGTAAAATAGTGAAAAAGGCTGGGCTGGACCTTGGACACTGTCTGGTCTCTCCCCGGCTCAAGGCACAGCCGCCCACCTACGTCCTTCCTGCCTGGTGGGCATCTCACCCTGTTTTAAAGACTTCTAGTGATGGAAGCTCCACGTCCTCTCTGGGTAACTTTGTTTCTTCTTGGGCTGTCACCGATGCTTCCCGAGCCGAGCGGAGGCGAAGGATTACGACTGGCTTTCCTCTTGACGCATCCCGCTCTGAAATTGGCCTCGGTGCGACCGCGTGACCTTGTCAGAGGGCGAGCGAATGCTGAACGACGTGGCAACAGAGGGTTTTCACTCGCTTTGTGGTTTGTTAGCAGCTTCCTACTCCGCTCTCGTGGAGAGGGAAAGCTTTTGGGAATGACTCGGCGATGGTGGTGCAAGCACTGAGGAGGCACCAGGTTTTAGATCCTCACACAGCTTCCAGAAAGTTAGAGAAAGGATGGGGAGAGGTGATGTCAGAGGGGTTAATAGGCATTAATACGAATAGGTGTTTGGTGTCTTATACTCCAGTTTACTTGTTTTCGCTTAATTTGAGCATGGCCTTCATCTGCTGCTTTGCCGCGGGCCTTCTCGGGGGGCCTCTGGGCTACAGGATTGCGGCGGTGCCAGTAGTGATTAGCGCGCGGGTGACCGGTTGTGCCTGGGGTGTCAAAGACCAAATTGATTTTTCAGCTCTGAGAGAGGATTTCTCCTACACGTGCTGGTCAGGTAATGGGAAGAGGAAACCAGCTGCAGGCTGGAGCGCTCGGGCCTGTCTCTGGGCAGACGTTAACGGCCTCTCGCTCTGCCGTTTTCCATCACCAGAGGTGTCTCTGCCGGTGAGGAAATATGCCTCTGTGGCTTTTCCTTCTTTGGAGCGTGTTCCTTTTGGTGATGAAATGACCAAATCTGGTTTATTCTTTAAAGTCAGCAACTCCTGCTCAGAAAGGATAACAGTGAGCCACTGCAAGGAGGTAATGAGCCTAGAAAAAGGGGTACTGAAGGAAGAATCATCTCTTCTAGTCGGACAGGACTGGCTCAGGGAGGACCAGAGTTTGCTCGTGGCTCTCTGACTTTGGGCAAATTGTGTGATCTTGGTGCTTCCCCCCCCCCCCCCCCCTTGATGTGTTAATAATATTTTTATGGTAGACTTGGGGCTCTGTTTGGTATTTGCAGCTTGCTTTGAGGTGCGCTGGAATATCGCTTGGGTTATTTAAGAGTAAAATAACATGCTGAAGGAATGTCAGGAATCTTTCAGGGAATGTTTTTGTTTCTTGCAGCTCTGCCAACCAGTCTACTCCTGCTGCATTCAGGTCACTGGTAGGATGAGGGCTGGAAGTCTGACTCTCCTGCTATTAAAATAGCCCATAGATTTAGGAGATCGCGCCTGACACATGGCCTGGAGAGCATAATTTGACGTGGCAGCTGAGTGAAAAATGCTGGATGCGGTTTTTATTTTCGGTGCATGCAGACGTGTGAAGGTTTGGGTTGGTTTTGTTGTTGTTGGTTTTCTTTTTTTTTAAAAAAACCCACAAACAAACCACAAAGCAAAACCACCAAAAACCAACACCAGCAACAGCAAAACTTTTATGTTAAAGAGGGTCAAATGGGGATTCAGACAAGACACTAGAAGCAGGGGGGGATGATTTCTTTTCCTGGTTGTGTAATTTCTGATGGCCTGAAGAGGTCTGCTCTGCCATTTGGTAATACCCTTAAATTTGAATACCAAACATCCCTGTAAGACCCGGGGAGTGTCCTTCAAATACATTTAGAGTTGATTAAAACCAAACATCCTTCGCCACCGCTGGATGGAGTTTTATAGACAACCCTGCAGCCTGCATCAGCGGAGGCTAACTGCTCCTGGCTGGTGGTGTTGCAACTAATTTTCAAGCCACTTCCAACCTAATTTTCAAGGACAGAAGCAGGCATTTCAATTACCTGAATAATTGGAGGCAGGGGGGGAAACACTTGTATGGGGAAAGGGGCCTGATGGAGCAGGCTAGGAGCCAGGAGACTGTTATTAATACGCACTTGTGCTGCTGGTTCCCTCTGTGACCTTGGGGTAAATGCTTTTAATGATGTAGCTCAGTTTTGCTGCCCGTGGGATGGGGAAGAGCAGACCCCAGCGCTGTGAGATCCGTGGGTAACAAAAAAATAAATCGCCTATGAAACAACTGTTGCTGGTATTGTGCTCTACAGACTCGGCTGTTTGCGTCTCAGCTGGCCAAAGAGGGTTTGCAGTAGGCTCCACACCAGCTCAGAGAGTTTTTGAGGCTTTATTCCCCAATGTGAACCTGGTGCCAGGTATGACTGCTGCAAAAGTGAGAAGTTTGAACTTCAAGACCTGACCCAGCAGGGCTGGTTGCCCATCAGCTGTGTTGTGGTCCTGCTTAGCGGGCAGATCTGGATGAAAGAGTCTCAAGTTTTGCCTCTGCCCTCTGTTCTCCAGGCTGGGGAATAGCTGATGGATGGGTTGAAGGTGATGGTGATGTTCTCGGCAAGTAGAGCAGTTCCTCTTCCTGGGACCACGTCGTTATGTGGTGAAGGAAAGGGTCAAGCCCAAGACACTGAGCTTTCCATCCCACTTGGAGGAAGGCGATGGTGGGTTTAGAGGACTGCCTGGGGAATGCCGAGGCTGAAAGCAGATGCTGAGCCAAGCAAAGCTGAGACTTGTCCAACCTGAGATTGAGTCCTTGACCCCGCAGTATCTAAATGACACCAGCTACTGCTGTGGGAGCCGACTGGCCTGTGCCTTCCTCTTCTGAAGGCTGGAAGCACCGAGAGTGCTCCATATCAGATGCTGTGAGGTCCAAAGCCAGTCTGCAAGTCCTAAATGGTTTCCTCCCCTCTAAGGCTGGTCTGGAGTCACGCTTGTGTTCCTGGAAAGGAACTTTGTTTTCATGTAGTCCTGTCGAGAGCAATCGGGTCATTGCAGGGACTTTTTCTTTCGTGAGTACTCCTGCCCTGGAGGCTGCAGAGTTTTGTTGATGATGCAAGTTATTCGCTCACAGAAGATACAAGGGAAACTATTTGCAAAAAGCCAGGAGAAACGTTCACCTGATGTGGGGTTCCCCCCCCCCCCCCCATGTTTCGGAGTGGCTGTGATATGCCACTGAGCCCGGTGGCTCAGCTCATGCCCAGTAACTCATTGACCATGGTATTTCATTGCCTGCCTCGACGGCAGGAGAGGATTGGGATGAGGAATCGTTTGTTTTAAACCCCAAATAATCCAATTGCAATCTGAAATAGCTAGAACAGCGTAAAACCTGTGCGCCAGTCTTGGTTAAACCTGGATTGGGTCTACACGGGAGGTCCAAAGCCTTATAATTTGTTAGATTATAACTATACCTGCGTGAAATGTGGGTGCCTGCGACCATTCCCTGACCCGCTTCAGTCGAAATGAGCTGGCTTAGTGTGATGGTTTGAGGCTGGGCTGGCCACTAACAAATGACAGATGCTCTCTATGAACCCCTCTCCCCTCCCAAAAGAGAAAAGGAGAGAGAACAAGGGAGAGAGACTTCATGGTTTGGAAAAGAAAACTAAACCAGCTTTAATGAAACAGTAACAATAAAAGAAAAGATAATAAGAATAAGGAAATAATGAAATATATACAATATATACAATATATACAATATGTACAAATAGATACAAACTCAATACCAAACCCAACTCCCCCCACCCTGGTGACGACACGTCCCCACCACGCCGCAGGGCTGGCACTGGGGCAGTCCCAGGCTGGACTGGGCAGCAGGCAGGGACGGGATGCAGGAGCTGGACTCAGGCACTGGATTCAGGGATGCACGGATCAGGATCGACGACAGAAGGACAGACAGAGCCCTCCTCAGATGTTGACCGTCGAAGAAGAGAGTGAGACCCTTGTGATCCCTCAGCTTTATACTGAATATGACGTCTAGGGGATGGAATATTCTGTTGGTCAGGTTTGGGTCACCTGTCCGGTTCGCTCCTCCCTGCAGGGGCGACCTTTTTCATGCTTGTGACCCTTTTCACTCCCGGCACCCCAACACGGGGTACAAGATTTAGCAGTGACCTTGGTTGCTATAAGAACTGGTATAAGCAAGGGCCTCTTTGCATCCCATTCCTTGGTGCTGACTGTAAACATCAGGCATTATCACTTCTAGAAGCAGTCACTGTCTGGAAAAACATGCTGAAAAACTTTCAGAAAGTGTCATTAGAGGAGACTTAACTGAAAAGTTGAAGCACTAAACCAGAATTAGTTCTGGTTTAGCCCAAACCAGGACACTTAGTAAAGACCTGGTATTTAAACCGTCTCGGTTAACGCGGCTCCTGCAGACTGATGGCGATGAAGGGGCGCTCACAGGAAGAGGAAGGTAATTTCTGGTGCGGGAGGGATGATGCTGGTGGATAGCCGGGGGTGGACTGACAGCCGTAGCTTCTTGCAAAGTGAGATCTGAAAAAGGTGCTGAGCTTGGTGAGCTGAGGTTGTCCCTGTCCCTCTCCTGAAGATGCTACTGCTGGGGAGAGCTCGGGGATGCTTTGCCCGGTGTCGGCTGCTGCCATAGTTGTGTGTATGTTACCCTGGAATAATCACAAAGCTGCGGACGTGCGTCCAGGCTCTGGCTCTGCTAAAGAGTTTAATGTTCCCTGCTGGTTTTTGTACTTGGCTGATCTCAGACAATATCAACGGATGGGCCAGAGGTGGTGGAGGTGGTGAGTTTCTAAAGGTTTCATGGAAATCTGCTGGGTGTGGGTAAGTAGCCTGATGAGGACCTATTAGTACCCTGGAAAAGCAAAGAGCTGTTACCCTTCTCCGTGGGTGGCCTGGTCCATGTACGTGCAGCATCAGGTCACCTCCGTGTCCAGCCAGCATGCTTGGCACAGGGCTTTTGGGTGAGGTGTATGGGTTGGAGAGGGACCCAACGGGAGCTTGGAAGGGTCATATCTGTTGAGGTTGCTAATTGCCTGATGTTCATCAGGCTCAGGTACTCCCCTGTGCTCTTGCTTCTTCCTGGGTGCCCACTTGTGGCTGTTCCTAGAGGTTCCTATTCCTGTAGGATCAGGGGGGTGTTGAGGAGATAAAGGAAAAGCAAATGAGGAGAAAAACAAAGAGTTTTGGGGATGGCAAAGGGGGAGAGCCTGAGGACCAAAGAAGTGGGGAACTGGAGGCAGAGAGAGAAAGGCAGATGTGTCTGTGGGCTTTCAAATCAAGTTGGAGACCAAGGTGGCCCACAGGATTCTCACCAACCCTGGTGGGAAGGACTTCCTCGGAAGCCTGTTGTCCTTGGGTGGAGAAGAAAGGGATGAAGCCTGCAGGAGCTCTTAGATACATTTCTGAAGAGTGGTTTGGAGGCACGTTGGTGGGATGTCCTGTAGCCTGCTCTTCAGAAACGTGTCTAAGAGCTCCTGCACGCTTCATCCCTTTCTTGGGGGGTGCCCCAAGCAGACAGTGAAAGCATCAAAGTGTGGGTTGTGTGTTTTGGGTGTTTTGTTTTTTTTTCTTTTCCTCTAGCTTTTCTCCAAGTTTAGAAAGTTTGTTTCTGAGGCAGAACAGGGGGAGCAGCGTCCTTCCAGTGTGTAGTGGTGTTAATTGGTTTTTGTTTGAAATATTTACTGGATGGGAACATCAGTGATGATCAGCTCTCCCTCTAAGTGCGCCTGGGGAGCAGGCGTTGACAGGTGACATTCCCGAGCAGCTAAAAGTCTCCGTGGTGCGATCATGGGTGTATTTTAGAAGTGCTGACTTAAAAATAAAAAAGGTTTATGTATCGGCCTAAATCTTGCCCAGCTCTTCTGTTTTCTTTTGCGTTTGGTGGAAATGTTTCGTGTGAACGATTTAATATTTTTTTGATCTTTGCAAGTTTCCTTGTCAAGACTAGTTCATCTAAAACACAGCGCAAGGTGTTTTGATATCCATAAAAGTCCGTTAAAAATATTTTCCAGCTTTGGTGGTGGTGTCAGTGAGTTCCTGGTACCTCACACGCAGCCACGGCGGAGGAGAGGTGTCCTCTCTGGGCAACGGAGATGAAAGATGGGTTTGATTTGCTTCAGGCTCTTGGCCAACATTCGTCACTATCATGTATCCAAGCCCTTTGCGAGGGCTTAAAATCTTCTTTTAGAATTTAGGGAAATACTATTTTAATTGGTTAAGTAGGATCCAAGGATAGGAGGGATCTCTCTGTCCCCAGACGAGGAGGAGATGCATTTTTAGGGGCCGGCATGTGCTTGGTACGTGAGCCAGCCCTTGCCAACAGCTGAGCGGTACCAGAGGGCAACTGTGCCCCTGGAGGTGCCGAACTGCGTGCGTGGCTGAACGCCGTAAAGCAAATAGAGAGGCAAAGCCTGCATCTGAAGATGTGGAAACCTCTTAGAAGAGAGTGTTGAAGGAAACTGTAGCCCTCTTGTTTTATCTTTTTTGGTTGCAGGTGGCGCTTTTTACTGTCTTGGGAGTCCAAAGATTCCTGGTTTTCTGCAAACTTGGCTCTGTAACCCTACTTACTCTAACACAGGGTTGTATTTTACTCAGGTCCCGTGGCCGCAGCCTTCGTGGGGCTGCTTAGAGCAGGCAAACCCCTTGTCAAGAGGCGTTCGAAGCTGGTTTTATAGGTGCTGGGCGTTGCCATCTCAACAAGATGGAGCTGACGTAGAGGAATGATGTGCTGAGGACGAGGAGTCCGTGCTGCTGCCCGGCAGACACCAGTGAGGAGCGCAGCTGAGGTTGCACCCAACTCCGACAAATGTCCCTTCTCCTGCTCAAAGGGGTGCCCAAAGCGAGGGGCCTGGCCTGGGAGGATCCTTGGAGCAAACGTCCTTCTTGTGAGTCCCCTCCGGGGCTTTTCTTGCTTGTGCCATGTGGCCCCCATGCTGTTGCGTTGCCCGGGTTGTTTTCAGCTCTGGGAAGCTCGCTACGTGTATCCAGCATGTTCCTCGGGAATGCGGTAACCCCATTCCTTGGGAATACAATTTGAGCTATGACATAATCCCTGGAGCAAGTGAGGAGCCATTAGCAGCTTCTTCCTTACCGCAGTTGGTGGAGCGGAGCTGCGCGTCTTGGGATTCTGCTCATTCCTGGGTATTTTCTCATGCTCCGAACTCTAACAGGTGGCACCCTTCACCAGGGAGTGGGTGGGGGTGAATTATGCTTTAAATCATTCAGCACCTCGGCGTGGCTTCCCCTGTTTGTCTGAATTATAGCGTTGACCTCCAGAATTCATTAGGACTCTGCCCTTAATGTCAGCTCAAACTTGAGACAGGAATGCAACAGGAGAACCTCATCCCGGGAGCTTGACATTACCTGTGTCCCCTCAGCTGTCCGAAAGGGCTCGTCTTGGCGCTCTCGGGGGAGAAGAGAGAATTGAGGTGAACGTGAATGAGAAGGAAAAGGAGCTTGAGATGATCCCAGCTAGAATTACAACTGGGTCACAAGTGTTTAAAAACATTTATGGAGGAGAAGGTCTGGGACCACGCGTGATGATGGGCAAGGTTGGACACGGTTAGGTGTCGATCTCCACGCTGTCCTGCAGCCCGCTACGCACCTGGTAGGGTGTGGGTCCACGGGTCCATGCTTGCCTGTTCTCCTCCGTGCCCTCCATGGGTGAGCATCACCTTTGTCTAGCTTTCCCTTTGAAAAATCAGGCTAAGTACTAATTACTTTGAGATCCTGCCCTAATATCTCTAATTAAAGCACTTCAGAGGGAGAGCTGCTGGGTCATAAGCAAACGGTGTGGCGTGGAATCGTGAAGGGCTGGAGGGTCCAGCGCTGGCATTTTCCTTTTTAACTTGGAATTAGGGAACATTTGGGTTTACATACTCAAAATGCTGCTTTTCTCAGCTATCCCTGCTGCCAGCCAGTCTCTTTCCAGAGACGGGATTTTCTCTGAATTTCCCTCTCTGGGAGCAAATACACATTTAAGCTCAGTCCTTCATCTCCCCATCCTTGGGAGTTTTTTTGGCTACTTCCGAAGTAACCAGAGAAGAGGGACAAGATTTAGCTGGTTGTTTTGAAGTTTATTGCTAAACCTCTTGGCCAGCGGGTCCCAGCTCTGTGCCCAGCAAGCAGCAGGTTGCTTGGGGAATGCATGTGGGAAGTAAAGAGCTGAAGGTGAAGGTCAAGGGGGAGAGTAAAATGAGAGATCCACCCCTAGTAGCATGCTGCCTGCCCGGGATTGCTGCCTGCAGGATGCTTCTCCGAGTGGTACCCTGGTAGTGGAGCATCACTTGGAGCTGGCATAGACAACAGGAGGAGGAAAGCAGCAGCACCTCTGCTAATATTGCCTCCCTCGCTGTCTCTGAGAGCTGCTTCCGTGGGTGAAAGGAGGGGGAATGAATTAAAAAATGTGTAATTAGTGCAGATAGAGCTCTGCTGTAGGCTCCAGCGTGCATTAATTAGTTGTCCTAGCAATTGTTGCATTGTTAGGAGGAATAAACTCATTAAAAGCTCTTTGTTTTGTGTTTGTTTGGTGCCTACAGTGATGGGATCCTCGACAATGGCTGCAATTCCTCTGTGCCCTGGCGTGGCAGGCAGCACTGGTGAAGGCAGGCAGGACTGCTGAGCGGCTGCCAGCAGCCCGAGTGGTCCCATCGAAGTAATTCCACCCTAAAGTCGATCTAGAAACCTTGCTGCCAGGGCCAGCGTGATTTTTTTTGTTTGGGTTTTTTTTGTGGTTTTTTGTTCAGTTTTTAGCGTGTAGCAAGGCCTTTTCAAATCAGAGCAATACTTGCGGGGTTCACTTTTCCCTCCCTGCATTTCGTGGGAGGATTTATTCATAACCTGCAAAGCCTCATGTGAAGTTCTTCTGCCTTCTTTAGAGTTGGAAAATGGAGATCTCTGTTCTTTGCTTCAATTCCAGCTCTAAAGACTGTCCCAGGAAGTTTTTCTGTTGCTCCCTAGAGCATCCCCAGCTCTTTCCGTGCTGTAGCAAAGCAGCATCATGTCGTCACCCCTCTGTCCAGGCTGCCTGAATTATGACTGTTGCTGTTTAAGGAGCAGTATTAAGAGAGCATCTCCTTTGTAACACCTTCTCTCTCCCTTATTTTCCTTCCTGTAAATGTGCACTTGCTTGGGCTGGTCTCTGCGCTATCCCTGCAGCTTTCCGTGCTTTTCGGGGCTGAGCAGCGTGATGGACTGGGGCTGTGCATGTGATGGCAGGAGCTTCACCCCTGTGAAATGCAGTTCATTATCTTTATTTGTTCCCAGATGCTTTCTGCTCCGGGTCACTGCTTCTTTCCCTCCCTGCCACCTCCCGGGGAGGCACTCTGCCCTGTGAACCAATGAAACCGTATGTCGTTCGCCGACTGTTTGGGAATCGCAGGGAAACAGCCGCTCGCTTGGAAAACTCAGAGTATTGGGCACCTATAATGGAAAGCAATAAGTGCTGCTTTCTTGGGTCTTGGTGTGGGATTTTGGGGGATTTTTTGTGCAGAGGAGGAGCAGAGGTGCAGCTTGGTGGAAGAAGCGTCGTCTCCGACTGCGGAGGCTCGCTGTGACTCCTTTGGATGCTGCCGGTTGTGTGGCAGCCAAGCTTTGATATCTGTAATATTCTGCGCTGGTGCCTGTAGTCCTGTGAACAAAAACCATCATGTAAATTGTGATTTATTTATAATTTATTTCCAAGTGTCTGTTTGGCGAGCCAGGGAGCTAAAGCCCTTGCTTAGGCACAGGATGGGCAGAGGGGAGGCGCAAGCTAGTGCAACGCCAGAGGGTCAGCTCAGGCATCAGTTTGCCAAAAACTCCGATGGGACCTTAGACAAGACACTTTCTAGGAGAGTTTGAGGGCAGGTTGGTATCTACAAACTGGCACCAGATGACTGCAAGGGCCCTTGAAAGCAGCGTGCTCACGGGCTGCTGCTTGCTGGGGGGTTAAATCACCATGGGGAGATCCCTGACACTTGTTTGACGCTAGTCCCTTCCCAAAGCTGTGGTTGTGACCCACATCTCACGGACCTTGCAGGTCCTTGGTCCTCCCGGGGCTGCTGCCTCCTTTTTGCTTTTTCTAGAAAAAAAACGTGGGTTGGTGAAGGGCTGCAGCAGTTGACCAGCGTGGCTGTGATGCCCCAGCAGTTTGTCAGGATATTCTTCCATCAAATTTTTCTGGCTAATGCTGTAGCACTGAGCAGAGATGAAGGAAATAGAGCTTGGGCATTTATTTTTTTCCCTCTTTGAGGATGCTTGAGGATCCATGGGGGAAGAGAGCTGGGAAAGGATAAGGGCGAGTTGAGGCTCAAGGTTAATTATTGCCTTGTTATTATTTATATCACCAAAGCAGCGTCACTGTTGCAGATACACAACCCAGAGCGTCTTCATCCTAGAGCATTTGTGGGTTTGAGCTGTGAGTAGAGATGGATGTGGCAGGTCCGGCAGGGTGTTGCAGCTCCTTGTAGGAGAGGACAGGCCTTTCTCTTTGTTCTAGCAGTACTTAAAGTAGTTACAACTCTTGCTAATTAAGACTTATTGTTCCCCCTTGTGCTATTCTAGATTTATTTTTTTCCTATGAAGTTGCCCTGCGTTAATGGACGGTGTTTTCTGTAGCTTATAAGCCACAAACAGCTAAAGAACGTTTCAAGAACGTCATGCACGGACGTTTTTGAGGTGGCACTGGTGGTTCTGACTCTTTTGAGGTGACGCTTGTACATCTTCAGAGCTGGCTGGCAATGCCACCGCTCTGCGTGGGTCTCCTCGTCTCTGATCGCCCGACTCTCGTGTTGACTCAGCCCGTGGAAAACGAACGAGGCACCTCCTGAACTGCTCCTTCGCAGGCCTCTGTCTTGGGTTTGTCTCCTGGAAGGTGCTTTTTGTGGGCTGGGGAAAATGTTTTAGCTGAAATTGGAAGCTGAAACCTGCTCCAGCCATCGTCTTCTCCCCTTTTCCATCTCTTGTGTCCATATATAACAGCAAATGCTTCCAGCAAGAGTGATCAAAATTACCAATTAACTGCCTGTGAGAAAGGGAGGGAATGCCAGCTGTGAGCGAGCCACTTCTCCATCGCCAGGCTCACAAGTAACCCTATCCCCTTCCCAACTTGCCTCCCAGCGCCTCGGAGGATATACCCCACCCAGGTGGGTGTATGGCTTATGGGGGAGAACGGGGAGATGGCACACGAGCAAGAAGGGAGATGGGGAACAAGAGAAACTTCAACTGAAGGTTTATTCTCGTGTGCAAGAGCTATCTTTACCCGTTTTGGCTCAAGATGGCACTTCCATTCGTAAAGTCCCTACAGAAACATCCAGCTTGGCATCCGACTCATGACAGGCATGTCGGCTCTGGCTTGGCCTCCTCGCCGCAGCTTCAGGAAGCTTCTCGCTCCCTTCACAGGTGCCTTTCCAATTTTAAGATTTGGTTTGAATGTGTAGAATCGATGGAATTTGTCATTGAAAGCTACGGTCAGATGCAATTACCGTAAATTAAAAAAGCATCCAGGGCCGGCACGGAGAGCTCTTGGCATCGGGGGCCTGGAGATCAGGGCTCTTGAGGCCAACGGGGAATCGCGTGGTATTAAAAAGGGATTCGATGCCTGACACCTCCCTTGGTAATTTTTGCTGTGGTGATCTCACCCCAGTCCTCTTGTTGATTTGCCACTTGGCTCATTTGATTCCTTGTGTCTTGACCCCCCCTCCCCCCCCGACACCCTTGTCTGTCAATCTGCATGGGCTTTGAAAGGTAATTAGTTGCAGGAGCTGATGGAGGGTGCGGTGTTATTGCTGTGGCCGTGCTCCCTTCGCCCTTTCCCTGGATAAAATCCCTGCTCGCTATCGGGTTGGTGGCACTTACCTTCCTGCAGCTCTCCCCTCAAAAATCAGAGCTAGCATCTGGGAAGATCTCACGGGGTCATGCCACCAGGGCTGGTTTGGGTGCAGACATGTCTCTGTGGTCCTCAGAGCTCCTCTTGGGCTGCTGAGCTTGCACCTGAGTCTGCTCCGTGCCTGGAGGCAGAGGAGTTTCTCCTTGGGTTCGGACCTGGACCTCTATCTGCTCTGTGGTGGATGTCTCAAGGAGCGACTTGAGGGTCTCTGCTCCCTTCCCCGGTGGCTGCTGCTTCTTTCTGTCCAGTAACCCCTGAAGATCAGCTCCTAAATCTTTCCTTTGAGTTAAGAATGGGCTGTTCCCATCCTGCTGTGCCTTCTCTCGCCAGTCATTTTGCAGGGCTCTCGGCACTTCGGGAGGCTCATGGCCTGAGAGTTGGGGGAAGAATTGGGCAGCGTCTCCACGTGTCTTACGTGTAGATACGGTCCAGCACGGTATCAGCCTCACCATCAGAAAGGATGCTCTGGAGAGACTCCTTTTTCCTTCCTTCACCCTCAGTGGGTCTGTTGGGGACCATTCGGAGGCCTGGTGTGATTCGGGCACCACCTGCTTCAAGCTGGTCCCTGTTGCTCCCCGTAGTGACAAGGGTTGCTCAGGTGCCCTCTCCCAAACACACATTCCTGAGCCCCAAGAGGCAGCTCTTCCAATACCACCTATACCTGCAAATCCCCCCCACCCCCTTTTTTTTTTTTATTCTTTATTGGGCCTAATCCAAACCTCGGAAACAAATGGGAAGCTCTTGGCCAGCGTCCGCAGCTGTCGGCGTGCTAAGCCCGGCAGCTTGTGATGAGCTGCAGCTTGCAGGAGGCAAACAAGTGGTGGGGGCTTGATTTCCCCCCCCCCCCCCCCCCCCTTTTTTGCCCCAGGGAATGCAACAGGACTGGACAAATCCAGGTGTCTGATTAGCCACGCTTAATTAAAAGCCCAGTATTCTGGAGTGAGCCTGATGGACTCATGTAGCCTCAGCAGGAGGGAGCCTGGAGGAGAGGTTCAGCTCGTCCCCCGCGGGCACGGCTCTTCCCGATGTGATGTTTCTTTGGGAAAAAAAAGCACCGAGGGGGGGAAGTATCACAAGGGGTTGGGGAAGTGGCAAAGCCCAAGGTGTTGCTGGCAGCGGAGCAAAACGTTTCTGCGCCCCGTAAAAAAGCGTCGCCCTGTTGGCCCTGCCCTGGTGTGTGAGCTGGGATAAACCAAGCTTGCTGTGTGCGAAACTCCCAATGATTTTTTGACTCCTCAAAAAAACACTCTGCCCCCTGCCAGACGGGGCATTTAAAGAGAAAGAAACATCCCCCTCCCCATCCTGGAATGCTCCTCTGGCTCGCTGTCACGTCGGGATATTCAGTTACCGTCCTTGCTTGCTGTAAAGCCTCTTCTGCGCTGCTGCCCTCGCCCCATCCCCTCCTCAGGACGGGATCCTTCACCTTGGCAGCTCCTTCAGGCAGGAGCAGCCTCTCTGTGTTTTATGGCTCTGCCTCATTGACTCCCCAGCTGTTTTCAGTTGCAAACCGTACCTATTCCTTTTGGCTTTTTTCCTGCCTTTTTTTTTTTCTTTCCCCACCCTTCCAGTTTTCATGTTAATTGTAGCCACGGTGTTGAACTCAGCATGTTTCCAGCGCTGAAATGCGGAGCAGCAAAGCGGTTGCTGAAGGCAGAGGGGCTTCCCCAGGGGGATTTCATTTATCTATCCTAAAAGCATCGTTTTTGGGATGATTTTTAGAAGTACCAGGGCTCAGCCCAGCGCCACCAGCTTCCCCCACCACTCTGAGGTAGCGAGCTTAACTCCGCGTATGTGTCGCTCCAGTGAAAGCAAGAAGGGGTCCTTTCTGTGGGTTCCTTAGTTTGGGATCAAGCCGGGGTCTAATTAGACATCTCTTAATTGGAAAGGGAAATTCTGAGCAATACTTAGCTACCTACAGCCTGTTCTGCAAAGTTTTATATTCCCGTATGCCTTTCTCCCCCTCCTCTTTCCAAATTCCTTATATATTTTACAAAGCATATTCAGGCACAGGCATGGGGTCGATGGAATGAAATATTTGGGTTTTTTTCTTCCCTCTTTTTTTCCCCTTTGGATTTAGAAAAGCAGAGCCAAAGCCCAGCACACCCAGACCCTCGTGCGGTGCGGACCCTCGCACCGCCGAGACCCGTGGCAGTACCCTCTAGGGGGCACGATGCACCCGCGTTCCGCCGTTTTTTGCAGAGAAAGGGTTTGTTGGTTTTTTTTTTCTGGTAGGGAAATGAACTGAGAGTTACAAGAAGCAGCAAAATATCCGTGTGTTCAGCAGGAATAGCAGCCTGGCCAGAGAGCTGGTGGGTTTTTACCCGTCCGTGATGCTCCGCTTTCATTTTCGTGGTGATTTCAGATGCGGGGCTTGCAAACGCTTCTGCATTTTGGTTTTAATCGGTCCTGGAGGTTTAAAAATCACCCAGAAAGCAGCTGAGTTTTGAAGCAGGGTTGTTTCAAAGCTGCAGAAGTACGAAAGGCAACTTTTAAAGAGCCAAATGCAGTGAAATAAAGGGTGCAGTTGTGCCGAAGCGCTCGTGCCCCCGTGAGAGCTTCGGCTCCGGTGCAGCGGGAAGGGGGACGGGCAGTTACATTGCTTGCACGAGGGACCTTGAAAGGCTCTTTCTGTCCTAATTTTTTTAAGACGGGGAGCACACGTGTGTTTTCTGAGCTGGCTTCTTGGGACTTTGCGTTTTTTTCTTTTTAATTCAAACCTAATTCCACCCTTCTAGCCCCAATAAAGTGAGCTCTAAAGCAGGCAACGCTTGCGAACCTCCTGTGGTTTAACACCCGTGTCTGTCACCGTGCATCCAGGACAACTCAGGGTTTGTGTTGAGGGGCAAGGATTTAATGTAAAGAGTGTGCTGTGGTGGTTTTTTTAACTGTTACATAGCCTGGATGATTGAGCTGCTGGGCACGAGGGCTGGTGGCGTTAAGACGCAGAGAGAATTACTCGACGCACGATAAAAACCTTTCTGAGTAAATCCTGTTTTCCAGTGCTCCTGTAATTACCTCTCGCCTCGCCGTGGCTGATGACTGCGTTAGAGCTTGCGTTGCTTTTGTGCTGCCTCCGTGATGTTTCTTATCCGGGGCTGATTTCTGCCCCGTTAATTGATTCCTAATACCGGTGAGTTGACCAGTCATTTTTATGTGATCGTATTATTTCCATAAAACCAGCACCCTGCCTTCCCATGCCGTCGGGAGGGTGGCTTAAACTTGTCACTCTGTCCTCTCTGCAAGATGACGATTAATTATTTGCTGCATTAATTGCTGTACCAGGCAGAGATGGCGTGGCATCGCCTCCAGACCCTGCGGTGAGGCTGCGGTCCCACCTGCACAGGATCAGTCCTTGGACCCAGCGGAGGGAAAGGCTTCGCCGTTTAATTAAACGCATCTTTGCCCATCGGTCCCTTCCGATTGCCTCGGATTAAGACGGCAAAGAGCTGCCTTTGTGCCGGAGATATTTAATAACTGACCAAGTTGAGGGGCTAGTGGAGGGCTGGCAATTGTTCCTGCTCGTCTGCAGTAGCCCAATGAATACGGTGTAATTCCCACAAGCAAATCGGATGGTGCAGATCAACCTGGGTGCCTGGAGCTCTTGCTTTCTGGGTCTGTAATTACACAGCGGGTAACAATGCTGCTGCAAACAGCCCAGGTCTTTGTTATCCCCGTGAACCTTTTGACGAAGGGTGGCTGCACGGCTAATGAGGTGCGTGTAAAAGGACAACAAGAGGAGGGGAGGATGTGCAGCCCCTTCTTTTCAAGGGCAAAAAAGGTGGGATTAAAAAAAAACCACCACAACAAACCCCAAACAAACCATCTTAGAAGTATAATTTTAGTAAATGTGAACATTCAATTTTTAGAGCTTAAAATTCCCTTGACTACCAAAAAGAAATAGTGACCTCCCAAACTCCTCCAAACCCACACTTTTCCATGAAGCATCCTTTGGCTGGGATTTCCCCCCCCCTCCCTGCTTTCTTTCTCTTTTGTCCTGGCCCATGAGGATTTTGTTCAGGAGGAGGAGGATGGTGAAGCGCAAGCACAGGAGCTGTAACTCTGCTCGAGCCCGACACTGCTGCATCTGCTTCCTCCCCGATGCATCCTTCTCGACTTTTTCTGCTGGTTCAGTTTTTCTCCAGCTAGTAATCGTTTTAGCAGATGGTGGGATAAAGTGATGCTGACCAGGAAATTACCCGTAAGCTGAGAGCAACAGCGCCTTTATCCATCACAAGGCACCGAAAGTTAGTTTTTTGGCACTGCTTGGCTCGTCCAAGGAGGGCATGGAAAGGGGTGGGAAAAGCTCTCCAGGCTCTTTCCTGGGACTTCCCTTTAACCGCATGAGGGTTTCTTGAGGAAAGGGCTGGACTGGGGATTTAAGAATGCCCTGAAAGTGGGTTTGGTGCTATGCCGCAAAGCAGCGCCTGTTTCCACAGGGCGAAACTGGGCGTTCCCGTGGAGATGTCGGAGAGCGGGATCTCCAGGAAATTCCCGGAGGAGCAGGGCAAACCCTTGGGGATGCGTTGTCCTGCCAGCACAGGACTGCAGAGCCCATTTCTCCCATGATTTTAACACCCCAAAGGGAGGGAGGTAAAATCCAGAGTGTTGCGATTAATCTCTCCCTCCTGCCCTGTGCCCCCTTTTTTAAAAGATATCAGTGGGGCAAATGCTGCTCCGGGGAGAGGAGGCTCAGCTCCCATCTCCCCGGTGCCTGCCCTGGGCTCGGCAGAGCGCGGCGCAGCCGGCCGCGGCGTCGGTACCGCAGCGCGAGGCGGCGTCGCCGGGAAGTAAGACACTCGCCGGCTCACTCCATTGCGAAGTAATGAAGTGGAAATGAACTCCCTGGCTGGTGAGGAGGAGGAGGGGGGGATTAGCTCCCGACAGCGGCACTCGGCTGCGGAGATTGATGGGATGTGCTGACGTCGGGTACCAAACACGACCATCTCACTTTGGCGAGCAATTAATCTAAAGGTGCGGTGATCTGTCATCCTCTCCCGCTCCCTAAAAGCCGGGAAATTTGTTAGGAGAGTTTGAAAAGAGCTTCCACGTTGCGGTTTTTGGCCGGTGGCTCCCTCCCCTCTCTCCTTCACCCTGCGGAGAAAGAGGAGGTGAGAGGCAAAGGCATCTTCTAGCTCTGCTTTGCTGGGGCAGGCTCAGGATGCGGAGGTTTTTTTCGTGGCACCCCGCATGAGTCTAAATGTGCTCAAGCCTTCGGCTGCGTCTGCATGTAGAGGAACCGCCTGATATTTTTAAAGAATTATTTTACTACTGATTCTTTTTTTAAAGTGTAGGACCAGAGGAGAGAACGGTTAAGGAGATGTATCATCTCCACCTTTTTACTGTTCCCCTTGTTCCTTTCGAGGTGGCTGTGGCGGGGGGTGATGCAGTCACTCTGCCTTTCCCCAAAACATTTCCCACACCCCTAAAGATCCGCAGACAACAGGTTGAACTGATGGGATGAAACATCACTGTGCAAGATACCCCTGCAAACCCAAACCCAACCGCCTCCTCGTCCGTGGAGACGTGTTCCTTGCAACTACACACGCGGTTTGACATCTCTTTTTTTCACGCTGCGCTCGCTACAGCCCTTTGCAGGGCATTTTTCCAGCCATTGATTTAAAAATATGCGTTGAATCTGAAGGCAGGAAGGTTGGTGACTACAGAAGTGATGGCTCAACTGTGCTCCCCATACCAGGGGGGTCTTCAGGGTGAAGAGCTAATGCATTAATTCGCTGTGCTGGTGAGAGCAGTGGGGGGATGATTTAAAAGCAACCGGCCTGCTGCTCCACTTAGGACAGTTAAAGCAGCTTTGGAAGCAAAAAAAAAAGGTTAGTTTGGTGTTTAGTTGTTTTTTTTTTTAGTTTTATCCTTGCTTCTGCTGTTTTCTGGTGTAGGAAGAGTCTGTCTTTCTGCACCCCAGTTTCCTTGTCTCTTAAGCGGGGAGAACACTTCTGGGAGGTTGAGGACTGATGTTAAAAAATTCCTCCGAGGTATCCTAAGGGAAGCACAAAGCGTCCTCCCCTGCACTCATCCCTGAAAGACAGAGCGAGAGACGGTGCCTTGGGCTGGTAAAAGCTTTGAAAATAATGTGCAGGTAGGGAAAGATTGCTAAAAATGTGAGGAAATAATTAAGGAGGGGCAAAAAAAGGAAGACACAAGTTGGCCCTTGAGGTCAAATGTCGCTTTTGAACCGGCAACGCAGGGTTGGTGCGCAGGCACTGCCCGAGCACACGTGGCTTTTTGAGATGAGGGCGTATTGCCTGCGAGTAGATTGAATGGCTCATAAAACATGGGGTTTTCGGTACCACCAAGGCATTGCCTTGCCCGTTTGGTGGTTACTGTCGGCAAACAGGCAGCTGCCGGCACCGAGACGGGTGCTCCAGGTCGCCCCTGGCTGGGTCTGCTTGGGTTTTGCTGCCGTGTGGAAACGCTGCCGGTGACTTTCTCTTCATGTGCTGAGATGGATCCTGTGCTTTTTGGGCTGCGATGCTGGAGGAGGCTTTCTTCATTTTTTTGGGTAGCACTTGTGCAGAATTATTTTGCTTTCAGGAGGTGAGGGAGGATTATCGATGTGGGGTTAATTTGACGCGCGGTTTTCCATCCCAAGTTAAATTGGTGCGGCTTTTTAATGAACATCTTGGCTTGCCAGAGGCTGAAGCACCTTGAAACCTCAGCTCCAGGTTTTTCTGCGTGGATTTGCAGCAGAATTAAACCCAAACGCTGAGTTAATCCAGATTAACCGTGTTTTATTGGCGAATCTCAGGCAGTGGAGGGCAGAGCGGTCCCTAGAGCCTGGGTTGGGGCTGGTACTGGTATGAATAAAAGGGCAGCACAGTCGTTGGTCCAAGCTTCCTGCACACAGTTGCTCCAAATCCAGAGGCACAACTGGCATGCCACGATAATGTCCTGGCGTTTAAAGCCCCCCCCCCCCCGCCATCCAGCAGGCGAGGATGCCTCACAATATTAATAGCCGTACAGTTTGTGAATTTACACGCCTGTACCGAAACCCGACGCCGGCCGCTTTCCCACGTGTCACCCTGCAGATGGACAGAATTACATCGAAGAGTCACCGCCAGCTTGAAAAAACCCAACGCTGCCGTTTCCAGCGCCTGATGGGGAGTGAAAACTGCAGCTCTTTTGTTTACATCCCGCTTTCAGCCTCTTCCCTTCGGTTTCAGACCGATATAGGGGGACGGGTGTTAAATTGAAGCGAGGAGACTCCTGGAGATGAGGGCATCGGTGATGTCCTATGCTAGTTTTCCACCATGGCTTGCAGCGAGTTGTCCTGGCCGTTTGTTGCCTCAGTTTCCCCGTCTGATCCATGAGGCTGTCACCTTAATGCTGCTGAGGATAAAGCCAGCAATATGATGGAAGCTGCTCAGATGCTCTGATTTTTGAAGGAAATTTCTCCTTCCTTTGAGGCCAAACAGCTTTCTGCAGAGGGCTGGAGCCCTGAGGAGCAAGTGTGTGTCTGAGATGGGTGCAAGTATCATCTAA
Source organism: Leptosomus discolor (assembly GCF_034619465.1). Taxonomy (NCBI): domain Eukaryota; kingdom Metazoa; phylum Chordata; class Aves; order Leptosomiformes; family Leptosomidae; genus Leptosomus; species Leptosomus discolor. The sequence continues at coordinate 70,689,323 of NC_141395.1, forward strand.
TCATTAGGTTGGAAGAGACCTCTAAGATCATCAAGTCCAACCATCAACCCAACCCCACCGTGGCCACTAAACCATGTCTTGAAGTGCCACATCAACATGTTTTTTGAGCACATCCAGGGATGGTGACTCCACCACTTCCCTGGGCAGCCTGTTCCGATGTTTGACCACTCTTTCAGTAAAGAAATTTTTCCTAATGTCCAATCTAAACATCCCCTGGTGCAGCTTGAAGCCGTTTTATCAGGTGGCCAAAATGCTCCTTCAAGGTAGCAGATGGGTGGGTTGACACCTCCACGTGGCCTCTTTGCTGGATGGGTTCCTGCAGCACAACTGTCCCGTCCCATTGCTCCCTGAGCTGTCCTGGCTGCTTCAAGCCTCCTCAAACTGCCAAGTCCATGAGATCCTCCAGTGCTCATCATTGGGGCTCCGTGGGCTCTGCTGTGGCATTTCTGAGATGCCACCGTAGCCACGTACCTCAGTGGCCATTTATCCCTGATGTTTAAAAGGAGATCTCAACCTGCATCTTGAGGAGTTGTCCTTGATCTCCATCATTGTTGATCTCCAGGCAAAGACACCCCTGCACTCAAAGCCAAGGCTTTCTTTGCTTCAAGAGGTTCTCCCCAGACATCATCAATGTAAATCCATGCTCGTGGTCCTTTTTTCTTTCTCAGCTGGCTCTGCAAATCACTGTGTAAATGTTCTGAGGGCAAGAACTCAGACCTGCCTCACCTTTTATGCCTTTCCTGCTGTACCGTTAACGCTAAACTGTTCGGGCTTCACTGCTTTAAACGTTGTGTGATTGCAATAATAATTAGACACCATCTAGAAATCGTGTGCATTTGAGGGTGATTTCAGAGAGCGGGCAGTTGCAAAGGCAACTGCTGAGTTTGAGAAAACCTGTTTCTGCTGCCTCGGCCAGAGCAAAGGGTTTTTGCTGCGGGAGGATTCCTCGTGGGCTTGGGGGAGCGCTGCAAACAGTCCTTACGCTCCCGGCATCGATGGGAGGAAAACAAGAACCATTTGGAGCTGGGTAAGAGCTTGTGGCTTGCCCACCGTGATGGTAGCAGCAGCTGTCAACCTGCTCTCCAAAGCCGTGATGATGACTTCACGTGGGTCTCCCTTCGACGGGAACGGGATGAAAGGGGGAAGCCCCTATGGAGGATTGCGTTAGGAAAGCTTGCAGGGTGCTCCTTAGGAGCCTCATTTTGCTTATTTTCCCTATAAATTGGACAAATGCAGGATCGAGCTCTGCTATTTTTTTTTTTTGCTACTTACTTTCTATCGCCTCACGCCTTCTTCTCTTGATAGAAATCAATGTGCCGGGGGTCTGTTTTGCCAGTGGTAGGTATTGCCATTGCTTTGCATCAAATGTGGTGCAAATTACTGAACCCTGTGTTAAGAATTGCTTCCCAGGTTGTTATAAATTTCCATGTCGCTAAATATTGATATTCCATTCCAGCTTTATTGATAGGCATCCTCCTGGGCTGCCATATTGTTCCAGGTTTTATGAATATGAAAAATCAAAGGCGGTTTATTATTTTAAAGGGCTTTGAGCTGGGTTGGATTGTTTTACATCTGAAACCACTTGCGTTAATCGAGGAGGGGAGGTTTGGGGTTTATTACTCTGTCAACCAAGAGCGTTTGCTATGTGACATTCTGATACTGAGGGACGGTGGCAAACTCATGCGGTGGAGGTAACGGATGGAGTTATCCTTGGGGAGCGGCAGAGCGATGCTGGGCAGCGGCCTCGCAAGTTAACGAAGAAGTTCTCGAGCTCGGAACGGGGCACAGGATTATCTTTCCCCACCTGAGAGCAGCTTTGGCAACTTGTCGGGAGTCTGAAGGCACCGCCTCTCATTTTGTGTCACCCTCGCTTCGAGTCTGGAGGAGCTGCTGGAAGGGGCTGGCGGATCCCCAGGCACAAATGAAGCTCTGCGTGGAAGGTGCTGCTCCCCGGGTGCCTCTTCCCACGTGCCTCGGGGCTTCTTGCTGAAGCGGCTGGTAATCCTGCGGGCACCCAGGCTTCCTCCCTTTAGAAGGGAAGGGGAGAAAAAAAACCCTAAAGAAGAGGGATCTGCCTCGTGCTGCTCTGTGCTTGCTCTTCCCAGCCTCTAATTGCTTGAAGACATGGCACCAGTGCCGCCTGTTCCTGGGAGCCACCACCCCGAAGGAAGCACGTTGCTTCCCCAAAGAGCCAGCCGATGTCTGGGGACTTCTCTGCCGCGTCTGGGACTTGCACAGGTACATCAAGAGGAGAGAATCATCCCCGAGAAGCATCTTTGCAAGGTTTTGCTGAGCTTGTAGGAAGATTTTGCTTAATTGGTTGTCTTCTGTTATTCTCAAGTATGTTTAGCCCCCTCTGGAAGACTGGTTTGTTGGCCTGGAGCTGACTGAATGGGGAGACACTGGGGACAGCACGAATTTAGCTCCTGGAGAAAACCAGTCAGCTGGAATGGGTCATCCCAGCAGTAGAGGTACAATGGTATTGGTCTTGTCCCCCTGTCTAAGGTGCAGCCTGCAGTTTCTGGGCGGATCTTTCTCCAAATGCTGCCCCTGGGTCTGGTCTAACTGAGCAATTTTGCTTTGAACGAAGGTCAAAACGGCCTGTCGGCCTTTTCCATCTGGTTGAGAGAGAGAAGGCAAAGCCCACACTGGGGCGTTTTGGCTGGCATACAGTTCATTTTGACCCTTATGTCAATGTACCACCAGGCATGAGCGCCCAAGGAGGATTTTCAGGTGAGATTTCGTGGCTTTTTGCCTCGAATACCGTGACGCTGGTGGTAAAGTTACCACGCGCTTGGCTATTTTTTTTTCCTCAAGCCAGTCTTTGCAGGGAGCTAGGCTGCTGCGCATCTGGCTCCCGAGCACAACAGCAGGTCTTTCAGCTCCTTTTGCAGCCACTGAGTTGTAATTCTCAGCTTTTTTTTTTTTTTTTTCTCGTTAATTGTTATAATTACTTTTAAAACCTGGCCCCTGATAAGGGGACTAGGTAGACACACTGGCTAGGTTTTATTGCAGAACCTGCTCTTGCTAAAGAAGTTATTTGTGCTGAAGGCTTCCATCAAACTGCTGAGTCAAGACAATGGCTTGATGGGATAACATCTTCTCCGCTACCTTCTGTTCAGACCCTTGAGCCCCATTTGCCTGGGTAAAGACGTTGTGTTTCTTGGAAGGCAGCTCGTGTTAAAGGAGCCCTCGAGCAAACGCGGCGAGCTCTTGCTGGAGGAGGCAGCCTGTGTGTCTATAGTTTGAGGTTTTACCCCCATCCGTGGGTGGTGTACCCTGATGCTGGGGGTGGTGTGACGCTGCTGCAAGTTGGCTCCCTGCGTTGACCATTCCTTGGGGTCTACCAAGACCTGCAAGTGGTTTGACTTCTCCACTGATGTTGGAGCTGGTCAGTGCTTTCCTCCCGCAGATGACACCACCTCGGAGCTCGGCGCCGGTGGTTAGCTGCTCTAAACTTGACTTTTCAAGGAAGGGGCTTGGCCAAAAGGTCGTGCTGCTCGATGGAGCCATCCCCGAAGGGGGTGCAGGGAGGCTTCGAGGGGGCTGACACAAAAATAGTTAACGCATCCGACCGAAATCATTAATGCCCGTTGCCCGCAGGGCCTCGTTAAGGAGAGCTGCAGCTGTTTTTGGAAGCACTTTGCGGGGATTACCCAGTGAGCGCGTGCTGGAGGAGCTCTCAGCGTGTGAAACATGAGGCAAGGCGTTCCGTGCCGCTGCGTGGGCAAGCGCTGCACCCCGAAGAATTGCCGGGGGGGGGGGGGGGGGGGGGGGGGGATGGGACCTGTGGGGATAGCGGGGCAGAGTTTCCCAAACTGTTTGCTTGGAAACCGTTTGCTTTTGTCCAAACAACAGGCTGTGAGTGGTGACAGCCCGGCTGAGGCACTGACAGATCACGACGCATGGGCAGCTGATGAAGAAGGCTAATAAGGTTTTCCCCCCTGCCTCCCCCCCCAAATCCTGCTGCGTTTTTCCATTTCCCTTGTGCGGGCGGTGGAGCTGCAGCTCGGGGTGTCGCTCTGCTCTGCTGGTGTCTGTAAACAGCCCGCGGGAAAGATCTTTGCTGTTGGGCTTGGTGATCTGCCTGGCCGTGTTAGGGCAGTGCCAAAATAGCAGCGTGCTCCAAGTGGAGGGTAAACAAATCCACCTGGGCTGGGTTTGCCCCCGCCGCGTCAACGCCGCTGCCGCTCAAAGCCTCTGTTGCGTGTCGCAGCCGAAGGGGTATTTTATCACGTGCAGTTGCATCGTGGCTGCTGGGTTGATCCTTGCAATCCCCTGACCCACGGTTCACGTACCAACGGGTGGTTTTACCTGTCTGAAAAAGGCAAAGAAATGTTGTGTGCCAAAGCTCCTGAGATCCGTGTCTGAAGGGCACTCTGTGCTGGTACTTGAGGACTAGGAGCGTTAAAGCTGCCTGGATAATCAGCGTAGTTTCTAATTTCAATAGCTTTATTTTAGAGCTGGAGTAACACGAATGCCTTGTAGCTCCCCCCAGGGCGTGCTTTCGAGGGTGCTCTGCCTCCCAACCCAACCTTGGCTCCTTGTTGTCGTTGCTCAGCTGCTTTGTGGGTCTGCAGAGGTCCCTTTTCCACGTTGTTCATCTCGGTGATGTTGGCAGCGCCTGGAGCTTTGCCTAGCCTGAGCTGGCACCGGCGGCTTGCAGTCATCGTTCCCCCATCTCCTCTCCCGGTGTGCAACTCCGTGATGAATTCAGCAAGGGCAGGACTCAACCTCGTTTCAAAGGGTGTGAACCTTTTTTTTGCTGTGAACCCTCTACCCCGTCATGTTTAAATTGTGTTGTACAAGATTTCCTTTATTCCTCTTTTTAAATTTTCGGGTTATTTTATCTACTTACGTATCTTGGCTTGCCTAAGAGTGTGTTTTCTGCACATGGGATGTAAAAGTGTATGTCCTGGTTTGGGCTAAATCAGAACTAATTCTGTTTTAGTGCTTTTAACTTTTCAGTTAAGTCTCCTCTAACTAACGGCATTTTCTGAAACAGCAGCCTGTTTTTCCAGACAGTGACTGCCTCTAGCAGTGATAAGGCCTGATGTTTATAGTTCGTACCAAGGAATGGTATGCAGAGAGGCCCTTGCTTATACTTGTTCTTATGGCGACCAAGGTCACTGCTGAATCTTGTACTCCGTGTTGGGGTGCCAGGAGTGAAAAGGGTCGCACCTACAGGGAGGAGCGAACTGGACAGGTGACCCAAACCTGACCAACAGAGTATTCCATCCCATATACGTCATATTCAGCATAAAGCTGAGAGATCACGAGGGTCTCGCCCTCTTTGTCTCTTCCTCTCTTCTTTGATGGCCCACATCTGAGGAGGACTGATCCGTGCATCCCTGAATCCAGTGCCTGAGTCCAGCTCCTGCATCCCGTCCCTGTCTGCTGCCGAGTCCAGCCTGGGACTGCCCCAGTGCCAGCCCTGCGGTGTGGTGGTGACGTATTGTCATCAGGGTGGGGGGGGAGTTGGGTTCGGTATTGGTTTTGTATATATTTGTACATATTGTATATATTTCATTATTTTCCTTATTCTTATTATTTATCTTTTCTTTTATTGTTATTGTTCCATTAAAGCTGTTTTAGTTTTCTTTTCCAAACCGTAAAGTCTCTCTCCCTTGTTCTCTCTCCTTTTCCCTTTTGGGAGGGGAGAGGGGTTAGTAGAGAGCATCTGTCATTCGTTAGTGGCTGGCCCAGCCTCAAACCGTGACAGTGTAGCATTTAGTTCTCCAAGACCATGGGTCACGTTGGGTTTGTGTAGATAAAGTTCTAAGGATGCTTTGTGCCGAGCTGTGCGGTATCCTGAACCTCACCTTTCAATCTTTCATTCCTTGATCTTAAACCCAAAGCAGTGCAGGGTTTGTCAGGCTGGATTAGGTCGTCTGGCCCCATCACCGAGCAATAGGCGTGCACGGTTTGTGGGGGTGCTAACGTGAAAACTTTGGGAGGCGTTAGTGAAGTTGAGAGTCGGGCTTGGAGTCCAGCTATTCACACGCCTTCGGTGAGCTGCCTGGCGGCATGTGCAGAATCCTTACAGCGCTGAGGATTACTGTTTTATGGTTTGCACGTGGGATTTGCTGGGAGCTCCTGGTTCTTTTTATAGAGAGACTATTCTGGGGTTATTTCGGCAAGGGGATTTCTGACCTTTGAACGTCAAGCCGTCGAGTCGTGGAGCAGCGCAGAAAATCCAAAGGGACTTTGCTTGGTGGTCCTTGTTGAAGTTCAGCTGTTTCCTGGTCCAGGACGTTGCTTGTTGGGGTGATTTGTCGGTGCCATACGCTGGAGCTGTGCCGAGAGATCTGTTTTGGTGGGATGGCCTCTTGGTGTGCTTGCCTTGTGTCTTGGTGTTGTCAGAGAGGGTACAAGAGCCCTGACACCCCTAGGAGAGTGTTCTCCTGGAGCTTGCCAAGAGAATCGCTTTCAGGTGAACCAAAATTGGTAAAAGCCCTTTGCAGAGCGGGGTTGTGCTACAGGCCAGGAATTTGGGAGTGTGGATTTGGGTATTGATCCGATGAGGCTGGTGATGAGTCTAAAAGAGGTGATAAAGACGAAGCGGAAGGAAGAAAAAAAAAAAAAGCATGGAGAGGGTTATGCAAATAAGAAGTAAGCAGTGGAGTATTTTATTAACTAATAATACTCAGCACTAATTGTCTTTATGAGACTGTGCAAACATTAATTAAGCTGCTACCACCTGTGAGGTAGGTAAGGAGGAATACTCGGTATTATAGAGCCGATGAGGCTGCGCTTTTGCGGGATACTAAAATCCGTGCCTGTTGTAGGGCGCTGAGGAGTGCCATGGGTTTTGATTGGGCCGTTTGCCAACATCTGCACAAGATGCCCCGCGTTTCTGTTTTTAACCAGAAATGGAGTTGCTGGTGTAGCTGGATAGTATGAACTATCGAAGGTCAGTTTTGGAGACAGAACCACAAATTGTATGGTTTTCTTTTCAATTACAAGGTGGTCTGTAGAGGAATTAGATGTAGAAAAGATAAAGGAGGGCTTGTTCAGGAGCCTCGGGGCCGTGCAGGTAAGAAATTTCAAGTCGACTTTTTCTAGTGGCTCTTTGCAGGAGGTGGATGGTAAGGAAAAGAATGGCAGGCGAGTGGTTTGGCTTTTCCTATATTCACCCCAAACTTGAGCTAACACTGATGTTCTCGAGAGAACTGTCCTCCTTACAGTATTGTCTCTCCATCCTTTGGTAGGTGAGGTAAGGAGTTGGAAGTTTCCTTGAGAGAGGTGGACTAAGGAAAGAATTTAAAGCTTTTTTGGAAGATCTTGTGCTGGAAACGTGCGTACGTTTGGCCGTACGGTGTTCCCGTTAAACCTCTCTGGAAATGGAAGTGGGGGAAGTAACTGATACTGCAATAAAGTCTAACAGCTGCTGTGTAAATCTCGTGCATGTACCCATTCTCCTGAGCTATCAGCAAGTGTGGCGGGGCTGTTTACAACACTATGACAGTGCCAAAAGGCCGCGAGTGGGATCTGAAGAAGTGCCGTGAGCGTATTGGCTGAAGTGGAGAGAAGACTTGAACAGGCTGTCGTGGTCATCTTGGCCATTGTGGTGTGCAGGTGCTGCACGGGGATGTCCTGGGGAGCACCTGTCAGCAGCACATCTTCCATGACGTCCCTCTGCATCACACAGGCAGGCTGTGAGAGGACCTCCTGGCCCAAAGAGCCATGAACTTGGTGAATGTCAAGAGGCCAAGGATGCAAGTCATATTGTTGGACTGATACATATGAAGGAGAAAGGAGGTGGTTTTCATCGAAAGGTCTGGAGAAGGGGACACCCGAAATAACTGTGCTGTGAACTGGGCCAGTTGCTGTTGCTGGAACAGCTCGGTAATAGTAGGAGGCTGGTCTGGGAATGTGGAGAGCGTCACTCCTGCCACGGTGTCGGGTTGTCATTTGTTAGTATTTGCCTTTGCAGTCAATTTTCTCTTCTGACTTTTTGGATGAACTTAGTGTTAAAAGTTGGAGGGTTGGATTTTCAAAAGCACATCTCTGGGGGGTTTGCTCACCTCCCTTTCCCAAGCTTTTTAGGAAACCATAGCTGATGGGTTGTCATTGGATGTAAGTCATCCTGGTCTCTGTCCTTAGTCTCCTACTGGACTTCAAAATTTGAAAAAACGCAGCTGATAGTCACAAAATGGAAAAAAAAAAAAAAAAGAAATCAAACAGGGCTTCAGCTGAGCCCATGCTGGGGAGCCGAGGGCTTTCTTGGATCTGCTACTTTAGGTGCTGCTGATTGGAGTGGTTACTCACCAGTTTCTCCTTCCAGGCTGTTGTTCCCAAACGTGCTTCTTTCCAAATGCTCAAAAAACCCAACAATAAAACTTACTCGAAGTGATTCAGCTCGACTGGATTGTCTTACACAAGGCAGGCAGCAGATTGCAAACAGTTACGCTCATATGTCTGGTGCAGGTTGGTCATGGCAATGCCCTCATGCTGGTGAGATGCAGCCACAACATCTCACCATGTCCTATGCTGCCACTGAGCAGAGCCCGGCTGCTGCTGTGGGTCCGGTGACCAAAGAGACACTGGTGCTCCAAACTGTACTGTGGAGGCAGGTTTCTTCCAAGAGGCTGTAGAAAGGCTGGTTCTGCTAACTTTGGTATGGAGGGTGGTGGTGCAGGGTCCTCCCTGGTGTAGGAATTGCCCTCTTCTTGTAAATAGTTGTCAGAGTGAGAGGTTTGAAAACAGTATTTAATGATGAAATGGAGACCTGGCAGTTTTATGTAAGATTCTTGCAGTTTTTTCTCATTGGCGCCGTTATCGGTGGTATTTCTGGCCCTACTTTAATTTCTTTTCCTGGATCGAATGTTCATCGTACTGGGAAGTTGACACCTTGGGCTTCTCTCCGTGTGACCTTTCCCCAAGTGCAGTAATGAAATAGCAAGGAAAGAAGGGCTTTAAGGGAAAACTCTTCTAACTTAAATGATCTTTGTTTATTGGTTTAACCAGCACAAAGGAGAAACCGTTTGCCCTCTTCCTATAAAATGGGTCAATACTTCTTGACCTGCTTCCCCTCTGTGGGGAAACACTGATAGAACAGAGGATACCATCATTTCCCTTTGGAAATCCTTTTTTATTTTTCCTTTTTGATAGTTGTTCTTCTTGACCTTGTCGAGGCTGTTCCTCTGCAAGGCGGGGTGGAGCTGGGTGCTTTGGGACGTAGCGATCGATGGGGCTAGCGTGAGCTTAAGGGCGTGCTGCCCTGCTGCTGGGGAGAGCAGAGGGGCTTGGTACCAGGGTGGGGCCTGACTCAGACCTCTAGAAATCGTGGGAAGATGGCTGTTGGTTTTAGGAGGGCTTGCCTTCTCCAGTCTCTTGGGACTTGAGCAGAGGTTTTGCTCTGTGTAATGTGGAACGTTGGCTTTTTGGCTGGTGCAGGGTGCAAAGAAGTAGCGTCCCTCTGAGAAGCAGAAGTTGTGCCCGTTCTTTATAAATGATCCTGGTTTTGTTCCTTCTGCCTGGCATGCTTCTGGGGGAAATTCAGCGTGGTCCATGGCTGCCCATACTCTTGCCCTCCTTCTACCTCTTCCTTTAGTGGAGAAGCAGGAGGAGGGAGCTGGTTGGCCTTCATCCCATGTTCATCTTCGTTCCTCCATCATCAAGATCTGGTGGCGGCACCTGTCCTGCGTCAGGATATGGGCCCTCGTCCCTTGCAGGCAAGCGTTGGGCTCGATGACGAGGGTTGGTGCGACTCCTTGCATGGCCGGGAGCTCGATCCAATGGCCTCACATGGTAGTTTGGGAACTACCACCGAGCTGTGACTCCAGTGGGTATTATTAGAAATGATGTGGTCACACTTAAGCCACAGAAACATCTCTTGGCATTTGAGTACTATTCACTGTAAAATTATCCCGCTAAGACAGAGGGGGAAGCACGGTCGCTTGGGTGGTGAAAGGAGACCCAGAACTAGCGGTGGTTGCAGCTCCGGACTTGAGCTGGGGAGTTTCCAAGGGCGCCGCGTGGTGAACTGGGCTTCCATGCGGCTTGCGTGATGTATGGAGTTACGCAGGACTCGTACCCAGAGGGTTTATTTGGAGGAGGAGGTGGATAGTAGCTGTTTCTCCACCTGAAATATGTACTTGGTTTAATAACAAGCAAGAGCACATGCCCTTTTCCCTGAGACTACAGAAAACCCCTGTAGCGCTGTCAATAAAAAGATTACCTGACAGCTTCGGAAGGGAAATGAAAATTTATCAAATATTACCACCCCTGTCTAGAACAGCTTGTCAAACTCGGAAGCAGGAGAAGTGAGATTTTCTTGTTGTTCTTTCCCGCTCCCACGCTGACATCCCAGGGTGATGCCAAGTATGGTACAAGGGGAGCACTCTGCTTGCCTGTCACTCAGGGTTTAGAAAATTAGGTGTTTATGGGAGGCAGAATCTAGGCGCTACCAGCGGTTTGTAGTTGCAGAAGAAGATGCCGTTGCCTTCAACATGTGCTGCTGGAGAGGCCAGGACGACTCCTCTGGGCTGCAGGGGTGGAAACCTGAACCTAAAACTTCTCGATTGGAAGGTAGGGATAGGATTATTGATGTGTTGGGTAAAACAGCGTTTGTTTTCAACCGCAAATGGAAACGTTTCTTCTCCATTTTGCTCCCTTCTTTGTTAGCAACCTTGGATATAATGAAGTTAATTGGGACCCGGTGACTTGGAGGTCTCAGCTTTCCTTATCACGGTGTCTCTGACTTTATCGTTGACTTCAGGAGCTAAGAAGCCACCGATGCCAAAGCTTTCCTCTTTGCTCCCTTTCCTAAAAGGGCAACATGGGGTTGTCTTTGTGCCTTTATGCTAAGGAATCATGGCTGGAAGGATCTTGAATCAAAATGAATGCACAGTCTCATGTGGTGCGGTGCTTATTTCAGATTTCCTAACGAGGAATGGCTGTCTTGAGCCATCCGGGTATCCAATGGAAATTCCCTTCTTGTAATCCTCTCATGTTTTCAACACCGTAAATTTATATGACCGTAAGTCCCCATGTGGACTTCAACCAAGCAAAGGTCTGGTCATCATGTTGCCGTGGTTTAAGCTCCCTCTCACTGCCCCCACCTCAAAAAGGGCCATTTATTTGGATCAGATTCATGAGAAGATTTCATCCCTGGTGCAGGAACAGTGGTTTTGGCTCGTTGGGTCCCGCTTAAGACCTGCTGCTGGCGGTTCCTGCAGCTCTGACCTTGGGATGGGATGGTGGGGAAGGATTTGGATGCCTCTTGGTGCCATTTAGCCCCACACTGAGCATCCAGAGCTGCCTGTCAGTGGAGTGCCGGAGGGTCCTTTCTCCTCTAGTGCAAATAAAGCCGTGGTCTTTGGGGAGGTGGAAGAAGTGGATGCGTGCCAAATCCACCCAGCTGTATCACCCAAAGGGGCAATACAAGCAAATAAACCACATGCGCTGATGCTTGTGCATAGCTTAGGCTGTGAAAATACTTATTTATGGTAACTTAACAGATCCTGTAACTGCTTTAAGCAAATGAGGACATTTCTTTAAAGCAACCGTGGTGTCTTCCTCCCCGCCTCACCCCTCCAAAACTCTCTTGGAAGTTCTAGCATATGAGTTAGCCCATGTGTTTATTGCTGGCTCTCTGCACACGGTAGCAGCCCTGAATCTCTGGTGGCAAGCCACACAGGTACTACGGCCAAAATAACTGATGGTAAAGTAGCCCCAACCTTGGTCTTGAGCGTGGAGCTACCGAGAAGCAAAATCATTGCTTGCCATGTAAGCTGGATTTGGGAGCAGCAGCCATCCCCAACTTTGTCTGTTGGAAGCAGCTCAAATAAAAGGATTTTTCCCCGATGAAATGAAAATCGTGTTGGAGAGAGGTTGCAAAAATCAGCAAGACCACGTTGTTGTGGTCTCCTTGGTGGACATAGAAGTCGAGGTGCTGAGAGAGGTGGGCACCCACAACAAACTAGGTTTTGTTCCTTGGGAGGTAGCTCCTGCTCTTCAATCCAAGTTCCCCTTGGTGTACAGCTGAATGCCTCCTTGCCTCATCTCCTTCCCTTCACACCTCTTTTTATGGCTCTAAAGTAGCTTCCCATCACCCTCAGACTATGGTTCGCTTCCTTTATGCTGTTGGGAATTCAGTACAACATCCCCAGAGTGCAGAATTCACTCCGGCCTGTGCGTTTGTAGTTTGGGAGAAGCCTTTTCTTTGGTGCCAACCCGAAGTTGTAGCCGGTCCTTCTCTGGGAGTGAAACGAAATGAACTGGTGGATGCTGTGTTAGACAGAAACAGGCCCCAGTGTGGCTTGTTGGCTCCCTGCAGCAGCAGACATCTTCATGGACAGAGATGCTAATGGTGCTTACGTCTTATCTCTGTGGGGTTTTTTGGAGGGGGGAATGCTGAAAAGCAATGCAAGCTCAAAAGCATCAGGTGACCATGAATTCTTCCTCTGTTGCGGCGCTGCAGCTGGAGATGCTGGGTTTTCTGCAGAGCTTTGACCCTGAGGAGGAAGGGAAGGAGTTCATATGGATAAACCCCTGCCGAGCTGGCAGTCCTGCACGTTGAGCATGCCTTGGGCTGCTGCCTGCCTCCAGGATCAGCATTTGGTCATTTCTTTCTGACATAATCCCCTGATCTGTCTACGTGAGCATTTCCGTGCAAGGATGTGCTCCTGAAGCATCGTCCTGGTGTTAGACGCTTGTTGGGATGATCTGAATAGGTCTTGTGTGCTGGTAGATGTGCGAGTTGGAGGAGGCAGGTTGATTTTCCCAGACGAGGAAGCCTCCTGCAAACGGCAAACTTCCAAAAGTCCCTTTGAAGGTAAAGACCTGCGATAGAAAAGGCACCTAAGTGATGGCGCACACTTTCCTCTTCTTCCTTCCCATCCATTCTGGGCTTTGTAGAGCGATGGATAAAAGGGGGGGGGGAGGAAAAAAAAAAAACAACCCACCCACAATAATCTATAGCAACTGTCACCCAGCAAACTACTCCCATTTCATACGGATAGGTTAGGTGTCAGCGCGCGATCGATGGCTCTCGTACAATAATTATAAAAACTAGCGGGTTGTGTTGCTTGAGTGAGTTTAAGAAGAGTAGGGTCTCAATCTTTCCTCTAATAGGGCTTTGACAGTCTGCAGCGCAGAGGCTTCGTCTTAGTCTGACAGTGTTGTCATTAAACACCAGGTAGCGTGGAACAACAGAGAACACGGGTTCGGAGCGCCAGGGAACACGCGGCTTTGACAGGAGTTATTTGTCATCGAGGAGCTGCCCAAACTCCTCAGCCTGCAATACGGACGGCTGCTTAAAGTGACTTATTGCCCCTGTCTGTGGCTGCAGTTGTGATTTGATAATCGGTAAATGTTTGTCAAAGATGAATTCCCTCCCTGATTCAGTGCTGTGCTGGAAAAGCAAATGAAAAGCAAGGAAAAAACATATCGAATGGATTAAAGACTGGGGCAAGATGAGGATGATGGAAACAACAGGTTTCCCAGCGAGCTTGCCCTCCTTCCTTCAGGGAGGTAAAGCGTCAAGGCTCGGGATGCTGCTGCTTTGCTAGCGCGGTGGGATGGAGGCTCACCATCGGCATAGGTGCTGGGAATCGAGGAGAGCTGCATCCCTGACAAGGGTGGTTTTTTCACAGGCTTTGAAGTTCCTGGAGCTGCAGGTTACATTCCTGTGCTTGGTCTCGAGGGACTGTGGAGTGGTGGGGAGCGACGGTCATGTTCTCCTTTGCTTGACAGCATCATGGCATCTCTGACTTTGGCTCCGTTCTCCTCTGCTGATCACTGTCCTGGAGGTTTCAAGAGTAGTTTTTTGGTAAGGAGAGCAAAGTCTTGATTCTCGATTCTTTCTTTCTGTGGTGCTCATCAGGCCTTTCGGCAGATACTTTACTCAGTGAACGTGCGAGCGTACTCAGTCCTTGCAACTTGGAGTTGAAACCTTTTGTTTCTTGTTCGAATGGATTTGGAGCCTGTCCATTGCCTGCTTTATACAGAAGATGTATAAAAGGAGAATTAAAAGTTCTCACAGAGTTTATACAAGTTTCTCTGCTGATGCCAGAGTCAGGTCAGGGTCTTTTTAAATGGGTAGTTAGGAAAGGGAAAAGCTGGGTGGCCTTTGGTTAGATAAGTGGCTTTGAGGGTGGGGGAATACCAAACGGATTCAAACTTCTCCTTGTTAAATTAAAAAAGAAAAAAAAAAAAAGTCAATCCTAAAGCACGAATGCAAATGGATTTCCAGCCCGACAAGTGTTCCCTGTCGTCTCCCGAGGCAGAGCCACCTCTCTCTGTGCCACGGCGAGGCGTTAACACAAGATCCGTGAACCCATTTGATTATAGCCGGGGTTTTTCTAGTGTCTGAAGTGCTGAAAACGATCAAGAGCAAGAAAAGTGGAGTGATTTATTAGACTCATAAAAATTCATACTTTGTTATTCCAGTCGTCTTCCATCTGTAGCTTGTTAGAACGAGAACCCCTGGCAGCTCCCGCCGCGAGGCCGGGGGGAGGAGGACATTTATCAGCCTTCCTCCTGCCATCCCGCTCTCATTTAGAGAAATGGACCCAGCTCCTGGAAACACATTAATAATCATTCACTGAAGGAAGGGGGGAAAAGAAAACCCACCACCCTCTTTTGTTATAATAATAAGGGTTGTGTTTGAACAAGGTCTAATGCTCCAGAGATCCATTCAGGCTCTTTAACTGTAGCCGGCGAAAGTGTGTTTAGTGCATTAAGCGTGACCACCTCTCGCCGGTCCCAGCGGAGAAGGTGGATCATGTGGTGTCTCCTCATCCTTAGCAGGCTCATCTCCTCCTGCAGTGTTTGGACGGGGCCACCCCGGAGCGGTAGCGGGAACGGGGACGCGGCAGAGCTGGGTAGCAGCGAGTGGACCCAAGGGTGGGGATATGTTGCCCACCCATCAGCTGCTGGGAGTGGGAGAGTAATTTCGGGACCATGCATCTTCTGGGCTTCCTGGGAGGTAGGTGACAAGTGATGTGTCCTCCTGTCTCTAGCAAGATCTTGTTGGAGTCCATCCATCTCTGCCTCTCTCTGCATTTTGCGATTGAAGAGAATAATCCTAGATATTTGCCAGCGTTTCTGTTGCAGTTTAAATATTGATGTTAAAACTGTAGAGCTAAGTCGAAGATGCTCTGTTCTGCCCGTTATTCTCTGTGGCTTCCCAAATCACCTGGCTGCAGGTGCTGGTGTTGCTCCGAAGTGTGCCGGCACAGTCCTCTTTGGAAAGTGATAGAGCCGAGCCTTGCATGGGTGATCGGGCCAGCTCGCAGCCACTTGGGACCATAGGGAGCCGTCACAGGGATGTATGTTCTTACCACTTGCTGTTCATCTTGTCACCCATTTGCTACAGCTCACGTGGTGTTTGCAAATTTGGCTGCAGCCAAAATGCATTTGAAAATCACCGAGCATCCCCAGGAGGCAGGGAGTGGTGGAAGAAGCACTTGGTGTGGGTTCAGAAGCCCGGCTGGACTCTGGGAAGTGATTTCCATCCTGCTGCGCTTTTAACACAGGCTTCAGCGTGGCGATGGTCCTCCTGGAGCTGCCCTCATCTTTACGGATGGAGGAATGGAGATGTTGCAGATCTTCAGGGGTAAGAAAAACTTCTCTACACACAGTTAGATAAGTAGAGACGTCCTTTAATAACGATGTGCACCAGGAACATGGGATCCTTCCCAAAGATGTCCGCCTGCACGTTGCAATCAACAGATATTTATACATTAAATGCATACATATTCAGTCTATACAATGCATATTCATTATCATCTTCTCGATGATTGGTTCTTCTTTTCTCGCTTCTGATGCAAATCAGCGCACAGCCTCTGTCGCAGTCTTCTGTTGTTCCCTTGCGAGTAGGGGGTATAATTTGGGTAGGTGGTCCGTGAGTCAGAGGTCTCGACCACTCCTTGAATTGACCGTGTATGGTCAGGGAACATGTCCTTGGCTCGCAGGCTCTTGGCTTGTACCTGCTTTGGTCATGATTCAAAGATTATACACAGCGGGTACCATCATAAATCCTGTCTAGCAGATATCTTGGACTACAACACATTATCCTTGTTTCTAACCACTAACAGATCATTGGTTAATAAATACCTAGGTCTTGGATTTTACAGGGGTATGCTAGCAGCATTGGCAATACAATTTTATTTTATATTTGATCATTTGTTCCGTTTGAGACTTATTTTCCCCAAATAATCATTAGCCTCTCCTATTAATATTCACTAATTAGAATTCTTGATAGTCAAATCAAAATGGGAAAAGTAAGGGGAATTCCAAGCAGTATCTTAAAATCCTAAATCTGGTGATTTCTGCAACAGAGATGCCACAGCACATGGCTGTGTCCCAGTCCTTCCCTGCTGTAGTTCAACTGGAAAAGTCAATCCTTCCTACCATGAGTATGAAGGATGCAAAACCCTGTGAGCAACTGCCTGGTTTCCTACCAGCTGGAGGAAGGGGAGCGCAGCCTGTGATGTATAACGTGCTGACGATTGGTGCCTAATGGGCCACCAGTCATCAGTAAAGAACTATGTGTATTAAATCAGCGTTAGCCTTTCCAGGACCGGTGGACATGCATCATGAATCTTCAGCACTATGTGCAAGATCTAAAATGCCTAATTTAGTATGGTGAAAATAAAAGTCCCCAGTGCTGTGGTCTAGGGGAATGGTGCTCACAGAGTCACAAGCAGAAGGTCTCTCACTTGTTGTGGGTTTTTTTGTGACGTATTCCCAGCATGTAGCAATAAAAGTTTGCATTTTTCCCCATTCCTCTTAAAAAAACCCCAACAAAAAAACAACCTAAATCCAGACAAAAACACCCAGCCTGCTGAACCACCAGAAGTGTCACGTTTGGGCAGCAGACAAATGGGCAACGACCCTTTCCGTAGGGAGACCCCTGTATTGTGCCATGTTGGTAGGTGGGTCATGGAGGGGATGGGTGGAGGAGGTAGCAGGAGAGTTGGGATAGACGAACCAGACAGGTGGGTTGATCAGAAGGGCGGGTAGGTTGATTGGAGAGGCAGACGAGTGCATTTCCTCAGTGCGAATGTGTGTCCAGATGTACAGAGACAGGAGTCCCACCTAAAGGGATGCACGGTGATGTTTTTGTGGTCCTGCTCCCTCATCTCAAGAAGGAACTGCCAACCTAGCGCGATGCTGTGTGGTTTCCTTCTCTTGAACTTGTTCATCATCAGCCACAGCGGTGGGCTGAGAGGGGAATGCCAGTCCTCAGCCTTTCCTGGGTGTCTTTTGCAGCGGCATTTTTCCGGGGAGTTTCTTGGAGCTTTCTGCCTTTCACATCTGCTTCTTGTCTTTCTGCTACCTCCCCTTCCCTCCTGTCGCGGTCGACGACAACGTTTCCTCGCTGGCAGTATTCTCTTTGCTGCGCTGTCCCCAGCTTCTCCAGATGCTCTCCTCCTCGCTCCCCTTCTCTCCTTTCTTCTCAACAGCCAAGGGATCTCCTCGTTCCCCCATGACATCTCCACGCATGGTGGGGCTTTCCTAAACCTTTGGATTATTTCGAAATAGGGTGTGAGAGATGCTGTTTCTTCCTTTGCGTTGCACTGTAAGCTTCATTCCTGTCTAACAGCCTTTAAAGTAATCCCAATGTAAACATCGTCTGCGTTCTACTTCAGTGTCTGGATGTTCACTTGGATTAGTGTGATGGGTCCTGGCCGGCAGCTGGAGGAGCTTTAACCATCGCCAGGTCCTGCGGGGAGGATGAGATGCTGCTGACGGGTTCTTGATGTGGAGAAGAGTGTCATATCTGAAGAGGAGGCTCAGGGAGGATCTTATCAATGTCTATAAATACCAGAAGGGAGGGTGCAAGGAAGATGGAGCCAGACTGTTCTCAGTGATGGGACCAGTGAAGGCTCTGTCTGAACATCAGGAAACGCTTCTTCACAGTGAGGGTGATCGAGCGCTGGGACAGGTTGTCCGGGGAGGTTGTGGGGTCTCTATCCTTGGAGATGTTCAAAAGCTATCTGGGCATGGCCCTGCTGGAACAAGGAATCGGACCAGATGATCTCCAGAGGTCCCTTCTAACCTCAACCATTCTGTGATCTCTTTTCAAGTCATTTTTTGGATTCAGTAATCACAACTCAATCACATTTTAAGAAAGTAAGCACTTAAAAATTAATTAAAAAAAAAATAGAAAAAAAGGTTGAGCGAGTGGGGAGGTGGGGACAAGCTACTTCATGATTAAAATGAAGCTTGTTCTCCAGCACTGGAGATCCTTCAGGGCAACACCACCCAACCCTACCTGATGGTGACAGTGGGTCTGTGCCCATGCTGAGGCACATGGGTGTATCTTGCTGTCAAGATGCACAGAGAAGATGTTGGAGAAACATGGAAGCAGTAGTCACCCTTCTGCCCTGTGATGGACATCATGGCCAGGTCTGTCACCTCTCGTTCATGGGTCTGCACCCAGGCAGAGGTGACAGGATCAGTGTGGGGTTTTGCTCTGGGGAGGTCTATGAGATGGCTGAGCTCTCCCCAGCCTCAGTGCAGGAGGAAGGTGCTTGGCCTGGGTGTGTGAAGGGGCAGGAAGGGCTGATGTTCACAAGAGAATTGGGACGTTTCTGAGAATCGTGATGGTTTCAAACTGGAGTTTCTCAGGGAAAGGCGAGCTGTGTTTCATGGGATACAATTAGGCTTGCTTTGGTATCTGGAAAAAGCCTTGCCATCCGATGTTATTCCAGTTCCCTTCATGCAAATATTTTACTCCATTTCTGGTGTGTGCTTGAGCCATGCTCTGAGTCAGTCCATTGCCAAAAAATCTGGATGAAAAAATCCTCAGTGAAGTTGATTTTGGGAAGCGTTATTGCTTCGTCTGTGCCCTGCAGCTGGGAAAACGAGGTTGTTCTCTGGTTTGTTTAAACTTTGCAGTGAATAGCTTTAAGCAGTGCAGCCTTTCTCAGGAAGATGGACATGGTTGCAGCCGTGACTTGAGTAGGAAGGAGCAGGCCATCTGATGAATGGGGAGAATAAAGTTGTCCTAATATGCAAACAAGCTTTTTGTGAAAAACAGTGAGAGTACAGGAGTGAGCCTTTGAGTCCTCGTTGGGTCTAAGGCAAGTTGGGACGTAACTTTTACTAAGTTCTCCTTTAACCACATCCAGTGGTATTTCCATGTTGGAATGTTTCTTTTCTCGAAACAAGTTTCCCTGAGGCTCTCTTTAGACTTCTCAGGTGCTAATGAACTTTGGCTTGGTGAGCTTCTGGTAATCATCGAACCACAGAATGGTTTGGGTTGGAAGGGACCTTCCAAGATCATCCAGTCCAGCCCCTCTGCCATGGGCAGGTTGTTCAAAGCCCCATCCAGCTTGACCTTGAACTCTTCCAGGGAGGGGACATGCACAACTTCTCTGGGAAACCTGTTCCAGTGCCTCACCACCCTCGTTGTAAACCATTTCTTCCTTATGTCCATTCTAAATCTAACCTCTTTCAGTTTAAAGCCATGACCCCTTGTCCTATCACTACCTGCCCTTGTAAAATGTCCCTCCTCACCTTTCCTGTAGCCCCCTTTAGGTACTGGAAGGTCGCTAGAGGGTCTTCCTGGAGCCTTCTTTTCTCCAGGCTGAACAGCCCCAACTCTCTCAGCCTGTCCTCATAGGGGAGGTGCTCCAGCCCTCTGAGTATTTTTGTAGTCCTACTCTGGACCCGCTCCAAAAGGTCTTTGATGTCTTTGTTATGCTGGGGACCCCAGAGCTGGACCCCAGTGCTCCAGGGGGACTCACCAGAGCGGAGCAGAGAGGGAGAATCCCCTCCCTTGACCTGCTGCCTGCATCACTTGATTTTTTTTTTCCCTTGAAGCTGGGCGATGCTTTCCCCATTGCTCCCAATCTGTATTTCCAGGAAACAAAAGTACTGTTCTGTTCACTTAAAAACAAGAATTTTGGGTGCGTACTGAGACGCGTGCAGTTCGTTTGAATAGTATATGTGGATTTTAATACCTTGCCTGCTAAAATGGGTATTTCCTTACAGTTGATCTGTAGGAAGTGCCACCCTGCCAATGCAGCATCGTGCCTGATGGGTGACGTTAACTTCAGCTTTGCCTGCGGTCCGTTCAGCGTAAAGGAATTAGCGAAGCAGATTTGGTATTAACTCCCCAAATGTTCCCAGCTGAAAGTGGCTGCCGTGCTAAGCAAATACTGCAATGGGTTTGGAACCTGCTAAAACGTTTCAAGCCCGTGCTTCTCGTGTCCTCTGCGAATATCACAGCCTGAACAGCAGTCTTGCTTGGGGTCACAGGTAAAGCACTTTTGATCAATTGGATTTATTTCCTATTAAGCAGCAGTTCATGATCATAAACCATCGTTTACATTCTGGCATAAATAGCCGTTGCTCTTGAAAGAGCTCAGAACTGAATGAGTGTGAAAATTAAATTCCCCTCTTAAACCGAAGGATGGTCCTTTTGGAAGCTGATTCCAGGAGCAATATAATTAACCTCTTGCTGTGCCATTCTGTGTGAACATATTGAACACGCTCTGTGATAATCATCCTGTAATACTGGTGTCTGCTTTCACACTGAATTCGTAACAGTATTACAGTAATCCCAAATCCTTTTGTTAACTCTAGGGACTTGGCCAAGTTGGTAGCCAGAACAAAAGGCAGCGGAGTTGCGGGGCTCAAGGCTGACATCTTGCAGGTGCTCTGGTGTAGCAGGAAACACCAAAACAGTTTGCTTTTGGGTGTAGGAGCTGTGATGGAACGTTATTCAGGTTCACTCACGGATTTATTGTCGTTGCAAGGTCATTTGATGCATGATCCATTAATATGATTCTTGAAAGGTCCATGCATGAGTTGGGTAGGTCCACAGCTGCTTCTGGAGCTGCACAAGGTTTTTTTATTAAGGCCATTGGAGGCAGAGCTACTCTGGCTCTTAGTGACTCTTAGCTTTTAACTTCTGGGACCTTTCCTTTTTCTCGCAAATTATTCAGTGTAATTGCTATTTTACGCACTCTGTTCCCACATCTGGTCCCCAGAACCAGCTGCTGTCCTCTTGGTTTAGCCCGTCTTCTCTCGACCTTTCTCATTTTTTTCCCTCCTCCATTTGCTGCATCCTTCCCATCCACAGTATTTCTCACCCAGGGAAGCATGGGGTGTCGGGGATGGGGATATCCCCAGGGGCTTTGGGTGCTGGGGTTGCTCTGCCACCTCTGCCCCCAACGACGAGCAAAAGTCTCTCCGAGAAAGCAATACTTGGCGAAAGGATGGGGAGTGTTTCTTTACATCCCTCTGTCTGTACCAAGGTAGTTCACCCTCCTGGTTTCGGGGAGGATGCTGTGGACATCGCTATTTTATCAGCAGCTGGCATCAGCATTATTTTTCATGAGGCTCCCAGTGAATCCTCAGCGGCCCCAAATGTGATGGCTTCAGCGTGGGACCGGCAGGTTGTGCAAGCACAGCACAGCTCGTGGCAGCCCGGTCAGCATGTTCCCCTTCAAGTGCTGTTTGCAAAATACCTATTGCTGTGCACGAGTCCAATATGGGAACAGGGGGAAGCTGCTGCCTACCTTAACAAAAGAGAACAAAACTCATCCTAAAACCAGATCTCATCTCCGCTGGCTTGCTGCAGAGCCCCTTGCCGTGGAGATGTGCTGGCAGAGCCGTCTTGGACCTTCTGGGGGGACTTCAGCTGCTTGTGTCACTGCGAGCCCCATGGTTCCTCAACTCAACGCTGCTCTCAGTCTCAATCATAAGTGCTAAAATATTTGGGATTGGGTTTTCTTTTAAAAAATACTGGCATCCTTGACATGCTTGAATGGCACAACATTTTAAAATTCGCTGTCTTTAAGGAAAAAGAAAAATAAATACTTGGGACATCCCATCTTCAAAGTGTCTTGCAAAGTTTTGGTGCAAACCTTGCAGCAAAGCCATGTTGTGGACTCATAGAATCACAGAATGGTTTAGGTTGGAAGGGACCTTAAAGATCATCTCGTTCCAGCCCCCTGCCATGGGTAGGAACACCTTCCACTAGACCAGATTGCTCAAAGCCTCGTCCAACCTGGCCTTGAACATCCTGTTATTTTGTTTTCCCCTCAAGAAACTGAGCTTAAGGTATGCCTCCACCAACCAACCTATTTCACAGTTGGGAAAATAGCAATGGGTGAAGAAGATGGGATGTAGGGTT
Organism: Leptosomus discolor; assembly: GCF_034619465.1. Classification (NCBI taxonomy): domain Eukaryota; kingdom Metazoa; phylum Chordata; class Aves; order Leptosomiformes; family Leptosomidae; genus Leptosomus; species Leptosomus discolor. The sequence continues at coordinate 70,711,425 of NC_141395.1, forward strand.
TTAAATTCTGGGATTTTTAGCTTTCCTCCTGCTCTGATAGCGTGACATCACTTCTCTTTAGAGATTAATTTTATAGCAAAAATTAGGGTCTTGAGTCCTTCACTAATGATTAATCACCGAGAAAGCATTGTTTCTGCTGCTGTAGAAAAGCAGATACCACAAGGCTCTAGGTTGATAAGAGGGGTGATGGTTGGGACCCCTAATCACTGTAATCGGCTGTCACAGCAGGAGGGGAGCTGGTGCATCCTTGCTGTCGGGATTTCCTACTGTGCTTTGGCTGTTGAGGTTGTTCCTGCTTGCAAATCCCTCTTCTGCCACCGAATTTACTCATGCCTGCTGGTGCGAGCTCACCACGGGGGTGATGGAAGGACGAGGGTGATGGTTGGGATTTTTCCATGGATTTTCCCTGTCTCTGCCTGCTGTCTTGTTGAGAAGCAAAGGGCTGGTGGGTAACACAGCTCCACCATCTGAAGCTCATCTGAGACTGGATCAATGCCTCTCACTGGCTTTGACCCTGCATCCCTTGCCCTCCCATTGTATTGCGCATGGTGCAAAATAGCTTCTTGCCCAGCGTATCTTGGGAACCTACCTGAGATTCCTCCTGAGGCTGTTCTTGATGAGATGGTGAGTTCCCAAGGCTTTTTCAGCCTGCAGAGCCTGTTCTGAGGGTGCAGAGTGAAGGTGCTGGGCTCAGTGGGGTCATGACAACCTTGGCAAGGCTTAGCGAGTCATCAGCTTGCATCGTGGGTGAGAAAATGTCTGTCTTCCTCAATGTGCTCTTGTTAAACTGCTCTTCAGTAGCACTGCGTGTGCCTCCACTTTACCTGTAGTTTTTGGGCAGGAATGCTGCAACCAGCTCCTTGCATGCTGGAGATGTTTCCTGCCTCTGTCATGGTTGTAAAATTTCCTTTTCTTCTAATAGTCCGTGGTAACTTAGGCAGCACGTTTCCATTTCCAATGTCTTTGAGGTAAAAAGAGCTGAGGAGTTTGCTGTGGATTTGTGTTATTGCTCCTGTTGTCTGGATCCTTTTCAGCTTATATTTATCATCCTGATACTGTGTTGTCCTGAAGCTGCACATCGTGTTTTAGATAGAACAGTTTAGTTGGCAGGGACCTACAGTGATCATCTAGTCCAGCTGCCTGACCACTCCAGGGCTGACCAAAAGTTAAAGCATGTTATTAAGGGCAATGTTTGTCCAAATGCTGCTTAAACACTGACAGGCTTGGGGCATCGACCACCTCTCTAGGAAGCCTGTTCTGTGTTTGAGCACCATCTTGGGAAAGAAATATTTTCTACTCTCTAGCCTGAACCTACCTGATGCAGCTTTGTACTGTCCCCACAAATCCTGTCCCTGGATCCCAGGGAGGAGAGCTCAGCACCTTCCTGTCCATGTCCCCTCCTCAGGAAGCTGCAGAGAGCCATGAGGTCGCTCCTCAGCCTCCTCTCCAAACTAGACAATCCTGGAGTCCTCAGCCGCTCCTGATAGGCCACCTTCCAGCCCTTCCACCAGCTTTCTTGCCTTTCTCTGGATGCATTCAAGGACCTTCATGTCCTTCTTAAATTGTGGGGCCCAGAACTGCACACAGTATTTGAGGTGAGGCCGCACTGATGCTAAATCTAGTCCAGCCCTGGTCAGTAGTTGGACTAGATGATCGTTGTAGGTCTCTTCCAGTTGGAACTCTTCCTTCTTTTCCTTCTCCTTCTTTCTTCCTCCTTCTTCTTTGTCACTACAGCGGGATAATCAGCTCTTTTGACCGGCTGGTGATGGTTGATGCACCCCGGGATGGGCGTTGGCCTCCTGGCTGCCAGGGCACTGCTGACTCACACTGAGCCTGCTGTCAGCCAGCAGCCCCACAGCCCTTTCTGCAGGGCCGCTCTCCAGCACCTCCTCTCCCCATTTCTACTGGTGTGCAGCGTCCACCTTGGTCCTGGGTGCAGAACGTGGCATTTGCTCTTGTTAAATTTTGTGCCGTTGATGATTGCCCAGTGCTCCAAACTGTCCAGTTCCCTCTGCAAGGCCTCTTGTCCCTCAAGAGACTCAACATCACCTCCCAGTTTGGTGTCATCAGCAAAACTTGTTAATGGTGTGTTCAACCCCTGCATCCAGATCATTGATAAGACTGGAACAGAACTGGCCCTAGAATGGAGCCCTGAGGAACCCCATTGGTGATCGCTCTCCACCCAGACATAGCCCCATTCCCTACAACCCTTTGAGCTCTGCTGTTCAGCCTGTTCTTCACCCAGCGCAGCGTGTACATGCCCATCTCACCATCGGACAGCTTGTCAGAAGGGTGCTGTGAGGGACAGGATCAAAAGCCTTACTAAAAGCCACATCCGCAGCCTTCCCTTCATCCACGAGGCAAGTGACCTTATTGTAGAAGGGTCTGAAATTAGTTGGGACATGGTCTTGCTGGGGCTTGCTCCATGCCTCGACGCTGGCCACCCCAGCGTGCTCCTGCTGCTGCCCAACCCTTCGAAGTCCCACTTAATCCTTCTGCTTCCACGCTGCTCGGTAACATTTTGGTTAACACTGCGTGGTGCAGGGCAGCTTCCCAACCTGTTTGGCAAACAAGGGTGCTCCTCCTCTCCAGGCGTGCTGGGAGAGCAAGGTGAGCTACCAGACTGAGTAGGTCTCGAGTCAGAGACAGCTTTCCCCGTGGAAAGGAGGGCGGTTTGGTCCCGTGCCGTCCCAGAGCATCACCGCCCGTGGATGATTTTCCTGCTGCTGGGTTTGCTTTGAGTAGCAGGTGAGCGGCAGCGTCGTTCTGGGAGCTGAGGAAGTGAGAACGGTGGTTTTTGCTGAATCTTTACTTCCAGGCCTGGAGCAAATCCCGCGGCGAGGCTGTTTGTGGGATTGAGCTTCACGTTAGAAAGTGTTTGCTTTCAGAATACCCTTCGGCAGAGATTTTCCGTTCTTTTCGGAGCTGCTTTTGGTTTCGAGGGAGTGTTTTTTCAATCTCAGTGAGCATCAGAGCCTGTGTCGGGAGTTACGGCGTGCTGGTGGCATCCTTTGCACATGTACTAACAGTCCTTAGCCCTTTATTTTTCTTCCTAGTGGCTGTCTTTGAAAAAGCAATTGACTTTTATCAGAGGTTTTTGGCCTCTGCTTTGCTTTTTTTTTCTTAGTGGCCTCATCATGACTGAGTTAAAAGGGGGTCCCTTAGGGTGGCCCTGCTGCATTGCTTTGCGTCCCCGAGGTTTCCTCCGGAGCTGGGGACAATACCGGCATCGTATCAAAGGTACAGCTTCTGCTCCCAATTTGCATTCGTTCCCGCTCTCATCTCGCTTCCAAGTGCTGGAAGATCAATGTACCTGTCACTCACCGCTTCTCCGGCTCGCCTCGGTTTGGGATTTAACAGCAGCGGTGTTAAATTGAGCTGCTGGTGGTCCGGTGTGCCCTGGCAGAGACTCACACACCGGGAGGTTCATGGTGGAGGGTAGGAGACCTGATAGGACCCAGGTCACGTCATGGCCCACAGCACCGATTACTTTAGGTTTTTTTCCATGCCTGTGCCCATATGGAAAGCTTTTTCTATCCCACATCCTTTTCCTAAAGCAGCAATAATCTCTTGAGTTCGGGAATCTGCGCTCCTGAAATTACTCTTGCTTATTTAAGTTCCTTTTTCCCAGCAGCAGGTGGACAGGATTTACTCCACGAATATTACAGTTTCCCTAATCCACCCTGAGCAGCAGCATCTTCCTTTTGCCTCATGGACTCGCACGCTGGCTCATTAGGTCTCGGCTGGCTGACGGCGCTGGCCCGTCCCTGGAGAGCTGCTCTAACGGCACAGTCACGCAGAAATAAATGGCTCAGGGTGCGGTGTTCCCCGCTGCCTGCGTGCCAGCCCTGTGTCATTGTAGGATTGAGACCGTTGGACCTGGTTTGATTGAGAAACAGGCAAAGTTAGCTAATATCTGCCTCCCCTCTGCTCGTTTTTTGGCAGAAGTGGAGGATTCAGATTTAATGAGAACTTAGAGGGATGAAGGCTTTGGTGTAAGTAACAGCAGGTCGATGTTCCCCCTCCCCATTTTTCTTGCCATGGGGGTAATTATGTGTTTTTACAAAAGGTTTTGTTTTTTTTGGTTGAAACTTCCTGGCAAGTGATCTTAATTCTTCACTTTGTATTGGGGCTGGAAAAAAGCTCTCCCTTTTAAATGTTAAAACTTCATTTGTTTTGAGGAGACACAGAATAGAAATAAGAGACCATTTGGAATGGTTGGCGGATATAAAAGTTGAAGGTGCTGCGGTGCTTCTATGTTTTAAGGGTGCTAGAAAGCAGGTCAGACCTCGTGTTGTTTCCAACTCGCCCGCAGACATTCCAGGAGCCAGCCCTGCTTTTGCCCTCCCTGCTTCAGCTTCCCCAGGGGGTTGATTCCTGGTACCTCGCGCAGCAAATTAAGAGCAGAAATAAGGATCCTCGTAACCGTGTTGCATTCAACCCCATTCCTAAAGGATGCATGCGCTGGTGGGTCCCAAATCCCACCTGCTTGGAGCTCCGTGGCAAGAAGTTTTGGCAGCAAATGGCCCATCACAGGGGCCAGTGTTGCACCAGGATTTTTTTCTGCGGGCACAGTAAGTGTGAGTGGTGCCTGGGGGATGGACGGCTCTGAGTAAAGCACCAACCCGTTGCGATGGGCGCGGGCTGCGAGCCCTGGCTGATAAATGATGCTCATATCCCATTCAAATATGATGCAAGCAGTTTTTTTGTAGTTTGTCTTCCATTGCGGTAGTAAAGTTTTTAATTAGGAAAGCTAATGAGATCGATTAGTCATTAGAACTGACCTCTGGATCTCTGCGAGGAGTGTGCATGTGTGCGCTGGGCTGATAACGGGGGACGCTGGGGTATTGTTTGTAATAAAAGCGTAAAGTGTTTGATTTGAGTGAAATGTGCCACGGGGAATACATCATGCGGAGAAAAAAAATTACAACCCTGGGAGCCTGTAATGAAGGGAATTAAACCAACATCCTATCTAAATAACATGATTATCTACACAAAACCCCTCAGCTAGCAAGTAATAATAGAAAACTGAGCTCTTCGGAGAGTCTCTTTCAGGAGGTGGTTAATGCTGGAGCCGTGCACGCAGGCACTTTCAGAAGAGCAGCTTCGGCATGAATACACCATCCAATTACTGCCGGGGAATAGAGTTTACCAGGTGCCAGCCCGTTTGTGCAAGGAGGCGGGGGGACGCCTGCAAGCCTCAACGATTTGGGACCTCGATTTCTTGTGCGAGCGTAAGGCGGGGGACGATGTCAGGCAGGAGTTTGATGGGGTTCTGGGTTGATCAGTGGCAGCTAGAGCTTGTGTAAGGGAAAAAAAAAAAAAAAAAAAAAAGATAATAATGTATTCCACAAATTCCCAGCTTAATAATTTTGTAAGGTCGGAGCAGTGGAGGGAAAGGGTCAACTTGTGCTGTTGCTGTTTGGGGAGGATGTGGGGTTGTGGCTCTCATCTCTTCCCTCGTGTGAAAGTGCTGCTTTGGGTACATGGTTGATGCTGTCTCCATGAGAGGCTGGATGTGTCCACCCCTCTTGGGTGACAAAAGCGTCTCATAGTTGCCAGCCCTCACCGTAGCTGAGATTTGATCGTGTGTGTGTGTGCAGCGTCGGGCCATGCAGGGCTTTGCACGTCCATGCTTTTGTCGCTCCCGTTTTGCAATCCTAAATACAGTTCTCTGAAGCAAAATGCTCCAACTCTGTCGGTGCTTGGGAGCGATTATGATTGTAATTAGCGCTCAAACCTTGCAAAGAGCTTTAAAAATCTACATGGGGGTGCATTCGCTGCCCCGAAGAATTTAATCTGACACAAAACATCCTCAGGACAAGGAAACATCAATGAAAACCTGTTTGCTTTCTGTCTCCTTTCTCTCTTCTCGCCTCACCTCTAAAGCGATGGGTGTCTGCAGTTCCTCTGGTCATCGAACCACAGAATGGTTTGGGTTGGAAGGGACCTTTAAAGCTCATCCAGTCTAACCCCCCTGCCATGAGCAGGGACATCTTCAACTCCATCAGGTTGCTCAGAGCCCCGTCCAATCTGACCTGGGATGTTTCCAGGGATGGGGCATCCACCACCTCTCTGGGCAACCTGGGCCAGCGTTTCACCACCCTCAGCACAAAAAATTACTTCCTTGTGTCCAGTCTAACCCTGCCCTCTTTCCGTTTCAAACCGTTATCCCTTGATCTGTCACTACAGGCCCTGGTAAAAAGTTTCTCTCTGTCTTTGTTATAAACCCCCTTTCGGTACTGGAAGGCTGCTAGAAGGTCTCCCTGGAGCCTTCTCTTCTCCAGGCTGAACAACTCCAACTCTCTCAGCCTTTCTCCATAGCAGAGGTGTTCCAGCTCTCTGACCATTTCTGTGGCCTCCTCTGGATCCACTCAAGCAGGTCCATGTCTGCCTTGTGCTGAGGACCCCAGAGCTGGACGCAGTGCTCCAGGGGGATCTCACCAGAGCAGAGAAGAAGGGGAGAATCCGCTCCCTCGACCTGCTGGCCATGCTGCTTTGGGTGCAGCCCAGGGTGTGGTTGGCTTTCTGGGCTGCGAGCGCCCATTGCCAGGTCATGTCCCATTTTTCACCCACAAGTTCTTCTCTGTAGGACTCTTCTCCATCCATCCATCCATCCGTCCATCCATCCATCCGTCCATCCGTCCGTCCATCCATCCATCCATCCATCCATCGCCCAGCCTCTATTGATACTGGGGCTTGCCCTGACCCAGGTGTAGGACCTTACCCTTTGCCTTGTTGAACTTCATGAGGTTCACATCAGTCCAGAAAACATCTGGGTTTATTTTCACTTCTTTTATTTTAATTTTTATTCCAAATCACCAGAAACTCTTTCAAGTTACTGGCGTTAGCTTCCTGGCTTTTCAGTTTGTTCAACATTGACTGGTTGACTTAACACACCCTGACTTGGAGTGTGCTTTGTGGCACTGATGGTTTTGTAGATGCTTGGTGGTTAACAGCAGCGTGCTGGTCTTGAAAGTGTCATCAAAAGTCTGCTGCTTACCACGACGCTGCAGAAAATAATTTACACGCAGGCATTATTTGGATGCATTAATTAAGCAGGGGTCCTGCACAGGAGTCAGAGAGATGTCAAAGAGTCGCTCTTAAAATGACACTTGGGTGTGAGGATCTGGCTTCATGCGTGGTGCGACCAGGGGCGGGAGGTCCTATAGGCTGCGACGTGGGCAAGCACGGTGCCAAGTGAGAGCTGGCTGGGCTATTTATATCAAGCACCTTCCAAATTTGATTGAAGCTGTATAAAAGAGATAGTTTGCGTGGTGCCAAGAGCGTGCTGGGGGCTTTACAGGCAGCGTTGAAAGCTGTGAATCCCTCCATATGCTCCTTTCTCGGTGACCATTTATCTTACAGTATCGTATCGAGGGGCATTGTGATCGTCGCCTTTACGATGAAAAATTCCAATGATTTATCTGTCATGGCAGGGCCTGATTTTCTCCTCCCCCCCTCTGCCATCAGAAGTTGTGACTCTTTGAGTTTGGGAGTGGAAATCCGTGCCTCAGGCTGCCCTAACTCAACGCAAGACACCGGTTTGCTTGGAAATGCAGAAGGAGGAAAATATTCTCTGGATGAAACTGTAAAGCCACGGATTGCCGTTACCGCAGGGAGGTGGGGAAGCTGCTCCCTCTGCTCTAGGGAGCAAAACCGTCTCTAAAATGCATTCCCCTATTTTTCTTTTTTTCGACACAGATCCAGCACCCTGAGATTACCAGTTTGCCTGGGAAGCCACCTTATTCTCCTTTCTCTCGCAGGAAGAAACATGGGGATGGGTACAACATTTTCAGGGGAAATAATGATTCTGCTTTTCCCCTCTCAACCTTGCAATAATTTTAATTAGAGTATCTCCAAGAAAAACAGCCGTCCCTTTAAATCAGTTATAAAACCAGAAGACTTAGTCTCAGCATGTAGTGTCAGCTTTAATTATCTGGGCAGTTATAGCTGTATGTTATAAAAGTCGGGCAATTAGATGCATTCCTTAAAGCCGTGAAAAAAATTGCTAGCTATCAAGTGAAGGAAAACCAGAGTCAAACATATAACTGTTAATTGCATGAAACATTCAGCGGAATAAACCAGCATGTAGATCATCCTGCAAAATATGATGAAAACGGGAATGATTAAATGCGGAGAAATCTGTTTCCAGTGTAAATGTCGGGGATCAAGGTATTGTTGGTGAATGCGTGATTCACCTGGTAGAGTTTTGGTGCCAGGCTGGTAGCACCCAAGCCCATCAGAGCCTTTCTGTTACCATCAACCATGGTGGTCCCATGCCTGATGCACCTCAGGGGTCTTTTGCCCCTTTTGCAGGTGTTGAAGAGTTGCGTGTGGGACCTACGTTGGTGAGATCCCTTGCACACCTGAATTTCAAGCTGTTTTTTTCCATTTGCTTTCTTGTAGGAGGCAACTGGCACTTCGTAAGGAGCCCCCCCGCCAACAAGGTGATTAAGACACGCTACAGGATAGTGAAGAAGAACGTGGTGCCTCCAGCCTCCTCGTCCTTCGGCAGCCCCATTCCCAACTGGAAGACGAGGCGCCCTGTGACATCCAGGTAATTCTTCCATCCGTTGAACGCAGCTGGTTGGGATGCGGGAGCTGAGGGAGCTCCTGCATTGGCTCCGTGTTGTTACTTTTGCGTGTTCGTCGCTTAATTTCTCTATTTATTTGGCCGCTTCTACGCAGAGTTTATTGACTTAAAGTGTAAAATCATGTTAGTAATCATGTTAGCCCGAGTCGGCAGCCAACAGCTTACCACAGTCTGTGGCTTCCTATTTATTCCCTCTTTGAATGAATTGTTTCCGTGAAGCAGTTAAATAAGCTGAAAGGAAGGTGAATAAACGCCCACAGGTTTATATCGGACCTAAATAAACTCACTGCTTGTTTTAGACATAGACGTGGCCTGGTAATTAGGCATGGTCAAGCTGCTAACGAGGCCAGACCTTCCCTCTGCTTTATAGTACTATGGTGTATGTTGGTGCTGTGGAGAAGGTTATTGAAAGCATGTTGGAGGCCCCAAACCTACACCAGGAGGTAGGTGCAGGCACAAACTTGCTTCTTCCCGGGTTATCTGGACGGGTGGAGCATCAGCCCGGCCCTGTAGCGAATAATTTGGCGTGCTAGCGCCCGCCTGAAGAAGGGTGTCACCAAAGGGTGCTGCCGTACCCTGGAGTCCAAGTCTTCCTACGTCGGCTGTGCCGACGTCCGTATTTCAGCTACGAGCAGGCTGCAGCCACGTTAGCTGGGGGAGATGTTACCAGGGAACATCTCAGAGGCCAAGACAAAGCCTGGGGCTTGTGTATAAGCAAAAAAGTCGTTACAGTCATCGATGCTCTAAAAAAAGGCGCTATTAGAACTGATGGTTTTGGTTATAACCCAGATTCTGGCTATTCTTAGGTTGAGAATGATTACTCCTCCCTCTGAAATGCTGATTTGCCACTGCTGCTGACAATATTTTGGGCAAAGAGAGGCTGCTCTGCTCCACAGTGGGCTGCTTAGTTTTATTATTCATTCCAGCCTAGCAAACCCGAGGAGCTCCTCTGGTGGAGCAACAACACAGGTTGGCATCAACACCCTGCTCCAGGGGGTTTCTTCCAAAAGTTATTTCCCCCAGGGGTTGACAGCTTTTATAGTGGGTGCTGCGGGGAGACAAAGATTGCAGTGATTGTTTTTAAAGCCTGATTTTTCCCTATACTAAGTGAATTTGGCTTTGAGTTTCACAAATATTGGAAGGGAGGATTGGATTTGGAAGTGCTGGTTTTGGAAGTCCAGGCGTTGGTTTTGGAAATGCTGGTTTTGGAAGTCCAGAGAAGAGCGATGAAGCTGGTGAAGGGTCTGGAGAACAAGTCTTAAGAGGAGCTGCTGAGGGAACTGCGGGTGTTTAGTCTGGAGAAAAGGAGGCTGAGGGGAGACCTTATTGCTCTCTACAACTACCTAAGAGGAGGTTGTAGTGAGACGGGTCTTGGTCTCTTCTCACAAGTACCAAGCGATAGAACGAGAGGAAATGGCCTTGAGTTGCATCAGGGGAGGTTTAGATTGGACATTCGGAAGAATTTCTTTACAGAAAGAGTGGTCAAGCCCTGGAACAGGCTGCCCAGGGAAGTGGTGGAGTCATCATCCCTGGAGGTGTTCCAAAAACGTGTAGATGTGGCACTTCAGGACATGTTTTAGTGGGTATGGTGGGGTTGCGTTGATGGTTGCACTTGATGATCTTAGAGATCTGTTCCAACCTAATAATTCAATGATTCTGTGACTTCAGGGTGATGAGGCAAAGTACCAGGTAAACAGAGAGATTTAAAAAAGGGATTTATTTTCAAACTACTTTTTAAAATAGCATGTGTGTGCATTTTACCTGCCAGTGAGAGTTCTTGCTTGCTGACCGCTTTCAGGCTATGATAGAGAGCCAAACCGTCAGATAAGTAATTGTTGTGTTTCTCCTTCGGCCCCAAAATCAGCTTTTCTAAAATATTATTATTAGTTTTTCTAAGTGTGGCTTTTGCATTGTGAACATACGAGTATGTTACAGTAAAATTTAAATTATATTGCTTCTTAGAGGTTCCTCATTTGCTGCTGGTAATTATGGCGCCTGGTATTTTGTGTGCAAATGAAGAATTGTTTCTCATGGGTTTTAATCTCCTGCAGTGTTGGTGTAGTGCCGACTCTGGTTCTGGTCACTCCTGTAGCTACAGTCGCTGATGTGCTACTCAAATTGCCCCTAATGAGAACATTTACATCCTCATTGACGTAGGTCTTGCCCTGTCCCATCCCCAGCTCAGTTTGCTGCTTTTTTTGGTCCTGAATCAGTTGTTTTGAGCAAATCCTCCACCTTTTATTTAGGTGGAAACAGCTGCTGCTTTATGTTCCTAGTACAGGCAGTCCTGTTCAAACGACCCTTCTCCCTCTGTCACAGCCCTCGTTGCAAATCCTGACCATTTGTCGGAGAAAAGATTGATTTTTGTTTCTAGTTTTTGTGGCGGTGAAATGTGCCGCGATAGATCTGTACAAAACTGCTGCTTTAGTGTCTCTCCGCCATTAATGCGCCTCAACTGGGACCTTGAAAGAGAAAATGTGAGCCAGGCAAGGCTTGCCCTGCTCCGTAATTGTCCCAGTTTTATTCCTGGGAGAGGAGTTTGCATCTTGTACCTGCTGTCTGTTGGTGGAGTCAGTTCTGCAATGGCTTTCCTAGCCGGTGAAAGATGATGTTTTTGCCACTTGGTGTTTTTTATAGTGAGAATCGTTGGGTCGTATTGTGATGTGACATTGCCCCAAACTATTGTGTGTTGATATACAATCCCAGCTGATGAAACTCTTTCAGGCATCAGTGATATGGGAGGGAGAGAGATGCTTCTTGTAGCCATAGCAAATTTCATCTGCTGCCCCTTGATGATGTGCAGATGCATGTGTTTAATCCAACGCTGTAATCGATGACTAGCTTGGTTGCCCAGAGAGGTGGTAGATCATAGAATCATAGAATTGTTAAGGTTGGAAAAGACCTCTTTTGCCCCATCCCTGGAAACATTCAAGGTCAGGTTGGACGGGGCTCTGAGCAACCTGATCAAGGGGAAGATGTCCCTGCTCATGGCAGGCGGGTTGGACTAGATGGCCTTCAAAGGTCTTCCAACCCAAATCCTTTTATGATTCTATGAACTTCAGCCTTAGTTAATAGAAAACAACTCATGCTGCGACTATTTGGCTCAGGTTCTTCCCCCTCAGCTTGTTACTCCAGATCTGGATGGTTGATGGATGGAGGACCTGTGCTGAGAGCAGGAGTCTCCAGCTGCTGGGCGATGGGTCTTGCTGAACCAAGCTGTGGTTTTGTGGAGGAGCGACCTGTTCGTGCTGCTGCGATTGGCTGAGAGCTCCCACTTGCAGAATAATTTTTTCTGTATTAATCTCTGACTTCATTAAATGATGTAGTTTTGATCTTACAGCTGGTTCAGACAAATCTTGATAAAATGCCATCAGCAAATTAAAACAATTATATTTTAAAGAAGCAATAAATCTCTTACTCAGTCTCCCTATTACCTTCGTTGTGTGTGATCAATCATCTGGACTGTTGGGAGGAAGCACATGGCAAATGCTCCTCCTGTAGTTTTTACGGGTTTTTATGCTCTATCGTTCATAGTGTCCTCTTGGACCTGTAACAAGCAACAAACCAGGAGCTGCTTTCTTGCTGCTCTGCTTTGCTTTTGCCAAAACAACGGGCAGCTTTGGTGGCAATGGGACATGCTGTGCATGCCTGCAGCCCCAATTGAGTCACCTCCTCATTTTAATCTTTCCCTGTGCGTCATACTGAATGGTCAACTATTTATTTTTAATATCTTTTTCACCATAAGCCCAAAGAGTGATGTTAAAAGGCTGGTGGTGCTGCAGTCAAGTGCTACTCCCACATTAGTTTGTAGCTGACACTAAGGGGAAGTTTCTACTATGAAATCCGGGTTTTGGGGGATCCAAAAGTGAAGTGAAGTTTACACAGGCACAGATCTTTTTGGATTTAATACGCCGCTTTAATAAACTTCAGACAGGAGCTGTGTTCTTGTCCCTCTTGTGAACTTGCTGTCATTAAAGATGTTTAGGAGAGTCCCTTCTCTCTTTTCGGGTATCTGTGCTGCAATTTGCAGCAAGAAACCTTGCTGGGGCATCCAGGACATTGCCCTCGTTGCTGACAAACTCCCCCAAATCAGCAGGTGAAGATGAAGAGGGGCATATCTTTGGGAAATGAGTGACGGGAAGAGTTGCTGCGGGTCTGGAGGTACCCGGTGCTAATCCCTCGGTGATGAGCTGAGTTCTCCCCTTATTGCTAGGTTGCATTAAACTTCGCCCTGCTGTTGACTTTTCTTAGAGGCAATAGATGGGAGTATATTTTAAATTAATTTTACTACACTTTTTGTAATATTTTTGTTTTAAATAGATTTATAAGCAACTTGGGGGCTATTTCTCCAAATTTATGAAGATAATTTTCACTCTCTTGATAAGGTTAAATTTACACCTGCTATTTCCATATTAATTCACATTGCTAAGTGGATCTAATTTTCTTCCGTTCTTCTATCTAGCGAGTGTGGCCTTTCCTAATGCAATTTCCCCCTCACTAAATCACTGTGATCGGGAGTCATGATCGAGTTAAATTAACTTAAATTAATTTACTTAATAAGAGCTCCAGATCATTGTGAATGAGGTTAAGATTTATTGATTCTCCTTTTCACTCCTCCCCCTTATCTCTCCCTGCTTTGCAGGAGAGCAGCTCAGAAGAGCTGTGATTTGCTTGCCTTAAATTTCATTTGCTCCTATTGACATCGCGGTAGGTCATCGCTTAGAAATCGTGGGGGGGAGGGATGCCCTCTCCCCACGCAGCCTCTCGCCACTGGGAGAGGGCTGAGCGAGTGGCCATGGAGGAGTTGTGATGGATGAAGTGGTGCACTGAGCGGCGGTGGCGATGCTGCTCTTGCTTCCAGCCTCTTCCCGTGGTGTCAGCAGATGCTGCCACCAATAAACCAGGAGGTCCAGGTTTCGTCGATCCTACCCGGAGGCAGCAGAAGCCTTCTGGGGTTGAGGGTGCTGTAGGATTGTGGAAACTACTGGAAGGGTGGGTAGGGCGTCTGCCGTTGGGGCTGGAATCTTCCATCCCGATGCACCTTGGCTGGAAGGAGCAGATGAGGATAATGGCGGGAGGATGCTCCTGGCCATTGTGGATAGCCCCACCTCGCAGAGCCACGTGCTCCACCGAAGGGACAGTCTTCTTGCAAGTGGAGCAGGGCAAATGGGACAAACCCAAATGGCATTGAGCATCCATCGCAAGGCCATATTGGGACCAGTCTTGTTTAATGTCTTTATCAACGATCTGGATGAGGGGATGGAGTGCTCCCTCAGTGAGTTTGCAGATGACACTAAATGGGGTGGGAGTGTTGATCTGCTCAAGGGTAGGAAGGCTCTGCAGAGGGATCTGGACAGGCTGGATCAATGGGCCAAGGCTGATTGCATGAGGTTCAACAAGGCCAAGTGCCGGGTCCTGCACTTGGGCCACAACAACCGCACACAGTGCTACAGGCTTGGAGATGAGTGGCTGGGAAGCTGCCTGGCTGAAAAGGACCTGGGGGTGCTGGTCAACAACTGGTTGAATACAAGTAGTGTGCCCAGGTGGCCAAGAAGGCCAACAGCATCCTGGCCTGTATCAGAAATAGTGTGGCCAGCAGGAGTAGGGAGGTGATCGTGCCCCTGTACTCGGCACCTGAGGCTGCACCTCAAATTCTGTGTTCAGTTTTGGGCCCCTCACTACAAGAAAGACGTTGAGGTGCTGGAAGGCATCCAAAGAAGAGGAACTGGGGGTGGTTAGTCTGGAGAAGAGAAGGCTGAGGGGAGACCTTATTGTTCTCTGCATCTACCTGAAAGGAGGTTGTAGTTAGTTGACTCTCTTCTCCCAAGTGACAAGCGACAGAATGAGAGGAAATGGCCTCAAGTTGTGCCAGGGGAGGTTTAGATTGGACATCAGGAAAAATTTCTTTACTGAAAGAGTGGTCAAGCATTGGAACAGGCTGCCCAGGGAGGCGATGGAGTCGCCATCCCTGGAGGTGTTCAAAAATCATGTTGATGTAGCACTTCTGGACATAGTTTAATGGGCACGGTGGAGTTGGGTTGATGGTTGGACTTCACAAAAAATCACAGAATGTTAGGGGTTGGAAGGTACCTCGAAAGATCATCTAGTCCAACCCTCCTGCCAGAGCAGGATCACCTAAAGTAGAGGTCTGTTCCAACCTAATGATTCTACGTCTGTGCCCCTGTATGGGGGGTGACATGTCCGTGATGGGCTCAGCTGGGAACTGTGCCAAGAGCAACAGAGAGCATTGGCTGGGAGAAGGAGGGTGCACCAACGCCTGCAGGAGACCCCAGCTCACCCTTTCACGGAGAGACAGAGCCACTTTAAGACACGGTTTTGGGAGCAGAGAGACTTATGCGTAGCAGCTGATGTTGTGTTTATAGACCCCCGATAGGCGAGTTAAACACTGACCCACTTTGAAGAGTTTTCTTCAAAAATACTGATGCATGTGTTTAAAAGAAAAGTAACCTGTCTGCAAATAATAGTCTGGCACTGATGAAGAAGCTCAGATATTTCCTTCAGAAAACTTAGCAGCGCCTCTTGAGGGACAGTCCTACCCCTCCAGCACTATAAATAAGTAAAGAACAAGATAATATAACATTTGTCAGAGAAATGTCTGCTCAGTAGAAAAGATTTGTCAGCAGAGGATACACTCGTGTGGTTTAGTTTTTGTTTTCTTCTTTTCTTTCTGTTCCTTGGCCTGGGGTACGTTGAATGGACTAAGATGGAGACTAGAGCCCTCTGGGCTTGATTTGGGTTCTTGCCACCCATTCCCCTGAAAAGCCTTTAGGGTTTTGCTCTGAAAGGTGAAGTGGGTGATGCGGGCTCTGAAACACGCTGGTGCTCAACCTTAGTGCCACTTCCCCAGGGCAAAGGGGCGTATGGCCGAGCACCCAAGAGAAGGAGAACCCCCTGTCCCTACCAGTCCGTGTCGTCTTAGGAGGTTGAGATGCTGTGTGCCAGGTGACTTGGACACACCGACCTCCCTGTCTCATCCCTTCCTTTCCTTCATGGTGGGCGAGTTTGGGATTTCTTTTTCCTCTCTTACCAATGACTTTCAGATACCCATTGCCAGCTGGTCAACCCAATTCATCACCCAGTTCATAGAATGGTTTGGGTTGGAAGAGACCTTCAAAGAGCATCTAATCTAACCCCCCTGCCATGGGCAGGGACACCTTCCACTAGATCAGGTTGCTCCAAGCCCCATGCAACGAGACCTCAAACACTTCCAACGATGGGGCCATCCGGTGCTGCTTCTCTAGCTTTTGCTGACCAGCCAAGGTATCTGCTGAGCGTGTGTGGAGGCCACCATTCTCCAGCACTGTCCCCACACTTGGTCTCCTCTCTCATGAAGCATCATCATCGGCATTTCCCCCAAAACCCCACGCTGGGGTGCTGAGCTAATTTCTTAGAGCTCCTGCCATCCCCTCCTGGGGAAGCCTTTTAGATTTTCCGTGCTACATGATCCCATTTTGCTGACGTGTCTTGAGTCCTGTTACATGTTTCCTTGCAGAAGTGAAATCATAGTTTCACCTCCTGGAGACAACAGGATCGTGTGGTCCGGTTGCGTTGCAGACTGCGGCGATGCAGAGGGGCCAAGCCCCCGCGGCACAGCGCCTTAAACCCAAGTGTTTCAGTTTGCACCAAGTCATTTACCATAATCCAAGATGATGGTCAGGAACGTGTTAAGCCACAGTAATTCAACCACTTCTGAGTTTTTTGGTTGCACCCTAACGGAAGTCGATCCGTTCTGGAAATGGGATGGGTTCACCCAACTTTTGTGACAGCTCTGGGAACCGTTGAGAACCGTTTGGGGTACGTTGATGCATGTTGCTTGTCCTCCAACCCAACATTGAATAGCTTTGCCCGTGCTGGCAATTACAGAGCCAGAGTGGCCCCTGCAGGGAGTTTATTTGGGTTGGGTCGGGCATGGTTTAGCCCTCATCTGACCTGTCAGTGTTAGGGGAAATCCCTTCTCCGCTTGGTTCGCTTTGCCAGCATGGAGTTACGATCACCAACACGGCTTGGGACTTGCTGGGGAATTATTTCCAGCACTTGGGGAAGATACTGCTGTGTAAGGTGTGTATTTCTGGAGGCTCAAATGGTGGAGAACATCCTTCTTCTGCTTAAAAAACCCCAACTTTGGGGAGAAAATGAAGATGCCCTTTTAAAGTTAGCTATGGGCTAAGAGTTGGAGAGAGCAGGGAAGAGGGCAGGCCCAGTTGTGCCTGCTGTGCTTTGGAGGCTGTAAGGAAGATGATCCTATAAATTACCTATATGCTGACTGTTTCTTCTGAAAAGGGATGTGGGGATGGAAGCAAATGTCCTAAAAGCCTGATTCTTCTAAACAAGACTCAGCAATCATTAGAAGGACAACGCTAAAGCATCCCGTGTGAGAACCACCTTGATAAGCCACTGCCGCAAGATGTTTAATTTGCAGGATTATAAAATACGAGGCTTTGAGAGCAGAATCTATTTAGAGTTACGTTAAATATGTGCATTTGTAAGAGACATCTCCGCGGCTGTCGTTCTGCGTTTTCCTGTTTGAGGGATTCACGTCTCTTCTCCAAAAGCATCTGGAATTGGTGGCTGTAGAAACCAGTTTACTCCATGAACCATTAGTTTGATCTGGACAGGATTTTTTTTTAATTATTCCTGATACAGCTGTGAAAATACAAAATCCAGCGGCTGCGCTATGGGATGGAGACCAAAAGGCACATCGGAAGTGGTGGAAGTAGGTAGAAGTGGGTTGGCAAAGCAGTTTTCAGTGCCGGGTCTGCCCGTGGTGTGCTCTGTGCCAGCAGATTCCTTCTCTCTCCATCCCTAACCACCATCTCAAAAATCTCAAGGTGAAGAAGCCAGAAGCAAATAAACTACACCGGATTATTTCTCTATGCGGCTAAGCAGATGTATTTACTCAGCATACCTCCAGAAGTCATCAAGCGCTTTTGGAGGACGAAGGTGCTGCTCTCTGCGCCTCTTGAAGATGATGCAGGGTCTGGAGGTGTTGGTGCAGTTCTCCAAGAGGAAAGCGTGTTAAATCACGGCACGTTCCTGTTCCCGGGGGGTCGGTGGTTGGGGGTGAGAGCTGAGAGCAGGGTTTGGGGCCGTAATGCACGACGGATGGAGCAAATCCATATTTCTGGGGCATCATCTCGAAAGTTGCAGGGAAGACACAGAAAACTGTTAACGTAGGCTTCTACCGTTGATAATTGCTGAGTGCTTTGACGGGGGGAAGCTTTAATCGAAGTTATCATATATTGTGAGTAGACAGGGATGGGTTTTTTTTTAAAGATCTCAGCAAAGGCTGTCTTCTCTCCTCGGTCCATTTATTTTTTCTACCGGTATCTTCGCTTTAGGGGGGAGAAGAACTCCAAGAAGTGGGATACCAACCTCCCACAGACCAGTTTAGAGCACAAACTGGACTGGTGCTGTGGTCGAGATGCTGCTTTTCAAGCTGGGGGGGGAGCCTGCGAGGACCAGACTGCAATCTCCATTTTTTGGGGGGGTTTCAAGCACAGCTTTATAAGTTATTTATCTCGTTCAGATGATGCTCCGGTTTGATTTTGCCTTCTCTGCTCCCAGCGCCGATTGCTCCTGGATCTCCCCGCACATAGGCGAAGGATCGTGAGCGTCATAACCCTACGGGCAGAGGTTGGGGCACCAGGAGTTAATTTTATGTTATCAAGATGATAAAATACCCCTCCGACTCCCCGGCTTTTGATGCGTTAATCTGAAAAAGGAGTCGAAATGTGACTAATGTCCTTAAAGTTCCTGTCAATTTTTTTCTTCCTAAATTCATTTGACATGAAAGTGAGAAGTAAACAGAAAGCCGGTGTTTAAGCAGATAACTTGGAAAGCCTTTTCCATCACATTTAAAAACGGCCGTGTCATGGATTCTGCGAATTGGCGGGTTCTATTTTGTTTTATTTTATTTTGTCTGTGTGGTAAATTTTCTTTTAATAATCTCGAAGTGGTTTTACGAGGTTTAGGGCTAAGATTTTTTTTGAAGGGATGTTAAACCATTCTCCAAAATGACATCTCATTAAAGTGAAATTCATCTGCCGGGATTGGAGACATTACAGGCAGGAGGAAACCGTGGCTCCCATTTGAAAATACATATTTTATTTTTTTTTCTATAGGAAGTACTTTTAATCTTTTTAATGAGGATAGTATGAGATACACAACCCCGTATTGTTTCTGAGAAGCCCTGACATCTGGCCTGGCGTAATCCAGTTTCTGTTCGGGACTGGTTTAGAGGCTTTAAAAAACAATGTCGCCTCTTTTGGGCAAAGCTCAGGATTAATCTTTCATACGCTCAGCACCCCCCCCCCCCTTGCAGAAAGACTGACACTTTGTAACACTCAGTCTTCCCTTTTTTCTTTTTATTTTTTCTTTTTATTTCTTTTTTCTATTTCTTCTTTCCCCCTCTTTTGCTCTCTTACTTGTTTTTTCCCCCCTATTTTTTTCTTTTCCTTTTTTTTTTTTTCCTTTTTTCTTTTTTCTTTTTCTTTTTCTTTTTCTTCTCCTTTTTCCTTTTTCCTTTTTCCTTTTTCCTTTTTCCTTTTTCCTTTTTCCTTTTTCCTTTTCCTTTTTCTTGTTCTTTTTCTTTTTCTTTTTTCCTCTTTCTTTTTTCCTCTTTCTCTTTCCCTTTTTCCCTTTTTCCCTTTTTCCCTTTTTCCCTTTTTCCCTTTTTCCCTTTTTCCCTTTTTCCCTTTTTCCCTTTTTCCCTTTTTCCCTTTTTCCCTTTTTCCCTTTTTCCCTTTTTCCCTTTCTCCCTTTCTCCCTTTCTCCCTTTTTCCCTTTTTCCCTTTTTCCCTTTTTCCCTTTTTCCCTTTTTCCCTTTTTCCCTTTTTCCCTTTCTCCCTTTCTCCCTTTCTCCCTTTCTCCCTTTCTCCCTTTCTCCCTTTCTCCCTTTCTCCCTTTTTCCCTTTCTCCCTTTCTCCCTTTTTCCCTTTCTCCCTTTCTCCCTTTCTCCCTTTTTCCCTTTCTCCCTTTCTCCCTTTATTTCCATTTCCCTTTTTCACCTTTTTTGCTTTTTCCCCGTTTTTCCTTTTCCCCCCTTTTCTCTGTTTCCCTTTTCCCCCTTTTCCCCCCTTTATTTCCTTTCCCCCCTTTTTTCCATTTCCCTTTTTCTTCCTTTTTTCCCTTTTACCTCACTTTTTCCTTCCCCCTCCCTTTTTTCCCTTTTCCCCATTTCCCTTTTCCTCCCTTTTTCCTCCTTTTTTTCCCCTTTTTTCCCTTCACTCCTTTTTTAACTTTCTTCCCTTTTTTCTTTTTTTTTTCCCTTTTTTTTTTCCTTCCCCCCCTCCCCTTTCCCCCCCTCCTTCCTGTCTTCCCTATTGCTTTCCCCCAAGACAGAGCTGACAGCTGGGTGCTTTCCCAGCCGACAGGCTGAGCAGCACATTCAAGATGGGCAGCTTGCCCAGACTGTCCTCCCCGTCCTCCCAGTCCCCCCAGTCCTGTCCTGTGCCGGAGCAATCTCATGCCATGAGGTTGGATTTTGTGCTGCTTTTGCATGAATTCAAGGCTCTCGGCGTTGTGGGGAGAGCTCCGTTTCCTCCTGGAAGGGTTGGCCGCAGTAATTGATCTTTACTTTGGAGGAACTAATGAAAACAAAATAAAAACGGGACTCAGAGGTTAACTACCAGCTTTAAATGCATATGAAAATACTTAAGAATAATGGGATTTTCTTTTTTTAATTTTGGTTAATGGAGTAGTCGAGTTTTGAATGGATTCTATTAAAAATAAAACTGTCACATCCGAACCTGGGGAGACAATGATGGGTTATTTACTTGGCAGGGTGTTGTGTTGATCTTGGATCAGCCCTTCCCTGGTGCCTGGAGCATCCTTCTTTGGGGAGCCCACCGTTCCCTAAACCCAGATCTTTTCTTGCTGGGAGATCTGGCAGCTTCATCATGTGCTGGATGTGTGTTGGATATGAGCAGAAAAAGGAGATGCTTCACTGAAAAAATGGAGAATTTCCACTTTTTTTTCCTCCCTTTCTGAATTAGTGGGATATAGCCGATAGCCCTCACGTTGTTTGAGGGAAGTGCCTTGCATTTCCTGCAGAAGTACAGAAAAGAACCTTTTTTTCCTGTGGATGTAAGGTGCCTCGGGATAATCTGGCTTCTTATTTGGCTGCTGAAACGCAGCTTTAGACCTGTAGCCCAGCAAACGTCTTTTGGGGGAGAAATGGAAAAAGGGGGGGGTTGGCCGTAGGGAGATCCTACAGACATGGAAATGGTGAGTGTTGTTGAGAATAAAAGAGATGTCTTCTCATTTAGCATCATCAGAGCATAGTTTTGCTTTTGTAATACTTAAACCCAGCGAAACATGGATGTCTACCATAAAGTAAAGATAGTAAGAAGTGGTTTCCACCACCAGGCTCTTTCCCAGTATCCACTGAGAGCCATCCTCCCAGTGAACTCCCAGCCTGGTGCCAGCTTTCTGCTGTGTGAGATGTTGAACTTCTTGCACCCTCTTGACCTGACATGCCTGTGTTGGATGGAAATGAGCTGGAAGCCAACCAATTTGTAGCTTGGATAACATACATGTGGAGGATCTTCCTTCTCTCTTTCCCCCCCCCAGAAAACAAAGTGTGGTGGTGCAAAACCACTGTAGAAGAGCATAGTACTGTCCCTTGTGGCAGGCATCAGCCGCATCTTCAGCAGAATTTTTATCTGGATTAGGACAACATTTCAAAATTGGTCTCGTGAGCAGAACATCTCTAGCTGTTTGGCTTCAGGTGGCTTCACAGACTAGTCTTGGAGGCTCAAACTCAACCGCTTGTAGATGAAACCAGTCCTGAGGATGTTCTCCAGCTGCTGGTGGGCACTGGGTCATCAAGGCCAGGCAGGAGCAAGGCAAAGGACATGTTTTTGCTGAAAGGAGTTTAATTTGTAGCGTGGATGTTGGGTCCTCAGCACCAGGTTGCCTCTACAGATCTGCTCTGAAGGGTTCACACTATTTGCTAGAAGAGATACGACTAGTTTGGGTAAGCATTATGGGCACCAGTCTGGAACAAGGAGATTTTGGATCCGTGGCGGAGTCTGAGAACCCCTGGTTGATGCAACCTCTTTCTGTTTCCAGCCTGACACGTTTCCTCTACCTCCCTGTGAAAATGAATCTTTCATGTTGTGTCCTACTGCAGGGCAGGGAGGAGATTCCCTGGGCCAAGTGATTTTGACTGTAGATGTTCATTCAAGTGCCAGTTCCTAGAGAGCTGAGCAGGCGGCGTTCTGCACAAATACAGAGAGCTGTGTTGCCCCTGTGATGCTCATTTGACCAGAGAGTCCTATAGAAAAGGGTAAACCAAAAAAAGAGCGACTCTGCATTTCAGTAAAGCTGCAAGAAATGCTTGTTTTGAGAGGTGCAGGGGAGTAACAGGGGGCTTGGGGCTTTTCCCAAATTCTCTGCCCCAAGAGATACAACATTGTAACTCACCTGTCGCACCAGGTTCTCGGCCAAATACTCAGCTCTGTTGACAATGTATTTTAAATCACATATTAACATTGATCCAATTAATGCAGCTCTTGCTAAACCAGATGAGTTCTGAGTTTCCTCCTGCCCGCTGTATATTTTTGGTTGCATTTAGAAGGAGCAGAGAACTTGAGGCCAATCACGGCTTTCGCCTCTCCTTGTCTTGAAGGCACTTTGCCACAAGCAGCTGGTTTCTTCCCCAGCAATTAACACATTTCGGCTTTCCTGCCCAGCTGCTTAACCCCCAAATTTGACAACGCTCAACTGCTGCACGCGGGGATGCTCCCCTAGGTCTGATTGTTTTAGTTTCTTTCAAATCCCACCAGGACATCCTGCATCTGCCCTTGTCTCACTCTCCACGGCCTCAAGACAGACAAGCCAGATTCATTTCCTGAAGGGACTAAAACCAGCACGTCGGGCATCGCCAACGTTGTATAACAGCGCGGACGTGCTCGCAAGCGGTTGCGTCGCTTCTCAACGAGCTACTGCTCATCAGCAACGTCTTGCTGACTGGCTGCTCCCACCCCGTAGCATATTAAGCTAATATGTTTTACTTAGTGTTGATAATAGGCAGTGAGCACACGCACAGTCGGTTAGTAGAGGATTTGCTGATGAGTGGTAATTCATTAGGCAGGGTTTTTTCTTTTTTTCCCCCTCTTTTGTGCCCGCCTCTCCTTGCTTTCAGAGTGCAGCAGCTCTCAAAAGAAAAGCAGAACATCCTTAGCGAGGAGGTTTATACAGATTAAAAGTTGGGCAGTTTGCAGCTGCGGATCAGCAGTTTTAAGTCGGGCTTGGATCATCTGGTGCAGGAACACAGGTGGGAGATGTGGAAGTTTGTGCCTAGGCAATGGGAGAGGGCTTCTCCAGTGTTGGGGAGCCCATCTTCAGGTGCTGGGACACCAGATTTGAGATGGTCCTCCCCTCCCCATGCCATGGGGTTTGCTTCCCCTCTGCGTGGCTGGGTCCATGTGTCGGCTCCTGGAGCCTCAACTCAGCAGCTCTTGCAGTGATGTGTTGGGGTGGCAGTGGTGTTTGCATGGGGAAGGCAGCAATCGCTCTCTTCCTCTAGGTTATATCCCAGATACCCTAAATGGGATGGAGTGGACATGACCGGTCAGGGCTTGCCCTTGCTCTTCATTTACTTGAGAGTCCACATTGAGGATCTTGAAATGCAGCACGGAGTTGGAAAGATGCACTTTGAACTGAAATCATCAACTTCAGCAAAAGCACAGGGGAGGCTTTAGTGGAAAAATGTTGATTACGGGTGTTAGAATGTTCTTTATGGACTAGTGCATGGGTTCTAGGCTGAACACCGGGCAAACACCGGGCAGATGCCACGTGGAAGGAGGTGGAGAGTTGATACTTTCCTTGTCCAGTCTTGGGGACACGTCTTGCTCGAGGTCACACGGGGACCCAACGTGGCGGTGCTGGGAATCGAAGCAGGTCTCCAAAGCCCTTGAACCCCTCTCGATGCTTCTCGCTCTGTCCCACGGCATCTGTTTCTTCCTGCCCAGATGCTCCAGGATAAAATATCTCATGGGACCATGAGGTTTCAGGTACCGCTGTTCCTTTTGTCCATCCAAATTCCCCAGATGCCAGCTGTAGCTTTGAAAAAAGTGGATGTTTTATATGATAGTATTCACCTTTTCTAACCCAGGTTTCAGCAGCAGCTGAGTAGTTTGGCCAGATGAAATCTGCTTGGGGATATAGTTTTCCAAATTGCACACATGCCGTATTTGAAACTCATTTTGAAGCCGTTTTGAACCTTTGGAAGTGGTTTTTCTAAGGCTAATAATCCCTCCTAACAGCATCCCATTTTGAGAATATTTTTTCCGGTGCTGGGTATTTACACAGTCACCGATTTTTCACCTGACAGTGACAGCTGTGGGAGTGAGTGATGTATTTAATTTCTAAATTTCTACCCTACTAAGAGATTAGTAACGGCAGAGCTTCTTTTTTTTTCCCACCCCTTTCCCCAAATGGTTTTTGCTATGAAGGGTTGTAACTTCTCCAGCCTTTTAGCAGATCGATGTGAGAAGTTTTTCCTTCCTTTCCTGACAATTCCAGTGTGAAAGTTGGTATTTTAAAGAAAAAAAAATGAAAAAAAGGAGAAAGAGGGGAATGCAGAATGGCTGAATGGCAGCTCCACGCCGGAGAACTGACCCGAATCGCTTCTTCTGAGCTCCCGGTGATGGTAAAATCGTGATACCTTTCTTTAAACCTCGCCGCGAGCTGCTGCGCTGAGCTGACTCCAAATGCTGCCGGCATCTGGGCTGCCCACGTCGGGCTGTGCCTGGGCAGGTCTCGGGGCTCGGGAAAGAGCGAACTGGTTTGCGGGGGCAGAGAGGTCACTTGGCAAATGCTCGAGCATCGTTTTCAACTGATTAATTCTTTCCAGGCTAAGTAAACATTTAGTCTTCTTTCAGGCTGAAGGATGGATCCATCTGTTTCTTCCCGGCGTGAGAAAAAAAAAAAACAAAAAAGCCTCTAAAAAGACTGGAAGAAACTCCTGGATTAGCGAACGCAGAGGGATGGGCGCGAAGTATTGATCCTTTGCAAATAAGATCTCCGAGAGCTTCTTTGGGCAGCAGCAGCCCTTCTCTGGGGGGCTGGAAAGTGTTGTGTGCCGTGGGGGGAAGGAATGGAGAAAGGGAGATGCTGCAGCACCCACGGCTTGGACTTCTTTCCCGCGCTAGGTCAGGCGTGGTTTGCCCTTGGGCTGAGGTAATGAATATTTCCAGTTGAGTTTATGTTCTGGTGAATGTGGAGACAAATACCTGAGTAATAAGTTATATTCATACCTCACTATACACCCAAGACCTACGTAATCAGCTTTCTCAGTCTCTGGGCATTTATTTCCTTCTGCTGCCTTCGAAATAATCAGCATTAGCTCGTTTAGTTCTGAGTAATACCACTCCGACCAGGTTTAATCTCTCCCCAGCAGAGCACTGTGGTTTCCTCTTTCTACACCCAAATTCTCTGTCTGATGGAGGTTGCTCTGAGACGAAGCCGTGGTGTTTCCTCCAAACCTCATGTTGTTGTGTTGGGGTTTTTTTTTGTTGGGGGTGTGTGGTTTTCACATTGGGTGACCTTTACTGAGCAAAAGTGATGCGAGGACTTGTGAGAGGCACTTCGGATGTCTCTAAGTGCTGTGAGGAACTTCTAAATTAATTCCTTTTACCTTGCCTAGCTGCTGTAACATCAAGTTGGGGAAATAATTCGTGGATTTATCCTCCCTCCTGTGTTGCCGTCTCGTTTCTAGGTGAAGCCAGAAGTGCTGCTGGTGGCTTAGGCTTTGCAAAGCCTCTTGCCCACTGCCGGGCAGGAACATCCCCTCCTTGCCTCTCCCCTGGGCCAGCTCCTGGCACCCCTTTGCGTGGCAGAACTGGGTTTCAGTGTGAGGCCGGATTTGTGCCCGCCCTTGGCATGGGCGCCCCTTCGGCGGGGGCTCGCGGCGAAGCCGACCATCTGCGCCCGGCAGCTTCGTCGCTCGCCGTCCGTCCGTCCGTCCCCAGGCGCTGGCCAGGCACCGCAGCATCTGCAGCTCCCGCTGCCTGCCGGGCTCGCCGGGAAGGAGGATTTGCAGGAGGAGAACGGGGAGGTCTGAGAGGTCACAGCTGTTAAAGCTGGGAAAGTGGGAAAAAAAGGGCAGAGGGGTTACCGAACTTGGCACGAGTGCCACAGCCACCTGTCCGCGAGCATCAACGGTTTTCCGAGGCGAAATATGTTTTGATTGCAAATAATTTCCTTTATTCCCCGCCAAACAAATCTGGATTTAATAATTTCTTTGTGAGTTATTGGTAGCGAATTCAGAGCAACGCTGCCGCAGGCGTTCCTGCCATCCTCTGACAGGGAAAAGGAGTGTGTAAACGGAGGCGATGAGGGATGAATCTCCGGGGAAACCCCAAAGCCATTCTGGTTCAGGATATTTTATACAGAAAAAGGTTTTATGACTTGGTAAGGACGAGCAGGGAGTGCAGAAGGCAGCTTCTCTGCTTCCTGTAAATTCCTTTTTAAATGCAAGAATAAAAGGGGGCAAAGGGGAAATGGGTTTTTTTGGCATGGGAAGGAACTTCCTTTGTGTGCGTTACGCTCATAAGTGAGACAGTAGGAATGTTTTCCTAACAAATTCCCGGTCTCTTCACCTAAATTGACCATGTTTCAACCTAAAACAAGGCTCAGCACCACTGCAGCAGGGATCAGGCTGCAGCCATGTGCCCTCAGTCGTGTGGGAGAGATGGGAAGGTGCTGGGAAGCTCAGGCATGGAAGTTCAAAGCACTGAATGTTGGTGGGTTGTTTTTCCCCATCCTTGTAAAACTGCACGTGGGACAGGGCGATGGCTTTGGCAAAGTGAGCTAAAAAGTTTCCTTTCTGTTGTTATAATTTATATTAAGTAAAAATCTCTTTCTGCTGGCTTTGTTAATATTAGCAAGCCTGAAATTTCCTTTTAAGCGTGAAGGATGGGAATTCAGGCAAGCAGCTGAAGGTGCTTCAAAAAAGGAGCAAAGCCTTGAGGGGTAAAGAAAAAGCTGGTTGAAAAAATAAAATACGAAAAAATTGTGTGTCCAAGTTGCTTCTGAGCACTTAACCACCCCCAACTCGGACCTTTCTACAGGAAGGAATATCTTTGCATCAGGGTTATTTATTTTCTGCGTGAGCATTGCTCTGAACAGGGAGGGTTTTGGTGATGGAGGTAGTGGTGGGAAGCCAGGGCTCTCGTTAAGTGGGGTCTCCACCACTTAAATGCTCTTCAGGAGCTTAGGATCATCAAATCAAAGGGTTTGGGTTGGAAGGGACCTTTGAAGATTGTCTTAAGTCCAAGCCCCCGGCCATGGGCAGGGACATCTTCTGCTAGGTCAGGTTGCTCAAAGCCCTGACCAACCTGACCTTGGTTCTCCACGACATGAGAAGGTGGGTGGGTGGTTTTCTCCGCGGTGGGAGTGTTGAAATGTAGCATTTGTCTGTGGATCTGAGTGTCCTGTATCTAAGGTGCTCTAGAAATGTGTTTTCTTTTAATGATGCTTTTGGCCATGATGCTGTTCTGAACACCCAGGGCTTTAAGAATAAAAACCCTAATGAATAAGGGGGGGAAAAAGACCTCCTCGGACTACACGTGAAGCTGTGTGATTAGGTGCACTGTCCCTGCTTATAATCACGGAGGTTAATCCTTTATTATCAATGAGTTTGTGTATGGGAAGGATGAGAGTTAGGCAGCGCCACCCTTACTCTGGACCTGGTCCTGGGGCGTCGCAGCAGGCATCTGCCTGTGGATCTACATCTGCCCATGGATCTGCATCGCTCCCACCTCTGCACAGGTCACACAAACTGGTTGGCAAATGCAAGGGAGAGCAAGGTTTGCATCGGCCGTGTCCAGAGCTGTGGCATCACCCTTCCCAAAATGCTCCAGAGGCTGAGGTCTGGCTGGGAGGGTTTCTCAGCAAAGCCTCCACGTGAAATTGGGTAGGAAGTGCTTCGGTGAGCAGCTGAGAGTGCGCTGCCCGCCCGGGGAGCGGGGCTTTGGGCTGCTGGGAGACTTTTTGCCTGCGTTTGTGAAACTCTCACCTCCTATTTTGCTTTTTTTTTTTTTTTTCCGTTGGCGATGCTGAAGCAAGGTTTCCTCCGGCAGGTTTTTTAAAATTTTATTTTATGAGAACAGTCGGTTATGACTCCCCAAGTGCCGTAAAAGTTAATGTGATAGTCGCTCTGCGCCTGTGCTCATTTTTATAATTTTTTATTTTATGAAACAGGACAGGGAGCTTAGTGACTTATTACTATTCATTTCGTTTCAATGCAGTAAATATTGATTCAGTTGGGGGTTTTCAATTTAAACCACTCGGCGATTATATAAAATATTACTAGCCTCTGAAATTATGCTTACCGATCCCTTCGGCTGCTCATTAACGAAGGAGTGCAATTTTTAGATCCCTTTGCTTTCATCATTCTAATAAATGGGCTAAGCTCCCTTTTTGCACGGAAGGTGCTGTAGACTCAGCTAGCAGGGGCTTGACAGCCTCGATGCAGCTCTTAATTTGGAGCCGGTTTCAAAGGATTTTGTATTTTTCTTTTTTTTCATTTTGAGACATGTAGGTCTCTTCCTCCGATTCTTCAGCCGTGGCGGAGCCAGGGAACGACAGCCAGGATAAATGGAGCTGGTTCGTCCCTGCACTGTTCAAAGCGACGTGTCCTGAGCTTCTCCCACCCTTGGGTGTTGCCTGAACTCAAGGGACCCACTCACACGTGTCGCAGGGGACAAGATAAGAGGTGTGGGAAGGGGAAGAGGGGGAATGAAGCCTGACTGGTGTAATTAGCAATGGTAGAAAGGTCTTGTTAGCTGCGAAGAGGTTGGTCACTTAGGGCGTGGACGATACCCTATGGATGATGGGTATTCCTTTGGCAAAGGTCTAAGTGAAACCAGCTCAGTCAACCCACAGAGTGTTGCTTCAATGTTGTACGGAGGTGTGGAAGCGTATCCTTGTAGGGATGGGATTCAATAAGCCTTTGGAAAATTTCTTAGATGCCACCAGGGGCTCGGATGCGAGCTGCTGGTCATTGAACTGTGGGCTGGGGATGTTGCCCATCCATAGATGAGCTTGTTTGATTTTGCCTTTTGCAGGGTGTCTTGGTTTGAAAGACAGGTGTCTGCGGAGGAAGGCAGGAGCCTCCCTTGAAATGGAAAGTGCAACCCCCTTCCCTCCAAATTATTATAATTTTGAAATTAACGGGCCTTCAGGCAAAGATATGGGGAATAGGAATAACAATTCTTTACTAATATATATATATATATATATATATATATATATATATATATATAACACAAGGCAGGGAAAAACAAACAACCCACTGGTTTACACTGACATAGTCAGAAATACAACCTGACACCCTGTTAGGGTGGCAGTAGCAGTCCGATAAGATGGTGGCTGCAGTCCTTCTGAAGCGATGGATGTAGTTCTGTGGAAGCAGCGATCTTGTAAAAGAGTCTGGTCTTCCTCCAAAGGTGGTGGTAGGTAGGTAGCTCTTGTCCTCTGGAACTCCAGTGGGGGGGAAAAACTCCTCCCGGAATCCAGTGGAAGAAGGCTGCTAGGGTGTTCGAGATCTCAGTTTATATTTAGCATGGACTGCTTGGCTCCTTCCCCCCGGGCGGAGCATCTCACCATGGGATGGGGAGTCGTGAGGCAGTTCCTTGATGGGCCATTAACAGGAGATAGCCCAGGAGCGAGTTATCGATGGGTCAGGCGATAAGGCGTTGTTGTGCCCATTAACAGGAGATAGTCCAGAGGGGGGAGGCAGGGAGCACCGCCCCACCTGGTCTCAACAGCTCCTGAAGATGGTAATAGAATACTTTTTTTTCCTTTTGGCATATTTTACACTGTAACCTAGGACACAGGGGCTTTGCCTTCCCATTCTTGGACCTTTCCTTCTCCACAGTCTCCTGTTGAGCCCTTTGGAGTGTGAACTCTTTGCCGTGCTTCTCCTGGCATCTTCTCGCTAGAAGGACGTGAGGCCGTTATGTCCATATACCACTTGACCTGAAAGGTCACGGCAAGCATCTTCTCCGGCTTGTCTGTCCTGAGGCCGTGGAGAGTGAGACAAGGGCAGATGCAGGATGTCCTGGTGGGATTTGAAAGAAACTAAACTAATCAGACCTAGGGGAGCATCCCCGCGTGCAGCAGTTGAGCGTTGTCAAATTTGGGGGTTAAGCAGCTGGGCAGGAAAGCTGAAATGTGTTAATTGCTGGGGAAGAAACCAGCTGCTTGTGGCAAAGTGCCTTCAAGACAAGGAGAGGCGAAAGCCGTGATTGGCCTCAAGTTCTCTGCTCCTTCTAAATGCAACCAAAAATATACAATGGGCAGGAGGAAACTCAGAAATCATCTGGTTTAGCAAGAGCTGCATTAATTGGATCAATGTTAATATGTGATATAAAATACATTGTCAACAGAGCTGAGTATTTGGCCGAGAACCTGGTGTGACAGGTGAGTTACAATGTTGTATCTCTTGGGGTAGGGAGATGTTCTCCTCGTGCTTTGCACAGCACTTAACTCTTGGTGGACTTCCCTGTGATGACATGGCCAAAAAGAACCTGGATGAAACTTCAAATTGGAAAAGAAAGAACTAAAACTCCACTGCTGTGCATACTGCCATGTAGCCAACTTACATAATTAAACACTGTTTTAAATACCACTTTTAGGCCAGTTTTAAGGGTGGTAGTAAACTACCTTTACAATAATCAATAGATTTTTAGACTGCTTGCGTATTTCAAACTTGCCAGCCCAATCTCCCCGAGTGTTTAATAGCTAATCTGACCAATTTGTTGCAGTATGATCGAGACCGTTGCAGTGAAGGTGACCGGGAATGGCTTTGCCAGAATGCCTTTGTGTGAGTGGATTTTTGTCTGCTGAATTCAAAGAATTTATCCTTTTTTATGCAAACCCTGAGAGTAATATGCTCATCAGATTGTTGGGTTACCTATTGCTGTAGATGAATGTGTATTATTTTAATACTAAGATGGAAAAGGAGTTTCTGAAGTCCTGCTTGAAGTATTCCTTGCCAACATTTGAGGGCTTAATTTGTGTGTGACGATAGGATGATCACGTGGCATCGCAGGATGTGGCAGGCAGTGGGAGTTTTGGAACAAGGCAGAACTTCCACTGGAGACTGACAGAAGTTGGGTACCACTTCCCCAGATCCCCTTGAAGTCCCCTCTGTGCACTTCAGCCACTTCAGGATTTTTAATTGCTTTGTAAAATCATAGAATCATCAAATCATAGAATGGTTTGGGTTGGAAGAGACTTTCAAAGAGGATCTAGTCCAACCCCCCTGCCATGGGCAGGGACATCTCCCACTAGACCAGGTTGCTCCAAGCCCCATCCAACCTGGACTTGAACACATCCAGGGAAGGGGCAGCCACAGCTTCTCTGGGCAGCCTGGTCCAGTGTCTCACCATGCTCAGTGGAAAAAATGTCTTTTGTCCAAACCTACTCTCTTCCAGTTAAAAACTGTTGCTTCTTGTCCTGTCACTACAGGGCCTGGTAAAAAGCCTCCATCTTTCTTTATAAGCCCCCTTTAAGTATTGAAAGACCACTCTGAGGTCTCCCCAGAGCCTTCTCCATGTTGAACAACCCAAACTCCCTCAGCCTTTCTTCATAGCAGAGGTGCTCCAGCCCTTGGATCATTTCTGTAGCCTCTTCTGGACCCACTCCAACAGGTCCATGTCTGTCTTGTGCTGGGGACCCCAGAGCTGGACACGGTGCTCAGGGTGGGGGTCTCACCAGAGCAGAGTAGAGGAGCAGAATCCCCTCCCTCGACCTACTGGCCATGGTGTTTTGGAGGCAGCCCAGGATACGGTTGGCTTTCTGGGCTGCGAGCATACGTAACCAAGTATTTTGGCCTCTTGCAACAACGGTAAATAACGTCCCAGTTAGTTTGCATTCTGCTGGTGTGGTTTATCTCAGACGCTGAGGAACCAAGTTGGGCTTCCCAAAGCAAGCAGGAGATTTTCCTTTAATGCTGCAAAGCCAGGCAGTCGCTCTCGTTTGTGCCACCCAGGAACACGATCCTTTTATTGCGATGGTGGCTCGCGAAGTCATTTGTCCTTGTTGATTGAGTATTTATGATGGGAGCTCTGGATGGTGTTTCCCTTAGATTGAATTTCAGCAGCTGGCAAGAATTGCTCCAGTCCTCCCTGTAGGTCACTTTACGCCTGTCAGGACACGTGGCAGCATCTTACCTGTTTATTCCTGTTCTTTGATTTAATTCCTGGTATAGGTACAGCCCAAGTGCGGGGGGTCGGTGGAATTTCTATACTCCTCAATACGTATATGTTGGCTTTCTCCTCCCCTTTTATTTTTTAAATTTTTTTTAGCGCCTGCTCAATATTCAAGGAACATAAAAACGTTCACCACTTATCATGAGCTGTTATCACAACAACTCTTCACAATTATTAATAATAGCGCTTAGTTTCATGTATTGCTTTTCATTATAGCTCTCGAGGCAAATAATAGATGCAGAGAAGTATTGCTAATGGTCGAGTCGCAGGCTGGGAAGCAGCAGAGCTATCGTTGCCTTTTCGTGAGAGCAGGAGAACAGGGTTTGAGCCATTTCTGTGGTTCCTGGTAGTCACCTGCCAAAGGGAACCCTCTTGGACACGCTGCTCTACACTGTGCTGTGTCCTCCTTGCAGACCATGACTGCGTTTGGACGCTGATGAAGATGCTCTAGGATGTGCAACGGGGCATTTTGGTACCCCCTTTGCATGGGGAGCTGTGTTTCAGGGAAAAATGGGGTAAATGTGAGCAAGTGATGATGTGTCCTGGTGCAGCCAAGGCCTGGGCTTTGTGATGCAGGCCAGCCAGTCCCACCAAGGCACTGGGGAGTCCTAGAACCTCCCAAGCTTTTGGGGTGTGAATCTTCCTCCTTAGAGATATTAAAAAAAAATCTAGACACAGCCTTGGGCTACCAGCTCTAGATGGCTCTGCTTGAGCAGGGGCTCGGACCAAAGGACCTCCAGAGGTTCCTGCCAGCCTTAACCATTCTGTGGTTCTGTGATCTCTCCTCAAGACCTCTAGGCATTGCTGTTGCTCATCATGACACGTCGTATCTTGAGGCACCAGGGGTATTTTGAGATTTCACATTAGAAATTAGCCCCGGGCTGGTGGTTGGACTCACCTGCACAAGCCCGAGTTGGCTTGATCTCACATGACCCCCAGGAGACCTGGAGTTGCTGGTGGATCAGAGAGCTCCCGCTCACACCTTTGCTCTGCAAAATAGGTGTTTCCAAACACACCCTTGAATTCTCCACCCTGTGCTCCTCTCCGCTGCCTGGTTTTCAGCGCTGGGTGGCAGTTGTCTCGAGCTCAACTCCAGAAAGCAGCAGGCACCCAAGGCTTGAGTGATGAGCACTGTGCTGCTGGGAAAAGCTACTTGTTTCTTTTCTTCAAGTTGATGTTGTTTTTTTTCCTCCCCTTTGTTTTGGGGGTTGTTTTTATTTTCTCTTTTCCCAGCTCAGCAAGGTTCAGCGGTTTGGCCTTGCGCACCGTAACACGTAAGAAACACCCGGTTTAATTTGCGGTTAGATATCTGTTAAGATTGCATCCACTTCCCCAGTCAGCACTTAATTGGCAAGTCGCTTGATTTAACAGCGTGGGAGCCGGCACCGGAAAAATGGCTTGAATAAATCACTGCCTGACGCCAGAAAATAGATATAATCTCAACATTAACTACATTAATAGTAGCAGGAGCCGAATTAAGAAAGCCATAAAGTATAGGCAGGAGAGTATAAATTATAGCCATCTCGCTGTCTTCTTCTCCACACTCTGCTTTCCTTCCTCCCCCGGACCCTCACCCAGCCGGTGGCCTGTGGTCGTGGCAGCGTTGGCTCTCATTGAGGCCAGGTTGTGGTTGCCTCCGTTGGGGACAAGGAGAGGAGCAGTGCCCCCAGCCCACCCCTTTCCCAATTCGCGTCACCTATTTGGGGGCACCACCAGGCTTGGCCTAATCCGTTTTAGTGGCTTAATATTGATTTTGAAAGGATCCAGAATGGGAGGTAATTGCTCTGCTGTTGCAATCACATGTTTCATTTCTTCCCTCCTTGGCCCTGGCTGTGGCCGTGGGGTCTTTTATGGTCCTCTGGTCGCATATATTTTTAACGTGGTTATTTTGGGCTGGGAAAGGGAGGGGAAAGACTTTCTAATGATGTGGAAGGAAATCTTCGTTAGGGTCTGGGCTTTGCGCGTCTGCACGTAGCGAAGCGGCCGTCCCTCCAGGTCCTGGGGAACCCACGGCAGATCCTTCAGCTCTTTGCTTTTGGGTGTCCACGCCGTCATTCCCAAGCTGTTTTGGGGAAAGCTGTGCCTTCGTTTCCCATCTGTGCAAACAAGGGAAAGCAGCTTGGGTCAGCGCCGTGAGGACTTGTTTTCCCTGATGCTGTGTGGCCTTCACAACTTCTCCTGCTCTTCAGGAAAGCTTGATGGGACACAGGGAAGGTGTCCCTCCAGCTTTTGCATGCCGTGGGGTGTGAAAAAACATCTCAGCTCTTCCAGCTCTTGCTTTTTCTGTTTGTGGTGGGTCACTGCTTTATAAAGTTGGAAGTGCATCTGTTTAGTTGTTTCTTTTTCTGTTCAATCAGGCATTAGGTCAACCTTTGGTTTGAAAGATGATATTTTTAAGTTATGTTGTAAACATTTCCAAAGTACTTGGAGTCCTGGGACGGGGGTGGTGGCCAAGCATCCTTACAGGGACCAAACCCTGAGTGGGAAAATGAGCTAGAGGTGCCGAATTCTTACCTGCCTGCTTGTGAGCTTGTGCCTTATGGCATCCTTAAAATCCTTTTTTATCCGCCTTTGCACAGAGGAGAGTAATGTCAGGAGGGGGATGATGATGCCATGGAAGTGACTGTAAGTGTGAGTTGCATCCCACCTTAACGCGTCTGTGGAGGGTCATGTCAGTGCCGTGAGCCAGACGCCAGTTTTGGGTTCATTTAGGAAGTTTTCCCCTTTTTATTTTTGTTTTGGAGCCATGAGTTGCTCTGGATCAGATGCCAGCAGAGGGAGACAGCTCTGTACGAGTCCTGCTGTACGGGAAAGGCTGATGGCTAATTTAGTTTTAATGAGAGAGCGACGGTGAATTTGTTCAGTCTTTGCATACACGTTGAACACACACACGTCGCTCCGCAGCGCCGACGTGCTGAAATTGGAGACCGGTGGATTTTAACACCTCA
The DNA here is from genome assembly GCF_034619465.1 of Leptosomus discolor. Taxonomy (NCBI): domain Eukaryota; kingdom Metazoa; phylum Chordata; class Aves; order Leptosomiformes; family Leptosomidae; genus Leptosomus; species Leptosomus discolor. Next base: position 70,746,215 of record NC_141395.1, read on the forward strand.
GAGCCGTCAAAATCCTATATAACAGAGCGACCTTATTAGAGATATCTCTACATCCTGCATCGGGAACCGATGTGCCGTGTAGGTTCGCAGCCCAGATCTCCCAACAAATGCCACAAACATTTTGCACATCATTTTGCTTCTGTGCTGGACTCCCCCTTTTCCTAATTTGGCTGCACAGTTCTTGTTTGAGGGCATCTCTGTGCCGTTTGGAAGCGCACAGGCGATGCTCTTGCTGCTGGGGCTTTATTTAGAAGCCACACATGAGCGACAGCTTTGGCAGACGATCACCCAAACACCTCGGAAACATACTGAACCCCTGCCCTGCCTATATGACCCACGTATGTACTTTTTTTCGGAGGTACCTGATCAATCGGTCCGAGAGGTGCACAGAAATGATGCGGCTGTCTCGGCACCTCTGGAGTTGTCACCATGCTGAGATTTAGCATGCTGACAGCTCGGCACGGATGAGGTTCCCTGGCAGGCTGGTAGATGACTGGTGTGGCTGAAATGTGCCACACAGCCATGGTTTTTTTCCTGTAGGACGTCTCTTTTAAGTGCTCTAACTAGCAGAGCCATCATGGAGTTAGCAGAAACACTTGGAAACTCCTCTGAGCCTAACGGTAAGGTTTGCTCAGGATGATGCCATCAAGCAGTTAATTTTAGAGGCCAGATCCTGAGCCCAAGCGGGTGATTTTCCTGCTAATTGGTATCGGTTTTACAATTTCTCTGGCCTGATCTAAGGGAACTGCACGTTTGTAAACGGTGAGCCCGCATGTAGAGATGCTGTGTGTTGTCAGCAAGATGCTGGTACATGATGACGTGCAGATGCTTTTTCCTTGTTGCTTCTGTGAAAGCTGGGACGGTGCTTCCTGAGGTAGGAGAAGCTTTAGGAAACATCCTCATTAATTTCAGCGTGGACTGGACTCTGGCTTATTGTCACTCTGGTGTATGAGGCGGGCGGTGGTGGAGTGCATCCTGGCATTCGCTGTGCTTTGCTTACCTGGTGCGAGGATTTTCGGTGCTGGCGAAGCCTTTCCCTTGTGTGAGGCTTTGCACAGCGTGTGTCAACGAGCCGCTGTCTGTACCAATAGGCATAGAGTAGATATTTAGTTTTATGCCTCATTTCACAGGCCCATTGTTGGGGAACCCCAAGGATTGGTATTTTAATGAGGTGGAGAGCATGCCCTGTCTTTTCTCTGCCTTGCTACGTTTGGAGCATGGTACCGTGCTCAGGGAGAATCATAGAGTCATCGAATGGTTTGGGTTGGAAGGGACCTTTAAAGCTCATCTAGTCCAACCCCCCCATGCCATGGGCAGGGACATCTTCAACTCCATCAGGTTACTCCGAGCCTCATCCAACCTGGCCTTGAGTATTTCCAGGGAGGGGGCAGCCACAGCTTCTCTGGGCAGCATGGTCTAGTAATCTCCTCCCTCGACCTGCTGGCCACGCTTCTTGTGGTGTAGCCCAGGATACACCACAAGTATGTTGTGTATTTGTTGACTTTCTGGGCTGGAAGAGCACATTGCTGGTTCATGTCCAGCTTTTCATCCACCAGTACCCCTGAGTCCTTCTCCGCAGAGCTAGTCCGACCATCTCAAGTTCTTAATTTCCAGGCTTTTTGGTTTGTCTGCAACCTGCTTTACAAAGTCCCAATAGCTCCCCTTGAAATGGATTTTTAAAAGCGTCATCTTATGGCGAATTTTCCTTTCCATCTTGTTGTTTATTAGGCTCTTAAAGGGAAAGCTTGTAATGCATCCATTGATCGAAATACCAATTGAATAGATGGGAGCACATAAAATAGTCCCGACCCTTTAATAATGGAGCAATATCATTTGTAATGTAGGCAATGCAATTAGTATTGCTAACCAATACACTGCCTCTTGATGGGTGCCTTTGAATCATTTTTATACATTACAGCATATACCGAGTCCGAGCAGACTTCTTTAAGTGTCTGCCCGGTGAATATCTCATATACTGATGCTCTCCAAAGTGTCAGACCTTTATTTCTTTCACTTGCAAGTAGATCTGAATTCTTTATGTACCTGTATTTATAAAATATACATGTATACATTTATAAAATGTATATATATGAATATGTAATTATCCAGGCATACGCAACACTTGGATTCATATATTTACTACCTGGATCATTTGATTACAGGAAAGCCAAGAGTGCACGCTAAGGAATCGGAGCTGACAACGCTGTTCCAGTTGTTTTGTGGGTCAGCTTGTAAAAGATGCCTAAAAGCCACGATACAGGGTATATTCGTGGATATATAACAACTGTCTGCTTTAAATAAGCCTGCAGTAGAAACATGAGTTTGTGATTTGTTCCTTAGGATAATATAAAAGCAGCAAAACCAACTCTCTAGGGGGAAAAAAAAATCAGAAGATGCATTTATACACTATTTTCTATGCCTTGGCAGATAAATTAAATTTAATTTTAAATATTGCATTGCCATGGGTATGTATTTATCCCTAGTAAAAGCCCCTATGGCCGTAGGCACGTGGCTTTCCGGAGCCGGCCAGGAGCTGGTGTTTTCTCAGCAGATAATTCCCTTAAGCACAGCCCCGCTGAACTTCTTTAACCTTTTCCATGCTGAGTCAGTGCCTGACGCACAGTTTTCCATTGAGCCCTGCCGCCTGACCAAGATATTAGTTTGCTTTAATTAAAATATATCAGCTGTTCTTGCTCTTCTTAGTATTATTACTCTTTCCTGCGTGAGAAAAAAAGCCTTCAAAAAGAAATCATCTCTGGAGAAAGCAATTATGCCAGGTATTTTTGGAAAGCAGGCAGGAGGTAAAGCCTCGAGCTCTGTGTCTGGCTCATTATTTTGGAAAATACTCAAAAGCTGAGGCTGTTTTGGGTTTGAAGGTGATGCAGATGGCTCTGGCCGCTTTTGAATGAGCAGGCAGCGCCACCGGCGTCCCATTGCGGGTATGGATGCAGCGTCAAAATGGTTTTGCTCCTCAGCAATTCACCTTGTGGGTTGAGCCTGTTGTTTAGGATTTCCAAAATCAGCTTATGCTTTGCACGGCGTGGCTATAACTTGATCGTCGATCTCCTCGGTAAGGTCAAACCATAGGAAACACGCGGTGTTTTGACCCGCGCGGTGACGGTGGTTGTTGGCGTTTGCCCGCTGCGTCGTAGATCTGTGCAGTAGAAAAGCGAGTGGGAAGGTGCGATATCCCCGCACTTGGAGCACATCCAGAGACCTGAAATAGGATGGAATAAGCTCTGGTGTGAGCGGATGGAGTATCACTTCTGTGCTAGGATGGGGGGAAGGTCTATGACCTCCTCTTGCTTTCCTTCTCGTTTTAGAGGGCCCTGTAGCCCATCACCGAGGGTGGTAGGATGCTTCCTTGGGGGGATTAAGCATTAATGTCCTGTTCCATGTGGACGTGGGACCTGGCGGTGACCAAACAGCGTCACACTCAGCATGGGTGCCCAGCTGGAGCGCGACTTAGGTGCTAAAGCCGGTAACACCTGCCTGTCTCCTGTGCAGAAAGAGATCCATTTCAGCTAATCAGAATTAAACCGTAATGAACTTTGTCCAATCGTCTGAGCTAATGGGGGTAAAAGGAATCTAATTAATGGGACAATGGTCCCCGGTCTTCCTGGTATAATTACTGATCTGCTGCAGCATTAGAGCGGCGGGTTGGAAAGCTGTGTATTAGGGGTTGTCAGCATTTCCATTCTCAATCTGAGCTTAAGCGGTTTAACGGGATGCTGTCATGGGTTTTAGGCTGAAAGTTGACCTACCTTGAAAACAGCTTCATGTGGGCAATCACGTCTTCTAGAATGGGTCTTTTGTCTTTTCTCCAGGCCAGCGTTGCAGCGGAGATGTTTTTATAGCAGAAACTTTGCTGGAGAACTTGAGTAACTTTGAAATGTTTTCAGAAGATCCTTCCGTGGCTCTCCGTGGGTGGGATCAGACCCCTTTGCTGGAGAGAAGCCAAGCGAGGTTGTTTCAAGTTGGGCTGTCAGATGAGCTGGGAATGAGGAGAGCTGCTTTAGGCTGGAATTGGTCAGAAGATGAACTTCTGAAAGATGGGGAGGAGGTATCTAACCACCTGGAAGCTCTGGAGAAGAGATGTGCAAGAGCCTAAACACAAGGAACAGAAACAGCCAGGGAGATGCAGGATGAAGGGGGAACTAAAGCTCTGGATTATGCAGGCAGTATTTTGGAAAGTGTGAAGAAAGGGATGAGCAGAGATAGGGCGAGCAGTGAAACGGGAGAGAGTAGCCAGCAGAGCAGGAGACCTCAGCAAAAACCCGCTTAGTCCCTACCTGCATAGAAGAGTCCACTGAGTCACTGGAGTAGACACGGTCTTGGCCAGAAGTGCTGCGTCGAAATCTCTGTGAAACTAAAATCCTGGCAAACCGTCCAAATGCTGTCAGCTTGGCTGAGACCCGCTGGTCATGAGGTGGCAAAATAAACCAAACTGTTGTCTGCCATGAAAGAAGGTTGTAGATGAAGACAGAAAATAAGAGGCTGGTGTAGTAGTGCCAGCCACCCTTTAGGAAAGCGAGAGCCACAAGGAGATGAGTGATTGAGACCGCAGCAGCTGTTTGCTTTCAGGAACGATGATAAAACATTAATTAAAGGCAGAAGCGGCATCCTGCCGAGAGTAATATTGTCCTACTGGCAGCTCAGCAAAAATGCATTTAACTGGCAGAGCCGGGCACCTTCACACGGGTGAGGGTGATGTGATGGGGCTGCAGAAAGTACAGAAGTTCCATGCTGGAGCTTGGTGGTGGGTCTAGAAGGTTTACGGCAAGAAATGAGATGGGTGACGTAATATCTCTCACAGAATATGTGTAATATGGAGGTACCACCAGCACGTTGGGGTGGCTTTGGCTGTTTTCTGGTGCTTCGAGGGGGGGGTCTCACAAATCATCAGACTTATAGGAGAGGTCAGAAGACATTTTAAAAGGCTGCTTAGTTTGGAGGTATTCCTGTGGTGCTGGAAGATGGAGGACTCCCCACCTTTGGGGTGATGGTCTTAGCAGGGCGCGTCCTCCAGCCAAAAAGCCCCAAGCGAAGGGGTAGGCAGTCTTCTCTCCCTTTTCCCTGTCCTTGCCATGGGGATGGGAAGAGCCATAGCACTCAGTAAATCTGCTGATGCGGCGGCGCGCGTGGAGGTAAAAATAATCCTGGAGCGGAGACTGCACAAGATGGATGAAATTCGCCCTTGTGCTGAGGCCAGGATGAGCCCAATGCACCAGGGAAATCTTATTTCACCTTGATTTAGGGACAGGGGTTTCAATGCATCCAGTAACAATTGCGATCTTAAATTAGTTCTGTGCCTGTATCAGCTGATGGCTTTTCGTTTGTCCCTCTGTCGCCAGTGTCTGATTACTCAATTCCAGTTACGTTAGAAGAGGAGCTGCCAGTTAAACTCATGGCATTAGCAAAACTTTCAGATTTAACGGGAAAACTCTGTTGTTATCGCCAGGTCATGAAACCCTCAGTCAGTATCGGTCTACAGTAACCCTCTCCAGCTGTACCAGGGGGTTCTGTGATTTGGGGAATCGCCCATGGAGAACTTCATTTCCTCCATGAGACTGGCTCTGAGCTGTTTCGCTAGTGTTGGGTCGTGGCTGGGTGATGTTGTAGAATCATAGACTGGTTTGGGTTGGAAGGGACCTTAAAGATCACCTAGTTCCAACCCCACCCCCTGCCGTGGGCACGGACACCTTCCACCAGACCAGGTTGCTCCAAGCCCCATCCAACCTGGCCTTGAGCACTGCCAGGGAGGGGGCAGCCACAGCTTCTCTGGGCAACCTCTTCCAGTGTCTCACTGCCCTCACAGGGAAGAATTTCTTCCTAATATCTCATCTAAATCTCCCCTCTTTCGATTTAAAGCCATTACCCCTCATCCTATCACTACACTCCCTGATCTGGAGTCCCTCCCCACCTCTCCTGCAGCCCCCTTTCAGCACTGGAAGGCTGCTCTAAGGTCTCCCTGGAGCCTTCTCTTCTCCAGGCTGAACAACTCCAACTCTCTCAGCCTGTCGTCATGGGAGAGGTGCTCCAGCCGCCTGGTCGTCTTCATGGCCCTTCTCTGGAATTGCTCGAGGAGGTGTGTGCTCCATTGCAGTATCTCAAAGCGATCTAGGCTTGATGGCAAGGACACAGGATGCTCCCAGTTGGCTTTCTTGGTTAATTAGGTAGCAAACGTTTGCCCTATGTTTATGAAAATCCCTCTTTCTCTTCCCTGGGTCTCATCTAGTTTATAGGCAACTTCATAGCTTGCTCTTACAGGAAGATGTTTGCCAAGGAAGGTGGCCGTGCCCGTTACCTTGTGGCTGGTCCAGGGCTCTCCTTTTTTTTGGTTGCTCGCTGCTGTCTGGGGTGGGAGCAAACTTTTGCATGAGAACTGTGACACACCCCCACACCCCCCGCCCCGCTTTCACCCTCCTCCAAACGAGCATCCCACCACACTGCTTGCCTAAGGGAGCAAGGGAACAGCAAATAGTTTGGATAGCTAGAAGATGGATAAAAAGGGAGGGAGGACTTGGTCCACTGGGAGAGCAAAGAGGCTTTTGAAGTCTCCTACAGGTGAAACAGGCTGCGTGGTGGCACCCTTTTTGGTGCTCTCCAGACTGCCCTCTGGACAGTTCCAACTGGTGAGTTGCTCTGAAAGGGTCTGATTTATCCCTGCCCTCCCCATCTGGCCACGCTGGTCCTTCAGTGCAGCAGGTCACGAGGCAGATGCTTTCCTCCGTTCTCTGTGCATGGCACACAGGGCTGGTTTTGCAGCCAGGGTCTTCATCTCTTCTCGCAGGAACGAGTGGGGTTGCAAACAATAGCGGTGCTTTAGCAAACAGGAGTGATTTGGGTCAGGGAGAAGAGCTCTCCTCTGTAACACCGCTGTAAGCTCCTTGAGGTGATAACTCTCTCTCCTCTGTGTTTTGTTAAGTTCTGTCGTGATTTAGGTGCTTTCCCTGGCACGTGTGTCCAGCTCTGGGGTCCCCAACAGAAGAAAGACATGGACCTGTTGGAGTGGGTCCAGAGGAGGTCATGGAAACAGTCTAAGGGTTGAAACACCTCTGCTGTGGAGAAAGGCTGAGAGAGTTGGGGTTGTTCAGCCTCGAGAAGAGAAGGCTCTGGGGAGACCTTCTTGCGGCCTTTCAGTGCTGAAAGGGGGCTGATAAGAAGGATGGGAACAGACTTTTTGCTGGGACCTGTAGTGACAGGGCAAGAGGCAATGGTTTTAAACTGAAAGAGGGTAGATTTAAATAGGACTTAAGGAAGATTTTTTTTTTTTTGCACTGAGGGTGGTACGACACCGGACCAGGTTGCCCAGAGAAGTTGTGGATGCCCCATCCTTGGAAGTGTTTAAGGTCAGGCTGGATGGGTCTTTGAGCAACCTGGTCTAGTGGGAGATGCCCCTGCCCCTCAACTCAGGGGGATTGGCCTGGATGATCTTTGAAGGTCCCTTCCAACCCAAACCAGTCAGTGATTCTATGAAAGCCACTTGGTTGTGGCGTTTGGCCAGTGAAGCCCCTCATCTGGGGGCAACACGGTGGTTCCCATGGCTTGTGCTCCTGGTTGGGGCTCTCAGGGAAAGGAAGACACGAGCTGGCTCCTGGCTTGCTTGTGAACCATGTGTAGCCCAAACTGTATCTTTTTCTGCAGGCTTAATTAGGCCTTTTTACAGACCTAATGCTCCTGGTTTTAATCCCCAGCTTGGAGTAGGATTTATGACACTGGGGACATTTCTGTCTCTGACTCTTCTCCCAGGCTGTGTGGGTGGTGAGGAAAGACTAACATGGCTCTTGCACGGAGTGAAAACGTGACGTATTTCAAACTTGGTTGAAATAGAGGGTGTTGAATGAGTCTCGCAGCCCAGAGGGAGCTGCTGCTGGGTACTGGGGGTTGTTCTGGGGCAAATGTAGAGGGAGACTGTGTTGGATGCCCTTTAGGGTCCCGGACTGTCCCCAGACCAGCTGTGGGGTGACTGCACTGGCATCTCAGCATGCACCGTAAGCTGACCCTCCCTTGGAGAGTCGGCAGTGACAATGGGGTGAATAGCTGGAGGCTTGTGGAGGAGACCTGTCAAATCTCACCTGTCAAAACCCAAAGATGTGGCTTATGGAGAAATGTCCTTCTGCATCTTGGACACAAGGACTCTGCGTGGATCTTGTCCCTTTCCTGGTTCTTCAGCTTCAAAGGAGGAAAATGGTCCAGAGAAAAGACCTGAGAAAAATTGGGGAAAAGCAGAGCAGAGGCTGATCCTAGAAGCAGGTCAGCAACCCCAAATCATTTCTGCTGGTTCTTCCCTTCTGTCAGCTGTTGCCAGCGCACAGCAAAGGCTTCCTTGGTTCACGCCATCATCATCTCTATCTGGAGCTGCTCTCATCTGGGCCAGTTACTGCCTAGCTCCTGGGGATGGGGACTTCATGGCTTGGCTTTGCCCCTAAACTCAGAGCTGCCTGGGCAAATGTGGATGCAGAGGTGCCCTGTGGCCATAGCCTGGTGGTGTCAAGCTTACATGACCCAATTTGGGGGTTCACCACCACTGTAATTCCCTCTTGCTGAGCTGCCAAGCCTGGGCCTTTCCCAGAGGTGTCCCATCTCCTTTCTCAAACCTTGTCATGTTTAGAGCACTGGATATTGCCATTGCTGCCCCAGTGCCCGCGCTCCTGCAGCCGGCTCAAAAGCATCATTGCCTTCCCGTGGTCTGGTCTGGTCCTTTGCCATGAGGATCAACGCAACTGAAAAAGATTTAAGTCTTACAAAGACACTGGAACAGGTTGCACGGAAAAGTTGTGGATGCTCCATCCTTGGAAGTGTTCTAAGTCAGGTTGGTTGGCGCTTTGAGCAACCTGGTATAGTGGGAGGTGCCCCGTCCGTGATATGTGTGTGGGTGAACTAGATGGTCTTTAAAGATCCCTTCCAACCCAAACCGTTTGATGATTCTATGAAATATCCTCCATCAGTTTAGCACAAGCTTGGCTGCAAGTCTCATAGCTTTTTGAGAAGGCACTGCAAGAAGACTGGGCTGTTATTTTCATACCTGGGTCTTTCGAGTGTAATTATTTGAGGAGGGAACATCTCCAGCCTGTGCGAGGACTGGGAAGAGTTGTGCCTATAGGATGTGGACATTGGGGGGAACCATAAAAAAAAAACCTTCAACAACCCTGCATTTAAGGTATAATCAAATGTTTCTTATACAACATGCAGCCATAGAAGCGACTGCCATGGTTTTGATTGCAGGATGAAGTAATGGGTTGAACTGTGAAGGAGAAATCCATTTAGATGGCTTTGAAAATAATGTTGGCAACAGCATCCAGGAGAAGCCAAAAGCTTTTAAGTAGATGGAGAAAATACTAAACATTTCAAAGGCAGTTTGTATTGTTTGCTGATGGTCCTGGTGGCTTTGCTGTTGGCATTACAGCTTCTACGGTGACAAACGTGGCACGTGGAAGGGCGCTCGGGGCCAGGGGAGGAGAGGGACCCGCGCCACTGGTGCTGCCAAGGAAGGTCAATGGCTCAGTCTTGCCAAAAATGGCCCAAGTCGACTGCATGGCAGTGGCTGGTCGTCTGCTTCTCCACTGTATCACCACCAAACATCAGCGCTACCCACCAAGTGAGTGATCCCTTCAGCCCTTTGCATGTGACACTGTCGCAGCTTACTCTGATTTAATTGCTGAGGTTAATTAGGATTTAAATCCATGAGATGGAAACCCTTGATTTCAATCACTGGGTCTAGTCTTGCTCCCTGTCTTTATTCACCGGCTGTTGTTCTGGAGGAATCCTTATTCTCATTGGTTGATAACCATTATAATATACTTGCAACTATTTTTCTTTCGCAAGTCAGGAGGATTTATTAGGTAGGTAAATCTTTATTTAGGCAATTAGGCAGCTTAATAGGTACTCATTGAGGTTCATAATTTTTCCCAGGTTTTGAAAATGGTAAATGAGATCTGTGCTGGACTTTTTTTTTTTCCTCGAGATTACGTTAAGCTGCATTTGAATGGAAATTCAGATTCAATTGCACCAAATTAAAATAGTTTTTTTTAAAGTGTTTGTTTCATAATTAGAACTAATTATTGAAAGTAGAGAATTGTTTATGGATAAATTAACAGGTTATTGCTGGTCGCTATGTGTTTAAAACTAATGGATCCCCTGTATTTATGTTTGTATATAGGAAGAAGACACGTGCTTTTCTGTTTTTCAATTTCTGATCACTTTTTCAACCTCGAATATCATAGTCAGTGAACTGAATTATTTGAATAATCCAAATCAGGTTCTTTAAATAAATTAGGTCTTAAAGTAGAAAGGGTTTATTTGAGATTTGACCTTTTTATTTTTAAGAAGAAAGCAATAATGTTGATAGAAATACCATAAATCAAATATTTTAATGGAATTACTTGCTTTTTTTCTGTGGATTTGAAGTCCTCAAGCAGCTGGTGGGTGGGGATAGAGACGTTACACGAGTTCAGAGCAGCTTCCAAGGGGCACTGGTGCAGGAGCTTGGAGGTCTGCTGGCATGTTTGAGGAGCACTTTTAAGCCTAAATCCTGTGTTTTGTTCTGCTGCGTGCTAAGGAACAAGGATATTGTGATTTTTTTTTTTTAATTTTTTATTTTTTTTCCCCAAATCAGGGTTTTGCATTGCCACCTGGGAGGCTCGGGGTAGACAAGGTCCCTCCTGCCTCGCCGCTCCCTGGTGCTGTCTGTAACTGTTGCCCTGGTTATGATCCGCTTTTTCCTCGGGAATCAAATGCCAGCATGCAAATGTGATTTCTTACTATGTAAGGATTACTTTAAAGAAAATAAGCTAAGCCTAAAGAAGATATCTAGAAGTAAAAGAAAACCATCCTTTAAGAACCACTTGTATTGCCGTCAGCACCAAGAAATCCTCTCCGTTTCAGCTGGCTGAAACGCCGTTGGGATGCTCTTGCTCTGCTCTTGGTTTTGTGTTTAATTTGTAGACATCAGATACTCCAGTATTTCAAAGAGGTGTGTTTGTACAGGTGTTTGTGGGGGTTTTTTGGATCAGATGGTCTCATGTGTTGAGTGTGCGCTCGTGTGCGTAGCTTGAGGGTGTTAAATCTGAGCATCTCCGGCAGCCCTTGCTGCGTGCCGGGGCGAGTCGTCCTTGTTGCTAACCCTCATTTTCCACGTTGGCTTGGAAATCTCCCTTTTTTTCTTTTTTTTTTTTTTTTTTTTTGGATCTATTTAAGAGGAGAGCAGATTTCGGTAGCAATACTTGCTGGCTCCTGGCTGAAGTTTTGGTGGTTTTCTTCCCTTTCGAGCAGCTTCACTGTGTTTGGAGGCAAGGAAGGTGCGTTGAGCTGGGCATCAGCTGATGGTTGACTCCACGTTGTCTTTCCAAGTCCTTATTCCCTTTTGGTCCAGTTTTTGCTTTGGGTTTACTGCTCTGTTGGAAGAAACATTTCCATTTCCCAAGCAACGTGAGTTGGTCTTGCAGAAGAGGCTGGAGGAAGAACCCTGCTTTTCTGCTTTCCAAGCAACGTGGAGTCGGTCAAGCAGAGAAGACTCGAGGAGGGACACAGAGCTCCGTGTCTGACCGTGGGAAGGAGAAGAAGAAAAATCAGACTTGGTCAACACGAGCAGCAGCTCGGTGTTTAACTGTGGGAAAGAGAAGAAGAAAAATCAGACTTGGTCAACATGAACATCTATGAAGCACCAACCTGAAGTCGCCAGACTTGGGCAAAGTTACTCCTGCTTCAAGGGTTGCAAGGAAAGAGCCCAGATCTCAACCTACAGAGTGTTTTATCAGCCCAGGACCTCCACCTGTAACATTTTCAGCACAAGACACTGTGATTTTCCCATCGTGCTCAGCCCTGGCGTTGGACCTCTGACAGCTATGACGCTGTTTTTAAACATTTTTATAGCGTTCCTCTACCCCTTTTTCATTAAAAATGTTTCTTCCCCTGTCCACCCTAGGGGTGGGGGAAAGACAACCCTCAACCTTGTGTAGTCAAGGTTATGGCGATAAATTCTGTAGCATTGTCACTTCTATTCGGAGTAAATTGGCTGGCCGCTTTCGGGCTGAAGGGAAGATAATTTGCTGTAGTATTTCAAATGGATTAGAAATGGATTTGAAGGGAAAGTTCATGCCTCCCATTACAAAGGCTAGAAAGAAGACTATCTTAAGGCACTGTTCACACTCTGGCCTTCATTATCCACGCTTAATACCTTTCCTATTTTCCAGCGTTAATGAAATTTCCTGCCGGAGCGGGCCTTCTGGACGGACGGGAGGACTCTTTAGATCCGCGGGCTTGTGCGGCAGAAAGGGAATTACAAGCCCCTCGTGTCGAGGGGCCGGCGTATTCTTCAGGTCCTTGGCCCAGCTATTATCTCATTAATTTTATCCTCTTTTCTCAATGCAGTTCGTTTCCAAAGGCCGTCCTTTCCATTAGGGTAACAATTCAACGGAGAGCGGTGACACCACCGCCGATGAAAAGCAACGGGGTGTTTGGCGTGGCTCCTTGCCCTCCGTTACAGCCGTCCTTCCCCTCGCCCGCAGCTTTTCCCTGCGGCCGCCGGGTTGGGTGTCGCCGATGGGGAGGGGGACACACGCCGGTGGTTGTGTTGGGGCTACGTGACACTTGGGAGCAACATCTTGGCTTTAGAGGAAAACAGAGGTTTCCTACGGGTAAAGGTTGGGCAATTAAGTTTCCCCCCGCTCTTCTGTGTGGACTCAGGTTCCACTGTGATTTTTCAATATAAAACATATTTTACCTTCAGTTGTAAATCTCTTATGGCTCCTATAATATACATAAATATTATATATATTCTAATTAATATCATACATAATAAATACTATAAATCTTCTCATAAATAATACTCCATAAATCATATAATAGTTTGGCTTGGAAGGGAGACTTCTAAAAGTCATCCAGTCCAACCCCCCTGCCATGAGCAGGGACATCTCCCACTAGACCAGGTTCCTCAGAGCCCCGTCCAACCCGATCTTGAATGTTTCCAAGGATGGGGCATCCACCATCTCGCTGGGCAACCTGGGCCAGTGTTTCACCACCCTCAGCGTAACAAATTTCTTTCTTATGAATAGCAGACGTGGCCAAAGCTGAACCCACTGTGTGCGTTCAGCTGCCAAAAGCCCCCGTGAAGCGTCCCCAGCATTTCCCATTGAGCAGCATCTCCTCTCTCCTTGTATTTCCATTGGGACCCCCCATGATGGTGTGAACATCTACGGGCAGGAAGCCCCAGGCTGCATCCCCCAGGCTTACCCCTCTGCAAAATTGCACCTGCAGTTTCTGGGGAACAAAGGGCAGAGGAAGCGACCTCCCGGGTTAATGGGGAATAAATACAAATACAAATAGCAAAGCCCCACAGAGCGGTGTTTAAGATGGGTTATTGGGGCCCATCGCACCCCATGGTGGGATTAACCCCCATTAACGTTGACTTTTTAGATAGGAGGGTTTTCAGGTGAAGAGCTGAGCTGGTGGAGATCCTCTGTGGAGGCTGAGAGATGCTGGGGAAATCCCTGCTTGGACACTTCCACCACCCAGGTGGAAAGGGAGGGGGTTCAAGCCCCTGGTGAACTCAAGCTGAGCCTCTGGTTGAGATTTTGGTCATGTGGCACTTGGGACTTTAGCGGCCTAAACAGATGTTTTGCAGAAGCTTTGCTTGGAGGCCACCTAGATGGTGATTTTTTTTACCTCAAAAATGCAACAACTGCAAATTAGAGAAGGTTCAGCCCCACTCCCTTTGTGGGGTGAGATGTTTTTGACACTCTCTGCCAAAATCCTTGCAAAAATCCCAGCGGGACCATCCCCAACGGGTTAAACGGCACCCATGGTCCTTTGCCTTGGGGGCTTGATCATCCCTTAGTACTGCCAGCGAGGAGAGCGTCCCGCTGTGCACATGGCTGCTCCGCTCCTCTTCTGCTGGCTTTTTCTTTTTAATACTGCTTTATAAAAGTATAAAATGGTTTATAATCTGCAGCTGTTGCTATTTGCTCGGCAGCTGCTACCTGCTTGCTCTCTGCTCACATACCAGGGGTCAGATGCCACCGAGTAATAACTCTTGATAAATGGTGACTTTCGAACAAGGAGCGCTGGAGTGTGCAACCACTTCAGCGGGTTGAGTGAGTGCAGCAAAGGGAGAAAATAAATATCCTGAGGATTTGGGGGATTCAAGCAGCCAGGCTCTTAAACTGGTATTTTTAGTATTGTAAAATACTAAAAATAACAATAACCAGTGCTGTTTAGGCTCAGCCTGCATGAGCAGCCCCCGGGGCTGCGCAGGACATGGGTTTGGTTGGATTTTTTTGATATTACAGAGGGTTTAATTGATATTAAGAGGGTTTTTCCCCCCCCCCATATTTTTTATTTTGCTGATGTTTTTCCAAGGACTGAGGATAGGAGCAGTTCCTAGGTTATTGTTCAAGGCAGAAACCCCCTGTGCTGGAGAGGTAGCAAGTGATCCTCAGGGACGTCTGCCCGTGCCTCGAGGAAAGGGGAAGATTTTGGGTGCTCGAAGCCCAAGATGGTTATGGGTGTGCAAGGAGAACTCAAATCCATGCAGGAAGAGGAAAAGCTGCTTGTTTGGAGCGTGGTGTTGGGGTGGCTTTGATGTGCTGGGGTTTTTAGGGTTGGGATGTCTTGAAATATGGGGCCTGAGTATTATTTCATATATATGTATATATATGTATATATATATATATATATATATATATATATGTATGTCTGTGTCCATCATAGAATCATAGGCTGGTTTGGGTTGGAAAGGACCTTAAAGATCATCTAGTTCCAACCCCCCTGCCCTGGGCAGGGACACCTTCCACCAGACCAGGTTGCTCCCAGCCCCATCCAACCTGGCCTTGAGCACTGCCAGGGAGGGGGCAGCCACAGCTTCTCTGGGCAACCTGTGCCAGTGTCTCACCATCCCCATCGTAAACCATTTCTTCCTAATATCTAATCTAAATCTCCCCTCTTCTAGTTTGAAACCATTACCCCATGTCCTATATTAAATCTAAAATGTATATATATATAAAATAACATCTATCTGTCTGTCATCTCTAGATATTACTGAATGTATTGAATTAAATATAAATTCAATATATATATATTCAATAATATCTGAATAATATAAAATACTAAAAATAACAACACTATCTGGGCCTCATATCTATCAATTATCTCTAGATGTTACTGAATATATGTATTGAATGTATATATTGAATATCTTTAGACATTATTGAATGTATATATAATTCCATATATATATTCAGTGTATCTATTCAGTAACATCTAGAGATAATTGATAGATAGGTAATAATATATAGATTTATATATATATATAAGTATTTCTATATAATCTATAGATAATATCTTTCAATATAGGTATTCTGTATATGTTCAATAATATGTATATCTATATATGTCTATGTTACCCACAGATTCTATATATAGCATATATGTAGAATTCTATAGACTCGATAGTATCTATGTATTTTAAATATAAGAACATTTAAACTATCTAATATATACTATATATGAAATATATATAATATAGGTATTATGCTCATATACACATATATATATGAAATAATATTCAGGCTTCGTATCTTGGTCAGTAACATTTTAGAGGCATTTTCCATGTTTTCTGTGTCAAACTCCAAGTAAATACACCTCCAGCCACACACCATTCCCCTAATGCTGTGTGTGTCCGGGGCTTGTGGATACACCAAGAGAATGCTCGGTCCCGCCTCCCACCCTGACTGTTTCCTTCCCAGTCAGCAGCACTGTCTGTTCCTGTCCTGCAGGCTTGGGAGCTTTCAGGAGGCTTTTTTCCAGCTGTGTTTTCTGAAGAAGACTTTAGGGAGCCTCCTTGAAGGGACCGATACTTATAGCTCAGTGCCGGGCAAAACAGGAGCCCAAAAGCCATCGGTACTGCAGACCCTGTGGATGGTGGTTTGGAGCATCCCGGTGCCCTCCCGGAGCTGCTTTGCCAGGAGGAATAGAGAGGGCTGGAGCTGGGATGGGTCTTGTCACAGCCGTGGTGGCACTTTGCTATATTACGATGACTTTATTAGAATAATAGAACCGTTTGAGTTGGGAGGTCATTTGCTCCAACCCCCCTGCCCTGAGCAGGGACAACTTCAACTCGATCAGGTTGCTCAGAGCCCCATCCAGTCTGACCTGGAGTGTTTCCAGGGATCGGCCACAGACCACCTCTCTGGGCAACCTGGGCCACCGTTTCACCACCCTCAGCGTAACAATTTCTTCCTTAGATCTCATCTGACTCTCCCCTCTTTGAGTTCAAAACCATCACCCCTTGCCCCATTGCTGCAGGCCCTGGTAAAAAGTCCCTCTTTCTTATCAGCCCCCTTTCAGTACTGGAAGGCCTCTAGAAGGTCTCCCCGAAGCCTTCTCTTCTCCAGGTTGAACAACCCCAACTCTCTCAGCCTGTCCCCACAGCAGAGCTGCTCCAGTCCCCTGATCATTTTTTAGTCCTATTCTGGACCTGCTCCAACAGGTCCCTGTCTGTCTTGCTCTGGGGACCCCAGAGCTGGACGTGGTCCTCTGGGGGGGGGGGGTGTCTCACCAAAGCAGAGGGAGGGAATCCTTTCCCTCGACCTGCTGACCATTAGGTACTTGATATCATTTTTATTGGCTCCATTAGGCCACAAGACCTTTCTCCAGGTCCTGCAGCCAACTCTGGCTGCAACCTTGGCCTTGCAGAGGTTCGCTGGGTGGTCCATGGGTGGCCCTGGTGTCCCTCCTGCCATCGGTACCTTCACACAACGATGCCACCGCTACAGCTTTTCGCAAGCAACCTGCTTTTGTAAAAATTAAGACTTGATGCTCCTGTTTGGACCAGTTTCATGAGGACCAAGCCCTTGGGGAAACTGGAACCGGGGCAGCAGCGTCATTGTACCATCCCCTCCGCAAAAACCAGGCAGTGGCTCTCTGAGCTTGGTAGCCAGTGGCAACAGCCCGCTGAAATGAATAGGCTGTCACGCTAAGCACTAAGAAATGTAACTATTACATTTTACAGTTCTCTTTTTCTTCGCAGCACATGTTCATTTAAAGGTAATGCTCTCCGGGGTTTGCATTCGGCTGATAGGATAGAGGGATCTTAATTTACAGATATTCTCCCGTAATGCGCGGTTTATATACGTTCTGCTAATAGCATTATGAGCATAGTTTGGACTAATACAAAATTAGAGCTCTAATTTGCATAAACAAATTACTGTTTGGATTAGCGGTAAATGGGGAAGGCGACTGATATTTGAAGAGATTTGATTTGGCTGCCACGGCTCTGTTTGTATAACGGCGTGCGTAGGAAAATGAGCTGGGTGGCTCCGCGCTGGTTGGGAGGGAGGTGGGATGGTGGAGAAGATACCGGGTCATGAACCAGCGGGGGTTTTGGGGGCAGCCGAGCCCCTCTGGGACACGTTTGTCCCCAGGGTGTCACTTCAGAGCTTCCTGATCCTTCAGAATATCTTTATGGGCAGCACTGACTGGATTGTAGCTCCCAGCCCATAGCTGTCCTGCTGCCTCACTGCAAGGTTGGTGGATGTACGAGAGAGATGGGGAGGTGAAGGGTCCCCAACGCTGCCCGCTCGACCCTGCTTGGGTCCCAGCATCTGTTCCAGGCGATAGATGGGGGATGGCAGCAGTCTTGGGTGACTCTTCCCATGGAGGGATGTAGCAAAACCCTTGCAAGAGCCAGATTTGGGGGCAGAAATAGTAATGTCGAAGTTACAGTACCTAATAATAATAATAATAATTATGATATCAAAAATATCAAAGCTTGCAGAGCTCTGCGGAACCTGGCTAAGCTCAGGGCAGGTCCCACATTGGTGATTCCCTCGTGGGATTGCATCCACCTTTCTTACCCTGCTGCTGGAGCTGGAGCTGCAAGCCAAGGCTGTGAGATGGGGCATCAGCCTTGGCGGCGTGGGCTCACCTGGGTCCCGTTTCGGATGCCTGTTAAGAAGAGCATACCAGCAGCGTGGGTCAAAGCCATGCCATGTGCGAGGCCTTGGGGCCGATGACAAATATCTGCAGAGATTAGGGACCAACATCTTCGCTGTGTCCTAGTACGCTACGGGTTGGGTGGGGACCTGACCTTCAGTACGTGGTTTCTTCTCCTGCGGCATTGCCGTGGGCAAGCTGGGGCAAAGAAATGGCTTTTTTGTTGCATGGAGGAAACGATACCGGGGGGAGAGTCCTTGAAGGCTGGGGTTTTTTGGTGTAAATCATGGGAAAATCAGAGCTTCTCCTCTGTCTACAGCAAGAGCATCCCTGGTTCCTCCCTGCAGCACCTCCATCCTCAGGCAGCCAGGGGTTTGCCCACGAAACAGCAGCTCCTTGCTATATCTTCCCTTGTTTGGGCTTATAGAATCATAGACTGGTTTGAGTTGGAAGGGACCTTCAAGATCATCTAGTTCCAACCCCCCTGCCACGGGCAAGGACACTTTTCAGTGGTCTAGTTGCTCCAAGCCCCATCCAACTTGATCTTGAATGCTTCCAGGGATGGAGCATCCACAGCTTCTCTGGGCAACCTGATCCAGTGTCTCACCACCTTCACAGTAGGGTCTTACCTTGACTTTATCATTTTCTTGCAGATCCCCACTACTGAACCAAACGCGCCCGTCACCTCAAGGTGGCAAGTCCCAGCTCGTGCAGCAGAGATGGAGGAGCAAAGGCTACCGCTGCATCGGCGGGGTGATGTACCGAGTGTCGGCGAATAAACTCTCCAAGACTTCCAGCACCCCTGGCCGGGGCAGAGACCTGAGCACCAAGAGCCCTGGCAGAGCAGGTGAGCAGCAAGAATTTGCCCTGGTCTGCATCCAAAAATCCGTTGACGTTCCAGCTTCAGCGTTGAGGTTGGCATTTCGCTGCTTCTTCCCAGCCTGCGTGTTGGCAGCTCATCCTCTGGCCTTGCAGGAGCCCAGACGCAAAGGTGACGGGCATCCCATGGGTGCCAAAGCGCATCCCCTGGCTCTTCTTTTGCTTTACAGTAGCACTGAAGGGAAAATAACGTAGAAGAAATGAAAGCTTTAAGAAAAATGAGGTTTCTCTTAACTTGGGCTTAGTTCAAGCTCGTAGAGATGCGCCGTTAAACTTTCTGATTTTTAACCCAAGTAAAGACTTGGGCAGCTTCAAATGGCACCGCAAGGTTAAACGTATTTGAGATGCTCATCAAATTACATCCAATATTGACCTAAGAAAAGCTGGGAGGATCATTCTGCAGATAACTATGAAACAGGCATTTCGACACAGTTACCGGCTTTACATTTAGCTTCAATTAATTTTCTGTTTCAGCTCCTCTTGTCCTGGATGCCTCAAGCGTGGCTCTTAGACAAGACTATTTTTTTGTGTTTCTACTTGGGGTCAAATATTTTTGCTCCGTAAACTGCTTTATTGACAAATTTTGGGGACAGTTAAGCTGGGAAAGGCAAAGCAAATGGCTTTGTGCTATTGTTTCTCTTTGCTGGGAGGATGAAGGGTGCAGAGGTGAGTGTGTTCGTGGATGATGCTATAAATGAGGCAATTTAATGCCAAAGTCGTTTTATATATGGTGGGAAAGCGGATGAAGAGGGGCAGTAAATACCACAGTGTCGCTGAGAGGTGCAGAACCCCCCACCCTCCAGTTTGTATGAGCGTGATGGGGCATCCTGGGTAGTTTTAAACCCACAAAGAATGGGATTAGGGGGGGAAAGAGCTTTGTGCAGGCACAAAAATCCCATCAGCAGGAGAGCTGAGCAGCTCTGGGAAGTTTGCAAAGCATGAGGAAAATTAAGAGCAAACAGCAACATCTCAATAAAGAACAAATAACTCCCCCCTGATGCTCACATGCAGCCGGTAAGTGGTGGTGGGGAGAAAATGGAGAGCGGGAAGTGAGAGGTAGGCAGGAGAAGGACAGCCAATGATGATAAATCCTTATTGTGCGTTGTCGCTGGCAGCGAGGAGGGCAGAGATTTAGCTTAAACCATGGATTAACTGCCTGGGCACCCAGGGATGGCAAATGAAGATGCCTGCAGATGATGGCAGAGATGAAGATGCTCCGGTGGCCGAGGGTGTGCAGAGCTGGTGGAGCATCGCTTTCAGGTAATCTCCCTTCTGAGAGCGTTAAAGGGATGCTCAGCAGCGGTTTGGAGATGATTTGCTGGGGTTTTTGCAACTCAGGAGCTGCTCAGGAGAGATTTTTGGTGGCTAACTAGCCTTTATCATCCTCCTCGCTGCTGCCTCTGCGAGTAGGCACATGTACACTCGTGAGCGTGTGTCCGTATGGCTTGTTCTGAAGTTTGTGAGCTGTTCAATGCTCGGCTTTGGTGCTCCATCTGGAGGAAGAGGGACAAGGATCAGCCTTTGGAGACGTGGAAAAAAAAAAGGCCACAAAGCAAGCTTAGGGGTCTGTAGGCCAAACAAATCCTGGTGTCAGCGATGCTGGATTTTTTTTCAAGAGCTTTCTAACAGAAGTGGGATTTTCTGAAGTGTAATCAGCTGCACAAAATCAGCTTGAGGGTGGTTCTGACATAAGCACCATCCCTGGGCCTTGAAGCTGTGTCTGAAGGCAGCAAATGTCTTCCCAGAGTGCAAGAAAAGGGGTGAAACCCCCAAGGCATGGGCAGAGAAGATGTTAGCTGGAGCAGGTCTGGTTTTGGGGCCAGGTTTTAGGACAGAGTTGGACCACTGGGAAGGGGATCCAGGGGAGAAGTGATGGCTGGAAGGACTGGAAAAGTGAAGGACCTGGGTCTGTGCAATCTGAAGAGGAGGAGATGAAGAGACTGCAGGTCCACAAGTTCATGAAGAGGTGCCAAGCGAAGGAAGGATGTCTCCTCCATGGCTAGGTGGAGCAGCCAGACACCAAGGGGCTTAAACTGTGGCAGGAAGGGTTCAGGGAGAGAAGGATGAGGATTATGAAGTGCTGGAGTAAGTTGACTGGATTGACTCTGAAATCACCATTATTGGGATTTTCCTCCTCTTTGAGGAGGACACAGGTGGAGTAGGTCCTGCCTTGCAGCAAGGAGGTGACCTTGACTCAAGCTGCTGCCTAATTTCCAGTCCGTGCATTGGTGGCTTTCATTTAGGTGCTGGGAGATGGTGGGAGGACTTGACTGTCCACCACCATGCTTAAATCACTATTTCTGCTGCTGTTTAAAAACAAAGCTGGGAGGAGTGGCTGACATGCCAGCAGGCTGTGCTGCCATCCAGAGAGACCTGGACAGGCTGGAGAGCTGGGCAGAGACGAACCTCATGGGGTTCAACAAGGGCAAGTGTAGGGTCTTGCATCTGGGAAAGAACCACCCCATATCCCAGTCTAGGCTGGGGACTGAGCTGTTAGAGAGTAGCGTAGGGGAAAGGGACCTGGGGGTCCTGGTGGGCAGCAGGATGACCATGAGCCAGCGATGTGCCCTTGTGGCCAAGAAGGCTGATGGCATCCTGGGGTGGATTAGAAGGGCTGTGGTCAGTAGGTCGAGGGGGGTTCTCCTCCCCCTCTGCCCTGGTGAGACCCCATCTGGAATAGCATGTCCAGTTCTGGGCCCCTCCGTTCAAGAAGGACGGGGAACTGCTGGGAAGAGTCCAGTGCAGAGCCACAGAGGTGATTGAGGGGGTAGAACATCTCCCTCATGATGAAAGGCTGAGGGAACTGGGTCTCTTGAGCTTGGAGAAGAGGAGACTGAGTAGTGACCTCGTTGATGTTTATAAATACATAAAGGGCGAGTGTCAGGAGGATGGAGCTGGGCTCTTCTCGGTGATGGCCAATGACAGGACAAGAGGTAACGGGTGCAAGCTGGAGCACAGGAGATTCCACATGAACATAAGGAAAAACTTTTTCATGGTGAGGATGACAGAGCCCTGGAACAGGCTGCCCAGAGAGGCTGTGGAGTCTCCTTCTCCAGAGACATTCAAAACCCGCCTGGATGTGTTCCTGTGTGACCTACTCTAGGTGGTCCTGCTTTGGCAGGGGGGTTGGACTGGATGATCTTTCGAGGTCCCTTCCAACCCCTAACATTTTGTGATTCTGTGTTCGGAGCACCAGCATTTCCAAGGCAGCCTTTCCCAAGCCCAGATCTCGCACGTGCCATATTTAAAATGGTCCAGACTTTTTTTTTTTTTTTCATTTAACTAAGTGCAAGAAAGTCTCTAGGTTTGTCTGGCCACCAGGAAACAGCAAAGTCATGTGTAGGCAACTCAGCAAAGGCTGATGGATTCAGCCTGTCCATGAATAACCACTGCTGGGCTGGGACCAAGCGGAGAAACTTCTGGGAGAGGGATTGAGCCAAAGGTATGACGGGAGGATTTTTGCCAATTCAGGCATCGGCATTAAGAGCAGTGGCAATTAAGAGCAACAAAAAAGGCAGTTTGCTGGGTGGGGATTTTGGGTAAGGGGGAGCAATGATTTTCAAAAAGGATTTAGTCTGCAGAGGTGCAGCTTTAAAAAGCCAAGGATCAGTAAAAGGCACGGCATGAGCGTGCACCAGCAAGCACTGGCTACTTTTGTCGATGCTTTTCCTCCTTTTTGATCTCGGTTTTAAAACAATGAGACTTTCCTGGAGATGTGCAACTGTCTCGAGGTTAGCAGGTCAGACCTGCTGGTCGGTAGTGGGGAGGGAGCTGCTCCGCATCGTGGCTTTATCAGGGGTGATGGGGCACGGGGGAGATGCAATCCCCCTCCCATCTTTCCTTCCCTGTTCATACCGCGTCCTTTAGTGAGGTCTCGTTTAAAGAAACAGATTTAATTAGTCCTGCTTGGGGGCAGAAGGTCACTTCCAGGGTTATTTTCTATAAAACACAGACCCATCTATTTTTAATTTTTTTTGTTAACATATTTCTTATTTCGCTGTAATGTCCTTCCCCCTGCCACGCGGTGCAGTGGGTTTGTAACCGGAAAGCCCTGGTAACTGGTGTGCATCGGTATTTTCATGTCATCTTTCAGCTTTTGCTATAATTCACCCTCCTTCACAAGGATGGATTCAACAGATACCGGCGTCTCTTGCTTTACGATAACCGGGGCTGGCAGGGCGGAAGATTTGTGTGCGCTCGTCGGGTTTGAGCCTTCACACATTTACTCAGTGCTCTGTGTTTCCAACACTTGACAAAGTTTATTTAAAAGATGAAAAAAACCCACCAGCTTTTCCTTTCCCTTCCAGTGCCAGACGCTGTGTGTTTGGGGTAGCAGGAGATGGGAAACGCTCCTGACAGTTTAATAGCTTGGAGTTTACTTACGGTGGGTTATAATTCTGCTGTTTGCCTGAATTTATTGGGTTGGTATTTTGTGTCTTCGTGGCCCGACTACAGTAAGAAATGCGATGCTGGTTGCTGCGGCTGAGCCATCAGTGCTGTTGTACCGTCCCTACCAGGCGAGCAGGATGGGCAATCGTTTCAATGTTGGGGGTCAGTTCAAATTTGCACCTGGGGATGCACCTCCTGCAGCCCTGTGCTGTATCAGGGTTAATCTTGGAGCTACCAAGAGCAATAAAGCAACACCTCCGTCTCCTGAAGCAAGGGGAAGAGCAGAGGTTTTACCGTGGCTCATCCACAGCCTGCTTCGTTATCAGCAGTGTGACGTTGGGGACACCCAGCTTGGGAAGACATCTCTGCAAACTCAGGAAAAGTTTCTGAAGGTGTTTTGAGCGAACTTTGAGGATGAAGATGCCTATCAAACATGGAAAAGCTCCTTACCCCTGGGGTAACTAGTATTTCTACAACGATGTATTTTTCACTTTGCAGAAGTATTGGGAAATAGGAAACGAGATGGTGTGGAAAGCAGTTGATACGTTGCAATTCATTAATCAAGCGTAGTGACTGCGTTTGTCCGCTCGTGCGATCCTTTCCTTCATTTCTTTCTGTGGCTTCTGAGCCGTTATTGAGACACTTGAGAAATTTCCATGAAATTGGAGAAAGAAGCAAAAGGTCCTGGCAACGTAGCGTTTCACAAAGAAATTCGAAAGGGAAAATAAAAAAAAAAACCCACAGCCCTGTACAAGATTGAAAGCAGCAGAAACCAAATTAAGGTTTGACATTGTCCGGAAAACAGCCCTGACCCCAATCTAGGTACGAGCCGCCACTGCGGTGAAAGGTATTGCACACCATGAGCTGGGTGTTTTGCCGATGTCCAGACTGCTTTCCATGGGCAAATCCTCACCTGCATGACTTCTTCATCCTTGGCTGAGGTTTTGCCTCCTGGGAAGCATGCAGGAGCCCTGGTGGGACAAAAGACTGGTGGCTTTGGGGTCACTGTAGTGTGGCTGGGCATCACCCGCTGGAAGGACGCTCATGGGTGGCAGCCAGCCCCTCGAGCAGCGTGATTTTATTTGTTGGTGGGTTTCAATTTTTTTCTCCATGACCATAGGATCCAGAAGCCTTGGAGACACTTGTGCTTGCTGAGCTCCCAAAGGTGGAGTTTTAAGAGGAGTTCCCCTCCTGAGCTGCTGATGCATGTCTCCCAATACAGCCATGATGGTGGCTCTGACCCCAGAGGAGCAATTTATCTCTAATGAACTCAACACATGAACTCGACACGTGCTTGAATTCAACCTCCCAGGGCTGAGGGTCTTTCCCTGCATCTCAACGCACTCCCTGTCTCCACCTTGCTGCGTAACATCCCCTCCTGCCTCAGTTTCCCTGCTGTGACAGCGTCTTAGCGCACAGCCGGGGAGAGCGAAGACACGAGCTCCTCCGCTGCATCACGCCGAAGACGGGCAACTGATGCTCACGAACACGATGTCAGATGCGAGGGGAAAACTGGATGAAAAGAGGAGGCAGATCACCACGGCGCAGGGAGCCACACGTTGGAAGAAAGCACCCTCTCAGCTCCTTGTTTACCAACTGATTTCAGAAGCACTGAGCGCCGCAGGAAGGCGCTTTCCGTCTTTGCAAGGATGATCAAGCGCTCAGCCCCGCCGCTGGGTCGGCCGAGGGTTTGTGTGAACGATGCTCTCTCCTCTGAGCTGCTTGGCTTTTTAAAGAAAGAAGAGAAAGGTTTAAGACTGGGTGGAGGAGTAAGGAAGAAGTTAGTGGAGGAGACGTCAACTCAATGCACCGAGGTGTGAGAACAGCGAAAACCGGAGTGTTGCTTTCGTTAGGTTTCGGCTGGTTTTGGTGTCGCTTGTGCTGGGGTGCCCTTGTGCTCAGCCCCTTCTAACTGAGTTCCTTGGTTTGGGGATTGCTCAATCCCTTGCCCCCTTCAAGCTCAATCCCTTGGCTTTAGGATTACTCAATCCCTTACCCCTTTCGAGCTCACTCCCTTGGCCCCTTCAGTCTCTATCCCTTGGTTTTGGGATTGCTCAATCTCTTGCCCCTTTTGAACTCAATCCCTCAGCTTCTTTGGGCTCAGTCCTTTGTTTTGGGGATTGCTCCATCCCTTGGCCCCTTCAATATCAATCCCTTGTCTTTGGGATTGCTCAGTCCCTTACTCCTTTTGAGTTTAATCCCTTGGCCCCTTTTGAGCTCAATCTTTTGGCCCCTTTTGAGCTCAGTCCCTGTTTTTGAGGTTGCTCAGTCTCTTTGAGCTCAATCCCTGGTTTTGAGGTTGCTCAATCCCTTGGCCCCCTTCGTGCTCAATCCCGTGGTTTTGGAGTTGCTCAATCCCTTACCCTGCTGGACCTCAATCTTTTGGCCCCTTTTGACCTCAATCCCTTGTTTGGGGGATAGCTCAATCCCTTACAGCTTTTGAGTTTAATCACTTGGCCCCTTTTGAGCTCAGTCCTTTGTCTTTGGGAACGCTCAGTCCCTTGGCCCCTTCATCCTCAGTCCCATGGCTTTGGGATTGCTCAATCCTTTGGCCTCTTTTGAGCTCAATCCCGTGTCTTTGGGATTGCTCAATCCCTTACCCTTTTTAAGCTCAATTCCATGGCCCCTTCAATCTCAGTCCCTTGGTTTGGGGATTACTCAGTCTCTTACCCCTTTTGAACTCAATCCCTTGGTTTTGGGATCACTCAATCCCTTGGTCCCTTTTGAGGTCAACCCTGGGATTGCAGGTGCTGGTGGGCAGGGACCTGATCTCCTCAAGGAGCACTGCTGGATCCATGTGTGGATCAGAGCTTGGGAGATGCTCCACAGCAGCCGCTCCAGGCTCCTTACAAGCATTTGCTCGTACAACAACGTGGAAGCCGCGATGGGCTTCATTAATTGAGGTTGTTTCACTAATAAACCACTTTTATTTGTGACCACCTGCCCCAGGGACATAACGTTCTTCTTAGAGGCTGGGGTGCAACCAGGCAGGAGAGTGTGAAAAGCTGCGTTTGTGTAGGTGGCAGCTCATCCTTTCTTTTGCTGTTACCTTCTAGAGAGTGAGGGCTTCTGCTGTCCGGTGAGTAAAATAAATTACCCCCAGCAGCTGCTAGTGCTGATCATCTGAAACAGTGGAACCCACTTAAATGAATAATAATTAAAGAAATAAATTTCCCCGAGTGCCAGCCTCAAAACTTTTTGTTCAGCAATAAAGCCAAGGAGAGCTTTGCAAAATGAATCGCTTGGCTGTTTCCAAAGTAGGCTGCCTGCGCCGCGGCGGGCGACGTGGGGTTATAATGGGAGCTGTTAAAGGAGCCAGCGTGGTTCAAGGGAGCCTTTTCCTGGGTGTCAAGGTCATTTGGAAACAGGCTGAGTAGAAGCAAGTGTGGAGAACGGCAGAACTTCTTCCCTTGATGAGCAAGGCTAAATAACAGCAAGCTGGGATGACCCTGTCATGGTCATCCCCGAGTCAGAGCATCGGCCGGTGGAGCCAATTGTCCGCCGGCTGCGGTTGCTTGGGCAAAACCCTGGTTGTTTCCCTCCCTGTGTAAGATTTCCATAAATTATCCTTGATTTGGGGCAGTTGAAGCAGATGGGCAGCAATAGGCTCGGCGTTTTCCTCCATCCCCAAGGAGGGGGACACGCGTGGCGGGTGCTGGCCGTCACCCTGACACAACGCTCTTGCGCATTCCAGCTCTGTGGCTTCTCCCTTTTTTTTTAGGCTATTTCGGTTTTCTCCAGCCTTTCCACCATATAAAAGAGAAATTACTTGATAAGATGCCCAAACAGACCTTTCCACGTGATGAGGTCCCAGTCCTCGAGCTGTGCTGTAGGAGCAATAAAGTCCTTCCTAAATAATTAAGCAGGTAATAATTAACCACGCTCTCACCGTGCAGTATTTGCAGCTGATTTTTAACGTAAAGGAAAATTCCAAGTGTCCTTTTTTGCCATGAATTTATTGCATCGTGAGCTCTTGGGCAAGGGGGAGCTGAGCAGGGGTGTTGGAGCTGGAGGGAAGCATCCTGCTCTCCCCGTGCTGGCATCCCGGAAAGCACCGACTGTTGCTCCCGAGCGCGGTTCCTGCGCTGCCAAGGCAACTCTCTGCCAACCTTTCCCTGGAGGGCGAAGGGCCAAGTTGCAGGTGAGAGACCCCTGAAGCCCTGAGATACGTTTTGGGGGCTGTGGGAAAAGAAAAAAAAAGTCCTAAATAATGTGTGGGTGTTGGTGGCAGGGTGCAGCGTCTGACCCGTTTGTTTTAAACAGATTTTGTGGTTGTGGAGCCTTCAGCAGGGATAAATTGTGGCTTTTTCGCCCTTTTCCATCAAAAGCTGGAATTTTGCACGGGGTGGGCTGAGGCGAACGCTGCGGTGAACACCACGGGACTGCTTGGCTGTGGATTCCTTCAGAGGAACAGGGGAAAAAAAAAAAAAAAACAAACCCAGGAGTGAGGCTGCAGCCCCCGCTATTAATCATAGCTGTAATCATGCATTTAATGAACATGACAGCTCCCGCTCCCTCTGGAGAGACGCGTCGAGTCTCACGGCTGGGTTAGGTACAACAATCACTTCTCGACGCTCGCGCTTGAGAACACTCGAAGCCGCCGGAGCCGCCAGTGGCAGGTTGGGATGATGCATGGAGTGAAACAACCCCGTTTGCACGGGCTGTGTATTTCCTTACAGATGATGCACTTCAAACCTAAGAAGGGGAGGGGGACGGGGGAAAAAAAAGAAGAGAAAAACACCTGTCCCTTATGTGGTGTATAAAATATCAAGCCTGATGCCGCTGTGCTGTGTGTAATCAGTTAAAAAGCCCTTAATGTGCAGTTCTTGGTGCTCTCCCCAGCAGATTTTCTGTTTTTCCTTTTTTTTTCTCTTTCTTTCCTCTCCCCCATCTTCCCGCTGCCTTTGAGCGTGCACAGGGGAGGAACCTGCCGTGCTGCTTATTTAAATCTCTGCGGCGAGGGACTTGTGCAATACCGAGGAAAGCGTGAGGTGGGATGTGCGAGTCGCTCGCCCGATCTGACAGCACCGCTGCGTCCCGACGCTGATGCTCTCCCCGGTTTGGAGAACAACTGGGGAGAAAAACCAGGACAGATTCAGGCCTGGCAGCTGTCCTGTGAAATAAAAGCGTGTTATGTCTGGACCAAATGAGTCTCCCAGAGATCAGAGTCAAGCCCTGGGGGCGTCGTTTTGGCTTTTTGTTGGGTTTAGTCCAAACTGCAGCAAATTTCAGCTCTTTAGTTTTTTAATTTAACCCTTATCCGTTTCTCCGGTGTCTTTTGCTCAGCCCCGGTTTCACACCGCATCGGTTACACAGATACACCCTGAATCTCCACTGTTGGCAAAATATCAGATGCTTTGCATTTATTAATGGAAATCTCTTGGTAGTGGCTCTAACTGAGCATCCCGAGTTGGTAACGACTCAAAAAATCAAAACTTGGGCTCCTTGGACCTCCTTAAAGGTCTGAGACATCAAACCTGCTCTCCTGCATCTCCTCCCTTGCTGCTTGGATGCTCACAGAGCCTCGCTTGTATTTAAACTTCATTTTGCACAATGCGAAAAGCTTCTAAAAATACCAGCCTGAGTTTCCTCCGTAAATCCCAATTGACGGCGAAATGTGTAATTACGGAGCTTCTTAACCAGCAGCCTTACACGGCCGCTGGACTATCTCCTCCTGGGTAAATATTTAGATGTTTTTCTAATAGTTTGGAGAGGATTTCCATGCGGGGTGAGTAATTAGGCGGTGGGAAAGCATGGATGAAGGGTTTCTTTGCCAGCTGCCAGTCTGATGCTTTGCCAGACCCGGTCGGCATGCTGGATGGATGCATCTCACCCGCATTTTGCCATGGATGGGACCAGCTTTCAGGCAGTTAAACTGCCTCCAGGCTTTGAGTTAATTCACAGCAAGAGTCCATAACGGGAGCTGCGCATCGCCTGTCCACATGTAATAGCATGACTTCTTGCCAAAAGATAAAAGCTGGGCAAAAAACCCACCCAAGCATTGTGCCATGGGTGTATTTTTGCTAAATATAAATTAAAAACCAGTGGCATGAGGCTGTTGCACCCTTTATTTATTTAATTATCTATTTATTTCTTTACTTATCTATTTATTTCTTTAGTGATTCCTCCTTTCTGCCCAAGATGTGGTCGTCAGGCTGCTTTAGCTAAAAAGGTGGCCCACAAGCACAGCAGCGTGTTTGTCCCCGAGAGCCCACTTCTATACCCGGGTATTAAATATTTAGAGAGATTGTCTGCTGCCCTGGGGAGCCGGCTCCTGGTATAGCCCGTCCTGCTGAGCTTGCTTTAAGGAGCATTAAACATAATTGCAGAGCGCTGAGGGATGGTCTATCCCTACCCTAATGGTCGGACTTTAATTTGGGTCGTTCTCCCTGCATCGGTTGGGAGGTCAGCCTCGCTGGAGCGCACTGGCCTCTTCACCCCCGTCATCGGGAAGAGATGCTCTGCGGCATCCTTGAAGCGACCCAAAGCTGATGTGCATTTATTTTAACGCGGAAAAGTAGTCGAAAAGATGCTCCTGCAGCAAGTCAGCTTGGCCACGAGGGGAAAGGCAAAAAAAAAAGGCCAAAAAAAAAGGCAAAAAACCCCTCAGGGGTGGCTCAAATGCCCGGTTGATGCTCAGCGCGCTTGCGGCAAGCTCGAGTGAGTTGATGGCGAACTCGACCGCGCTCGCCGGCGAGTCGTCCGGAGCGTTGCTCGATGCCTCTGATCGACAGGCGTGTGGCTGCCGCGCCGGCACCGCGCCGGTGCCGACGGCTTTTATTTGTAGAGGGAACAGATGGGGCTTCGCCGCCGCTGGCGGCCCGAGTGACAGCTCGCACGCGGGGAGAGCGCGCCGCCGCGCTCTCCAATTCCGCTCGCTCGCTCCCCAACACGCCTGGGCTGGCAGGTGAGTGACTGAGCATCTTTCGTACCACCTGGAAAGCGGAGATACAGCCTTTCTTTTCGATTCATTCTTCCCTACACCAGTCGAGGACAATTTAATGATGTGCCTGCACGTATCGGCGGTGGGTGCTGGGTTTCCCCGGACGGCTGCGGGGAGCAGCCAAAGCAAGCG
Organism: Leptosomus discolor; assembly: GCF_034619465.1. NCBI lineage: Eukaryota > Metazoa > Chordata > Aves > Leptosomiformes > Leptosomidae > Leptosomus > Leptosomus discolor. The sequence goes on from NC_141395.1 coordinate 70,776,489, forward strand.
TGGAAGTTGCCCTCAGGGGGTTTTTTGGCATGTTTGGGTGCTGGGGGAAAAGATCCCTGCTGTGTTGGGAGCTGGCAAGGAGCCTTTTTTGCTGGGGCTGCTCTGGAGGTACCAGCAGCATGGAGGTCCCTAAAGAGCATCTTCCCCCATCCGAGCTCTGGGAGCTGCTTGCTTTGGGTTAAGTAATAAGATTATAGAATCATGGAATGGTTGGGGTTGGAAGGGACCTTTGAAGGTCATCGAGTCCAGCCCTCCTGCCATGAGCAGGGACACCTTCAACTTGATCAGGTTGCTCAGAGCCACGTCCAACCTGACCTTGAGTGTTTCCAGGGATGGGGCATCGACCACCTCTCTGGGTATCCTGGGCCAGTGTTTCACCACCCTCAGCGTAACAAATTTCTTCCTTATATCATGTCTGATTCTCCCCTACTTTAATTTAAAACCGTCACCCCTTGTCCTATTGCCACAGGACTTGGTAAAAAGTCCGTCCACGTCTTTCTTATCAGCCCCCTTTAAGTACTGAAAGGCCACATGAAGGTCTCCCTGGAGCCTTCTCCAAGCAGAACAACCTCAACTCCCAGCCTTCTCTCACAGCAGAGCTGTTCCATCCCTCTAATCATTTTTGTGGCCCCGAGTTACTGCGGGCTGCGTGAATTCCTGCAAAATTTCTTGATCCTGAGCAAATGATCTCTGTTTTCTTCTCTGTTTCCTACAGTGAGGTTGCATTGTACGCCCAGCCCTGGCTTCTCTCCATCTGCCTGCCTGAACAGATCAGCTACAAGCCGATACATCGCCAGGTCTGTACTCGCGGGGAGGGACGGCGTGATTTATGCTCAGGAGGGTGTCAGAAGCTTGAGATGCAGCTGTTTAACTGGCTGATTATTCGGTGAAGCTCTGGCCGCTGCTTTTCCCCCAGCCTCTGCTATGAGGTGGTTGTAAGCTCAGCAGAAAGCGGCAGTTTCTGCTTGGAAGGGGTTTGAAAGGTTATTAATGGATGGCAACACCTTTCTGTGAGCAAATGATGCCAAATCCTACTTGGAAAGTCCCTTTATAAATCAACTGTATTGTTCCCAAGGGGTATTTTAGGTTTTTTCCCCCCTGACTCTGAGAAGCACATCCTAATTCAGCCCAGCAAACCTGCAGGTTTTCCTTCTCACTGTCCCACCCCCAAACTAGGAACCTGCCCCATGGCAACTGGAAAGCGCCGTGTAGGGGAGAACGACGGCACATTGCCGGTGTTCAACGCCCTGCCAGCTTTCTCCTTGCCTTTTTTTTTTGTGCTACAGATGTGCCACATATCATCATGTCCTTAAGTATGAGCGTTTGCAGACAAGTCCCTCTTAATTGTAGCAGACTAAAATTTATTCCTGAAGTGTCTCTGCTCCAGATGTCTGTATCCAGACGTAATGCCAGATTCTAGCTGTATTTTGTCATATCCTACCACTAATATCAACGAATTTAAAATCTACCATCGGAGTGAATTGGCGCTCAAGTCCAGTTTGCAAATGCTTTCTGTGCAGGTCAATGTGCTGGTGGCCTGGCCAGATATCACAGGTAGCCAAGACGTTGACTATGGGAGAGCCTTTTTTTTCACTATCATAATTTCAGCAAAATATTCCTTTTTTTAAATGCTTATTGTGCCATATTGTGGCTTGCCTTGCGTTAGCCTTGGAAGCAGCTCAAGTACCAAGAAGCAATTTGTGGTAGGGCTTGGTGTCCCCCCAGGCTTGGTGTCCCCCCTTTGTAATGAAAGAGGTGGTGGCATTTCTGATGCTGAAGTGGAGCATTTACATTCAGCAGTTTGGATGCATGAAGTTGTCTTTTTCTCATTGTTTTAACTCAAGAACTGCAAACAACCCATAATTATAGAGGTAAAAATGTGCATTCCCCCCTAAAATAGTTTCCATCAGTGAGTATTTATAACGGGTGATGCTACTGTGACCCTTAGACCAGTAGTTCTAGCACCAGGAGGACCAAGATTGTGGCAATCCATAAATACTATATAATGTTTTTATGCTCTATATATACTTAAATAATTTTATAAATAAATATTTATCCTTAGTCTCGAAGGAAGCAATGCATACAGCTACGCAGCAAACCTAAGGCGAGCGGCTTTGCCCCCATCCAGAGCACTGTGTCCTCTGCAAACTTGAGCTGACCGTGCTGTACCATCTAATTATCTGCTCAGAGAGATCATACGTGCCCTCCGTGGTGTTGCATTCACCCAGATCTCAACACTTCCCCTCTTCCTCCTGGTCCTATACATCTCTATAGCTGCTGGGTAATTACCTCTTCAGCTGGAAGCATACGGGAAACGTGTGCTAAGCAACTTTTTATGCCCTTAAGTAACTTCTAGTGCTACCAGGCAATTAATAATGAGTTTTTCTGATACTTGGTGCTACCTTGTATTTCTGCGGCTGTCATGGAGGCCTTCATTCATCGAGGTCCGTAAGCAGGTGCCCACTTGACGGCCTTGAATAGCAGCAGGCCAGCTGGCAGAGACACGTGCTGAAGTGCCCTCTAAGTTGTTCAGCATTTGCATCCTGTGCTGCACGAGCCCGGCACGGGAGAGGATGTTTTCTGCCTCGCCACGTTCCCCAAAACTGCAGGAAGCTCTTTCCATGCTTATAAAATCATAGGAGAGAATTGCAGTCATGGAGGTGGGAAGGGATCTCTGGAGAGCTCTGACCTTCCTCCTGCCCCAGAGGGCCTCTTGTCCTTCCAGTGTATCTCTCTGAGAAGGTCTGGTTCCACCTTCTCTACACCGTCCCATTAAGAAGCCACAGAGGACAATAAGATCCCCCTTAGCCTTCTCCTTGCTGAACAAGTCAGCCCTGGCCTCTTCTCAGAAGTCCTGTGCTCCAGCCCCAACCATCTTGGTGGCCTCCACTGGATGCACTGCCATCCATTACTGTCTGTATTGTACTGGGAGCCCCAAACTGGACCCAGTGCTCAGCTGTGGTCTTGCCAGTGGCAAATAGAGCAGGTAGATCCCCTCCCTCATCCTCCTGGCTGCATTCCTGCTCATACAGCCCAAGCTGTGGTTGGTGTCATCGCCACAACGGCACCTGGCTGACTTCTGGGTGCTCTGTTGTTCCCCAGGGTTGTCTTCTGCAGAGGTGCTTTTCGGGAAGTTGTCCACAACCTATCCTGCTGCAGGGGGTGGTTGGGTACCAAATGCAAATGGAGATTGGCCTCATTGTGCGGATTTTTAAAGACTCAGGGTAAAGTTGACCAAAAATTAAAAGGATGTAGGAGCTTAATGGCCCAGCATGGACTTCCTGAATATCTCACTCTCTCTTCAAAGTGAAACTTGGGGTCCTTTGTGATTTCAGATGCTGTCGACCTGTCTTCTCCATGTCATTGTTGCGTTACAGTTGGAGATGTGACCTGACCTCGTCTGTCTTTCTCGTTTAGCCGTGCCGTTCAGCGGAGTTTGGCCATCATTCGCCAAGCCAAGCAGAAGAAAAAGAAGAAGGAATACTGTATGTACTACAACCGCTTCGGCAAGTGTAATCGCGGGGAGAGCTGCCCCTACATCCATGATCCGGAGAAGGTGGCCGTCTGCACCAGGTATGGATGGGCCCAGCAACCACATGCTTTGGCCCATCGTAGTAGACTGGGCCGTTGGTTGCATCTGCTGCTCGTTCTCCAGGGAAACCACCTGATAACAGAGATGTAAGACCCCGAAGACAGCTCTTCTGGGTCAAGCCTAGGGTCTACCCAACACTGTTGGGTTGGCAGGTACCTTCAGGAGAAGGACAAGACAAGGCACACAGAGAAGGGCTATTTCTCCTGGATGGGACCTTTCAGCTTCTGGCAATGAAGCCCTCCAGCCTGGTAGGGTTTGCTTTTCCATTGCTAGAGGTTGCCACCAAACCATCATCAGTAAGCAGTTGGTTGGGGTTTTTGTGAATTCTTTCAGTCCTTTTTTTAACACATGGTGTTTATGGCAATGGGTTGCACAATGAATTATGGACTGCGTGACAAGTGCTTCCTCAGCTGGCTGCTGTTGTGTTGGGAGCCTCCTCACTCGTGGTTCTTGGGAAAGATGGAATAATCGTTCCCTGATCACCCTCTAGGCACCACTTACAACTCTATAGTCCTCCCCTCTCTGTCCAGGCTTCCCAGACTGAAGAATCAGGGTCTATTTAATCTCTTCTGGTGATTTTTCTCTAAATCTACATGGCATTTTACACCTATTAATGCTAATAAAGCATCTCACAACCAACTTCCAAGTTAAATACACATGTTTTGGTTGTTCTGCACAGCCTGTAGGGGTGACAAAAATATTTATTTCACATTTCGGAGGCGGATACCATCACCAGGATGTTTATGTCTAATAATGTCGTAGTACAGAAGCGCTGAAAGAATTAAAAAATCAGAGTAGTGTTTTAAGAATTAGTAGTAAGATCAAATCAACATTCATTAAATATAATCAGAATAATAGTCCTTAGTGATTTACTTACTGCTGTCAGGTTGAGAATGCCATCAGGGTTTGCCAGGTGGGATTTAGAGGCTAAAACATTTAGCCAGTCCCCAAAGAGACCCTCTGACTTGCATGATTTTGTGGATCCTGGGTAATGCCTGGTACAGATATCAGAGCAGTGCAGACCTGAGCTGAGTGAGTCGAGAGCCTGCCCTGACTGGCACAGCGGCTGATTTCTTCTAGCAGCTTTTCTCAGATCCGTGCAACAGGTTTGAGTCCTTCAGCCTGTGACGCCATGCAGCTAGGAGACTTGGTAATTTATTACAGGAGAACTGATTCATGTTGCCAGCTCATTATACCTGCCCAGCAGTTGATTAAACTATATTATTAGTCGTTTAAAAAGTGTAGAAAAGCCAACTCCGCTGATTAACTCCTTGAGTAATTCCTCTGTAAAATTGCTGCTGTGCTCGAAATCGTTTGGAGGTTGCACAAAGCTCGATGGGAGACCATGCAGGAGGGAAAGGTGATTTATTGTTTCTTTAACTGATCTCATTTGCTCTCACTCATTCTTCCCTAACACATCCTCACAATCACTGAGTCGGATGTGTCCGTAGTATCTGGTCAGGGTTACTTCTGGTGGCAGAGGACAGCTGTCTGAGACCTCGCTTTGAATCTTTGGTTCTTCTTCTGTTGGTGACCAAGCCTGGCTTTGGGCTGTGCTCCTTGCATACTTGAGGAATTTCTGGAAATTCTTGAGGTCTTTTGGGTCTCCATCCTGCCCCATTTCTATAAATCATGAGAGGAAAACGCTGATTTTCTCCCGGTCTTGCGTCTCCTTACCCTGGTGTCCTGTAGCTCCAGTCCTGTTCTTCAGCTTTCTATTATAATCTCTTAATTTTCTCAGTCTGCTTTTGTTTTAGGGTGTCCTGTATTTTCCAGATCTGGGTGTTTTGAGGAGGTGCACGTCGCTCTGCTGTGATCGCAGGCGTCTGCAAACCTAGTGGCCATCAACCAGCTGGTTTTCACATCTTGATGTTCCCATTTATACTTTGGTCAAACCAATCCGAATTCTATTTGATTTTTAATGAATCTCTCTATGCTCAGCTCTAAATTTTACCCAGGTTTTATAAATAAAGCTGTGGGCATATTCTGTGCTCCAGAACTTCCCTGCAAGGCTTGGCAACTGAGAGCACGTACCCCCAGAGTGTCGTTTGGGGGGGGTTCAGACCAGCACTTTTCACACTGGTAGCTCCTAAGAAGAATTCTGAGTCCAAACATCCTCACATGCTTCGAAACCTTGGTTTCTGCTGTGTGCCTGTCTCTACTCCTCCTGGTTGTTGGCTGCTCACACCTGGAGGTCCTCCTTGTGCTTCATCCAGCATCTGGTGTAATCAGGGCTTTAGGAAGGACCTTTGTCCTTCTGGGAGCACCATCTCTGAACCTTGGCGTTCAGGCTTTGCTCTACCTACTAATGAGCAGCCAAATATGATGAAAGAACAAAAACTATCAGGAAGCATCAGCTGCTCTTCTAAGAAGAGGGAGCCATACCAATTTAGGGTGTGAAATGGGCTTTAACAACTTGCTTGGCAGCAGTTGTGGGTATTTGTGGCCTTGGGGCAAACATAATGGGGCAAGCCAGGTGCTTGGTGTTTAAAACCGCGTGTTTTGTGACCCGCCTTGTGCTCAACCTTCTCCTTCTGGTGTATTTACAGGTTTCTCCGTGGCACGTGCAAGAAGACAGATGGGACCTGTTCGTTTTCCCACAAGGTGTCCAAAGACAAGGTCTGTATGGCTTCCCAACGAGCGCGGTGCAGCTCTGTGGGCGAGCAGACCTACGCTGGAGGTTGTAGGGAAGTCTACTTCATTGAGTGCACCCAACAGAGCTCGTTTGTAGTTTGCTTGCCAAGTTGTTCAGGCTTATGATGAGAGCAAAGTGTGCCTCCTCAACCGACGCAGTGAATCGGTAGATGAAGGCATTAAGCAGCGGATTGGAAACCAGAGCACCTGGGGCTGCATTGAGTGAAGTGTGTTGGGTTAAGGAGCGCTTAAACTCCAGGGATCGGAGAGGAAGAGCACGGGAGTAGCGTTTAGTTGCATCTAATCCTTAGCTACCTGTGTAAGATCACCCTTCCTCTGAATCACTCTGTGCTGGGGTCGGAGGAGGAGGGTATTTTAACATACAAGAGCTCGGAGGTATAAATTAACCTTTCCAAAAAGCCAGGCAGTGAAACCAGCTGGCAGAACGGCTTTTTGAGTTCATCGTCGTTTTCAACCTTCTTGATGTATTTGGGGCTCTGTGGTTTTATTACAGGTGGAAAAATAATTAGGTTTTCTTTCAGTGATTATCAGTCGACGATTTAGTAGCTTAACCTCCATTCAGCGGCGAGGATCTCTGCTCGGACGTCACTTTGGAGACCTCAAGCGTTGAAGCCGAGGTGAAGCCGGTGCTGAAGGTTAAGCGTCGCTGCGGGTCCTTCGCTGAGCTGGGATGTGCTTGGAGCACGTGTTTACATTTCAGCTCTGTCGGATGGATTTGGAGGATCATTTCTCTGCTACAAGGGATCACCCAGACAACAGCAGGAAGGTTAATCCCACCGGGGTCTTGAAACGCCAACCGGAGCAGTGTCGCTGCGTGGGGAGCCGTTCGTGATCGGCTCCAGTGTCGAGGCTTTGCTGTCGGGATGGAGGTGCCAGAAAGCACGATGGGAACAAGGAGCAGTTTTCCCAGAGAAGCCCGTAAGGCTCAATCCTTCCATTGTGTCACTCGAGGAGTCTGCAGCCCCCCTTGGCAGTGTTTCTGGCGTGTCATTTGTCAAAAGGAGCTCTGTCAAAGCTTTCACAGCTGTGCCTGAGGCACGGCGGGGACCGGAGCTCGCCTGAGCCGTGCCGGATCTGGAAGCGCTGCTTTTAATTACTCCACCTTTGGTTATTTAGCCTGTGCCCTGTGAATTGGCCTTGTAGCACCTTCTTCTCCCCGCTCCCCTCGATCATCCCTGTCCTCCATTCCCCATCCACAGCATCACTGGAGGTAATTACAGTGCAATTACTGACCTGTAAAGGATTTAACCCGTGGGACGTCGGGTCTCATCAGCATGTAGGACAGGACCTTTTCCAGCACCATTTGCCTTTGGGCACTCAGCTTTCTGGTCTCCCTTTCCCTCCGTTTGCCTAAGGCACGTTCGCTGTCAGCGGGGAGCTCATAAGTTATCCTGGCAGCGAGCGGAGTCGCTCTGAGTGAGGCACAAAGCACCATATGTTTTTTACATGTATCTCTCTTCAGAGTCACTTAATCACGAGTATATAAAAGAGAGAAGATAGACTGGGGACAGCTGTACTCCCTGACTCGTGGCGCGTCAAAGGAGAGATGGGGATGAGAATTGATGGAAGGAAGAAGGGTTGGTTTGTTTTCTTTTTCATCCTATAACATGTAGTTAGACTTGAGAAAGAAAGAAGCCAAGAAAGGAGAAAGCTTTGCAAAGGGGCTGTTGTTGGTGAGTCCAGGATTGTTATAATTAACGCAGATTTGGAGTGGATATGGCGCTAGCGAGTTTTCACCTGAACAAGCAGGGTACGAGTGCCCACTGCCTGCGCTTCTGAGCCAAAGGATTGACACTCATCCAGACTGCACAGGACCATTGGCTTACATCTGTACCAGTGAATTAAATGGTATTTTGGGAGGTACTGGAGCTCGGTTTTGGTCCCAGGGTAAAAACCTGGGTGAGACTTGGGAGCTGGAGATAGCCAAGGAACCATTAGGGTTGGTGGTTTGACCCACAGCCGTGTCCACCAAAGGATGTGACGGCTGGATGCGTGTGGATTTGTGCCAGCTGGTCTCGGTACCGATGAATGTTCCTTGGCTGGTGGAGATGCAGCCTCAGTTTCCCCTCCAGAAACACCAGTGTGTCTTAGTGCCTCAGGGAGGACCTCAAGCTTTTGGCTTCTGGGCTTCATTTTGGGTGGATAGATGGAGAATGATGGCTGCAGCGTGACATGGAAAACTCAACCTTTGCCCTTTAGCAGCACCTCACCAGTTAGGAATTGGGGAAGAGAAACGATAGTATCGTCGTGGTCATAAAACTGAATTAAAAAGCAGTGGCCGTGATGAAGTGTCATTCAGAAGAGCTGGTTTACCAACAGCATTTTGAGGACAGAACCCCTAGGAAGGGGTCCCATGGGGCCCAGGTGACCTCTGCCCATCTCACCTTTTTTCTCAGCAGTTTGCCACTACCGAAGCATCATCTAAACCCAAGATGAGTTGTTAAACTAACGAACCTCCCAACGAAGCAGGCAGGTGCCAGCTCTCTTACGGGCTTGGAAACGAATGCTTTCAGAGCACCCGTTTCTGGCCATGCACGTCGCGCTCCGTGGGGAAGGAGGATTATTTTTCACAGGATTAGACCCCCCCCCAGGGGGTGGTTCAGAGGTCTCCGCTCGCCACCTTGTCGTCAACACGGACTGGAAGAGGAACAACCTCCTCTGCAGAGTTCAAGCCCGTTTCAGGGTGATTTATAGCTGCGGGGATGCTGCTACCCAAAGCAAGAGGCGACTTTGCTTTTCAACTCCCGTAGCTCCCTGTTAACCCGGGTGATTACTAGCGAAGGCGGCGTTAGCCTCATTTATCAGCGGTGGGGAAAGGCAGGTGAAGTCGCTCGGCAGAGGAAGACAGCGGTTTCTGCCCGCTTGTGGGGTTTTTTGGAGTGGATCCCACCTGCTCCTCGGATGAGGGATTGCAGTGGGTGGCTGGGTTTTGGCTGTTTGAGTTGGGGGTTGATTTTTTTTCTCATGGTTAATGATGACGTGGGGTCAGCTGTGGCTTGGGCGTTCCTGGTTTTGCTGATGTCCCGTTAGTTGTGACTCTTGATTTCACTTTGTGGTGATGGAGGGGACACCCCACAGCCTCCTCATCTGAGAAGCTTCAAGTTATTGTCATCGTGTACCTCACGTGTCACTGGGGATGGAGCCACCTGCCTGGTCCTGGAGTTGAAGGACCAAGGGCTTGTGGGGCTTAGCTATCGGTTTGAGGGCAAAACTCTGACTCAACCTTGGGGTGATCCCATGCCTCAGTTTCCCCACTGAAAAATGGGGACAATCCCTTGGTTTTCTATGGGAAACCTGCATGGGTTCAGCTGTCACAGCATCGGGGAGCTTTTTCCCCATCCTAAACAGCAAAACCTTTCCTCCAAGCAGAGGATGGTCTCCAGGGTGGAGGGCTGCTCCAGATGGGCACGATGCTTTGCAGACGCTTTCAAAAACCAAACTATCCCTCTGGCAATGGCAAAAAGGAGCCTGGAGGAGAGGGAAAGCTGGCAGTTGGCAAATTTTGCTCCACAGGGGATACAGGGCAGAGCCCTTGGCTGAGGAGCATCCATTGAAGCGATGCGCTGGGAATTTCTCTGCGACGGGGCAGAGCCACCGGTGCATCCCGGTGATTGAGAGAAACCGGTAAATCTGAATGAATGGGTTTCGGAGTGAAGGTTAGCGAGAGGCTAGGACTCGGCCAACCGCCCGCTGCTGCTACAACAGCTTTTCCCCTTGAGGAACTCGAAAAGAATCAGCATTTTTCTCCCTAATAGAGCTTCAAAACTCTGTTGTGAGCAATTTGGAAATTCACGTTGAGTTTCGGGTTCATTAGCTGCTGGCTCCAAAGCGTGTACATAGTCAAAGCTGTCTAATACGGACGCACCGCACCAGTGCCTTGAATTAATGTTATTGTTATTTGTGTGGACGTAGTGGGGTGCAAACAAGGTTAATTGAAATGAGAGTGCTGCTTCCTCTTGATAATGGCTCAGGCTTGACAGCTAGGAGGAGTTTATTTTTGTAGAAGAGCTGCCTTTATTATCCCTTTTTATTAGAGCTAATTTGGGCTCTATATCAAAAACTACATTAAGGGAATCATTTACGGTCACACCACCACCACCAAAAAAGATAGCCCCAGAGCCCTGTCCTTTATGTTAATGTCTGCAGTTAAAAGACAATTAAAAATAAACTCTTCTCTTTTAAAGCACCCTTTGTTTTCTTCCCTCTCTGCTTCCCCCTCCTTCTCTCTGCTTCTCTCTTTGCCTCAAGTGAGCCAATTTAGTTAAAACCCTAATGTGCCCTTCAGGGAAAGGGATTTTTCCAGATAGCCTCGGCTGTGGTTATTGCAGAATGGTAAATATTAGTTTAGGGATGCTCAAACCGGTGGGACTGAGATGCTACCAGTGAACGGAGGGATCGATACTGCACCAAGCAGTAAGGAAACTTCGGCGCGTAGGCAAGCAGCCAGGGATTGAGCAGGAGGAGCTGGATCGTCACGGCGGCTTTGGGAAGCGCACGTTCCCGTCGGCAGCTGCCTAGTGGGGTCGGGAAGTTGCCTGCGGTAGCCGGTGAGTTAAGGACGCTGAAATAGTGCAGCAGGCTGGTAATTCGTTTTTAATGGCAACAGCTGGCAGAAGGTGAAGTTGGTGGTTTGAGGACGAGGAGGATCTTTGCTCGTTGGCTTTACCCCGTCGGCTGCCGTGCTGCTAAAGCTCGGCAGCGGTGAGCGCGGCTCCGCTCCGTGTATCCGACCGCTCTCCTCCCTGACCGCTCGCGACAGGAGCCCGGGCTCTCCTCCTCCTTTCCCTCCTTCCTGGAGCATCCCTCCTCCAGCGCACAGGGACAGGCGTCATCCTGTCGCTCGCAGCCTTTGGGGGGTGCCAGGCTGATGCCTTCACATGAGGCAGACACCCCCCCCCCCCCAAAAAAAAAATGCTTGCGGAGGTGCAAGCGCTTGTTTTCCCCCTTGCTAGGACCTGCCTTTTGGAGCCTTTCTCTACCCACGTGCTCTGCACCCTCCAGCCAACTCCATATCCATGCAAGAGCCAAATCGGAGGGGGAGCAGCTCCAGGATGCTGTTTTGACCTTTGTGATGGCCAGAACCCCCCGTGGGAGAGTGTGGCCAGGCTGGGTGTAAGCCCTGCCGCCACTCTTCCTATCACAGCTGCTGCGTCACCCCTTGGGAAGGGTGTTCCTGGTCCTCGGCCACACGACAGTGCACTCGGCTTAGTGCCGTTTGTGAGTGAGGAGCTCGGGCAGCAGTCGCTTCTCCTCTTCTCTCTTCTCTTCTCTTCTCTTCTCTTCTCTTCTCTTCTCTTCTCTTCTCTTCTCTTCTCTTCTCTTCTCTTCTCTTCTCTTCTCTTCTCTTCTCTTCTCTTCTCTTCTCTTCTCTTCTCTTCTCTTCTCTTCTCTTCTCTTCTCTTCTCTTCTCTCTCCCCTCTCCCCTCTCCCCTCTCCCCTCTCCCCTCTCCCCTCTCCCCTCTCCCCTCTCCCCTCTCCCCTCTCCCCTCTCCCCTCTCCCCTCTCCCCTCTCCCCTCTCCCCTCTCTCCCCTCTCCCCTCTCTCCTCTCTCCTCTCTCCATCTCCTCTCTTCTCTCTCTCCTCTCTTCTCTTCTCTTCTCTCCTCTCTCCTCTCTCCTCTCTCCTCTCTCTCTCTCACTCTCTCCTCTCCTCCTCTCTCTCTCTCCTCTCTGCTCTCTCTCTCCTCTCTCTCTCTCTCTCTCTCTCTCTCCTCTCTCTCTTCTCTCGCCTCTTCTCTCTCCTCTTCTCTCTCCTCTTCTCTCTCCTCTTCTCTCTCCTCTTCTCTCTCCTCCTCTCTCTCCTCTCTCTCCTTTCCCTCCTCTCTTCCTCTCTCTCCTTCCCTCCTCTCTCCTCTCTCCTCTTTCCTCCTCTCCCTCCTCTCTCTCCTCTCTCCTCAGCAAAAGATCCCATGTGCATCATGCCAGCAAAGCCCTCATGATAGCAGAATTTATTACATTTCCCCCATCCCTTCCCCGTACCATACAGCAGCAGTTTTCTTTCTGGTGGCAGTTTCAGGGTTTCCACCCTCTCTCCAGCATCCTGAAGGATGCTAAGGCAAGCGTGCTCGCTCCCTGTGCATATATACACTGGGACTGGGTCATGTCAGGGAGCTGCGTTGCAGGAGACCAACAGAAGAGCTAAAAATACCTCTGGGATCAACGGCTGGCAAAAAGGTGTATATTTATTTTACACATGTCATGGTTTTATTCAGTTCTGGGTGTTGGAACGGTTCCTAATCACGGGTTGGGGGGAAGCACTGACAGGTTTCTCATCCTCTGCCCTTGCAGATGCCGGTGTGCTCCTACTTCTTGAAGGGGATCTGCAGCAACAGCAACTGCCCGTACAGCCATGTCTACGTGTCCAGGAAGGCAGAAGTGTGCCAGGATTTCCTCAAAGGCTATTGCCCCATGGGAGAAAAGGTAAAGAGGGGACCTGGGTGTGATGAACAGCAGTCCTGTGCCTTTCCAAAGGGTGATGGGCAAAGTGGCTTGGTTGCCTTACAGGCAGGGGAAAAGAAAAGGGAAGAAATTAAAGGCTGCAAAAGGCTGCAGCTTGCAAGTGTTGTGCTGGTGTTTCCCTAGGAAGAGCTTCCCCGGCATGTCCGTGTTACCAGACTCCCATGCCCGAGCTGATAGCACCTGCATTGAAAATGGCTCAGTTAAATAGATCAGAAGTGAAAAAAAAAAAGGCTTACAAATCCCTATTTTGCATAGAAAAACTACAGATACTAATGCTTATTTTGCATGCTGGCTCTGTGATGGGTTAAAACTCGAGCCTTAGATCTTGTGGCTCAGTCTTAGCAGCAAGACCACCCTTCCTCACCTAGCCTGCAGCAACGGGAGCCTCAAGCTGTGCCCAGATTTGTACCTGGGGGCTTTGTGGACCCCACGTCCAGCTCCTGGGGACCCTCTGGTTTAGATCAGCGCAGTGAAGTCCTACATGGACTTTATGTGCACCCTGGGTGGACTTGCAATCTCATCCTCAATCTTACAGCACCCTACGTAACACAGAGCTTGAGAGAGAGCAGCTTTCCTGGAGCGGGGCCTGGAGCCAGCTGCCACTTGCTGCTTTCCAAAGGGATTTTAGGGCTGTTACAAGCAAAAAAAAATGAAATTTGGGGGTTTATCCAACATCCTGTGGCTCCCCTCTTCTTTGTAAGCGATGGGAGAAGCAAGCAGCAGCGAGCTCAGTGGTGTGAAGCCACGCTGCAGGGTCTGACCTTTCTTTGCCTTGTGGCTAAGGGAGAGGGTTGGCCATGCTGGTGTTCCCCTGGTAATCCAAGCGACCGTCCTGTCTGACTCCTCTTTGCTGTTTTCCCTTAATTGAATAATATTTTTGCCTCTTAGTGTGAACCATGCTTTCATTAGTAGAGCACGTGGTTTTCTTTTGGGTCCCGTGAACAAAATGTGGGCCACCTTGGCTTGGTTTCTCCAGCTGCCATCTCAAACTTGCGAGAGCAGCGATGGCGTCCCATCAGAGTCCCTGAACAGTTGTAATTCAGAAGGGGCAGCCAGACAATTTGCCACCAGGGTAATGCAAAGGTGGACTGTGGTATTTACGGAGATGATGCTTTTCTGCTGTAGTTGAGAGCTGCCAGGCTTTTCTCTTCTGGGGTGGATTATGCGGTGGCATTTCTACTCATCCTTTGACCATGCTCATCCTTTGACCATCATGGCCAGCAGACTGAGGGAAGTAATTCTCCCCCTCGACTCCACTCTGGTGAGCCCCCCATGGAGCATTGCATCCAGCTCTGGGGTCTCCAGCACAAGACAGACATGGACCTTTTGGAGCAGGTCCAGAGGAGGCCACGGAAATGGTCCGAGGGCTGGAACAACTCTGCTGTGAGGACAGGCTGAGAGAGTTGGAGTTGTTCAGCCTGGAGAAGAGAAGGCTCTGGGGAGACCTTCTAGTGGCCTTCCAGTACTTAAAGGGGGCTGATAAGAAAGATGGGGACGGACTTTTCAATCGGACCTGTAGTGATGGGCTGAGGGGTGATGGTTTTAAACTCAAAGAGGAGAGATTCAGACTAGATTTAAGGAATAAGTGTTTTGCACTGAGGGTGGTGAAACAGTGGCCCAGGCTGCCCAGAGTGGTGGTTGAAGGCCCATCCCTGGAAACATTCAAGGTCAGGTTGGACGAGGCTCTGAGCAACCTGATGGAGTTGAAGATGTCCCTGCTCATGGCAGCGGGGGCTGGACTAGATGAGCTTTAAAGGTCCCTTCCAACCCAAACCATGATTCTATGATTTGCTGTGCCCATCCCTATGAACCCAACTGGAGGATGAGAGCCATCTTCTCTCGGTCTGCTTCTCTCTGGGACGTTTACGAGTCGCCTCTAGGATGCATTTGTTATGGAAGGAAACATCACGTCAGTGTCCTGGCTTCGTTCAGCCGCTTCCAGGAGCTGACAGCGAGCAAACTGGAGGAGACAGCGAAAGCCTCCTCCCTCAGCTGGACACTCCAGGTACCACGCTGCAAACATGACAGGAACTTTGCAAGCGCTGCTTTAAATCGGCTCTTTGGCTGAAAAAAACCCCCAAGCCACTAATGAAACAATCATTTTGCTTCCCTCAAGTCTGCCAGATCGCAGGGCACCATCCCAAATATGCCCCAGCGGGCATATGGAACGATATTATTTTATTGCATTTAGTAGATAATGTGTGAATAAATGTCTGCCTAAGCACGATTTTGCTTAGACTTGCTGCTCCTGGAGGTTTCTAACTCCCTCGTGATTTCGGCTGCTTTTCACCAAGGAAATTGCTGGGGTGAGCAGTCGGATGCTTGGATCCATGTGCTGCTCTGGGCTGGAGCCCCAAAGGGCTCTTCTCCTCCTTTGCTCCATCCCTGTAGCTCCCGTTGGCAGAGGTAACCCAGCAAGGGAAGCTGTAGGTGCTCACTGCCCATCACCGCGGCATCACCATCGTGCAAAGCCACCAGCCTGCCCCAGAACCCAGACACATCGGCGGACGGTGCCTTCTGCAAGGCAAACCCATCCTTTCCCGAGGAGAAACCACTACAGAGCAGAAACCAGGCAAAAGGAAGGGGAAAGAAGCCAAAAGTGAGAGCTTTAAGGACAGCAGGACATCTGCAGGAGTGGAGGGAAACACTGATAAATTCGTCTGTGCCTAATTGCTTTTTGTGGCAGCGTGTGGTGGGGACTGCGTGCAGGGTAAACACTCCCTCTGAAGGAAAACACAGGCATCCCGCCACCTCCCTCCAGCCCAGCACTAGCCACGCAGGCAGGGTCCCTACAATTATTTTTAAAATATTCCAATTTAAATGAAAATATAAAAGAGATATTTAGAATATTTATTCTATTAGTAAAAGTGCTTACCGTGTCACTTTTGGAGTGTCACAAAAGCATTCTCCTACAGATGATGGATAGCAGCCTGTAATTATATATGGGGAGAAATTGCTGAGCGGGCCATATTTAACTGGGGAGGAGAAATACCAGCTTGGGCCATTAAGGGTTAATTTTATTCTCTAAATAATATAAAAAGTGCTGAGTCCGTGCCTTTGCTCAAAGTAGAAAGTCCTCAAATGGACCCCGGAGAGTTTATAATATTCTACTGAATCAAGTAAAAATGTTAACCCTGCTTCATAAAACGATGGCTTGTTAAAGATGCGCAGTCCCTTTTCTTTTGAATAATTTAGGATGGGAGTAAATCTTCTCTCGTTCTGCCTCTTGCTGTCCGAGGAGCGGGGAGAACCATCTGCCTGCGGTTTGAACTGCAAAGGACACGGGTGGCAAAGGTGTGTGACACCGGCGTAGCATCCTTGGTGGATAAACTCAAACGAAGGTGGCCGGTAATTAGGAATTTGGGTTCTTCTGTGCCGGGCTTCGGCACACTGGGCTCTCCTCCCATTGTGTTTTCCTCTTTGTGCTCCCCTGAAGAAGCATGATTTCTGACTTTTATCAGACCTTCATAAAAAATGTCCATTATTATCCATAATTTATGACGTGTTGTCGGCAGTGTCGCCTCTTAAGTACTTTCTACGATGTCTTGCAGGATGCTCAGGCCAAGCTGATCGGCCTTTGACTCATCTCACAGGCTGTAACTCCCAACTGTGCGAGCTCTTCGTACAAACGATGCCGGGACTGGGCCGCTCTGGCTTCATTAGGACCTTAGAATTATGTGAGAGAACTTTGATTTTGCATTCCCAAGTCCCTTTTTCAGGAACATAGACTGTAGGGGGTAAAGGTCCCTCCACCCTTGGAGAGAGGGGACAGTTCCTGTACAAGAGTGAGACCACATCCTTCATTAAGGGGGTGTTACCCCAATAATATTATTAATTTCTGGGAAGGAGCTAGTAGCAGAGCCAGAACCTCCATTTCCAGCATCCTCACTGGTTCCTCAGTCGTGAGTTGGGAGGTTTCTCCACCCTGTGTGCGTGCGTGTGGACCTACAGCTTCCTAAAGGGAGTGGAGGGACCTGCAAGTTCAGCTTGGTGAAGCAGTCGGTGAAATACAGCTCGATAGCTCTGCGGCTCGAATCATCTCTAAACACAACGTCATACGTGTCTTAGCTAAAGCCATGAAGTGATGCCCGCCATGGAAATCTCCTTGCTGCCTTCCCTGGAGCTCCTTGACATTCTCTGGCACTGTGAAACGGTCACATTGGGTGAGGCTGGTCCCTCTGGGCTGGTGACCTGCACTGGAGGAAGCCCAAAGGGGGAAGTGGGAAGACAGGGAGAAATGGGGCCTCTTGCAGGTGCTCCCCAGGGTTTTCCGAAGACGTTTTGATGAGCTGCTCTACGGTAAAAGCTCCTCTCTGGTTCCCCGTCCCTCCTCCCATACGGGTCCTTGTGCCTACATCTCATCTTGGGGCATAGGTTCACTTGGAGAGACTGGAGTGGGGCTGGTGGGCGCAAGGGACAAGGTAGCACCAGCAAGCGAAGCTGTGGTGGCATCTCCCCTGGAGCTAGGGAGAAGCAGGAGATGGGGTGATGAGTAAGCTGCGTGGCCAGAGAGCCTGGAGGAGAGACGCTCGGCTTGTCCCAGAGGCGATTTCTCTGCCAAGCTGCTCTCCTTGCTGTCCCCACGCTTGCCTCCTGAAATATTTCCCAAATATTATGAAATAATACAGAATAATACAAAATAATACAAAATAATACAAAATAATACAAAATAATACAAAATAATACTTGGCCCAAAGGAGCTCGTAGGGTGGTAACGTGTATTGCATGTTGGGCTATTGGTGTAATACTTGATGGCTAACCATGGGCTGAGATCTCGGCGTGGCTGAGAGCTTGGACCTGGGAATTACGGCAAGCGCTTGCATTACATCCGTAGATGACCTCTAGGAGCAGGTGCCTTGAGATTCGCTTTACAGGCACAAAACACGACTTACAGGGGAATAAAGTGTATTTTGAAGAGCCGTGGCTAGGGTAGGTTTTGGTGCTGCCATCTTCCAGCCCTCGCAGCGTGTCGGAGCAAAAGCAAGTGAGTCAGCCCCTCTTCACTGCTGCCTCTGTAAAATTGTTTTGTATTAAATAAGCTTTTCCCCCACGGTGTCCATTAGCGAGCGTGCCGCGTTAAATACCTATCTTCATGTTGTTTCCATCAGCTGCCATGAAGCCTGTGGGTAAGTTGTTCCCCCGTGGGAACCGTTAAGTAGGAAGACGCAGTGAGATTAAACAACGAGGCTACCGTGAAAAGGCACGGGGAGATGCACTGGAATAAATCACGGGTAAGCGGGGGCTCAGCTCCGGTGTTTGCCAGCAACCCCATCCCTCCCAGGGACGCCGACTGGCACGACCGGCCCCGTTGCTGACAGTGAAGCTTGACCAAGGGACCTGCCACCGCAGCAGGGATGCTCATGGTTGACCCGTGCTGGGACAGCCTGTGGGTCTCCTAAAATTCATCTTTTCAGTCCTGCTGAGTTGCTCACTTTCACCAAAGCTCCGGTTTGCACTTTATCCACATGAAATATTGGCAAAGCTCGTGCTAGCCAGGGCAGGTCTGATTGGCCCACGCTGCCCGAGGAAGTGCCGCTTCCTTGGGAAAAAAATCATTTTCCGCCCCCAGGTGGAGTGTGGTGTTTTTCACAGTGGCAGCTGCTCGATTTTTCTGTAGAAAACTGAGATGCGGGGACTTTTTCTTAGCTGATGCCTTGTTCTCGTTCGCGTTTCTCTAGTCTGATGATGTGTCAGGTTGGTTATTTTCTCCTTTTCTGGTGGAAGTTTAACAGGTTCCCACCATAAACTTATTTCATGTGCCTGATACATTAAATTTAACACATTTCTTTAAGAAAAGCCACATGAGCTGTGTTAGCAGCAGCTAACAGTTAAATATCTTTGGGGTTTTCTCTTAATTATCCAGTGCTTGGTTTGCAATGGAGAGTGGCAGCCTGGGGTCCTTGTTCCACTTCATCTGTTATCACAGGAAGGTGAAGATCAGTGCTGTTCATATTGCATATTCTCAGCTGTTTTTTATTGCCTGCTGGGTAAAACAACATTTTTCTTTTCTCACAGCCAACGGCCATCAGTTGTTTGGTCTTTCTGGGTCTTTTTTTTCCCCCCACGTTGGTCCCAGGTTGACTCCCAGCCAGCTTGCCTTTGCCTTGAGCACATGGAGTCATCGAGGAACATACCTGTGCACGTTCATCCAGGTAGTTGCTGACTGATTCCCAGCTCTGTAATTACACTCCACCTCCATCTTTCATTGAATCATAGAGCGGTTTGGGTTGGAAGGGACGTTTAAAGATCATCCAGTCCAACCCCCTTCCTTGGGCAGGGTCACCTTCCACCAGACCAGGTTGCTCCAAGCCCCATCCAACCTGGCCTTGAGCGCTGCCAGGGAGGGGGCAGCCACAGCTTCTCTGGGCAACCTGTGCCAGTGCCTCACCACTCTCATTGTAAAAAATTTCCTTAGTGTCCAATCTAAACCTGCCCTCTTTCGGTTTAAAGCTGTTGCCCCCTGTCCTGTCACTTACAGACCCCGCTAAAAAGTCTCTCTCCATCTTTCTTAGAAGTCCCCTTTCGATCTTGAAAGACCACAATAAGGTCCTCCCGGAGCCTCCTCTTCTCCAGGATGCTTCTCCAACCCCAGCTCTCTCAGCCTTTCTTCCTAGGAGATGTTCCAGCCTGCTGATCATCCTGGACTTCTGTCCCAGGTGATCACAGTGGCCACCACAGCATCTGTCACATATGATGGGGAGGTAAAGGATGGTGGGTTTCCTCTTTCTACAGCATTGAGAGACTTTGTGACAGCAAAAAGCTTCAAAGTGCTTAATGGCAAAAGCTTCTTGAGTCCAGCAAGTGTAAGAATCACAGTGAATTATTAAACTGCGTCTAAATCCTTTAAGGATGATTTCTTGCTTCTCCATCCTGCTGTTCTGATCGGTTGTGCTCCTTCTCCCTGAGGTCCCCACTGCTGTAGTCGTGCTAGCAGTGGCACGGGAGCTGCTCTACGTTCGCTGCTGCCATTTCAGAGGTCAAATCTCTCCCTTAGAGGAGAAGCATGTGGACAAATCTCTGGATGAAAAGTCCATTGAGGGTTGTTGGACATCTTCTGGCTGTGGAAATCCTGAAGACTCAGGCTGCTCCTTGATCTCATCCCTCCAAAACCGGTACTGGCCATGGCCAGAGAAGATCTGGGAGAGGTTTCGGCTGTGTTGGGGGTTTTGAGGGGAAGCCCCCCAACAGCCTTCCACTTGCCCTCCAGGTGTGCTAGCATTAAGAGAGGACATGTTTTGGGGCTGAATTTCTTCCAGATCAGTTTTCTGGGTGACAGCCTCGTACCTGTGGGTCTTCAGCATCACATCAATGGGTCAGCAAAGGTTTCTGCTCTCCTGGTGGCCCTTTCAGATACTGTGTGAGACCTTAAGCAGCTCAAGTGGATCGTTTGGCCCATGCTTTTAGTTTGGGACTGACTAAGATGTTTCCAATGCAGATGATTTTTCTTTCACATTGCCCCAGGGCTGATGCCTGGAGACAACCAGCTGTGGCAGGAGCAGATTTCCTGGCTCGAAGCGCTCATCTCTGAACTCCATGATGTTGTTATGCTGAATTAGACCCCATCAAGCTGAAAAGCTCCTTCATACCCAGCTACCAGGGGGGCTGTTTGGAGTGCAAGAAATCTTAATATAAAACCTCTCCTCCTGGTATTAGCATGGGGAGGGATACGGGGAAGGCTAAGCTTTCAGCCATCCCAAATTTTCTGTATCTTGGCCATACCTCCATCTTAGTCCTCTTATGGTCCTATCACAACTGCTTCAAATTTCCTCTCCCCTTTGATTCAGAGAGAGCTGGCGGCCGCGGGGCACGCTTGTGGCGTTGGATAGGGAAGGACCAGGATCTTGTAGGTGTGCAGGACCTGGTGAGACCTGAGCAGAGGGTCCATGGGGAAACGGCGATGTGATCGATGGACCTTGCGACATGGTGAGGTGCTGCCCAGTAGGCAACTGGGGGGGATGTTCATTAAAGCTGTAAATCAGTGAAACAAGCGAGCTGGTGAAAGGGTGGAGAAGAGGAAGGGGAGAAAGCATGATTTTGCTGCTTAGAAACATACCACTTCTCTCTTCCATCTTGGTGAAATCTTTAAAGATGGGCCACATGGGGATGGGCTTGCTGAGCCCCGATGCCACCTCTCTGTACCTCCTTGTCACCAAACACATCCTGCACCAGGGATAAAACTCACTCCTGCTCCTATTAGAAGAATCAAACCTCCAAAGAGATTTAACCACCTGCATTCACGAAGGTTGGACGTTAAGGTCTGGACAGCAGCAAATTGCTTCTTCTTAAAGAGATGATCCATTTTATACACTTCCAGCGGGAGAGAGCGTGATGAGGAGGTGTCGCATTAAAGCATCTTGGCAGCTTCTCCTCCCCCTTTTCTCGCTCATGCGAGGGAAAGAGCCATTTAAGATTTAAATTTATCTCCGTCTTGCATGCAGCTGTGTTAAGGCTCAGATGGAGGACAGGTGGTAGAAACGCCCGGTCTTAGTGATGGAAAGGCAGGTGGCGTGCGTGAAGCTTTGCGTGGGGCTGGTTTTAGAGGTTACGAGCCCCCCACCGGGCTTTCTCAGGTAGGATATCAACACGTCTGCGGGGGGGAGAGAGGAGAGGAGTTTGACAGGTGGATGCATCAGCATCCTTTTTCCTGATGCTGAAGCAGACGTGGCATGGAGAGCTACCTGAGCATGGCTCCCTCACCTTCATTTTGACCCAAATTGTGTCGGGTCTGTTTGACAGGAGTTTTTAAAGTGATGTTTTAGGCATATCTGTAGACAGTGGCCACGTATCCCCCTATTCTAGCTGTGGGTTCATGGTGCGCTGAGCAGACCTCAACTTCCCTGCTGATTTTTGGTGCTCGCAGGCATGTCTGGGTGGCACTGGAGATAACTCCTGGGCAGTGGAGCAGCCCCTTCTGTGGGACAGGGGATTAGTGGCTTGCCTTCTATCATTCAAAAATAGCTGATGGAGAGCACTGCCTTTGATGGCTCTTTTGTAGTCCACTGCAGCTGTATGAAAATCAATGACAAAAGCGACTTCATTTTGTTTATCTTTACTTTTGGCTGTGGTTGACAGATGTTTTCTGGGCACTGGAGTTGCCTGCGTGGTTTTGTGGTTTTTTGCTATGAAGTGTGGCAGAAATCTTCAGTCCACAAACTGATTAGTAAGTCAAATGTTTCTTAAAAAAAAAAAAAAGTGGGTAGACTTGGTAATGGGTCTGCTCATGGGATCACAAATGGTAGCCAGGCTGGATTTGAGCAGGCTGACATCTGTCTGGGTGCATCCTGTTGGCTTGCTGCAGACCTTGAATCCTTGTGCATCTCCTCTGGGTGATGGTGTATGGTGTGGTCAACACGCTGGAGGGAAGGGAGGCCATCCAGAGGGACCTGGACAGGTTGGAGAGGTGGGCCCGTGCAAACCTCATGAAAAACAAGGCCAAGTGCAAGGTCCTGCACCTGGGTCGGGGCAATCCCAAGCACAGATACAGGCTGGGCAATGAGTGGGTGGAGAGCAGCCCTGAGGAGAAGGACTTGGGGGTGCTGGTGGATGAAAAGCTGAACATGACCCAGCAATGTGCACTCACAGCCCAGAAAGCCAGTTACATCATGGGCTGCATCAAGAGAATTGTGGCCAGCAGGTCGAGGGAGGGGATTCTCCCCCTCTACTCCGCTCTCCTGAGAAGCCCCCTGGCTCTGGGGTCCAGCTCCGGGGCCCCCAGCACAAGGCAGACATGGACCTGCTAGAGTGGGTCCAGAGGAGGGACACAAGCATGGTCTGAGGGCTGGAGCATCTCCCCTGTGAGGACAGGCTGAAAGAGTTGGGGTTGTTCAGCCTGGAGAGGAGAAGGCTCCGGGGAGACCCTCTAGTGGCCTTCCAGTGCTGAAAGGGGGCTACCGGAGAGGTGGGGAGGGACTCTGGATCAGGGAGGGTAGTGATGGGACGAGGGGTAACGGTTTCAGACTGAAAGAGAGGAGATTGAGATGATATATAAGGAAGAAATTCTTCCCTGTGAGGGTGGTAAGACACTGGCACAGGCTGCGCAGAGAAGCTGTGGCTGCCCCCTCCCTGGCAGTGCTCAAGGCCAGGTTGGATGGGGCTTGGAGCACCCTGATCTAGAGGAAGGTGTCCCTGCTCGTGGCAGGGAGTTGGAACGAGATGATTTTTAAATGTCCCTTCCAACCCAAACCATTCTGTGATGGCTGTGCTGCTGATATTAAGTGACCAATCTCAACACTGGCAACGGGAGCTTTGTTGAAAACACTTTGTAGCCTGCAGAGGAGGTTTAAAACTAATCAGGTTTCTTCCGTGCCTGATCCTACCCGTGTATCGCTGCAGAAATCTTTGTGGGTTTCCAGTTGCATCTTATTTACCATACTCTGTAATGGCATAATGAGGGTTCTTATTGCTACTTTAATTTAACTGTTGTATCTTCAACAGCATTCAGATGCTTACATTAAAGATGTTGCTTATCAGGGCAAACTTGAACTGCTTAATAGCCTGGGCTAGTTGATAATAGTGCCTAGATAAATACCGGTCTGTGGTTTTCTCTCTTGCACTTCAATATCTTTGTAGAAGAAGGTGCGTCGCAAAACATGAAAATTAGAAAGTTCAGGGGTAAAGTGGTCACTGAATGGCAGTTATAAAGTGGGAATGTACTGATGAAGCAGAGAGTTCTTGATTTCAACCTGAACTTCTGTACAGATGAATGCGAAGAGCAGATTTTGTCTTTGCTTCCTGTGCTGGAATCTCCCTTCGTTCCCATCTGTTCTCTGTTGTTGGCCAATCTCTGCGTCCTATGAGCAGTGAATGACACCTTCCCTGAGCCACCTGGCATCACACATGTGGTGGAGCCCCTGTCGTCACTGATGCAGATGACACCGTAGGGGGTATCTGGTGGATGTCTGGCTTGCTCCATCCCCGACAGTGATTTTTGGGGGCTGGTAATTACAGTCGGTGGGTTCCCCATGTGAAACTGGCTCCGTCGTGGCTTTGGGGTGTGATGGACGAGGTTGTGAGGGTCTCTGATGGAAACAGGGTTCCTCAACAAAGCAGTGCAGGGAATGATTGAATGCTGTAGACATTGCTGGGTTGGGGATTCGCCTTCTGGATGGCCACGCCCAAATTAGTTGCGGTCAATTGCTCAATGTTCAAGTGGAAACCGATAACAAGTGGTGTCCCTCAAGGATCATACTGGGACCAATAGTATTTAATATCTACATTAACAACACAGCAGGGTTGAGTGCACCCTCAGCAAGTTTGCAGGTGATACCAAGCTGAGTGGTGCCATTGATGCCCTTGAGGGAAGGGAGGCCATCCAGAGGGACCTTGACAAGCTGGAGGAGTGGGCCCCTGTGAACCTCGTGAAGCTCAAGAAGGCCAAGTGCAAGGTCCTGCACTTGAGTCGGGGCAATCCTCAGTATCAATACAGATTGGGGGATGGTGTGGTAGAGAGCAGCCCTGAGGAGAAGGACTTGGGGATACTGGTGGGTGAAAAATTGGACCTGACCCGGCCATGTGCACTTGCAGCCCAGAAAGCCAGTTGTCTCCTGGGTTGCATTCAAAGCAGCATGGCCAGCAGGTCGAGGTTTCCCCCTTTACTACTCTCCGGTGAGACCCCACTTGGAGCACTGCGTCCAGTTCTGGGGTCCCCAGTACAAGACAGACACAGACCTGCTCGAGCGGGTCCAGAGGAGGCCACGGAAATGGTCGGTGAGCTGGAAAACCTCTGCTATGGAGAAAGGCTGAGAGTTGGGGTTGTTCAACCTGGGGAGACCTCATTGTGGCCTTTCAATATAGAAAGAGGGCTTATAAGAAAGATGGAGAGAGACTTTTTACCAGAACAAGGGGCAATGGTTTTAAACTGAAAGAGGGTAGGTTTAGATAGGACAGAAGGAAGAAACTTTTTTCCAAGGAGGGTGGTGAGACCCTGGACCAGGTTGCCCAGGGAAGTTGTGGATGCCCCATCATTGGAAGTGTTCAAGGCCAGGTTGGATGGGGCTTTGAGCAACCTGCTCTAGTGAAAGATGTCCCTGCCCATGGCAAAGGGTTTGGACTAGATGATCTTTAAAGGTCCCTCCCAACCCAACCCATTCTATGATTTCGTGATTCCTCCTTATGTCTGTGGCTTTGCTTTCATGGTGGCTCCACTGGTCCTGGGTGCTTTGGAGTTGGAGTAGGACTGAGATGTTCAGTGTCGCTGCCTGGTCTTCCTTCAAACCAAGGAGCAGCAAGATGAGAGGAAACAGTTGATGGCAACTTAGAGGAAGCTGGCAGGAGGTGGTGGAGAAGGGATGCGGAAGAGAGCCCCATCTCTTAGGTCATTGCTGTTTGGGCTGGCCCATGCCAGGGGAATGGATGCTGCAGGGACAAGGCTTTTCCTTGCCCACTTCAATCGCTCTCAGCTATTTTGCTGCCTCTTAAATACGGTATTCCCAGTGATTTGAGAAACACTGTCCCATTCTTGCTCCAGCTCCAGAGGTATTTTAGCTCAAATACTGGTTTATTGCCTGCAAATACCAAGGGAGAGGGTTCACGGCTTTGCAGTAGATCCTAGAGAGCATTTGATAGATCCCAAATCCTAGCAAGCATTTGGTGAAGGCCATCAGAAGTCCTCACTTCCCTGCAAGCATTTTGCTAGGGCACCGAACTCTGTTTTGGGGGCAGAATCCCATTTTGGAGCAAATTGCTTAGGATAATGGTGTCAGCTAAATTCCTCCATCATTATTCCACAGCCTAGATGATGTTTGGATGTATTGTCCTCCAGATTTTAACGACAGAGGGCTGGAATTTTTTTTTAAGGCTGCTTCCATCTGCACCCAATTATAAAAAAGCCATCAAAAAAAAAGCTATTTACTGGCTGTCAGTTCGGAGCGGCGTCAGAAAACGGCTCCGCCAGCGGTAGCTTCCCAACAGCCACTTAGTGCTAAGACGTAGTGGGTAAGAGGGACATTAAAACAGCCTGACATCAATCCAGCCGGTTAATCCTGCCGCTCGGCGATGGGGCTACCAGTAATAGCTCCAGCGAAGCTGCATGGGTGTGCAGAGGGCTTTAAAAAGTCAAAAGCACGTGAGTTGAGGCACTGGGTTTGGAGGATTGACCCGTGCCTTTAATGCTCCCCTTCCCTAGAAGGTCTGCTCCAGGTTTCCAAGCAGGAGCTGGACTCTTGTGTCCATCACGGTGGATGGAGAGCTCGACACGGGTCTGAGGAGATGGGAAGACGCTCCAACGCTTTGCCAGCTCTTATCTGTCTGCTGGTCCCTTGTCACCTGCTGTCCCCCAGAGCTGGGAAAGGAACGATCGAGCAGGCAGCGCGACAAGCCTGGAGATACTTGAGAAGTTCAACCTGGGCAAATTGCTGGTAGAGCAGAGCCAGGAATGCCGGTCTGGATGGGACCTCTCATCCTCACCCTGTAAGGTCAATGGGTGGTTGCTGGTCGGCCCAGTAACCCAGCTTCGCCTTCCTCCCACCCTCCACCACCTCTTGCCAAGCTCGTTCATGGAAAATGTTAATTAACGTCATTCCCAAGACTGAGCCAGGACCTCGCACCAGTTGCTGCCTCCTCCTTTGCCAGCTCCGTGCTAAAGAAAGCTGCGCCCTGCAAACCCCCTCATCGCTGTCCCGCTCCTCGTGCCCGGCAGGGTCGGTTGGACCATTTAAGGCTTTATGGGTTGTTAGCAGCACCTTGAATTTCACCCAAAGCTGCCTTGGCAGCCAGGGAGGAGTCCCAGCCGTAGGGGGCTGCCAGCCAGGCACCGTCCCAGCGCTGGGCACTGCTGCCAATCTTGACTGCAGGGGGGAACCCCAGAGTGGGGAGACTGATGGGGACAGTGTCAGTGGGATGATGGCATCCTCCTCAGCACCTGACGGAGCCGGAGCGTTTCTCCCCAGGGCTTTTTAGGGGTGCTGTGGGTTTTCTGGTGTCTCTGTTGGTAGGGACCAGAGGGGTTGTGGGGTTTTTTCTCTTTTTATGGTCCAACCTGCGGGCTGGCAGGGGTCCCACGGGGGTATAATTAGCCACGCCGACAGGTGGAAGGGATCGGATGGCCCCCAGTGCAAGGGCGCACCCGCCACCCCGCAGCCCCGCTTGGCTTCACCCCGGCTGACACACGGTGAGCAGCAAACTGCCTTCCAGCACCCCAGCCCCAGCGTGTTTGCTCTGGCACGCAGGCTTAGAGCAGAAAAGCTGCCGTAAATAAACAGGAGGGGCTTTTCTAGCCACCGAGCCTGGTGGGGAGGCGAGCCCAGCCTCACCATCCCAGCCCTGAAACAGCGGTGATGGACGGGGACATTACGGAAGAAGGGCCGAGCGCTGGGAGCGGTGTGGAAAAGCCATTAGAAATCCGAGCTGGGGACACGGCCCTGGGATTAGTCGCACATGGTTTGTTTTCTTTATTAAGTATCTTTTTGCCGTGGAGCCAATAAACGTGGTCTAGTACAATGAATGACTTGGAGGTAGGTGCTGGTGAGAGCACCGGGGAGGTGATGCATCCCCATCCCGGCACCCAGCTGGGACCACAGCACCATCCCCCCAACAGGGCTTTGTAACCGGTCCCTTGGGTGCCCCACTGGGAATCAAAAGCCACGTTTCTCAACTTTTCCCCAAAATTCCATCATTTCCTCGACATAGCAGCGTCGCTGCTGGCTGTGAGGGTGATGCATCCATGCAGCTTTTTGAGGCCAGGGCTGTTTTTCCCTGCTCTTCCCCTTCCCAAGCCCAGTTTGTGCTGGGAACTGCTGTATGGAAACAGATCTCACATCCTTGGGCAGAGGTTCTGAAGGGCTGCCACCCTGCCAATAATTAGCAGTGATCAACTTCAGGCAGGTTCGTAATTAATAGGAGGTTTGCAGGGTGTCACCATCGTTGTATAGATGGAGATCTGGAGGTGGTGGTGGATTAGAAGCCTTCCAATGTGCGGTAGATCTGATGGACCATCACGTGAGATCGGTGCCATTGAACTAGAGCTGGCCTCAGCTCTAAGGACGATACGGGAATTATTTCATGTCAACACCTGTCAGAAATGTGATCACACAGCCCAGGAGCCTGTCCCTCCCTGTTTTGCTCCTGATACTGTATGAAACATGAAATCCTGAGATTTTGCTTGTGCTTCATCCTCATGGTGCCTACAAGCAAGCTGGAGACGGACTTTTTACCAGGGCATGTAGTGATAGGATGAGGGGTAGTGGTTTCAGACTGAAAAAGGGGAAATTTAGATTAGATGTGAGGAAGAAGTTCTCCACTGTGAAGGTGGTGAGACACCGGCACAGGTTGCCCAGAGAAGCTGTGGCTGCCCCCTCCCTGGCAGTGCTCAAGGCCGGGTTGGATGGGGATTGGAGCAACCTGGACTAGTGGAAGGTGTCCCTGCCCATGGCAGGGGGGTTGGACTCGATCTTTAAATGTCCCTTCCAACCCAAACCTTTCTGTGATTCTGTGTTTCTATGAAACATAGGATTTTGGAGTAATGGCAGAGCCTGGGTGCTCTTTAGAGATGACTCTGCTTTCAGGTTGCCCGTTGGCTTGTAGGCTTGCCATTGAAGCTCCTTCAAATAGAGGGTGAAAGGCACAGGAACTATTTTTTGTAGTGAACTTTCAGTGGGAAAGCGGTGCTGTCGCTGCGCCATCCCCCCTGTCGAGCCAACGTCCATGTGTCCATCTGAATCCCCAGCCCTCCTGCTGCTTGACATCGTCCCCAACCTCCAGCAGAACGAGCTCCTTGCTTCGCTGCTGACTT
The DNA here is from genome assembly GCF_034619465.1 of Leptosomus discolor. Classification (NCBI taxonomy): domain Eukaryota; kingdom Metazoa; phylum Chordata; class Aves; order Leptosomiformes; family Leptosomidae; genus Leptosomus; species Leptosomus discolor. The sequence continues at coordinate 70,804,921 of NC_141395.1, forward strand.
CAGCGATCGGCCCCGGGGCAGCAGAGCTGCCGAACCCTTCTGCCTTTTCAAGGAGAGAGCTCCCACGGCTCAGCGGGGCTGCCGCTTAATCCCAAAGGTCAATATGGGGAGCTGCTCCCATGCCCCCCAAAGTCAAGTTGCATTGAAAGGGCAGGAGCTCACCTACATCCCGCATCGTCGGGAAGATGCATTTGTATAAACAGGCGAGAATGATCACGCTGAAACCCTCACTGTGTTTCTCTTCCTGTGGATTTGTCCCATTTTCCCCAAAAATTTGGGTATCTGCTACCCTGTAGCAAGGAGGTTTGCAGTGTGGGAATCCAAATGTGGAAGGATACACATGGGGAAAAAGCAGACTGTGTCTTTGCTCGTGGAGAGGGTGAACCAGCGAGTGGATCCTGGTGTTGTCAACCCTTCGTTGTGCCGTGTGTGTTGGGTTGTGTCTTGCCGTGGCTGTCATGGTGCGGTGCCTGTCTCCCTGTGAGAGCCAAGGTGGGCTCATCAGGTGGGGTGGGAGGGAGCGTCCTGGGGGGGAGTGGGTTCCCCTGGACATCGTGGGGCTGAGCAGAGCTCCAGGACCTTCTCCCACCCTCCATCCCTTGGGATATGCTGGGACAAGCTCTGTGGGTGGCTGGGTTTTGCTGTCACAGTGTTGGGAACAGTTGGTGATTAGGGAGAGGCTGTTCTTTCTGCTTCCCCCCAGCCCATGTTCCCAGCCCACAGCTGAAGGAGTCTCCTCTGCCCTGCCTGCATCTCTTCCTGCCTTCCCCTCTGCCAAAAAGTGTCTTGGCTGGGGTGGGGGGAAGCTGTGGAGCGCTGCTGGTGTCTCCTTCCCACTGGCATAGCCAGCGGCTGTGGGGATGGCTGTGAGCATTGCTGCTGGGAGCCCCCAAAAAGCCAGGCTGGGAGTGCAGAAGCACTTTTAGGGGTGAACATCTCAATGCCGTCGTCTTGCCGGTGCCGCGCTGTGCCTGTGCTAAGCCTTCCTGAACAGGAGAACATTGGCCAAGCTCCAGCCCTGGGTCATCTTCAGCAGGAGAGAGGTCCAGGCAGCAGTCCCAAAATAAGTCTGAAAAGGAACATGCTTCATTCCTACTCTTCCCTGCTCCTTTCCATGTCGCAAGCATGTCTGGGACAAAAAAAAAAAACCTTGTGTCCTCTCTGAAACCAGCTTCTCCAGCCAAGTTGATGTCTTTGGAACCCCCCAGCATCACCACCTTGGCGGTGGATCGTTGCTGTTAAGACATTGGTGGTTTGGGTCCGTTAAATTGAGGCACTTGGAAAGCTGTGGGGGAGTGTGTGGTGTCTCCCAGAGGAGACTATTATTTTTAATAGTATTTTGGCATGGAATAGTGGTTTGATACGGAGAAGGAAGCACCAACACATACTTCTCTTCCTTTAGCAACGTGTTGGTGCCACCTGAGGGAGCCCAGTTCTGAGAACCTGTGCTCCCCACAGGCCTTTCGCTGCCTTTCCCAACGTCGCTCTCGTTCTCCTTCGCAGTGCAAGAAGAAGCACACGCTGGTTTGCCCCGACTTTGCCAAGAAAGGTGTCTGCCCCAGGGGTGCCCGATGCAAACTGCTGCACCCCCAGAAGAAGCGTCACCCAAGAGAGGCAGAAGATGGGGACCGCAGCGACCCCCCCTCCAAGCGGAGATGGGTCTGGGAGGAGACGGGCAGGTAGGAAAGAGCAGAGGAAACTCGCTTTGCTGCTCTTTAACAGTTTTCTTCCCAGCCTGCTCTGGATATTTCCTCTTCTAGACTTGTATCCATCTGCCTGTTGGTTTAAGACCTCCCTGATGTGGGTCACTGCAGTGCCTTCTTGATAGAGCCACCACGAGCAATAGGGTTGGGCAGGGTCCGTGCTCGTGGGAGAGGTCTCCAGGCAGAACTGGTGGAGAAGAAAGAGAGGATAGCGTGCATCTTGCTACCTGATGTGTGCCGTTGGAGGGTGGGTGTCTTCACACTTAGAAATGTGCCACCCAGAGCTTCATGGCCTCCAGGTATCTCCAAGGCTTTTGTAGACCTTCCTCCTGGAAGTTGGAGGAGCCCTGTTGTAGACTTCACTGCCAAAAGCAGGTCCAGCTTATCCATAGCTCTGTGGGAAACTGGAAACCACCATCCTTCTTCCTCACCTCTGCAGCAGAGAGCAGAGCTGAGCTCTCAGCGTGGCATGGAGGGGCTTGCCATCAGGGCTGGACTCACCACCTGAAGAAGCAGAGATGGGGATGGGCATGGAGATACAATAGGCTTTGTAAAACCATTTGATGCTGGGCTGGGCCCTTGGTTAATCCTTGGAAGCTCTCTGAGCTCTCCCTGTTGCTTTTAGGTGCTGGGATGGATCCTGTGTGCTGATGATGGATGTGTTGGTCTTTGTCCTCATTGGGAGATTTTCTTGAGCTTGGCACATTCCTTGCCTTCCTCTGCCCTCACCCTCGAGCCCTGCCTGCAAAACAACTCCCTCCCAACGTAGTTAAAATTAAAGCCAAATTGCAATTTGTCTTTAAAAGCCAAAATCTAAAAATCCTGCTTAGCGGGAGGAGAAAATACCAGCTTGGATGCTGGGCTCCTCCATGGCTCTTTGGAGTAGGATGTGGGGGTGAAGGTGGGATGGAAACAGTGGGGGCCTGGGAGTTGTGCCAGTCTGGTCTGTGCTCTTGCCTGGTCCTGGCCCTGCCTTGTAAGGTAGCAGAGGGGGGTGAGCACTCAGCAGGGTCTCCAAACTTATCCCGGGTGACAGAAGAGCCTTGGAACGACACCCAGCTCATGTCCCCGGTGCGAACGAGGTGTAAAATAGCTCCCTTGCTCTTTTTAGGTAAGGAGGCATGAGAGCAGGGCTGGGTGGTGGGGAGACACCCCCCTCCCATCCTAGAGACACCTCTTGACATCCTCCGCTGGGAAGGGAGCACGCCTGAGCTTGGTAGCTGCTCGGGAGGGTTTTTCTTTTCCTCTTTTTATTGGCACCATCATCGAAGATGTCAAACAAGCTGAAGTGTCATGTTCGCTGGGCTTGGAGGAGGGCAGCAGGGTTGGGGCTGAGCCAAGCCCAGCGGGGCATCTCGGAGCCATACCCGCTCCCCAAGCCCTCCATCTCCCCTCTCCTCCGCTCGCTCAGCCCAGCCAGCACCCAGAGAGGAGCCCAGGAGCTCCACAAGCATCTGGAAACCTTGCAGAGAAGTGCAGGACAGGGAATCCAGCTGGGGAAGGGAGAAACTCTGGCTGAATCCAAGCTGGGTCTTGGGAAATCAGAGATACAGAGCCCAGAGAGCCTCCGTGCGCAGGTCTGGTGGTTCACCCCAGCCTCTTCCATTGCACGTGGTGCCATGCCCAGCATTGCCAAGTGGGGTTGTTTTATTTTTCCTTATTATTTTTCACATATGCCTCATGTAGAAATGATCCAGCTCAGCTCCACGACGATGGGGAAATGCCCGGACCCTCCAGTGGGGAACAAGAGGTGAAGTTTTGGAAAGAGACGAGCACCTCGCCAACCAGCTGGCTGCAAAAGCTGCCGTCCTTCATCTCCCTCCAATCCCCAACATCCTCCGGTGATCAAGGCTGCAAAGTGGAGGACGAAGACGAGCTGGAGGATGAGCCAGGTAGGAAGCGCTTGCTCTGCTTTTGCTTGCGCGTGCTCCAAGCTGCTCCGATTCATCGAGCCGGGGAGTTATTCCCCTGCTGCTTCCCATGGGTTTTGGTGGGATCCGTGTTCCTCGTGAGTCACCAAACCAGTTAATGTTGGGATCCCGAACTGGGACGGCAATCAGATCAGGCACAAGCCCCTGGCTTTGCTCCTGAAAGTGTGCGGTAGGATTTTGTCCCCATCTTTTATCATCGGCTCCTTCTTCCTTGTCCTATAAATGATGCAATGATGAATCCAATCTCGTTTCTATGACGGAGCCACAGCGGTCCCCGATAGGAGGGTGTTTCGGAGGGGTGCAGGGATGCTTTGCCTTACCTCTGGACCCGCCAAAGGACCTCTGGACCATCTATCACACGTGTTTCCTGGCGTGAAATAGCTGTGAAGCTTTGAAATAAAAACCACTCTGGTGGGAGGTGGAATGGGGTGTTTGCAGGTTGCAAGTTCAAAGGAAGAACTGTGTTAGTCTGAGATTATATCTGCTTTGAACTTTTATTAAAAGGCAGGGGAAGAGGCTTTGGAAATCAGTAAAGTTTTTGGGAAACACCATTTTAGGATGGGCAAAACCTCTTACGAACAGTGACACGTGAGAGCAAATGGCTTCTGCCTCGACGTTTTTTTGTTTTTGGAAAAGTTCAGGGAAATGTTTCAACTGTTTGAAACCGAACTGACGGTGGAAAAAAAAAAGAAAAGGGAGGAGAAAATTGTTGAAGTGATGTGGAGAAACGTTTTTGTGTCTCTGGAAAGCGGCTCATGGTGGACGTTAGCTGCATTTCTGCTGCTCCAACATGTTCTGCGGTTCCTCCTCTCCTAATGCAGCTCCTACCCTGGCAAATCCCTTAATGACCAGCAGCTCTGTGGGAAGGGATGGGACTTTGGGGCACTCTGAGGATGCGTCTGCAGGAGCAGAGGTGATGGAGATGACGAGGCAGAGATTGTGCCTGGTCCTTCCCAGTGCTGGGTGGGAGATTTCGGGCCGGATGATGCTTCACGCTTTTCTTGACGTCTCCCGTTCTTCGCTGGAGGGCTGTGCAGCAGTTGCATCTCCTGAGCACCAGCCCAGAAAGAGAGGCAGCATCTGGCTCAGAAATCAAAATATTTTGTGGCAGTAAGGATGAAATCCCCACCCTCAGCTCGGCTCTGCGTGAACCGCAGGGCTGGAACATCCCCCCCATCATGTCTTTGATCCCGCGCCACCTTCGTGCAGCCAGAGCAGGATCTCGCTGGGAGAAGAGAGGAATTCAGAGCTAAAACCCAGGCTGGGGCATTTGCATGGTCGTCTGAAAGCGGGTACCGAGGATCTGCAAGGTTATGCCCGGCTTGACCACAAAGAGCTTTGAGCTAGGGAAGAAAATTCCCAGGATTAGCAACATATTCCTGCAGTCACAGGCGAGCGCGTAGAGACAGCAAGGGAAAATTCTGGCTGGGAAAGCTCCTCTCTGTGACGTGGGGTGAAGTGCTTGGCTTTGCTTTCCAAGGATTTCTTCCCCCCCACGTGCCTCCCTTCTTCCCTCTCCTTGGCCCTGGTTCAGCTCCCTTTTGATCTCGGCGGCGGGGCCAGGGGAAGCGCTCCCAAAGCAGTGGCTTAATCGGGGTTTTTTTATCTCTGCGATGAAGACGGAGCAATTAATCTGTGCCCTGGATTGCACTTGGCAGCCTGGAGTAACTTGGTCGAGAGGGCAGAGGCATCATCCCGGCAGCAAGGGCATCCTCTTCCTCTTAACTCCAGTTTGCCCATTCAGGGGAGGATGATTTCCAGGCGTTTGGGGTGGGAAGATGAGTAGAAGGAGCAGGTTCAGTCTAGGGAGGAAGGCTATGGGAAGCTAGTGCGTACGAGGTCAAGGCACACATCCCTCCATGCTCCTTCACCTTTGCCCGGGGAGCACGTGGCATTGGGAAAGCAGATGCTGGAGGATCTGTAGGAAAGGAAAACCATTGCAGAGGGCTGTAAAATCATCTGGTGATGAAGCAGTTTCCCTGCCAAAGGGATGCAGTGATCGCTCGTGGTGAGTCCGGGCACAAGGATGCTGTTCGGTGCAGCTTGCCCCTGCCTGCTGCTGGGCTGCGCTTGGTAATTAAAGTCTCCTCTCAACACACAAACGAACGGGCTTGGGGGCACAGTGGCAGCCAGGGACCCCCATAACCTAACAGCTGAAAAGGAGCCCCAGCCACCAACGAGCCAGCATCCCTAGAGGGCTCAGGATGAGGCCATTGATGCTGCTACAGGACCAAATGCTTCATTGTGACCAAATCACCAGGTGCTTACGAGCTTGAGGTGCTGTTTTGAGCTAATCAGTCAGGATGAGTCCTTATATAGCTCTAGGTTGTAGCTGGTGTCTGTGATGCGCCTTCCCCGCTGCAGCCTTGGTGTCAAGGATAATGTTTGGTTTCTGCTTGTAAAGCCTGAAGGTGACACACAAAAAGGTGGGGTAGTGAATAAGGACGACAGGTTATTATTACGGAGTGAGCTGAATTGCTTGGTTAAATGGTCACAATTTGAGAAAATGCCCTTTTAATACTGGTAAATACAGGAGGAATGAAGAAAAACACCAGCTCTGTGTGCGGGAGGGCTGGAGTGGGGATTTGGAGATGACCTTTCAAGACCAGTGTGGGCAACAGCATCAGCTTGCAGGATCTCGGTGGGGTCCTGCAGCCTCTGGGCTTGGGATATAGAAAAAGGGGAGTGGAAAGGAGTGATATGGTTTGAATGTGTGGAGCGGAACCCACTGTCATCCTCCCATGGGGAGGGTTCCCGACCTGCAAGAGGAGCCTTTGTAATTTGGGGTTGGAGGAGTCATTTGAGGGAACTGGTGTTTTCTGAGCATCCTCTGAGAAGCCCATCTGTGTGGCACAGGGAGAGCAAACCGCTTCCAGCCAAGCATCCCAGCCAGGAAAGATGGGCTTGGTGGCATCCCATCCTTCACCTCCTTGTGTTCTTCATCCAGGAGGGCAGAGCTGGAGGGAACACGGGCTCCCCTACCCCTCTGACACCCGTTTCCAGGTAATGGGCTTTTCCATATTTCACCTTCCAGTTAAATAGCCTGCGCTGGAGCCTAACTGGCCTCCCCGCGCTAATTGTAAGCAAGTGCACCAATGCAAACCATTCCAATCGAGTGCTAATTTAATTAGAAAGCACCCATTTTAGTTAATTTGTTCGAGAAGATCACTGAAAACTCCTGGAGAGAACAGATGTTCCCCTCTCCCCCGATGAACATTCAGGGGTTTGTAAATGGCTCCACTCAGCCTTGTTTAGGAGAGAAAAGAGGATTTTATAGCTGCAAACGACCCTTTCTGTAAACATTTTACAGCTCTCTGCACGTTTGAGTGACGATAAACCCCTAGCAACTCGGCGGGCTGCAAATTTGCGACCATACGGCTATCATTTTATTGTCATATTTCACGGTCGTAACGTTAATGGAAGATGCTCGCTACAGTCTTTTTTAACGGCTCCGCTGAGCACGCTCAAAACGCTTTGGCTTTGGAGGAATTCATGGAGGTGCAGCGCTTCTGGGTTTGTTTACAGCTTTCCCTTCTGGAGGAATAACTTTGGAAATGCAAATCTTCCTCCTTCGCCACCCAGGCTGGACCCACCCCCAATGGGGGGCGTGTGACTGCAGGGATGGGCAACCCCTTGGTGCCATGTCCTGGTCCAACCATCCCCAGCTCTGGGAATTTAAGAGGAAGCCGGTGCTGCCAGCCCTCCACGTGGATGTGGCTGGTCCGCCTTGGCTGTGCTGAGGGTCCCGTGGGGTCTCCATCGCCTGTAGCATCTCCTTTAAGGCTGCTTCTGACACCACTTCTTCTGTCCAAAACTCATTTTGGTGGCCAGGTGAGGCACCCAACCCTTTTGATCAGTGTGAGCCAGCGGCAGAAGATGCCCTGGAGCTTTCCAGAGATCATCTGTGCGTGGTTGGGGATGGAGGTCTAGGCCACAAGGAGGTTGTCTTGGGATAACAGGAGCCAACATCCACTGTCAGCTTTGACCCTGGCAGGACTTGGTGCAGTTTGCCTCTCTTGGTAGTGTCATGGAGGAAATGAGAACTGGTTTCTCTGTGTGGTCACAAACATCTCCTTGTGTATCCTGTGCTCCAATCCCAGCTGTCTTGGTGTCCACTGAACTTGCTCCAGTATGTCCATGTCCTTCTGTACTGGGGAGCCTGCAGAGCTCCAGGCGTGGTCTCGCAAGTGGTGGGTATTTCCACAGCGCTACCAAATCAGCCCAATCCTGAGAAGTGCTTCTAAGGAAGCATTTAGTGCAGACCTCAGTGCTGAACTCAGACTTCTTCATGAAAAATCTGAAGCCTTTTGTTTATCTGGGGAACCATTTTTTATATGTTTTTATAGTATTTCCATTGTCCCTTGTGCACCTCCATGGAGACTCAGGCTCCATCTTCAACCACCTTTAGGTAGCTGAAGATAGAGATTGTTTGAACACAGTTGAAGGTAGCTGAAGACAGCAATTCCCCGTTAGTTTTCTCCAGACAAAAAGCCCCCAGTTCTGTCTCTTCCATCCTAGTTAACTTCAGGAGCATCTTAGCCACCTTGGATTTCTCCAAGGATCTTGAGTCCTGGCTGATGGGGCTCATAGGTCTTGGCCTTTCTGGTGGGGCTCGTTGTCTCTTTTTGGAAAAGATCTTGGCCATCATGAAGTCATGGGCTGATGGCTGCACCTGCAGCTGGTCCACCTTCATGGCCTCTTCTTCAGGTGGGGCCACCTCTGTGGCCTCTGGATCTCCCACAACTTGGCTGAGGGAAGCTGTTCTGTCCCACACAGTCTTCCTAGTCTTTCTTCTCCTCTTCTGGGTATTCCTCCTCCAGGTTTCCTCCATTGACTTGTCATTGCCAGCAGGGTCCTGGTGGATCTTCCCCACTGCTTGCTGGGGGTGTTATGGCCAACTGTTGTCAGGCCTCTTTTGGAAAGAGTCGCTGGAAAGGACCTCTTTTCCCCAGAGTCTGGCCTAGGTGCTAGAGAAGCTCTTCCCTGGACCTCCCAACTCTTGAGGAACCTGCTTTGAAGGTCTTGGCGCATCACTCAAAAGGTGGCAAGAACTCCTCGGCTCCGCTGTGCCCCCGCGTGCTCCGTGCCTCCTGGGTGCTCACAGCAGCAAGAAACTCACCCAACTGTGGAGCCAGATCAATGGACCATCTAATAAGGGCTGTGGGACAGAGGATGGTAGGAGGCTTGTGACATCTCAGGGCCGCTGCGATGTGCGCCTGGCTTGGTGCCCCACCAGGTTAGGAAGAGTGAGGGGGCCACTGGGCTGAGCGCTGCTTTGCCTCAGGTTATTCTTATGTGGCCTTTCATTTACGGAGTGGTAGGCATCCCCTCGTGGGTCCCTGGAGCAGATCAGACTGACAGGAGATGGTTGCAGATCATCCAAGATCGGTCACAGTGATTTTAGCCCCTGCTGGCAAGAGCAGCAACTGAAATCTTGATGCAGGAACATGGGTTTTAGCAGGATAGCGGTGTTTCACACACATCTGTGTGCCTCAGTTTCCCCATTTGCTGTATTCTCCTAATTAGCAAGAGCTCTGTAGCTTCATTGGTGGTTTGCAGGTGGCTTGGGGAGCTGCGGGGTGGAAGCAGCTGAGAGGGCTGGGCGAGAGCCAGGGATGAGTTTAGGCATGAGAGGAGCAGATAAACCATCTCCTTTGTGTTTCGGGGACAGCTACGTGATCTCCGACGCTGAGGCTGTCGCACGCCACGTGCCATCTGCTCGCTGGCGCAGCAGGGGTGTTGCAGCAGAGCGAGCTGGTGCCCCATGGACCCCCCATGACGCAGGCCTGCTCGAGCAGATGCCGTGAAGGCTTCTGCCATGAGAGCTTCTCCCTCTCCGCAGGTTCCTCCGCTGGCCCCTCGTTCTGCTCCGGCTGTCGGTCAACTCAGGATCCACCTGGCAGGACCTTTTCCTCAGTCCCCATGGAGATGCCACCAGTGTGTACAGGATGACCACACCGTGGTGGTCATCCCCTGCAACCCTGGGCCATTTTCAGGTCCAAGTCTCGCCCTTAGGATCATAGGGTGGGACGGACTGGGGGAGATAATCAAGTTCAACCTCCTGCTTAAACCTGTCTGACGTCAACAATAAGGTCCAGCTCATCGTATCTCTGCCTGTGATGGCTGAGAAGTCAAGGACACGTGACCAGGGATGTGTCCCTTGGCAAAACCTCTTAGGAAGCAGGTAGGAGATAGCAGGAGTAGATGGAGACACTTTGATGGTCCTGGTGAGAATTACAGGACCTCCCAGATCCTCAGCAGATGATACCAAGGGGACAAGGCCAAGCTAAGGAGAGGAAGGACAGCAGGACACCAAGCCCTGAAGTCTGCAGGGAAAGGAAAAGGGAGTTAGGAGCGTGTTTGATGTACCTTATTGTCCTTAAATCACCCTTTGCATCACTGCCTTTCTCTGAGGTCTTTGCTCTCATAGTATAAATCAGCAGGGTCCAGACAGGGAGTAGGAAATCCTCATCTTCCTTCCTAATGGTACCCATGAACCCTCCCTGTCTCATGGCTTATCAGCCAAGAGTGCTCTGGGGCAGTGTGGACCTTGGTGGTATCTTCCTGGCTTTTCTCCTGACACTTGGCAGATCTTTCTGGTCATGGACAGGGTGGTGGTGATGGGATGCTCCCGTGGACATCCTGATCTTGCCTTTGCTGGGTTACCCTGCTGCAGGTGGCTGCTTCCCTCTCCAGGCCCCCAGCCGACGCTGGCTCCGTTGGGCATGCAGGGAGAGTTTAATTAGAGAGCATCAAAACTCTTTCATAACTGAATTAACAAACCTCTAATAGAATTGCTTTTTCTAATGCAAAAATCTATCGAGCTGCAGGTAAGCGGGCTGCACCCGTCCCTCGAACAGGACAACATGTATCAGTCTAATTGGTTTCATGTTAATGGGCTGGATCTGCTCTGGTCGTTAGCAATTGCATCTCCTCGTCCTGAGTCATCAGGTCCTTACGGGTTTGGGGGCTGTTTGGTGGGGGTGTCTGCAGTGGGGGAGGTTTAGGTTGCTTTCGTAGACCCTGGATACTGGTTTCAGACATCGTCTTGGTCATGGGTGCTTCCCTCCCATCCTGGAGAGACCAGTGGGCCGGTACTCCAGCTGGTGGACCTTAACAGGGGGACTCCCTGGTGGATCTTGCCCAGCCCTCTGTGCGATGCCTTCTATCTGGCAGCCCTTGCCTCCATCCTTCCATCCCCTATTAAAGCCCTGATCCTGCTGCAGGAAACCATCAGGCTTGGGGTACCATCAGGCTTTGAGGTGCTGCAGATAACGTGGGTGTTGTTGAAGGCTGAGGTTGAATCTCCTCATGTCTTGGTGGCTCTGGGAAGGTCCAAAAGTCAGAAACTTCACTGCCATTTAATCTCCTTATTGCAAAGTGGCTAATGTAGTTGAAACTTCCAGTAAACCCCATGAGCGCTGTGACTTTTTCTAATTGGGCTCTCACTCTGAATCAGAATCATCGTTTCTTAGCCCACAAAAGGCTGTTGAAAATAGTCTTCTCTGATTTACTTTCCGCCTGGACCAAGCCACCTGCACGTTTCCAATCCTCTTCCCTGATTGATTTGTAGGCGACTTGCAGACCTGCCAAGTCTCACTCCTTTGCCAGGACTGAAATCTACTTCTTCTATATTAATTTTTTTTTAGGGTCTTGTCCACTTGTGGCAGAAGATCTGGGCTTTTAGACTTGGCTCAGGATTTCTGAAGACCTTTCTTGTTCAGCCCACTGCCACTTGGCAGCCCTGTTGTTTCCCCCCCTGAGTTATTTAATGACCTAAAAACTGGAAACAGAAGATCCCTCTAAGATGGTGAAATCCCATCTTCTTCAGGGTAAACTTGCATCCACCAGTGAAGGACAAACGTGGTGTTCACCGTACATCATCATGGCCACGTCACCGTGTGCCACCAGACCACAAAGCATCTCTGCCATGCCCGCAACCCAGCGAATCCCCTCTCCCACCGCTGCAGCTCGTGGCTGGTTTTTTTGGTTGCTTTTTTCCTCCTAAAAGAAGGAATTAAGGAGAAGAGACATGGAAGGGACATCCCGGCACAGATGTCCTGCTCTGGAAGCTTGGCAGGAGATGGGCACTGCTGGGCAGCGATGGGACATCTCCTCCAGCATGTCCCCGCTTCAAACATCCTGGTTAGTAAGCAAGAAAACATCTGAGTGTTTTTCCTTCTGAACAAAGCTTCTTATGATGCCCCAGCCTTGATGTTTCCCTCACTTGAGGGGCAGAAGGTCTGGGTGGAACAGCAGCAGAGTGAGGTCTTGGTGCAGGTTGTCTCGCTGGATGGATTTAGTACAGAATCGAGCCAAGGAGATCCAGCCCCCCAGCTGCTTTTTCCAGATGGAAAATAATTTGTGGAAAATGCTGTGGCTTAGTTCTCGCCACTGACGTTTCCATCCTGCCTTTTGTTCTTGGGCTTTACTTTAAAATAATAATCATTCTAATTTATTTTAAAAAATGGCATCTCCCAGATGAAGTTTCTCGGGGAGCTGACTCAGCCAAGTGCTTTTGCTGCGAAAGGTGAAGCTGTTTCCAAGGCAGATTCAGCCTCCGGGCTCCCCTGAAGCAACCAGGAAAGGGGTTAAGGGATATTTTTCCTGTGGGAATGGGGGAAAAAAGTGTGTGGGGAGTTTGGGGGGAATTTCTCCTCATGATGTTAAACCTTGAGCATCCAGCAGGGAGATGCTGGGATGTGTCTCGGCACTCTGAGCCTTCGGGTGCATCCCCTTTGCTCAGCTCTCGGGGAGGAGTGGGGCGGCTGAGGGCACCGTGCCCCACGCAAAGCCCCTTCCTGGAGCCCGGCTGGATGCAGGAGAGGACGAAGCCCCTTGGCAGCATCGGGAGAGCGATGGAGACCCAACATCCCATCAAGCTGGAGGTTGGTTAGGAAGGAAAAACATCAAAATCACTGGCTTGCCCTCCAGTTGTAGCTGGATGGTGGAGTTTGGAAAGCTGCAAGCAAGCCGTCTTTCCCTGCATCCCCTGGCTTTGGGACTTGGGTGTCTTCCACAGTGATGTGGGGCATCTCCAGCTGCTTTCCCTCTCCTCAGCTGCCTCGTGGCAGGGGAGGAAACCCTCACTGATCAGAAACAGTGGGCAGGGAGAGGATTTGGAGACAAGGGCCAGACTCACCTCCCTTTAGCCCCCATCTGAGGGGATTCCCCACCTTGAAAACTCTTTAAATCCCCCCCGTATCAGCACCTGGGTGAAACAAATTTTGTTTTAACTTTCCTGCTGGGTGCAGCTGGAGCCGCTCGGCTCGGCAGCGTCTGGGAGAAGGCCGGGTTTTATTGAAAAATATAATGGTGCCACCTGAAGCGTGATTTACTGCACTGTCCACTCCTCGGACTTGATAATATATTTCTATTAGATTCCTTTCTTTTCCCTCCCTTTTCCTTGTGAAGAGTGGCAAGTTTCTCCGTCTGCCTGACACCTTCTTAGGCTTAGGCAAAATAAATGTTGATTTTCATCAGGAGGAAGAGTGCTGGAAGTCCTAATTCTCCAGCGAGGCTGACAAGCTCAGCAAAAGCCGCCCGGCTTTCGATGGAGAACTCGTGATCCAGCCCCGGTTCTTCTCTTTGGAAGCAGTTCAATCATCGTAATGAAAAAGGGGTTTCTTAGCCCAGCTTTCGCTAACTAGAAATTATATACCTGGTTCCTGGAAGATGGATTGCGTGGCTGCCGAAATGCAGAGGAGGAAGGAGGCGGGGCGGGGTGGGGGGGGGGGGGGGGGAGAGAGAGTGAAGGCGCGCGAGATGCGACCCAAGATTGATCACGCCATTTGCAGGGTCTCCCATGCACAAAAGCGGAAAATATCTTTTCGTTTGCTGGAGTGGGTTAAGTGACACCCCCACTGGTTTTCTCCAGGTCTTCCCCCCCCACCCCCCACCTGCCTCAGCTTTCACGATGGGATGTGGTGTTCGCCCGTCCCTGGTTTCTCCCCATGGGGTGAAGCATCATCCGCTGCTCCATCCTTTCCAGGAACAGCATCTCCCTCTGCCCAAGGTGAGAAATTGGACTGCTTTAGTCCTTTTACAACCCATTTTGGTTTTATTTCATTATTGCCCTCCTTGATTTTTTGAGGAATACATTTGAAATCAGGCATGGGTGCTCTGAAGGCATCTCGGCCGCATGCAACCCTGTACTGAAGTCGGGAAGCTAATTACGGATGATTTCAAAATCACCTTTTTCTCTTTTCCTCCCCCCAAAAAAGAAATCTATATTTCTACTTCTGTAATCATATTTGCTTTGAGTTGCAAAGCGTGGATTTCATAATGCTGCCTGGATATCAGCTAATGAAGTTTCCTCGTGGAGAATTGAGCTGTTTCTGCCATTCCCGTTGGACCTGGGCCGCGGTGGCTGGTTGTCCTGGGTTACAGTGTAAAATGTGCCAAAAGAAAAAAAATATATTCTATTACCATCTTCAGGAGCTGTTGAGACCAGGTGGGGCGGTGCTCCCTGCCTCCCCCCCTCTGGACTATCTCCTGTCAATGGGCACAACAATGCCTTATCGCCTGACCCATCGGTAACTCGCTCCTGGGCTATCTCCTGTTAATGGCCCATCAAGGAACTGCCTCACGACTCCCCATCCCATTGTGAGATACTCCGCCCGGGGAGGGGGGGGGAAGGAGCCAAGCAGTCCATGCCAAATAAAAACGGAGATTTTGAACACGCTAGCCGCCTTTCTTCCACTGGATTCCCAGAGGAGCTTTTCCCCCCACCTGAGTTCCAGAGGACGAGAGCTACCTGCCGACCACTGGACCTTCGGAGGAAGACCAGACTCTTTTACCTGATTGCTGCTTCCACAGAACTACACCCATCACTTCAGGAGGACTGCAGCCAGCATCTTATCGGACTGCTACTGCCACCCTAACAGGGTGTCAGGTTGTATTCCTGACTCTGTCAGTGTAAACCAGTGGGTTGTTTGTTTTTTCCCTGCCTTGTGTTATATATATATATATATTAGTAAAGAACTGTTATTCCTATTCCCCATATCTTTGCCTGAAGGCCCGTTAATTTCAAAATTATAATAGTTTGGAGGGAAGGGGGTTGCACTCTCCATTTCAAGGGAGGCTCCTGCCTTCCTCCACAGACACCTGTCTTTTTCAAACCAAGACAGATTTTGGCGCCCAACGTGGGGCTCGAGGGCATCGAGAGATAAAAGGAATAACGGTTCTTGTGCGTTGGATATAGATTCCTTGTTAAGTGGCATCATGTGGGCTAGCTTATCCCGATTCGTGTGGCATGTGGTGGTGGCTGTATTTCTCCCATTTGCAGGCCCTTATCTAAACATGGGTCCTATAACTAAGGCTACCGTGACTGTTATCCAGTTTGTTTTATGGATTAATAAGGTGAGGAATTCATGGCTTATTAACTTCCTCTGGAAGGCGGGCACATGGATTCGGAGCTATCAAACACTAAATGTATGCTTTTGGGGTTACTTTAATAATGGTACCTACTGTGAGGAAATGACACCGGGAGAAACTTTCTCCCAACCCCTAACCCAGCTCTTTGGGTCTACTCCACCAGTTTTCGAAGGATTCAGAGCTTTCCTAAGTGCTAATGATATCATACAGTGGCTGGTGTTGCTGATAATCCTGTTTTATTCAGTATTCAGAGATCAGGGGAGATTGGCTTGGATAACTACCCTGACTAGGAATGCTGCTCCAGAATCTGACCCTGCCTCACAGCTCACATCAGAAATGAACCACTCGGATTGGGTGAAGGAGATACGTGAGATGGGCCAGATGCTGAAGGAGTGCATTCTCTCAGCTGCTGGGAATCCCTCCTCCTGCCTTGAAGAGGGAGAGTCTAATGGTGCAGCAGTAGAACCCACAGACGTTACAACCGTCCAGGTTCCAGCTGAAACGCAAGGGCAGTCAGAGCCAGCAGCAGTCGCCCCTGTGGAAACGAGGAAATCTAAGATGAAATCAGACCACTCAGTTAAGAAAGGAGGGCCCTCAGAACCTGCAGGCGAGCCAGTGGTTGAGATAATCACAGAGTCCCTGACGTACGACAGTCTCCGTAATCTGCACAAAGACATCGTACGGCGGGGGCGTGAGGCTTTTACAACCTGGTTACTTCGGGTCTGGGATCTTATGGGTACGGGTGTGCAACTGGATGGCAGTGAGGCAAGGAATTTGGGACCCTTGACTCAGGACTCAGGTGTCAATCTGGTATTTGTAAGGGAGCCAGGGACCCTTTCCCTCTGGGAGCGGCTTTTAATGAGTGTGAGAGAGAGGTTTGTCCACAGAGAGAGAATGCAGGAGCACCATCATAGAATGCGCTGGAAGACCCTTGAGGAAGGGATCCAGCAGCTGAGAGAAGTGGCAGTATTGGAGGTACTCTTTGGGAGGGATGGACAGCATGGTAATGACCCTGACAAAGTCAGGTGCACAGGGCAAATGTTGTGGAATCTGGCAACTCTAGGGCCATCCGAATACTCCACCTTCATTGCAATGATTAATGCAGATAACGACCGAGAGACAGTGGGTTCTGTCACGAGCAAGCTTAGAAATTTTGAAAGCATGATCAATGGCCCAATGCAGGCTAACGTTTCTGCTGTGATTAAGAGCCTACAAGAGGAGATGAGGGAAATAAAGCAGGAGGTGAGGGGGAGCAGTTCCCATTTGGCACCGGTACAAGTCACAGGCCCCAAAGTCGGAGCCCAACGTCCCCCAGCTAGAGGGAGAGGGTACACCCCACGAGCTGAGCTATGGTACTTCCTGCGCGACCATGGGGAAGACATGGGAAGGTGGGATGGGAAACCCACTTCTGTCCTGGCAGCACGGGTGCGTCAACTCAAGGAGGGAAACACTAACCGGGGGAGTAACACTAAAGTGAAGGTAGCCTCAACCTCCCAGGACCGAGCTGCCAGATATTACAGAAGGGAGGATGATCTGACAGATCCCCTTGAAGGAACCTCTAGTATGTATGTCCAGGAAGGGAATGGTAACCAGTGCTAGAGGGGCCCTGCCTCTAGCCAGGGAGAGGCACGGGAAAACCGGATATTCTGGACGGTGTGGATCCGATGGCCTGGCACGTCAGAGCCACAAAAATACAAAGCGTTAGTTGATACTGGTGCGCAGTGTACCCTAATGCCATCGGGACATGTGGGGGCAGAACCTGTTTCCATTGCCGGGGTAACGGGGGGATCGCAGCAATTGACTCTGTTGGAAGCCGAGGTGAGCCTTACTGGGAAGGAGTGGCAGAAACATCCGATTGTGACTGGCCCAGAGGCCCCGTGTATTCTGGGCATAGACTTCCTCCGGAATGGCTATTACAAGGACCCAAAAGGTCTCAGGTGGGCATTTGGGATAGCTGCTGTGGAGGCAGAGAGCATTAGGCAATTGAACACCTTGCCCGGACTATCAGAAAACCCATCTGCAGTAGGACTCTTGAAGGTGGAAGAGCAACAAGTGCCAATTGCCACCTCGACAGTGCACCGCCGGCAGTATCGGACGAATCGAGATGCCGTGATCCCCATCCACAAAATGATCCGCGAGCTGGAGAGTCAAGGGGTGGTCAGCAAGACCCACTCACCCTTCAACAGCCCCATTTGGCCTGTGCGCAAGTCTGACGGAGAATGGAGATTGACTGTGGACTATCGTGGCTTGAATGAAGTGACTCCACCGTTGAGCGCTGCCGTGCCGGACATGCTGGAACTCCAGTACGAGCTGGAGTCCAAGGCAGCAAAGTGGTATGCCACTATTGACATTGCCAATGCTTTTTTCTCCATTCCTCTGGCAGCAGAATGTAGGCCTCAGTTTGCCTTCACCTGGAGGGGCGTACAGTACACCTGGAACCGACTGCCCCAGGGGTGGAAGCACAGTCCCACCATCTGCCATGGACTGATCCAGGCTGCACTGGAAAAGGGTGAAGCTCCGGAACATCTGCAGTACATCGATGACATCATTGTGTGGGGGAACACAGCAAAGGAAGTATTTGGGAAAGGAGAGAAGATCATCCAGATTCTCCTGGAAGCTGGGTTTGCCATCAAGAAGAGCAAAGTCAAGGGACCTGCCCGAGAGATCCAGTTCCTGGGGGTAAAGTGGCAAGACGGACGGCGTCAGATCCCCACCGAGGTCATCAATAAGATCACTGCGATGTCTCCACCAACCAGCAAGAAGGAAACACAGGCTTTCCTAGGCGCCATAGGTTTTTGGAGAATGCACATTCCTGAGTACAGCCAGATCGTGAGCCCTCTGTACCTGGTTACCCGCAAGAAGAACAATTTCCACTGGGGCCCTGAACAGCAACAAGCTTTTGCCCAAATCAAGCGGGAGATCGCTCATGCGCTAGCCCTTGGCCCAGTCAGGACGGGACCAGAGGTGAGGAACGTGCTCTACTCTGCGGCCGGGAACAATGGTTTGTCCTGGAGCCTTTGGCAGAAGGTGCCTGGAGAGACTCGTGGCCGACCACTGGGATTCTGGAGTCGAAGTTATAGAGGGTCTGAGGCCAACTACACTCCCACAGAGAAGGAAATCCTAGCAGCCTATGAAGGAGTCCAAGCTGCCTCGGAAGTGATTGGCACCGAAGCACAACTCCTCCTGGCACCCCGACTACCGGTGCTGGGGTGGATGTTTAAAGGAAAGGTTCCCTCCACCCACCACGCCACTGACGCCACATGGAGCAAATGGATTGCCCTCATCACACAACGCGCCCGTATTGGAAACCCAAATCGCCCTGGGATTTTGGAGATAATTACGAACTGGCCGGAAGGTGAAGACTTTGGCCTCACTGACGAAGAGGAGCAGGAACAAGTGATGCGGGCTGAAGAAGCTCCACCGTACAACCAACTACCAGCAGAGGAAACACGATATGCTCTTTTCACTGACGGTTCCTGTCGCATCGTAGGGATGAACCGGAAGTGGAAAGCAGCCGTATGGAGCCCCACACGACAGGTTGCACAAGCTACTGAAGGAGAAGGTGGATCAAGTCAACTTGCTGAACTCAAAGCCGTTCAACTGGCCCTGGACATTGCTGAAAGAGAGAAGTGGCCAAAGCTCTACCTTTATACTGATTCATGGATGGTAGCCAATGCTCTGTGGGGCTGGCTGGAAAGGTGGAAAAAGGCCAACTGGCAGCGTAGGGGAAAACCAATTTGGGCTGCTGATGAGTGGAAAGATATTGCCACTCGGGTAAAGAAGCTACCTGTGAGGGTCCGTCATGTAGATGCTCATGTCCCCAGGAGTCGGGCTAACGAAGAACATCGTAACAATGAACAGGTAGATCAGGCTGCAAAAATAGAGGTGTCCCAGATAGACTTAGATTGGCAACATAAAGGAGAGTTGTTCTTAGCTCGATGGGCCCATGATGCCTCAGGCCATCAAGGCAGAGAGGCCACTTATAAATGGGCACGGGACCGAGGGGTGGATCTAACCATGAACAGTATCTCCCAGGTTATCCAAGACTGTGAGACCTGCGCTGCAATCAAGCAGGCCAAGCGGGTGAAGCCTCTGTGGTACGGTGGACGATGGTCGAAGTACAGGTATGGGGAAGCCTGGCAAATTGACTACATCACTCTTCCCCAAACCCGTCAAGGCAAGCGCTACGTGCTGACCATGGTGGAAGCAACCACTGGGTGGCTGGAGACCTACCCTGTGCCTCATGCTACTGCCCGGAACACCATCTTGGGCCTGGAAAAGCAAGTTCTTTGGAGACATGGCACCCCTGAGAGAATCGAGTCAGACAACGGGACACATTTCAAGAACAGCCTCATAAGCACTTGGGCCAGAGAACATGGAATCGAATGGATATATCATATCCCTTATCATGCACCAGCTGCCGGGAAAGTTGAACGGTGCAACGGGCTACTTAAGACTACCCTAAAAGCACTTGGAGGGGGGACTTTCAAAAATTGGGAACTGAACTTAGCAAAGGCCACCTGGATGGTCAATACCCGAGGGTCCATCAATCGAGCTGGTCCCGCCCAGTCTGGACCCTTGCACACAGTGGACGGAGATAAAGTCCCTGTGGTACACACGAGAGGTATGTTAGGAAAGACTGTTTGGATTAATCCCACATCAGGCAAAGGCACACCCCTCCGTGGGGTTGTTTTTGCTCAAGGACCTGGTTACACTTGGTGGGTAATGCAGAAAAATGGGGAAACCCGTTGTGTACCACAAGGAGACCTAATTTTAAGTGAGAACTCTGTGTAAGGTTTCATTGTGTATATATGTATCTGTAAGGGGGCATTGGGTTGGGTATGGTGTAGATGGTAATAGAATAAGGGGTGGATTATGTCCTGGGTTACAGTGTAAAATGTGCCAAAAGAAAAAAAATATATTCTATTACCATCTTCAGGAGCTGTTGAGACCAGGTGGGGCGGTGCTCCCTGCCTCCCCCCCTCTGGACTATCTCCTGTCAATGGGCACAACAATGCCTTATCGCCTGACCCATCGGTAACTCGCTCCTGGGCTATCTCCTGTTAATGGCCCATCAAGGAACTGCCTCACGACTCCCCATCCCATTGTGAGATACTCCGCCCGGGGAGGGGGGGGGAAGGAGCCAAGCAGTCCATGCCAAATAAAAACGGAGATTTTGAACACGCTAGCCGCCTTTCTTCCACTGGATTCCCAGAGGAGCTTTTCCCCCCACCTGAGTTCCAGAGGACGAGAGCTACCTGCCGACCACTGGACCTTCGGAGGAAGACCAGACTCTTTTACCTGATTGCTGCTTCCACAGAACTACACCCATCACTTCAGGAGGACTGCAGCCAGCATCTTATCGGACTGCTACTGCCACCCTAACAGGGTGTCAGGTTGTATTCCTGACTCTGTCAGTGTAAACCAGTGGGTTGTTTGTTTTTTCCCTGCCTTGTGTTATATATATATATATATTAGTAAAGAACTGTTATTCCTATTCCCCATATCTTTGCCTGAAGGCCCGTTAATTTCAAAATTATAATAGTTTGGAGGGAAGGGGGTTGCACTCTCCATTTCAAGGGAGGCTCCTGCCTTCCTCCACAGACACCTGTCTTTTTCAAACCAAGACACTGGTGGAACAGGAACAAGGAGATGCTGGTTTTGACCCGTTGGGATCGATGGGCAGCAGCTCTTCTGGACCCTAATTACAGCGATTGGGGTGGGATTTGAAAATCCTGTGTTGGAAAAACCATCTGGCTTGATGTGAAAGGGATTCTTGGGGTCAGCTGGAAAACGAGGAGGGCGATCAGAGACGGAGCGGGGTGCGATGGGTGTCTGTTCCGTGTTGCCGTTCCCCGAAGCCAAATTCGGCTGCGTCGCCAGTGACTAATAGCCGAGTCCGTTGTGGCTGCTGTGCAGCCTTCTGATGTATGGGTGTTATATTAAGGGTGGAAAGGTACTAAATGAGCCCTCTTTATTTTACATAAATTAGCTCAAAAGCTATGTATCACTGCCACGAAGGCTTAGACTCCAAGCAAGTTTGTTTACCCAAGTTTAAAAGCAAAGAAAAACTCTTGATGACTCCTCGTGGTTGGATGCTGCTTGGGATCCTCTCCCTTCCTGCCTCCTCTGCCCCAAAACGTTCTTCTTTGGGCTTTCAAGGCTGCTCGAAGGTGCCCATGGTCCCACCTCCGCCTTGGGCATCATCGTTGGGGAAGTGCGATGCGGAGCACCAAGACTGGGGTTTTGCAGAAACGTGGGCAAATTGTCTGCTGCTCATCCAGAACATCTGCATCTGGAGGGGGTTTGGGTTGGATTCCCTCCACCTTCTCCATGACCTTCTCCACATCCTGTAATCCCAAGTGAGGGGGCACTTTTCCCACTAAAGCTCATCGCTCAACAAGCTGGGGGTCCTTTTTTTCTTGGGAAACCTCCTTTTCCCATCCACGTTTATCTCAGTGTCTTCTTGTGCAAGTGGCCACTGCTCTCCTGCCCACCCCTCAGGCTGGTAGGTAAAACCCCATAACCACCTCTCCACATCTTTCTGGGAGGGAAAATAGGAGAAACTGCAGAAAGGCGTGTCTGGTGTTGTGGTTGAAATGGAGGAGGACTTCATGCCATCCACCCTGGTCTATGGGAGGTGCCTGGACTTGTCCTGCAAAGAGGTCACCTCCCAGAGGCACTTCATGGAGTTTTGGCTTTGTATGAGCATAGAATCTCAGAAGTTTTAGGTTGGAAGGGACCTTAAAGATCATTTAGTTCCAACCCCCCTGCCATGGGTAGGGACACCTTCCTCTAGACCAGGTTCCTCCAAGCCCCATCCAACCTGGCCTTGAATCTGGGCCAGATTGGACCAAGTTGGCATCTGAGACCCTCTTTGGGGGAGGCACAGTGCTCCAGCAAACAGAAAGCATCACCCAGAGCATCCTGGGGGTATGCTGGGGGTGGATGAAAGGTTTGGGGACCCATGGCCAGAGCACTCTGCATGAGTTAACCTCTTGCTTGCCAGTCCTCTGCTCTTCCCTGCTCCAGCCCAGCCCTGGAGCAGGTTGTGATGCTCACCATGTGCTGCAATTTGAAGCTTCGGCTACTTTTTATTTTCTTTTTCACTCGTAAGTTGGGAATTTTGTGGCCAGCTCGCTGCTCTGCGGTGGGAAGGGCGTTCCACCTCCATCCCGCGCTGCTTATGGGGGCGCTGAGGCTGCTTGGGGGTTTTGAAGACCCGATCCCCTCTATCCCAGCCACTGTGAAGGGGGACTTCAGCTCCGGGACTCGCAGGGAGACACATCCCCACCCCAAAGGGCCCAACTCTGCACCCAAAGGCTGGGGAAAGGGCCATGGCGCAGCAAGGCCAGGCTGAGCACCGGGTTGGGGACACACATGTCCCCACCAGCGGGCTGGCAGGGCGGTGGGGGAGCCATGATCATCGCTGCGAGCTTTAGAATGGGAGGCATGGGATGCAATTAGGTGGACTCATTTATTTTTCTCCATTTGCTCACTAATTAATCCATCTCATTGGGGGCACCGTGCCCTCTGGAGCAGCTTTTATTCCCTTTTCCCACTGTTAAAGCACAAAGTGCTGGGGCTGTGGGAGCAGCAGGGGAGTACGGGATGCTCCTGGGCCCACATCCCAAGGGATTTCCAAGGCGACACGAGCCTTTGAGGTGCTGGAGCATGTCCAGAGAAGAGCAACAAAGCTGGTGAAGGGTCTGGAGAGCAGATCTTGTGAGGAGCAGCTGAAGGAACTGGGGTTTCGTCTGGAGAAGAGGAGGCTGAGAGGAGACCTTGTTGCTCTCCGCACCTGAAAGGAGGGTGTAGTAAGGTGAGGTTGGTCTCTTCTCCGAAGTAAGAAGCAATAGGATGAGAGGAAATGGCCTCAAGTTGTGCCAGAGGAGGTTTAGGTTGGACATTCGGAAAAATTTCTTTATGGAAAGAGTGGTCAAACGTTGGAAAAGGCTGCTCAGGGAAGTGGTGGAGTCACCATCCCTGGGGGTGTTCAAAAACCGTGTAGATGTGGCACTTTGGGACATGGCTTAGTGGGCCCGGTGGGGTTAGGTCAATGGTTGGGCTTGATGATCTGAGGTCTCTTCCAGCCTTATGATTCGATGAACCTTGATGACTTTCTCCTCTTCCTTTCCTCTCCCAGGCAGCACCAAATGGAAGAGGACTTTGCCTCCGGCATCCTCACGGGACTCCGAAAACACCCGCCTGGAGGAGGGTAGCAGAGGTAAGGCCGGTGGGTGCTATCCGGGTCAGGTGCTGCCGGGATGGAGAACCACCCGCATCCCCGGTGCTCGTGTCCATCTCTGGTGCGTTAACACACCACAACCAGGCACGGACAAGCCCGGGGCGTGTCCAGACGTGTGTCACCCACCTCCCACCCATCACCTTTTCCTTTCCTCCCCCCTCCAGGCAAACGGCTGCAGATCAAACCCCGTCTATGAGCGAGACCTGACCCCGCGACCAGCTCAGGAACCGCAGAGCCGGGCACGACCTGGCACCTACCTCAGGATGCCGCCGCTGGACGCGGCACCCCCACCTTCTCATCTTGGTTTGCCGGGACATCGTTTTGGTGAAGGAGCCGAGGGGGGCACCGTGGGGAAGCGCCGCCCATTCCCGCAGGGAAGCGGCTTGGTTGGAAATGTTTTAATTTGCCCATTAATCACCTTTTCAGCCCGTTTGTTGAAGGCAGGCCCTGCCGCCAGGCTCCTTGGATGCTTGTGGGGCTGGGAAGAGGCTCTTGTCCCCATCGGTCCTCCCACAGATGGCATCTCTGCTGCTGTCCCGGATACGAGGTGACACGGGGACCTGAGGAGCTTAATCACCTGATGTGCCCACATCCAGGTCAGCCGCTATGATGGGGACAAGCGTGGCCGGTGGGCACAAGTCACCGTGCCAGGATATAACAGGGTGTAAAGCCCCCACATGGCTGGGCCCCGATCTCTCCGTGCCAAGAGCCCACCTGCCTCCATCCTGCTCCATCCCCTCGTCTTTGGGAGGAGATTTCTTGGAGCGGAGAGAGCATCCCTAGCGGGAACGTGCGTCGGGAGCAGCGTTGAGCTCACGCCAAATGCTCCTGCAGCACATCGGGATCTCCCATGGCTGGTTGCACCCTGTCCCCCACCTCTTCCCATCCCTTGGGAGACCCAAACCAGCTCTTTGGGGGGGGAAGGTTTGGCAGGGTCGCTCCAAATCCAAGCGGGAGCAAAGCACAGGGAGGGAGCATTGTGCCGAGCCGAGGGTTGCCTGCTGCCACGATGGCTTTTTGCATCCATGGGTACAATTTCCATGGGGATTTCGGGGTGCTGGGTGCTGTTCCCTGACACAGACGCGATTTTGGAGACAGCTGCAGGATCTCCCCGTGCCCAGAGGTGCCTGGAGCAGCCATGCGGGGCGGCCGGATTGGCCCATCCGCTGCCCCTCAATCGCAGCACCTTCAGGAAAAAGCCCTGCGGGGAAAAGGGATCAGCAGGGACGTGGGTGAGCACTGGGGCTCCCTGGGGACCCAGCACCCAGGTGCACTTGGCGGCAGGGTGGGCGACGGAGCCGCCGCGATGCCGCGGGCTCAGGTGCGCCGCGGCTCCGGCAAAAGGAGCTGACGCCCGCGGTTTTTGCCCCCTTGGCAACTGGGCGGCGTGGGTCCTGCTGGGGGTTTCCCCTTCCCCAAATGACCCCTGTGGAGGGGTCTTGTCAGCACCCCACATCTACAGGTTGGGCTGCTCCCCCCTGCCCGGCTCGTCAGGGAGTGATTTACCACCTGGCTCGAGGCGTGGTATACCGAGGCGTGATATACCACAGCATGACATCATTAATGCCTGTCACCTCCCTGGGCTCCTGTTGAAGGATGCTACCTGCTGCTGAACCCGGGGGGCGGGGCGGGGTGGGGCGGGGGCGGGGGGGGGTTAGTGCCACTTGGGGACCAGTTTGGGGTGACCCACAATCCCAGCATCCCCCCCAGCCATCGCAGGGACCAGCGGGTCCCCTGCCAGGGGCTGCAGTCCTACCCCAGCGTGTGTACAGCGAACTGGTTTTTAATAAAAACTTTGTTGTCTCCATCGATATTAGATGTCTTTTATTAACTGGTGTGTTTTGATATCTAAATAAAGAGTTTCTTCCCCGGGATGCCCGGTCAGAGCGTGGCTTCGCTCTTTTATTCAGTGATCCTGAACATCCCCTTGAGGAGCCGGTAAGTGCTGATGATGGAGAGGCCACTCTGCTCCCCAAAATCTTTCAGGATTTTTAATTATTACAACTTTTTTTCCCCCCCTTACCCAGAAAGGATGTTTCTTCACGTGGTGCTTTCCTCAAAAACAAAACAAAACAAAACAAAAACCCAACCTAAATTCACTAAAAAATCACCCCGGGTGAGACAATGATGCTGCATCCCTAGGGATGGCTGGTGTAGGGTGATGGTGGCCAGGAGCTTCAGTGCTTCCCGTGGCCGGGGCTCCCTAACGAGCAGGCTAACGGGGATTAAGGCTCGGGCTGCACTAATTAAGTGAGGCAACGAGGAGCCGAGGCTCTGCCGCCCACCGCCGTCGCCGCCGCCGCTTCCCTTCCCGGGGAGGATTGTAATTTATGGCCGGCTGTCGTTAAAGCGCTGCTTGGGGGTGATTAATTTCCGAGCAGGGATAAACGCCGCCCCTGGAGAGGTGTCGCTGAGCCCCGGTGGGTTCCCCCCACCCCTGCCGCTGCCACCAACAGCCACGACGCCTCGGTGCCTCGGTGATGGGCCCCCGTGGCGGGGGTTTATCCATCCGTGGAAGCCGGGGGTGCTGCGGTGGTGGTGGTGAGCATGTGGCTGGGCTGTCCCAAGGCAAGGACGTGCCCTGGGGGGGTGCCTTGGCTGGCGGGGTGGCACGGGGCAGCATTTCTGGAAGGCACTGTAAACATTTCCTGGAAAACCCTCCTTTCGGCGGGTGCTGCTGGCACAAGGTCTTGAGTCCCTGCCGGGGAAGCAGGTGCCGGGCTAGCATCACCCGCCGGCTCACTTTTCTGCCTCTCAACGGGGTGGCTGTCCCCTGCCCCGCTCCTCCTCCTCCTCCTCAGTGCCCATAGCTGGTCCCACCATGGGCATCAGCCTCTTGGCAGGATTTTTTTTCCCCCTCTCCCATAATCATTTCTGACCCTTTTTGGTGCGATAACGCCTGGATTCACGCTGCGGATGCTGGCGGAGCATCACCAAGACGGTGCCACCAGCTCATAGTCGACACCACCCTCGCCATGTGGTGATGTCCCCGCGAGGGTTCCCCAAGCCGGCAGTCCCCCCAGGCTGGGTGCTGCGCCCTATCCTCCCCCCCCCATCGCCCACCAACTGGGGAAACTGAGGCAGCACCCAGGCGCCCAGCCTCGCTCGAAGGGTTAAAGGGCCCCACGAGCTGCCTGCTCTAAAAGCAAGAGGTGACGCCATCCTGCCGCCATCCCCCGGCCACCAACCTGGTTATGTCACTCGACCGCCTGTGAGTAAACTTAGATGACCGGTTCGGCGTGGCGGGGAGGGCTGGGGACATGCCACGGGGCCCGGCCGCGGTCCCCCAGCCACCCCCGCTAAAAATACCCAAAGGGGGGGCGGTTTGTGACGGCCCCGTTGGAGCTCGGCCCATTCCTAATCCCTTCGTGGCTCCTGTCCCATTGCGGGTGGCAGCTGCTGATGGGGGGGGTGGGGGGGTGGGGGGTGCCCCCAAGGTGCAAGAAGCTCCGGGAAGGAACGTGGTGCCAGGGGTAGGGAGGTGGCATCGTATCGCAGACACCCCCCGCCACACACACACCCCTTTCCCACCAGGGGACCCCAACATCCCACCGCACTGGGACACTGATTCTGCATTCGGGGCCACGCCATTAAGCAGAGAGGGGTTAAAAACACCCCATGAAAAGGGGGTTTGGTTGCAAAAAACCATCAAGATGCCGTTTTTGTCCCCTTCTTTACTCCGTCCCTCAAGTTGGGGGGTGGGGGGGTGGGGTGTCCCATTATCCCCTGCCCAACTTTGGAGTCTCCAGTATGGGATGTCTGTGTCCCAAGTTATCCAATATGGGAAAACTTTGAGCATCACTGGGGTCCTGGGAGACACACGTGGGGCTTTGCCTGTGGCCATGATCCTTCCCAGGGGGGGACAAACTCCCTCCCCATCTGCCTTGGCTCAATTTTACCTTATTGAGGGAGAAGGGGACAACAAGCCCCCAAAACTCTCCAGAGGCTGGATCCAGTAAAAGAAATTATGTGGGGTTTTGATTGCTGGGGATGCAGTGGGATAAGGGGGTTTGTCATGTCCCCCCCCCCCAGAAAAGCTTTTTTTTGCATTAATTTGGCCCAAAGAATCCCTGCTTTTGCACGGTCAGTTAGCACCTGTGGAGGGCAGTGTCCCGCATCCCCAAGTCCCCGAGGGGGGATGACCCCCTCATCTGGGCCAGGGGACCGTCACCCCCCCAAATCCCACGGAGCTACTTGTGGGGTGCAACGGGGCAGGTTGCGGCCAGGCTGGGATGTAGTGGGAGCCAGGCTGCATCCTGCAGGGTGCTGGGGCTGATCCCGGGCCCCCAGGGGGATTGCTGGGTGGAGGGGTGGGTGGGTATCAATAGCCTCTGTGGGATGAAGCTGGTCATCCCTTGGGGTTAGATGGGACAACTCCATGGCAACTGCCCCGTGCCTCAGTTTCCCTCGAACGGTGTGGGGAGCAGAGATGGCCACCGCCTCGCATCCCTGGCCTCGGAGCGTGTCCCCATCCTAACCCAGACCACCGTAGCACTGACTTTTGACACACCCCCCCCCCCACCCCCGACACTGACCCCGGGCACCCCAAACCTCCTCACCCCTCCCATGCTGCAGCCGCAGCAGCCACGAGGTGGCAGGGTTCGGAGCAGAGTGGCCGTCCCCAGGCCAGGGTCTCATCCTGCGGTGTGTTGAGGACCTTCGTGGGCCACCCCACCGGTGCCGGCGATGCCTTTGCCACGCGCTGGGGGTGATGGTCCTCGTCCTCGAGCTGGCGACGCTCCTCGCCATGTGCCAGCTGCGAACGTTACCTCCTGTGACACGAAGCCAGAGGCAATGGTGAAACTGGTCCACATCCGGTGGAGCATGTGGCCACTCCTCGACAACAAACAGCTAGCGGGAATGTCAAAAAAAATAGAAATAATTCCCAAAAAATATATAGATACGGCTTTCTGCAAGGATGGCAAGCCTTCCCCATGCTCCGGGAAGGATGCTGGGCTGCTCCCACTTGGGAAAACCCAGATGGGGAATGGGGTTGCGCCCTGATGGCACCCTCAAGAGGAGCGGGAGGCCGTGGTCACTCAGCGAGGTGTTTTTTTCAAAAAAATAGAAATAGTTCCCCCAAAACTATATCGATCTGGCTTTCTGCAAGGCCAGCCAGCCTTCCCCATGCCCTGGGACGGATGCTGGGCTGCTCCCATTTGGGAAAACCCAGATGGGGAAGGGGGTTGCGTCCCGATGGCACCCACAAGGGGTGCGGGAGGCCGTGGTCGCTCAGCGAGGCGGCATAAAAACCTGATTTGGGCTCAATAAGCCCCATTTTGGGTCTTTCCCATTTCTTTGGGAGAAAATGATAATTTGTTTTCTTTTTTTTTTTTTTAATTCCTCCCCCCCCAGTCTTTGCACAACCCGGCTTGGGCCCGGGGTGGTTTTGGGGAGCTGCGGGGTTGAAGGTACATGGTGGGGCCGGGGATGCCCGGGATGGGGGGGGGGGGGGGGATATGCAGGGGGGATGCCCTCGCCCCCACCCCCCCACCTTACCCCCTCCTCCAGGCAGCACCGAACCCTCTCCCCGCGGAGATTGACAGCAGCTCCCGGGGGGGGGAGGGGGGGGAGGAGGCGTTGCCATGGGGATATGCAAATCGAGACGGCCGACAGCCGCACTGATAGGCGACAAGCTACTGGACCCACCCCCCGGGAAGGCGGGGCCGGGCCCCTTTCCCCCGTATATAACGCGCTGGGCTCCATTCAGCCGCCCGGCAGCGGCGGCGGCAGCGCCGAGCACGGGCAGGACTGCGGGCAGGGGTGCAGCCCCCCGCCCCCGGGGCGCTGTATCCGGGGGGAGGAGGAGGAGGAGGAGGGCAGGAGAAGGCTCTCAGCCCGGGGAGGTGGGGCCGGGGCAGGTGCCAGGGGAGGCAGGAAGGGGCGGGCAGGGCGCTGCCTGCTCCTCGCCATTGGGAACCGGCCGCAGGCAGCGGCAGAACCTGCCCCGACCCAGCTGGAGGAGCACCCCCCGGTCCAGCACCCACGGGACATCGTTTCCCGGAGGAGGAGAAAGGGGAGGGAGGAGGAGAGCAACCGGCTCGAAACGCCTGGAGGAGGATCAACCCGGTAGCCCGGCTGCTGCCCGGAGCAAAGCCCCGGAGGAGGGTCCCGGAGCCGAATCCCGGAGGAGGCTCCAGCAACGAAGCTCCGGAGCTCGACTGCAGCCCCGGACCAAAGTTCCCTGACGGGGAGGTGGTTGCCCGCAGCCCGGAGCGGTGTCCCAGGGCGCCCGGCTGAATCCCGCAGCGAAGCCCCGTCGGAGGCTCCCGGAGCCCGGCTGAATCCCGCAGCGAAGCCCCGTCGGAGGCTCCCGGAGCCCGGCTGAATCCCGCAGCAAAGCCCCGTCGGAGGCTCCCGGAGCCCGGTCGCACCCGGGAGCGGAGCCCCCGTCGGGGCAACCGGTTGTACCCCAGACAAAAAAAAAAAACACCCAAGTGGAAGAGAACTCCCGGAGCCCGCCGGGACCCTCCACCCTCGGGTGAGCGGCGGTAACCTCGGGGGAAAAAAATCACCCCCCAGTCTCCTCTCCATGGACTGAGATGGCCTCGGAGCTGGCCATGAACGCGGAGCTGCCCACCAGCCCCCTCGCCATCGAATACGTGAACGATTTCGACTTGATGAAGTTCGAGGTGAAGAAGGAACCGGCGGAGGCGGAGCGGCTGTGCCACCGCCTGCCCGCCGGTTCCCTCTCCTCCACCCCGCTCAGCACGCCCTGCTCCTCCGTGCCTTCCTCGCCCAGTTTCTGCGCTCCTAGCCCCGGGGGGCAACCGGCTCCCGGTCCTCCAACAACTACCGCCGCCTCCCTGGGCTCCAAACCGCAGCTGGAGGAGCTGTATTGGATGTCGGGTTACCAGCATCACCTCAATCCCGAAGCTCTCAACCTGACGCCGGAGGACGCGGTGGAGGCGTTGATCGGTGCCCCTCACCATCATCATCACCACCACCAAGGTTACGAGCCTTTCCGACCTCAACCTTTCGGGGGTGAGGAGCTCCCGCCGGCCGCTCATCACCATCCCGCTCATCACCATCATCATCATCACCACCTGCGCTTGGAGGACCGCTTCTCCGACGATCAGTTGGTGAGTATGTCGGTGCGGGAGCTGAACCGGCAGCTGCGGGGCTTCAGCAAGGAGGAGGTGATCCGCCTCAAGCAGAAGAGGAGGACCTTGAAGAACCGAGGCTACGCTCAATCCTGCCGTTACAAGCGGGTCCAGCAACGGCACATCTTGGAGAACGAGAAATGTCAACTCCAGAGCCAGGTGGAGCAACTCAAGCAGGAGGTGACCCGCTTGGCCAAGGAAAGGGATCTGTACAAAGAAAAATACGAGAAGTTAGCCGGCCGGGGGGGCTTCCCAAGGGAGCCCTCCCCATCCACCGCCCCCAAACCCACCGCCGACTTCTTCATGTGAGCCGCAAAGCCGGGGTGGGGAGGTGGTGGTGTTGGGGGGGGGGGTGGGTGGGGGTGGTGGTGTCCCTCTTTTTCCTCATGTAGGGAGAGTAAAACCCTCTGCTTGTATTAAAAATTATTTTATTTTTTCCCCCCCACTGAAATTTTTTGGGAGGAGGGTCCCCGGGGTTTTGGGGGGGGGGGGGGGGGGTGGTGGCGGACCTGGAGCCAGCCTGCATGCGGGACGTGTACGGCGCGCCACCCCCGGAGCATCAGCGCCAGCCAGGTGGCTTCTTCTTGCCCCCCCCATCCTGCGTGTTTTACCCCAAATTTTCTTTTTTTTTTTCTTTTTTTTTTTTTCGAGGGGTCTCCACGGATCAGCCGGGGGGGTCCCCGGCAGCGCTGCGCCCTGCCCGGCCCCGCCGCCCGCACCCCCCTCCCGGCCGGCAAACCTGAGCCACGTTTAACTTATTCACCCTTGTAAATATGTAGAAATTAGTTCGTTTTCTGCCTTTTTTTTTTTTTTTCCTTGAGCCTATATTTTGCTTGGTTATTTACGAAGAAAAAAAAAACCAAAATCCTTTAGAAAAGAAAAAAAAATACACGAGTCTTAAAAGTTTGTATGTAATAGCATGCAAATAATATCCGAGTTAATTTAACGATGTTGGGAAGAAGCCGAATGCACTATATACAGGAACCAATTGGGTTAAATAATACTGTTTTATAGAGATTTAAAATTATCTATGCTCTTAAAAATAGGGGTGGGGGGGGTGGGGGAGAGGTAACAATTCTAGGGTGACCTGAAAGGCAATATAGTAATATATGGACTGCAAACGGTTGGCTGCTATCTCACTATGCACCAGATTTATTTATTAATCCTCGGGAAACGGAATATTATTTTAACCTCGATGGCGAAAGAAGGAAAGAAAATGCACATTATTTCTCGCGCAAAAGCATCGTAAAACTCGTGCAATTGTACTCGGAGCGAAAGCGGGGCCGATCCTGCGCGGAGGAGCGGGGTGGTTTGTTGGTTTTGTTCCTTTTTTTTAAAAAAAAAAAACCCACCAAGTTGCTTATTTAAAAAAGAAAAACCATTTTAAAAACTTAATCGCGGGGGGGGGTGGGGGGGTGGGGGGGGGTGCGTGGGGGAAAAAAGGGTCTTGCGGACAAAGCGAGCTTGGGAGCCTGGTGCATTTTAGGTACTGATCGTGCGAAGCGTTTTTAACGACCTGTTGTTTCGATTTGTGACGGTTTTAACGATGTTGCATCAAGATAAAAACTTATATTCAACTAGAGCCTGGGTCGGGTTTTTCCTCTCAACTCGCGGGGGGGGGGGGGGGGGGGGGGGGGGCGTCCCGCAGCATCGCCTTTTCGTTTGGGGTTTGTTGCTCCTTCCCTTTGACTCCTGGTACTGATGCGAACCGGGGCGAGGGGGGCTCGCAGGGATAAATCCAGCATTGACCATCACTTGCGAGTCGGGGACCACCATCGCTCTGGCTTTTTGCTCTTTTTCTTTAATTTTTTTTTTTAATTTTATTTTCCAGCCGGGTGCTGTGATTTATTTATCCGCCCCCGGCCAGAGGGTCCCAAGGTGCCCTGGAGACCTTCGTCCCTGCGGCTGCTGAAAAGTCACCTTCACCCCAAGCCTGGATGCAGTTGGGTCCCAGTTTGTCTGACACCGTCCCTGTGAGCCGCTGGCTTGATTTATTTTATTTTTTAAATGGTAAAAAAAATGATTTTTCTTTCCCCTTTTGGCTTCTCCCTTTTGAGTTTTTTAATTAAAGCAAGGGCGGAAAAAAACAAACAAACAAACCCAAACCAAATGCACACCTTCCCCAAAGGAAAGCTTTAAGGTTGATATTTTTTACAAACGTTTTAATGTGTTTTTTTGGGGGACTCTTCGTGGGAACGTATGGCCCCGGCAGCTCTGCTCAGCGCTGCCGGGAAGCCCAAGCGCGGTCGCCCCGCTCGCAGCTTGCCCTGGCCGTGCTGGGCTCAGTGGGGCGATTTTCACCGTGGTCCTTGGTCCAACACGTTTCTGAGCATTTTATGTATTTTATATATATAATTATTTTGTTTTCCTCCTGTATTTTTGCACAGGCTCAGCCGTGGCAAGTCCCCAGTTGGGAGCTGCCCCGACACGCTGGCTGCGGCATGTTCCCTCCTGCCACCCTCCCTAAATCACCGCTGTGCTGATGCGCCTCGCTCTCCCTGAGCTTGGTGAGGTGCGTGTGGCCCCGGGACTCTCTGGTTCTGCCTCCCCTGCACCTCCTAAAACCTCATCCCCTTGTTTTCTTCAGCCGTTTCAGGCTTGTTGGCATCTTATTTTGTGTCCAGAGGGGTTTTGAGCAGCTTGAGCTCGGCTCTGTATCAGGCTTGGGTTTTTGGGATGGAAGCTGGGATGCCCCCCCTATCTGACTCGCTGCAGCTTGTGGGGGGCTTCACCCCCCCTATTCCTATTTTTATTTATTGCCGGGAAAGCTTGGCAAACCTGGCTCCAAACAAAAACAACCCATCCTGCTGCCCATGCAGCCTCTCGCAGGACATCGCCTCCTCTCTCTGGGTGGTTGTTTTTTGGTTTTGTTTTCTGTTTTGTTTTTTTTTTAGGGGGGTGGTGGTGGTGAATCGCAGCTCCCTGGCGGGTTACACCCCAACTTTTCCTCCCAACATCTCCTTCCCCCCACCTCTTGGCACATTTCTTTTGGTGGAGTGAGGTTCCAGCCGCCTGCTCTGTGACTAAATAAGGAGTTTGGAGAGGAGAAGGGGTTTGGGGCCAGTGCCTCCCCCAAACCATCCTCGGTTTTCCTTGCCCTCTATTTCCTCGGCTCTGGATCTCACTGTGATCCACGCTCCCTGCGAGCTCATCTCATACATCCCTGTGGGCTGGTGCCCCTTTTCCCAGCTGTGCTGGGGCTGGCTGGAGGATCAGAGCTGGCTTTGGGGTTGTGTGGGGTTTGGGGGGGGGGGTGTCTCACCCCCTGGGGTCCAGCGTGATGCTCTGCGATGCTGAGATCGCGTGTCCTCACCGCGTTGGCAGAGCGAAGGAGCGGTTTGGGGCTGAGGATGCCCGTTTTTTTCCCTGTTCCTTGGTGCCCAGCATCGCTCAGCCCCTCTGTCCCCCTCTTTGATTTATATATTTTTTTAGATTTATTTTTTGGGGGTGCAGCACACTGGGGAAGGTGCAACCTGGGTGTCTCAGTGCTGTTCCCCCAAGAGCAGATTATTTTGGTCGTGGTGTTACTCGCTCCCCTTCACCCTCGACCCTCTGAAGGCGGCTTTGGGCAGAGGAGCAACTCTGCCCAACTCCTGGCACTGTTTTTTTATTTTCTTTTTTGTGGTTCCCACTGATTTTTTAAAATTTTTTTTTCCCAGCACCTCTTGGAAATCCCCCAAGCAGGGGAACACCTGGAGCAGTGCACCGGGCATTCCTGCTGCCCTTTACTGCTGGTCTTCTGGGGGGGGGGACCCCATCCTCTGGCAGCTTCCTTGGGGAGATTTTGGGGCAGAGTCGCACCCTTCTGCCCTGTCACAGCACTGGGGTGCAGTTTGGGATCACCACACTCCCCCCCCCCCCCCCCCCCATCACACTGACTTGCTCCTGGGGGTGGCTGCCCTGGGGTCTGGCCATGCTCCCCTATTTGCTGAATAAATAAAAACTAAAGCGTTTTATGTCCAAATGGAGCCAATTTATGAGTTGTCTCCTTGTTGGGGCTAGGAGGGCTGAGATACCCCTCCACCACCACCACTGTGGGGTGTGAGTGTGTGGGGGGGTGTGTGTCTGGCTGCTCCCTGCTTCATCTTGCAGCATTTTTGGGGTGGGTGCAATATGTTGACCTTCGCTGCAGGACCCTGAGTTTGTGCAGCGTTGCGGGGCTGCGTGTGCACAGTTGGGGCACGTCGGCACTTATTTTGGGATGGAGGGGGGGGTGTTGTGGGATGGGGTGGTGTGTCAGTGTGGGGTGCCCGTGCTGCAGGGCTGCAGATGTTCATGGGGTGTCACATCTGCATGTTACAGGACAGCCTATAGATTTTGGGGCTGCTCTGACCTCTTTTTAAGGGGTTTTCCTCATTTTTCCTGATTCCCGAATGGGGCTGGAGCCCCCTTCCCCAAGCGGTTGCTGCTTTTGGGGGTCTGCATGGGGTCGCAGTTCCTCAGGATGCCGCAGGCTCTCTCCCGTTAGGATCTGCGGCCCCTGCACCCGTCCCAGCTACCTCCTGCACCCCAGCTCTCGCCTGACCTTGCGGTGGTGAAAGCAGCAGCCCCGCAGTCTCACCCCAGCCCCCTGGGATGCACCAAGGGGTGCCTCACTCTTGGGGTGGGGAGTGTGGGGATGAAATCTAGGGGTTGGCACATGGCCCACTCCATACCACCCTCCTGCAGAGGTTTTTAAACCTGTTTTCATGCTTTGCTTGCACCTTGACGTACGCTTGAAGGCACCATGGGCATCAGTGGGCTGGGAAACAGCCAAAATTCCTCCTGCTGATGGGTTTTACATCCTTTTTCCACCAGGCAAAAGGGTGATTTTAGGGGGGACGCTTGGCCCCAAATGCAACAGCACCCTGCAGTGCCTTGCCTAAGCTTCCATGGGGGCCTGGAACTGGTCACAACCCCCAGCAAAGCCGCCCCCCACAACGGGTGCTGTCTGCTCTGTGGTGTCCCCAAGTAGCGATTAACCAGATCGTGGCAGATAACGGGGTTTCTGCAAACAGGCAGAAAAACCGCAACGGGCTGATCGATGCGGCATCACCAAAGTACCCCTCGCTCCTTCCTCCTCCATTATTGATGCTGAAACCCGGCAGGTTCGCCACCAAACCGCCACAGCCTGCTCTGCGCCAGTCCCGACATTTTGGTAACATGATAACTCCAACCCCGGGATATTAAATCAGGGTTTGGAAGCGGGGTGGGTTGCTGGGCACGCATGAATTTGGGGCTCTGTTCACTCAAAAAGCACAAATTAATTTAATTCCCAGCACAACAACCCCCCTCAACAAAACAAATGCCCCGACGCTGGCTCCGAGAGGGCATGCGGAACGAGCCGTCCTCGGGGTCGACTCGCTGCTAGCCGTGCCCGGGTTCAGTTTTGGAGCTGATATTTTTTTGGCTCGTGACGATCTTCATGTTCTGGCTCGGCTGAAGTTTGCATTTCGCATGTTCCCTCCCTCCCGTGCTCCGGGGCCGGCTGCTTCCTCGATGCTCCTGTGTCCCTGGGAGCCAAACGCTGCCCTGCCGACCATATATAAAAATATATATATATATATAAAAATACATTTATATACATATATCACCTTAGCAAAACAAAGCTCGTTTGCTTCTGCCAGCTCATGGGCTCTCTTGCTTGGGCACTTGCATGGCTCAGCCCTACGGCTGGGATTTATTCCCGCAGCCAGCACATCCCTGTTGCACCAGTATCACCTCGGTGGGAGCCAGGGTCCTTCCCGACAGCCAGCACTCAGGAAACCCCCATGCACACCATGAACAGGATGACAGTTGGGGTTTTGATCCCAAACTCCCTGCTTTTTGGGCGGGTCGGCATCACCCAGGGATGATTCTGATGCGGTAGTTGGGCTGTGGGATGCAAGGATCCGGGGCCCTGGATGTAGGATGCAGGATATGGGGAGGTTAGATGAGGCATACGGGATAGGGGATGCCGGAGGTGGGCTGCAGGATGGGACAACTAGGATGTGGGACCTGGGATGCGGGATATGGGGTGTAGGAAATTATGGGATAGGGGGTGCTTCCCCTGCAGCAAGCCCCTGCGGTTGTCTGAGCAGTGCCACGGCACCGCATTTCTGGCTGCTGCTGTGCCGGGAGGAAGGGGAAGTGCTGGATCATGCGTGAGGAGCAAGAAGGAGCCCAGCACTGCCCAGCCCACCCTTCTCCAACCGGACAAGCCCCAGTGAGGATGCAACACCAACGGCTCCCAGCAACGTCAACTCATTCCAGGCATGTTTGATAATTATTTATTGGGTGCTCATCACTCAACCCTACCCATCACTGCGTGCAGGGGTGTGCACTGATACATGTGTGCAAATCTGCGGGTCACTGTGGACGTGCACGCAGGTGGTGGGATGCAGGAGGTGGGCTGTGGGGTGCAGGAGGTGGGGTGCGCGGGGCCTATCCACGATGACAACCAGCTGCATTGCCAAGTCGGAAACAGCCAAGGGTCAGTCCTCAGTGATCCGGTGGTGATCGGGTCCGTTAAACCACTGCCCTTTCCCCGTAGCCCTTGGTGTCGTCATCCCCAGTATCCAGGCATTCCCTACGCTGGTCCCACAACTCCTCATCCCTGCCTGCCGAGCTTCCCAATTAAAAGTCATCAGCTTAGTGCCTAATTACTCATTTGGTAAAATCCACAGGCTCTTTCCCACCCCCACCCATCCCCTTCCCCCCCTTTCTACGGATGACAGTGTGGCGGGGAGTGAGGGGCTTGGTGGGGGAGGAAGGTAGAGCATCCTCCACCTCCCCTCCCCAACACCAGGTTATTGATTTATTCATGTAACAGGCCGAGGCTGGAGCGCAGCTCAACGCAGCCCTGGCAGCTGTCTGCTCCCTGGGAGCGTGAGCTGCAATTTGCACGAGCAAAAATAAACTAATTGTTATTTTAGATTTGCATAAAGGGAAGAAGAGGGGTGGGGGAGGCGGCTGGGAGGGCGAAGGTGTTGCCAACCTCTCCCAAGCGGCGTGCGCTGTAGGATCAGCTCTTCCCCTGCCTCTGTGGGTCTCATCCTGCCTGGCTGGGGGGTGATGCTGGTTAGCTGGAGGAGTCGACAGCCACG
Source organism: Leptosomus discolor (assembly GCF_034619465.1). Taxonomy (NCBI): domain Eukaryota; kingdom Metazoa; phylum Chordata; class Aves; order Leptosomiformes; family Leptosomidae; genus Leptosomus; species Leptosomus discolor. The sequence goes on from NC_141395.1 coordinate 70,842,346, forward strand.
GAGATGAAGGGGCTGGACCATCATCTTCCTTGCCATGGGGACAGGGCAGCTGGATCACTTCCAGCTGTGAGGTACGAAGCCCATCTCGATGCAGGCACTACCCAAAGGGAGAGGACAACTGCTTTCATCGTCTGGCTGAAAGAAAAGACCTGCTGGTGTCAGGCCACATTTGGGGGGGCAGGGGGCTGAGGTAGATTTACTTGGGGTTTTCACTTTGGCCATGGTGTGGGTGGATCAAAAAGAAGAGTCTGGTTGATGACAACCACAAAAGACAAAGCGGGCACTCGAGCTGAGGGGACACCCCACATGTTCACCCTCCCTCCTACTTCTTAGTGCAGGTCCTTTGCTTTTTGTGGCCTCTTTTGGGGGCTTTTTCGTGCCCAAACACCTTTCACCCCAGGAGTTTATTGCTCCCACTTCTGCTTAGTTGACGAGTCTCTTGACTGGACACCAGCAGTGATTCTCTAGCCCTTGCTCTTACTGCTCAACCGATGGAGGGGTGATCTTGAAAGTCTTTCTGTTGGAAGACCTTAGACCTTTGAGACTCTCAACCATTTTCTCAAGTGAGAGCTGCAGAAGGGCACCTGTTGGGGACGTGTTTGCTTGGTCTGGGCTTGCAATGGAGGTGAGCGTGATGCCAAATAGCTGAGGGGGCTGTGAGTGCTCCTCTCTCATCAAGTTGAGGCAGCCCAAGGACTCTTCGGGCCAGGGAGTAAGAAGAGGAGGAAGAGGAACACATCCGCGGTCCGGTGCATTGGAGGGGATGAAGATTGGAGATGCTGGTGCACACTGTCTCCAGCAGCATCCCCACTACGGGGCACAGGAGATCCCTGCCATGCTGGCACATCCTGGGATTTTTTGTCATAACACTTCGAACGAGGCGTAGCGGGCGTTTAATTTAGATTTACGCCGACAGGTTCTGTCCGTTAATTAAATATCAATTGATTGTTCGGAGAACACTTCCTTGGGTTTATCGCGTTTCTCAGAGACAAATCAAATTGCCATGTCATTAACTTGCAGCTATACAATCCATACATAATTACCGTCTTATTAATACCTTAGAGTTACGAGGAAGTTTTAGGCAATTAATATTTGTGGGATAGTTTGTATCAAGTTAATTCCGTCAGGGTTATGTTAATAATGTGGACATCTAATAAGCTGGATAATTAACGTCTTTCTCGTTAGCATCTTCTCAGATGCCAGTTAAATGTCAGGCCAGCCTTTGTGGCCAGGCAGCGTTTAATTAAACATGTTATTACAGAGGGATTCGAGTCTGTTACATGTGAATAGAGCCAGGTTGGAGCAGCTGGCGGCTCCTGCCCTGCCTGGGCTGTGGATGCAAAATGGATTTGGGAATGGTTTGGAAATGGGATCTGGGGACTGTTCACAAGCCAGGATGCAGGAGGACCCATTTTTTTGCCTTGCAGGAGGGTCAGGATACTGCCCTGATCGGTGTTGGTCCATCGTTGCTTGATTTGGAGCAGGATTTGGGTTTAAGGGTTGGTCTTCCGAAAAAGCGGCCAAAGCTGTGGCCTCCTTGATGTGGACGCAGGCACAGTGGAGTGGGCAAAGTACTGGCCAGCATCTGTGACCACATTTCCCCAGCAAGCCCAGCTTTGACTGCAACTCTAAAAATGATCACCATGAAAATTCAGGCAAATCTTAGGCTCAGCTTGAGCCAAAAGGTGTGTGTGTGTGGGGTCTTGGTTGGGTTTCTTCTCAGGCTGGCAGAAGGTTTGCCAGTGCGCCCCAGCCCTGGGATCATCTCACCCCACGTTGCTTACCTGGGGCTTTCATCCTTTGAGCTGGTATCATGGGGAAAAAAATATCAGCAGGGGAACATGGCCTGGTGTCCTCATGGCAGGGACTGGTGGGAGATCTCCATCTCCTGGCATAGATGCTGCCTGGATGCCCACAGGCCAGAGATGTGCATCAGCCATGCAAGAGGTCTTGGCCATAAGACCTTCACTGGGAGATGTCAATGACCTGGCTGAGCCTGGATCTCTCTGCCCACAGCCTTTCCTTCCCAAGTGCTCATGAATAAAAGATTGACCCTACCTACCTGGCCTGTTTGTCTTTGTGAAATATTCATCGGCTGCTGATTAAGTTTTAAGGAAGACACACGTTGCCCAGGTGGGTTGCTGTGCTCCAGCTGCCCAGGGGCAGCAGGTCTGGGGTGGGAAGCCATAAGGTTTGGGTTTTCCCCCCTCTGATTGCTCCAGGAGAGGTATGGGGAGACGTTTTCTCCTTCTTTCCTCATGTCTGGACTCCCCGCAAGAAAGCCTTGTGGGATTGTGGAAGTGGGAGTACCAGGCTGGACTCAGCTCCCTTTTGGGGAGGTGATTGATGCACAGCGGAACCCAGCACCCCCACAGCACTCCAGAAAGAGCTGAATTCAGGAGAGGAGGCACAAGACTTGCCACCGTGACCACAGAAGACAAAAAAGGCCTCGGGTGACCTGAATGAGGTCCTTCATCCCTGGTGAGCATGTTGGCTGCAGCGGTGCTGTCTCCTCTCAACAGCGAAGCCTTCCTGGGACAGCATTGCCATTGGCAAAAAAAGAGCAAATAAACCTAAATGAAAATAATTTTCCTTTGTGTTTATCCATAGTCCCTAAACTAAGGGCTCTGCTGCTTATTTCTTCCCTCCCCTCATCTTGTCTCATTGCAAGAGCAGACAGGAGACACTGAGGAGCTCATTTTTAACTGCAATTAGGAGCTTAACTAATGCTCTCTCCAAAAGGGTTCTTGCTGGATGTGGCTCTTCCTGTGCCCTGTTCTGGGACAGGCTGGGGAAGGAGAGAAAGGAAGGATGCTCCACCACCCGATGTGCTCGTGGTCATGCTCACACTGCCATCGCAGGCAAGGTTGTCCGATGCAGCCTCCCTGTCCAGAGGTTCCTGCCCCATGAATATTTCAGAAGTGGGGGTCCTGAGGCTCTCCTGGGATGGGGTGTTAGTGCAGCCTGAGGAAGCACTGGAGAGAGAGCAGAGGAAGAGTGAAGAAAACTGCAATGAAAACCAAGCAAAAAGCTGCCAAAGCCACAAGGTCAGGTATGAAATATTGATGGGGCCGTGATGCGCTGGAAGGGAGGTGTGGAGGTCCTGGTGAGGCTGCAGTACCTCAGGTCTGGTTTCCTTCTTGCACATCACAAATGTGCAGCCGGCAAAGTTTTGGGCAGTAGTTAAAGATGTATGAGCCTATTTTTGCAACAACTGGACCCATCTGTCACCACGTCTCCCTGGCGTTCCCCTCCTGCGCTTTGTAAAAGGTGGGTGGTGGGACTGGAAGGGGAGACATGGTGGCCCCAGTGTGAGTGACACTGTGTGGACTGGGCCCTGTGGGAAGCACCAGGCATGGTTCTGGTGGTGGGGTGTTTGGGTGGGAGGGATGGACCACCGGGTGGAAGTGGTTGGGTGGGAGAGATGGGCAATGAGTTGAAGGTGGTTGCCTGGGAAGGACGTGCAACATGCTGGGGGTAGCTGAGGTGGGAGAGATGGGTGCTGAGATGGAGGTGGTTGGGTGGGAGGGATGGGCCACAGGATGGAGGTGGATGGATGGGAGAGATGGGCAACGAGATGGAGGTGGTTGGGTGGGAGGACTGGGCAATGGAATAGCGGTGGCTTACCAGGAGGGACGGGCAATGTGATGGACGTGGTTGAGCGGGAGGGATGGAGGTGGCTGAGTTGACGGGATGGGCAATAGACTGGGGTTGCTTGGGATGGGGTGGGAGGGATGGAAGTGGTTGGGATGGGAGGGATGGAAGCGGTTGTGGTGGTAGGGATAGGCAATGAAATTGAGGTGTTTGAGTTGGAGGGATGGGCAATAAGAGGCAGGTGGACTCTGGGAAAAATGGGCAATGGGATGAAAGTGGTTGGATGGGAGGGATGGAGCCTTCAGGTGAAGGCCTGTCCTCAGATTGGAACTGCGTTTCCCCTTTTGGGGCAGTCGTGTATGCTGTTTGGCCCCTCCATGCCCTACCTGTGCTAGCAGCTCAGAGGCAGGGCTGCTTCCGGTGGGGTCTGCACCAGGCATCGTCCCCAAAGCCACCACCATGTCCAGTAGAGAAATCAGCCCCACACCCAGGGACCACCTCCTTTGTTCCGCGCTGCCACATCTCCTCTGGGCAGCCCCCTGACCACCCCAAAGACGAAGTTCCTGAGCTGGTGTTGAATCAACTCTTCCTAGAAATAACACAGCATCAAGAGCTGTATTTTCTTACACAAATGATTTCCTTTTGCCTCCGTGCAACCTCATTAGCATTCCTAAACGCGACCGCACGGATCGATGCGGTGCTGGCCCAACGCACGGCAGTCGATTCCCGTTTGCCGAGAGACTTGACTTCCCCGTCTAATCAGGCAGGGCCCAGCTGATGGCAATGTCTTTCTCCCTGCTTTTTTGCTCTGGTATTGGTCACTTGCTGATTAATTTCCAATGGGTTAGTTCATCAGAGAAGGAGGCTCTCCGGTTTAATTAGAAACGGGTGATATGAGTGTATATTATCACGCAGCTGTCCAGCAGTGCGTTATTGCAGAAGTGTGCCAGGAGTTTCAGCTTTTCTTAAAATAGAATTAAGACAAAACTTGGAACAAAAGGTCTCTGGTCTTCGTGCTTGCAAGGACAGCATCCGGCACGGGAGCTGATATAAGTGGCTTCCTCGTTGTCACCTGCCTTGAGCCTGCAGGCAGCTTGCCCCAGCCCTCTCCACAAGCAGCTGCCTGTCGCCGCCAGCATCTTGTCAGGATGCTGTTCCCAAGATGGGGAGTGCCTCCAGTTATAAGGGAATGGAGTGACTCTTTGCTACGGAGGCATTATGGGACGGGAGGGCAGCATCCATGCCACGCATCCAGATGCCAACCTTGCACCCGTTCCGTGTTGTCCCCACAGGAGCTACGGTGGCGCGTGGGTCCATGCACACACACTCGCTCCCGCCAGCTTTGCTGGCTCCAGGGTCTCCTTGCGAGGAGCTGCCGAGTCAGCAGCCTGCACATCTGCAGCGCGGGATCCACTGGAGGACGATATTAATCAGTGTTTTTTTTTTTTCTCCCGGACTTTGGCAGCTTCCCTGTGCTCGCAGCTGTGCCGGGCGCCCTGGGAAATAAGCTCCAGTGGCTTCCCCGCTGCTTGCTGGGAGCCGCACCCTGTCCCCAGGCGCTTTTGGGGCTGTTGGGACAGATGTGTCCCCCTCCGGCAGGTGAGCTGGAGGGATGGGACATGTTGCTAATGCCGCGATGACCCAGGGGGTGCTGCCGTGGCACCCCTCCCCAGGCATAAAGCAGCTTAGTCCCTATCCCTTCTCAGACACGCTCCTTGGAGCATCTTTGGACATTATCTCCACCAAGAAACTCATCCTGCACAGCACTTGTCACAGGACTGAGCAACATCATCAGGGTCCCAACCTCTCCCCGCGATGCTCAGAGCAGGGAATAAGGTGTTGCAGAGCCTTGGGGGGGCAGGGGGGGCGTCTCACTGGGACAGGGTTTGGCACGGGGGTCCCACGTGGCATGTGCTGCTCAGCTGTGCTCTCACGCCGTCACGCCATAATCGTCCGGAAGCTGGATGAGGCCATGTGGATAATTAGGATAATGCACTGTACTAACGCAGCACTTCCCCACTGAGGCAGCGCTGAGCTCTTTATGGGCACTAACGAATTTAGCCTCAGTGGGAATGGGTGGGAGGGTTTGGAGGAAAATCTCCCAGTAAGGATCTCTAACCCCATTCTTGGAGAATAACCTTTCCCAGTGCCTCAGTTTCCCTGGCTACAAATGTAGGGGGGAGGGGCTGTGTCTTGGCCCATCTTGCTAAGGGTCATATCATGGTGTCCAAAGGACTTTTGGGGCAGGGACTGCTGTGTGCATGTGGTTTCAACCTTGGTTTTTTCCATCACCTGGATTTCCAACCTCCTTTCCCATGCCTTTGTCGCAGTGGTTGTGATTAGGGGAGGTGCAGCACGGGTGGGGGAAGATGGGAGAAAAGGGATGTGGGAGCTGGGGAGCTGCTACCCCATGGGCATGGGGACACTTCAGTGGCAGCCGGTGAGGACAGGGTGGGTTTGCTCCACCCTTGGTGGCCCTATGCCTTTTGTTTTTGCACTGTGCTCCCTTCCCCATGGGCATTTGCTCTCTGTGGGGGTTGGAAGCAGAAGGGGTGCAGGGGGTAGGGGCTCGGTGCAGGCTGCCACTCGCTTGCGATCGCTTTGTGTTGTGGTGTAATCAGCACTCGCTTATTCTCTTTGATTTTTTTTTGGTCTTTTTTGTTGTTTCTATTTTTCATGTTTCCACCCTGTCGGCAGTTTTCTCCCCCCATCCCTTCCCGGCTCCCCCTTCCCCTGTGATACAACAGAAACCTGAGACCAGGAATCATTCGGGTTGCAAAGGGCTGTTAGTGGGTCACTGGTCTCCTGCTGTGGCATCCTCCAGCCACCAATTCCAAGCTGTTAACCCTACCCAAGCTGCAAGAGCAATCCTCCTTGCCCCCATATAGCTCTCCCTGCAAACATCCCCAGGAAGCCTGAAATCCCCCCAGCAGAAGGGCTCGAACAGGTTTGGGGGACTTTAGGCTGAAGAAAATGGCTTTGTGGCCTCTGAGTAGTCAGACTGGGGATGCTGGATGCTCTGCTGGGAGGTGGCCAGAGAACTTATTGTCCTTTTAGGGATTTGGGGTAATGTGACTCTAGTAGCTGGGGAGGCAATGAGGGTGGGATGGGTCATTGGAGGATGCTAGGGTAGGTTTGGGGACAGCACAGCCCTATGGGCAAAGACAGAGCAAGAGGAACAAGGTATCCTGAGGCTTTGGGGAATTTTTTAAGCAGTGAGGTACTCTGGGATACTGGGGGCATTGGGGCTTTCACGGCAACAGGGTGGGATTGTCTTACGGAGGCATAGTGACGCTGTGAGCAGTAGATTCTCCTGGGGTGCTGGGGACAGACTCATGGGTACCAAACCTTTGGGGGGGATTGGAGCAGGGTTGATGGAGGTGTGAGCAGCTGGGTAGCACAGTGGGCAGGAAGGTGTTTGGGGACAGCAGGATTAGACCTGTCTGCCCGTGGCTGTAAAGGGAAAGCAGGTGGGATTTGGGGCATCATGGCAATGCGGGGTGGGATGGTAGGTGTGCTGTTGTTACCAGATATTGGAGACAGAGGGCTAGGAAAGAGATCTACGCTATTTTCCAGCTGGTTCAAATGAAAATGGACTACAGAATATTAGAAAAAAGGGAAGGGAAAGAAAATGCAGTCTTGTTTCCTTGATGGCAAGTCCCAGAATAGGACCTTATTTGACCTCTTCTGTTCAGGGCAGAGGCTGAAGGACTCTTCCATGCCAGACCCTGTATGAAGGGGCTGCACCATACCTGACGCATGCACAGAGGTGGCCTGGGCAGTGCTGGGAGGCTCTTCTTCTGCCAGCTGCACCCTGCCTAAATACTGTTATGGGAGAATGAGGCAGTTTGCTCTTTCCTGGCTTCATCCATGCACTAGCAGGGAGAGGAGACGGCGATCCGTTTGCTCCTCTCAGTTGAGCATGAGATCTCAACTTCTGCATGGAAGCTTGGGTTGACGTATCAGGGTCACTGGCTTTGCTCTCCTGTCCCTGCGTTTCCTTCAGAGACCATCTCATAGAGTGAGTCTGGACACTTCCACCACTTCCCTTAGTCATCTTGGGGTGCAGGAGCCCATGCACCATGCTGAGGGCTCTTTCAGCTGCACAGAGGAACTTTTTGGTAGAGGCCATGTAGGAGTACACTCTCTGGTTCCTGGATGTTGAGTTGGTCTTGCCTGATCTGGCTGGCCCATGGGTCAAATATGGGGGTGAGAAACTCTGTCCAGCACAGAGGAAGAGCATCAGGATCCTACAGCATGCAAGTTCAGCTGTGGATGGACAACAGTTTGCTGGGTTTGTGTAGCTATGCTAACACCAGCCTGATGCGGGGCTGTCAACCACCACATCCACCACATGTCCCTGCCAAGCTACTCTTGTCCCATAGTCCTAGCATCTCCTCCAGCCCGTGGGGGAAAACCCTTGCCCTAGAGTTTTGCCACCACTCCCCAAAATGAGGAGGGGCTGCTAAGGAGAAATAGCACGATGAGGATTATGAAGATGACTTTGCAAATGCAAATAAAATTCATCATGGGTAAAGCCAGGCTGACTGTTCTTCCAGTATTCGAGAGGTGTGTGTTTCTCTCCCTACTTGTTTTTCACCTGAGGCTATCAGGAGCACTCAATCTCAACCTTTTTGATCTTTTCCCAAAAACTCATGGGAGGATGCAGGAAAGTGGATCAGGTCCTAAGAGCTGCATCAAGAAACTTGAAGTTTAAACACTTGTGGTTTTGTTTGGATTTTATTTTTCCCTTCTGATGGTGAGTGGGGTGGTTGAGTTAAACAGGTGTTGGCTGAAACCAACACAGAGCTGTTAGCTGCGTGAGCACAAATCACTGGTCCTTGCTTTGTCATCTTTCCCTTTGCATAGTCCCTGGTTAACCACTGGTGTTTCTAGGAAATAAAAAAAAAAAAAAACAAACCCCAAACTGTAGAACAAGGTAGAATTATGATAAGCAAACAGGAATAAATGAGATGAATCCCAAGAACTCCTTAGGAACCACAGCTGAGATATCCAATTTTCAGGCTTCCCTAGCCCAGGTTGTGAAGCAAGCAGAGGCACAGGGACAGTTCTCATGACCCAATATTTACTCATGATTTTAAATCAGCCACTGTTTACACAGAAGACTCCTCTGCACCTCAGGGTGACACATGCATTGTGTGGCTAAAGAGTCCCTGGTTGTCAACCAGGCCTCTTCTAACGGTGCTCGATTCACTTTGCGAAACAAAACGAATGAACGCCCACAAAGACGAAATATTTAAGCAACCAAAACAAAACCTGGCCAGGATCCATAAAGCAAAGAGCTGAGCAAATTGGGGCAATTGTCAAGGGAGGTCAAATCTGTTGCCTGTCAAGGCTGGCAGTTTCCTCTAGAAAGGACTTGATGTAAATCATCTCCCCGTAACATGTGCGGTATCCAGGGGCAGCTCTGGTTTCCTAATGCACATCGTTTCTGTGGGACGAGTTTTGCAAACGCAGCCGAGGCCGATTTTACATCACGCTGAGCATTTAGCACCAACTCGAGGCTGCTCCTCTCCTGCTGGCTTTCCCAGTCATGTTTCCATCTGAATTTTGATTGCACTGGGTTTGCAGTCGGGGTGATCTTCCCTGGCGGTGTGGGAGCAAGGGCTGGCAGCACCAGACACGGATTCAACACCTTGCTCTGCACTGATGTGCCACAGCAAGAAGAAGCACAAAACTGTCTCCACCTCCAAAAGGAGCCATGTAGCTGCTAAGGGCACCTAAAACTTCCCCAAGAGGCTGGGTTTTTGGCTACATCTCTGCTGCTAAGTTCAACAGGGCCACAGACCTCTGGTCTTGATGGTGGCTGGCATGGTAGGGCTTGGGCCCAACCAGCCAAATTTAGCTGCAGCGTGGGGCAGCCTCGTCCAATGTGCCTTTTAGTCCTAGTACCCAGGAGTAGTCCTTGGCTTGGTCTAATTTACTAAACTTTGCTACTAAGCCTGCAGGAGGAGGTGGCCGTGCTCCAGTGTATCTCCAGTAACTCTTCCCATTGTGGTGATGGAGCTAAGGGAAGCACAGAGAGGTCTTGGGCAGAGGAAATGTGGACTGAGGTTTAAAATGAGCTCATATCAGCAACGTCCATGTTGCTTTCTAACCTTTTCCACTGCACTTTGCATCTTGCCCCAGCTCCTGCGCAAGCCCTGACTGGTGGCTTGGAGAGTGGCAACAGGGAGATCCAATTGTGTGGGCCAAAGCATCTTCACCTTGTCCCCCAAGGGCTCTTCTAATGCTGTGTCAGCAGGGCTGAGACAGAGGTGCTCAGCATCCCGGAGCAAGGATCCAGCTCTCGGTGCCTCTCGACCGTTGGGTTTCCAGGGCTGGTTTTTGGAATGTGCTCACTCACATTCTTGGGTCCATCATGGGTTTTTTTCTTCCAAGAAATAATTGACACTGTTTTTCATGTTGCTTCCAAGCCCCCTTCTTTCCTGCTTCTCAGTCTCCATCATCTCTGTATGAAATGCTGTCAGGGCTCTCCACCACTGCTCTGAGCAAGGCATTTAGAAATGAAAGCGTCCAAGTCTGTGTGCTCCATTAAAATCCACTCGAAGCTGCTTACGGTACCAGGGATGCATCCTTATACAGGTGATTTCAGGAAGCCAGTGAAAGAGGCGATGCCTCCTATGGAGAGTGAGCAAGGCTTGAAAACAATTTGTCTGCATCAGTCTCCTCAGAAGTCTTCAGAGCTTCTGTATCCCTGCTGGCGAACGCGTGTGGAGGCTGGCTTTGCAGCAGCAAACAAGCCCCACGGAAATCAAAGTGAGGTGCTCACAGATTCTGAATTTCTCACTCTTCCAAGATGACCTTGCTCTCCTGGCAGGAGGATTTAGGATGGAGATGCCAGAGGTGGATTTGCTGGAGGTGCAGTTGCAATGTGCACAAACTGCTGCCTGGTGCTGTGGTTGGAGAATTACGGGAGATGGCAGGGGTGAAGGACACATCCCGTTCTTCCTCCCTTGTGTGTGCAATCAGGCCCATGAGGCTGTGTGCTACCTCTCATTTGCTTGTGCCTGTTTGGTGTGCAAGACTTGCTGTTCCTGGGCAGTTTGGTGGAGGTTAAGTGCCTGCTACTGTGAGCTACAGTGAGCCAGTGATGAAGGTAAAAAAAAATGGACTGTGCCATCATTGGAATAAGAAGAAACATGCTTGAGGTGAAGAGGGTGGATTTAGGTTAGCTATTAGGAAGAAATTCTTTACTGTGAGGGTGGTGAGACACTGGCACAGGTTACTCAGAGAATTTGTGAATGCTCCATCACCAGAAGCGTTCAAGGCCAGGTTGGATGGGGCTTTGAGCAACCTGATCTAGTGGAAGGTGTCCCTGCCCATGGCAGGGGGGTTGGAACTAAATGATCTTTAACGTCCCTTCCAACCCAAACCATTCCATGATTCTATGGTTCTATGAAAATCAGGAGCAATTAAGCCTCAACACAAATTTCCTCCTTTCTTCCCTGCTTGCAGAGCTAAAGGAGACCCAGGCTTGAAGGGTGGCCACGTTACACTCATGATGCTGCCTGGTTAGCAGTCAGGTACCACAGGTTTCATCTGATGAAACATGAGTGTCTTCCCTTGGGCAGCTTGTGTCACTCTATCATCAGCAGAGAGATGAAGGTTCATTCAACCTAAAGTAAATGCCTACGTTTGTTTGGATGGATGTGCTATGAAAATGCTGGCTTTTCTCTCTGGACTGTGAATGAAGCCATGGGTATGCAGCTTAGATGGAGACACGTATGACAGAGACATCTAAGTTTAGGGGAGATGCTTTTTGCTGAGCCCTGGTTGTCAGTCCTATCCAATTTTGGTGGATATAACATGGTCTCTGCAGCCCACGTTTCAATGACCTGCAGATATTGCACCTCAGAATCTCGGAGCTGAGGGCCAAGCACAGTTTTGCAGGGCAGGAAAATTATTCCTTGCTCAGCTCAACTCAGCTTGTTCATTGCTCTACACCAGCTCTTTGGCTCTCAAATCCTTTGAGCACTGGAGTGTGCTGCCTGTTGAATTAATCAAACTTCCATCCATATCACTCTTCCTCTGGGTCAAGGTGGGCCTCGAGATCCTCCAAAACTGCAATGACATGGTCCATGAATATCTAAGATGGGGGTGGGGGTGGCTAATCGCTGCTGTAGGTGTGGAGGCCCAACCATGACTTCAAAGTTGTCCCTTGCAACCTTATGGTCCTGAGAGGCATCCAAAGGTTTGGTACTTCACGAAGACTAGTGATGTGTGGGGTCCGTTTGCATTAATATCACCCTATGATGGCTGCTGTGGGTAGAGTGATGCTATGGAAATGCTGTGACTCCCAGAAGTAGGTACGCAGGGCCATCAGCCACATGTCATCCTTCAGAGCTTGGGCCTGTCCCCTAGAGGTTGTCACCAGAGCAGTTAGTGCCCTTGAGGACTGTGCTGGAGAAGGTTGGGGCTGTGTGAGGTTAAATGGCAGGGGAGACATCGGCATCCTCTGGGGTGAGAGGAAGAGAAAGGGAAGATGTTGGTACAAGAAGGGAGAAGAGCAGCTTGACCCTTTTGCTGATGAAATGAAGGAGTGAAGTCTCTGAAAGCCCTTTGCTGGCCATTTCCCCCGTGCCCATTTTGGGAGAGCATACAAAGGTATTATGGTGGGAGCAGCACCCAGGGCTGAGGCCACGGTGCTGGCTGCCTCTCTATCCTGATTATTTCATAAGGCCAAGCAAACTACCAGGCATTTGAAATGCTCAAGTACAGTGGCTAAGGAGCTGTGAAGCATTAACACTGATGAGTGCTTTGTCTTGATTAATTCTTTATTATCTTCTTTCAGGCCAGCAGTGGGTTTGCAGCAACAGCCAAGAGGGACCTGAGGTCATTCGAGTGCCAAGGAGACTGAAGTGCTGGACAAGTCACTGGAGCCCTTGTGCTGTTCACGTGGAAGAAACATCTCCAGGAGTTAGGGCATCACTTGCTTTCTTTTCATCTTTTGGCCTCTCTGCTGAGGTTGCCAACAGGGGCTGGTGTTCCTGACTCCCCCCAGCACATCATGAGGGCATGTTGGTGAGTGTGGGGTTTCATGTTCCAGCTAAATTGAGATGACAGTGTCTAAAAGCAGCCATCTCATTTCTCTTCTACCACAGCTATGTGGTCATGGCCTGTCCTTTGGACCAGCATTGACCATGCTTTGGGCCCATGGGAGAGTTGGTCCAGGGATGCTCCCCAACATGGAGTGCATCACTTTTGTGATAGTTTTCTGCTGGTTTAACTCCTTCAGTGGGGCTGGATGAGCTCTGGTACTAGGCCACAGGGGTGGGTTTGTGTAGAGGGTAGAGGGACTGTCCCTTTGAGTGGCAACCAGCTCTTTGACTGGCTCCTTTCCGTTGCAAAGCTGCCTTCAGGAGCTGGGATAGTCTTGGCTCCTTCTCTGCCATCAGTTCGTATGATCTGGATCACTTTGTGGGCATTGAAACACCTTCTCAGGACACCTACAGCTGGATGAATCATGTTCCCAGGTGGAGAAGTCAACCAAAGATGTTCTGCCTGTGCCCTGGGGCCATGCTACCACCTCGTGTCAATGCAGCTGTCCTTGTGACCTACTCAGAGCCTGACCTTGGGGTGATTTGCACTAAAAATCTAACTTCTGAACTTTCTAGAGAGTGGAAGGAGTCTTCCCAGCCCTGTTCCCAGAGTCCTTGGGTCTGACTTAGGAAGTGCCCAAGGTTTTTGGTAAGGTAGAGACATGTGCCACCCTTAAGGGCAGAAAAACATGGCTGGACCAGTGGTGCTGGCTCCAAACTGGCATCCTGGGTGAAATGTAGAGTGACAGAAGGATGCTTCAGACACAGAGCCACCTTACCTCCTACATCTCTAGGCATGCAACAGGCTGATGGGATGCCTGTTACAATGTCCCAATCTCTTCTTCCTGTCTCCAGCCTCTCCTTAAAACCTCTTTTGCATCAGTTCTTTCCACGTTACTATTTGCTTGTGTTGTTTTTCTGTGTTGCTCTGTGTTTCTGACCTCTTGCTTCTGACCTGTTGTCCAGCTAATGAGCATATAATTATCATCTCCTTCCCTTCACTTATATCAAGGTTGGATGCTGACCAGGGAGGGTTTCTCTGAAACTTATCTCTGCAGCAACAGGCCTGAGACTTCTCTGGGCATGCTCTTGGTGTAGCAAAGGCCAGTGGAGATGGCCTGAAGGACTGGTTTAGGGGAATGTGAATTTGATAAAGTCTCTTACAAGACGTAAGTAAGGAAACTCTGTTGCTGTGGATCCAAGGGGTGCCAGCAAGGGTAACCACTAGGCACATGAGAAGGGTTTTTTTACTTCTGGATTGTTGTTGTCCAAAACCCCCAGCTGTTCTCAGAGGAGGCCAGACTGCTCCAAAGAGGTGAACAAAGCTCCCTGTGTTTTTCTGGTTGAAAAACCTCTTGGGGTTTTCCTCCCTGGCGTTTTAATCTTGATCTGTTTCCTGATGAGGCTCACCCCAAGCACTTGCAGAGAGCTGGAAGGGATACCATAGAATCACAGAATCATTTCAGTTGGAAAAGACCTTTAAGATCATGAAATCCAACCGTTAACCTAGCACTGCCCCTAAGCACCACATCTGCATATTTTTTAAATACCCCCAGGGATGGTGACTCAACGAATTCCCTGGGCAGCCTGTTTCAGTGCTTGACAACCCTTTCAGTAAAGAAATTCTTGCAGCCAGAGCTGTTCTTTCAAACCAGTACAGCAAAAGGGGGTCTAGGACGTTGCTTGTCTCCACAGGAGGCTCCAAGAATGGCAACGGCTTTGAATCAGGCTCTGTCCTCAGAAATGGCCATGTCCACACAGGCTTGGGCAGCATTTAGCGCAGCAACTGCTGGTAGCAGCAGGCAGCACAAAGGAAGTTGCAAGAAACTCCACGGGACATTATGAAACAAGTTGAGCTCGGGGAAATTTCTCAGTCCCCCTCCTCACTCAAAGGCTGGATTTTGCCTTCTCCATCACTCAGGAGAAAGGAGCCCTGACTGCTGCTGGCTTGGGATGGGACTTGGAGCAAGAGCCTGGTTTCTGAATGCAAGTTCAGCCTCGAGGGGGAGAAGCTGACAGCTGGAAAATGCTAAAGACCCATTAGATCATCAGCTCCATCCCCAGGAGGGCCAGCAGGATTGTCCCCCCGAGGTGGCTGGGATGGAAATTCCTGCTGTTGCGAGGTTTTCGTGGTGGTCCTCTGGGAAGAGTAGCAGAGCCCAGCACGTCTCCCTGCCAGTGTATGAAACACTGTGAAATTTCTACCTTTTGCTTCTAGTTAGTGCAGCCTAAGCATCCACCTTTTCCCAGGGGACCTCTGCCCTCCAGGTACAGGAGACCCTTCTCCCACCTGCCTACCCATCTGTCTGTCTACTGAGGTCCCTGCAGCATCAGTGCCTACCTGCAAGGGACATTGCTGGGCCTCTGAGTCCTGCTAGCCCCCAGGGTAGGACAAGAGGCAGCAACAACAGTCAGGCAACTGGGTAGGACGCAAACAAAGGGAAACAAAGTCCGAGGAGAATTGTCCTTACTTAGAAATTCCCCTGCTGAAACACATCAGGCAATTTCATCTCTCCATGCCTGTGAGCCTGCATCCTCCTGAGGCTGGCACCACCTTTCCCGAGCTGTGCATGAGCTGAAAGCCAGCACTGTCCCTTTCCCTGTGGGACAGCGGAGGCATTTATGTCGTTGCTTCCAAATGGACAACCCGGGCCACTAAGGGATGAGGATGCAGAACACATGTCAAAACGGAGGGCTGAGAAGGGAGACTGGATCAGGGTGGGGATGGTTCAACCCAGCAGCCTGGTGGGTTGAGAGCTGGGGGGAGATTGGGGTGAGAGGGACTGTGGCTCCCTTTGCTGAGCAGGAGGGATGAGCTTTCTACAAGAGAGGAGGGAAAGCAACTGTGAGGCCCCAAGTGAGACACCCTTGGGTCTACAGTGGGTGCTGTGTCTGCCGGAGGGCTTGGAGAGCTGTGCAGAGCCAGAGCAACAATGACAGGGCTGTTGGTGCAACACCCTTGCACATGGGCTCACTGCACGATGGCCAGTTTTACCCTATATTGGAGATAATTCAGCAGCCAGCCTACATTTGGCTCTGCCCAGTCTGGGAAGGAATTTCTTGCTAGTCAGATCTGGAGCCCATTAGAGCTGGCAGACATCTCTCCACCAAGGTGAAAGCTGTTCCCATCACACCTCCTTCCACCTAGGCTCCCCGGACCAAATGACCCACATTCACACGAGCATTGCTTTGCTTAGACATAGAAATTACCACCCCTGGTCCAGCAGCTCCTGTGCTGAACATACCCAGACAAAGCAGCAAAAGCTTTGCTGTTGAAGCACCGAGTCATTCCAGCCTGGGAAAAAGCACACATTCCAGAAATAACCAAGGTGTATTTAGCCTGTGAATGTGAGCAATCCAATTTAAATTGTAAAATGTTTAGAAAGCTGGCTGCTGGTGATGAGGACCTGCCCTTTTCTGTCTGTATGCTGCACAGAGCATGGTGGAGGCCTGGACTCCAGCAGGATGGCCAGATGCTATCACACCAAATGTGACAAGGACAGCAATAACTAACCAAAGCACTCATGAAGACCTTTGAATAGTAGCCCTTAGGGCTCCAGGGGCTGCTTGTGTCTTGGAAAAGACCTGAGTCCCACACAGGGCAACCAATGCCTCAGTCAGACCCATGAGTATTTATTGCTCCCAGGTCAAAATGGAGTAAAATCAGCTGTTTTGGTTTCTTTATTCAGAGCTGTTTGCTGCTGAAGCAGCTGAAGAACCTCCTAGGAAGAGGATCTTCTGACGGCAGGAAGGGCAGAGGTGGGTCTTGCATGGTATGGGCTGTCTGCAATACTCGGCACCTAGCTCTGGTGGGCCTGGGTAGGTGAGCCAGGCGCCTTCATAACCTGATGTGCCACCAAGATGGAGTCATGACCAGCCTGCTGATTCCCCCAGACAGTTGTACTGGCATCATGATAGCTGTACTTGAGCCTCTTCTTGCTCTTACTGCACCTTCAGCCTCCAAAGCTGCAGGAAGCTGCAGATACAACCTGCTGTAGTCCCCTAGAGCCATCTTTACCTGCCTAATTCAGGTCCTGCTCCCGTCACTTGCTGACATTGCATTTGCCCCCCTCACCCCATCGCTGGGCAGACCCATTGCATGCCATGAGGGGTTGGTGAGTCCAGGTTCAAGCAGTTGCAATTGCAGAGGAACCCCCATGTCCCAAAATCCCTTGATCCCAGCATCAAGGACTTCTTGAGCCCTATCTGCCCGTCTTGTGCCGTTGGCATCGTGTTGCTGACGAAGCAGCAGGAGGGGGCAGCTGGTGGGAAGGATGACATGCAGTTCCCCCCCTCCCTACGAAGACATCTTATATCAAGCGTCTTTGGGATGCTAGTGTTTCTCCCCAGCCCACGGGGCAAAGTCCCCCCAGCTTCCACCATCCCACCCCGGCATTTACAGCCTTGCAGCCCTCCACAATTAACCTGGTGACCTCCTCCTCCCCCCAGCTCCTCACCCTCCCCTCCTCTCCCCATCTCCGTGCTCGCCCCTGCCAGCAGCCGCCGAGCCTCTTTCAGGTTACCTCCGAGCTTTAATTGAAAGCAGTCGACGCTGCGCGCAGGCGGCACACAAACACGTCGAGACCCAGGAGCCACTCTGAAGCCTGACTCAGGTTGGGGAACCTGCCGGCACGTCGCGGGGCCGACAGATAATTAAAGTGACAATCGATCACGCAGGAGGAAGCGGGGGATGCGGCGGCGACGGAGGCAGCGATGCCTCTTCTGAGGAAGTCGCGGAGCATCAGCAAGCCGTGCCAAGCAGATGGCCCAGGCGAAAACCCTCTTTTGGCCACCTCCAACCCATCTGTGTGGCCACCCTCACCCCCCTCGACACCTGACGTAGAGGGGTTTGAAGTCCCCGGGGTGCTGCTGCTGCGGTACAAAAAGGCAGGGCTTGATCGTTGGAGTATCGTGGCGTTTACAAGCACGAGCAGGAATGAGACTTGTGTGTGCACATAAAGACAGATGGGCTAAAATTTCTGAATGCTCATGAAAGATTCAGGGGC
This sequence comes from Leptosomus discolor, assembly GCF_034619465.1. Classification (NCBI taxonomy): domain Eukaryota; kingdom Metazoa; phylum Chordata; class Aves; order Leptosomiformes; family Leptosomidae; genus Leptosomus; species Leptosomus discolor. Next base: position 70,860,008 of record NC_141395.1, read on the forward strand.
GTCACTTGTTAAATTTAATTGGGAGAAACTCGACTCGGTGCCTGACTGCACGGTTTGCTGGCTTTTGCTTAAGAAGTCAACTGACAAGCTTGTCGTAAATGTTTTTTTCTTCTCTCCCTCCTTCTTTCTCTCTCTCCCTCCCACCTCCTTTCACCTGCCAAGGGCTGTGTTGTGAATAATTTGGGGAGCTTTACCTCCTGCCTCCTGTTGGGGCAAGCACCACTCCCAGAGTGGCAGGTGGACAGGGAGGAGGGAGGTGGGCTTTTGGTGATGCTGTTGGCTTGGAATCCGGGAAATGACAGGAGTTCTAGTGCTGTCTCTGCTGCAGGTTTCTCGCCTCCCCTCAAGCCAGTGATTTTGATCCAAATCCAGGAAGGGGTGCAGGTTCTTCAACAAATGTCAGGTGGCAGCATCATTTGGGCTGTTATCCCTCTGCTGTGGGGCTGGGACACTTTTCTTCCCCACGTGAACACCCGGTGGGAGAGAGGGGAGGTGGTCCTCCTCTGGAGTTGAACTTTCCAGAGGGTGGAGGAAACCTGTGCACAAACAGGGGTGACAATGAAGTTTGATGGCTTCTTCTCATGAGGGATTTTGAAAGCGATGGGCGTTTTCAGTGATGAAGAGCATGTGCTACTTGATTCTTCAAAAAAAAAAAAGAGATGCCAGAAGGGTCTCATGTCCAAAAGCAGCTATCTGTGCTCATCATGGCTGCCTCTGCTCCTAAAGAGAACAATAGGCCCTGCTGGAGTGGTGGTTCGTCTCATCTGAACTTTGATGTCTGCAGAAGGCCAGATGAATCATGTCCAAAAATGCCTACTTCTCCCTAATGACTCCAAGAGAACCTGGTGTGACTCCCAGAGGTGTTCTCCTGCTCCACAGATATCCTTGGAGAGGTGATGTGGACCTTCCCCGTTCATATTTAGGTGTGTGACGCCAGGTGCTCACTCCAGCCCCTCTCCTGGACCTGGGATCCCACAGCGTGGTGGGAGTGGAGAGTTTTAGAAATCATGCAGCTCCAAGCAGTCCTTTGCTCAAGGTGGGATGCTGCTGGCTGGCAGCTGTCACATCATATTTAACACCTGAGTGCATCTCAGGCCTTGCCTTAACTCTGGGGATTAGGGGCAGTGGCAGCGCTTGTGAGGGCTGGTTGGTGGGCATGAGAGAGCTGCTAGGCACAGTGGGGCAGTTTGCAACCTGCCAGATGACCTGGTCATCACTTTGCATGCATGAAGGATGTGAAACGTGATGCCTTTTAATAGTCTATGCATCGTCTGGTGGGATCTACGAGCCTAAGGGGAACTATTCATGCCTCTAAGCCTTTGCAAAACATGAAACCCACACATCTTTCCATCTGACTCTTCATCCACCTTTCTGACTATCCATTTATCCTTCTATGCATCCTTCCATCCTCTTCCAAGGCTGTCATTTAAGTATCTCAGTGACAAATTCTCTTTCCCCTCCAAGGCACAAGCTGGCTGGGAGATGTGTTGTCCTCCTTGGTTACGTTCACAAGGCCTGTTGTGTCTCCTGAACCCACCAGCGCAGCACAGGACAGCTCTTTATCTGAAATGGTTAGTGCATTTGGGAACGAGGATCCGAGACCCTATATGCCACAGGGTGATAACAAAAAGAAAGCTTCATGAATATTTCCTAATCACTCCTTTCTCTTCCTCATGAATATCAGAGTGTCAGCAGTGCAGAAAGGTCAGTTCCTCGTGGTAGTCCAAGATGTGTCCAAACTGACACAATGACCCAAAGGCAGGAGTGTAGCAGATCATGGAGCCCCAGAAAGGTTTGCACCCTGTTGCCCCAGATAACCAGTTGCGTAGGGCTGACTGGTTTGAGCTTTGTTTCTCTGCAGTCTTACTGGCCTTGCAGCCTGAAGGCAGCACACCCAAAGTCATCTCTGCTTTGGAAACCATCAGTCCCCGTGCACTCACCTGCCTCTGTGTGACACCTGGATATCCTGCCACCAAGAAGTATGATGAGGTCCCTGTTACAAAGAGTCCTTTGGTTCTCCTTGAAGGATTTGCTGCAGGTGGAGTGGATCAATTGGTTCACTGGAGTGGGTTTATGAAATGAATATGGCCCCGTTGTTCTCGCTGATAAATCACCTGCAAACAGTCTGTGATTTTTTCTTTTATGTGTCGCAGCCCATGATTCTAAGGTCAAAAGGTGGCTTTTGATGAACATCAGGACATGCTGGAGTGCTCCTACACAGAGAGGCAGTCCTGAGGTTAGGACACAGTGTTGTGCAGGTTACATCTTGTCTCATGTGTTTCACTGGGAGTGAGATGTGTTGATACCAACATCTTCTACAGAAGGCTGGTAGGATACCTCAAAGCAGTCATCACCGCATTAAGCACAATGTGCTGCTCTCAGACACATGATGGAGTTACCACAGTCTAGCATCTTCTTATTCATCAGTTGGGCTGTGGTAACCCCCGATCCTTGGGGATCTCAGCCACCAAAATGTTTTTGGGTGAATAATGTCGATTAGGGCTGAAGTGAAACCGCACATTTGTAGGTGAAAAGTACACACAGCTCAGCTGATGGTGGATAGCTCACTAAGACGCTCTAACTCTGGGTTTTTTGGTAATCTGCCCTTGCCATGAGCTCTCCCTTGAATCCATAATTGCTGAGTGGAGAGGACCATCTCATGTACAGCAGTATCTTCAAAGGCTGAAGGGACAGTAATGAAAGTGCTGCTTCCTTCTTGCCACAGTTAATTACCCCCTTCATTAACAACTTGCTGTGCATTTCCAGTATGCGTTGGTCAAGCTTTGCCTTTGGCTGTCAGATCTTGCAGACATAGTCTGCTCTAAGATAAGTTGTATAAAAAAAATCCCAGATGACAGCACATACCTAGGTTCCCACAGCTCCATGATGACTCAGTTGCAGTTTCACACTGATTTGGGTTCTGGTTTTGAATTTCTCAGGATAGATATACACATTTTAAAGGGGGGGGGGGGGAAAGGGTGAAATTTGCTAATCACCACAGCTGCCCCTGGGAGGAGTTTGTTGCCTATAATTAAAAACTTTTGCCAAGCTTCTATTGCACTTGAGGTGTCCAAGGGACACACTCCCTGACTAGGTACCTGAAGTGACGCTGAGTGTAATAAGACACATGGCAGGTGACAGAACAGCGGGAGACTGAATCTCTGCAGGTCCCACAGTCGCTGGTGACTTCTGCTGATTGCAGTGACAGAGCAGGAGACTTCAGTGGAGGAGATGAAAACTGCTCTGCCACAGTGAGAGAGATGTGATCGCCCTGCCACAGCCTTCCTCTCTCCTGTGGGACCTCTGCTAAACTCCTTGGAGGGATGAAGCCCCTGAATTTCTACTCCGAGGAGGAAACACATTACTGTGAAAAAATAAAGGGCTAGTGTAGTCCAGCACCTTGCTTTTGGACACAGTCTCAGCAGCAGACAAAGATGCTCCTGGGTTCGTGGTCTGACGCAAAAAAGGGAAGCATTTCTGTGCAAAATTTCAAATGAAAAAGCAATCCTGTCTTTCGACCACACTTTCTGCTGGACATTGCCTTTGTATTTGTCCTTTGGTTTTTCTTCTTTTCCCCCTTAAAAAAAGCAAAACCAATCCCCCTCCTTTTTCTCCACTAGCAAAGGAAGAGGAAAAGGAGGAAAAATAATTATTATGAAAGGGGAAGAAAGATCTCTGCAATGGAAAAATGCTCCCCATAATTTTTTGTGTTGAAAATGAAATCTCTGAAAATCCCCTACTTTGCTTTGATGCAGCGTAAAAGAAATTTGAATGACACAGACATTTTTGTGTTGTTCTGTAGTCCATTTTTCATTTAAAAAATGCAGCAGTGAACAGCCTTTTGATTACCACGTCTCGAACAGGGTCTATCAGTATAACATCTAGGCCCATTCCAAGGTGTCGCAGGAGGACGATGATAACGCCTTGCTGACAGCAGCTGCCCTATATCAGGTTCCTACACTGTGAAGATCTGGTGGGGGAACGTGCCCTGCGGATCTCTCCGTCAGCAATGTTGTAGGTCCAGGTTTCAGACCTTGGCATGGAGGCTACTGGGAAGGAGTTGACGGGTGAACTCTGGAGGATGATGGAAACCTCCCATGGGGGTCCTTTGCAATGTTTGATAGAGCCCCATCGTGAACACCATGCTGTCAATGTCCTGTAGACTCACTGCACAGGTTTCTCAGCACTGTGTGTTCCCACCCAGGGTATAGAGACCTGTGGTGGAAGAGGCGGATTTAGCGTAGAGCTCAACCTCTGGTTGTAAAAGAGTCATTGGCTTAGGAGCTGCTTCCAACACGAGTGGTGCTATCGAGAGCTAAGTTTTTGCACTTGTCTTCCAGGGCCAGCTGCATCCTTTAATTCAGAAGGTATTTGGTAATCCAGCCATGCCATCCACCAGACTGAGTTGGTACCTGCGGAGGGATGCTCTAGAGATCTCTTCAGATTGATGGAGTCCAAGTCCCCTCTCTGCTCCACTCTGTTTTCTCCAAGCACCTGAGAAATGAAGGTCTCTTTCATTTGCTGAGCTCCAACGAGCCCAGCACCTCTCAACCCCCTTTTCCTGGAGTGTCCTACTAAGCTGCCCTACTTGGTGTGTAGGACAGGCAGGAGTCCTGCACCAGGTTATGTCTGTCTTTGGTCAATGCTCAACTGAAACTGATAACCTTGGTGACAGGCAAGGATGTGCCCAGTTACCTGTGGAGCACTTAGAACCCTCAGCACATGCTCTGTGTATAAAGTGAAGCGTGATGCTGAGGAAAGGGAGGAGTAACATTTGCCCAATAGTTGAGAAGACTCACGTTCGTTGCTTGCATCCACGTTGCCTCAGTATCACTTCTATGGTTGGGAGGTGGGACCTACTGTAGGCCAGCCCTCCCATATTTCTATGAGGGGATCTCAGGTGTGCTCAGGACTTAGAGCTTCTTCCAGGGTGTCCTTACCCACTTTGCTGAAGGAATGTGTCAAGTAGCCTCCTGATAACTCATCAGCAATTGGTGGATTTGGATCCGTCCTCCTCCAAGATGGGTGCATTTTGTTCTGGCTGTACTCAGGGAGGAAATTATCTCCTAGTATCTGGGATGCTGCAAGGGCTCAGCATGGTCTATCCACTTGTAGAGGTCTCTCCTGCTCCTGCACTCTCTCCACTGCCTTAGGCTGCCAGTGAGATTTCTTCAAAAGGATCATACTGTAGAAAATATTTCATGAACTTAAAAGACGGCAAATAAACTCCTTCTCCTGTTCCTCCCGCTGAGGTTTCTAGACATTTCTGTTATGAAACCTCTACAAAATCCAGAGTTTTAACAGTGCAACAAGCTCAGTGGTAAGACGCTGATCTACTGGTGGCATCATTGCTGTCCTGGGTGGGAGGTTCAGGGCTTGTGGGCTCAGCTTTGGATACCAGTGCCCTGCCTGGGTAAAGCACTTTGCTTGCCTAGGGTTTTCTGACCATGGAGTAGGGCAGCAACGCTGCTTTCACCAGTCTAGGTCCCCTCGTAGGAGAATTTTGGGAGCTCCCTAAGTGTCTGGGTAAAGCCTGGCCAGGGGATCATGCTGGGACCTATTGTAACATGAGAAATAAGGATCCTGCCTATGCAACTGCCCTTGGACAGAAAAGACATCTTGGCCAAAATAGTCCCATGCACTAGGATGGAATAGAAACCCTGCTGGTTTACGCTGTTGGGGTGTTAAACCCCCAAGACCGAAGTGCTGAGCTGCCCAGGCCTTTCTTGAGGGGGTGGGGGTCTCTTGCCTGCACTGTGGTAGGTGCTTCTCTTCTTTGGTTGGGCTACATGACTTGTCCTGAGCACCGTCCACTGTTGCTACCTGCTTTACCATAGTGCTCACAGAGTCTATGGACCACAGCCTAGACCTTGTACAGCTAAAACTGCAAAAGTTCACAGCAGAGCAGGCAACTGGAGGGCAGATGAGATGACTTCAGCCTAATCAACATTATTAAAGCTGGGACTGAAACACTTTTTCTGGGAGGGCCCGTTGAGCACCACTTATTGAAGGCTGGGAGAAGCAGCAGGCAGAGAGCAGCACGTGGGCAAGCCAGGGGTCCAACATTTAATGTTACTGCTGCTTAGGGGCAGAAATAGCTGCTATTGGGTTGCATTTAGCGATTCGGAGCCAGAAGGTTGACGTCACGGCCGCAGAGCAGGACCTGGTGTTTTGTGTCTGCTGCGATTCCAGAATTTCTCCCTAGGAGCTGGCCTGGGTGTGGCATCCCCCTCCTCCTGCTCTGGGACGCTGCCTGCCTCTTTCAGGGGGAATTTTGCTGCCTTTCATTTCAAATGGCATGAAAGTGTGTGTGCAGGAAACGCGCAGAAGAACAAATTTAGGTCTGAGCTACAAAACACGGGGTTTTTCCCGCAAGCGGACAGACCAGGGTTCTTTGAAGACACCTGATCCCATGAGCCCCCATGCACTGCTTTGAGCTGTGATGAACATGGTGGCATCCGTGGGACACCCCACATCTCAGCAGCTGTGGGAGGAACTTGCCCCTGGGGTGGGTTTATTTCTGCTTTCACATCTGACTTGGGAAAAATTGGGAAAACCTACAAATGTCTGAGCACATTTAATATGACGAGGAGGGAAAGTGGTGAAACAGTGATCTCCTGGCTTCAGTGTTACCGTTGGCATGAGGAGATGAGTTTGAGATCCTTCCTACAGAAGGGTAGAACCCAAGTTAACCACTCTGCCTTGGACACTCTGTTCAGGACCTTTTTGCTTTAAAGAAAAAACAGACAATTGGCTAGAACTGATCATTTTTCCAGGAAAGGGAAGTCCCAGGTACTTCTCGATAAATTTTTCGTGGAAAGCTTTGAAACTGTCAAAATGTTCACACAAACTCTGTCTTCAGCCTTTTGTCTTCATCTCCAGGAAGGTGAAAGTGCTGCTGTTGAAATACCTACGAAAAAGAAGTCATGATTGCAACGTGTTTGTAAAAGGAGGAGAGAGAACATTTTGGTTTGGTCCCAGGTGAGTTGTGACTGGGGAGAGGAGGCCGATTTTCAATTTCTTTACAAATTTTCTTCCTGTCTACTGACTCGGGGAGAAGAAAATAAGAATTAAAAAAAGAGAACGATCTCGAAACTTCCCCAAATAGGAAAATCATCCAGTTCCTACGTACTGATTTCTACATGCCTGAATCATGCTGCAAAAGCCCCTTCTAGATATGTTTATCCCACCTCCCCAGCTGGAAGCAGCGACAGCAGAAATTTCAAGGGTTTAAAGGGCACAGGGAAGACTGATGGCCCTCAGACTTTAAGATTCACCTTCACGCAGCATTATTTTCAGGCAGGGATGGAAAGAGATGGATAGACTCTGTCTATCACTGCACATTGCAGTGAAAGGGGATACCTTCTTGATGCCAGTCTGTGCCTTGGGGCTCATGGGCTGACGGGGCCATTTCTGTGCAGTCATAACAATGCCTTCCTCATCCAGGCACATGCTCTGGGCTCACTCTTCCTCTTCCTCACTGCTCCTGGAAAGATCCTGACTTTGGGGAATCGCATTGCTGTCATCCATCTGGCCAGTTTTCTTCTCCTTGCTCCCCCCGTGAGACGTGAAGAGTAGCGAGGGTGGCCTGGAGGTGGTGTCTGTGCCAGGCATGTGGACCTTACGGCAGGAAAAATGGGTTATTTCTCTGCTAGGCATCCTGCAGTGAGTGCATGCCACCCGTGGAGGGGTGCCTGCCCCTTTCTTGACTTTCCAAATCACTTCTGCAGGGATGTGGAAAGCCCACAGCTCTACCGCCTCCTCCAGCTAGCCCCGATGGCTTTGCATTCCAGCTCTTCTGCAGGATCTGTCCCATCTCCCACCACCATGAGCTTCATGGGTGAGTGTCCCTGGGCACCCGTGACACCCCTGAGTGCCTTCAGTCCTGGCCAAGTTGCCTTCCTTCTTCTCCTCCTGGCATCCTCCAGCCCTTGCTGTCGTCTCGGGGCGCGACGGAGGCAATCGTTAGCGTTAAACCAGCCGCTTGAATTTCCCCCCTTCCCTCAAAGTAATTTTTTCTCACTTCCGCGCAGCGTGTGGAGTGAATTTTAGCACCCGTAAACACTTTGCGCTGCTGGCTCCCGGCTAATTGACTCTGACAGTTAGTGTAGTCAGCAGCTGAATGGTGTCACTGGGAATTAGACTGCCGTGATAGACTGCCAGGAGCAAATTACTTTGTCACTTCTCAGCTGACTCTAAAATATGTGGCTTTTTTTTTTTTTTTAATTCTTCTTTTTACTTTTGATTTTTTTCCCTAGTTTTTGTTTTGTTTTTGAGATTTTTTTCTTCGCGTGTGTGCGAGCACGCACGGGTGTTTGAAGCCCCTATAAACCGAGCCTGATTTGTTTAAGGATCATTTTCTGCTGAAGACAACCTGGCAAGTTGGGAACAAACTCCTCTATCCCCACCCTGCCTCCTGAGCACCTTCCCCCCCATAATGTTTATGAAGCTGATTCTGGAAATGCTCCTTTAAAATGAGACCCAAGGGGACTGCAGGCAAGTCACTTGCACATGGGGAAAGAGATTACACACGGCTCCCGTGGTGCACACATCCCTCTGCCTGTCTACAGTGTCCCCCCACGCTCGTATCCATCACCCGTCTAGCAGTGCCATGGATCTATCACCCATCCATCCACCTACACCAGGCATCTTCGATTTGCTTGTTCGTGTCCCTGACACATTTCTTTTGCTGTTCACTATTTTGGGATTGCATCCATTTGCCAGCTGTACCTCTCCAGCTATCTGTCATCTGACTGGGGGGTCTCTCTGGTCCATCCTTTGATCTGTTCCTTTGCTGAGCTTATACCTTTACCCACTTCCAAATACCTCCCGTGGTGCTGGACCCTTCCAAGACAGCGGGCAGCATTGGGATGGTTGCTGTCAAGGTGTCCATCCTCAAAGTCCTTCTGAGGTCCCGTTGGTCACTTGCATGATGGTTGTTGGAAAGCTGCTGTGAAAAGTTGCCGCTTGGGTGCTCTGCATGTGCTGGTGTTGATGCAGGTGCTCTGAAAAACGGGACGAGTGGGATTTTTAACCAGGCAAAGGCAGGCAATTTGTGGGTTGATGGAGCCAAGCCCTGGTTCAACGTCTCATGGATGCCAACCCACCTGTCCTTATCTGGGAGGACCTGGGTGTCTCCCAAAGAGTGTCACTCTGATGCTCATGCGCATTAGGAGGAGGTGAGGGTTGTTTTCCTGACAATATCCCTCTGCCTCCGTGCAGCACCTTGAAATGTCACCCAGACGAGCTCAAGGTCAGAGGAGAAAAGCACGGGCCAACAGCCTGGCTCCACGCTCAGTAGTTTGGGACTGGAAGTGAAGAGCCCTGAACGGCTCTCATCCAGCTGGACCACTCATCTGGGGATGATCCAGGGCTTTGGTGCTATTAAATGAATCCTGCACTGGAAGGGGTTTTTTATACACGTGGGAATGAGAGGGAAGGGCTTGTGAACCTGAACACAGGGCTGGGGATTTTTTTGGTAATATGTCGCTTGCTTTAAGGAAAGACAATTCCACTCCCTGTTGTGCCTGCATCCTTAGACCAGTGTCACTTGTGCTGTGCCATGCTGCTACTAGCACACTTTGCATCTTTCCAAGTGTGATTCCACCCCATAAAAATAGTGACTTCAGGCTGACAAAACCACACTTTTTTTTACAATTTACCACCAGTACAATCTCTCCTCCTACTCTCCCTTCACATTATCCTGGTGGGGAGGGATGAAGGGTAATGTTGGCCCAAGGGAAAGTCCCTGGCCAGTCCACATGACTGGGCTCATTTGTTCTCCTCAACACAGACCCTGGCACCCCAGCCAACCTTTGTCAGAGACAGGAGAAGTTTGCCATTGCCTTTGGTCTAGGAGCTGTAGGGATCTCACAGGGTAAACTCCAAGACTACATATGGGCTGTTGGGCCCTAATAATGGGAGTTCTAGCTGGGGTATGAGCAGCCTTTTGGCTCTGTATTGAAGGGTTTTGTTCTTCTGCCTTGAGACTGGAGTCCTGAGATTCAAGGGAGAGGAAGGTCTGAACATGGAGCCTGTGGCCACATCTCTTTCCTGCAGGAAAAAGAAATGAAGAAGCAAAGGTGGCTGCTGAGAAACTGGAGGACAAATAAAAAGTCCTGGGTTTATACTGGTGAACACCTTGCTGACCTGGGTGGGAACCAGGACTTGCTGGGTTGTGGTGCTAGAGAGATTCATTCCTCATCGAACTCCTCCATGGAGTGATCTCCTAACTCAGTTTCAGCAAGGCTGCTAACCTCCCAGCCTCTCCAAAGCCTAAATCATCTGGGCAGTAATTGCCCTCACCAGAGAGAAAGCCAGTGGCCAGGATCATGCAGCCAGGGGTGGCTGCCCTGCTACAAGACCAGCAGAAATCAGATAATCCCACCTGGAAGAGACTTTGCACAGCCAGGCTCACCCCAGGCTCCCTGGACATAGGGCAAGCATGCTCCAGCAGGTAACCCCCATGAAAATACCAACTCCAGCTCTGCTTCCAACCAATAAACCCAAGTGTGTCTAATCCTCAAATTGCCTGGGCCTCCCTCTTGCCAGCCTCTGGCTCTGACACAAGATGTGCATCAGCCCTAAGTAGTTCTTCATCAGCCACACAAATAAAGAGGCACAACAGCTGTGGGAAGAGGCCCTGGTGTGGGAGATAGGTGCAGGGCTGACGGCTTGCCAGAGGAGCTGGCAGAGGTGGGATGGCAGGATGGGGCTTCTGGGGTCCCCTCTGCATGTCTTCAACCAGGTCCTTTCTCATGGACGGCTCAAGCTCTTGGCAGTGTGCTGGGGAAGAGGTGATGCTCTATGCACACATCTCAGTGCCCAGCCTGTCTGGATGCATCCCTCTGATCGCATTTAGCTGAAGCTGGGAGATGAAATCCCTCTTTTGGAGAAGAAATCACAATTTCTGCCCATTCCCAGTGTCTCGAGGGCTCCTGGCAGGCTGGCTGGTTAGCTGGGTGCCCCGAGGTCTGCGTGTGTCTCTTGGACTAGACAGATTCGTTAGAGGCTGTAAAGGAGCAGACAGTTCCCCAGGGTCCACTGAGCCCTCCCACTGGTCCTTCAGGCACACAGAGTCTTTTCTGGTTTGCCAGGAGCAACCAAATACCTGGAACATCTCCCTGTCCAAAGCTGGAAATTTGTTTCTGCCCACTGCCTGCCCAGTCAGCAGGATCATGCTGACCTGGCCCTTGGGCATTTGGCAAGGTGGATGGTGCTCCTGACCTCCCTCATCCAAGCCATCTAGTGAAAGTGTTGGTGTCAGGCATTGGGCTCTGTGAGAGTGATGAATAGTGTGATGAGCAGTGGTGGTGTGATGGATGGCAGCGATGCAAAGAGCGGCGGTGATGCCAACACGTGTCTCCTCGTCGCTCTCAGAGCTCATGCCTCTCCTTGGAGGAGAGTTTGACAAGTAGATGCAAGGAGGAGCCTGATAAGGAGAAGATATCTCTGCAAAGCAGTGTCCAGAAGGTTTTGTGGGCATTCACCTCATGCATGGAGCTGCCATGCGCAAAATCAATGAAATGACTAACTTTGGTGGCATTGCTGTAATTCCTCTAGGCAGCAGTGCAGGGTGGTGGGGAGAGCAGAGGGTATTTCACATTAGCACGAGTCTGCTGAGGTCTGAGGTATGCCACATCTGCTCCTGCAGAGCAGGAGCTTTCACATTTTGTAGACAGTTTCTTATTTTGGTGGCCCCCTTTTCCCTTCAGATGCTCAGGGCTTAAGGCACCTGTGGCTCAGGGGACGTTGACATGAACTGTGGGTACTCAGAGCTCCCCACAAGTGTCCTCAAGGAGCCCCATGGCATGGTTGGTTTGGAGGGGGAGGTGACCTTTGGAGGGGAAGAGGAACACCTCCAGCCTGTGAAACGGAGAGATGTGTCTACTGGGGAAGAGCCAAAGGAAAACTGATCAACGGAGCACGGGAGAGAAAATGAGATGTCCAGAATAGCTCAGTGTTTGGACCTGTGCCTCGCAGTGAAAGCCTGTTCATCCACAAGACCTGCCCTCCTGCCTCGCTGCTGCCCTATCTCAGTGAGGGTCTCTCCCCATGTGCCGGCGTCCTGCAGAAGCACAGGGACCCTGCAGCATGGTCATGGTGGCTCCATGGGTCTGCAGACACGCCCCAGGTGTGACCCCTGGCAGATATGGAGCCTAGCAGAACGGTCCCACAGGTTGAGCTGAACTCAGGCAGAGGTACATCTTTTAAATGGGTTTTGACTTAAAAGGAGGATTAATCCTAGTGAATTTGGGTAGAGTGCAGTGTGGGAACTGCATCTGGCTCTGCTTGGGGTTTAAACGTGCCTGTTATCGTGGCCTCCTGTCCCCCAGAGCACCTGCCAAGCACTGCTTTGCACCCTGCAGAGCAGGGATCTCTCCAAATTGACTTTTCTCTTCCCTTTTTGGTCCATTGTCTCCATTTCTCCTAAACTGCTTGAAGTGCCCTCTACCCCATGCAGCGTAGGAACACTGCAGGGATTTTTTTGCCATCCATGTTCTGGTAGACTCAGACGTATTCTTTTTTTTTTTTCAAAAAATCTTGTTCCTTTCATCAGGGAACAGAAACAATGCCCTGTGAATGAGGAAGCCAAATGAATCGGAGGCAGAACGGGGACTTTGTCAAACAGAGTAGTGCCAAAATCAACCACAAATGAAAAGTCCTGCCCGGAAATGAACAAGATGTTTTGATAAATGATTAGAGGAGGAAAAGAAGAAAAGCAAGCCCACCCCAAAGCAGGAATGTGAAACACCCTATCACTACCCCAGCTACTTGGCTTTGCCCGTTCCCGGGACTCTGTTGGCTGTGGCCTACAGGTGATGAGTTTCTCACTTCACAGTTTTGGGAGCACATGTCTGTCTGGCCTGTGAGTTGTCATGGTTCAAGCGCATTAATCTCCTCCTGCCAATGTCCCGTGATGAGTGATTTTAATTTTACTGGCTCTCGGATTACACTGAGCTGTGAGGATGTTTAAAAACATCCTGGGGTTGGGGCATTTTGACATTCTCATCCTAGAATCAAAGCGCGATGTCTCTGAGGGCCGGATCCTGCTCCTTCCCTATGCTGGTGTGATGACAGCACTGGGGAGATCCCAGATGACCCCCGAGGGAGGAGATAGCACAGCACCATGATGGCCCCAAGCCCTTCTCTGAGATATGCGAGGTTTTGAACCATGGCCATCCCGTGCCGACCCATATTGAGCTGTGTGGTGGGGCTACAGGACACCTGAATCTGGCCCTGGGAGACTCTGTGTGTGTGTGTGGGTGTACATGACACATTACACGTGAAGCCACCCGTGTAAAGCCATGCATTTCATCAGGAAGGCACAAGGTGGTGTCGAGAAGGGGTGTGAGCATGCATCCACGTATCTCAAGAGCAGCAGCAGCCTTGCAGTTGCATCTTAAAGTTTGCATCTGGCTGAATGCCACCCCATTTGCTGTTGCCACCCTGTTTGCTACTGCTGATGACTCTGAACACCCTGTTCAGGGTAAGGAAAGGGCTTCTGACACACAAGGAGGAGCAGCATCCTCTAAAACCACATCTGAGCCAGCCCTGTCCCAGCAAACTTCATCCTCATCCTGCAGACACACTCATGGGCATCACCCGAATGCACTAGCCCTGTATGGCGACAGTCACATACCCAAACCAGGAGACTTTGCCTTTCTCATCCCTCTGCTCAAGCAACCTCTCCTTTTGTCAAGAAAATCCCTCTTATTTGGTTTCTTCAGCTTCACAGCCTTTAGGGGTCACTCCTAGCAAGATTTCCATCGTTTCCCTGCAGCCTCACAAGGTGGAAACATCCCGTAAGAGCTGGCTGAGGATACCTTGTTTCTCCGTGCGTTTCATGATGAGGGTCCCCCCCAGTAAGTCCAGCGATAACTGATGGTGGCTTTTCCTGGGCGTGATCCTTCGCTGCTCTTTGGCACCACGTCTCTCCCCCGTGCCATGATGATGCGTTTTCGTGACACAAGTGAGAATGTGAGGAGGAAGGAGGCACAGTGCTGTGCTGGAAACTGCATCTTCATCTGGCTCCAGAAGCTGGGACTGAAAGATGAAGAACCCAGGGCATGCAATGCAGCTGTCAGTATGGGCTGAAAAGCCTTGCAGTGCAGAACATCTCTCCCAGCCTCCATCTCTGCACTCTCTTGCCTGTCCCACTCGAGATGGGCCTGGTAAAAAGGGGTGCACTGGTTGGGAAGGGGAATAGCAGCATGGGCCATGCACTGCTGACCCTTATGCCTTGCCTCGTGTGCCATGAGGGTAGGGATTTGCTTGTTCTCTCCCCTTGGGTGGTTGCCATCGTCTGCATTGATAACGATAACTTAAACAGCAAGAGAGGATGTTCCTGGCCAGTAGAACTCCTCATCTGCTCTGCTTCATTGGGCCCAGGCCAGAGGATGCTGCCTCCAGCGATTTGTGAGGGTGGTTCAGGCACTAGGGTGGGCTGAGGACTACTTTGCAGTGGACAGCATGGAGTTAACTACGTAGTGGTGGTAGGTAAGAGAGCTGCAGCGTGGTTACAGGATGCTCCAAGCCACGCTGTCCTAGGTCTATTTAACTGGGAAGTGTGGATGTGTCCTTTGTACACACGCAGCGCTGCCCAGATGAGCATCACCGGGGCTGTTTGGGACTGTGAAGATGTGTTGCCACGTACATTTTCCTCTCTGGGAGGTGTAGCGGTCATGCTACACTATAAAGTAATGCATATTGCCATGTGCTTGGGTTGGAAAGCCCTCCAAAAGCAGGCAAGCAGGGGTTTGGTGTGAAAACCAGACTGTGCTACCCAGAGGAGCGGAGGTGGCAGCTCTGGCTGGGACCGTTTCAGCAGAGCTCTCACGCTCCAGCCAGCACCAGCATCCCCCATCCCTGCACAACCCCCATTCACCCTGAATCAGCAGCTCCCCAAATTACTCACAGGTTCCTTGTCACCTCAGGGAAGTAGCTAGCATTGCCTTCCCACTCTGGGAAGGGAACGTCTCCACCCGCATGAAGCTCTGTGGTGGCCAAACAGCCAGAGATCCCCTCCAGCTCCCAGACCTTTGGCCCCAGTGATGCCAAACATAGTTGGGCACAGAGGCACAGCAGGTCCCTTCGGTGAGAGCAAGAGGACGCAAAGCCAGCATTTGCCTCTGGAACCCTTTTGATTGAATTTCCTGGACAAGCCAAAAAGCCTAATAAAGGGAATTGTTCAATAATGAAAAATAGACAATTGGACTCTATTAAGTGACTGAGCCAGCAGCCAGCCTGAGTGCATTAAAGGCCCTGGCTCAGGGCCCCTGCTTGTTCACAAAGGAGAAGTGGCTGTGGAGCAAGGGATGGCCAGGCGAGCTGGTGCTGGTACCAGTTTGCCAAGGACATTCTGGGCTGTCCCATGCCCTGGGAGTGAGGCAATGGCTCTTGGCAGAGCTCCAGGGCTGACACAACAGCATTGGGGTTTGAAAGCTCTGGCAGAAAGGATAAATCTTGCGGGATGCCCCAGGGCAGACCCAAGGGTTGGCCGTGCAGCCTTGGTGTGCTATGGATGTGCTACAGGATGGTACAACCACGCAGTGTAGGGACATTGAGACGGGGCATGAGGTCTGACAGCTTGAGAAAGGGAGCATGAGGACAGGCAGCGTGCAAAGGCAGACAGACAGAGAGACAGGAAGGGGGATATGGTGATGGTTGGCTCGCTTGCTCTCCCCCCCCCATGTTCAGTAGATTGACCATCCCCTCTGGATGGGCGAATGCCCTGAGCCTGCAGCTCTGCTGTGTTCCTCCAGCCCCACCTGCAGTGCCAAATTGTCTGGCTGCGATCTCTGGCCCACCTGTCCCTCCAGGGTGAAACCTTAGCTTGTTGCTAGGACCTCTGGCTGTGCCAGTTTGGAGTCTGATCTATTTTGTCTCCCTGCATGAGAAGATATCTGCTGTTGAAGCCTCACACACCCCGCTGCCAGGTCCCCTGCCCCGGTGGTGTAAGCAGATCCCTGCAGCTTGTTGCTTGTTATGTTTCCCAGCACAGTCTGTGCCGGTTAGCATGTACCTCCAGGAATTCGGAGATGCTCCTTCCAACAGGGAGGCCCCTGGGTAAGAGATGGCATCTTCTCTCCATGACATAAGCCCTTGCAGAGCCAAATAGCTCCATGCCCGGGCGCTCTGCAAAGGGCTCGCCCCAGCACTTATCCCTACTGTAAAAATGATTGCATCATAGAGCCTTCATTCTTCTCCATCCGGGACCTCCTGGGGACGCGTGACTTCATTACGGCGCAGGAATGGTGGGGCTGATGTGCACCTCGTGGTTGGGCTGCTGCCTGTGGGGGTAGATCCACACACTGGTGAGCCTTCCGCTGCGGGGCTGGTAACCCTGGGGGAAGCCCATGGGTGGGGGCTGAGCTGGGTGTCTTCCCAGTGGGAGGTGGTGATGCATCGGGTGTCAGCCCTGGGTGCCAGCCAGGGTGTCTTCTAACAGCGACAGAGGACCTGGCACTGCTCTCGGGGCAAAGGAAGCCAAACGCCCCCCGTGGCAGGTGTCCTGCAGGAAGGGAGGGCTGGGGGACAGAAAGGGGGACATCTGAGAACCAAGCACGGCTTGCATCCAGCTCCCTGCACCCCAGCAGGGGAGGGCAGCCCAGGGGGGGAATACCTGGCTGAGATGTACCTGCCAGCCACGCCGGAAAATATGTACACCTCCCCTCCCTAACACTGGGAAATGGCCAAGAGGGCTTTTGGGTGGCTTGGATGCCTGGCCAGCTGGGCTCTGGAGGGTGGCCTGAAGCAGCTTTCCCCCTCAGGTCAGCCACGAGCAATGGTTGGAGCCTGGGTTTCCCTGCAAACACCCTCTGCTTTCTTTGCTGGACCCCACAAGCTCCCACAAATGTTGTCCTTTCTGAGGTCCTACTCTGCTCTCTGTGACAATCCTGGTGCCCTGGTGCAGGTAGTCCTGCAGGATGTCTGGGGTTGCTTATGTAGCTGCAGGTTGTGGAGTCCTTGCAGGACACACAGAGTGTGCAAACACGTGTGTGTGTCCCCGTGCACGGCTTGCAGCCATGCCTGCTTTGGGTCTGTGCTGTGCAGTCTGAGCAATACAGGCAGCTGCCCCATGCACTGGCTGTTTGCGTGCCTGGTTGGTTTTGGGTACAATTTCCGTGTATTGGGGAGCGATAAAACTCTTCCCAGAGCATCTCCAAGCCACGCTATCCAGGCTTGTGTCTGGCACATCCTTGCAGCATTCACTCAGGTCACTTCTTCAATTTTCTTGTGCCCAGACGGACACAATCTCAATTCAAAACGTGTCCTAACCTCAGGTGTGGACCTCAGTGGCTTTTTAAAAAACAGACATCTGCCCCAAACTTTAGCAATGTTTAAGCCGACTCAGAAAAGCTGGGCTGCTCTGAAGCTGTCTCTGTACCGGAAATAGGACCAGAGGTTTCCTTCTTTCACTCTTCTCTTCTCCCCAGCATCCCTGACTTGTTTGTGTTCAACATGGTCCAGCTGAGATGCTGATGCTTCTCTGCAAAGATCTTTCACTAAGAAGGTTTTTATCTTCATCCCATATTTTGCTTTTCCCTCTTGCAATTCCTTTTCTATGTTCCAGAAGAGGTCCCTCCTCTGTGAGATGAATCTAAGGTTTTCATAGAATCATGGAATCATTGAACAGTTTGGGTTGGAAGGGACCTTTAAAGGGTATCTAATCCAATCCTTAAACACACAGTTGAGCTAAATCGTTCTTCAGAGAAAAGCTTTTCATACAACTGAATCTTTCTTATGTTCGTCTCCAGGAACTCCGTACACAGATTACCAGGAGGGGTCTAATGTGACAATTTTGGGGTCACTCCTATGCCCATGTGGTGTCTTTATGGCTTTTCCTGGACTTTACACCAAAAGCAATATTATGCCAGCAGATTAACCAATTTCTGCACCTTCTTGGAGAAAAGTTGTTTTCTTGGTTATGCATAACCTGGGGCCTGGCTCTGCTCTCCTTTTAGGGTCGTGTTAGCCATTAGCAGCCCAAGAAGGTCTCCTTGGGTTAGCTGTGAGCAGGACCCTGTCTCTGCACAGGTCTGTGTGACAGTGAAATTACAACAATGGGCTCGGTGAAACCTCTTGGCACCTTGGCCCTCCTGCTGCCCGGTTAAAGAAATGCACTGGGGATGCATGGGTTGTCCAGATCCTCACATTCAAGGATTTTGTCAGGGTTAAACTGAGCACCGAATAAATCACTCCTTCCTCCTTCTAGTCAGGGGAGGGAGATGAATGCCCCCATCATCCCATCCTCAGACCTGAATTCACAGGTCTGAGGAGACTTAATTACAGCTGCGAGCAGTACAGCCTTTTCCCTCCAGAGTAATGACTTCTGCAGTAATGGCCTGTCCCTTTGCCAGTTCTTTGCATCCCTACACAACCCTCCCCCAAGCACCAAGCGTGAGCATCTCTATCCAGCACATGGGGAAATCTAAAATCCAGGTCCCCTAAAGTAAGTGTAATCGCAAGGGTCATTTTCAACTCTGCAGATGCTAAATCGTGCTCTGCTGACTGCTGGAAAACCTCTCCCTCTCCCTCCCAATCCATGCAGAAGTTTTGCAACAGCAGCAAATCCCCTGATAACCCTCCTATGCTGGAAGCAAAGCCCTCCCCAACTCAGCGCACCAATAAGTGTGCTCAGCCAGCTCTGCAGAACATCAACTTCCCTGATATCCCTCTGTTTCCCTCTCTGCTTGGGAGCTCCAGGCAAGTGCCATACTTCTGAGACAGCTTCTTTCTTTAGGTCCTAATTCAGGGCAGTTTGCAAAAGGATTAGTTCCTGTTTGAAGGGTTTTTTTTTCATGCTCCAGGATAGTATCTAGGCAGAAGAGACAGGCTAAGGGAGAGAAGAGCCTTGCAAACTCCCTTCCCACACCCAGTCAAACTGTCAGCCTGTGATGGTGTCAGGGATCAGACTTCTGTTGGACAAGATCTGGTGGGCTCAAAAGCACCGGAGTCTCTGCCAGATAAGGCACAGCCCAAGTCCAGCTCTGTGTGGGAACACTTTAAGTCGGTTGTCATGCCAGTTGTTTGAGCTCATTCTTATACAGCTCCTGAGGAACATCATGCTGCGCAGAGGCCTCTTCTCTCTACTTGTCCTTGTCTGCGGGTTGACTTGGTGCAGACACGAAGCACTTGGAGACCCACCATCTCTGCACTTCATCCACAGGTATAGCTGTGGCTCCTCCCTTTTTCTCCTCTCACCCTTCATCTTTGCCTGGCTGAGAGATATCTATCCCCACTCTTTCTTTTCTACTTCCAGCCCCCAGCAACCTGTCCTGGAGGCAAGTGCACAGTACAGCACATTTTGATACTGCCAAACTCTTTGCCTTGCATCCTAAATCCCAGTGGCTCCATCCGTGTGGCCTCTTGGGACACCTCCGAACTACTTTTTGGGAACTTCCCCATCTATGCTGCCCTCCAGCAATGGTACTGGAGACTTTTTTCATAGTCTCAGCTCACTGAGCATCTTCCATGTTTGCAAGCCAAGTGGCTCGCTTTTTCCAGCAGTTTTTCCTGAAGCACAGAGAGAGGCCCATGCACTTGGGCAGGTCGCATAGCCTTGTGCTGTATCATGAGCTCCTCCACTGATGTCCATCAACAAGTTTGAACCCAGTAGTGGGTCTATAAGTTGGTCCATGGCTTGTTTGCCTGGTTGTTGGTTTCTGGTGTGGGATCCTGACACGAAGTCCTGCAGGATAAAGGATTGTTTTAGTGTCTGTGGCCACTAAGTTGGCCATGAGAAAGTCTGCTTCTGTATTCTTCCAGATGTCTCTTCATCTGGGCTCTGATGTTGAATGCACGGACTGTTCCTGCCGTGCAATGGAAAGTCACACAGAGGGGTCCGATGGGGACCAGGAGCAACGCAGAAGCATCATCCTGGGGCTGAGCTTGGAGGAGTAGGAGGAGAGAGACAGATAAGCCCTGTGACACACCAGTCTGGGTAACAACTCATGGGCATGTTTATGCTCTAGTGGGCTAGGCAGATGAAGGAGGCTCTATCTTTACAGCAACTACCCTGCCGAGGCAAGTAGGTCTTGCCTTCAGCGAGGATCAGCTACACTAGGGTGTATCTGTCTGACCAAAGGCTCCTCAAAAACCACTGGCTCTGCAGACCGTGACTGCAGAGGGACCCCAGGGCTGGTGGCTCTGATGGAGACCCTGATGCTGAGTCCAAGCAAACCCATCCCCATGCCAGGGTCAGCACCACTCACAACGTGTTGAGGAACTTCACAGTGGGTATCTGTTCTGCTTATGCCTGTGCTTTCTTGCTGTCTTCTCTCAGCTCCTCTGCTCCTTCCACATTGCCCCAATGAACTCAAGCATTCCTGATCCCAAGGAGGGACTTGGACTGGGCTGTCCAGCTGCTTTTCTGGCCTTGACGCTGATTTCCATGGTGATTCCTGTTTCATCTCCCTTGTTCTGCCCAGGCCTGCAGTCACTTAGTGCTGGTAGAAAACAATTATTACAACCCGCTATCTCCTCCAGGGCCACCACCAGCCCTATGTTGAACCTCCCACGTGCACAGGAGCATTCTGAATTCATACGCTCCCTAACTGCTGTGAGTTTGGCTGAATTGCCTAAAAAGCTCTGCTTTTGGCCAAAACCACCTTTAAACCCTCAGCTCAAATCCCCGTGGTCCTGCAGCAACTGAGTGGCTCCATCAGGTGAGCATCTACCCACCTAAATCCTGCCTAAACGAAAGAGCCCTGCAGCTTTGATCCTGCTGATCTTTGAATAAACGTCCCAGCACCCCATCTCCTCCCCTGCGGTCTCTCCCTCCCTCCGCAACTCCTGCCCGCCTGGGCAGCCTCTTCCTGCTCTCCAGCTCAGACACTGAAACGAGTGCAGCCTTGGGTCAAGTCTAATCATTTTTATAGAGCTGGGGATCAATAGACACTTGAGATAAATGCTGTGTGTCAAGAGTCCCCCTCCGATCCTGGAAAGCCAAAGCAACACAACATGAAAGAGCACTTACTATATTACTGCTGCAGGCGGATGGAGGGGCCAGAGCGCCGTGCCAGATGCTTGGCAGACCTTCGGGAGTGGTGGCAGATTTCATGCACGGTCTCTCTGGGAGTAGGAGAGAGCATACTTACTACTGCACAGCCCTTCCCTTTGCCTATCTTTCCCTAGCCTGCAGGTACGTCCCTGTTTTATACAGTACAAACCTCAGCTGCGAGGACACCTGAGGGTCGGTGGCTTCATCCCAAGCTGCTGGGTAAGGCAAGGAAAGCGTCACATAGATACCTATGGATTTAACACCATTCTGCTCCAAAAACCTGCCTTTGGCAGGTTCTTTTATAGTATATAGTCTTTACTGCCTGTTTTGCTCTGCTGCGTTGCTGTGGGCTGTTAGAAGAGCTCTGGTTTCCCCTCAGCTGAGATTACCAGGGACAGACACCCAGATCCAGCCCTTGCAAAGCGCTTTGGGACAAGCTGTTGGATAAGTATCCTCAGGAAAACTTTGGGGATACTCTAAGCTGGCTGATAATTTTCCTGGGATGGAACCAAATTTACTTGGGGCAATTGATGGTTTGAAGAGGAAAATGTGGGGATGTGATGGAGGTGGCTGGATGGGCACATCTTGTGACAGCTCTCCTTTTATTTTTACCTGACACTTTCTGTGGTGCGGTGGGTTGGTCTGTGGCTTGTTGTGGATACGTAGTGTTTGCCTAAGTGGAATGAGAGCCTTGTCATCAGAGCCTTTTGCCTCCCTCTCCCTTTCCTTTCTCTGCCTCTGGCCCCTCTGTAGTTATTGTGATGGAGTTGTGCTCAGGAGCTCGGGGTGGGGGATTTCTAAGTGCTCAGAGGTATCTGTTCTGCACAGAGAGCAAGAGCTCGTGTCACCCTCCCCACCATGTTCACTGGAGTCCTGTCCAGACCACAATGAGAAAGAGGTCAGCCTTAGCTTGGTCCAGCTTGGCTTGGGAAATGAAAATTGATGCTTGGCCTGGTAAGATGCAGCATCATAAAGTTGGTGCAGGAGTCCAAGGAATGGACAAGTAGTGGATCCTGTGACTGCCACTCGTACCTGGGTAAGTTCCTCCACCCAGTACTCATCTCCTCTCTCTTACTGGTTTCCTTTGGTGGTGGCTGTGGGTGCGTCACTTCAGTAGGAGTGGTGGATCTGGTGAAGCAGAAATCTTCTCCAGGGACATTTAGTCTCTTTGTGTTGAACACCCTAGGGTGAGAGTTAGAGTTAGGGTCTGCAAGAGAGGCATTTTATAACACCATCCTTTTGAAAGAGAAACTGTTCTCCATTGCAAGAGAGATCAGTTCTCGGTGGGGCTTTGTCTGCACAAGTCCTGTTGCTTCCTGACGGCAATCAGCATCAGGATGGGGATATGGGGGAGCAAGGCTGGGTGTGTGCAACAAAGCAATGGAAATGGGTGAGCATAGTTTAAGGTGGCTTAGACCTGCTGAGTAACTACACATGCAGCCATGTTTCAAAGCAGAAAAGCTTTAGGCAGCCTAAATGTTTTAGGTCTGTGTAATTGAGAGCTGAAATGCACTGACGGTAGTCAGGATGCATGGGGAACCCATCCATCTCACCTCCATCCATTTCTGGGTAGTTTATGCATTCGCCCGTCCATACATCAAACCATCTCTAATCCATCCTCTCAGCGCTGCAGAGGAAAGTTCGACAGGGGAAAGTGCCAGGTCATCACTTCTATTATTGTTGCAAATGAATTTTATGCATGTATATTTAGATACATATATATGACCCACTGCTATTAACTGAAGAAAGACTTTTAAATTCATAAGATCTTATCAAACAGAAAAAGTAATACAGAACAGAGCAGCTCTTCAAGCCCAGAGTCCCATTCACTACCTGTCTCCTTCTGCCACCACCACGCAGTGACTTTGGAGACATTTCCATGCCTCCTTGTGGCAGAGGCTAAGCTTCACCAGCATGCATGGGCCATGACTGAGAATATGTCTCCTTGCCCCCTTTGCCCTGACGAGACCCTGGTAGGACACTTGAACCATGCACCTGCTCTGACCAAGGCTGCCAGCTTTGCATCTCCCAGGCTGTTGCAGACGCTGCTGTAAGAGAGCTGTGCTGGTTCGGTGTCAGCCCTGGATTTGATCCAGGGGGACATTTTGCCAGTGAAATGTTCCCCTCTCCCCTTCTTCCTCTCCTTCTGCTGGGTTGGGCAGGTTGAGCTGGGCCTGTTCCTTCATGTATCTCCCTAAGGTCCCCTTCCACTTCTGATCATCGCTTTCTGAGTCTGGGTCCTTCTCATAAGCACAGTGGCTGTTTCCCCTTCTCATTGCTGATTTGGTCCCGACTCCCCCTGTCCTTCTCCTGAACCTGGCTCTGCACACAGAGTGCAGGCAGCCAGTTCATAAAAGATGAGCCTTGCAGAGTGGCTGCTCTTCCTTACTTTGGCTAAAATGCCTCGTTGTGCCTCAGTTTCCCTGCTGAGGGTGGTGGGTTATGTCCTTGCCCCTGCAAGTATCACAGCCTTAGTGACGGCAAAAATCATACGCCATCTCATAGTTGCCTGTGAGGGTTTGGTCCCTGCATGATTTTTCACTCCTTAGCAAGACTGATTAAACTTTAGTACCTTCCCTTCTCCTTCTCCTTGCTGGTGCTCAGCTGAGGGATACCCATCTCCTGGCTCCAAACCAGATGGATGCTGGTTGCCCTGTCTTGCAGATGAGGAGACCCAGTCTATGTTCACACTGCAAGGTACAAAACAGGCTCTGGAGTGGGAGAAGCACTGTGAACACTGCTGTCCCAGGGCATCTTGTCCACACTGCTGCCCCCTTGCCTGGGGACCTAGTGTTATTTGATGGTCCTGAGCCACAGTGGCATTGAACAACTCACACTGTCCAGCTATGGTCCCTAACCATCCCCAAACGGGGCAACCCATCCACACTGCCCATGGGTACAACCCTGGCTGCCCACCCACCCACCCACCCCAGGCATAGCAGCCCCTGACCTGGGCTAAAACCACGGCAGGAACCCTCATAGCAATGCAGCTGCATGGAGGATGTTCCCAAATAATCTTTAAATTCCAGAGCACATAACTGCTCTGTCTGTTGGGCCACCCAGTACAGTCGTCTATGTGATGTATGATGTGTGTGGTACCCACCAGGCTTATGGGACCCAGAAACAAGGACATGGACCTTTTGGAATGAATGCAGAGGAGGGCCACGAAGATGACCAGGGGGATGGAGGACCCCCCTTGTGAGGACAGGCTGAGAGAGTTGGGGTTGTTCAACCTGGAGAAGAGAAGGCTCCTGGCAGACTTTATAGCACCCTTCCAGTACCTAACAGAGGCCTACAAGAAAGATGGAGAGGGACTTTTTACTCAGGCAGGTAGCGATAGGACGAGGGGTAACAGTTTCAGACTGAAAGAAGGAGATTTAGATGAGATATAAGAAGAAATTCTTCACTGTGAGGATGGTGAGACACTGGACCAGGTCATCCATAGAAGCTGTGGCTGCCCCCTCCCTGGCAGTGCTCAAGGCCGGGTTGGATGGGGCTTGGAGCAACCTGGTCTAGTGGAAGGTGACCCTGCCTATGGCATGGGGGTTGGAGCTAGATGATTTTTAAAGTCTCTTCCAACCTAAACCATTCTGTGATTTCATGATACACCAATTTTTTGCAAAGGGGAAGATGACCAAGGGTTTTTGCTGTATGTCGGACGGCACCCCAGTGTCTGGCACAAGCCAGCAGTCAAAGCACCATGCATGGCTTCATGGCTGGTGGGGGAGGTCCTGCTGGGGCTGGAAGGCCAGGGCTGGGACAGGACTGTGCAAACCCACAGGCAACCCACTCAGCGGCTGTTTGAAGCAGGAAGCTGGGCATGGCCTCTCCCCCTCCAGCAGCCTGCCGTTAAATATCGACAAGGGAGGACTGTTTTTAAAGGATGGCTAATTTTATGAGCAATCATCAAGGAACGCGGGGATGCCACTATCTCATCCAATATCCTGTCTCTGAGAGCATCCCCTCCCATCTGCTTCGCAGGAAGGAGTCAGCCCCTGTAATGGACACTTATCCAATAATATGCCAATGGGGGCAGTTTCTTGCTAACCTCAAGTGGTTAGTGTTTGGCGTGTGTCCTGAAACACAACACTGATATCCCTCATAAATATTTATCCCAGCTGCTGGGGCCGTGTAGGAGATGTTTGACTATCTACAGCCTTTGTGGGAGTTTTCAAAGCACTTGTTTCAGAGAGACCCTGTGCCCCGGTGTGCTCAGGGCAAAGTGCAGCTCCTGAGTCAGCTTCACTCTGTTGCCACAAAAGTCTCTGGAGAGGAAACACACCCGGGAAACACGTTGGGGTACAGTCACTCTCATCTGGATTTGCATACTAACCAGGACCACTGCACAGACCTTCAGTCACTGTCCCTAATTGTCAGCACAAGGCTTAACGCTGTTTCCACCTGGGCTGGCTGCTGCAGTCCTGGGTGGCTTGTGGAGATGCTTGGGGGTGGCAGAGACCAGGGTCATTGCCCCAGCAGGCACTGCTGATGTCGCCACCATGCTGAACTGCTGGTGGAGACAATCAAATGTCATGCTCCAGGGCTTGACCTGCATGTCTCCAGGGCTCAGAAGGGATTGCCCACGGGGACTGGGAGGCCAGGGAGCAGGCATGATGTCAGGGCTGCAGAGGTCTTGTTTCTTCCTGTGCTACAGGCTCTTTTGGCACTGTGTGTGAACATGCTGGGCTCCGTGGCAATGCTCTGAGTTGTCCCAGGGGACCCCGATGCGTGTTGTAATACCCAGGCCGTGGACTGCAATGTGCAGGGAGATGAGGCGATCCTCCCACTCCTCTCTGCTGATGTTTTGGGACAGTATTCCTTTGATTTCTGCTAGTGGACAGACTCTCCTCCCCCTGTTTTTCTCCCTGGGGTGCTCTGATCTTCCCCTAAGGGAAAAACTGTGGGGAGTCACAGCAGAGCCCGAGGAGACCTTGGGCAGCCACCAGACGTACACATGCCCTAAGGCTGGACCCTCTTCCCTCTTGCTTCTGGACACAAGCAGGATCATTCATGGCATGGGGGTGCAAGGGTTAAGCTACCCCAGTTGCCCTGGTCCTCTTGGAGCCATGAATTAGTCTCATCCCTCAGTCCAGGTCCTCTGCCCCAGGAGCAGCACCCAGCGAAACCCTCCCTCCCCCAGCTCCTGGGGGCAGCCAAGCCTGAAGCCCCTATCACTTCCCACCGGCGTGAACAACGTTATTCTGCACCGAGGCAATTACCTCCATCTAATTAAAACCAAGGCACGTGTCATCCCTCAATGACACAGGGGTGGAGGTGATGGGGAACAGGGAAGGCTGCTTTCGCCTGCCTTATCCCCCCCCTCTTTCCAGACCTCCTCCACCTCCATTCCTGTCGCCCCTCCTATTTCCCTGTGGGACTTTGCTATGGGGCTGCTCCTCAGAAAGCTCAGCACTGTGGGCAGGTGGAAAAGGGAATGGGAGGAAGGACAGAAAACAGATTGATGATAATAATTTTGCAGAAGGCGCCTCTGTGTGTCTGTATGTGCATGTGTAGCGTGTGAGTGCACATCAGCTCTGGGGGTCTTTGTCCCATCCTTTCCTCCCACCCCTCCCCTACAACCCTTTAACAGCCGCTCAGCTCCAGAAGCTCTTGATTGACTTTAAATGTAATTAAATTGTAAGCATGCTGAGTGGCATAATTCAGGGAGGTTTCATTGCCCATCAGAGAGCATGAGGGAGCGGAGACAGAGGGGGTGTTAATAATGCACTTTTTATTGGTGTGCAATTGGAAGAGGTTCAGGGGATTTGAGGGGAGGGAGGTGTTTGGGGAGGAGCCTTCAACCAGGCGAGGGGGATTGGGGTCAGGGAGGGTGAGCGTGGGTTTTTTTAGCTTCAACCCCAAAGGGCCCTTGGAGAGATGGGGGGGTGTCCCATGGTAAGTCAGGGGAGTGTCCCTCAGTCAGTACCTCATGGGAGCACTGCATCTTTGGGTCAGTCCCCAGAGGATGCAGGGACTCAGACCACCCTGGCGCTGTGCAAAGGAGCATTCAGCCCAGTCCTTCTTTGTGGCCCACCTACCTGTTTTTGGATGTTTTCCAGATGCTTCAGGACTGTGTGTAGCTGCAATGCACCAGGTCTGGTCTGGGGCAGAGGCGTTGGCTTCTCATCCTGGTTTTGGTCTGTCATGGCCTGTGCATCTCCTCTCTACACGAGGAGGGGTTGATCTCTCACGGGGAGCCGGAGCTGCTTGTGCTTTCAGTAGAGATCTCCCATCACATCCAAGGGCATGCAGGATGGGGATAGGGAGAAGCAGAAAGCCAAGCCCCCATGTCTGGATTTGTTGTTGCAGCCACAGTGTTTCTTCTGACCAAGGAGTGCATTCATCTTGCACAGTTAGGCATGCCAGAACTCAGGACAAGGACTCCTGTCTTCTTGCATAGCAGCTTGTTACGCATCTTTGTTGTCTCCCATCACACATTGATGGGAGGCTTTAGGTCCTGTGGGGAAACCCTGTTTTCCTGAACACACACGTTCACCAAACTGGCTGATATTTCCTGAGCTGGATACCAGATTTGAGATGATGTCGATTTTTACCACTTTTTTTTTTTTTTTGAATGCCACCAGGAAGCACTTCTGCTGTTTCCTCTAGAGGAGAAAGTGGGCAAATGCGTCCCTGGGGAGAGATCACAGAATCACAGAATGGTAGGGGTTGGAAAGGACCTCTGGAGATCATTCCAACTTGCACCAGTTTTGTTAAGGAGTGCTTCCCACCTAAAACCTCTTAGATACAGTCTCCAAGTTGAAGGCTTGATCCTCTCTACAGTTCTATCGATACAGACATTTAGGGAAACTCGTCACATTGTGTTGTGCATTTCTCTGTTTCTTCTTCTTTCTTCAATGATCAATATGATCTCTATCAGGGTTTGCTGTGCTTACAGGGTTTGCTGTGGTGATCTGCACAACTTATACATTGGTTTAACACTGTATTGGGCTTCAAGCTGCCTCTAATCCCAGGACTGACAGCTCCCTACTTGGCTCAATCCAGGGCAGCTCTGGAGAACTTCTGCATTGCAAGAAAAGAGCTAGCACGGGGTTCACTTGGTGTAATGCAAGGGATCCTGCATGCACATCCTAACTCTGTGCTAGAGAAACAAGATGCACAGTCTAGACATCAATGATGTTGAAAGATACCCCACAAGGTGACTTCAAGTTTCATAAATGTTGATGCTTTTGGAGGCTCTGCTCTCTTTGCCTTGTTTGCAGACACTGTTTGTTGCAAAGTATTCAGCAGTGTGATGGTACCCTCCTGTCTCTAACCTGTTGTACACAGGCCTAGGTGAGTTTTACTGAGCTGTGCCTAAGGCTGGATTCAGAGGCATTTCAAGCAGAGACACAGTGAGACTTGGGGAAGGTACTATTGGTCCACACCGGTGTGTGCAGGCATGTCTGGATCCATGTCAGCTGGCATGCACTGTCAGTGGAGAGCACAAGGCATAAGCACTGGCTACACAGGCAAATATTTGCGTAAGGTCTACAACAGGTTTTGGAAATTGTGCCTGTTAGTTAAAATTTATGCTTGGGCATGGCCTTGAAAGTTCAGAGCCAAAAAACCCTGGGTTCTTCTTTGTGCTTAGGCTCTGCACTTCTGCTTGAGTTTCAGTCTGCCAGTTGTGTGACATATGGCAAGTCAGAGCCTCCTCTTCGACGTCACTTTTGTCATCTATCATGCTGAACATGGCTGAACAACTGGGCAGATGCCTCAGTTCTTACAGTGCTTTGAGATTCATGGGTGAAAATGTGGAATGGGGCTGTGGATCAGTATTTCCTTGGGAATGAAGGCATGGCTGAAGTGTTTGGGAGTGCAGAAGGTCTGGCTTTCAGAAGGGAAGTATCTCATGTGGCATTTCTTGTGGTGGAAGCTGGTTTAGGGACATATCACGGTTTGTTGTGCATGCTCTGAGAGGCAGATGTTGTCTGGAAGGGAAGTTCTGACCCCCCTGCAGAATTCAAAGGAGAGTCACCAGGGTGATGAGACCTGGACACCACATCCTCTGTCACCTACTGGTTTGTCCTCTTCCTAAATTCTCAGATTTGGAGGTCTGTCTGGGACAATGTCTGTCCTTGTGGCACCTGGCATCGTGCTTTGTTCATTGCCAGAGAAACACCACCTCTCTGTCACCATCTTTCTCAGCTTGAAAGAAGATCCTTAGAACAACTCAACTCATGTGCCAAAGCTTTCAGCTGAAGCCCCTCAAGATGCATTTAGCTTTGATGCTCTTGGTGTTTCGTTCCTGTGGCTACCCAGCAGGCTGGGGTTACGTGGGACCACCGACAGCCCAGTTCAGCCCATGGAGTGGCGAGTGGGAGCTGTGGATGGGATGCCACCTCTCTCAGCTCCCAGAGGGCAAGTCAACGGGGCTGGAGGAAGCAGTGCCAGCCATGGAGTGGATCCCCATGCCTGGTTAGGCCAGGCAGAGCCCGCTGGAGCAGCTGATGGGGTGTGTGGGGGGGTGGGGAGCGGATTAAAATTCTCGTTTCTTCACGCTGGGTGAGAATGATACAGTGGATTAGGCTGGGAGCTGCTCCTGGCTGCGGTGCTCTGCTGAATTAGCAACATGTTTGAATGAGATAAAAGGGGCAGCTTACCCCATCGCCCTCGTTCCACTAATCCCACTACAGCTGTGAAATGAATAGCAGCAGATCCGCTTTACTCCCTTCACTGACTATTTTCTACACTTGAGACCGATGCAGCTCCGTGCCGCTTTACCAAACCTGGCCCCACAGGCGTGTTCCTGCTCTGGCCAGATGCTTACTCTTCTGTGAAGGCTACCCATCCTGAGCCCTCTTGGGACAGGGGACTCTTGGCAGAGTGTGGAGAACCAGAGTGGGCTGGCTGTCCTGGGCAGAGCCTGTCTACCTCACCGTAGACTTACAAGGGTCCTTGTCACCCTGGTGTCCAGCCACTGATGTGCTGGAGGAGGGAAAAGGCAGCTCTGTTATAGCAGGTCAGCTCAGCAGCGTGTAGGTGGTAGGTGTTTCTACTGCTTCTCGCTGGGAGTCTGTTAGGCAACTAAACCGAGGGAGCTCCTTGGTCCTGCAGCTGAGGTTGGCACTGGCTGGCTCTGCTCCTACCCCACCTCTGCTTCACTGATGGCACTTTACCTTGTAGTGGCATCTCTTACTTGTTCATGGTCATCCCAGTCTGGAACTGAGCACATAGAAATGTGGGTAATGTCTCCCGGTGCTGGAGGTTGTCCTGCTACCTTGCTGGTGGGCAGACCGTGGGACATACAGCAACCTCAAAGGGTCGAGAGTGTCCTAGTGCACTTTATTCTCTTTTGAGTGGGTCTCAGCACGGTTCAGACTGCCCTTTCACACAAGGATGTGCATGTTGCAATGTAGACCTTGTGATAACTGAGGACCACAATGCCCCTTCTCCCTTCATGCAAAGATTTCTGGAGGAAAATGAGAGGAGGAGACTGTAAATACCCAGCTAAAGATGATGTGTGCGAGAGCTTGAAGCAAGGGGTTGCAACTGGTCTCTGGGTTTGTTGACCTGCTCCTGGCATTGAAACGGGCTATCACATTGTTATCACAGTGGGATCAGGAGCCACAACAACTGCATGTCAGTCCACTGGAGCTGGGGAGCTCATAGGTGTTCTTCCCCCAGCCACTTAAAGGCTA
Organism: Leptosomus discolor; assembly: GCF_034619465.1. Lineage (NCBI taxonomy): Eukaryota > Metazoa > Chordata > Aves > Leptosomiformes > Leptosomidae > Leptosomus > Leptosomus discolor. The sequence goes on from NC_141395.1 coordinate 70,890,656, forward strand.
GGAATCATCCCTTCTGTTTTGGGAGTCTTCACATAGGTGTCTCCATCTGAGTAGGTTGTTTACATTCCTATTACAACCAGAAGTTTAGATCTGTGCCATCCACAAAGCTGAGAGAGTAAACTGTCCCCTCAGATGTAGTTTTCTACTTCAGGAAGAGTGGAAAAGTTCCCTTGGCTCCACTAAGTGTCTCAGCTCATTCTTCATCAATGGGAAAAGGGGCCTGCGACAGAGGTGTCACGACTGCAAACACACCATTTAGCCAGCTGAGTCCCACTGAAATGCCTTTTATCCAGATCTCCATGACATGGGTATGTAAAACACACCTACTGTAGGATTGGACTCGTCTTATTGCACAAGAGGTCTCTCGGATTTGGAAGCAGGAAGGCTGCAAAAAGTTTTGGTGTGTTTTCCCCCAAAATCTGCACATGCAGGCTCGGAAATAGTTGAGACAGAAATAGCTCTTCTGGAGGAAGCTTCAAGATTGCCCACAAGGAACAGAGATGGTGTAACGCATCCCATGGAGCTTCATCCTCACTCCTGCCAGGGAAATGTTTTACTGCAGCAGGATTTGTGTCCCTGTTCAAATTTGTGTCCCTTTAAATCATTCTCGTGGAGGTTCAGACCTCTACAAGAGTAAACCTGAACTGCTAGTTAAGAGACTCACTTCCCTAGTTACTCTTCAAAAATAGCTCAAAAGCAACCTCTGACTATGTCTACTGTAGTTAATTAGCCAGTATGAAATAGCAGAACTTCAGTGGCTGCTGTGACTCTACTGCCCACCCTGGTGAGGGTGAAAGGTTTTGGCCTCACGGCTAGAAAATAGTTCTGCACTCGCATAATTTGATTAACTTTTGTGGCCCAAGGGCCTCAGGTGGAAAAGCGCTGTCTTAATGTGTGAAACGAGAGATTTGACCTTTCTTGCATTATTCCTCTTCTGCAGTAACTATTCAAAATCCAAATATGCTTCATGCTCTCTGCTCTGGAAGGACCCTGCTGCCTTTCCCTGCATGGCTCTGTGTCTTTTCATCACCGTTGTGCAGGTCTGAAGAGACTACTGCAACCGTAACACTGGGCGTTACACCGCTCCAGCCCTGCCTTAAACCTTGGGATTTCCCAGCGAGATAATTGGGCTGTGACTTGCAGACAGACTTTATTCAGGTGTCCTGAGCATCCAGGACAACTCTTGGTGACCCACAGGAGCCGGATCGCATCTACTTGTCTCCTTATTTTTCTCATTCTGCAGGACACCTCATGCCATTCTGAGCATGGGCCATTCATTGCTCCAGCACAGTTGTCCCCAGCCCTCTGCCTCCAAAACACCATTTCCCAGCTGTGAAGGTGGAGGTTGAGCTTCCTAGAGGCATTCAACGTTCAAAGCCCAACAGTGCCCAAAAACATCAAGTTTGCTGATTCAGAGCTGCAATTAGTTGATATTTTTCTGCAGTTGTGGGCTAATTTCAACATGATGAGTTCAAAAATGTTTGCCTGATGGACAACTCTGATCCCCTCATCTCCAGATGCAACTGTTTCCAGATGCAGCCATTAAAGAAAAGCCTCCTAACAGCAAGATGAGGCTGATGACCTGGCCCTAGCCTGGGCTTGCGTGTTGGGTTGGATTCAGCTCCCTTAAAATTTGTTAGCGCTGAGTTTAAAGCACCATTTGCAGAAGGCTGGATCCCTCGGGCAGAAGGGGTGGTGGTGTGTGGGTGTCCTGAACAGGGATGACACCTTGCCCAAGAGACTCAGTCTATTCTCCTCCGCCACTGCTTGGACAACCAGATGCAGGTGCACATCTGCATTTGCACCTCCATCCCAAAAGGTGGGTCCTGTTTGTGTGTCATCACCCACAGTTCCCCTCTGCAACCAGCTGGCCCACAGTCCCCAGTGAGGTGGCATCCTTCACATTATCAATTTCAAAGACGTCTCTATTAACAGGACAATGGAAGAATAAGCACTTTCCTTTATTCATTTACCCGCTGTCTGATAATATCATATTGATGATAATTTTCCTTTAATGGACCATTTGCAGTAATTATGATGCAGCGGGTGAGTAATTGTATCTGACGCCCGATGCCTCCTACGTAACTCTGCAAACTTAATTCACTTGATTGTCTGAGAGGGAGGGAGGGAGAAGGAGTGAGACAGAGAGAAGACTGTGTCATAGGCCTCTCTCTCCTCCCAAATGGTCAGTAGAGCAAATTATTACTTCTTGTGCCTCTGCAGCCCACAGACCTCTGAAGAATGTGCTTCAGTGCCTCTCATTCTGTAAGGTGATATGTCCTTTCCCTCTTTCTTTCCTTTTCTACCGGTTCCCAAATTTTTCTGTCTCTGTCATATTGTCTCATTTGCAAACTCACTTTCCCCATTTTCACATTCTAGCATGAGTTTCTACCTTGCTTGTCGCGTGTTTTTTCCCTTTGCCCACCATCAGGCTCTCTGCTTGGAAGAAACAGGCAGTGAAGGTTGCCTCTCCTGCAGACACCACTTTGTACTGTCTTTACGTTATGTGTCTTGTTTCTAGAGGGACCATAGCCTGTGTTCTTCGTGGGACCTGCCCTCCAGGAACCCCAGGCAGGGGTATTGCTGATTTTAATGATGTGGGTAATAGCAACACCTTGAAGAGAGGCTCTTCTGCGCTCTGAGCCTTGCAAAGTCAGAAAAATAGATTCCCTGTCCCAAGTGCCCATCTTAAAATAGACTAGACTATACTAGACTAGACTCGACTTGAATAGAATCAAATAGAATAGAATAGGATAGAATAGAATAGAATAGAATAGAATAGAATAGAATAGAATAGAATAGAATAGAATAGGAGTGAAATCAAATCATTTAGGTTGGAAAAGACCCTTAAGATCATCAAGTCCAACCATTAACCTAACGCTGTCAAGTCCATCACTAAGCCACATCACTAAGTGCCTCATCTTCCTGACTATAGCAGCGTGGTGTGGCCTTCGTCAGTTATTGTCACACCAGATTCACTCCAGCCAGTCCTGTCTCAGTGTCTTCCTTTAAAAAGCACCAAGAAGCCTTGCCAAACATGGGATAGGCCTGTGCACAGACTCTCTGCACTGTTCCCTCCTCTTCTAGGGCTTGCTGGCATGGATGCACTCTGCGGGGAGCAAAAAGCAGACCTCCAAAGTGGCTTGCAGACCTCCTTGACTGACAGCAAGGACCACCACTCAATGCCAGCTTTCTGTGCATGCTATCTCTGCTTGCTTCAGGGACTTGGGGGTCCTGGGCAACCCAGCAAAGACGGTGTGGTGCTGTGAAAGGAGCTGAGCTCTGTTCCGGGCTGCGTTTTGTAAGCTGAATCAACCCCAGGAGCAGCAGGCAGCCACACCTCTGTGATGGTTTCTGTGTTGCCAGGGGTTTACTACACAGATATGCTCAGCTGTCAACACCTTTGGGTGCAGAGTGTGGAGATGTCCCAGACATTAAGCTGCTGGAAGAAGTGAACGGCCATGGATCAGCTGCTGCAGGCTGCAGACTTTGTTCATGAGAGTGCTGGGAGTGTGGACCAGACCCACATGTTACCTCACTGCCGTGTTGCCCTCCCCTGTCCCCAGTTGGTCCAGATGCAGCGCTCCTTCAAGTGGTGCTGCTCTGAGAATTCACCCGTGGTTGCTTTCCTGACTTGCCTGCTGTTGCGCAGGGTAACATCTGGAGCTGGCGGAGTGACTTCTTCAGACGAGCTGTGGCTGGAGAGATGACATGGGGCCTCTAGGTGAAAGGCTATCATTAAAAAGCATCAAACACATTAAATCTGTTCCTTTCCAATTTCCCAGGCTGCCCAAGTCCCTCCCGTTTCCAGGCAGTCACGAGCAGTTCTGTTGAACAGCTTGGGTAGGGCAGGAGGATGGGGTTGCAGGAGACAGCTGCTTACACCCCTGTTGGTGCTGGGTGGATGTGGCTGGGGAGAAATCCTTGACACTTGTCATTCTGTCCACACCTTTCCATGAAAACCATCCAGCAGATAAAGTCTGAGCGTGCTGCATCACGCACTTGACGCTGACCCAGGCCAGTCTTGGTCAGATGATGGTCCTTCCCTCTGGGTCCTTCTCTACAGGCAAATGGTAACCCAGGGAATAAGCCTCTGAAAGGCTCCACGTTCAGAGCACCTCTGTGAAAAGACACGTTCCTCTGCTGTGGACCAACCTTGAAGTCTGTGGGAAACCTCTGTCCGCGGCTGAACTCAGTGCCAGAACGAGGAGCAGTGCTTAAGGGAAAAATAAGCATGATCTGATTATCTGAGAGGATCTGATTATCAGCCAGCAATACATCCTTGCTCTGGAGAAGGGAACTGGGAAACAGTCCATCCCAGATTTGATGATGTTGGCCCAAGTCTTCTTGGAAGTCATGCCAGAGCCAGCACCATGTGAATACAAGGGGTAGTTGATCACCTGGAGTCAGCGAGGGGCTAAAGCTGCAGGGGGATGAACAGGGATGCTGGTGCACGGTGCTCTTGGTAGTGATGCAACCAGCCTGCCCAAATGTGTGGGCTCCTCCAGTGGGAGATGGGACTTCAGGGAGAGAAGCAGAAACCTGGAGCAGAAAACCGGCAGAGAATCTGGGTGTGCTCTTAAAGCACGGCAGATATAAAACCATCAGGTTCATCAGTATTCTTGAAATTGGATTGGAATGGAAATGAATATTTCTTTATGCACTTCAGCAGATTGACTATTTGGAAAAAAAATTGACTTTGGCCAATTGAGATGTTTGCTTATAAGCAGACTGCAATATTTTGTTTCAATTAGGAATGCTCCAAGTTGGCTGCAAGTTTTGCCTTTTTTTTTTCAAGATGAATTGGAATAGTTGTTCCCAGCTGCAAAATGAAAATGTCTCTTTTAATGCATTTCATTCTATTTTTAATTTCTTGGAATTAGGAAGGGAACTTAAGCACCAAAAATTCAATGAAATTGAAATATATCTGAGAAATGCTTCAGTATCATTAAAAATCCATTTTTTGGCTATAAGAGATTTTCAGTAGAAAACTTCTCCCCAAGCTCTGTGGTCTGTGAGATTGGTGAGTGATAAACTCTACAGTTACGTGTAGACCAACCCATGCCTTTGCACAATTTGCATCAGAGATCTGGGGAGAAGAGCAACTCTCTTCCTATCTCCTGATGATTTTTGCCTCATCCTCACTGAGGGATTGCCTCCGAGTTCAGCATTTTCTCCTGGGTTTAATTCCTACAAATTAACTGTTAAGGAAAAGGAAGATCTTAGATTTTCTCACGTGCATGGCTCTGTCTACTTATTCATGCATCTCCCTCTCTTTCATGGAGCTAAATCAGCTCTCTGTTTGGTCCAGCTTTCCTTACCCATGCAAAACTGTTCATGGGAAAATGAAATGTGGTGCTCTTGAGCCCACGTGGTGGAGTTTTGCCTCTGTTTCCTAGGGATGGAACAAGGGTTTCTGGGACTTGTTTCAAGGTCTCCATGGTTCAGACAGCTCCTGGAAGTACTGAGCACAGGTTATCTTGAGCAAGTGTCCTCTCCACCTGGGACAAGCATTTTCAATGCTGCTTCTGCCAAGCCTGGATGGCTTGAGGTGGCCAGCTTCAACTCTTCATGGTGAGCTGTGATAAGCAGAGCCATCAAGCGGATCCCAATCAGCACACTATGTGGAAGCCACGCTGGAGGCTGCACGTGTCAAACACTTGGCTAATTTAGTAGTCCAGGTGAGGGCTGCACTCCCATCTCAAGTACCTGCTTTCCTCATGCTTGACACCATGCTGCAGCAAATCGTGTTACATGAGATCGTGAGATGGAGTTAGAGGGCAGGTTAGGAAGGCCGCATCTAGGGAAGGGCATGGAGTTTCTCTTTGCCAGAGCACCGGCCAGGTCCTCATGCACCTGGATGCAATGCTACACCAGGGTGTGGATCTACCTCTGGATTGTAATAAAGAATGGCTGACTAGCCTTTAGAAAACTAGTTTTTAGAAAAGAACTGCTGACCAGCTTTTAGAGATAGGGAGGGAGGCTGATTTATGGAGATATACATATATACTTGTACCCTTATATATATATGCCCTTATGCATGTATCCATTGCTGACTGACTAACACTTTAAAGATAAGAATGAAGCAGAATCCGTCAAGTGAAGGACACCAGGTGAAATCCTCCAATCAGACTGTGGGGCTCAAGGAACACAAAAGACTAAGCAGGAGAGATAGGGAGGGCAGCGAGCAAGAGCTGGTTCTGTGAATTGGAAAAGACCCAGGAGGTACAGGGCATGCGCCATGGGACAAAAGTTCAACCCTGAGGAAGACTCGGACCTTCATCCCCAACGACCACCAAGGACCCCCGACGGGGGCATAACTTCGGCTGACTGAGGTGGGACTATGGGAGGAACTTATGTTAATGAATTCCTGGAAATAATTAGAATAACCCAACCTTTTCTCAGAAATGTAATGAATAAACATGAAAGTTGTAAATATAAGGCAAGAATCCTAACGCTTGGGCGTGCACGTAAGGAAGGAGCTCTCCCCCATGCTGCCCGGCACCGCAATAAAGAATTCCTGCTGAATAACTCTGAGTTGTTAGTGAGTTTTCTCGGATTCAGTATGCAGTCCTACCTGGATGCTGTGCTAAATGCCTGCCTGGGTGAGAGGTTGCTGTGGGAAGCACAGTCTGGGTGTGTGAGGTGCCAGCCTTGGGGCCAGGCTGTCCCAAACTCTAGGGGTTAGCACCATTTGGAGACCACACGCCAGATGAATGTAAAGGCAGTGCAGCCCATGTGTGTAGAGCATAAGCATACACGCCTCACGGGAGAGGCAGCAGATGACATTTTCTTTAGAAAAAGAGATCTGCCTTCCCTGCCCCATGTGCAGAATATGACCAGTCCTTCCCAAGTGACAGTCCTTGTTCTGTGGGAACAAGCAACCTTTTATGAGAATTAACAGGAAACCTGTTCATTAGCCCAAGAATGTGGTAGTAATTTAGACCGGTGTTTGGTCCCAATTATTTCTCTTTTTTTTTTGCCCTCAGTGAACTTCATATCTGAGTAAGGTAGATCTGGACCCCGTGTACTGCTGAAACTCCAGTCAGAACTGGGCATGCGCTGTGTTTGAATTGGCTTTCTTTAGGATTAATAGTTATTCCTCCTCTTCTCCATTACTCTTTATAACTGAAAGATTATCCTTCAGTGAAGGCTGAACGATACAGCCATTTACTAGGAAGAAGACGTCCCTCTCTCTAAAGTGTTGGTCCTCTTGTTGTTCCTGTTTGGACTGAGGCCAGTGCCGCCCTTAGTCTGGAGTCATTTTGGGAAAATAATGGGTGTCCTTTATTTTTCTGAATGGGACCAGGCCATCCACAACAGAAGGGATCACCACCTTCTCTCACGGGACTGTGGCATCAGTCCTAAACACAGTTAAAGTTGGCAGCGCGTATCAGTAATTATGACAAAATAAATTACAGGGATGTTAAAATTATCCTGGAGCCAAGGGCAATAAACCTAGACATACAGAGTTAATGTTAAACTTAAAAGAAATCCAATATGTTAAGGTGCAGAGTTTCCCAGTATCCAAAAAGCCTTAACTGCCCTTGGCTGGCCAGCCCCTCTAGACTTCCAATCTCATTTCAAGTCATTGAAAACTGGTGTAGAATCTATATTTGCTTTTTGAGGATGAATACGAATATTTCCCCCTATACATTTTCACACAGGAAAACCTTTTAAAAATAACTAAGTTTATTTTCTTCTCTGATTCCTAGGTTCCTACTGAGGGAGAAGTATATTTCTACAAGATAATGTTTATGTCAAATAATGGCAAAATACGTACCAAGAAGCTTAAAATAATAATACTCCTTCCTTCATCAAACCAAACATAGTCAAATATATTAAACTTTTGCACAATTTGGGAGGAAGAACTAGCTGCGGTGAACTGTGCAGCAGGTACAGTGTTTTGGGAAACTCTCCTCAGATACGGCTGATTCATTGTCCTGTGGAAAGCTTCCACCTCGCACGTGCCACGCCGAGAGATTTGGATGACCAACATCTGGTAAACCTGGGAAGGAAAAGTGAATAGGAGAGAAAGGTCTAAGAGTGGTTAGAGACAGCATGGGACTGTGGTGGGATAGGTGTGGCCTGGGATGAACCATGTCCCTAATGGGGAATAAAAGAGAGATGACCACCTTCCTCAGTCCTGAGGGCAACCCATGTCTGTGTCGCTGAACTCGTTGCCTCCTGGAACAGCATGGTCCCATCCAAACGGCCACAAAAGCAGCATTTTGGTGTGTTGCCTTCAGCTGGGAAGGCACATCTATGTGAAAATGTTAATCTACAGAGCTCTGAGGGAGATGCAGGAGGTCCACAAATGCAGCCTTTTTCCGCCTTTTTGGCCACCACAGCCAGGAGATGCTGGGAGAACAAAGATGTGATGGAAATCTGGATCAGATTTCCTGGTGAATCTCTTCTTTCCCCTTCCCCTCACTGGGGAGTCATCTTTCTCTTCTTTTTTTTTTTTTTTTTTTTTCCATGGAGTTTATACCTTGACTCATTAATTATGAGTGTATTCCCCAGTCTAGGTGTACCCCAACTCTCCCTATTTCGATCATTTCACTGGTTTCTTTCCACAGAAGAGTTTTGAATCAGGAAACTGACCCTGGGCTAATACTGGGACAGCAAATACCTCCTCTGAATTCAAAGAAAAGGGCCTTATTCCCTTCATTTCTTGATTTTGAGGAAGAAAAAGAAGAAGAAGAACAAAATAACTCCCCGTCTTTGATACAGCAATGTATATACTCTATTTCCAAGGGGCCATCTGTGGTTCTCTTGCCCCTTGTCCACATCTACAGGGATCCTCAAAGCTCTTCACCTCAATAAAAGTACTTTTGATGTCTTGGTGCCAGCCAGGTAGCAGTTCAAGGACTCCCAGCTGGACTATCTTGCTGGCAGTATAGCACACAGCCTTTGGGGACACTGGCAGGTCCCACATTCTGCACAAAGTCTTGATGGTAACATCTGCCTGTCTGCTGGGCTTATCGTTGGCTGGTCAGCTGTGGAAGAGTAACCACAGACAACTGACATGACCTGGAGGCTGCCATAGAGACTTCCTGGGGACAACATCGGTGCTGATTGAGAAGGGCAAGGTTGTGATTGCAAGTCAGGCTTGTAGATCAGGAATTGTCTTTCAGGACCCACGGAGCCCATCATCTGGATGGTCAGGTCATCCCTGCTTCTGCCTGAATTGCCAGTGAACGCTCTTGAAACAACAGGCAGTATCAAAAAAAGGCAGAATAGTCATTTTGCTGCTCAGCTGAGCCGGGGATTAAAGGGGAAGATTTAGCAGCATTACTGAAGGACGCCGAACCCCCCAAGACTTTGTGCTCATGTTGACCTCAATTCCTCAGTTCAGGCTGCCCATCAATCCCGTCTACCCTTGCCACGGAAGACTTGCACGTCACCCTACATCTTTTTGCATGGAATGCTCTCAAGACAGACAGGACTCTGTGCATGCTGTGATGATCAGCAGTGCTGGGTGCTCCTGCTAGCAGATGAGAAGGAGGATAGGCAGCAGAGATCAGCCTGGTTTGCTCCAGCCCAGCTGTGTAGGTGCACCCTGGTTGGTTTAGGTCAGCCCTATGGCAGCATATGCCACCTCCACTGGGATGCTGGCAGCTCAATGGCATCTATTCAGTGACAGATATTTTTTGGGGGAAATGGCAATTGCCTTCCTGAGAGACATTGGTATATAGGCAAGTCTTGTTCCACTGCTCTCTGGGAGCAGTAAAATGCCTGGGCTTCTCCTTTATCTTTGGCAAAGAGCAGGGTCATGACCAAAAGAAAGAAGCAGCCAAAGCAAACCCACCCTTCTGCATCTTATCTGAGACCCTCTTGTAACTTGGCTGCCTCTCCCTTCCCACTCTGCCAATATCTTTCCATTTATGCAGTGGCTTTTAATGAGAATGAAGCGACTAATTTGGCCATCCTCGATGTCTTTATAACCCAAGCCCACAGCTACGACAAGCCAATAGCACTGAGCTAGTTCTACTGATTATTTTAATCTCATCATATGTCTTTTCTGGTCAATAAACTCCCTCTCAAATCAAATTGTTACTGAACATAACCTGACGCTAATGTCCGTTGGACTCTGGGCTATAGCGAATAATGTAGTTTGTCATAATTAAGTGTATTGCCTAATTAATTGAGTGGTCAGGATGCTAATTAGCCAGGTTTATTGAGACTGGAGGAGTATGAAGGGCAATACTGCGGCTCATCAAAAGCACTGGGACTAGAAATAAAGTACAACTCCCTTCCTTCTCCCCTGACAAGCAGACAAATCTGTGGCTATGTAGATTTATGGGCTGTGAGCAACATCCAGAGATGGAGATGAAGAGGGTCATGCTGGTCTTACTGACTTCTTTTCAGTGTGGCTAAGGTTTCTTAGCCTTTGCTCCCATTTTCCACCCACTCCTCCAGCTCGTCCATCACTGCAGCCTAACTCAGCTGCCTCCTCAGTCCTGATCTGATGTTGCCTGCTGCATTCTCTGCTCAGACAAGGGAAAGCAGGGCTGCCATATTTCCCTCCAGGACTGCCAATACATATTTGGGACATGTGATGGGTCACACATATGTCAGAAGTTTCCTGAGAGCTGCAGTTCATTGACTTTTCCTTCCTGTTTTTCAGCCCTCTAGTGATGGGGTGTCTAATTTCCAATGCTCAAATCCCCTTTCGTAGAAACTATTTGTCTCACCTGAAGCCTCCTACTGTTGTTCAAACCTAAGGACTTCTTGGTCTATCCCCATGACAAAAAGATTTTTCCCTTTCTGTTTTTAGAAGCCTTTCACAATGAGTCAAGAAAAGAATAGGGATTGTGTAGCTGAAGGAGGGTCTTCAGCTGAGATCTGGACTCTCATCCTGGCTCTGCCATTGATCTTAGGGAAGTTGAGTGTTACATCTCAGTTCCTCAAGCAACTGATGCCCAAGAGATCCTTCAGGACCTCTCAAGTTTGTTTACTTGTGCAATACAGTGACAGGATTGGGAAGAGAAGGAGTGTACTTAGGAAATGAAGGAATATTTAATACAGATTTGTAGTTTCATGTTCACAACAAGGAGGATCTGAGCATGCCCAGGGGGATTCAAGTGTTGGAGACAAGCAAGCAGACCCAGTCCAAGCCCAATACCTGGGTAGGGAGAGACGAATTTTTATTTCAACTTCACTTCTGTTTGGGGGACCACAGAGCTACCATGGAGCTGGTGTTTGTGGAGAGCAAACATTGGCTCTTTGAACTTGAGGTGGTAATTTAGAAATAATCCTGGAGTCCTGTATGGTTGAAGATGCAAGTGTGCCTCAGGATTACAGCCTCCCATGTGATGGAGGTGGACTTTGGCATTCCCCTGGGAGGATTGCTCAGATATTTCCCAAAATTTCTGGGCTCAAGGGACATAGAGTAAAAAGGCCTTCATCCCCTACCCTTTCTCTCATCCCTTGTACGCTTACAAACACTGAACATGCACAATCTAAAAAATGTTTTATATCACATTTCTACTCAAGGGGATGAGACTCTCCCTATTTTGGCCGGATTTAAGTGCATTGCCAAGAAAGAGGCATCCACCCCACCGGCTCTAAACAGCGCCTTGATTTTGGGGGCAGCATCCACCAACTCTTCTCTCCACTATTTACTGTAGTGCCTGAGTTTCATACATGCTGTAGCAGATCCCCCTCTCTCCTAAATCCACTGCAGGCAGCCAAAGCTTTTTGACCTTGCAACTGCCTATTGCTTTCAATGGTCTGTGGCCAGATAGCTTGTTTTCCTTCCGATTGCTTTCGGTTTCAAACAAATAGTGCTGCTGTGGGTAAAGCTCAGCCCACATTCCAATATCTCACCACATAATTGCACTGAGTTTGACCACAAGCTGATAAGTAAAACTGCTCTGCAGTGAGGTGCTCAAATTCTGCTCTCGCTTACATCTGTGAAACGACGATTAGTTGCGTTTTGTAGCCCTGGCAAATGGGTCCTCCTGTGCCAGGGTCTCTAAACCTCTAAAGGACAAGGCGGCTTCTGCAGCAGGGTTTACCTCCTGTGTGGGGGGAGCAGGCCGGGATAAAATACCTGCAAGCAAACTTTCGGTGCCTGAGCACACGCCTCATTTTTAGCTGTTTCTGTTTTGAGAATCTCCAGGCAGAGATGCCGGTGCGAGGCTGAACCTTTCAAGTTATAATTATCCATCACTTGCAGAATATTCCTTGAAAAAAATAATCAAATCCCTAATAGTCAAAATTCTCACTTTTCAGTAGTGCAGCAGAAATTTGGCTTGACATCCCTGAAAACTGAGACATCAGAGCAATCTGCAACTCCGGTGATCTGTAACGCACTCGTTGCAGGGAGCTGGGATGATTTGTCCAGAGAAGCATTGCTCTGCACTTGCCCTGTTTCACATAATCTTTCCCCAAATATCCACAACCAGCACTTTTGGGGAGGAAACATAAAATCAGATTTTTGTATTCTGCCTATTTATTTATCCAACCTTGCTGTCTAATCAGAATCAGTAAAAAGCATGTTCTGAGCAATTTCATTGCCACACAAAATTCTCTTCAGTAACTAATGAATGAAGATTTGCAGGAGATCAAAAATGCTTGAGTAAATCTTCATCTTTATTGGTACAAGTGGCTGACCAAAAACTGATGAAGAATTAACTGTCTAAACTAGTAGATAAGGGATTTTCATGCTAATGTACCTTCTTGCTAACGGGTTAGGTGAAGTGAGGATGTAAATCCTGATCTCAGACATATTCAGGATATTTGCTGTTTGGGTCTCATTGTGACAGAACTTGGCCAAATGACACTGAGACAGGTTTGTGGGGTAAAAGGCTCTGCCTGAAAACCATCCGAACATGCATCTTTCCCTTGTAAGAAACCAGCGTTAAACAGCTAAAAGAAATAACAACTTTTTATGTAATTTGCATTGAGTGAAGAGAGTTGGTTGAATGTTGAACACATTTCAGTTGGGAAAGGCCAACTCAAGAGAAATCAGGAAAAAACAGCTTTTGCAAGGACACATAAATTTCATCCCTGTGTTTGTATGGCATCATGGCATCATTTCGGTCAAGTCAGAAAGATTTGTTTTGATGTTATGATTTACAGCACATTTCAGTATGCAGAAAAATCGAAGCATGGATGGCTTAAGAAATATTTGTAGGATTGCTCCTTTCATAATAATTCTTTTATATATGTATATGTATACACACAAAAATATAATTATAAGTACATACATATGTATCGATGCATGTCTTTTCTATATATAAATAAATATATATATACATCTTGATTTGGGATAAAGCAGGATAGGGAATTTGAATCTGTGACCCAGTCTAACAGCGGCAGTATCACTCAGTTGATGTATTTTCAGTCATAGATTTAGTAAAACAGCTTATTCCCTGTCAGTTTCCTGATGTGGTACATTTTTGGATTTTCTTTTATTTGCTCTGCAATTGCGACTAACATTCGTCTCCTGACAAACAGATTATACCTGTATGCAGAAGGCTGTTAGAAGCGCAATTTTATTAGTGTTTTAAAACTAAAATATCCTCTTCCTGCAATCCTATAGTCTGTTTTAATTGTCAAAAATGAAATTTCAGCTTTATATGCATTTCATTGTATACATGGTAACGCAAAATTTCTTGCCCCTCCTCCCTGAATTTGTGCCTTTTGGGGGGATAAGAAATAAGACTGAATCTAGCAGGAGATTTCTGACGTCCTTCAGTTCCCATGCCAGCTGGTGGGAATGGGTCCAGGTATCAAGGCTCTTGTCCATTTGGGGGATTACTTTGCTGTCTGATGGATACTTTTTCTCCTGGACAAAGAGATGATCAACAGCTGATGGCAATGCCTTTCCCCACCCCGGGCATCTCCTCTGGATGGTTGGTTTAAAAATAAATCCCAGGATGGCCAGGGGATCCCAGGGCAGAGAGAGTGTGGTATGAAGTCCTCAAGAGACGTATTGAGGAAAGAATGCCCCCCCACCACGTTCCTCCCTGGTGAGACGGGGAGAACCACCCGCCTCCCTTGCAAAGGCATCTTTTTGGGAACATAGCCAAAGTTCCCCGCATGCTCGGGCTGGTGGGGAGGAATGTCCCTGAGGAATCTCCCTCCATCTCTGCCAGCATCCGGGCTGGGGTCCCAACCTGTCCCTCCCCATGCAGGGGGACATTCCTCGAGCATCATACTTCACCTCCGAGCACCCCCACCCCCGTGCTTCACCACCGAGCACCCCCAGCCAAAACACATTAAATGGCTGCGTGGGACCTGCCATCTCTCTCGAATCCATCTTCCCTCAAATCACTGTATTACAACCAAACAGGATTTGTTCCACTACAATTTGTCAAGATTGGACAAGGCCTCAAAGTTGGCGGAGACATATATTAAAGGTTTCTCAGGGATTGGAGCGAGAGAGGCAATTACCTTCCCGGGCTCAGAGACGAGGGAGCGTGGCTCCCATCCCTGTTGCATAGCACAGGAGGGCTGAAGAGGTTTCTCTTCCTTCCCTGCCAATAAATAACAATAAGATAAAGACCCCTTTCTCCCTCCCCAAATTGCCACATGCTGTGAGTGGAAACCTAAAACGACGGCGAGCTGGCTCGGTGGGGAGGACAGCTGCATGTGCGTCGGCATCCCAGCCGCCTGCATCCAGCCGTAGTGGTTGTCCCCAACGGCAGTGGCACCTGTGGACAGGCCCCAGGACCTGCCCTGACCTGAAGAACCTGTCCCCAAAAGGGGGCCAGCATCTGCCATCCACCTTCTCTGCCTGTGTCTGGTCCCTCCGTGGTGCCTGGGAGGGCTGGAGAGCTTGCGGGGTGCTGGGGGATGAGATGGGGATGCACTGGGGATGAGTGCCCCACACATGACACTCTAGCACAACAGGATGTTCAGTTGCAACCAGCAACCCCTTTAAGGGTTTAATTCCAGGCCAGAGGGATGGATCACAGGGAGGGAGACGTCTGCTGGCATGAACCCTGGCAGAGGAAGGGGTGGAAATAACGAACAGTTGTGATTGGGGCATCAGATGGGGCACTTCTGGGAAGGTGGGAGGAATGAGGTCACGGCTCTGGAGGGTTGCCAGCCCAGGCAGGATGGGGAGATGGCATTTTGTGCCAGCCAAACCATTCTGCTCCAGTTGATGCAAATCGTACAACATCTTTGGGGGAACTGTGCTGCTTAGAGCTCACCTCCCTCCTTGGTGTTTGCCCCTAAAAGTGATTTCCAGGGCTCTCCTGCCCTGAGAGGAGTGAGGATCAAGGGAAGATTATTCTGGGAAAGAGATCAGCTCTGAGGAAGGGTGCCTTTGAAAATACCTCCTCCACACCATCAGGTGAGTGTTCCTGGGGCTGGCTCGTGTGAACCTTCATTTCGGATAATCTCGAACAACTCCAGTGAAATCACTGGGGACTGCAGCGGAGTAGACCCAGCACGAGTTGAAACAGAAATTAACCCTTGGCACATGCCCATGGATTTATCTGAAGGCCCTTTGTAGGCAAAAGATTTTATTACACTGGCTTAAGTGGGCTTTGGTTGGAGCCTCTAGAAAATGCAGTGGAGGGTTGCTAGAAAGCTACCTAGCTAATTAATCAAATAAATCACCCGCATTTGCAGTCAGTCATCTGAAATGGAGGTGGCACACTTTTAAGTACTGCTTCAGGATTCCTGGCTTTGTATCTTCTGGATTATTATTATTTAATTATATTGGAGCTGCATTTGGAAGTTAGTAGGCACCAGTTACCAGGTGAGAGCTCCCTGCTTTATTATGAGTCGTGGAAAGATTTGATCTTTGTGTTCTGATGATGAATTTTCACTGATGATATTAAGCTTATTTCAAATTAGTTAAAGAAAAAAAAAAAGTGTTTTCTATTTTGAGCTGAAAGGAAAGCGAAGAAATAACTCCCTACTGAGAGTAATTCTTATCGTTTCAAGATATGATGACAGATGAAAAGGAACTTCAGAGATGATATAAAATGAGATTCCTAGCTTTGTAGGGGAAAAAGGGCCAATATTTTGTGGGAAATTTCATGGCAAATACATTCATTTATTTTTGTTGACAAAACATTGATTTGAAATGCTTTGATTGCCCTGCTCACATCTGACAATAATTGTATATCTCGTGGTGTTAATTTCTTACGGATTGTCAAAGAGAACTGAAAGCCAAACACATCACAAGTACAACAGGCAGAAAGATGGTTTTAACTTTCCCTTTCATTTTGTTTATTAACACAGAATATTTCCCTACTTTGGTTTCTGGCTGGAGACTGCAGTTTCTTTCTTTCTTAAAGGCTCAGCCGTGCCAGCGCTGCACTCCTGCTGACTTCCACGCTGAACGTTTTCTAGCCTCATTTTAGCACCGTTGAGTGCTGGGGACTGAGGATTACAAGCGCCAGTCACTGTGAGGATTCTGCTTCTTGGGGCGTTGGAGGCTGTGCATTTCCCCTGGTGATGTACCCCGTCTAGCCCCCATTCCTGAGCATCCTCTTCCTCACATGAGTGTTTTACAGGATGTTACGGGTCAAAGCGCTCTGCCCAACCCTGATGAAATCCCCTGACATTTAATAATATTGAAATTACATTCAAGGCAGGATGCCCTCTCTATGGCAAGGCAGAAGGGGCTGCAAAGCTGACCACCTTGCATGACCTGCTAATGGAGGAGGGCTTGCCCCACAATTAGAGCATCAGTTTGGGGCTTAGGAGGTTGGGTATGACACCTGGAGCCCTGGCTGGGCAGCTGGGAAAGTCACTTAATCTCTGTGTGATGATGGAAAATGGAGTTGGGGCTATTTTCAGCAGCTCTGCCTGATCGGGTGCTCTTTGTAGCAGAGTTTCCCTGGTGCCTGAGTTTGTCTCTTACCTGTGCAATCAAGGGAAGGTAAGAATCTCTCCCCATTTACAGCAACTGCAGTTAACAGCCTTGCTTCATTACCTGCAAGAAAGTTGTGACTTGCATTGTGAGCCCCAAAACAAACCCACATGGCTCACACAAAGTTCTAGGTGGTCTAAAGCCTCTCGGTCACCCTCCACCGCTGAAGTGAAGATATAGTGTCAGATTAACTTTCCCTTCCCTGGCTCTGGGTCAGCCTGTAAAGGGGAAAGGGGGGGTGAGATATTTAGGGTGGAATCACTACTAATGGGGACGCTCAACACCCCAAGGTGAAAACTGGGCTTAGAGCCCTGCCAGTGCCACGTCTGCCCATGGGGCATGTCCCTTCCTTCTGCCCATCTCCAGGAGGAACTAACAGCACATGCAAGGGACCTGTGTAAGAACAAGGCATGTGCATTTATGCTTCCCTGAAATACCTTCCTGGCCTGGATACGGGATGAGGGCAGGGGTGAGAGAGATCTTACTGTCCTTTGATATCCATCTGAGAAACCTTGCTAGGCCTTCCCCCCTGGAGACTGACTCATTGTTGTGATAATTTATGTTAACACTCTGCTCTTTGTGGTTATCTCTTCCGTATGCATCAGGGCTTCTCAAGACTTCCTCCAAGTGGAGAACCTAAATATCTGAGCATGGGGCTAATGTGGACACGGCTAGATCAGCAATTACATGCACCCAAAAGGGGTATAATTAGGGAAGTGCTGGCCTAACAGGGATGAATCTACTTGCAAACTACAAGAAGGACCAAGTAGAAGTTCACAGGGCTGACGTGGCCCTTGGGACAGCCCTGTGTGCCCTTGTGCTGTGGACCCGGAGGAGATGGGATAAGCATGTGTGTGCAACAGCCCCTCCATTTCCAGGAAGGTAAAGGTTGGACAAGCCTCATCCGAGGTTGGGTCTCCTTTTCCACCTCTGCTCTCCTACCTGCTCTTGATGCACGGAGGGCTGCAGGACAAAGGCAGAGGTGATGGGAAGAGGGCCCACAGCCAGAAGGCTCTGGCACGACTGAGGCTGTGACATGTTCCAAGGGAAGATGCCACTTGGACTCACTGTCTTTCTTGCCTCCTCTTGCTCTTTATCGCTGCTGCTTTCACCCTCTCTCCCTCCCTTGAGCTCCTTGCAGCCCTCCCGGCTGCATTTCTCTGCTGGTGGCCAGCCCTGGTTGGATTAGGTCAGGGGGCTGCAGAGACAACAAGAAGGATGGGGAACCGCGCCAATTTGTCCCGCTTGTCCCCGTCTCCCTATCTGTCATCCCCAGTCCAGATCCGCTTGCCCTCCTTAAACAAGATCTCAACTGACCGTAAGGCTTCTGTCACTCTGGCTACCAAAATCAAACCCCTTCCCTCATCAAATCCCTAATCATCCGGAACGGCACTGTAAGCCGTGCTAAATTGACTCCTCTTCACTCCTTCTGCTGACCGCTGCCCTTCAACGAGCTGGCCCCGTCTCTGACTCCGAGGGCAACATCACGTCTAATTATATTTCCCCTGCCTATCCAAATCCTCTCAGGCACCCGGACAAACACAGGTATTGAGGAGGGTGGGAGGATTAGCGGAGAACCCGGTCACGTATTGCAGCAGGAAACATCTTGCAGCTGTGCATGCGTGCGTGCTTGGGAGGGATGTCTGTGGGGGCAGGCATGGGAGGGCTCCTGCTCCCAGGGACAGCGCGGCAGGCACGGGTCCTGGTGGAGGTGGTGGCATAGTGAGACCTTGTGGGTGAACGTGGCAAAACTGTGCAGAGATATTCACCCCTTCCGAGGGGAAACTGGTTCCCTTCTGGCAGCCTAGAGGGAGGAGAAAAGGATGGAGGGAGGATGGGGACATTTTTGCACTCTGGTGACACTCACAAGTCCTCCAGGGTTGTCCCTTAGCTTGTTTTCCAGGAGAAAAGAAATAACCCTGTGTCCACAACCAGGCACTGAAATCATCCTTCCAAATGGCTTTATGTTAATTGCCCTAGGAGTCTGAAAACACATTCAGAAGGAGGGACTGAGATTTCTTAACTGTGGTACAAAAACCAGAACAACCATGAGCAGTGGTTTAAAAATGCTGCAGAGATCTTCACTCCCTGGAGAACAAGATTCTTGAAGGATCTTCTGCAGCTGGGCCAGGTTGTCCAAGAGCTTCTGGGACCACGGGAAGACATGGGAGGATGGGAAGCCAACCAAATCTGGAACTGGGACGCTATTCAGATTTGCACTGATGCCCTCAGCTGTGTTAGCAGTGCAGTGACTAAAGCACCCTCAAACCAGTGTGAGAAGGTCAGTGGAGGTGGTACCAATGTGAGGGGGTAACACTCACCTTAGCTAAGCCAGCAGTAAAAACCCACTCCCAAGGTATGTGGAGTCAGGATGAAGGGAAGGATGTGATTTATTCCATTTTCCCCACTCCACAGGATTTCCCCTGAGATGCCATGCTCCTGCCAGGAATATCTTGGTGTTGAATCTTGGGGATGCATTTTCATCCAGGAGAGGTGGATGGATTACTGAGTGAGGGAATGTAATCAATTAGATTATGCGTAAATAAACTTGGACTTTGGAAATGGTATTAGCACGGGATGTTTTAATCAAAGGAAAAGATGAATAGGCAGTCGGATAATGTCCAGGCACTGGTCACAATAACTACAATTTATAGCCTGTGTTGCCACATAGTCAATTCGGGTTTAATTTCATTCTGTTGCTCGAGCTGTCTTTCATGGCAACACTCTCTGGTGGAAGCTGGGTGATGAGAGACGCCTGTTTTCTTTGGTGTTTAGAAGCTGGAGATTATGCTTACCTGAGATATTCAAGAACATGGTCCTTTTTCTGCTGCCTTTGGGGTGATCTTTCATGATGTCCAGAGGTGAACTTCTCCCCTGGCTCCTGC
Organism: Leptosomus discolor; assembly: GCF_034619465.1. Taxonomy (NCBI): domain Eukaryota; kingdom Metazoa; phylum Chordata; class Aves; order Leptosomiformes; family Leptosomidae; genus Leptosomus; species Leptosomus discolor. The sequence continues at coordinate 70,910,387 of NC_141395.1, forward strand.
AGCATCTCCTGGGACCAGGGATTTGCTCCTTCAGGTGACTGTCAATCTGGGGAGCACAAAGCATGGGCTAGCAGAGCTCACAGCAATGGAGAGACAGAGTGGCCTTCATTCCCTCTGTCCAGTCCCTCTAGAGAAGGAATGGAAGTAAATGGATATGCCACCATAACCGTGAGTATGAACTGAACTGGGACAGTGCATCCAGTTCTGCTGGGGATTTTGATCCTTGCTTGGGGATTATGCACCTCCCAAGTGTATTTCTACTGGTCCTCCCAATTCCAGCAGTAACATGTGCTATGGATAGGCAGAAACCATAGCTCAAAGCAGACAATTCTAGGCCCCATCCTTGTGTTCAACCAAGCTAACTTCTTCTGAATCCTAGGATCAAATGATGATTCAGGTCAGAAGAGAGCAAGAGGTCTTCTACTCCAACCCCTTGCTCCAACGAGCTTCAGCACAACCTCTCTGGGCAACCTGTACCTGTACCACCCTCCTCATGAAATCACTTCTCCTTATATCAAGCTGAACCCTCTTTCATTTCAACTTAGGTTTTCTCTCTTGAGAAATTCTCTCTGATTTGCAGCCAAGAGTATAAAGCCAGTGCCTGGCAGGGGATGCCAGCTCTTGACTTCTCTCCCACTCCTTAAGCAGCATCATACACACATTTTGCCCTCCCAGATGTCCTGTCACCTCACACTTATGGACGCACATTTTCTGAGTGTGCATTGATGCTGTCCCCCTGTGCGCAGTCCTGTGAGCACAACCGGCCCTACTCTGTCCTCCAAACCCACATGAGCAGCTCCGTGCCTCTGAGCCTTCAAGCAAGTCCAGCCTTGGGTGCAGGCAGAGTGTGCCCTGCCTGCTGCGTGTGATCTGGCAGGTCTGGGTGGATTGTGGGAAAGAGCATGGCAGGTTGGAGGGCTGCTTCAACCTCTCAAGAGGGTCTTCATGCATTGTATAACAATGCCCTCCCTCCCTAGGTCTCAGGGACACCTACATGCACACACACACTGACCCACAAAGTTAAATATGGTCCTATGTCTTCTCTGGGAGCTTGGCATTATGGAGCAATTCACTCACTTGCAGATGTTCAAGGGAGGAGGATTGATTTTCATTTCCCTTCTGACCTTTCCTGCCCTGGTGCCCAGCCTCCTGCAGAGGAAGGGAGTTAGGCTCGTGCATTTATGAGCTGTTCCATTAGTGACTGCCGATTTGCAATAATAATAATAATAATTAAAAAAGACCACTTCCTTTCATTTTGTGGAACAAAAATAGCAAGTTCCAACTCATAAAATTTTATGAACATCAATAAAATGAGAAAGTTGTCCTCTCTATTTAGTTGTTTAAGAAGCTGCTATGGGATTTGCTCACCTTGTCATCCTTGCACTCCACCAAGGGGACATAAATTGTGTGAAACAAGTCTAAGACTCAAGCTCACACACACATGAATATACACCCATATCGGAGGGAAAGGGAGAAGGAGCAGGATAATCCACTGTGCGTTAAACAACTCTGGCTTCTGCATACATTTATTTTACAGTGAATAAATGATCATTGTCAAAGCACAACAGTGCACCAGTTTGGTTGTTCCCTGTTCTTCGCCTATAGACTGCTTACTCATGATGCTGATCCTGCAAGCATTAAGTCCTTGTTCACCTCAATTCAGATCTAGGACTTCAGTAAAGGGTCTTTGGGAGCAGGAAAGGATGCTCTAAGCACCAGGCTCATCAGGGGTGATCTTTGCCTTCACTAACTGCAATTTTCCGGCAAAAAATCATTTCATTAAAGAAGAAAAGCCAAAAACATTTCTTGACCAGCCCTGCTCATAACTGCCTAATATTTTTCACCTTCTGAGCTGAAATTTCCAATCATGCTCTTATCCTAATAGAAATGATCCAGAGGCAGTTAAGAGAAAAATATTTTCAATACAATGACAACAAAATCAAACATGTTTCCACCTACTTCTCAAATTCATGTAAAAAACTGTGATTTTTTTCTCTGAGAAGCTGAAGAGTAATTCTGTATATTGGAAGCTGTTGTTCTGGTACATCAAAACATGGCATGGGATGAGCCTTACAGGGGAAGACTTAAATCAATAAGCTTTGAGCCCAGGAAAATAGGACGTTTGTTTGAGATGTGTACAGCCAGCACATGTTTTTTTTTTTTTCCCTTGCAATGTTTTGCATGTGAGGAGCAATTCTTTCATCTGGATTATTCCCTCATTAAAACTAAGGGCTGTCAGATTTGCTGCCAGGATCAGGGCTGGGCTTCCTAAAGTGCTCACATGGGTAGCTGTTCATTTGTGAGGGTTTTAAGGAGGACTGTGCTGACGTTAGGGGAGCAAACCCCATTTTTCACACAGACCATTTAGGAAGTCCTACCTCTCAATCTGCGTGAGGTAGAGTGAACCAGAGCTCCTTTGCATGAGCACCCTCATATCTACACGCTGGAAAAGCTTGAGGAGAAAACCCAGCCACTTCATTTCTACCCATGCCCCTTGGATTTTATAAAGAACAGCAAACCACCCTGGAGATTTTGCTGTTAAAAAGGACATTAATACGAACACAACTGAAAATTTCTGTGCTGCCTGAATCTCATTATTTCCAAAACTCGAAGCTCTTGCAATTTATTTTTTCATCAAATATCTGCTTTGTTTTGCAGTTGCTGTCTCTCAGGATCTCAAGTCCTCCTGTAGAACCCAGCAGAGGGGAATTAGCAGAGATCCCCCAGGACAGTGTGAGGCCCCTGTGTCCCCTCTGCCTTGCTTCCTCACCCCACAAAAATGGTGAACTTCGAAGTGCCTTTTGTGCCGTTCTTTCTGTTTATCTTCTGGGATGTTAAGCTGGAAGCAGGATCTGGGTAGCTAAAGGCCTGTCGGTCTGACCTGGGTGCTGTGGAAGGTTATGGAGCAGGTCATCCCAAGTGCCATCATGCAGCACATACAGGTCAACCAGGTGATCAGGCCCAGTCAGCATGGGTTTATGAAAGGCAGGTCCTGCTTGGCTAACCTGATCTCCTTCTCTGACACGGTGACCTGCTTAGTGGATGAGGGAGAAGCTTTGGGTGTTGTCTACCTAGACTTTAATGAAGACTTTGACACCGTTTCCCACAGCATTCTCCCAGAGAACCTGGCTGTTCATGGCTTGGATGGGTGTACTCTTTGCTGAGTAAAAACCTGGCTGGATGGTCAGGCCCAAAGAGTTGTTGTGAATGGAATTAAATCCAGCTGGTGGCCTGTCACAAGAGGAGTCCCTCAGTGTCCAGTACTGGGTCCACTTCTGTTTAGTGACTTTATTAATGATCTGGAGGAGGGGATTGAGTGCTCCCTCAGTGAGTTTGCAGGCAACACCGAGTTGAGCGGGGGTGTTGATCTGCTTGAGGGTAGGAAGGCTCTGCAGAGGGATCTGGACAGGCTGGATCTATGGGCCAAGGCCAATTGTATGAGCTTCAACAAGGCAAGTGCCAGGTCCTGCCCTTGGGTCACAATAACCCCATGCAGAGCTACAGGCTTGGGAATGAGTGGCTGGAAAGCTGCCTGGCTGAAAAGGACCTGGGGGTGCTGGTCCACAGCTGGTTGAAAACAAGTAGTGTGCCCAGGTGGCCAAGAAGGCCAACAGCATGCTGGCCTGTATCAGAAACAGTGTGGCCAGCAGGAGTAGGGAGGTGATCGTGCCCCTGTACTCAGCACTGGTGAGGCCGCACCTCGAATGCTGGGTGCAGTTTTGGGCCCCTCACTGCAAGAGGGAGGTTGAGGTGCTGGAGCGTGTCCAGAGAAGGGCAATGAAGCTGGTGAAGGGTCTGGAGAACAAGTCTTATGAGGAGCGTCTGAGGGAACTGGGGTTGTTTAGTCTGGAGAAAAGGAGGCTGAGGGGAGACCTTATCGCTCTCTGCAACTGCCTGAAAGGAGGTTGTAGTGAGGTGGGGGTTGGTCTCTTCTCCAGAGTAACAAGTGATAGGAGGAGAGGAAACAGCCTTAAGTTGCTTCAGGGGAAGTATAGATTGGATATTAGGAAGAATTTCTTCACCAAACAGGTTGTTAAGCACTGGAACAGGCTGCCCAGGGAAGTGGTGGAGTCACCATCCCTGGAGGTATTTAAAAGACATGTAGATGTCATGTTTAGTGACATGATTTAGTGGCAGACTTGGCAGTGTGGGATAATGGTTGGACTCAATCATCTTAAAGAACTTTTCCAACCTAAACATTTCTATGATTCTATGCTGTGATTGACAGGGAAAGGGGCAGGATGAGGCCACTTGACAGGTTATACAAAGAAAGACGTGGGCAGGGCTTCACTGACGGATTCATGGTGGAAACCTGGGGCGCTGCTTCCCCATCCCACCCTCCAATCCATACCTCTCACGCCTACCTGGAGCCTGGACACTGACACCCCGAGATAACTACTGAATCCAAAATCCCGCAAGAACAGAGAGTAGGATCCAGGAGTCCTGAGCCACTCAACCCTGCTGCAAATGACCATTTTCTTTATTTGCTGCTTTTCCCCAGATCTGCGAAGGGAACCCCCAGATTTTAACCCCACCCCCAGGACCAGCTACTAAATGGCGTAGAGGACCCAGGAGTCCTGCCCCCACCACCCCATCACTGCTCATAGCCCCTATGCCTGCAGTTGCTGCGTTCCCCCTGTGCTAAACTCCTTTCCAACTAATCTGAGCAGTTGGCAGATTTTGTGTGTCTAATGGGCTGCGGAGGGCACGGGTAGTTAACTGTTCGCAAACTGCCTGGTGATACCAATCGCATTATCATAGCCAGCAAGAGATTAAGGCTCCAATTAAAAAGAGACAGGGCAGTGACCAACCGTGAGCAGCCTGGGTTCCCAAAGAACCCATTTAGGGACTGATTGAAACAGTGATGGGGTGGGAACACGATGGGACCTGAGCTGTCCCTGAGAGGTAACGCATGTTCCTGTGTTCCTGTCATTGGGGGGGGGGAAGGGGGGAGTATCCCCAGGGCTGCTTAGGGAAGGATTTTCAAGAGGTCTTGCTGGACAAAGGCGAGGAAGAAAAATCGCTGCAGATGTTGCTTGCTTTGGCTCTACCAGATCCCTGCAGAGCCAGGATGGCTCTTGCACCTGTGGAAGGGGTAAGATGTCTTGGACATGAGCTGCTGCTCCAGGATCTCAGCTCTTTCTTGAAAAGCCACCTCTCTCATTTCCCCAGCATCAGTACCTGCTTTCCAGGGCTCTCCCCTCTGCTTTCAATCCTTTTTTCCCTTCCCTTTCCCTTTCTCCCGGCAGGAGATGCCCAGCCTCATCCTGGCTGTTCACTGCCAGGCAGCAAAATGCAATGACCTATGTTGCAGGGAAGCCTTGAACAGGTTTTTTTTTGAGATGAGTAAGACAGTGAGAGAGGAGTTCCTGGCTGAGCCTTCCCTGGAAGAAAACTAATTATCTGATGGGGAAGTTAAAAAGAGGAAAGAGTGTGTGTTTGCAGAGATGTTGGAGCAAAAAGCAGCATCAGGAAGCTCATGTGGAAATTAATAATTCTGCATTCAGACCAGGGGTCATACAATGCTCAGTAAATAATAGCTAGGAGAAAACAGACCTGTGAGTATTTTGTTCTCAAACAGGTGAAGTCCAGGCTCTGCACTCAGAGAAGGAGCAGTCTTATGAAAAAAAAGTCCCCAGTCTGGTCTTGAACCAGCACAACCGTGCACACAGGCAAAGGCAGGGGCTGAGTCTGCCCAGGCAACTTGGGAAGGTGCATCTCACATGCCTGTGTTGTTTGGTTTTGGAAAGGTTCCTAGACCACATGGCAACTCAGCCAGTTAACACTGCCCCAACCTTTTCTGGGTGTGTTTGCCAGGGACTAGGTAGTTTACCATCCTACATGGAGAATTTAACAGCATGGCCGTGGGCTCTTCTGTGCCCACTGGTCTCAGTGGAGGCCGTAATGCAGAGATCTAACCCTTAAATCCTAAATTTTCGGTGCCTGACCTTGCAACCTGGCTGGAGGGGACTAGAACTGGGACTCCTGGATTCCTCACTGGCTTTGGAGAAGGATATGTGGACTCTTTGTCTTTGTATATGTCACAAGTGCAAACCGTCACACTCTGTCTCCTCTCCTGACCCTTCACCATCACATCTTGACCGTAACACTCACCTACACCCTTTCCAGGTGCCAATCTTCTCCCCATCTTTCCAGTTTGCACCTCTCTAACCTCTCTTCCCAACATTCCTCTCAGTGCTGACGAGCACTTCTACAGCCTATATTTCCACCAGGGTGTGGGCTCCCTTCTGAGAGCAGAATATCACCCTGGGAACATGATCCTGGTCGATAACTATTGACTGATAAACCAACAATGCATTTCAGTGCAAGTCTGTCGATTGGTGGGATTGATTTACCTGCCCCTCTTTCTCCAAAGGGCCGACTCCTCTGACAGGACCCTGATTTACAGTCGGGGATAGGAGGGCCAGGACAGTCAGGCTTCTGCTTTCCATCAGTCATGGATTCAGCTGCTGAGGCTTTTTGATTTTCAGAGAGGGATGGCAGCAGTGTTTGTGGCTGGAGTGAATCCAGGGGAGGGGATGGGCTCAGAGGTGCAGATCCTACACCAAGTTCTTTGGTTAGGTCTCTGGTAGCTCCAGGTTAGTCTTCTTCTTCTTCTGGCTAGTAATGAGGGCTGGAGCTTCCAAACAGGTTGCATTTCCAGAGAGCTACTCACCCATCTTGGTGGTGGCCTTGGATTTCCATCACTTACTGCATGTGGCACCCCTGGAGGGCAAAAAATGGCTGCTATTACTAGCCATGGGTGCTGCCCTGCTCTCCTTCCAGTGATGGTGGTGAGGACAGATATTCCAAACTTCTGGGTCTGATAGGGTGGGAAACCCCCAGATCTCCCCTAACCCACGAGGGGGCAAACAATGATGAGAATGTCAGGTCTTGGAGGATGCCTGTATGGACAAGCTGTCTGTCCCTTGGCATCCCATGGGAGAACTTCTGTGGTCTCCAGCTCTGTCTCTGAAGATGCTTCACATTCCTTTCCTGCAGAGTCAGCAGCACAATTTTGTTTGTAAATCTCTTTTACAAAAACTTGTAAAATGAAAGATTGAAGGATGGTAGAAGCCCCATCTCTGGAAACATTCAAGGTCAGGTTGGATGGGGTTCTGAGTAACCTGGTCTAGTTGAAGGTGTCCCTGCTTATTACAGGGGCATTGGACTAGATGAGCTTTAAAGGTCCCTTCCAACCCAAACTCTTCTATGATTCTATGGTGCCACAGTGGCTTATGACTCCTGTTCACCTTAGGGGCTCTCCACAGTTCCCCCCTTATCAGCATTCTTGATATTCTCAACTCGTTGTCTTGAAGAACGGAGAGGTGAACCCTGTGTAATTTGTCAGGGTTTGAGATTAAAAGGACAGGATATTTTGGATTCAACATGCGGTTATCTGTGCAGAGGATGTCTCTTTGCATCTCTCAGTTTGACAAACAGGCACGCAAGTGTTACCAACCTTCTTTTCAAGCAACTTTCCCAGTTTAGGATGTGGTAAAGTGCAGACAGATCAAGTGATTTAAAGAAAGGGCACAGCCAGGAGAGGAATTTGGAATTTCCAGGGTGACATGCCTGGGCATAATAGACCTACCTTTCCTCCTTCAGTCATTTGCACTGTCCAGTTTGTCAAAGCTCCTGAATGATCCCACCGTGGGTTTGATCCCTTTGTGCTCTGTGTCACAAGATCCATGAGCTTCACGCTCTTTCTAGTTAGTGAGCACCAGTACTGATTTTGTGAAACCAGCTGTCTCAGAAGAAAATAAACACAATCTCACTGTCTTGTTACTAGATATGAATATAAAGACGCATATTCCTCTGTTTGGGACAGAGATATTCAGACTCACAGCCCCATTCACAGAGCATACATGCTAGTCAGACTGCCTGACAAAGGAATGCAATCCCATCTTAGGAACTGCTCTGGGATTTTCTATGGGAGGGTGACGCTTTAATGTTAAATACCCACAATGCTAGGTAATGAATTGCAAGTCTTTAAAAGTTGCATAGGATTAATTTTGAACTAAATCCCTGAAAAACCACATGGTTGGTGACATTTCAGTTAATCCTTTTTCTCCAGGCATGGCATGCTAAGGTTCTGCTCCAAAGCTCCATGCTTGGTTGGTCACGGTGGTGGCTGAACAGCTGTGGAGTTTTCTTCTCAGCATCATCTTGATTTGCCACCATGATTTGTCTTTTGAGTCTTTCTTCCCTCCCTTAGAAACTTGTCTTTAAATTGTTACAGCCTAGAAATACTCATATTGCCCGTTGTCTCCCAGCAGGTGTTGTATGGCTTTTTCTTTTGCTTCTGGTCTCATGTAACAGCAGAAGGTACAAGTACCCCTGAGGCAGGTACATATGGAGTAACCTGACCATCAGATGGGGTTGCAAAGGTTTGGGTGAACTTTAGGAAACCATGAGTCAGTGCCTGGCTGGGCGTACTGAATTATGGCATTCATAAAGGAGTCCCAATCCTCTGACTAGCTCATCAGCTGGTAAAATGTAGTCATGTGATCATGACTGGCATCTGAGAAGCGCCTGGCCCAGGGCTATTCAGGGTAGAATGGGCCCATTAAGAGATCATATGAGATCATTTGGTTGACAATCCAGCATCCAGGAAGAGTTTGAACCAGTGTGCATCTTTCAGAAAACATTCGGTTAAGTTTTGAAGATACAGGGGTGAGCTGTTCTTCCAATGCTTTACAAAATAAGTTCTGATGGTTAACTACCCCATCACAAAAGTGGATCTTCCTTTTGTTCTATGTAAACATATACACATATATAGGAACTACAGACATGCATATATTAATAAAAATATATGGAAAGCATTATTTATTTATTTATTCATTTAAGTGTTCAGCCTTTGGAGACTGTTTTAATTTTTTATAGCTCTTCCTCATCCTTAGCCACAGATTGAACATGACAAGTTTTATTTCTCTTCTCACTTGGATTCTGCATAGGAGTGAGTGATCTTATAAATTGAATGATAAATCCCAAATGCATCTAATTGACTTTGATATATATATATATTTTTTTTAATATTCCTAGTCAGCTACATTTGCCAGTTTCCTTTGAAATGAAACTTATGGGCTACTGCACCAAATAGAGCTCAGGTGTGGGTGGCTATGTTTCATTATTTGCCATGGGATGCTGCACTTTTTCTAACCAATGCCTACTTTGGCCGTTATGTCCTCCAAAACCCATACTGTTCACTGGGATTGTAAGTCAGTCATATGGGCTGTCAGAAGGTCTCACAGCAGAAGACAAAGCCAGAAAAGGAACCAGGTTCCCCATGAACTTCCTCTAGCATCCTTCCTTTCTAGGAGAGTGTTTGCTTTTCCCAATTCAGGAAAGGTCTTGTAAAAGCATCTGCAAGACCCTGATCAGGGCAAACAAGTGGCCTAGTTACCACCCATGAACTCAGAGCTGAATGCTGTGGAAGCAGAGAGGAGCCTACGGTCTCTCAGTATTGCTGAAGTCCAGGTCAGGCTGCTCTGGAAAGGATGTGCCTTGGTGGTGGTAGGCTGGTGTTTCTGGTTCAGGTTTGAAGCATAGTTAGCGCTAACTGGGATTAGTGTTTGTTTGATCGTTACACCTAAAGAAGATTTGGAGTGGAAGGATTCCCATTGAGACTGCAGAAACCGTGCTGATTCCATAATTACGGCACTTACTTAAAAAAATTTGATAAGACAACTGATCTCATTGTGTTGGCCAACAGAGCATAGACACCAGCATGCTGACACTCTAGCTGCTCTTTAGCTCCAGGCTTTCTAATTTTATCTTAGGTTACCTGCTGACTCAGCTAACAATTTCAGCCCAGCACTGATGAAATATGCTGAATTTAGGATTGTTATTATTCTGGTCATATCTGTATCATACTAAATGCTGCACAAGGGTTATGACAAGACATTCTACTTTTCCCAGATTATTGAAAGTCATTCCACTTCCTTGTTGAAATTAACTTTGGTTTTGGTGTTCTGGTACAGATGGGTTTTCAGAAGGATTCAAAGGTAGGTTTCGGGCAGGCTTTGGAGAAGACTGTATGTAGAGCATAGTAGATGTATAATGAGGTGTGGAAGAAATAGGAAACTGGAATGTAAATTCTGAATGCAATGGACACGAAAGATCAGACATGCCCAAACCAAGGAGTTCTAGCAAAGAGTGAGGAGGACTTTATTTCATTGCGGGAATATACAGGCAGAATGAAAAAATTGCAAGGTGTATGTATGGAGAGGGCAGAGATGGGAAGCAAGACAAAAGTAAAAGAGATGGGAGGCTGGGAGCTGATAGTTAAAGATTTCAAAGGCTGCAACTAAACACAGTGTCATATGGACCATGGAGAAGGGACTGGCTTGTTGCAGTCCCGTCAGTTGGGTCTGTAGGTAAAGCCAGGCTGAAGGATTTCCCTTCTCCACAGTCAGCCACATGAGTAGCTCTTCTAAAAATCAGTTTTTTCTCTCTTCAGGAGACTCTGTGTCTTGTGGAGGTGTGAAGTATGGTAAGAAGACAAGGTGAAAGTGATAGATCATCCAGCTATTGGCAGAGACTCCTCACTTGAGTTGAAGGTGCAACTAGTTCCTCTGGCAGCTGTTACTCATCCTCCTTCCAGTTCTCCAAGCTTTATTAGCCATTTCAACTTGAAAATATCATAGAGTCTCACTGTGCAAGAACAACATGGAGCCCTTAAAGACCTAGAAATCAAGATAGGGGTGAAGCTGAAGGCTTCGACAGCTGGAACATGGTGGCCTTCTTATGGCAAAATGCCCGTTGGGATTCCTGAAACCATAGCCTTTTTTGCTGAACTGTCTGCTGGATGAATGTCACAGGAGGACTGGAGATGTCCCAAACCTCGCAAGGAACATTCAAGAAAAGCAAAGAAAAGTTTCTCCCAGGTCCTCCCATCTCTAATGTGTCTTCAGTGAGGGACTGTGAAGGAGAGGACAAGACAACCTCTCTCCCTGATACATTTCATTGAAAGACATGTCATAATGTGGCCATGCAAGCCCTTCCTGCTCATCACTCCAGACTTTTCTTTTTAATGAGGGAAAGGTGGCTCACTCATTGCTGCTGAGCTTCTCCAGCACCATAGCCCCATCCAGTGTGCAGGCCAGAGGGCAGGAACTAGGAAACTTATCCCACAACAATGTAGGACACCTATTAGTTTTTGTGTTTATCGTCTTATCTTGCTGGGGAAGGCAGGTCTCAGGCCTAAATTTTTTCTTGTTGTCTATGTCTTCTGAAAGTCCTCTTGCTAGGCAAGGATGGACATACCTTTTCAACAGGGACTCAGTGCTGGCTGACAGTAGATGCCCTCTAGGACTGGAAGAATTTCCAGGGTAACAGGGTCATTTTAATCCCACAGAAACTAGTGGGTATTGTGAGCGCAGAAGCCACTGCCCTGTCCTATTTCCATTCTGGTTAGAAATGGAAGAGGAACCAGTTTTAAATGAACTTCCTGCTCTGATATCCATAGAGTGGTAGTGATGGATGATGTCTTTGCGTTAATGTAATCTTCTTTTCTCCCTCCTCTCTCTTCTCTCTCTTCAAAAAGAGAGGAAAAAAAAAAAGAGAGGGGGATGAGAGTCTGTCAGATTGTTTGATCTAACATCCACACGCCATGTTCACCTTGGCAGATGGCAGGAGAGATGATTGCTTAGCGCTGCATGTTTGACATCTCACAGAAATAGCAAGGCTGATGTGGTAGGCCTGTAGCCATTGGCAGCTGCTATGGTACCTACACTGGGAGAGGGAGGTGCAGGCTTCATTTCACACCTCCTGATGCAAAAATATGCTTTCGGGGAGCAACTCGTGGTACATCTGCTTGCCCCCGCCACCCCCTCTTCCTCTCCCCCGTAGGCTCCTGGTGGTGGTTGGCGGGTTTCATGCTGTTCCTTGCCATGTCACCAGCTTGTGTGACAGGTGAGGTGATGCGGAGACTGCAGACTTGCAAAGGAGGTTGCTCCGGGGCTTTCCCACACTGGGGAGGTGAGCTCACTCCAGCAGGGGGGCATGGGGGAGCTAGGTGGGAAAGCAGACAAACATCTGTTCACTCCTCCACTTTGCAAAGAACAAGAAGGCGTATGGGGAGGAGGTGGCATTTCTGTCCAGCAAACCAGGCAAGCTAGCCCAATCCAGGCTTCTAAGGGTTAATGTTCACCCAAGCAGAGGGTGACCATCTCCTCTAAATTTGTGGAATAGGGAACGACCCAAGGACTTCCTTCGCCCAGGAAGTTCAGGCACCCAAGTCCTGCAATTGTATGAGCTATTGCGAGAGTTGAGCTTCCAGATGACCACCTCTGAGTGCGCATCCTGTCCTTTCTCAGCACGGTGACTGCTTGTCTCTTGCCTGAGCCTCTGGTAGGGAGTCTCCTGCTAGTTTCCCAGCTTTGTTTAATTTGGTATTGTGGAGGGTTAATTGCAGTGTGTGCTGGAAAGCACATATGCAAGAAAGTCAGAAACCTGGGAGAAAAGTGAAGGTGGATCAGACAGCATCATTAGTCCATGGGCTACTCTCCCCAGCACACAAAACTGGAAGGACCTTCCTCGTGTCACCTTTTGCTACAAGAAAAACTCAAGGGAAAAGGTCAGATTCAGAGTCGTAGGCTCCAAGGGTCTGTGCTGGAATCACACCTGCCTTTGTAGGGTAGTTTACACTTAAGAAGTTTATGGAAGTTGGGGTATAAGGAACACGGCTGATATCACCATGGTCTCTCCTGATAACTACACGGACGAGGTTTCTGACTTCTGAAAGGCCACAGTCACAATAGTCATGAAACACCAGCTGTCTTGGGTCAAGAATTAGGGAAAAAGCTTCAATCAAAGGCCTCCAGTGAGAACTCCCCATCTCCAAACTAAATCAAGCTGGAGACGTTTCATTTAGGCGCCTCAGCTGGGGAGGAAGCACACAAGGATCTGGAGATTGTTTCTTTAACTCCTTGAAGCTATTGCCTAAATCATTTGTAGTTAAAATAATGCTTAGAAATGCAGCGAGGAGTGATTGGAAACCTGCATGACAGAAAGTATGAGAAGAAAGCAAGAGGGTGTGATGCTGGATGAAACAGCACTAAAGCGTTGAGTGGCCATCATCCTCAACCAGCTGGAGAATCAAAGTAGTCTTCAAATGTCATTTTCGATAAACTCCTCTGGAATTATCCATTTCTCAGGGGCTTAATCTGGATAGCTAAAGATGATGCCTACTGACATCTAAAGTATCCAATAAGATGCAAAATGTTTGTGACTGGGTTGTTGTAGATGATCGGATGATTTCACACAGGATCCGTGGGAGACCTGAGCCCTTTCGGACTGGCAACTAAAAGTCAACCAAAGGCAACTGTGTGGACAACAGGATTTTGTTCCTGGAGATAAAAGGAATGGATGCTCAGCAGATCCAATGGAAACAGTGAGAGTATCTCCTCTTCCTGAATGTAATGTGGCTCTGGGCTGGACGACTGAAATGCAGGATTTGTCAGAGCTTTAGTAGATTTGAATCAATCCACTGTGGTTTAAACTGTTGCCATCTGATGGCTGGACCTGAAAACTGGTAAGGCTCGGTGCTGTTCCTAAGCAGTCCCCAATATGGCACCCCTTAATTGTCACCCTGTGATGGCAATCTCTTTGCAGTGAGTATGTCACTAGCTTATTTTGAGACAGGAACAAGGCACAGGAGAGGATTGCATGGCTGGTAGTTCAACCCCTCTCAATAGCTCAGCATGTGGGGAAGAGGATAAGAGAGGGATTTGCAAAGTCCATTGGGTTTCCTCTTTGTCTGTGTGTGACGTCAGGAAAATTCCCTTTAAGGTGACTGCTTCTGTGTGTGAGCCCAATATTGCAGAGCCGTTTTCTGCACCCTGCCTTCTGAATAGTTTGTACTTCCAAGAGCCTTTAGTTTCGTGAAAAATCACTGTGACACAAAGGCCCCCCAAAAGCAATCCTGAAGCGCTAACTCTTGGGAGAGCATCATGGAGAGGGCAGAAGGGGGGAAGGATAGCACTGGGTGGAGGTGGTGTGTTTCACAGCTGGTAGGCTGCATGTTCTGCCTCTCCAAACGTGGGTCTGGCTGCCACTAATGGTTACCCTGGTGCTCGGTGGCACTGCTGGCTAATGTCTGTTTGGAGGCCACCCTGCGAAAGGGGTTGAGGTCACCAAGCAGTGCATGACTCCCTGAGCAGCTGTCGTTGTTATTTTTTTTGGCAGCCACTTCTTCTCACAGCCGGAAAAACTGAAACCTAACCCCTCAATGCACACTTTGTTTTGGAATAAGCTGCTGGAATTGGTGGTTCCTGGGTCCAGCGTGGGATGTAAGCTCCTGTCCATCAGGATGATGGGTCTGGGTGACAGCTCGCCTCTCTCACTTGTACATGTTGGCAAGGCTGGAATGCTGTTAGCCAAGTGCTTTGCTACCTGTGCGGGGGAGGAAGGACAGTCCCATGGCTGAGATGCTACGTGTGGTCTCCAGAGGTCTAGAGCAGATGTAGAAATTATTCTGAAGACTTCAAAATTACTCTGAAGAAGACATCATCTCCTTGGCTCTGTGCAATGTCCCTGCCTTTTCCTTTCTGGACTGCTTAGATCACAGTTTTTTTCAGGGGTGAACCGAGTTTGGGCAGAGAGAGCACAGCAAGGTCTGGCCATCCGCAGTCTGTGGTCAGTCAGCTACTAAACAGCTAGATGATATTTGCTGTGTAACTCATTGTAAATAATATTCTTCTGCAGCTCTCCAGAATCCAGACCATGGCTAAAGGACCTTCCACTTTGTGATCGCACTGCATCTCACAACTCCATTTCTAGATACTGTCATGTGGAATTGTAGAAAAGCTTCACATGATCAGCAAGAATCTACTTCTTCCTTTTTGTAAGGGCATCGTAGAAAGCTTCCCCTCTCTCGGATGCCTTGGTGCCTGAGAAGGAAGGTAACATGCTTGCTGAGTTTGCCACTCGCAGAATGAGCCTAAGTCCATAACTTGCCACTAGAAAGGGACTGTCAGTGAGCTAATTGGATATGTGCGTAACAGATTAACCCATGGGAGAGCTTTGAAATCAGCCACCCCAATACTCTGCATGGATTAGCTTTACTGTAGCCTTCACGCACAAGAATTGTTGTAAGTGCCAGTGGCAGAGGATGAGTCCAGCCCTCCCAAGTGCCTCACAAGAATCCATTTAAAGCCAGCACGTCTAAAATCCCTGTGCAGTAACAACATCTCTTGCCTTTTCAATCTGTAGATAATGTTTTCACATTCCGCTGACATCATACAGTTTTCCCTTACTCTTTAGATGAAGCATCAGTGGGTTAACATCACTGATTGTTTGAACATGGGTCAATATGAAGACAAAGTATTGACCAGCAAGCACCAGATTTCCCAAATATTCTGGTGGCTTTCTCCAAATGGAGGTTTTCTGTGGGATGGAGTGGTATCAAAAACTTCATAGTCTATCCATCTGTTTCTTCTCTTGTCCACCAGTGTTTGGAGCAGGTCCTCTGAGAGCATCCATTGCTTCATGCTAATTTTCTGACTGCATTTTTTCAGAGGTTTCATCTAAATTGTTTTAATTTATCCTCCAGTCTTGCAGTTTATTTGAACTTTCCTTTTACCTTCCCCACAGTTCTCAGAATCAGAGCTTTAAAGCTGAGTTGTGATCTACCTGGGACTTGTCAAACACTCATTCAGGCAGCACTGGAAAACTCCAAGTGCATTTGTCAGACTAAAAGGAATATTTGTCCGAGGAGAGTTCTTACTGCTCAGCCCGAGGTGGTAAATTTTGCAGTTCAGTAAACAATCAATTTCCCCTGCACACCTTCCCTGGATTCTGTGTAGCAGGAGCTTGACTTCTCCAGTGTTATGTCTTGATTCCCTGCAGCTGCACTGCGGTGACAACCTATCCTCTCCTTTTTCCTGCTCACTAACCATTGCTGATGCTCTGAGGTCTGGGGAGGTCGTTAGAGACATATGGATGGCAGCGGTATGTGCTTTCTCTGCGCTTCTCCCCATAGCCCTCATTTCTTGTTCATGCTTAGTTAAAGTCTCACACCATGTGTGTTTGGACAGCTGCTCCCTGCATGGTTCAGCCGTTCACCCCAATGGCCCAAGGAATTCCTGGGAAATTGCGGGAATCACTAATTCTTTTTTTTTTTTTTTCTCAATACCAGTTTCAAGTAACTTTTGTTTCCAATGTGATATTCCCACTGAAGAAGTCTGTAAAGCCTGCAACGCTGGTCCTGCTGTACATGGGAATGGTTACTTTTACTATCCCTGGGTTTTGTCCACCCTCTTCTAAAGAGCTAAACTGGTTGAACACTATGTTAAATGCTTTATGACTGTTCTGCACAAGGAGAGCGATGGATAAGATCTTGCCTGTTCCACATTCTTGAATGAAAAGGCTCTTATACCACCTTAAACACAATCTCAGACCTCTCTGAAGACTTCTCTTTAGCTGAGAGGGCACTGCAACTTCACCAGATGTCTTGGGTGGGACACTGATACCCTGCTGAATAACTCAACTTCAACTTCTCTTCAAGGAATTCTCATTAACTGCCAGCGAGTGAAATTCATGTCCCTTCCCAGATGCCAGCTACTGGCCACAGGAGTTAGGCCCCTTCTCATCTACCCTAAATTTCAGACATACATCTGGCTGTCTGCATGTGATGGTACTCTGACATGTAACTTGGTGGAGTCACACTCCAGTGCCAGTCAGCTATGCAGTGTAGCTCTGGACTTGCCTGTTTGGGGAGCAGGAGTGAAGCTTGTCCAACTGCTGGGCAGGTGGGACGGCTCAGTCTCTTGAGTGGGATTCATTCTACTTGACTTTTTGTCTCCATGGGACCGATGATCTAGGAGGTCCACAACCCTGTGTAGCTGGTGGAAAGCTGATCATAGAATCATGTAACGGTTTGGGTTGGAAGGGACCTTAAAGACCATCTAGTTCAACCCGTGTGCCATGGGCAGGGACACCTTCCACTAGTCCAGGTTGCTCCCAGCCCCATCCAACCTGGCCTTGAGCACTGCCAGGGAGGGGGCAGCCACAGCTGCTCTGGGAAACCTGTGCCAGTGTCTCACCACCCTCACAGTGAAGAATTTCTTCCTAATACCTAATCTAAATCTACCCTCTTTGAGTTTAAAGCCATTATTCCTTGTCCTGTCACTGCATGCTTTTATAAAAAAGTCCTTCCCCACCTTTCCTGTAGCCCCCTTTAAGTACTGGAAGGCAGCTGCAAGGTCTCCCCAGAGCCTTCTCTTCACCAGACTGAACAACCCCAACTGTCTCAGCCTGTCCTCATATGGGAGGTGCTCCAGCCCTCTGATGATCTTCCTGACCCTCCTCTGGACCCACTTGAGCAGGTCTGTGTCTTTCTTATGCTAAGGTGCCCAGAGCTGGACACAGCACTCCAGGTGGGCTCTCAACAGAGCATAGTAGATGGGGAGAATCCCCTCCCTCGACCTGCTGGCCATGCTGCTATATATGTAGCCCAGGATGAGATTTGCTTTCTGGGCTGTGAGTGCACATTGCTGGGTCATGTCCAGATTTTCATCCACCAGCACCCCCAAGTCCTTCTCCGCAGGGCTGCTCTTGATCCACTCATCGTCCAGCCTGTATCTGTGCTTGGGATTGCCCCGACCCAGGTGCAGGACCTTGCACTTGGCCTTGTTGAACTTCATGAGGTTTGCATGGGCACACCTCTCCAACCTGTCCAGGTCGCTCTGGATGGCCTCCCATCCCTCCAGCGTGTTGACCACACCACACAGCTTGGTGTCGTCGGCAGGACAATGCAGTTAGCAGAGTTTAGGGTACTTTTAGATTTACCAAAGGTGGGTGTCTGTTTGTGAAGTGTTATGTGCCAGACTATTGACCGTGTTATCTAATTCTCCATTGACTACAGAGAGAGTCAAAGGTGATTTGCTCAGGTATAGTCCCTAAATCACAGATGAGCAGAGATGGACAAGATGCAGATAAGCAGAGATGGACAAGATGAATCTCATCCCAGCATTCAGCATTTAGATGCTGCCACCTGAGATAGATACCTGAAATCCATCATCACTGCAGAGAGAGAAAAACCTGCAGGCAGTGATTCCCTAACCTGTTTAAGACATATCCTTCGAGTGGGATGAATCTTTCCCTAAAAATGCTTTTATCTGTGTACTACATGGAGAGTTTATAGTGGGTATGAATTGAGGTGTTTGCACCACAGACATCTACAGCTAGGGGATTCATCTGTGTGTGGACCTCTCCGTTGACACTCATTATTTTCCTCTTGATCTTTCCTATGCTGCCTGATTTCAGCCAAGACCCAGTTGAATCTTCACCTTGGAAGCAATGGCTGAGTGTGGCATGTTAGACCATTATTCACTCAGTCAGAGACTGTTGCAGATCTCATAGGATAGTGAAATCCTCTTCCCTGTGCTATCATAAAACCATGAATATCTTCTCCTTCACATGTCCTCAGTGTGGTCCTTGGTGTTGGACTGGGTAGTGTCCTCCCTTGTAAAGAACCTGCTGGCTTGCATGTCGAACTTTGCTATTGCTCTCTTCACCTTACTTCTCCTTCACCTTACCTGGAGTCATTTAGGTTGGAAAAGAGCTTTAAGGTCACAGAGTCCAACCATTAACCTAACACTGCCAAGTTCACCTAGCCCCACCTTGATCACCCACAGGTTTCACCAGTGAGCTAATCCCTTTGGCCTGCTTTTTCAGATCTTGCACTCCCTGAACGAGAGCATCTGGGTGTTGTAGACGTCACGCGGATACTAGCTGCTGCTTGTGATCCCTTCATCCTGCTGCTTCCTTTCTATTTATGGCTGCCAAGGGATGCTCTGCTGCCTCTGTCCTGAGCGAGTCCTGCGTCATCCTGAAGTTACTGATGTGGTGCAGGGGATGCAGGTTGGCTGCTGTGAACGCTGTGCTTTGCCAAAACGGCTGAGGACGAGGGACAATCCAGCTCGATGGCGCCCCCAGTCTTCGAGCAGTCAGAACTGCCTCTGAACGTGGTGCAGCGGCAGCGTTTCCCCCCTCCTTGCTGTTTACTTCCCAAAAAAGACCTTTTGCTGTAAGCTGATGAAGGCTTCCACGCATCTGTATCTTCTTCCACTGATTTTCTAAGGAGGTTTCCTCCCAACTCTTGTGATATGTACAATCCCCTTTTCTCCAAAAGAAGTGGGTGGGATGGGGGAAATATAATGCTGCATAATGGCTTGTTTTGGCACAGCAGAGTAGAGCTTGAGTGGGGTCTGCCCAGCTAGTGGTAAATCAGAAAGTCACAGAATAATTTAAGTTAGGAGAGAGTGTGGGCATCTCTAGTTGAACCCCTTGCTCAAAGCATGGCCAATGTCAAAGTTAGATCAGGGTACTCAGAATCTTGTCTAGCTGAGGATGAAGATTTCACAGCCTCAGGGCCCCTCTTCCAGGGTCTGACCACCCCCAAGTTGAAAACTTTCTCTTACTGAAGCCTGTGATTGTCTCCACTTGTCCTTTTGCTGGGCACCTGAGAAGAGTCTGACCTCATCTTCTTTATAAACACCTGTTGTGTAGCGAAGGCTGCACCTAGGTCCTCCTTCCACCGGCCTCTTTCCAGCTAAGCAAGCTGAGCTCGCTCAGCTACTCCCTGTACTTCACGTGATCCACTCTCCAACCCATCTTGGTGTCCCCCATTGGACTTGCTCTAATTTGTCGGCCTATCTCTTCAGTACCAGGGCCCTGAAGCTGAGCACAGTACTTCGGATGTATCCACCTAAGCGCCACATCGAGGGGACTAATCGCTTCCCTTGCCCTGCTGACTGAGCTCTTGCAAATGCAGCCCAGATTGCGGTTGGCTTTCATTGCTGAAAGGGATGCTGCTGATGGCGGCAGCATATCCAAGTCGGATCCTCATTGTGTCCTACAAAGGACGTCCACAGCCTGAGGCACCACCTGTGTGTGGCTTGTTAGCATCTTGATTGAGGAGCCATAGAAATGGATAGACAATGGAGATCTGAATGGCTTCTTGCATCTCATTGTGGGGGGATACCCTCAGGGGTGTTTGGGGCCATGGGGGGGCGGGTACAGTACTTGTCATACCCATCAGGACATTTAATGGCTGGTAAGAAGCTGCAGTCTCATGCGTTGTACAGCTGGCAGAGCAGAAAGCTCAACTCTTCGGTGATGCTCGTCTCTTCTATAAGCCTCATCTTCAAGAGGAGAGGAGAAGGAGGGTATTTTTAAATCACTAACTTAAGGAAAATCCCCAGTTCAGGGCAGATCACATTTCAACACCTTTTGGGTTGTGACAGGAAAGTGTAGAGGTAAAACACAAGTTAACACAACCTGCTTTTCTGTTTGTGTTTTGGGGGGGTTGTTTTGTTGTGGTTTTTTGTTTTGTGGGTTTTTTTGCCTGTTTGGTTTTTAGTTTTTATTTTGTGGCTTTTTTTTATTAGGAGTATAAACAGCTCTTATGTCCTGCTTCATCAGCTGTCCTGGTGATAATCCCGGTATCACCACCTCTGTCATGTGAACTGGACCCAGAAGGTGTACGGCTGGAGCTGGAAGGATGGAGAATGGAGACAAGAAGTCCAGTTGTTTTGGGCACTCTAAATTGTCTGTTTTCCTGCGCATCTGTTTTAACCCAGTTGTGGGAATCTCCCACTAAGAGGATAAGACAGGAGGCCTACACTGAGCATGGCACAGGCCAGTGCCACGAAATAGGACGTACAGATGATATGGGAAAGGAGAAAATATCTGAAAATATTATTTTTGAAATATGTGATATGCTTTAGTCTCCGCAATATTAGCTATCTAACCTTGTCTTTGGTAAACAAGAATATTTTCAGATATTTTCTGCTTTCCCATATCACAGATCCGGGGGTACAACTGCAAAGGAAAAGGGAACAAGGGTATAGCTCCTGCTGCCTGCTTGTGAGGGACACACACAGGGTCATATGTAATGTCAAGGTCTGCAGGAAAATACTGTCACCTGCTGATGGTGCCTGCAGAAAGCAGGGCTGGTGGTGGTGGTGAGGGCAGCTTTCCCGCCATGTCTTTGGAACAGGACATGCAAAAATCTTACCTGGACCTTGGACAGCCCAGGACCCAGCACCTTGCTGAAGAAACTCCTTGAGATGTGGTAGAACCTGTTTCTGTCTCTTCTCTGCTGTGACTCTTGCACTGCAGCCCTGTCTGAGGATGAGTACTTTGATGTCCTTGTCACTGAGGCACAGCAGTTTTTAATCTAAGGGAGGACAAGAGCTTATACCCAGGAAAACCCCACTGGCTTTGACCTCTGCACCTTCCAGGGTGTCTTCTGTCCCCTGGAGACACAGGAAATTTCCTTGGTAGATCTCTTCTGGTGAGAACAGGGAATCAGAGATGAGAGTTAAATAGGAAGGCTTTGCTGACACCCAAGGGCTGAGGTTTTGGGGGAGGCTGGTTGGAGAATGTGCTAAACTCAGGGGGTGAGTCTTGGGGGAGGTAAACGATGGGGACTGTATACCTCTGAGGATGGAGACTCCACAACCTCTCTGGGCAATTTGTTCCCATGTCTGAGATTCTCACAGTTGACTTTGGAGGAGAAGTCCTGGCATTAGTACTGTAGTCATGTTGTCCTCAGGTCACTTCTCTCTCTCAACTCATCGGTACAGGTGAAGCTGGGCCAGCTCAGGATGGGGAGAAGAGCGCTCTGCACATGGGCCTTCCTTGTCTGCAGCAGGATGAGTGACCCCTCTCCTTTTCTATCATCCTTGTGTCTGTCTTCATCTGGTTGTCCCTGTCCAGCTGCCCATTCACCCTTACACCAAAGTGCCTGAGTCCCCTTCAGCTCAGCCTTGTCCTCCCACCTCACCTGACACCACAACAAGCTGCTAGAATCGTACACAAGGGCTCCAGCTCCCATGGTCTTTTCTTTTTAATCTTTCTGTCTTCTTTCCACCTTGGAGCTGTTGCCAATTAAGAGCAAGTCATTTGATCGTGTCATAATCCCAATGCCAGCAGGCAGACCCGTTCGAACACAGAAAGGGAAAGAGAGAGAAAAAGAGAGAGAGTGGAATAATAATAAAAATAATAATAATATAAGGGAGGGGAAAAGAATAAAAAGACTGCCTCTTCTTCCATCTCTCCTCTCACAAGGTAAAGAATCAAAAAGTCATTTGATGCATAATTGATTGCTTTGGAGTGACTCGCAAATTGCTAAGGAGCCTTGATTCTCTGGGTAATAAGCGCATGGAAAACACAGGGACGTTTTGACCGCGGGGTTGTGTAGCGGGGGGGGTCTGGGGAGGAGAGAAAAATAAATACAAAAAGAGCATAGCAGCAACTAACTGAGCCCGTGCACGCCGAAAATATTTTAATGAGCATCAAGAACAAGGGATTTCAAGAAGCACGAGCTCAGGACAAAACAATAAATTAGCAAACAAAAAAAGGAAACAAAACAAAAAGGGGCTTTTTATTTTTTTTTTTTTTTTTTTTTTCCCTGACAAGAAAAGCAGAAAAACGCTGAGCTGGCGGAGCTGGGGCTGCAGGTCTCTCTTCCCCTCCTTGCTTCTCCGGAACAGGGGGAAGATGCTGCCTTGAAGCTTTGTGTGGTGCATCCCCTCACCCTGCCCGTCCCATCCCGGGTGATCCCCCCACCGATGGCCACTGGCTTCCAAAATATACCGGCAGAAGCTTTGTCTCTCTGTGCTTGGTTAGTAAACAGAGGTGTTGGGGCACTTGGATTTGATAGCCCTGGTGATTTACCTCCAGAAAAAGGAGCAAGGAGAAGTGCTGGACTCCCTCCGGTTTCCTGACTTTGTCCTTTTCTGAGGGGGGAGTTTTACTGACCCAAAGTTGCTGGACTCAGTCAGCAGGGGGTGAAATCTGCTGTCACGCTGCATCACCAGTCCCCAAAGCTCCAGGCAGCAATGCCGAGCGTGTAACGTGCCACGGCATCACACTTTGCTCCGTTAACGTTTCAATATCCCGTGGCCCTAAGCAGCGTTAGAAGGTCTGGCATGCACCGCGCCTGCCCCAGCCACAAGCCGCATTCGCTGGGCTTAGAAGGCGGGAACTGATGACAGCAGCATCATAGTCCAAATTGGATTAACAAGCCTGCAAAGGACTATCCGGCCCTAAGAGCTATACACAACGCTTTGCGTGGGTGTTTTGGGGAACCTGCTCCCCTTTCCATTATCAGCCGCCCCTACTGCTTCCCATGGGTAGTGTGGTTGCCATTGCTTGCGTCTGAGCTCCCATTTCTTCTCCAGCCTTCCTGGGAGTGAGACCTTTCTGAGTCTTTGCTGCAAGGGGCGAGTCCCTGAGCATGCAGTTGCTGCGTAATTCGGGTCCAGATACTGTCACCCTCAGAGGAGCACCTACCCAGGGGTCCCCAATGAAGACTTTTGCACAACTAACTCACACTGAGACCTTGAATCACCTGTTGGTTTATAACGTCCTTCCCCGCTCTGACACCAGCCTTGGGCAACAGACAAACACCAGCTGTTTTCCCCCAGAAGTGACTTGTGTAACGCCCGCATGCACCAAGGAGTTTGCAATCCTTTAGGGGGAAAGCCTGTTTCCCAGCATGCATGGAGAGGACTGGTGTCCCTGCAGGAACTGGTGGGGTGAATCCATCTCCAACGCTTAGATAAGTGCCTTTTCCTGCTTCTATGCAGACTTTCATGTTGGCAGGCAATTGCTGAATGCCATTAGCCCAGCTGGAGGCTGGCTTTCAGCCTCTGTGTTGAGCTCTAAATGTGTTGGCAGCGTGGGGAGGGGGCTGCCCCATGGATTTTGGGGCTTGCTCAATGCCTATGCCCAACACGGTGCATCTGCAGGGGTGTTCATGACCTGGAGCCATGTACCACATCATTGTAGTGATGGACGTTGCTGCAGGCTCCTGAGCAGGTCAGGGAAGGTTTTGGGGTGGGAAACATGGCTGTGTGGTAGACTCTTATCCCCGATTTTTTCTCTTGAAATCCATTGGAAGAGGTGAAGCAGATCCTTCAAGTCAGGCAGAGAATCTGAGAGCTCCCAGTGGAGAATTTAGATGTTCTTGTGGAAGAGCCTGGCTGAGTTTAACAGGGACAAAGTAGCGGGGTAGAAGAAATAGCTTCTGGAGAGACTGCTCATACAGGTTAATAGTGCAGGAGACAATATCCATTCTGTATCTTTTTTTTTTTCAGATACTATTAGCTATTGTCTCATATGAATAAGAGAATTAATAAAGACATTGAAGGTTTGTCTTTTCGAACTTAGGCCTTTCCTCCTTGCTCTTGGGACCATATTATTCTAGTCTAGTCTAGTCTAGTCTAGTCTAGTTTATTCCATTCCATTCCACTCGATTCTACCACACGAGCTACTGCATTGCAAGGCGTGATGTGGGTCCCTGACAGCTCTTGCAGTGGCTGCTGCAAGGTGAGTAAGGACTTACGTAGGAGCGCATGTCCCTGTGGAAGCTGCCTATCCCAGGCTGCAGAATGATTTTCCATATCCTATGCAAAGGTAAGAAGTATTAAACCCTCCAGCAGCTCAACTTCCCATTCAGAGACTGTACCGGCACAAAGATGCAACACACTGTCCCCAAAATAACGCATTGAATGTCCTCATGGAAACAAAGCCAGTGAGACTAGATTGCCATGGACCAGAGCAATGGTGTCTGATAAGCTCCCAGCAGGGAAATGCTTCCCAACGGCCTCTGATCTCTGGATCCTGATCCTCAAGGCAGACCTGTTAAACACCTTCATCATAGAGCAATCCAGGATTTAGAGTTGCTCTGTATGAAGCATTATTTATTTATGAACAACACGGGTTTAATGCTGCGCTACAGTTTTTCCACACCTCCTCAGGTGCTAACTCCATAGTGATCCGTGGGCTCTATGGGCACCTCTTTCCTCCCTCTGTCCCATGGGACTAAAATCCCCTCTGGTCTGTGCATACAGCTGCCTTTTCCTCTCAGACTGTCCAGCTGATCAACATAAATCCACTGTGCTCAACGCAATTTTTTACCAACCTGACAATTTCTTCGTCTCTTGCAGATCTGAAGAAGCACTCATGTGCTGAAAATCCACCTGTTTTCTCTGCTGAAGGTCTGATAAAAGTGTTATCTGTCTCACCATACCTTGCCAGTCTATCTATGCCTGGCTATTAAATTCTGCTGCGCTGCACTCATTAGTCTTACGAACTTCCAGTCCTTAGGGCCTCAGTGCTCTGTGGACTTCTTTGAGTCTTCTCATTGGATTTTAGCTCTCCTTGTTGCTGAGGAGAATTTCATGTTCATTTTAGGTATGTCTGTTATTAGTGATGGTATTGAAAGTCTTTCCACTGTGGCCGTTGCTATTGAGGCTCTCGGGTGGGTTGTAGCTCTGACCGTTGCTAGCAGGGATCTTGCGTGGGTTTTGGCCCTTTTCTCTTTCTGCAGAGATAGCCTGCAGAGGGAGGAGGAGGTGAGTGGGAGGCTGGCTGGAAAGAGAGATTTGGAGGGTCAAGGCTGAGGAGAGAGAGGCCTAAGGGACCCTGCTAGGTGCTAAATAAAGGGATCTGGATTACAATGAGCTGACAGAGGGAAAGAGACCGCCTGGGCTGAGTTGTCAGGCACAGATGTGCCCAGGAGTGTGATGATGCCCAGAGATGGATCCTCCCACTTGTGAAACTGGTCCCAAACCTGGAGTCAAGCCAAAGCTCGCCAGAGCGGGCACCTCTACCCTCCTAGCAGCTGATTCACACAGGCCAGTGTTTATGTCCTCTAGCAAAGAGGTCTCTGCTTCCAAAGATACCCATTGCACCAGCACAGTCATTGTGCACAGGACAGCACCTGGGTGTTATGTCTCCCTGCCCCCATCCTTTCCTCATCTCCTGCCCTAAATGACTTGGGAAGGGGTTGTATGTGGGTTTTCCAACATCTGCTTTGTGAGACTTTTGTAGAGTCCCAAGGCAAGAAAGGAAAACACGGATCACGGGATAATCCAGATTGGAAGAGGCCTCAGAAGGTCTTGTGTGCACTGAGAGGCAGCAGGAGGTTAAGCTGCGATACAAGGAGGTGGAGCAAGGGCCTCTGCCCAGGCAGGGTGTTCTACAGGGGTTACATTAGTGAGCAGTCACCATGATCCTGCAAGACAGCTCTGGATCCCAGGGCACTGCTGGCACTGGATCCCATGGGGACCTTGTGTAGGAGCTGCACCATGGGGAGAGGTTTCATTGGGGACCCCTGGGTAGGTGCTCTTTTGTGTGGCAAAAAGGCAGGTAGTTAAATGCACAGGGGACCCTGCTTACATGGCACGGGCATCACCACACACAGCCATGGATGCGGGTGCAAGAGACACACAGGGGCTGGCATCTCCTGGATTAAACTGGCTGGAAGTGGGTCATTTGTGGTGGGAATAGAGAGGGCTACAGTCCCTGGTACCCACCTAAACCTAACCCAGTATACAGAGCATACCCCAGGAGAGATGCCACAGTGACACATGCAGCACCGGTTGTTGGCAGGACTCATTGGATCCAGCAGACACACAGCAATGAATGCAAGACCTCACTAGTTGTGGGGGCTCACTGGACGTCATGAGCAAGAACCAGGTCTTACACAGCCTGACTTGGCTACACAGAACCCAGGAAGATGCTCAGCTGGTGTGCTAGGCACTCTCTGCCCCTACCAGGGCCTCGTCTTCAAAGCAAATTCTGTGGCATCACCCATGAGCCTCTGGAGGATTATTGTGAGAAGCCTAACTTAAATAAAGCCATTATTTTTTTATTATTATTTCCATTTACAGAGACTGCAGAAGTTTCAAGGGCTCCATTCCCTGCCTAATACCGCAGTGAGATCAGAGGTGTGCAAGGCTAGCTGATGGGCTGCAACGCAGCCTTTGGCTGGGACCAGGCTGCCAGCTGGACACTGGTGAACAGAGCGAGTGGGGATGATCTGGAAATGCTACATTCCTGAAACCAAATCTTCCCTGGCCAAAACGTGGCCAAACTGAATAGCTGGGGAGCAGCTCTGTGGAAAAAGACCCCAGTGGTCATGGAGGGACAGAGAGCTCAGCATGAGCCAGGCGTGTGCTCTGGTGGCGGAGAAGGCATCCTGGGCTGTATGACACGGATGAGTATCTTCACGTCTGGTAAGGTAGGATGTCTTGGGCTGTGTATGGGAGGAGACTGCAGGGGCTCTTAGCCGTGTGGTGTTTGTGACTACCAATGGGGCAACTTGGAGTCCAGCCAACACTTTAAAAAGATGTTTTGTAGAAAACACTACAAAAGATCAAAAAGTATCTAGAGTGACAGGCATCACCCTTAACTTTAGATATTCCCCTACATGAAAAAATTGCTTCCTCATTACAGAACTTGTTCCATTCTTTTTTTTCCATTTTGGAGAGCTAGGAGTCTTAAGGGTCTGGCTTTTGGTCTTCTTCACAGGAGGACGCACAAACTCAGACACATATACCCTCCCCCTTCCCTGTGTGCCAGTTTCCCTGTCTGCCTTCAGTGGCGGGGTGTTACATCTCCTCACCACACCACCTCTTCTCCACAGTCACCTTCTTCTCCCAGGGGGTGGGATTCATCTTTGGGTGGAGACCCCCAGGCAAAGGTTTGAGTAAAATAACTTGAGTGGGTCACTGCAGACAGTCCCCTGCATCCCTACAACCCTTGCGCCCCACAGGTGTCTTAGCAATGTGGGAAGGACAGGAGGGACCTTGTAGGTGGACAGTGGGTGACAGATGTGACCTGGGACCCTTTGTAGGGCTCAGTGTATGCTTGCAGGCGAGCGCATGTGTGATGCTGTGGGCTCATGTTGGGCAAGGGCTACATGAATGCTCATTTCTCTGGATTTCCACTTCTGTGTAGATGCATAGACATGCCTGTGTGCATGTGCTTGTCAAAGCTGTAGTTGTGTGTGCAAGGTCATGAGTATCTACTTAGGCATGTGCTGGCTTGAGGGTGCTTGTGGTGCCTGCCATTTGGAGTCATGTGTTGACAGACTGTTGCATATATGTTCTCTCTTTTGTCCACACATGTTTGTCAACATGGTTGTGTTGTAGGTGGACACCCGTATATCACTTCAGGGGACAGGGGAGATCTTTCCACACTCACTTCTTGTCTTATTACCCTTTGAGTCTTTAACTGGCTTTGGGGCCAATCCTTGTAATCACCCACAGCAATGCTGAATGAATGTCAGTCATGGGAGACCACACAACCGCTTTGCTGGTGATTATCTGAAAAATCCCTTCCCTGCTGCAAAGATGAGGAAAAGTGGTGGGAGGGTGACTCCCCAGCACCCTGGGAAGCCCTGTGCCACCCCGAGGACAAGCCCCAAGGCCACCTTCAGAGCTGGTAACAGAACTGTGCTTGTCTGCTCTAACCATAAGACCACACTGCCTCCCCTTGGCTAGGTGATGCCTGGCGGGAGGAGGGTGACATGTCCATGGTGGCCCCACACATAAATCCATCCAGACTGCCTTGGATAAGCTGGTTTAGCCAACACTACACCTGGCACGCCAGTTGCACATCACCATCTCCAGCCCTGGAAGCTCTTGCCCAGGGCATCCACCTGGTCTGGTGCGTGCACCCCTCCACCCCACACACCTCCCTGATGCTGACGCACGGCCCCTCCACACCGCTGCTGGATGCCATGCCTCTGGCAAGAGCTCGTTAATATTCCAACAGCTCCAATCTCGCTTTCTAAATGAAGGCCGCCCTTAAAGAGGGGTTTATAATTGGGCCCCAGCTCCGCTGCGTGTGGCCTTGTCAAGTCGTTGCACAGCAGCACCTCGGCGGCGCACCTCTGAGAAGCAGAAGAAAAAAACGGTGAAAAGAAAGGGAGGGAGGGGAGGAAGGGAAAAGGAAGGGAGGAAGGAAGGGACCCCGAGCCCCCCTTTGAAAGGGAAGCAAAGAGAAGAGACCTGTCAATAGGATCAAGCTGGCGGTGGCCATGAAAAGCCTGGCAGCTCCGCGCTCAGTGATGCTAGGGAGGGGAAGCAGTGGGAAACCACGGGTCGATCCATTGAGATGAAGGCGAAATGACAGCCCCTGAGGCTGGCAGGGTTTGAAAGGAGAACACACAGGAGCCAAAACCTGCAGAGAGACACTTGCAACTTTTCACTTATTCCCTTTGACAAGACAATGGAGTTTTCTTTCCTTCTCTTCTCTGCCCCGCCCCCCCCCCCCTTGTTTTTTAAAGTGGGTCCCATAGGGAGAAGCAGAGAGTTCTCAAAGGATGAAACAATTGGCGTGATGGAGAGGGGAGGAGAGAAAAGGGGAAGAAAGGAGAGAGAAGCAGAGCTCATTTCTGCATAGGACTCTGCTTTACCCAGGAGGAGGAGGAAGGACTGAACCAAGAGGGGCATTACCCTCCCCTCGGCACAGGATATATAGGACTGTCCAGAAGCACTGCCAGCATGGCAGCACAAGATGGGGGTCACAGACTGGAAAGGGGGACATCAAGGTTAGGATGCAGCCAGAGAGCTGAGTCTTTGGCCATGGGGAGTTTCCCTGATTCCTCTGCAGTGGGCTGGGAGCAGGTATGGTGGAGGCAGGAGAGCAGAGAAGAGGGACCAAGTCCTTCTCCTGAGCTGGTTCTGGGCCCATTGATACTGGTGGGTGAGCAAAGGGAGACTGAATGCAGCAGGTGGGATTCCCAGGGGGACAGGGTGCTCAGCAAAGTCATCTGCTCCCTCCCAGTCTTTGTTCTGCAAAACTGAGGAGACTGGGAAAATGCCAGTAAGGACTGACAGACTGTGTACCCTCTGTCCAAGCACTGCGAGGAGACAAAGTATGGTCAGCCCAGGGTGAATCGCACCCTTAAGGCTGCTCCAGGATTTAATTATGCTATGGAGAAACTTTCTGTCTATCCCTTCATCCTGACCATATGTCTGCCTGGTGAGATTTACCCTAGGAAGAGCTTCAACAGGACTAACTGGATCTAATATTTGCCAATAAGAAGAAATTTTGGGGAAAGTTTTTTTCCCTGAGTGTTTCTCCCTTAACCTCGTCTCTGTTCAAAGGGGAGAGCTGATGTCTATCAGAGCTGGTGAGTGGAAGGATGGGGCAGGCCCATGGCCAAAGTAGGATCAGGAAGCTGCAGTCTTGGAGGATGCCAGGGAAAAAATAAATTTTGGAAGCTTTATGTAAGAAAATCTTTGGCTTTCCAGAAAGGAAAACAGAGTGGACACACAGCTTGGCAAAAATCCTGAGAAGGACAAGGAGCTGTTTTCCAAGTGGTTAATTTAGCCAGAGAATGACAGAAGATGGTCTCTCTAGAGACAGTGAGGTCTTTCTGGAGCCATCTTTCCCATGAAGAGAAGGACATGGATTGGGATGCATGGTGGGGACACATGCACAGATCTGGTCAAGTTGAAGGAAGGATTACAGGATCAATTGTAGAAATATTCCGTTGTGTGTGGGATGTTTGCAGGTGTGAAGAGACGGACATGGGCTGCAGGAACCAGCAGTGGTCCAAACAAGAAGGAAAGTTACGGAGGTGTGAGAAAGCACAGAGGTATGAGATCCAGGAGAGCGTCAGCATTATTTTCTGCTGTTGGGCACAAAGTGGAGGTCTATGAGTAACCCTCACATGATTTTTGTGGGGTTCATGCCTTGACTGCATGCAGAGTGATGTCATACAGTCACAGAATGACTTGAGTCAGAGGGGACCTCTGCAGTCCAACTGCTCACCCAAAGCAGGGCCAAAAAGGGTCATAACCTTGTCTAGTTGTGTTCAGACTGTCTCCAAGGAGAAGAGACCCCCACAGCCTCTTTGGGACCCTGCTTCAGGATTTGAGCACCCTCATGGGGAAAAAAAAACCCTCTTATCAGTCAGGATTTCCCATGTTCCAGCTTGTCCTTGTTGGCTTTTGTCCTCCTGTTATGCACCTCTGAGATGAGTCTGCCTCTGCCTTCTCTGCACTCTTCCGTTAAGAAGATGGAGATGGCACTATGATGTTCCCTGTGCCTACCCTTCTCCTGGTGAACAAACCCAGCTCTTGGCCCTTCATCTTACGTTATGTCCTCTGGCCCTGACCATATCAGTGGTCTCTGCTGGACACATTGTCTTCCCTCTCACCTCCATTGTGACCCAGTCCTGAGACCAGGGTTACTACAGTGACCACCTTCCCGTCATGCAGCACTACATCATGGTAGTCGAGTGATGGCCATGTGCCTTTCCTCATTTCCAGCCCCCATGCCAGCTGATGGATGACCATAGAGAGATATTCTCAAGGTGGGGTTTGGAGTGGCAAAGCCCTAAAATCTTTGGGAGGTGACTTGCATGTCTTGCAGAAGAATACTTTGTCTTCTGGGATGGGGCTGCTTTACACGGTGGTCCAAAGGCAGGCTGGGATGGGGATGTTGGGATGGGGAACATTTCTGTTGGCAGCACAAGGACCATCAGCTGATTAAAACTGCTGTTTTAAGACATCTGCATGTGCAGAAGCCAGAGAAGTTGACAGTGATGAGAACTGTGGATGCCATGGACCAGGGTGGGTGATAGACACGGGTTTTCGATGCTTCTTGCAGGACTTTCTCAGAAAGGCACGACTCTGCTGTTGGTCCACTGCCTTGGTTTTGAAGGATTAAAGCTGGGAAGGGCCACATGGCCACATGTCTGAATGCTGAAATCTCAGCAGCTAGCCCTCTGCATAGCCATCAAACGGGAACTGCCATCAACCCTTCTCATCAGTTGATCTCTAAGCACCAAGGTCAACACCATAACCCTCATTTTAGAGGTACAGGAAACTCAGGCATGGAGAAATGAGTCATTGGCAGAAAGACAAACCAGGGTGGGACATTCCTCACTTACCTTCACGGACCTGCAAGTAAGCTGTGTGCCCACCACCCATTTGTAGTCAGTGGGGCTAAAACCAGGGTGGTCAGCGTGGTTTATGCCCTGATTTCTCTGTGGCATACACTTCAAGGATGAGAAAAAAGGTGCTCCAGCCCACCCTGACCACATCTCTAGCTCTCAGATGGACACCAACCTGGTGTGAAATCTGCTTACAGATTTCAGCTGAAAGAAATAGCAGCTCTGACCTGTGGCCCATGAAGTTCCCCCCGCCCTTGTTTCTGCTGGAAAAACTACTGCTTCAGCACAGAGGAGTGGGGAGAAGAGCAACATGTACATCCATGTCTGGCAGCAGCTGGTTACGTTTGCTAATTGCAGCCGTGTGCACCCTGGGCAGATCTGGCCCAACCCTGGGGGGCAAAATGGATGAAAAGTGCTTGTGAAATCAGGGGCTTCATCAGATGTGGCAACAGCGCAGTGGCATCCAGAAAGGAGACTGTCCAAGGCTGTCCCTTAAAGTGAGAAGGGATATTCTGGACTTTTCTGCTCCATCTGTCTTGTCTCCTCAATGTATGAGATAATGTGGGGTCAAATATGGGATCCACCATAGCACTCCTTTGCTGGTGCATCTTCCAGTTGCCACACGGCACCTCTTGCTTCTCCTGGTCTGTACAGACCCTCCCCAAAGAGACTCAGGTGCTAATTCAAGGCCATGCCATGCACCTGCTCCCTGGGTCCTTCATAATCCTTTGCGTGTAGCATCTGAATGACACTTGCCCAAAGGCCTGCATGTCCTGGACCCTGTACGCTGGAGCTACTGGGGAGTAGGACTGAAAGAGCTCCTTTGTTTTGCACGTGTGACTGTGCAAGAGGTGGGACAGTCAATGTCAGGTAGGCAAGATCTGCCTGAACAAGGTCCACTTTAGGATAGATGAGCTATTCTTCAAGCTTCTCTTTTTGGGCTACTTGTGAGGCAAAAAAGGGACCTGACTCAGATGAAGATGCTACAGAAGTGACATTCACACAGTGGGTGTGAAATGAATCCCATGAAGAAGCTTTGGTGCTTCTGTTTCTTTGGTGGCTCCAGAAAGGACAAGTCCTCTTCCCTGAGGTGTCCCCAAGTGTTCCTTTTGCAACACTCTTTGATCTGACCTATTATATACTTTCTCATCACTCGGAGCAGAGAGACTAAAAGGCTGATACACAATGCAGGTGCTGACCCTACAACTGGGACCTGCAAACTCTTCCCTCTGCATTATTGCCACTCCTGCTGTGGTGTCCAGTCTTTCAGAAAAACATCCAGCTTGCACTGTGCCATCAGCTTGTGCTTACCAGCATGTAACTCCCAGCTCCAAACCCTACCACCTTTCCAGCTTTGGCTTAATCCTTGAGCCTCCTCACTCTTGTTCCTTGCAGGTATTCGTCCTGCTTCTAGATCTCTCCTCTTCCTCAACTACCCTGTTTCACCAGCCTTTGCTTGTGACTTTGCTGTTACAGCCATTCACACATCTGTTCTCATGACTTACCATAAAGTTCTGCCCCAATTTTGTCACATAGTGCCAACAGGTACGGAAAGGAGAATGGGGGCAGGATGTTGCCCTTGGATAGGTGACATACCAACCATCATCATGGCCTCATCTGCAGCTGGGAGGGTGCCCTGGAGTCTTGTCTTTATCTGTAGAACATCTCAGCCCTCCCAGCATCAAGGGCCATCCGCCGTGTCAGCTTTGTGCGTTGTGCATCATGTTGCCACGACGCATCCCGCTGTCCGCTGAGCTGACGCGAGGAAAGGCGAACGTGCAATCCCCCAGGACAAGCCGTCTGCTCATCGAAGGAGACAGGCAGCACAGCCAGGCTGGCCGGAGGGTGCTTCACCCCTGGGAGAGAGTCACAGCAACCCACGGTGCTGGGAAGAGATGGGTTGGTGGCTCCCACAAGGAATCCCACCTCCCAAATACCCTCTTCTGGGAGACACCTCCTTGAGTGAGCCTGCAGGAGCCCCATATGGGAGCCCGGCAATGAGCAGGACCACATGGGAAGCATCCTCCATCCTAACTCTCACCTTCATTTTGTCTCTCCTCTTTCAGATTCCCTCCCTCTCTCTCTCTTTGTCTTATTTTTTTCCTCTCCATCCTCCCCCTACCTTGCTTTGGCACCCTTTTTCCCTTTTTTTCTCCCCCCTCTCCATTTTATCTACACCACTTGGGCAGGCTGGCATGCACATTGATGCACACACACACACACATCCCCATGCCAGCTAGCACAGGGGCGCTGGGCACTTTGGAGCAGCTTTGGACTCAACATTACCGTAGGCAGCAGGTTAATGGGAGTCTACTGAAGAACTTTTTGTGTTATTTCCCCCTGATGTGCCTGTGTGAATACCTGGCCCGCAGCATCACCACGGAAGATTGGAAATGCTCCTGCCACAGACCTTTACACGGCACATTTTAGGATCCCCGCTGTGTTTTCTTTCCAATAAGAAGAAAGACCTGTCAGCATTAAGCAAATCAGCTGTACGTCTCACCTCCCTGAGCTGTGTCACACATGAATATCTGAGGGCTCTTTTTTCCCCCCACCTTCTCTTTCCCTTCTCTCCTCTGCTTTCCCATTCCTGTCCTCTTGGTTTTTAACGAAAGAAAAGTTTAATGCGCTCACAAAGGAGAGAGAGAAATATCCATAAAACTCCAATTTAAACCCCTTCAACCCATTCCTCGGCTTTCCCTTTCAACATGATAGCACACCTTTTTTCTTCCTAATAGGAAGAAGGTTTGAATTTCTCGAGCAGCCAGAGGGGGAGAGAGAGGAGGAGGAGCGTGGAGGGGAAGGAAGAGTTTCTGCATGTGCACGACTGGTATAAGCAGGGCTTGTGTAAGTTTAAGGAAAAGCAAGGATGAAACAGGCAGAGGCATAGGAGCTGCCCTGAGAAAGGCAGGATTTTCCTTTCCTTGCATTGTCTTGTCTTGCCTTGCCTGCTCAGGCTGCAAATTGTCAGTGTTCAGGCACCCCCAAACAAGGCAGATGCGGAGCCAAATTCAATAAATAAAAACGTAAGATATTAAACACCAGGGACCTTTTACATCCCCTGTATCTTGGGAATAAATTTGGGACCAAATTCGGGACCTTCCATGGAAAAACATGATCTGAAACTGCTCCAACTCCTGAGTGGGTGATACCAGACACCCAAAAGGGTCCCTGACAAGGACACCTTGGTTGAAAGTGATGCAGCTTAGTCATGGGTTCACAAGAGCTCTAAAATTTGTCCCCACAAGGCTTCAGGAGATGGTGTTCCCATCCTGCCCTGAGCTTGGGGCTCTGTGCCTGCACAGGCGTGGAGGAGTGATTGAGTGCTCCACAACTGTAGAGAAAGGGATGGTCTGGGAGTCGTGATGAGGGAAAAGGGAGCTAAGCACAGAGATTTGTGCTATAAGTGGAGATCCCGAGGGAGATTTCTTTTCCTTTACATCCTTCATCAGATCTTCCCCGCTCAGTCTTCCAGCTGCTAAGGAAGGGCAAATCCAAATATGCAGACTCACTCCAGCCAGGTCAGGACTGGTAATATCCACATGCAAATACACACAAGTACGTGCACATACATTCCCTTGCCTGGGCTTTCATTTGCAAGAGGTAGTGTAGATGCACGTCTTCAAAACCTTGCGTTCTGGGGTAGGAAAAGCAGGAATTATTTCAGCTTCTTTTCACTTTGCAAAGCTTTTCCCAAGCCAAAAAGCTGCTTGGAATGTGTCGGGGAGCATGAGGAAGAGGAGGGAAGAGGAGGAATCGAGCACTATGTGAGCCTATCTTCTCGTGCAATCTGAGTGAAACATCTAAAGGGAAGAACAACACTGCTGCAGACTGCACAGCAGCTCATACCTGTGCGAGGCCTTGTGCTGAGAGCCGAAAGAGCATCGGGTTTGGCCTGAAAAAGAGGACAATCCACGTGAATCAACACAAGGAATTTTCTCTTCCAGACCCTAGGATTGTCCATTTGAGTAATTTATCTTTTTTCCTCATTAATATTTAATTGATCTGTGGCTCTAACTGTCTGCACTTGAGATACACCATGCAGAAAGAGCTGGAGAAAGAGGCAAGATCCAAGGGAATTTGACTACTTCCCAGGCATGCTGCAGGTAACTTGGCTGGGGATGTGGATGCAAGCACATGTGTGGGGCAGCTGGGGTGGTTGCTGGGGCTCGGGGATTTTCATCCACCTATACAGCCAAAGCTCTCATGCTTTCATCCTGTGCTGATGATACACTGTGACTCCCAAGCCAGACCTGTCCCCCAGCTCTCAAGTCAGTCCATCCTCCATCAGCTCTGTTTCCTCGTCCCCTCTATGGTTCCTGGAGTTCCTCCAGCCCCACAAAGTGGGCTGCCATGTTTCTAGTGTAAGACTCCCTTCCAACAGAGACAGTGGCGACCTGGTCTCCTCCCTGCTCCTCCCCTCTCTGCCAAGAAGAAGATGATGGCAACTAGGAAGAAGATAACTCTCCACACTTGGCTGCTGAAAATATGGCAAGGAAGGGCATCTACTCAGCAGTCGGAAGGGTTCCTCTTGCTTTCCTCTTGATTTTGCTTAGAAGTCTGGATTTTCAGTTTAGGAAAAGGTGATTCCATGGTATTTGTCACTGAGAAATGATCGTCGGTCTTTTTCTCCTGCAGCAACAGGCAACGCTTCCCAAGCATGAGATTTTTATTGCGAAGAATATCTACAGCTGGAGATGCTAACTAAGGAAGGCTTCTGCACAGCTTGAATTGCAGCTTGGCCTCTCTCAGTTGTCAGGGACAGCTCCTGGCCTGGGATCCTTGGGGTCCTCCTAAAGCAGTGTGCCCAGCTGGCCAAGAAGGCCAATATCACCCTGGCTTGTATCAGACATAGCACGGACAGGAGGATTAGGGAGGTGATCGTGCCCCTGTACTTGGCACTGGTGAGGCCACACCTCGAATGCTGCGTGCAGTTTTGGGCCCCTCACTGCAAGAAGGACACTGAGGTGCTGGAGTGTGTCTGAAGAAAAGAAACAAAACTGGTGGAAAGTCTAGAGCACAAGTCTTATAAGGAGCAGCTGAGTGAACTGGGGTTCTTTAGCCTGGAGAAAAGGAGGCTGAGGGAAAACCTTACCGCACTCTACAACTATCTGAAAGGAAATTGTGGTGAGGTGGGTGTTGGTCTCTTATCCCAAGTAACAAGCAATAGGGCAAGAGGAAACAGCCTCCAGGGGAGGTTTAGATTGGATATTAGGAAAAATTTTGTCACCAAAAGGGTCGTCAAGCATTGGAACAGGCTACTCAGGGAAGTGGTTGAGTCACTATCCCTGGAGGTGTTTAGAAGATGGGTAGATGTGGTGCTTGGGGACATAGTTTAGTGGTGGGCTTGGCAGTGATTGGTTAACGGTTGCATCTTAAGGGTCTTTTCCAACCTAAATGATTCTGTGATTCTATGATTCTATGACTATTGGGAACGGCCTCTTGACCCATGATGACTGCACAACTGTCCTTGTGAGTCACTTGGGAAGCAGCTAATTGGGCTGGTTCGTGGGTGCCCAGGGACTGCACTGATAATTTCACGGTGATTGGATTCCAGGTCCTGAGCACGCCTGATTTCTAATACAGTCATAGCCCCAGTGACTCAGGAGGATTGGTGAAATTGTTTTCTAATGGGACAGCCCCAAGGCCTTGCATAAAGCCAAGTGAGTATGTTGCACAGTCGGTCACAACCCCCCAGATGGCAGGGGCTGCATCATGCAATTCCAGTTTCCCACTGTGCCCTTCCTGACTCCTGGTGACTTACTGTCTCTTGGTTCTGGTTCATCCACGCTCCAGCTCATGCTGGCTGCCTACAGCTCTCAGCACACCCATCTGCCTCTTGGCAGCCCGCTGACTTCATCTCTACGCTGCCTGGGACTTGTGCCAGGGCATGGGAATAACGCATCTCACCTTCCCCAGGGTGCACTTCTCTCAACGCAACGGAATAGCTGAGCTGAACAGAATCATACTGTTTACCTTGCAAACCCAAATTTGGTGAAATGAGGGGAAACTCTGTGCGAGCTGTGCTGCCATTGAATTGTGCCAGAGCTCCTGCTGCCTTCCTGCATCCCGTGATGCTGAGAGCCGGGGTCCGAGGGCTGTACCAACACATGATGTCTGAAGCAAGTGAATGTGTTGTATGCTGTTACAGAGATGGGTTAATGGTTTCGGGACACGATGCTGCCTTCAAATGCAACAGGTCCCAATAGATGCCTTGATGAGCCCTGCAGCAGAACAAAATCCTCTAAACCAACAGACGAGTTTATTTATTATTAATAAGTATTGCACACTTCATTCATCAGCTCTTTACCAGTGGCAGCAGCATGGCTCTGCAGCCACTTGGGGTGGGAAACGACATGCTGGCATCCTCGAGAAGGGAGCAGAGGGCCCAGAATAGAGTGGGGCTGGAACAGCTGGCCGGAAGCCTGAGATTTTCACCCCAGACATGGAGAGACCATGCTGTGTAGTTCATGTCCCCTCCAAGAGTGTGCTGCCCTCTCACTTACTGGTGACAGAGGGGAAAGCCAAGCACTGAAACAGCCAAAACCCAGTGAAGAGAGGGGTTTGGAAGAGCACTGCCTTCTGGTTGCCCTCTGATTCTGTTTCCCTTGTGAACAGGGGTGGCCAGAAGATCTGGTTTGAGGCTGGCAGCCACAAAAGCTATCTCTCTATTGAAGTTAAACATTCCCAGTTCCTGCTCCCAAGGCCAATGAGCAAGAAATAGATGATTTTACACTATCTAACCTTTTTACCCTGTAAAACAGGGCAACAGCATCCAAAGTGCTGGCTGGACACCCTTCAATTTACCAGTTTGGTTAGAGCTGCTGTGAACCGACCTGGGTGAACCTGGAGTCATATGGTAAAGCCATCTTGACACACCTTGGTGCCCTATATAGCCTAACAGAGCAGAAATATGTCCTCAACAGCCATAAATCAGAGAGGAAGCAGGGGTGGGGGGAAATAAGCCAAACCACCCTGCGTGCTCCGGAGAACATCCCCCGAACTGCTGGATCCCTAGAATGGAGAGGAAGGGTGGGAGCGGGGAGGGGTGGGAGGGCAGGAGAAGGGGGCGAGCGGTGCATTTCTGAGCGCTTCCCGCAAAGGTCTTTAATGCATCTAAAAATGGAAGGTTTCACGTCCGATTCTTGTCACGGGCAGCGGAGCTAATCGGCCGGATGCCATTTCCAGGGGGAAGGAAGGGCCCTGGCAGCGGGCAAGCCACTTTGCTCAGAGGGGTTGCTGGTCTTAAGAGGCTTTTATTGCAGCTGCTCGGCAACTCGGCAGAGAGGTGCGCTGTCATTAGAGTGACACTAAAAGTATCCAAAGATTAGCAGTGACGGATTGACTGACCTGTCCCTGTCAAGCTTGGGGCAGATGAGGGGAGATAGGGGAAGAAAAGAGGAGAGAGAAATAGCCTTCCCCCCAAAGAGGATGACTCAGGGCAGGCAATGAAAACCAGGCAGTGCTGGTGTCCAGCCACTAACTGGACTTAGAGCTTTTCCAATTATCACCTCAATCAGTTCATATATCCTGAAAGGAGATTTGTAATCCACCATCCCTGGGAACACAGAAATTTGGCGTTTTCCCTGCCTTCAGCAGGGCTGGATGAAGAACAAGTTTCCTGCTTTGAAGATGTCGCCAATCCACCTCTTTGCCAGGGTTTTGCAAGGACACTTAAGGAAAGCCATGGGCTGGCAGTGACGTTGGTGTCTCAGTCCCATCAGTAGAGAATCCCCACGCTGATCTCGTATCCCTGCCCGTGGCAGGGAGGTTGGAACTAGATAATCTTTAAGGTCCCTTCCAACCCAAACCATTCTATGATTCTATTATTCCTTAGCTCTCAAGCTCTGACTTTAAGGGGATGCTGCTCTTGTTCCTCACTGGAGAAAGCCAGAAGTGCCCCCTTCAGTGACAGGCAGAGTTATGCTAGAGGAGAGCAATCAGTTTGGATAAAACCCTGTCTCTTCTCCCCTGCCATTTCACAGAAACCTGGTCCCCTGAGCTTGAAATAGGACTTGCCCTCACCCCAGGTATAGGTTGTGACCCTCTCCATAGGAAGAGTCCATCCTGCACCCCAGATGCACACAGAGTGGGAAACCACGGGAAAACAGCTTTTTAATATTTCTTATCATTGTGGTTAAATCCCTCCCGTATTTCTGCACTCCTTTGTCAGGAAATCCCATCAGACCCTCCCCCTTGGACCCTGTCTTTTGACCTTGGCCGGGGCTTGACCTGAGCAGCACACTCAATTTGCTGCTGCCACTGGTGCTCCCACTGCTGCCAGCATACCTGCTCCCTGCAGTTACCTCTCCTCACTGCTCCACAACAGGGCATTTTCCAGACACAGCTCCATTATTCTGCTACCAAGCTGAATTTTTTCCTTTTAATTCTTCTTCTTGCAGAAAATGTATCTAATTTATTTTCCCTTCCCCCTCCCTTCCTCCTCCTCCTAAGCCCCCTTCCCGACTGCTTGCAAAGAGATGTTTCAAGACTAATTTCAAGGTGGATTCAGCACTGGGAGATTGGGGAATTTAACATCAAGAAGTTGTTTGAGGCTGTGGAGTGGTCTGTGCTTCCTCCTGAGCCAGAGGAGTCCAACAAGGCCCTCAGAAATGCAACTCCAGCTAATCAAGCCTGTGGAGAGCCAGAAGGACTCCTGGGGAAGGGGGGGGGGGGGGTGGGGTGGTGGTGTGGTGTGTTTCTGTACAGGCTTCTTAAAACACAGCTCTCCAGGAAAGGCAAGGAGGCTCAGGGGACAGGACAGAGGGAGAATGAGGGCACAGGAATTGGGAGATGACAGTCCCCATGCTGGCTCTGCTGTGGATCAAGTTGCTTCCCACTCTTGAACCCCAGTTTTCCCACCTGTTCAGTGATGATGGCAATGGCGAGCTCCTCTGTAGAGACCGATGGGAACCTGCTGCAAATGACCTGGAGGAAAAACGTTGTCATTAAGGACTGGCTGGCAAAGCCAGAAATTGGCAAAGTTGATGGATGTCAACAAGACCTAGCAAACTCCCTCCTTTTATGTCTCTGGATAGGTTTCCACTCAGCTGTGCCTGGGCGGGTGGATGATTCAGTTTTTAGATATGACACTGGCAGGTCCCTTTGCAGTTCCTCATCTGTAGGACTTTTTCCATTCTCCAGGGTCCCTTTTCTGGAGAGGATTTTGGCTGAAAAGCAGTGATGTGTCAGCATGTGGCTGCTCCACTGAACCTCGCTGCGTTTGTTTGAGGAGAATACCAATGTCTTCACAAATGGCTCTGTGGATTGGGCTCTTCTTGTCCATGTTGGCTGCAGCAGAAGGCAGGGTATGAAACCATCTGAGGGCAATTTCTTGCTATGACCTGGGAACTGAGTGTCCAGAATTTGATTCCTATTTTGTCTTCCTTAATTGCATCTATTTTTCAGTCAATTCTTTTATAGGCTCACAAATTCTCCTTGTAATCTGCCCGACCGCAACAAACCTTTCCTTCTCTGCTTGCTGCTGGGGAGCCATCAGGTATGAACTACTTGGATGAGGAGTGACCCTGGCTGGGCGCCTCTGAAAGAAGGACAGAGCAAACCCCTGGTATCACCTGATCCCTCCTTGTCCTGGGTTCCCACTGCCCCGGCCATGCTCCAGGGCTTGTCTGCCACCTTCTCACCACTGTCTGGATGAATGAAGCTTGAAGCTCCTTTCACAGAGCTCATCCAATGGTGGATGGGCAGACACTTACCAGAGGGAGTTGAGCTATAGGATGCATGATTCACTGCTGTGCCAAAGACCCTGTCTGGTCAGGGTTTCATTAGTAGTCCCCACCTCATTAAATATAAGGCAGATGTCTCTGTGTCACAGGGAGGAGAGCTGTGCTGGGCTGAGTAACCAGGACTGGACCTCATGTGCTTTCAAGGAAATCTCTTTGGGAGCTGGACATCATGCCCTGCCTATGGGACATTACTGTGGGTCTTTTCCATGCAGTGACCCCAGGTTGTTGCATGGTCTCAGAGCAGAGGAGAAAGGCTGCAACGCTGCAGGTCCATGAGGTCTAGACCAGGCAGTGAATGGTGGGATCCAGTGGTGTTTAGGGTTTGAGTGACTGGTGTGCTCCTAGACTGGCTGGTGAGAAGATCCTCTGGAGTCTGTAGTCCTGTTTTGCCCTGTTTGGGTGAGAGTGACTGCTGGCCCATGTTCAACCTGGCATCAGCTCTTTACCCCAAAGCACCATTGATGCTCAGCCACATATTTCCCATCCATTTCCCAGCTGGTCATCAGTTCCCGGTCTGCTGTCACTCCAATACCAGCACAGACCTTCGCACACCTCCTTGTTGACCTTCATGATGTTCCTGTTGTGCTAGCCTTCCCTCTGAATTAACTGTTACCCACAGACTTGTGGAGGATGCGTCTCCACCCAGGTCACTGGTGAAGATGCTGAACAGTTATCAGCTGCACCATCAGCCCCAGAAGTACTTCACCACCATCGTGGAAAACTAATAAGCTCGCTCCTCAACACTGAAGATAGGAGAGCTCTACTCAGCTCCATGGAGTCCATCCAAGTCCAGGGGATGGCGTGTGTTGGGAACAGCTACTTATCCTTCGGTATAAGCAGAGACCATCTAAGCTGCATGATGGCACCAAAAGATGGAAAATTAAAAGCTTACCAAAATAATGATTTTTTTTTTCAAAAGTGAGGATCTGGGGAACTCTTTGGCCTAATGGCTGGGATTTAGCTTGATGTAGTAAAAAATACTGGGCATTTACCTAATAAAAAGGATTGTTGAAGGGGGCAAATCTCTTTGGCCAGGGAAAAAAAAAGTGACAAATGAATTCCAGGTTGGTAACATTGAGTTTGTTTCACTGTTGCTGAAGAGCTTGCATCAAACAGCAAAACCAGCGCACCGCAATCAAAAAATGCCCTATTTATTTCAAGGGATTTGAAAGGAAATGTCTCGATTCAAACCTTTTCAGCTGTAAAGCAGCAGTGAAGCCCTTCATCATCAGCCTGCACCCCTCTTTTTTTGCATTGCTGGGATCAGAACTTCTACTCTGTGCATGGCAAGTGTGTTTTGGTGTAGTCACTCAACTCCCACACACACACTGGCACGTGGATTGTGCAGTGGTGGGTGCTGTCCTCTTCTGGGGTGAAAATCACAGAGTCCTAGCCTAATTCCCTAGTGAAACTCGAGCCAGTGGGAGCAGCGCAAGGTAGGACTACTGACAAGTCGGGGTTCAACGCAGTGACCTATCTCTGGTTTAGGAAGTCCTGGAGCACATGCTGGAGGCTGGGAGTATCCAGAAAAGCTTTGCTGCACTGTGGCCCTTATATTATGCCTTTTCCTAAACTATCCTGTGCAGTTAGCGGGTCACAGAGCTTGGCGTGGTAGGGGAAATCCGTGTTCTTCCATCCTCTTGTGTACAGCGCACGGGAAGAGGAATCTGAACCCTCAGAAAACACTGACATTTCAGAAACAGTGTTTAAGAAAGATTAAAACTTGCACTCCCCAAATCTGAGAAACGTACAGACTTTGCGAATATAGGAACAGCATAATGCCTCCTGGAAGCAGGCAGGTTTAGTATCTCAAAGCCAAATGTGAATCACGGTTTTGTCAATGTTTCATGCTGTGATAATAAATAAACGAAACCCAGACTTCCCAGTTTACCTGCAAACCTCTGAAGACTTTTCCTTTGCAAATGCTGCTCTGCTCTGTGTTCCCTGGAAGCATTCAAAGTTTGCCCAAACAGCATTTTTCTGATACTCCATGAAAAATATTTGCTCAGCTCTTCTGGCAAGCATGAGCTCTGAGGAAGTCGAAGACAAGGGATTCACCTTGCCCTGGGCTGCTGAAAACTGCTTTGCTCCACAGCTCTTGTTGGAGATGAGGAGGAGATCAGCGTGGTTTGAGGCCAGCAACAGTCATGGGGGATGGTGGTATCTGGGACACATGTAATTGCGGACAAGAGTTTTCCTCCCGTGCTCTGACCCCAGCGTCTTTCTTGCAAACTCTGGGCTGGAGGGATTTAGGAGATGGAAGGAGGGGAGGGAGGAGAGTAGTTTATTAGCAGGTGGATGAAAGGAGATGGAGTTCTATTGAAATGGTCTCACACTACACCGACAGTGGTGGTCAGAGGCTGAGGTGTATTGCTAACCTCTAGAAAGGTGGGAACAAATGCTCTTGGAGCATCTTATCTGTTTGGGCTCCCTGCATACACCAGCCAATCCCTCATGCCTTAGGAGAATGACACCAGCATGGCTACAGCTTTTTGAAAAGCTGATCCCACCAGCACAGAGAAAGCTCACCTTGGCTTGGGGCTCCTCCAAGAGCCACCACATCCTGAGCTGCTTCCTTGTCCAATAAATTTTTCCTGCAAGTGGCACTGGGTCTATCT
Source organism: Leptosomus discolor (assembly GCF_034619465.1). Classification (NCBI taxonomy): domain Eukaryota; kingdom Metazoa; phylum Chordata; class Aves; order Leptosomiformes; family Leptosomidae; genus Leptosomus; species Leptosomus discolor. The sequence continues at coordinate 70,954,465 of NC_141395.1, forward strand.
AGGAAGTCTTGGCTGTCTTGGCCACAAGATGTGGGCTACCCATGCTGCTGGTGGAGTGTGCTTTCTCGCAACAACCACTTCAGTTTTCTCCTTGTTGGCGTCCCCTAGAGACTACCCAAACCAGCTGGTGAATGGCAATTTAGGTGTTCTCAGGATTTGTGTGGAAAGAGAAGGGGAGTTCACGCAAACCCAGAGGAAAGGAGGCGGGAGTTTTTCTTGGGCCCTTCCCCAGAGCTGCCATGATCTGCTGGTTTACAGGATGCTCCCTGGCCCGATGGCTCCTTCTGGGCTGTGATGGATGAGCTCGCACCTCTGTCCACCTTCCTGTAACCGCTTTGCAACTGATAGCAGTGGCCAGGAGGGCTCCCAGGAGCTGCTGGTAGAAGAAAGGGGGGGGGGTGAGCGGGGTTATGTATTTGTGTGGGGGGCTGCGGTGGATGTCGGTTAATGGAGCTGGGTGATTCAGCCGCTGCGGAGGAAGCATCGAGGGATGCTTTACGCCCTGATACTGCTGGCAGGAACATCCTGGAGGCTGCGCAGCACATAAGTAACTACAATAGGTGATTGCTTAATAATTAAAGATATGTAGTGCTTGGATTGCCTCCCAGAGCTGGACCAGAATGGTGAGAGTAGGGCACAGTGGGAGGAAAACTTCCCGTCTTACAGGAAACCTTCCCCTGCCGAACTCTCCACAGTTCCCGTGTCTGCCAGGGGACTTGGCTGGAATCAATTCCCCTCTGCTTGCAGTCAGAGGAAGTGGCAGGCTGCTGTTGGGATCCTGCCTCTGATTAACCAAGTGACCTTGGTGTATTGCTTCCCTTCCTGCCATGACTTTGTTTCCCCTCTCAGAGCTGGGATGTTGTCTGAAGGTATCGGGGTATCTCATGGGAGAGGTTAGACCCAGCTGGGCAGTCTAGGGGGAAGATGGGGGTGCTTAGTGGGTGATCCCGGAGCCAGTGTCTTTGCCTTTGAGATAGTAAAACTGCCTGTTTCCAGGAAGTCTTCTGCTGTTCCCACGTTCACAGATTCTGCAGATTTCCGGGATTTGGGGAGTGCCAGTTTTAAGTGCCCTTAAACCATTTGAAGCTTGGTCCAACGTGAAGAGAAACCAATACTTCCACCCTGGAAGGAGCAGCCGAAGGCAACCCCGGGCTGCAGGATGGGTAGATGGAGCTGGGTATTGCACCCTGCTCCCCACAGCGAGGGCAGCACCGACATGACATCCCCCGAGCCGGCGGGACGGTGAGGAGCCCGGTGGCATGGGCCACCACTCCCTGACAGCTCCACTTTATTTACAGCCCTGATTACAGGCGACACATGAGCGGATTTATTAACTCTGCTCTCTCCCGCTCTTCGGAGCCTTGTAGATAAATGGCAGAGCCTGGGGCCAGCGCTAAAACTCAGTTAACATTAAAGTGAAGGATCTGCTGGTGCTTCTGCCGGGGGCTGGGGGCGAAGGGGAGCGGATGCGCTTTTCTTTGCAGTCAGATGCGCGTTTGTCGAGCAGGAGATTGTTGGGTTTTTTTGCCTCTCCCTGGGATGGATGTCACATGCTGGGCAGGATGGGGATGCTGACTCAGCATCCACTGCTCCACTGGCTGGTGAGATGCAGAATGGTGGTTGGAGCATTGCATTTCCTATGCCCATGGGGTTGTGGGGCAGGGGAGGGCTTTGCTGTGTGGTGTGGGGCTCTGCTGAACCTGATTTGCCCCCCCAGGCACTGATTCTGGTCCAGGCTAAGGGATGTCAGCCCAGAGGGCACACATGTGTGTTAAGACCTTGTTTTTATCATGCTGATCCTGCATAAATCATGATGATTGACCCTGGAGTCAGGGATGTCACAGCAGTGTCAAACTGGTGCTAGAGGAGAATGAGACTCCCTCAAAGCCTGTCCTTCATCCCCACATTGCAATTAGCATTTACCTCCATGTAATGAGTCGGAGTTGCATTTTAACTTCCCAGGGTGAAAATAATGATTTCCTCCTACTATGAAGATGGAGGGAGAGATCAGAGAGCTGAGGGACAGCTTGCATCAGGATCAGCCAACCTTGACCCAGCTTTCCTGTTCCTGTGAATCCCCTTTGCCTTCCTCTGGAGCCACCAAACTGTTTTATTCCTGTTTGGGCTTGTGCATAGGACCAGCCCCGTGTTGCCCAGACTTCCCAACTTTGCATAAGGTTTTCTCTCTGGGGTCAAACCCTTGGAGAGGCAGGGACTGCCCTGAAACAATAGCCCAGAGCTGCCTGTACATGTCTGATCACCTGAGAAGATCTGTCAGGTTGCTGCAAAGTTCAGACTATGGGGACTGAAACGATGCAGCCATGGGGCACTAGATTTGCCCGCAGCTCTCTCAGGACTGAACCAAAGCCTCCTTGTTTTTCTGAAGTTCATGCTTAACTGAGGAGTCAGAGTAATTCTAGTTTACACAACACTTGATTTGACAAGAAAGATGTCATTCTGTTTCTACTTGGGGTGATTTGAAAGCAAGGCTTTGCTTTGACACTAAAAGAATCGGGGTGATCTAAGAGGCAGGAATTCGTATCAGTGAGGCTCCTAAGGAGTCAAAATGAAACTTTTCAAAGGCTGCATGTCCCTTCTCGGAGGGTCCCACATCGAGGGAATAAACTTGCCTTTTAGAAAGTTTTGCTGGTGTGCAGGCAGAAGCCTTCCAGTAAAACGGAAAGTGGGAAATATGGGAACCAGTTATAAATGTGCACATGGGAATAAAAGTATATGTGGCAGCTATAAATGTTAACGTGGGGACCAGCTAAAGTTGTATCCAATGTGGAGAGTCACTGCTGGCCTTAAACACCCTCACTCCTTACCTGCGGGATTCTACTATCCTGCAATACAGGAATGAGGACTATTTTGGAAGCGTGTGGTAAACCAGCATGGTCAAGAGGAGGGGAGATGCTCTGGATGAGCCTGCCCCATGGCAGGGTGGCTATGGTAGCATCACTGACTAAACTAGCCAGTGATGCTAGGGTGGTGGGACAGACTCTCTGGTCTAGGAGAAAAGATTGCACTATTAAAAGATTGTCAATGCTCTTTCCAGTGATTTCTGAGCTTCCTTTCTTCTCTTTCCCTTTTCTGCCCACTCAGAAATGGCTGCTTAGGGTCGGTGTCAGGTGCTTTCAGGCAAACAGCCACATCTCTCTACTCCAAAACACCTTTAGAAAGGTGGCCTCCATTCATTTTGCTGAAACATCACACAGTGGTCTTGTTGACCTGGTTCCAGCTCTGCCCAGAGCTGTATAACTGTGAGTCTCCCCTGTCCCAGCCCAAACACCCTGGTTTGTCTTCCTCATTCAGGGAATCCAGATCTGCCCTGGAAGCCAAAGCTTTCATGCTGTGAGCGTGCACATGTGCCTGGTGTGCAGGTAACCGCCAGGAAGCGTGATCCCATAAATATGTCCTCTTTCTTGCAGGCATCCCGTGTTCATCCATGCAACCACCGGGAATGGGGAGTTCCCACCTTGACCAGAGATCCCCAGGGAATGATGGGATGCCTGTAATGAAGGCACAGCAGGGACTGGCTCATGCTGGCAGGGCCAGCTGGCTCCCACACCTCAGCAGCTCTCGCAGCATGGTGCCCAGTGAGGTGTGCAGGTCCTACAAGATCATGCCATTGCAGTGTGTCAGCGGCGCCGCTAAGCAGCGTGGGAGGGGCACGTGAAGGGATGTCTCCTTGAATGACTCTGGCATGGGCTAGGTCCAGCCACAGCTGGTGCATGGAGACCATGCTGCACCCAGATGTGCAGCTTAGTGGCTCTGGACCGCTGTGTCACGATGAGTCCTCTCTATCCCATTACATCGTAGAAATGCAGCAGTCTTGTCTCACTCAAGGCAACGTCATTGCATGGACCAAAGCAAAGGAAATTCAAGAGATGGGGGTGACTCCACTGACGCCTTGGAAGTGAGCACCAAGGATACAGGGAAATCACTCCTTCTTTCCATGCCTCAGTTTCCCCAGCAGCAAAGCAGAGCTAGTTTCTCCTTTCCCACGGTGGGGGGGAGATGGGAGCTGCTTGGGCTTTGCTTTTCCCACTGGAGCTGGGTTTTCTGAGTGCTCAGCACTTCCGCAAAGCCAGTCCTTGTCGCTCCTAAAGTGCTGCAAGAGTGAGGCTGTGCTGGACACCCGAGCTGGGTGGAAGCAGGTACTGCAGACAGCTATCTCTACGGATGGGCTGATACTGCAGATGGGTCGGGGCAGGGGGGAGCGGATCGATAATGCAGATATGGAGAAAGCTGGCCCGGCACGAATAAGCCCAGCTTTGTAAATGAACCCTGAGCTCTCAGAGCTCCCTGGTAAAGGCTGTTATCTCCAGACACTCCGGCTGTCTGGGTCCTTTCACAATACAGAGACGTGCAGACCAGGATATGAGTCAGCTAACAGGGCTCTTTCTCTGATCGCTGACCGAGTGCTGGCCCAACACCCCTTTGCAATGCTGGCTGGCGGCTGCCTGGTGTGGGGAGCGCAGGGTGGCTCGCACCTTCTCCAAGGGCAAGGACTGGCCAGGGAGTTAGTCCTCATCCATCTTACCTGATTTCTGCTACATCCCATCTATAACAACAGCTACTGATGATCTCCCCAGCCATCAAGGCAGTGTGCTCATTGTAAGGTTATGAGAAAAATAAAGCCAGGCAAAAGGCGGATGGGTTTATTCCTTCATTGCTGGGCTCTGGGGGTGATACAGGAAGCCATTCCTGGTCGACAGAACTTCTGGTGTTACCCATGCAGTCCATACCAAAGGAGAAGCAATCAGGAACACATCCTTCCCCCCTGACCATCTGGCTTTTGCACCAGTGCAATCCAGCTATAAGAGCTTTACAAGGAAGTCTGGAAAAGCTTGTGTTCCCCAACCATGTTCCATCCAGGTTTCCTGGCCACGTCCCCTTGCCTCCCAGTGGGTCCAGTTTGGGTACAAGCCCTAGCCCTGTCTTGCCAGCCCAAGAAGAGAGAAGAAAACAGCAGTTTCATTCTCTCCAGGGTGGGTCTTGCTCTGTGTCCTGTCTCTGACAATGGCCCACAGCTGATGCCTGGAGAAATGCAAGGAGGGGATGAACAAGCAGTACATTCCCTGCTGCCAACAAATTTGTGCTCAGGGACCTCTTGAACCAGAGATGTTGCCTCTGTGTTACGGTAGGGGATGAATTCTTCCTCCATGAATATGCTCATTATCTATGCAAACTTTTCACATCCTGCAGCAAGGAGTTCCTTGGCTTGATCTCAGAAAGCACCAGCTGGCAGTACGTGTGGCCTGGTAAGAGGCACCTTTGCTGCTTCTGCCCTGCACAGACCTGAGAAAACCAGTTCAGCTGTGTGTGAAGAGGAAAGACCTGTGAAATATGACCAGTTTATGCACAGCAATCCTCTGCAGTGATCCACACATGCTGTGCCCAAACTAGGAGCTCTTTAACCTTAACTCTTCCCCTATCGCTTCTGCCCTAAAGGCTGGTGTTCAGGGCCCTCTGCAACGTACTTGTTAATAAAGTGAAATCTGGGTCAGAGGGTTTCTTTGGCACATTAATACAGCCATTTTCCCCCCTTCCCAGTCCCAGCTCCTCCTTTCTCCCCCCTTCCCATCTCATTTCCTCCCAAGCCAAAGAAATCTGTCTGCCTGATAGATGGCTCCTGACAAGCTGAGCAGCTAAAGATCACATGTCAATAGGGCTATAATTAGGAGAATTGAGCCCTGTCAGGGCCGGACGGATATTTATCTGAAATCAATGGCCAATAGGGTGGAAGGAATGAAGATGTGGGAGTGTTTGCTTTGGAGCTGCCACGGCTTTTTACACCCTGTCTGCACAGGGATCCTGCCGGCCGGGGCTTTCCTGCTGCCTGAAAGGGGAGAGGATTATAGCATTAGCCATGGAGATCTGCCCTGGCCTCCCAGCACCAGCATCCGCTGACCCCTCTCTGGATGTGCACGCACCCCCCAGGTGGGGACAGCAATAGCAAAAAGCGAGATGAGGGGGTCTGCTTGTAGAGAGAGGCTGTGATTCAACCATTTGCTCTTTCTTCCAGTGAGAAAGAACATGTTAGCAACCCCAGGCACCAGGACCAAGGTCTCAGATGTACACAGGGGATGCAGGACCTGAGAGCTGATGAGGACAAGGATGTTGTCACCTCCCATCCTCAGCTGAGATGGAGCTGATGTCTCAGCTAGACACTCACATATTAAACCTGGCCTAAATCTGCAAGTAGGGACTAGCCCTTCATGCCTGCCACAACTCTGCCAGGGATGGTGCTGATGCTAGGTTGAGATTCAGGCATTGGCTTCCTCTCTGGAGGCTGCTAGAGGTTTTGGATGAGGGCTGGGTCACTGCAAAGATTTTTGTTGCAGCCCTCCCCGCAGATCATGGCACTTTTCTGAGAGCACAAGGACTTCCCTGTGCCCCAAAGCTCCTGCGGTGCCCTTAGCACCAGTGTAGGATGGGGGGGTTTGCACCTAAGTAAGCACCAGGACTTGCTCTCCCTTGGACTGGGGCATGAGTTCTTTTGGCAACTGTGGGGCTTTCATGCAAAGAAACGCTTGGAAGGCCCCAGGCCCTGGGAAACCCTTAAGCATCTGCTTTAATGCTTTGTTGGTACAGGGGTCAATGGCCCAGCCTCAACGCTTGTTCAGCTATGAAAACTTCTGAGGTTAAACACAGAAATGCTTTGGAAATGCTTTTGGGCACCAGGCAGGATGGAGCCTGGAGTCACACAAATCAGAGGAAGAGAGCAGGGAGGAAAAGACCACTCCTCATGGATGGTGTCATGAGTGGGGTACTGCAGCCCACTACCCAGTGTGGCTGTTCAACCCCGGGACTGAAATGAGCTGAAGGAAATCTTTGTCATTCCAGCCTGGTTCAGCTTTGTTCTCCCCATAGCTTGAAGAGCTAGCAGGGGTCAATCCCACTCCCTCTCCAGCTGCACGTGGACCTCACTGCCGGGATCTGGCAGGATAACACGCTGTTGGCAGCAGGCAATGCACACGGCCTGGACTGAGCACATGCAGCTTTCCCATCCCACAAAGTCTGTCCCTATTCAACCAGCATGCAAAATCAAAGCTCTTAAAAATTGCCAGGGATTAGTGCTTAGAATTAGTGAAATCATTGATTCCCTGTTGGGGCATTAGGGATCAAAAAGGCTCTCCCGGCTTGCTTTTCTCATGACAGCATCCTCATGCTCCCTGCATGGCCAAAATCCCAACTGCTGCCCATTCATCACATCCCAGTGTATCTGCCAGTCCCCACAGCCCTTTCCTGGATTCATTTTACTTCTGAAAGCCCCATAGACTTGCAGGAAGAAATTGAGGAAGAGGGAGGGACCTGGGTCCCTCCCCATGGCTTAGACAGTGGCAGTGGATGCCACGTAGCCTGGTACGCTCCTAATTTATTGCTTCTGTAATTGGGGTTAATTAGTGGTGACCAAATTTATCTTCTCGCCTCTCATTAATCCCAAACACAAAAGAACCCTGTTTGCAATCAATTGCTGTTTAATTACAGCACAATAGCTGCCTCCTGAGATCGAAATCCCTGCTGGCTTGAGGTCTTGACGGCAAGGATGGGAGTGGCGAGATGCAGCTTGGAGGAGCTGGAGGATGAGGATGTCAGCTGGGACTGGCACCGTGTACTCCAGGGTCCTGCGAGGTTCCTGAAGAGCAGCGTGAAGTTTCCTTGCCCCAGCTGAAGGATCAGGTGGTGGGTTTCAACTTGGGAGAAAGGGTTGGGTTTTTTACACAGCTCCTCATGCAATGGAAGGACAACTCAGTCCAGGGTGGTGGAGATTCTAGACAGTCCTGAGACATCTTTTTGGCTGCGACATCTGGCTATTGAAAAGGATGGCCCAGATGCAGCTCCTGCCTCAGAGATCTCACTTCTCTGGCAAGCCAGAGCACAGGGGACACCTTGCCCAAGATTTTTCCTCCAACAGCAGCTCCCATTGCTTGGTTGTAGATATCAGAAGCTGTAGTGGACCCTATTGCAATCACCGCAGAGGCAATAAAGCTGCTTGTGAGCTATGAATGGTCCTACTGGGACCCTGAAAGAAAATGTCTCTTTTCTCAAGTAACAACGGAAAGGATGAGAGGAAATGGCTTCAAGTTGTGCCAGGGGAGTTTTAGGCTGGATAATAGGAAAAAATTTCTTCACTGAAAGGGTTGTCAAGCACTGGAACAGGCTGCCCAGGGAAGTGATGGAGTCACCATTCTGTGAAGTAGTTAAAAGACACGTAGATGTGGCGCTGAGGGACATGGTCTAGCAGTAGACTTGGCAGTGTTAGGTTAATGGTTGGATCTTAAAGGTCTTTTCCAACCTAAATGATTCTGTGACTCTATGATTTGGACAGAAAACATGTTCCCCATGATGTCTGGCCTTGGAGAAACCATTGAGAGGATATTTGGTCCACTCTCAACCTGAAGGCATTGGAAATGGAAACTCCTTCATCCAGGAGGGCAAGAAAGCAAGGTCCCATCATGGTCCCACCAAGGCTTCGTTGTTCAGACTGAAAGGTAGCTGAGGTGACCATATAATCACCCAGAAAGGCATGAAAATTGAGGCAGAAGGTAAAAAAAATGAACTGTGGGAAAGCTCTTATTTCTTCAGGCAAGCTCTGGTTTCCTATCCTGGACTGGAGCCATTTCTGGTGATAGGCTGAGTCATCTACCCTGGAACCCCACCTGAGAGCCCCAGATTGCTTTTTGCCAGGAGAAACATTTCCTTGGCAGTGGTACCTGTCCTGCCCCCTCATTTACCCAGATAAATGTACGCTCAGTTAATGCTGTGAGTATTAAATAAACTCCCCTCCTAGCTTGCCTGCTTCTCCCTCCCCACTCTTTAGATGCCATCAATCTGCAGGATTATTGAGCCCGGTTTTGGAGTTAGTGGCGTGTTGAAAATGCTCCGGTCTTCCCTTTATCACTTTCAGATCAGCTCATTGGATGGGAATCCATCAGGGAAAGTAATGGGAGAGGCTGTGCTGATATATAGCTCTGTGTTACTGGATCAATCAGGCTCTCGCTTCCCCTCCAGCATGGGGGCTGTGCAGGTCCAGGGCTGGTGCTACTCGACTCCCTTCTCTTAAAACATCAGATTAATCAACATTTCCCATTCCTGAAAAGATTTCGTCCTGGCGTGTGCTGGAGATGCCCTGGATGTGATAAAATATCAGCTGTGTCAGAAACAAGGTCAATGGCTGTAATCCTCTGGGACCTCAACTCCTGACTCAAGCCAGTTGCTGACACTTATTTATTGCATTTAGTGTTTTGAGTGGATTTAAGATTTAGGCAGCAGCCAGAAGTCGGATGTTGTGCTTTAAAACTATCGCATACCAAAATGCAGCTGCTACAAGGGTAGAGCACAGCAGGTGCTGAGGTGGCACGTCCACCACCGGGGCCAGCAGTCAGGACCAGGAGCTGGTTTTTGAGTTGGTTTTCCACCTGGGCATCAACAACCACTCTCTCTCCCCGGGGCCTTGTGTGGAATCAGAGGGAAGAGCACCACCTACTGAGTCTCCCTCACCTCTTTCTTCCCTTTTATTTTTTTTTTTTAAAAAAAAACAACTTTTTTTTTTCCTGTTTGTGTTCTCAGACAGGCTTTGCTTTGCTCTGGGAAAGGCAGAAGCATGTTTAACTTCAAGCAACCCTCCTGATCTCTCCAGATGTTTCTGCTTGCATATCGTTTTTCTTGCTAAGCTGCTTGTGTTAATGAGACTTGCCTTCCTTGGGATCATTCTGCTTCCTGCCTTTGTGAACTAACAGCTCCTCTGGCCTGATGCCTCCCCAGACCCGTGTAGGCTTTCTCTTGGAGCACGTGTGGGTTTAGGCAGGCATGGGAAATGAAATAACTTGGGCAAGTTTTGACTCAAAATCTAAATCTAGGCTAATTATTGGCGAGTTTGACTTCAGAAGCACAAACAGAGGCAGCAGTATATTTGTAGATGTGCATGTGTACATATGTGGGTGTCTGCATGCAGGAGAATGTGCCTGTATGTGTTTTGGCCCTGGCCAAGGATTTAGGGAATTAGCTAAAGACTTTCACATCTGGGTTCAGTTTCTCACCCTGATAAAAAACCCCTTGAAAGCAGGCTGGGAGAAACCCAGAGAAACCTCCTCTGGTGTTTCTTGAATGTTTTTAATTGGGAGACTATTTGACTTCTTAGGAATAAGTCCACATTCCAGCTTCTGTACTATTCTCCCAAAGCCCTTCATTTGCAACCAATGCAAAATTACATTAGACATTAAATGTTCTGGTATTATTTCTCCCTGCTTTGTTTGTTCATTTGCACTAAGGAAGTGTGTTTGTGAGTGTTTCTCCCAAGGGATGGCACAGGTTATTTTGCCACCATTTATGGACCAGGGGTCCTCAACCACTGAGTTACTGCGCCTGCCTCCAACCAAATCATCTCAAATGTGGTCTCAACACTATGGGTATCAATAGCAAGAAGACCTAGGTGGGAGGTGAGAGTGAGGAAAGCCAGCTCCTTGTCAGTCCACAGCCTTTCCTATTTTCTTATTCTTGTCCTGTGTGAAACTGAGGAGCACCAGGTCTTTGCATGGAGGAAAAAAAAACCCATACCACCCCTGTGGGTCAAGTCTGGCTGGCATGGTAATGCCAAGGGCTGGATGCACCCTCAGCCACCAGCTCCTGGCACTGCTCAGGCATGGGTCTTTCCTCTCCCATGGTGACTCCATCCCGGAGGAGTGTCAGATGCCTCCTGTCCCCCTTGCACCCTCAGAGTGTCCCTTGTGCAAAGGGAAGGGTCAGCCAACCTCTGAACCCGCCCTTAGTGAAGGGAAAATGAGGAACCACTAAGAAAAGACCATGGGGTGGTTCAGCAGTGCCAGGAAGACAGAGGGGATCATGAAAGATCAGGTAGAGCAGGATATGGGTTCTCCACACTTCCACTCAGCATGCCTTCAAGGCTGGGGGCCGCTGAAATATCTTCTGCCAACAACCCACCTGCCTTGTGTGCACCCACAACAGTTTATGGCCCTCTGCAAATTTGGCATTGAACTGAAGAAAGGGGGTAAATGCAGCTGGGGAGGTGAGGCTGGAGGAGACTGGTTTCAGAGGCTCTTGGGCCTTTGGCAAGAGGCTGGTGACCAGCTAAACAGCCAACTTGCACAGGAGCTTGGGATTCTGTAGTAAACCTCTTCAAAAGCGAAGAAAATATGGCCTATGAGGGAGGGTTGGGAAGACACGAGGTTGTTTAGTCCAGAGACTGAAGGAAGATGGGATAACAGCCTGCAATTATGTAAAAGGCTTCTGCAAGAAGGGGAGGGACACATGTTTCCCTGTGGATAGGACAAGTAATAAGGAGCTTAAAAGCCAGCAAAAGAGATTTAGAGCTGTGGGGATAGAGAAGGGCTGGGATTAATTGCTGGGAGGGGGGGAAGGGTGGTGTCACCAGTGCTGGAGGTTTGGAGGACAAATGTGTCAAGAAGGGCTTAAAGTGAGTGGATCCTGCCATGGACCAGGATAAACGTCCACCTGGCTGTCTTTTCAAGTGTTTTGGCTTACTCACAAGGCAACACAAGTGAGTGCTGGGATATCTACAGTGGGTTGGTGGGTTTGACAGCACCGGGCTTTCTCCTCTATCATGCTCATGCTCATTCCTTGGTGTGAGCCACGTCATCTTCAGTGTCATGCAGAGCCACATCTATCCATTTCCCTGGCCATCATTTCGCTCAGGTCCACAGGACCCAAGACGATGTGGCGATGTAGGCTTGCGGGTGTTGCACCTCAGCATCTCTCCTCGCCTTGCCTGTGCTTCCATCTTGACCTGCACTTTGGGCGCTGGGGATGGCTTTTGGGTGGAAAGCACCCAGCCAAGCAGTGGTGATCTGATCACCCTGAGGAAGCAAATATGCTGACCGGGCACAAGTCAGAAACAAACCACAAAAACTTCAGAAAGCTCTTGCTTCCAGTAATTCCCAGGGAGAGGTGTCAGCCACGATTTCTGGAAGCCACACGCAGCAGAAAGCTGGGGATCGCTGGCAGCACTAATGAAGTTACTGCCATCCGGCGATTAGGTTAGGAGATCCTCCGGGACTGGCCTGTGAGGTGATGGACTGAAAGCAGAACGGGAACTAAATTGCATTTCATTTCAATTTGGCCATAAATTTGATGATTTCGTCAGATAAGGAGTAAAGGGAGGAGGGAGGTGGGGGGAGGAGAGGAGAAGGAGGGCTCTCTGCCTTCGGCGTGGCCAGGGCAGGGAGGCAGCAGGGGAGAGAGCACGACACAAGAAATTACATCGTTCTAGTTTGTACCATTGTAGATTATTAATCAGAAGTGTCAAAGGCTTTATGGATAGGATGTATATCACCTGGTTTCTATAGAGTATTCACTGAAGTAATAAGGGCTGGGAATATAGGTTATCGAACTACCCTGGGATTTATGGGAGAGGACACGGTGGGTGAAGAGAGGAGATGGGCCATTGTTTCCGCTTTCATGGGATGCTCCACGTGGCATCAGTGGTTTGTGTTGCCTGAGTCACCTGCAGAAAGTGCATGAGCAGACGTGTCAGCAGGGCTTGTGACAACTGTCAGACTGCAGCAAGGGTTGCAAGCTGTGGAGCACAAGCCGGTGAGACTTCCCAGTCCTCACCACCCACACTGATTCATGACAACCTCAGCCACCAGACAAAGTAGATCCCCATTGCAGAGAGGTTGCTCAATAATTGCAAAGACACAGATAAGGTGACAGATTGAAACATCTTTCTATTGTTGGGGTCTAATACTGTAGGCCTTAAAGAAATGATCATGGTTCACTCCAGTTTGCTGACACCATATGATACCAGGCCCTGACAAAGATCCCAAATTATCTCCTGGGAATGAGAAACATCGTAACGGCAATATTACGCGGGACATTGCACCGGATCAGCTCATAGCCTTGATGTCAGTGACATTTTGTCATGATAACATTGCACAACATTTCAGAACGGTGTTATGGTTGGATAGTGTCAGTCTTTTACAGCATAGATCAATATTTTCATTGAAGGGAAATGCTGTACTGCATTTGCTTTGCACACTGATGGCTCCGTAGTGGAATGATCCAGTCTCTGATGTACTAAAATTCCCTTCTGGATATTAGGACATCATGAGGTCTTGGTACAACATGTCATTTTCAGGCCAAAGTCATGACAGCTCATCTCATTGTGGTTTCCTTCTGAGAGCATACCATCCTAGCTGGGTGTATTAAGGCTTCTGTCCCAAACTGGTGACATTCTTGCATGATATACTAAGGTTTCAGTCTTCCTATTTTGCTGTGGCAGTGCCTTGCAAGTAGAGAGATTTTCATCAGAGCTGGATGAAGGACTCGTACTTGCTTAGGGATAAGAGCAGAAGCAGCATTGATGGGATGTCTGGCTATGGCATAACTTGTGGTAAAACGATGGTATGGTGTACCACTGAAATTTTCATTACCTAAAACTTACCATTCCTTGACAAATGGTGGAGCGACCTTAAATGATGGAGCTGGATATGAACTGACTCTGTGCCCAACTGCAGTTCAGCATTTCCCCAGTTCAGACATGGGAGGCTGAAACAACTTCTGCTGATGTTTTTCTCTGTGGCTCCTTCTCCTCTCCTCCAGCTTTTCCTGTCAGATGGAAGTGAGAGAGACTGAGACCACCGAGACCCTTGTGATCACAGGCTTCTTCCAGCCTTTCAGACACCGAATGCCGTTGCCCAGCCCTTTGGGGCTTCATTATGAAGCTCTGGAGGACCCCACATGTGAAATCTGTAGGGACACCTTCCTCTGTGAAGTCTGGATGTTGAAAACATCTGCAAAACAACTGACCAGCCCCACTCAGAGATGTGGTAAAGAAGCTCCAGTTGGATGTTGGTGCTGAAATTGTCTGGGACAGTACCAATTCCTGGGTGTGCATAAGTAAAGCTACAGAACTGTGCTCTGAACCATGCGCCTTGGGTCTGTGGTGGCTGTCAATGGTCTCTCAGGGCACAGCAACCCATCTGCACGCTCCTGCTGCAGCCAGCTGTCATGGGGAAGGGACATTGAGGTTCTCCAGGAGTAGCACTGCTGAGCCTCGGAGCTGTTTTGTGCTGGTACAGCAATGCAAAATGTGACAGGAGCTTGGCCTGCCCTTGAGGCCAAAGTTTTTAAACTCATGTGAGAGAGAGGGGAAAGATATTGCCCATAAATCTTAACCCGGGAGCAGAAAGCAGGGCTTTGGCCATGGCAGGAATCTGAAGGCATGTGGCTATCAGACTGCTGCAGGACTTTGGCAAGCAGTTTTGCGATCATAATTAATACATGCGATATTGCCAGGAATTCACGTGCAGTCATAGAAATTTTGCACGTAAGTGCTCGTCTAGAGAAGTGTGGCTTGCTGCTTCTCTGCCTGATTCCTCCAGGCCATGTAAGCCTGGTATAGTTGCTGCTGGTAAAGATGAACCTGCATTGCTGTATGACGCTCTCTGTTCTTCATCTTCTTGCTTAGAAAATAATCGATACAATCAAGGTGGCAGGGATGATTTCCAGGAACACCGAGCTCTCTACAAAATCTTTGGAAGTCAAGCCATATTTTGGACACTCCTCTTCAAAAAGCAGCTGCTTTAGACCTGCTAAAGCAGAAAGGGAAGGAATCTGTAGTGTAGCTTTAACATGTTGAAAATGAGCAATTACAAATGTTAAGGAAATAATGACTGGGAGGTACAAGAAAAAAAAATGCAGAAATCTATTTCACATGCACAATAATTTACTTTTAGATGTGCAGTAAAGTTTTTATATGCACAATAATTTACTTTTACACGTGCAATGATGTTTTTACACATGCAATCATTCATTTTTATGTGTAAAAGCTGACCAATTAAAAGCCCGTGTGCTAAACACACCTCCGACCAATCCTGAATGCCTTTGTTTTGGTATACAACTTCACTCATGCCTAACATCAACACTCTCCTGCAATATTATTTATCTTACAGTTGGTTCTGACTGTCTCTGTGTACAGTACCTGATTCTGTCCCAGTTCACCCCTACAGAAAATATGAGCAGAACCATGGGCTCTTCAGGAGCATGCAAGGGCAAGATCACCGGGATTATCACCTGTTTTTCTTGATGATCCATCCTTGCCAGCTATCTGTGGGCAGAACAGGAGCCCCAACAGGCAGATTTGAGAAAATATTTGTCCTACTAGAAAACCAGAAAAAAAAAATCCCCTTTGGCCAACTGAGGTGACACGTCTCAGGTGTAGATCTATCCCCTCTTTGTCCTTCTCATTGTTTTTTTGCAAGTTTCCAACTGATGGTCTTGATGGGATGAAGTTTCATGAACCCACAGCTGTAGGAGGATCCCACGTGCTCTTCTATAATGGCCTTCTGCAAGTTGGTGGGTTTTTCAGTCAGTGAAGCTGAGCAACGGCAAAAGCAATATGAAGATCCCAAACAGCCCATAGTAACAGGGATGAGCCAGTGAGAAGCTCCAGCAGAGGCTGTTGAAGGACTAACACGGAAACATTGTCCGTTCAGAGACCTCAGATCTGTTTCCATCTTCTTTTCCACCAGTCATTCCATTTGGCTGTCACTTATGAATTAGGGAGATGGCATTTGAGCCTCTCTCCCTCAGGTGAGTACCCTGATCAAATAGTGCAGGTTTAGGGGTCTGTATTCCCTCACTTTCTCCTCCATATTTTATTCCACATTTAAATAAAACTCACTTTGGTGCCCTGCATCCAGGGTGGATGCGTTAACCTCCAGAAAGTTGACTAGAAAGGGAAATGCCTCCTTAGTGTCTTTGAGACCTCATCCCCATGGGAAAACATCTGCTACACTGAACTGGCAAATTCACCTGCCATAGGTAATTTCAGGATGATCTGAAAGAATAAAGGGACTGAGGAAGTAAAGAAATGTCTCCCAGGCCAGAGGGTCACCTCCAAGCACAGCTGTCCTAGTCATGCAGAGTCTTTGCCATGTTAATGGAGACTCGGTTACTTTGAGTGTGAATCTCAAATTACTGCAAGCCTGGCGGATTGAAGGGGAGAAGCAATGGAAGGGACTAGAAATATAAATAACCGTCACCAGTATAGGAAATAAAAAGTTCACAGAATCTTTTTCTTTGGACAGCATGGGAGAGGAGAAAAGGAAACGAAGAGGGTAGATGGTCAAGTGTAACAAAACAATGTAAGCTGAAACACTTTCCCTCAGAGAAAACCCAAGCCTGGAAAATAAACTGGTTTTCAATTGGTAAATGTTTAGTGGAAGCCTGATGCAGCAGTAAGTGGAAAAATTTCTTTTCATCCAAAATTTCTATTTTTGTGAGGAAAAAAATCCTTCCATGGAAACTTTTTTGAGGATACTGTTCCACCAGCTTTAACCACGGGTATGTTTAAGTCTCTGGTTGCAATATATTTCGAGCAAGCAGAGGAGAATGGTGAAAAGTGTCAAAACATCATTAGCTGTTTGCAAACCATGGGCAGCTCGGATGGTTATGGGTGAATGTCCTAACAGACAGCGTGCTAGCTGGTAGCATCCGCACTTGGCCAACACTTCCCACCACAGATTGGGCTGCCCAGCACCTCAAGCACTTACCTGCAATGTGTAGATGAGAAGGTGGCAGCTGCTGAAGTATTTTGTCTGGACCAACGTGTGCTGGAGTTGTCAGACTGCCAGCTTTCAGGTAATTTTGAGATTTTTCCAAAAATTACAAGTAACAATTGCAAATAGTGGATCTGGTTGCAATCAAGGTATGGAACTCTCCATTTGGGTGAAAAGGGGTGCTGGCTGGCCAGATCAACACCTGTGGCTGGTTTTTGGGTGGCAGTGCCCATCCTCGTTTGCATCTGTCATGTTCAAACAAAATTAGAACAAAACAGCTCGTCCTTTATTTTACAAGGGACAGGTTCACGGAAAAAGAAAATCTAAAAAAAATTCAGCTGGTGAAAAAAAGAAACGGAATGAAAAAATGTGAACGATGATAGGGGACGGTTTAAAAAAACTAACAATGTGCCCCCAAAGCAATAATACCTCCACCAAGAGTGACACTGGTTTGAAAAACTGGCTTGGCTTAGAGGCAAAGAGAAAGTGGCAAGAGACACATCAAACGAAAAAAAAAAATTAGAAAAACAGGTTAGAGGACATTGAATTTGCACTAGAAACTTGGAAAATCAGTAAGATGCGCAAAAAGGCATGAGATGTCTCTGTCCAGTAGAGCTGAGGGCAGCAAAGAGTTTAAATACTTTGGGAACAGAAGGAGCTATAATAACCACAGTATTGATTCCTCCTTGGAAGGGAAATGTGCAACGCATGCGTTTTTAATAGATATTTGTTTTGTATTTGGGGGGGAAAGCAGATTTGTATCTGATTAAAGTGAAGGGACAGTTTACAGGCCAGATTTAACTGTGGAACATACCAAATAGACCCTCTTAAAAACACTGAACTTTCTGAAAATGAGTCCTAACTACACCCAAGTGTTTTGTAGAAAGTGGCCAAGGAGCGTTACTGTTGGTTTTCAAGATGCCTTGGAGAGCTGGACAATCCAGGACACTAGAAGAAAACTAATGTCGTGCTAGTACACTAAAATGGTATAAACAGGATGACTTGGATAATTATTGCCTGTCATTGATTCTAGACAAAATGAAGGAACACTTCACAAGGACTCGATTAATAAAGAATTACCGGAACATGATGCTAATCAGCAGGGGCTTATGGGAAATCGGTCTTGTAAAATGAAGTAGCTTTTATAAACGCAATTACAAGAGCGGGGATAATTAACCACTGGAGGAACTTGCAGAGGGTTGTGGTAGGGTCTCTTGGGTAGATGTTTAAATCAAGAAGCTTTGTTTTAAAAAAAGTGATTTGCACAGTATGGGGAACAATGGGATTTTCATCCATTCCTGGAGGGACTGGAGAAAACACTTTAAGCGCAGCCACTGCAGCTGCAAATAGCATTCATTCAGGACAGTAATATCCAAGTAATATCCATTCAGGTTGTGATATCTAAGACCTTGGAAAAACTGATCATAATGGTGCTTTTTGGCATTCAAACCCACATATTGACGAAGAAACAAATTTTAACGTGGCTTCCACTGGCTCCTCAAAATGAAGGCAGCAGATGGCTGGTGACTGGCAGGTGTACAACCCTCGCAATTGAAAGGGGGAATTGGAAGATGTTTTGTTATTGTAGGGTTGCATCTAAGTACAGGGATGAATTGTCTTGTACAACTATTTCCATTGTCCTTGTGTCACTGTTGTCCTACCATCCCTCAGTTGGCTAGTAGAGGCAACATCCAGCTATCCACATTTCATGCATGTATTTTTTCCAAACCTCATACAGTGTTTGTACATTTAGATCTTGTTCTGAGACAGGCCTCGTTTCAAAAGTCTTTGCTGTGCTGTGTGTTAGAGAGGTCATGATAAAGATGTATAACCCACAGGAGAGCCCAGGATGAGAATGTCCATGGTTAACCTTGGAAAAGTACCTCTATGTAGAGAGGTTTTGCGCTGTGGTCCCAGGGAACTGTTGGCCATGGTCCTCACTGTGGAGTTGAAAAAGTACTCCAGGGTTAGAACATGGTTTTTGAGGATTGTACACCCAGGAAATGGCAATGTATTTTTTGGAAAGCTAAAAAAGGGAGTAGAGGGCAGATCTGATGCTCTCTTGGGGCCAACAGTCAGAAGACATGGTGATATGTCTGTAGGAGTTTGCTACTTTGTGCAGCAACTGAAGTGGTTTACTCTGTGGTGTTGGGTAATGTCCACTCAGGACATCCCAAATGGAAAGGACTCCTTTCCGCAGGCTGCTGGATGAACATGTTTCATACCAGGCTTTCTGAATTTTAATCTAGGACTTCGTTATTTTGGCTGAGGTGTAGAAGCGGCTGCTGACTGTGCTGCCTTGTTACGTTAGAGTTGGCTGTGACCACTGGACCACATCCTATGGGCTAAGACTGAAGGGGCAATCAGGAGTGTCAGGCTCTGCCACTGATTTCTTATCGACCTGTTTGATACGCTCTCACATTTCCATGCATCTTCCCCTCCTGCACTCCATAAAACGCAACATGAAATGTCTCCTCTCAATTGAGATGCTCTGTTTTATTTGGTCTGAGGAATCCACTTAAACCTTTTTAATTTGTCTTGTTTGGATATGGGTATAATTTTGGTTGTGTTTTATGGGCGCCTGGTTCATTTTACTTCCTGTAAATCGTCTCTTTAGTTACTAGGGCTTCTGGGAAGTTGTAAATTCTCTCTCCTATCTTCTCCGTAGAGTTTATGTTGTTTTACAGTTTCATTAATAGGTTCTCTCCCAGCTAGGTTGATGAAAGTTATTGACCTAATCATAACCTATTAATTATGACAGTAAATTCCACTCTTGGAAATGTTTTACTGAGAAAATGTTACATGGAAAATCTGTGGGTTAAACTGGAGATCCAAGAACTTTAAATCTACTATTCACTGCCCCAGGCATAGAGCCACGAGTCCTCCTCGGGAGAAGCTTGCGCAGTACTGCCAGCTCGGGACAGAGGGTAACACATGCTGAAACCCCTCCACCAGATGCTGATACATTGTGCATTGGGAAAAAGCCTGTTGGATGCTGGACTGCAAGTGACGTGGAGGATTGCTGTGGCATCCAACCTCATGCAAAAAAATGAAAAAAAAAAAAAAAGACAATTTCAGGAATTCTTATTCAGAGAGAGCTGAGGTTTCCTAAATATTGGCTTTACATGTTTGGGTGTAACATGGCAACTGGGGTGCATTCAAGCTTCTTGTGGCTGCTAGGAGGAAAACAATCAATAAACAATATACTGACTTCTCATCAAGCCTGCCAGCTCATCAGAGGTAGGGGAATATTTCCAGTGTCTTCCACAGGCTCTTTCAGCATCCAGGACAGATTTTCTACTGGATGAAAACAGCTACGAAAGACAAAATACTGGTTTAAACCTGGACAGCTATCCCCTAAAGCCAAGGGAGAAAGGTTTCTCTTCCCCAAGTCTCTTCCCTCCAGAAACAGGTTCTGCCCCATCAACCCAGCTGCAAGTGCCCTGTTAGGAAACACTCCCTGTAGCGCAGCTGCTGAGCGAGCAGCTCCCTTCTGCATCCTCAAACCTCTTGGGAAAGACACTCTGCTTATGAGGCAGAGAGAGGTCTCCCAGGAATGGAGAAAGGGCTTGCGTCAGCCTTTCTGAGTAGCCATCCGTGGTAGGAACTGCCAGAGGTCTCAGCTGGGTTTCAGGACTCAGGTTAAATAAGCATTAGGTATTCACACATATGCACATATGTGTTATATGGAGAGACACACATGGTTATCTCTTGATGCAGACACCTCCAGGTACACCTACCTATACGTGTCCATGTGTGCACACGCACATTTTGAGTCCATCTTGAACACACCCTTGACGACAATGAAAAAGCCAATGGAGCTTTTTCTTAGTGGGGCCCCCAAATTCACTGATGACTGTTGTGATGCAGATGGGGAAGCTGCAACGCACGGTCTCAAAGGCAGGAGGTCTCAAAGGCAGGAGGTGGCAGAGGTAAAGGGACAGCTACCGCCACCAATCTCATGGCAAGCCCACCAGCAGCACCGGAAAAGAAAAGAGGCCTGAAGCTCCTGCTGTTGTGGAAGATGCAGCCTTCTGCAGTCAGCCCTGATTCACACAGTTGAATATCAAAAAGAGGGAGATAAGAAAGAAAAGATGAGAAAGGCCACATGCAGAAGGAGGTGGTGGGGTGGAAATAGGTAGCTTTTCTCCAGGGCTGTTTAAAATGAAGCTGAGCATGTAAGCACGGAGAAAACGTGAGTGTCATCCCCTTGGCAGAGCTGTGCTCTAACTGCCTGCTGCATTTAGGACTTCTAGGACTAATTAAACAGCAAAGAAAAAAGGAACTTCTGCTCCTTCTGCAAAGGAGCCAAGCTTTCTGGGGGAAAGGGGACTGAAAGGGGACTCTCTCCACCATTTCCTTCACTGCCTCCATCACGTCTGCAGGAACTTGCCCTGCAAAGTGGTTCTCAGAGGTGGAAACTAAAGCACTGGCAATGAGGGTCTGTTAGGGATAGGATGTGTTGCTGATCATTTCAGCCCTTTGTGTCTTCCTTTGCCTTGAAACGCAGAATCTCATTTGAGTGCTTTAAAATTAGCCTTCACAGGATACAAATCGAGAAGTTATCCTGGTGATCTGCTCTCACTGCCAGGAATTTTTTACTTTTTTTTTTTTTTTTTTTGATTTTTAAACAGTTTTTAAAGTTTCCCCTCAAGGATTGCAATAATTTTAATATCCTTCTGGAATGACGAGCTCAGAGCATGGCCACAACAGTTTGGCTCCTCCTGCTTCTTACGACAACTCCATTTCTGTACCTGCAGTATCATCCTTGCTCTCAGTGATTCGCCAATACAAAAATCAGACTCAGCTCCACCTTTTTCATTCACTTTTACAATTTTACCTCTTAATTCACACTGAGGGTTCCAAGAAAATGTCTTTTTTGGCAGTTGCCCGGTGCAGATGCTGAACTATTTGCTCTTCGTTGGACTTGTCTCTTTTGTTTCATGCACCGTAACTCTCTACAGTCTCCAAACGCGTTTCTGTGAATTTAAGATCTGTTTCCACTATTGCAGTTTGAATAACTGGACTTGCACACTTCCTGACTTTGATATATCGTGGCCACATTGCAATTTGCATACAAAGCACAAGGCACTTGAATCAACCTGTAGACACCCTCTTTGCTTAAAGCCGTATTTTCAGCATGTTCAGCACAGCAGGTCTCGGGGAGTAAGACCTTGTCAGGCTTGATAACAAACGCCGATAGGTGTTTTCACTAAAAACTTTGGGTAGGACTCATCTCTTTGAGTAAAGGCGTCAACAGCAAAGTCATCCACGTCTGAGCTGTATATCCAGGCTCCTGTAATGCTGAGCCAGTTGATACTGCCAGCAGAGTTTAGGGTGCATTCTTCCAACCTGATGTAGGTGCCTGTTTTCATATGAGGGAATTGCTCCCTACTTTTCACTAACCCTACTGATCAGTTTTACAGTGGCGTTTCATCTTGTGTTCTCAATATTCTTATTTTTCCTGCACGTGATTCACGCGTTGATGACGTTCTCCATGGCCTTCAGAGGTTTTGTGAAGGTGCGAAGCGACATAAGGGATGTTAGATGTTCCATGAGGGGAATCCCAATTGATAAAAATGCAAAAACTACCAAGCAATAGTAGTCTGAAGAGTAGAAACAGTGCTGATTTCTCTCTCCTTACTACCAGTTACCCACATGGCTCATTTTTCCTAGAGGAGACATTGATCTGATGATAAGGAAGTATCTGCCGTGCCTTTGACTGGGCTGGTTACCTTGGCCCCTCTCTGGAGTCGATGCAGACTGAGCCAAAAGCTGGAGTTCAGGACACAGCTCACCTCACTCCTGCATTTATTCAGCTGAATCAGCCCAGCGCTGGCTCCCTGAGGGGGAGAAAATGGTATAGGGTTGCAGAATTAAAGATAGATGCAAACTCTGAAGTGGTTAGCTGGCCTATTGACTTGCCACAGTCCCCGCTCTCTGCAGAAGAGTTTGGGTGTGGGTGTTGAAATGGAAAACAACAGCTTTCATATTGTGCTT
This sequence comes from Leptosomus discolor, assembly GCF_034619465.1. NCBI lineage: Eukaryota > Metazoa > Chordata > Aves > Leptosomiformes > Leptosomidae > Leptosomus > Leptosomus discolor. The sequence continues at coordinate 70,977,009 of NC_141395.1, forward strand.
AAATAATACCTAAGGCTCTCTGTTTCTCTGCTGTGATGAGAGAGATGAGGAGTCTTCTTCCTCATACAGGACCCCAAGGCTGGAGGAGAGGGTCAGACATTGTTACCTGCAGTAGTGGCTCACCAGAACATCCCTCCCTCCAGACTCGGCTCTGAAGCAAGGATGAGCCTTACTGCAGGGTGTGCAACCAGCTGCCACAAGTATCAGAGGTCTGGTCACCCTCCAAGCCAGAGAAAAATCTGAGTTTTCAGGGAAATTACTCTTGCTTCTGTAATTAGAAATGTCTCCTAATCCTGACTTCCAACTCCCTCTCAACAAGTATTCATTACCCTTTCATTGGTTAAAATATACTGTTAATGTAAAAACCAGTAACAGTACATATCCTCAAATCGACAAATTGCTGTCAAGATGTTTTAGCAGATGCTGCAGCTTTTTTCTGAGCTTCCTCATCTTTTTCCTTCTTGATACCAAGAGGTGAAAATGCAATGCATGCTTCTAGAAATCTCACAGCAAAGGCAAGTGCAAGATTTGGCCCTGGGGCACCACAAGTGCCACTAAGTATTTCAGAATCATTATTGCTAGGGGTGGAGAGAGGGAAAAGCAAACCCACTGGGAAAAGATTTGGCCTTTGGGAGCGGAATGTCAGCCTGTGGAGTCCACGGCTGGAAAGGAAGGGAGGAAAGGGACAAGGTGAGAGGGAGAGAATAGGTCCAGGCTGATGAGACTGGTGAGAGTGATGCTGAAGATGTTGGTCTCTACCCTAGTTCCTCCACCTAGGCTGAGACCTATGCAGCTTATTGCATATGGATCACCACAAGGTAGCTGCATAGCACTGGGATGAAGAAAACACTTGGTGTATCCATAGATAAGCATGTCCCCAGTCCCCATGATAGCTAGAGACCATTCTCCTGACCCTGTGGGATGGGATGTAGCCAACAAGCTCCCTCCACTCCATGCCAAGACACCCCAAAGGAGGGAGCGAGTCTTTCACCTTCCTCCTTACACCACCAGAGAGTGGCTGTGGATGCTCCTGGAGGTCACAGCTGATCTTGGTGCTGATGTCACAGAGATGTGTGTTGCCCCCCCGCCAGCACACTCCCCGCCAAGCCCCCTGCCACCACCTCTCCCTGCGAAACATGCTCCCTTACGGAAGCCGGACTGGTCGGTGCAGCCGAGCGCCAGAGCTGTCGAGAGATGAAATCAGAGCCGCCCTGGCTTGGGTTGCAGGGACTGCTTTCTTTTCTGATTAATAATTCAGGGTTCCCCTGGGGGAGGCGGGAAGATGACATCATGTCCCACCCAGTTCCCATCGGCACCCTGCCTTTTCCTTCCCTCTTTCTTGCCATTTCTCTGCACCTGGAACTTCGTGCAGCAAAAGAGGTGGGGACACCTTGGCACTGCGTTGTGTAGCCCCCTAAGACCATGTCTGCTAGAAATGGACTTCCTAACCATCTTTAGCCTGGGGTTTGGTCCTCTTCAGCCATCCAGAGAAGGAGAAAAAAAAATCCCTGGCCATTTTTTCCTGTCTCCAGTCTTTGCCGGTGCTTTTGATCATCCTGTGGTGGTTTTGCTGAGTTGGTGAGAGCAGCTTGGTGTTGCTTTTTCTTGGAAAGCATTGTAGGGCAAAAATGGGTAAATGTCCTAACAAACTTCAGGGCAGAAATCAAGGCCTGAATTTCACAGTGAGAAGACATAAAGTTGGTAAGGAAGGATCCTGCTGTGCAGAGCAGTGCTGGGAGTTTTTCCTGATGGCTCATAGAGGTGATATAGGTTGTGGCTGATGTAGAGGTGCAGGTTGTACAAGTATCCTGAGGAGACCTGCAGTGTGGCTGTCACTAGTGAATGAACCTTTTCCTTCAGGTCCTCCAGCTGATGCCCATTGTCACCTCCAGCTTACGCAGACCAATCCTGGAGCCCAGCCATCCTCAGGACATGCAACTGAACCCCAGAAAACATCATTTTCTTGGGAGCAGATGAGCACATACCCAGTGCTGTCAACTGAGACATTCCTCCAAGCACCTTCTTCCACATCTTCAGTGAAACTCGTGGACTCTAGTCTCAAAGTCCACCCTTCTGGTGTCAATACTGTCAGTGTACAAGGGAGACCGTGGGAAGCTGAGTTTGCCTACACAGCACAGTGTGGATGCCTGAACTTGCCCACCCAAAGATGGATGCTAGCAGGGCTCCTTGCTGAATCACTCATGGGTTAGAAAACATCTTGCCAAGATCCATAGAGACTAATATATCTGTAAATACTTTCTAAATACCTTGCCAGGGTTGTGAGAGAAACATAGCAAGGAGTGAACAGCAGGCTTTCCTAGGAGAAGGCCAAGAGACCTCTTGTATGTGGTTGTTGAACCCTTCCTGCACTTTTTGAGACACTCAAATACCCCAAGTTTACTCCCTAGTTTCCTTTTTTTTTTTTTTTTCTTTCTGTGAAGTGCATTTTTCACATGATATCAAGTTCTTTGGGGCTCTGGGACCAACCTGGATAAATTCAGTACCATCCCAACCACCTAGCACCAACTCCAGCCATGGCAGAGCACTAGGTACCCCATAGCTCATGTAGATACTCCCCACAGCTGGGTCTGCACCAAGAGGTGGGCCTGAAGGATGGGTTTGAGCCAAACTCACCCTGTGCAAGGGTGAAGCTGGCTGTGCTCAGCCCCACGCATCCAAATCGCACAGAGGGGTTGAAGGGTGACAGGAACTTCAGCTGCTCTGAAGTCTGTGCCTCGGTGCAGTCCTGTGTCTCAAGAAGGTGGTTGAGAAGCTGCTCTGGGTTTGCAAAAGGGGTTGGAGCTGCTGGTAAACAGACCCTCATCCCTTCCTTCCCTGAAGTTCTTCCTTTGAAGCGTTATTCAGGAGAAAAGGGCTTTTGCTAAACCTCTGCAATGAAGTGCCTTTACTCCATCTTTCACCACAGCCCAGAGGAACGTCCCTGCAGCCTCCAAAACGGCTGAACAGTCCCAATCTCCTCTTCTGTGTCTTTTTCTCCTGAGTACCTTCTAGTTTAGCCTATGGCTGCACAATACCAGAATCAGGCCCTGTATATGTCATTTTTGTGCCCTGATTAATTTTTCTATCTGCCTTTCCCTGCCTGGTCAGGGGATATCAAGTGTTAATATAAAGAAGCTCTGGCTGAGCCGTCTGATTTATCCATCTCCTAACCTTCACTTTATTTCATGGTCACGATTCTAACTGCTAATGTTACGTTACTAGTTTAACTGTCTGATTTATCCACACTCACCTCACACATTACTTCATGGTACGGGTTTTAAATGTTAATTTTAATAATAAAAGTTTTACGCCCCTGGTGCTTTCTGCGTGCGGTGTGCTAACACGGGGACATTATTTCATAGGACGAGGGTTTTAAAAGCTAATGTCATAATGCTACTTTAATTGTCAGATTTATTCCTGGTAAGACTGCTTCTGGAGCCACTCATGGGTAGAAGGAAATCGGTGGCTGGTGACAATGTCTCGTCTGGTGTTTGGTGGGAAGAGCAGGTTTCTGCACCTGGTTTGAGACGGAGAAGTGCTGTTTTTCCTAAGGAGGTATCCGAGGCTTCAAACAGCAACATTCTATATCTGATATGGGAAGATGTCAGAGTGCAGCCCTTCTGGTGCAGGTCCAGCTCTCTCAGTGTCTCTCCTGATCGCTCCCCACCTCTCACAGGGGAGGATGGCTCCAGGGACCTGAGCAACCCCAGACGGGTGTCACCCAGGCTCTCAAAGTGGTGTCTGCAGTCAGGAATGTCAAAAGCATGTGTGGGATGTGAGGGAAAGCACATGGTTGCAGGGCAGCACTTGCTTGCTGCGTGTGTTGGAGTGTGGTACCGGTGAGGCTGGCCCTACGGGCACATACCAGTGAGGGCAAGGCGGGAGGGCAGGGGCAGGGTCCTCCAGGGACAGCAGATGCTGCGTGGCTGAGCTAGGGTGGGGATGTGGGTGGATAGTCTACGCAGCGGGAGATATGCAAGACGCTTGGAAAATGGAGGGTCTTTCCCAGGTCTGCCAGGGTCAGGTTTAGGGGATGGAGACAGGGTCTGGATTACATGGCAAAGAAGGGACCAGCACTGGCAGGGTCTGGTCTCCATGTGGTGTAGGTGGGACTAGTGGAAGAAATGTTCCTGGATATTCTGCAGCACCTGAATGCCAGAAAGGAAACCTGAGGGCAGCAGGCCAAGGAGAAAGTCCACATCCAATGGCTGTCGAGCTGCACATCACTACCTGTCCACCTGGACTCACAGCCCTGCTGCAGCATGCTCCAGGTAAGCTGGTGAGGGACAAATGTGGGGCTCAAGGCACAGCTGGGGCAAAGTGCGGAGTTGCTGGGCTGGGGGCTAGGGCCAGCACTGGAGGTGTTGGCTGGTGGGACCAAGGCACATTCACCTCTTGTGGCTTGACCCAACAGTCTTCTCCTGAATTGTTGCCGAGGATGATCAGATTGTTCTGATAGGAACTGGGGAGTTGCTGATGCAGAGAACAAGGGTCCTAAATCTGCACTGCCAGCAAAAAGCCATCGTGATGTGTCAGAGAGACAGACCCAGTGGCAAGGAGAACTTCTGCTTCACCATTTTCACCCAAGCTGTAGATCAGGCTGAGGATGACCTTTCTCTGCCTCCAAATCAGCTAAGCCTATGTTTTTCTTCCACAAAGAGGACCCAGACTCGGTGTCTGTCCCGTGAAGATGGATGGCTGTTGTTAGCAGCAGTGCCTGCATTTGGGAATCCAGCTCACCCTGACACTGTGACCCTCAGTGGAAGCAGAAGGGGTGTGTGCACCACCACAAGGACTCCAGGTTGGTTGTCTACTGTCTGCCTGCTTGTAGGCTTTGGAGGGCAACAGCATTGAGCTGCCTGGATGTGACCTGTGCATGTGACTCGCTACGAAGAACTTTCCTGGCCTAGTTTATTTGCTGCTGTAGGTACAGAAAGTGCATGAGGGGGTGTGTGTGTGTGTCACGGGGATGTGAGCACCAGGGTGTGCATGCACGGGGCTGCAGGTGTCTGAGCACCTACAGATGTGACAGCAGTTTTGAGACATCAGAAAAAGGGGTTGCACCCATTTCTCTGGTGGCACAGCTGGGCCCTATGCCAAATACACCCACCTGGGCATCAATATATTCCTGAAAATAACAACACTGAGCCCTTTGCCTTCCTGTGACCTCCGCGTATTTGCTGTCAACATTGGAAACAAGCAGCTTTGCTTTGAATCTTGTTTCTTTTTTTCTTTGTTTTCCCTTGGATTAAGAAGTTCTCCCATTACCAAAGCCGCTTAACGTGGAGGGGAAAATAAGTGAAAATTCAATTGAATAAACAGTGTGGGCACGTCTTCCTTGCTATCTGTCGTAAAGGGCAGCCTGCCGAAGCAAAAAGGAAGAGCCAAACCAGCAGTAGTGAATGTTCAGTTAAAAAAATACCAATAACACTCATTTCCATCCTTCTTTTTGGCTCATCTGGCTTGTGGTGCAGAGATAGTGAAAATTCAATTGAATTTTAATAACAATGAGCTCCATTACCAAAAATACAACCAAAAGGCGAGAAAGAGACCCTGACTTAAAATCAATGGCAGAAAAGATAGGCGACATCATCAAAATTATATTAGCTTTAATAGTCAATCAATTAATTAAATCTCCTAGTTATTAAAAAAAATAAAAGCCCTTGGAGGCTTTTTTTTTCTTTCCTGATGAAGTTTTCCAGCAGGGTCTGAAAGCTTTTTGTCCCACCCCTGCCCGTGGCTCTCCTGCAGCTCCCACCTTCACTGCCCACCATTAGGGACCATTTATCGAAGTGACAGTTGCCTTTATATCGAGACGATGGGGAAATAACGGAGAGGTGGAGGCAGAGTGCTGAGGCCGCTGGAAATGAAATGTTGCATAGATATGAATTTTGATAGCTAGTCAATACCCTCTGTCTGTTTCAATTAAAAAAGAGCAGCGTACACCGAGGGCAGATGGGCAACATTTCAGAGCCCATAAAATCAAACAGGGGGATAGAGGAGAGGTCCAGCTGGACCTCAATCTCCCCTCCCTCTCTTTCATCCAGCTCTTACTGAATGTATTTCACTGGGGTGATTTCTCTTAACGCTTTGCCTGCTGGTCCACTCCTCCTCTCTCTGGAATGCTCTTCTCTACTGATAACCTGTTGCATGAGGGTTTCTGGGTAGCAGTGTGCAGCTGGAACCCCAATTCGTGTCTGAGCCTTCCAGCCTGACACCAACATGTCCATGTGGAGACAATCAATATGGTTACCTTGGTTGGCATACTGTACTTGATTGAGTACAGAGGTAAGTCATCTTTTTGCCAGGAGCTGGTTTGGAATCATAGAGTCATTCAGGTTGGAAAAGACCTTTAAGATCATCAAGTCCAACTGTTAACCTAACACTGCCAAGTCCACCACTAACCCATGTCACTAAGCACCATGTCAACCCATCTTTTAAACACCTCCAGGGATGGTGACTCAACCACTTCCCTGGGCAGCCTATTACTTGTTACCTGGGAAAGGAGATCGACCCCCACTCTCTACAACCTCCTTTCAGGTAGTTGTAGAGAGTGATAAGGTCTCCCCTCAGCCTCCTCTTCTCCAGGCTAAACAACCCCAGTTCCCTCAGCCGCTCCTCACAAGACCTGTTCTCCAGGCCCTTCACCAGCTTTCTTGCCATTCTCTGGACACACTCCAGCACCTCAATGTCTTTCTTGCAGTGAGGGGCCCAAAACTGGACACAGTATTCGAGGTGCAGCCTCACCAGTGCCGAGTACAGGGGCACGATCACCTCCCTGCTCCTGCTGGCCACACTATTTCTGATACAGGCCAGCATGCTGTTGGCTTTCTTGGCCACCTGGGCACACCGCTGGCTCATATTCAACCAGCTGTGGACCAATACCCCAGGTTCTTTTTCAGCCAGGCGTCTTTCCAGCCACTCATCCCCAAGCCTGTAGCTCTGCATGGGGTTGTTGTGACCCGAGGGCAGCACCCGGCATTTGGCCTTGTTGAACCTCATACAACTGGCCTCAGCCCATAGATCCAGCCTGCCCAGGTCCTTCTGTAGACCCTTCCTACCCTCAACCAGACCAACAACCCCACCCAATTTGGTGTCGCCTGTAAACTTACTGGGGGGGTGCACTGAGGGTTTGTCCTTGGATATCCTCTCTGCGCACTGCACTGCTTCAGCTCATTGCACCCACACCAGGAATCGCTCCTAGTTCGCCCCAGCCTGAGCCTTCCACCAAAGGGCTGGCTTAAACCAAAGTAGAGTCTTCTTCATCCTGCCCTGCTGATTCCTAGCAAATGCTTTAACCCTTTTTTAACCCACTTTTCAAGCTGTTGGGGAAACGCCAGTGATGGGTCAGCTGTAGGAAACAAATGGCTGGAGGTTGTCTGACGGCGACGGATGACGCCTTCTCCCTCTCAGCCCTTACCCACCCTCTCCTTGGGCTGCTCCTCATCCCCTCCTCCTCCAGAAGAAACCCTATCTCCCCTCCTCAGTGTCACCTGAAAGCGGGGATCTGCTTTCAGCCCCATGCTGCTGCTGCCGCTCTGTTACCGACAGCGGCGCGTACTAAGTGGCTCTGTCGCCCTGCCGAAACCCTCAGCAGTATTGCTGGCTCCAGGGAACTACGACACCCGGATAACCATTGAAGAGGGTTAACTCTTTGAGATCCTTTCCACTAGATCCTGCTTCCAGAGCAAGGGAGCAGGCGATCTGGCAGGGCGATGTGGTGAACAAGCTGATTTGGAGATGATTGAAAGAGGTGGGGAAATACCCCATAGACCAGAATGATCCAGCCTAAAAGGCACAAAGGAGAGGGGAGGACACCCCAAAATCAAAGATGGAGGTGGAAGAGAGTTTCATGGAGTGAGAAGGACAACAAGAAAATGCCATTTACCTCTGGCAGAAGACACTCAAGGTAGGGAGGTGAAGGGATTATCTCTCATCTGGCACAAAAGAGGACAATGACTTTATCTCCAGATGTTTGAAGAAAGATTCTATGAGGCCTCATTCATGGATTCCTGAGAATTTCTTCTTTCCTTAGATTAGAACAAGGGTTGCATGACTTCATCCAAGGACTTCAGTTAAGCCAGTCTTGCAAGTGGAGGTTGACCTGTGAATCCCAAAGCAGGATTGCAGATGAGGCAGGAGCCTTAGTCAGAATCCACTGTGAAAGATGACGCCAGTTGGACAAATAAGTCTTTAGGAAGTGACAGAATAACTCACCTAGATGTCTGCAAGGGAGTTCCATTTGGGTAATGTGTCTCTTGCCACCCTCTCCGTGCCATGCACACGGTCACTGACATCTAGGTCCTCCAGCCTTACTAATCCAGTTTCCTCACCCTGAGGAACAAACCAAGAGGCTCTGTGCATGTACCTGTGCTGTCTCTACCCAGGAGATGACATGATTAGCCCAAGGTTTTTAATTCAGACATATGGACCTCAATCTCCATATCCACCCAATCATGGGGAAAGAGTAAAGAGCTTGTCACTCACAACTTGTAAGAGAAAAACTAGACAGCTGTCAAGATCTATTGAAGATCCTTTTTTGCTGTCACATCAGCTGTTCAGAGGATTTTCAGTGTCTTCCAAGCTTGGCGGTCCAAACTCAGCCAAGACCCCCTTCAATGTTCAAATTAGCATATACTGAATGTCCCTTGGTGCTCATTGCAGCCATCAAAATATGATATTGCTGTCCCTGAGAGGGTAGGTTTTTGGTGAGTGGAGTGCACAGCAACAGGGTTTGGTGCAAATTTTCATTATGGTTTAAAGTTATAACATTTCCAGTTTGAGGGAGAACATGAAGACATGGCTACTGGGAGGGTGATGCTGTCAGCAGCCAACTTGAATGGGCATCTAGAAGTGCTTGTCATTCAAGTCCAGATGATCTGAAGTATCCCTAAATGTCACATCCAGGTTTACCTGCTAAACCTGGGCTCTTGGCCTTTCTGCTGTCCATTTGAGGGATGTGCTGGCTTCCACCAACTATGTTTCCATCCAGACAACAGGATGAATCCAGGGTGCAGGGCAGAGGTGGGCTAACATGAGCTAGGGTTCATCCTAAAGCAAAGGTGGGACAAGGCAACGGGTGTGTGGATAGGCTTGGGTGCTTGAAGAATTTCCATGTCCCACACATTAGAAATAACTGAGGATCCCAGATGCCATCTGAAAGGTGGAAAGCAACCCCAAAACAGCAAGAAAGTGTAAACATCTGCAGTCTCACTGAGCACAGCATGTAGATTTTGCACAGAGGATTTAGGAGATGATGCCTCCTGTTTTCTTCATGGGATTACGTTGAGAAGAATGGCCATAGTGGCTATTTCTAGACGTTTCTAGCCAGAGTGTGATGCAGGTGTGGGGGTAAGAAAGTTCAGACTGAACTAGATGGCTGCAGTTCTCATTCTGCAGCCTTTTGCAAACCAAATACTCCAAGGATAGGAGGGAAACCAGTTCTGCAAAGATCTGCCTTGGCTTTTGGCCTGGAAATGAGGAAGAGCATTAACTCTAATGTGTTGGGGGTGGGTACAAAAGAATTTTGTTAAGTAGTTAATGGACACAGAATTTGGTCAGCCCTGTGGCACTGATTCTTGCTAACTCAGGGATTTTAGCAACCCTGTGGGATGCAGGCTTGGATAGAAGTGCCCTGAAAGCAGATACCCTCTGGCTGTGCACTGGGATGGCTGTGGGGAAGCCTGGCTTCTGGAGGGCATTAACTCAGAGGCAGAGTCCCCTTGGTGGGAAGCCTGTCCTGCTCACGGCAGCATGGCGGCCATTAGCATCCCTTGCTCCCTGATCCTCTGCTCCTGCAGCATCCTTGGCTGGCTTTCCTCTTCCGTTAGTTTGGGAGAGCTACTGAGATCACAGCCCTTGGTGGGGAGCTGATAACAAGCGAGTAATGACTCGGTTCGTGATTCAGCAGAGGTTGGCGTCACTGGGTGAGTGACATGGTTTAAAGAAAACCCTGTTTGGGGCCAAGATCTTTAAGGATTTCCCCCTGTCCTGCTTTGCCCTCCCTCCTTACCTTGTTCTGCCCCAAGATTTCTGGTGTGGAGCAGCTGGGGAATAAAATGTGAACCTTTCTGGTTTGGTCTCCCAGGCTCTGCTGGAGGCTAAGTGAGGTTAATAACCGAACATGCCGGGAGGTATTGAGGAAAGAGACAGGGGAAAAAGCTCCATCCCTGATCTGATAGTGATAAACGATTGGAGATAGGATATCTGATTTCTTCTCTCTGGTGGTCTCTACAGTAACAGCTTCCAGGCGAGCGTGTCAGCCATTCATTAAAGGAAAACGTCAAAGATTATCGCTAATATCTTGAAGATTAGTTAGATAAATATACCCTGCAGAGGAATATGCAGAGGGCCAGGTCTTGTGGCTGCTGCGAAACGCTCTGGCTTCATTGACTGAGCTAAACCAATTTGCATCCGCTGCTGTGCACGGCGCTCATAAAGCTGATCTGCAGTGTTTGGATGTGTTTGTAAACACACAACGTGCATGCACTTAACGCACACCCGCTGCCTTCTTTTGCGGTTAGAAGCACAGAGAATTTTACTGTGAGAGCAGGCTGCAAATGCAAAGTCATTTGCTAAACGATACCCAGCAAACTTTGAGTGAGTTTTCAGGAAGAATACAGATGACTATCTGAAGCGGTAAGTCAGCCAGGATGGAGCTAGTGGTTGCTAATAAAAGTCCCCACCTGGGTAATTTCTAGGTGGCTGAAAAGTGTTTGGATTCTTCCAAAAACACATAGCAGGAAAAGATTTTCCCATAAGAATTTGCAGATAGACATCCTCTTGATAATTTTTTGAACTGAAAATTGCATTTTTTTCACAAGCAAAGTGCAAAAACCCTGCCCTAAGCTGATCCTTCTTGAGTGGGGAGGGGGATTGGAGCAGAGATTTCCAGAGGTCCCATCCAAGCTAAATCACTCTTGTGAAAGTGAACAGGAAGCTTTGCTGCAGAGCAGCTTTCTGAAAGAAAGGGATACCCAGCACTCAGTGTCAAATGTTGTTTTGTTTCCTTTTTAAAAACCAGCAAGCAGAAACACTCGTGGCGCTAAGTCTAAATGAGGCAAAAACTGTTGTTTCATATTGACGCAAGTGTCAGCTCTTGTTTCTCTTCTTTTAAACTTGAAAGCCAAAGTCACATTTTAAGTCAAAACAGAGGAGAAATGCAAGGGATGCTGGAAAAGAACCAGTGTTTGGAACCACCATTTTGCTGTGCAAGGAGAAAACAGGGGGAAAAGCTCCAGCCCTCGCTCTGTCCTTTGGCTTAGTTCGCTGTGGGAAAGGGGTGAGCGCAGCCACCTTGTTCTGGCACAGGCAGGACTCACACGAGGGCTGGCTGGATTTGGGGTGCAACGCCCACCTCTGAGCAAACCAAGATATTTTGTCCCTTCTGCATCCCTCTTGTCCCAGAGGGATGTCCCTGGGAGGGTGGGACACTGCTGTTGTCATTTTGGCCTGGGCTAGAGCTGTTAAACAATGGAGGAATCATTGATTTTTTATTTCCTCAAATAAAGGACTTGCTATTTTTATTAGCATTTTAAGAGGTCCCTTCTCGCTGATTTTTTTGGTCCTTCACTGTCTGACCTTCCTTGGTAGAGCACCACAAAGCAGAAAGTGTCTCTGGCATGGCTGGAAAGCCCCTGTCTAGGGGCGGGGAGCAGTAAAAGATGTGCAGGGACTTGGGGGTCACTCCACATCCATGTGGTCACTGAGGCCAGGGCTGTGGCTCTGTTGTCATTTTACCTTTCTGGGTTATGAATTGGGCTGGCGAAGCATCTTTAAAAGCATCTTAAGAAGCCAGGAGAAACCTTTGAGGCCAGAATTTTATGCCAACCCACTTTCACCAATACCCTTAAATAGCCTAAAATAACTACAATCCATGGCTTGATTTCTGTCAAATGCATCAAAGGGGTGGATGTTGCAGGAAAGGGAATGTTTTTTCTGCAAGGTTTGCAAAAAAAAAGGGGCTTCTGGCTGCAGAAGAATGAACCCTCAGTAGACTCCAAGCACCTCTGATGGCTCAGGGCTCTCGGAGACATCACAGCTTCAGGGAGGGCCTGGTGACCTCCAGGGTGCCAAAATTGCCCCTGTGCAGGCACAAAACCTATGTGCTGCCAAGTGTAACAGACACCCCCGCCTCTACCTTTCCACAGCACGAAATTCCACTGGAGCAGGCAGGGTTGAAGCTAATGGGGAGGTATGAGAGAGAAAAGAAAAAAAGAAAAGAAGAAAAAAAAAAAGCAGGAAGGTTTACATGAAATATGGCACTTCTTAACCTTTTCTCTCCCCCCATGTCTCCTCCGTGCTCTCTGGTTTTCCTCCCCTGCCCCACTGTGGTGGCCCTCCCTTTGCTGTGCAATAAACAGAGATGGCTGGAAAACAAAGAGCTGGCTTTTTCTTTTTTTCTTTTTTTTTTTTTTTTTGCCACCTCTGCATTCAGATGGAGGTGGGATGCTCTGTGTATGTGTGTGTGTGTGTGTGTGATGAAATTCAGGCCAAGCAGGCAGTGTACAGAATTCAGCCACCCTCAGCAGTAAATACTAGCAGGAGCAGCAGGATTGAAAGAGCTGGCGGAGATGAGAAAAGAAAGGATGTGCGTAATTGCACACTCAAAATGCCACCTTCAATTGCGGCTGCAGATAAGCCAGCCTGTTCCCTGCCGCAGCCCCGCAGAGCATTGCCAGGGCACTGTCGATTCCCCGACACCGTCCTGCCTCGGGCTATGACGACTTTTTTTTTAAAAAAGTCCATAATAAAATCAACTTGTATAGTTTTGGGATGGTTTTTTTTTTTTTTTTTCCCCTGGAGAAGGATCCAGCTTCTGGAATCGTGGGATTTTGTTTTTCTTACACTGACCTCCTGCCTCTGTTCCTAGCTACCTTCACAGCCAGCAGAAAAACAGTTTGTAAGATGTGATGGCAAATATTAGGACTGCAGTGCTTTCGTGCAATTTTTACCTAATGCCTGTTTTTCTGGTGAGCTGGGAGATCTCATCAGATCTGTAACAGTTCTCAGCAGACTGGACTGCCAGGTACATGTACACTTGCTGGGTTTGGGGGGTTTTTTGGTTCTTCCGGGATCCTTCAGGAAGCAGAAAACTGCCCTTTCCTCAGCAGAGCCTCTCTGCAGCACAACGGCTGCAGTTTCCTCTTCTGCTCCTGCTTTTCCAACCCCAAATTTGGATGCGGCCCTAGGGCTGCCTTTACACTTGAGTACACGTTGCACCAACTAAATACAGAGCAGAAGGGAAACTGGGGTTGGTTTGGGATCATCCAGGGCATCTCTGCAACCAACCCTAGCTGGGAGCTTCACCTTCCATGCCAACCTGGCGGGTTTTGGCTAAACTGTGGTTTTGGCTCAGCCACACCTGACCCTCTTGTCTCTGCAGATCAGTCATGTCTCAGTCTCTCACCCTCTCCTTGCTGTGGAGTCAGTTTTCTCCTCAATTTTAGTTTCAGGAGCTCTTCTTTTTATTTTAGGACAGCCTTTCATGATGCTGCTAGCCCTCAGCCGGAGCCCAAGCTCTTGATCGACTCTCATCTCTCCACTGCCCTGAATTCATTGCAGGTACCTTCCCCCGCCTGAAGTGGAAACCTGGGAAAATCTTGCCGTCCGTAGAGATGCGGCTTATACCCATCTCAGTATTATTTGAAGCTGTGCCTTTGCGATAATGCCACAAAATGCTGGTCAACACTTTTTGATAGTGGAATTTTCTACCGGAAAACATATTCTTGTCAAAAATCGTCTCGGGATCAGGCTGATTGTAGCGATGTTTTTTTATATTAAAAATATTGAAATGAGTTATTTCAACTCTGTTGCTTTGCTTTCAAAGCAACAAAATATTTTGTAGTGCCAGGGGAAAACATACTGCTTCAGCTCTGCCAAGGCATCCAGGTTTCTTCAAGTGTTTACAGTCAAACCTTGGATTTAACAATATATTGGATTATAAAGTTGAGATTTCTGCCATGTTTCATTGCTAGTGAGATGGAATATTTTTATTTGACTGAACTAAAAAAGTGTAACCTCAGAACAGAGTATTTCCAGATTGATTTTGTTCTGAGGATAAATTTCAAATTTTTGGCTTCAGAATGCAAACCTATTTCCAGGTGTCAGGATTTTCAAGCAGAATAAAATGTCATTTTCTAGAAAAATGATGTGCTGCACACTTAGACAACTGCTCCAAAAATAATTCCAGGTTCCCGTGTGGGTTTTCCTCACTCTTCTCTTAACAGCGTATTTTTTTTAAGATGTTGGTTTTTTACATGTACACGTATGGATGCAAGAATATTCCACATGCAGATGTGATTAGTGATCAACAAATGGGTCGACTGGGTAGAAATGTGTCCCTGCTTCTTGGGCATCTCTCTTGGTGCAGTTGGAGTTTGCAGCCACTGCCTTGGGGCTCTCAGACACCAAAACCAGTGGGTGCAAGCAAAAGGACTTCATGTGCCATCTGTTTTGAAGTCCTTCTGCCTTGCAGAAAGAAATCAAGCCTTTAATGTTTCTGCAGAAGGGTCATCAGCACTTTTCTGCCTAATGCTATCTGTATCCCAGGAGTTTTCCAGGTGTGTGCTGGTTATCACTGCCTGTGCTAAATGAGAACGTTGGAGCCACTGTCAGAAAACAGCCCAGCACTTGGTAAGAGCTGAGCTAACCTTCGGTAGGAAAATAACGTCTGATCCCAGGATCCTGCCACCTAAATGAAGAGATGGAACTTAAAGAGGGGAGCACCAGGAGATGACACAGGATGTGTGTCTCGCTCTGTGCTGTTACCCTCCCCTTGCTGAAGCGAGTCCTTTGAAGCCAAAACAACTGAGGCAATAGAAAAGAAGAGCCAGACCCCACCTCAATGCTCAATAATGGATTTGCACTGTAATTATTTACCTCCTTGGCAGAACAAACCCAAAGTCCCTTCCCAGGAGGGTGGTGCTCCTGTGGCCACATAAGCATGCCCACAAATGTAGGTGGTAGAAGAGCTCAGTGGGTTCAATGAAATGAGCCCCCCACACTCAATCAAGATATTATTTGAGTGTTGCAGAAACCGAACAGAAAATCATGCTGGCTGCAGGCAAATTCCAGACCACAGAATGACTTTATTATTTTTTTGAGGGGGAAAAAGTGTGAATTTATTCTTAGGGCAGTTCATAACATTATTATTTCTCTGCAGGGTGTGGACCAAGTCTTTTTCTATCTTCCTTCCTTAAGAACAAGGAAGAGACCCAGATTGATAACAGATTTTCCTTCACCTATGATGTCCAGGGTTTGCTGTACATTTTCATGTGCATGTTTATTATAGTGTGTATGGATATACATGTAAAATGAAAATCAGGCTTTCTCTGCAAGAATTGTGTATTCTTATTATAGGTATATTATATCTACTTACACTATCTTCCCATGACAGCACAGAGTTTAAAGGAAACCCTTTTTCTGATGGGCTGGAAGTGAAGTCCTGTTTCTACAAATACTTATGCACAAGTGTGTCTTTGATCGAATTGTGAAGCGAGGTAGTACCATTTTACAGTCACTTCTCATTCATTTTTCCCCAGCCACGAAATACCGCAGAATTTAAAAAGGCAAGAGAGAGGCTGGAGCCCTGAATATCTGCATCAGACACACACACGCCTATTTATACCTCCCGGTCCGGCGAGAGACAGCCAGCTTGCTGGTGTAAAATCAGGAACGAATCCATCAATGTCAGCACTTTCCCATCGGTATAAAGGCGATCCAGCTAAGCTGGAGCCCAGCCCCCTCTCTCCCGCTCTGTCTGGATGTGCCCCTCTAAGGATACGAGGGAGCCAGAATTTTAAATCACCGTTTATATTATGTCAAGCCTGTTTATTGCACTCAGCAGCTCCATAGCAGTCCCATCTCGTATATACCCGACATTATCCCTTTAAGATTCAAACTCCCTAATAAGTTTTATTTAAAGACGGAGCCCATGTGTGCAACTGGAGCTTTTACCCAGGTGTCTGCAGCCTCGGCTTCTCTCTCCAGCCCTGTGTCCCTGTTGATGTGCTGATCAATTACTCATCAAATCTTAATGCGTGCTTTAACTCAACTGTGGCATCTTAATCAGAGCGTTGACTGCCGAGTGTCAGCCCCATCGACTTGGGGGAGCTGGGACAAATGAGCCCATCGACTGCCTGGTTGGAAAGAGCGTTTCTGCGAGCCTGACCTGCCGTCTAGTGGCTGCATGAGAAGAGGACGAATGAAGACATATGTGCGGGGTGGAGGGGCTGGCGAAGCCTCTTTGCGAGGCTGGGGTGGTGGTGGGTGAGAGAGGGCTGGGTATAGGGTGTGGGGTTGGATCGTCATCCCCTCGGTGCCCCTTAGGAGGAGGTCTTAGGGTGAGGAGTTTTCCCATGAAGTTGGCTTCACCGGGAGCATTGGTAGAGCCGGGGGTGCGTGGAACAGCGTGGAGGGAGCGCGTGTGGGGTCTGGACCCCCACAGGCAGGTTTGCACACACACGTGTGGGGCTGGATCAGCAGAGCATAGGGTGGTGGAGGATATGTGGGTGCACAGGGTGGAAAAGCAGTTTATTTAGCATCTGGGTGTCTAGGTGCATGCGTGTGTGGTCTGTGCATGGCTGTGTGATGTCTGCACAAGGGTTGCAGGCTGGAGGAGCAATTTCTGTACTCCCTTGAGCATGGGGGTGTCAGTGCATGTGTGTGTGTGTGTGTGTGTATGTATGTGAGTGGAGGCTCCCGCCAGCATGCACAGGTCTGCAAAAGCTGTCCGTGTGCAGTGGTACAGGTTTGTGGGACCCCAGGAAAGGAGAGACCCCAGGAGGGACCCCACTGGCTGGGACTGAGGACACAAGGCAGGGCTGGGTATCTCCATGACTGCAAAGCTCTCTGTCATGGGGCCTCATTCCTGAGCTGAGACCCTGTGGCAGACTACAACAAAAAGTCCAGCCTGCTTTGGGCCAGACCCCACCATGCCTTGCAAGTCTTTTCTGGGGTTTTTTTAGACTTCTTTTTTTTTTTTTTTTCTTCTCAATAGCATCAATTTGAAAAGCTGCTTAAAGGAACAACAAAGAAAAAGCTGACACAGACCTGAGCCGGTGAGAGAGAGCAGGTCAGGATCACTACACTCCTCTGGGGTGGCAATGATGCTTCCATCCAAGCTTGTATCTTGTTTTAACAAGCCCTGTGCCCTCCAGACACCTTTCCTACAAACCTAGAGGAGACCCAGGGCACCCTCTTGCAAAGAGAGGGACTATAAAGTAGCAGGTCCAGCCCATCCAAAGGAGCTGAGAGCACACCCTATAACAGGCAGGCTGTGTTGGCTCTCTGCCTGACCCGCTCCGTTGGATATAGAATTAGCTGAGGGCAAAAATACTTTGAAGTCAGGTACTTCAGTTAAGTGCCGACAAGCAGAAGGGATGTGTCTGGGATTCTGGGGTATGTAATGCCTGGAAGAAGGATTTTTAATTTTTTTTTTTTAAGGCTGAGATGATCCCTGCAGGATGCTCTAGAGAGATCACAAGGGCTATGCAGCTGCTGTTTCAGTCCAGAAGGTTTTATGAGATTGGGACAGCACCGTATGTGCACCACTGCCTCCTGTCTGGAGCTGAGCTAGACCTGCAGGAAGTTTATTTTGGCTCATGTAGCTGTACCTGACCCATGTCAGTGCTGTGGTGCCTCTCTACCTCTGGTCACACCATTTACAGCTGGTGGCTATCAGTCTTGCTCATTACGCTTGTTTCTTCATCTGTTTTGCAACTGAGCTGAAGAGCCTGGCCAGGACTAAGGTGTCCCCAGTGCTCAGTGCTGTACAAACATTCCCCACCCCAAATCACCCCTTTGCCTTCCCCACCACCCAGGGGAGGCTCGAGGGCTGAGGATGTCGATACTACTCTTCCTTTTCCACCCACCTGCCTCCTCCATGGTCACGAAGCACCCCTAAGAAGATGAAGCAACTCTTTAATCACTGGTTTAAGCCATCCATGAGATCTCTCCCCATGCCACCAAAGAAACGTTAACAGCATTTTGCTTGCAAGGATGCAGGATGCTGATATGGGAGGGAAGAAAAGAGGGAAAGCACCAGGATCCATTTCTGAGGCAGGCAGGGATGTAGGTTACCTGCACAGGAGAGCGATGCGAACTTGGGGCTCACCACCAGCACAGAGACAGCAGAGTGAGCACTCCAGATGAGATCAGAGCCTGATAGCTTTCCCTGTGGAGGGTCCTTTGAACTCAAGGATGTCTATATGCACAGAGAGGGAGAGATAATCTGTGGTAAAACTCTTCAAACCACCATATAACAAACACTTTCTATGGCCTTGTTGATACAGTCACCCACCAAAGAGCTTACAGGCAAAGGAGAATTAGGCAGAGGAGGTCTTGCCTGGAGCTTACACAAAAGAGAAACGAATCCCCTTTGATGCTTTGGGCTGGTGCTTTATTGCTTTAACAAGATTAGTGTATTTCTGCATTGCTGACTCAGATTTCTAAAACCTGAAACTGAGGGGTTGTGAACCTGTGGTAAAAATAGCTCTACAAGTGGGTGATGAAGTGACTGTCAAAAGGGCCAAAGTCAGATTCGTTGCTCCTGAGACTTATCCGAGGTCTTACAACATCACTGATCCATGAGAGCAGAAGAAAGGGTCTATCCTGGCCAGACACCTCTTCCCAATGTTGTCGTTAAGCAGGCTTTTTCAATGGGAAAATTAAGGAGAGGGCAAACATGTGATACCTCTTCTAACAGTCTCCCAGGCTCCAGCTGTTCTTAGCTCAGGGGATTTCCTGAGCCTGTTGTCACTTGTCTACTTAATAACATTCAGTAGATCTCTTTTCCAAGAATGTGTGCAGCCTCCTCTTGAAACCATTAACCGAATCTGCAACATCCCCTGGCAAGCAGTCCCACAGCTCTACAATCTGATACGTGAGGAGCATCATTTTTATAAGGTCACATTCTAGACCAAATTGTCTAATTGACCTAATTGTGAACAAACACATTAAAACATGTATCTTATAGAGTCAAAGAGAGGTAATCAAACAAAAAAGAACTCAACACTTATTGCTGTTTTGAAAAGGTTGTGGGTTTTTAGGTAGATTCCTCATTTGGATGTCTCAGTCACTGATTTGGGGGCTGTTGGTAGGGTTGTCAGGACTGCAGAAGGCAGCACGGGGATGATTTAGCGTCATCCCAAACCGCCAGCATTTATAGATAAATCAAACTGGCTAAATGCACAGGATGCTGATTCAGGATTTAAACGAGCCAGGTGAGAAGGAGCCGTCAGTCAATGTAGTGTCATCTCAAGGAAATGTAAAGAACAGCCCTCTAGCTCTGAAAAGATTATTATGGAACAGGACCTGCCACATTGTCAATAGGTCTTCCCAGCCTCTTGAGGCACACCTGGGGTATTGAGGCGGGGACTAGGTGTCTCCTTCAGCTGAAAGACTGGAGATTTGTTGTAGTCTTTCCCTTCACGTTGCAACACATAAACCAAAGCTGTGAGCAACTCCAGGCTAAACATGGAACATCCCATGCAGCAGAGGAGCAGCCAAGATCCAACCTCTGTGAACCAAATGATGATCATGCTTAGAGCAGGGGAAAAATTACAGCGATGCTGCCCAAAATGTCCTAGGCTGGTATCTGGGTACCACCTAAACCAAGCATCAGCCTTCTTTTGAGTCCCACACCTATGGAGTGCCTGCTTGTCTAGAGAGCAGCAGTCACCAAAGCAAAATGCAGAGGCTCACTGTTGCATTGACTGGCAGCTTGGAGTGATGTTAGCACAAAGAAGTGGCCCAGGGGCTCAGAATTTGCTGGCCAGGGAGGAGAGAGGCTGGACAAGACTGCTCAAAGCAGAAGAAGCTTATACCACCAATCTGAGGGGTAAAAAAACCCCCTTCTTCTGTTTTTGTAGTGGAAAGGCTCTCTGGGAACGGCCGTAATGTCATCTGGGTTCTCGACTGCTACAAGTTGCAGCTAGCGATATTCCAATTAGATATAAATAAATCAACTCTGGAGCCCCATGAAAGTGGTTAAGCAAAGCAAAAAGGATCCAGAGAGGTGGTGGAGCCTCTGTTCCTGGTGAAATGAACTGACCAGATCTTCAAGGATCTCTTTTCAGCCTCCCATGCACTTCATTTGGCTACTTGCCCAGGATACGTAGATTCAGAAGGACAGTCTCCAATATTCTTCCAGAGATGTCATCATGCATAAAGAAGCTCTGAGACTTTACTTCATGGCTCAGTTTGTGTTTTGAAACATCAAGAAAAAAGTTGAACAATATTAAGAGGGAAAGAAAACATCTACCTTGAGGAAGAACTTGAGTCCTCCTCAGTGGGTGGGTATGGAGACTCTTCTAGGATGAGGTGACATGCAACCGAAAAAAAATAGGACAAAACTGGGGAAATGGCAGAAGAACAGTCCAAGCAGAGCAGAGATGCAGGGATTTCTCTGCTGTAGACACTGTCCCTGTTCAAACTGGAATGGGCAGATGCAAACCCCAGAGCAAGAGATGCCACATCACAATAATGAACTGTCCTCCGATAGCACCACATCTCTCCAATTCCCCTGAAAAATGGGCCCCTCAGACTCTGCTTGACCAGAGATGTGCAGGCAGATGAATGTCTCCCAGCCCCAGCCAAAGAGGTAATCTCCTCTTGCTATAGATCTGGAGGTTCCTGGCAGCAGTGAAGGATAAGTGCACTCAGCGGGGTCCCAGGCTGGCCGGTGTGGAGGGGAGGCACTCAGGATGGCCCCCTGGGAAAGCAGCAATGGATTTGGAAAGAGTCCAAGTGGTCAACACGAAAAGCCTTTCCCCATGGGAATGGATCTGCGCGTTTCAACCACCCTTACCCAAGAAGACCTCCTTGCTTACAGCCTACGGGAGTAGGAAAGCAGACAAGGCAAAGGCTGGTGAAATGCTGTCTTCATAAGGACCTGTGTAGCTAAGCTACCTGTGCCGCTTTAAGTAATGAGGTTTGAACAGCCATGGCTTTTTAGTAACCTCTTGGTACTCACCCATCTTCTCTTCATGCTCAGGGGCCTCGTCTTGGCCCAGGGAGAGCAGTGAGAGATTCTGCTCTAAGTGGTGAAAGGGAGACAGAGCGCACATCATGGGGAGGGGTTTCCATCTCGGGTGGCCTTGGCTACAGTGTGGATGAGAATATGGAATGATTCAAGGAAGATACTGCAAGTCTTTCACCATTTGTTTAATACATTGCCTGTTTCTTCTTCTAGTCCCTCTGGTATGAAATCTCTATGCAAAAACTAGGTTTAAGTAAGCTTGGCCCAAACATCTGTGCAAACCTGAGCTTAAGTAACATGTCCAATGTCAATGAAAGGGTTTGTGGCAGAGCTGGAAAAAGAACCCAGGGGTTTGAATGTTTGTCTTTTGCAGACCAAGTGCCTACCCAAATTGTCCTGCCTCCATGTCTGTTTTTTTACACAGGGAACAGTGGGTGAGGGGCGTTTCCCTGTGGAATTGGACAGACAAATGTCTGCTTTGCACAGGTATATATAGTTGCAAGCTTAGCAGCGGGAAATTGGGACTCCAAGGGAAGTGTGGCAACAGGCTGTCATTCTGCAGAGAGTTCAAAAGTGCCTTGTTACTGGGGGAAAAAAAAAAAAAAAAGCGTGGTTTCTGGTCTCTCACTTTTGCAAGAAAAAAGTCAGTTTTCTTCCCTCTGTTCAGGTGTTTTCTTTTCATTGAAAGCTGAAAAGTCCCTCGGATTGACAGTACAAGTCTGTCAGCTCTGGACAAACACAGTGCTGGAAGCTACAGAGGTGCAATAAATTATCAGACCTTATTCTTTAAATCATTAGCTGCACTAGTAAATCTGCAAGCTTTCTCTCATAGCTTTCCCCCAGCATCCATCAGGCTCACCGTCTGGACCAGTGGTAATTCGGATGGCTCCTCCTGTTTGCTTTGCCCACCGGTGACGCCAGATTCTCACCCTTCATGTTGTGCATCCTCCTCTCTGGCCTGGATCATTACCTTGAACAGGCCAGAGAGGTGTTTTGGGTGGTGCTTCAACAGCAGCAAAATTCACAAGATACTAGTTATTCCCAGTTTCATCTGCTTGTGGGTAGACCATCAATTTAAGCAGCTGAGACTTCAGGAACCCACACGGGCTCACGCACCCAAGTGCCCACATGAATGCACACTCAAACCTTCAAGCTGCTGCAATTAACAGGACAGCTTTTAATTGGCAATTACAATTCCATTAAGCTGGGTCTGGCAGATCATTTGCTCTGTCAGGAAAGCCCTGAGGCAGGGAAGATTAGTGGCTGGCAGGATCCAGGCTCCTGAGTAGGAGCTGTGGAGGAAAAGACGACAGGTAACAGCTGCGCTTCCTCAGCTGGGAAAGGTGGGAGGGAGAATGGCACTTGCTTGAAACCCACTTGACTTCCCCACCCAGCAAGGCTGCATCCCACCAGAGCCCTTGGGAGGAAAGCTCAGCAGCACCAGGGGTGGGGGAGGCAGAGATCAGACCAGGGTCCGTGAAGCAGAATAAACTTCAGCCTGAGAGCGCCTGGGAAAGAGAACCTGGAGCTTCTGGTTGGAAAGGAAAAAAGCACGTGTGGCTGGCTGCAACACTGTGGGTCCAAGGGAAGTCCATCCCTCGAAGGTTTGTGAGGTCTGGATATAACACCTGAGCACTGTTGTACCACAGGCACCTTCAGGACTTGGAAAATTAATCAACATCAGTCATTCAGGAACTTTCCAAGTTCTGTTCCTGGCTCTTCAGCGGACCACAAGGGTGGTGTTTAATCTCTCTGTGCAGCCACCTATGCTGATGGAAATGTCATCTTCAGCTTTGCAGAGTGCTCTAAGATCCCAGTGTGTCACGGTTTCCAAACCAGGGCTGGCACACCCATCCCTGGTTTGCAGGACCCTGACGCTGGTCCTGCCATGCTCCACAGACTGCTCTGAGCCCTTGTGCCACGCAGACCCACACTCTCCTGGCTCTCCCTCAGCAGCTGGCCCAGCATGTTAGAAACATTCTAGGTGTGTTGCTGACATGAGCCAACTCATGTCTGAGGCATGAAGGTCTCTGGGTAATTTGAAGGGTTGACTTGGAATCTGGTTCAAAATCCTTTGGGATTTCTCTTTAATGAGAAATATTCTTACTCCTATATCTATGTAATGTTGATATTCCCTCAGTTAAGAGTTTTTTCATATGGATTGCCGGTAAAAACCCAGGCATGATAACTTTATAACAGACCAGATGACTATTCCTGCTCTGACCGGGGGGTTGGACTAGATGATCTCCAGAGGTCCCTTCCAACCCCTACCATTCTGTGAATCTGTGATCACCCATCCAACCACAAGCAGAGCTTGGGAGAGGCCAGAGGGCAATCCGAATCCAACTACACCTTTCCAGACAGAGCCCTGATTCAAAGGAAGCAGAATGGTACATAAATGTGGGCTTCAGGGCTTGCAGGACAAAGGCCATTTTAATGTGGTGACTCAAGAGGGTTCATAGCATGGCCAGAGGTAGTTTCAGTTCCAGCAGAAGTTGTTGCCAGTTTGTAAGAGGCAGACAGAAACCTGTTGTTTGTGTGTCTGTGTTTGCCTGTTGGCTATTCCCAGCACCTGTAAACTCTGAATTCCCAAGCCAACGGTCATCAGGTTTGACAGAAAAAAAGGGCTCTTAAAGAATTCATTTCCTGAAAAATTCGTGAAAACATGGAGCTGGGTAAAAGTGACCACAGTGCCTCCATGAGGGTTAAGGCTGAACAGACTCCACACAAAGAAGATATGGAGAGGAGGAGGCTGGAAAGCAGAGGGACATCCACAGCTACATGGATATTTTGGAGTCCCAAGAATCCCAGAAGGAGGCAAGAGACAAGAGGAACCGTTGGCCACACTGTTGTGGGACCAGCCATCAATAAGTGATTCACTCCACAAAGGCAGATTGGTCCTGGCGCCTCCGGGCACGGTTTGCCAGCTTGTGTGCAGCACTGCTTTGGCAGATTTGGATCCATTTAGCCCATCAGCTATTTGTTGTCTCTGTCTGAGCTCTCAGCAGCCTGTCTCCATCCTGCCCCTCATCTCTCATTCACAGCCCGGAGACCAGTTCTCGTCTCCGATCAACCCAAGAGTGCAGACACTATTGCTCCCGTAGCAGATTTTCATGCAGACAGATTGATGCTTTCCTTGACTTGGAAGAAACCTCCTATGAACTTCTACAAAGTGATCTCTTCATTTTCTTTTCAGTCCCAACATAAAATTGTCCTCTGATGAGATATTTAGACTCTCCCCTGATGACTAGTGAGATATAATGGTCTCTACACTCTCCACTTTCATGACATTTCTTTGAGCAACAGTTCTCCACTGTCCACAACAACTAGAAGCTTTTTAGGGCCAGGACCTACTCTCCTCCATTTCTTATTGTGCATAGGTGACTCTCTGGGATGGGATGCTCCCATGCTTATATACAAATAAATAACGTAAACAATGATTTTCTCTACTGCTGGCAGATCTAACCCTATAGATGGATGGAAGGAGAGCTATTGAGCAAGAATTCCATTTTAATACCTCATTCAATAGTTCTTGGTGTCTCTCGTGCTTCCTCACCTCTCAGACATACAACTGTATGTTACCAACCCTCTGACAATATAAGAATATGCAGATACTATTGACTTCTGCTACGGTCAGTTTCAAGATTTATTGACCTGAGGAGGGAATATTGACCTGAGATGAAACTGAGGTCAATGCGTGGATCTCAGGGGAGCATAAATTTCAAAATTGACCCACCAAACAGAAGTCAATAAATGAATGGTTAATCTAAACATTGTCTTACAAAAATTAATTCTCGGTGACATGGGTTCACATGCAATTTTTATTGTGAAATATGGAAGACAATATTGGTTGCTGTGTCTGAAGAATGTGAGTCAGTGTCTGATTATGGAGAGTAATGAAACTGCTTGGAATGGGTGGAAAGGAATTGGATGTGATTATAATTTAATCTCCAGTCAGTAATGGAGCAGCCTCTTGTTAGCTGGAGAGGGGTTATTAAGATAACTCTTGAATGTGCTAGCCAGGATAATGTTTAAGCCTCAGGGAGAAAGTTTACAGAAGGTGGCAGCTTGTGATATTGGTTCTCCTGTGTTGGGGCTCTTCACAGTTCTCAACAAAGCTAACGGGGGATCCTTTACTCTTTTCAGTGGACTGGGACTGAGATCCTCATTTGCAACCCAGTGGGAATTTTCATTTATACACTCTTTGGTCAAGGCGGGCTGTGGGGAAACAAGGTGTTTCAGGATTCTCGAAATCATTTGTGATGTGTGGGGACATGTGGAGTTGATGTGCTGGGACCTGCAGGACTTCATGGCCTCGTGTACACTCTTGCAACCCTTTGTTCCTAACCACAACTGCTCTACACACACAAATACAACCCATGTTTTAACAGATTTTCACATGGAATTTCCATGTGAACATTTGCAAGTGGTTTTTTTTTGGTTGTTGTTCACAAATGACTTGCAAATTTTGGAAGTGTTTAAAAGCATCTGCAGTGGGAGAACTACAGACTATTTCTTTACCTTCTTCTTCCACTTCACTGTAGTATGGTCTCATACCTCTGTCTGTGAGCTGGCAGTTCTTCAGCCCATGCAATAGAGAAGAAAATGTATTTCAGGTTGGCAGCTCATTACCTGTGAAACCACATTTTGGAGTTCTTGAATGTTAATAAATAGATTTGGTCACAAAGGACAACTTTTGGAGCATTTAAAAAGACATGAGGACTGGGACTACATCAGTATTTTTGTGATCTTCATTCTCTGGCTTTCTTTAGGATGATCACCTCATTGCCATTTTTTATAGCCTGGTACTGTCTATAGATTTGTGCTGGGGCTGTATTGGTTTCAGATCAAAAATAAGACTAGTAGCAATAAACAGTAATGTGTAGAAACCAACAGAGATCAGAATCTAGGGCAATTTCTATGAAGATTAGCACTAGTGGAAGAGAAACCAATGGTGATACTGATCTGATCTGCTCTGGTACTGAGGATGGGTTTCAGCTGACCGGTCTAGATACGTACAATGTAGATATCTGAAGTGTTTCACTTGAAACTAATTTGACTCATTTCTCTTTATAGTTAATGAGAAGAAAACTAACGCTTTGATGGGGTGGCTTGACCCACTGGAATGATCAAATAAATCATACCTGATATGTGCCTGCTTCTGAACCACAAAAGCCTTCATGGTTTATAAAACAACAAGGTCATTTTTCACAGTGGAGAAAGCAGAGAGTTAGTTAGAGCAAATTGCCATTTGGATCCAAATCTCACTGTCATCAGAGGTGTCTCTCCATGGACAGATTTGAGGTCAGACAGCAACTGTAACTATAGTAACCCTAGCACCTTCCAGTCTTTCCTTCACCCAGTCTGGAGTTGTCCTGGCGATGTCTCTGCATCCCACTCCACACTTGGCCATTCACCTAATCACTGTTTCATATGGACATCTCTGGGGACTCTCAGCGCAAAGTGATGTCAGGTCCGTGGCCTTCCAGCTCTGCAGTGCACCGCCAAATTGAACTCATCTATCTTGGCTTTAAATCACTGTCCAGATTGAACTTCTTTCAAATGTTTAAACCACTCCAAGGATTTGAATTGCAGGGCATATTTAAGAGTAACTTAAATTATTAAAGCCCTTAATGTTTGGGTTTTTTTTTTTATAAGATGCATTTTGGAGCTGTCAAGCGAACAATCTTAAATGACAGATTGATGAATTCATTGTCCCTCACATCTCCAGGAGGAAAGATGAATATGGCTCACAGTGAAACCAGCTTTGCTAACAGAGGTACGAGTTACTTTCTGCTTCTCAGCCTTTTGGGTCATTAGCACCCTTCTGCTGCACGCATAGGCAACATAGCAGGGTCTGTGTCAGCCATTGACGCTCTAACTCAGCCTGCTGCTGCTGAGGATTGACTCTGGGTAGGGCTTATCTGGTGGTAGGGATGCTGCTCCAGTAGGACCCCTTGGGAAACTCCCCTTGGGGACAAGGGAGCGCAACAGAGCTGGCAGATCTTTAAGGACGCTTTCCATAGAGCGCAAGAGCTCTCGATCTCCAGGTTTAAGAAATGAGGAAAGGCAAAAGACTGACATGGCTGAGTCAAGACCTGCTGGTCAAACTAAAGGACAAGAAGGAACTGCACAGGCAGTGGAAGCAGGGACAGGTATCCTGGGAAGTGTATAGGGATGCTGCCCTCTTGTGTAGGGATGGGTTCAGGAAGGCCAAGGTGCAGCTGGAGCTGAACTTTGTGAAGGACACAAAGAATAATAAGAAGGGCTCCTACGGGTACGTCAGCCAGAAAACGAAGGTCAAAGAAATTGTCCACCTGCTGACGAGCAAGACTGGCAAGCTGGAAACAATGGACAAGGAGAAGGCTGAGGTCTGCAACAACATTTTTGCTTCTGTCTTCACTGGCAACTTCTCTTCCCACACCTCTTGAGTGGATGTATTGCAATAAGGGTCCCGGGGAGCAAAATTCCTTCCACTGTAAGAGAAGATCAGGGTCATGACCAGCTGAGAAAGCTGAACATACGTAAGTCTATGGGATGTGACGAGATGCATCTAAGAGTCCTGAGGGAATTGGCTGATGTAGCTGCCACACCGCTCTCCACGATATTTGAAAAGTTGTGGCAGTCAGGTGAAGTCCCTGCTGACTGGAAAAACGGAGACATTGCACCTGTTTTTAAAGAGGGTACAAATGAGAACCCTGGGAACTACCAACCTGTCAGCCTCACCTCTGTGTCTGGGAAGATCATGGAACAGATCCTCCTAGAAGCTATGGTAGGGCACATGGAGGACAGAGAGGTGATTCAAGGCAGCCAGCATGGCTTCACCAAGGGCAAGTCCTGCCTGACCAACCTAGTGACCATCTGTGATGGAGTGACTACATCAGTTGACAAGGGAAGAGCTATGGATGCCATCTATCTGGACTTCTGTAAGGTCTTTGACACAGTCCCCCACAACATCCTTCTCTCTAAATTATAGAGAATGGATTTGATGTGTGGACTGTTTGGTGGATGAGAAATTGTCTGCATGGTTGCATCCAGTGGGTAACAGTCAATGGCTCAATGTCCAGATGGAGATCAATGACAAGTCGTGTCCCTCAGGGGTCTATATTGGGACCAGTACTGTTTAACATTTGGGTTTAATTTTGGGTTGCATTAAGAAGAGTGTGGCCAGCAGGTTGAGGGAAGTCATTCTCCCACTCTACTCTGCCCTGGTAAGGCCACACCTGGAGTACTGTGTCCAGTTCTGGGCCTCCCATTTCAAGAGGGACAGGGAGCTACTGGACAGAGTCCAGCGGAGGGCTATTAACATGATGAATGGGCTGGAGCATCTCTCCGATGAAGAAAGGTGGAGAGACCTGGGGCTCTTTAGCCTGGAGAAGAGAAGACTGAGAGGGGTCCTTATCAACACTTATAAATATCTAAAGGGTGGCTGTCAAGAGGATGGGACCAGGCTCTTTTCAGCGGTGCCCAGTGACAGGACAAGGGGCAATAGGCACAAGCTGGAGCACGGGAAGTTCCGCTTGAACATGAGGAGGAACTTCTTTACTCTGAGGGTGGTTGAGCACTGGAACAGGCTGCCCAGGGAGGTTGTGAAGTCTCCTTCTCTGGAGATACTCAAAGCCCATCTGGATGCATTCCTGTGTGGCCTGCTCTAGGTGAATTGGCTTTGGCGGGGCAGTTGGACCAGATGATCTCCAGACGTCCCTTCCAACACCTACCATTCTGTGATTCTGTGATATCTTCATCAATGACATAGACATTGATTGAGTGCACCCTCAGTAGGTTTGCAGATGACATCAAACTGAGTGGTGCGGTTGACACTTCTGAGGAATAGAATGCCATCCATAGGGACCTGGAGAAGCTTGAGAAGTGGGCCCGTGTGAAAATCATGAGGTTCAACAAGGCCAAGTGCAAGGTCCTGCACCCGTGTCAGGGCAACCCCTAGTATCAATACAGGCTGTGGGATGAAAAGATGGAGAGCAGCCCTGCAGAGAAGGATTTGGGGGTACTGGTGGGTGAAAAGCTGGACATGAATTTGCAATGTGTTCTCACAACTCAGATGGACAACCCTATCCTGGGCTGCATCAAAAGAATTGTGACCAGCAGGTCGAGGGAGGTGATTCTGACCATCTACTCTGCTCTCATGAGACCCCACCAGGAGCACTGCATCCAGCTCTGGAGGCCTCAGTACTGGAAAGATATGGACCTGTTGGAGTGGGTACAGATGTGGCAACAAAAATGATCAGAGGGATGGAACACCTCTCCTATGAAGAACAGATTGCCCAGAGAGGTTGTAGATGCCCCAGCCCTGGAAACATTCAAGGTCAGGTTGGATGGGACTCTGAGCAACCTGATCTAGTTGAAGATGTCCCTGACCACAGCAGGGGGGTTGGACTAGATGGCCTTTAAAGGTCCCTTCCAACCCAAACTATTCTATGATTCTATGATTCATGAATCAGATCTTCATTCTGGCAGGGAATGCCTGTTCTGCCAGGCAAACAGCTCTGCTCCATCACTGTAAAACCAAGTTCAGATCTACACACAAGCATCTTATCCTCAGACCTTGTCTTGTCTCTTATGGACTGTTCCTCCTGCATGAAAGAAACCAGTCATGTGCTATAAGGATCAGTGCAAACAATCTGAAGAAGGAGTTGTGTGAGGAGTTGTGTGGGGTCTGTAGATGTAAAAATTGTTCCTCTGGCTTACAGCTCTATTGCTTATTGCCTTCAGCCTCTTCTTTGGGGTGTCACAGTCTGGGTCAGACATTTTCTCCCATGACTGAATTACAGCGTGTTAGGAATATTCCTCTTTCTACTTTGCATGGAAAGCAGGACAACCAAGGTCACGGTGACCACACTGGTACTAGTAAATTTAAGAGTGCCTGAGAGGGTTTCCAGCTCTGGGACCCAACTGTTAAACCAGTGAATTGTTAGAACAGTCCTGAACATACTAATGATTAAGGATAATCAGCCCTTTTTCTAATGCTTCCCAGGAATCGGGAATCACGACCAGCCACTGGCCACTATCACCATGCAATTGTGGACATCTTGTTTGAAGGGTAAGGGATTTTAACAGCACAGCTGTGGGTTGTTCAGTGCTGGCTATCCTCAGGGGCAGAGGACAGTCCAGGTACATTTAATGTATAAAAGTAGTCTTAAAGTCTAGGCAAAGCCCCTGTTTGTTTGGTTTTTTGCAAATCTCAGCTCCCAGTCAAGAAGCCACTTCATGAACAGAGCCGCCTTCCGCAGCCTTCTGGAAATAACGAACAGCAGAAAGATCAAAACTCCCGGAGGGATGGCGGAGCTTCAATGTTAATGTATATGGAAAGTTGTGCTCATTTCTGGGCTTCTTCTTACCAGACAGATATTGTCAAATGGCAGCGAGTTCATATAAGAACAACCGACAAATGACTGAGGGCTGGAAGGATTGATTTACAAGGGCAAGATGAAAAGAGCTGAATCAGTACAGCAGTGATCAAGACGTGATGTGACATCTCCCTAAGTATCTGAAGGGCGTAAACACCGAGAAGCAGTGTCTTTGTGGGAAATGTCTGTGTCTGCTTAACAGCCCACTTCATTGAGATGTAGCAGGCTACTTACTGTCTATTAAAGAAGTGCCACTTGATCATTATCAGTGTATTTATGGAGGGTATAATGGCTTTAATAAAGTGCGAATTGCAAAGGCAAAGAGCAGAGGAATCAAAGCCATGTCCTTCCCAGGTGAAAGAAACACAGCACCTTTTTTTTTTTTCTTTTTTTTTTCTCACAGATCTGTGCTCTGGGATGAAGTCATACGCCTGCAAGCAAGTTAGTTAACATAGAACTAGAGAGAAGCTGTCTAGCATGTGGTATGTCCTGCAGTGGAGTGCTTCATTTTTCTAATTATCCATAAATGCCTAATTTTAGCATTTGTACTCCAAATTCATAATGAAGCATGGGCTTTCCTGTAGGAACTTGCTAGGTCTCAGCTGAGACCACTTTCCCTTCTATCTGGGGTGAGGGGTGGGGATTTGCAGGGGTGGAGTTAACCTTTCCTAATTTTAGGTGCTCATCAATCCATTAACATGTTCTTGGTTTGAGTTTTCAGTGGATGTCAGGGTGTGAGTTGCCTCATCCTAGAGCAGATGCCTACCTTGAGTGAGAGGAGCCCTGACCACATTTGACTGGGAGTTCAGACAACTAGCTTGCATGTGGGCACTTATATTTCTTACACCTAGGAAAGGCTAACTCCATCCTTGCTGACTGGTCCACGTACAAGAAGAACAGATTTTTCCCCAGCAAAATAAATCTTTTTTTTTTTTTTAATCTAGATCACATGGCTCTTGTTGTCGAAAGCTGTGATTCAAACCTCTCTTTAGTGCACCCTCACTTGTCTTCCCCTGCAGTACGAGGAATTGGTAAGAACAGCGATGGGAGCTAATGCCGGCTGTTGTGAGAAGGGTTGATGCTGGGGTTGTGCCGTCTGACAAGCCCACGGATTGTGCTGGATCCTTTAATAGCATGCAGAGGGTGCTAATTCTCCCTGGAGGTGAAGCTCATCTCTCTATTTTTCCTCCTCTATCCTTAGCTTGCCCCTGGGCTTTAAAGAGAAGCCACCTGGCTGTGCTCCTCTCTTGCACCTGCTTTCCCCTGGATTACATATCGGCAGGAGCCAAGACACAAGTAACTTAAGAATGTTCCCTAATAGAGGCTGCGCTGCCCTTATCTCCTCGCGACAGAGGCAGACGAGCGTGTGAAATGTAACCCCTCGCTTGCCGCCAGCACGGGCAGGCCCTTCGTGCCTGTGTGGAACTGGGCTGGTGTCGGGCAGCCAGAAGGAGACTGCTGACAGACACAAGAGCCAAGGGCATCCCGATTAGGAGCTGTCTCCAGCTTTTAAAGGACTAGGAACGGACAGCAGCTCCCTTAGGCTTGTGTCGCAGGGAGATGAAGGCTCCTGTTACTTGCCCTGAGCCATGTTCCAACCCGTGAGCTCTCCTAGAGGACACCCAGCTCGTTGCTGAGATAATCCGTTGCTGTTGCAGGGCCAGCTGCATGCAATCTCAGAGAACTTGTAGGCTTGGATGTTCATATACCCTGATCTACTTTGTAAGAAAGCCTAGAGAGTTTTCTCCACTGCAGAACAGTGGTGCCTAACTTGACTTGTCCACCTTCCCGTATGTCAGCACACTTTGGAACAAAAGTCTTTTCACTTAGTTCTGAGACAGTGGGAACTAATGTCCTGAAACGAGACCAGGGGTCCAGAGAGTTTTGAGTTTTCTGCTGTCGTCTTCATTATGTGTCCTCAGGCATATCATATATCTTGCCTATTCCTCAGGTTTTGGTGATGTGGGGAATTATCCTGTGGACACTGGACTACACCTGTTCTCACATGAACTGTGAAGATCGTTGTTCAGCCATGACTTACATTCGAAAAAACCCTGTAGACCCATTCACTAAAAATCTGGTCTCAAGATCACTAAAAGCAATTGAAGAGTCTCAGAGGCTGAACTGGGCTTTGAATCCAGCCTTAGGAAAGGCAACTTGGCCTTTGCCAAGTCTATAACTGAAAAGCAGATGAACTGCCCTTACTTGGCGAGTTCCCTGTTGCCCAGCACCCTTCTGCCAAGCACACTATGAGATAATCTCCCTGGCAGTGTTCAAGGCCAGGTTGGACGGGGCTTTGAGCAACCTGGTCTAGGGGAAGGTGTCCCTGCCCATGGCAGGGGGGTTGGAAGTAGGTGATCTTTAACCCAACGATTCTTCCAACCAAAACTGTTCTATGATTAATTCTGTTTACATTCCCGTGATGAATTCCTGAGATTCTGAACTCTACAGATGCAGAGAGGCTCTTAAAATCCACTTAGAAGGTGGATTTTATCCATAGCAGGAGGATCCATATCCAAAATCCACAGCAGAGAGTCTATTTCCAGCCTGACACTTTAGAGTCAGATTTCTTGAGTGTTTTCTCAGCCACTGTGTTGGACAGCTAAATTAAACACGAGCAGCTGAAGTGGGTGCTGCCTTTCCCTGAACAAACCATCGCCATCTCCAGCACTGCTCAGACCTGCTTCTTCCCATGGCTTGGCTTAAAGACTGACAGCTTAGAGAGATGTCTTCTCCAGAACGTGGGTGCAACGTAAGGCTTTGATCCATCCAAATTAAGGGTCTGGCCATGGATGCTCAGAGGAGGGGGCCCCCCCGCCATGGGGGCTGGGAAGTGGAGCCGATGGGCAGTGCTCAGCACCACGGACAGAGGCAGGAGCAGACCCGGGGGGGGGTAAAGCCGAGCCTGAGGGTGGGTGTGAGAGCAGACCCCCCCCCCCCCAAATCCTTCTGTGTGGCAAAGGGTGCTGGGGAGAAGCCTCTGAACCTTGAGACACAGCCAGGGTGGGCAGTCACCCTCTGTTCCTCATCAACAGTTTCCTCTGGGGCTTCGAAGGAATGAACAAGTGGAAAGCCTGTGTGATCCCCCAAGAGGGAAGGCTGGAGGGAAAGTGCTGATTTGGGAGGTTCGACTTAGACCAGCTCATATGTTTAAGGGAAAGGATGAGGCTTCATGCTTAAACCTCACTGTGATTCTGCCTATCCATCCTCCCCGACCCCATCCATCCATCCATCACTGTAAATCACCTAATGTTCTCTCTATCCATTCCTTATTAACTCATGAGCTTGGTGTGCAGAAGCTGTTTTTAGGACCTATCAGCCTGGGACTCAGTCTCAGTAGAGTCTATTGCTATAACACAAACCATACACAAAAGCCAGATTCTTTCTGGACTCATCCCACTACTCTCCGGCCTGTCTGATGCCATACAGGACCATCCATATTTCCGCCTAATCAGTCCTGCTCTGACCCATTTCTGCCCACTCCTCAAGCTCAGTTAGTGGGACTTCAGAAAGAGCCCTTGCTGCCATGCTGAGGCCTGTGCTGCCTTCTGCCAGCGCTGTTCCATTTTCCCCTCATCTTAGCTCAGCCTTATAGTCCACCAAAAACCCCCTTTCCCTCTCTTTCTTCCTCCTGTCACCCTCATCCTCTTCCTTTGCCATGCTGTCCATAGGGCAGCTGAGGGTGAGGAGTGTGAGAGATGCTGAGGAAGAGCAGGAGAAGGTGGAAATGCTCTATTTCTCTACACACCAAATCTCCTTGGAATCACATCGCTGACCTCAATACCAGGTTTCTCCCACTAATTTTGCTGGAAGCAGGGTGGTTGCAGCCCCTCTTCATGTGAGGGGAAGTTGCATCGCCAGCACCTGTCGAACACCAGCCTAGCACTGGTATATAATTTAATGGTCACTATGGGGAGAAAGGTACCGGCTTCCCCCCACCCCCTTTTTCCTTTAACGGAACATTATCTAAACAAACGCACTCCAAAACTGCTGAAGCGCAGGCAAATAATGACACGAGAGCAGGAGCCAGGCATTAAAAATTCATGTCGGCGAATATTAAAACTTTTTACTTCATCATGTCAAGGCACCAGGCAAATGCAAACAAATGAGACCCACTGAGCGTTGCCTGCATGGGCCAAGACAGAAACGAGCCACTCACACGGCTGGGGAGAGACCTGCATTGCGGTCCCTGTCTCTCCTGAGATGTCAGGCTCAGAGGGAGATGGGGGAGCCGACAGGGCCATTAATTGCTTGGTGTCTCTAAATGAGCTCTGCAAACTGACAACTCTGAGGAAGGCAGCTCGCTGCACGAGCTGTGGGGTGGGTACGTGGTGGCCGGGAGCAGCCCCATCCCTTCCCACATGCTGTGCTGTCAAGGCTCCTGAAATGGGGGAACATCGGGGGGGGGGGGGGGGGGGAACTCCAGCCCCTTTGTTTGTTAGGTCCTGTCTTTACTAATTAAGGCACCAGCCCCTGTCTGCTGCTTGCCGTGCTCTTGACAACAGGCTTGTTCACCAGGGGTTGGGTTGTGACGATATCCAGCAAACTCAAATCACTGAGCTCTCCCTGCCATCCTGGAAGAGATGACTCCATGGGCTGGTGTTTGCAGGCAGGGTGGGCCACCATGGGAACAGTTTGGATCCCCTCCTGGAAAGGATTATGTTGAAGAGGAAGAGGTTCCCTGGGAGGGTGAGCACAAACAACCAATCCTCCCCAAAATTGGTGCAGAGGATCTGAGCTCTCGTGCACTCGCTGAAGATACCAGAGCCCTGTTTAACCCCTGTCCTCTGCTATTTATGGCCCATTTTACTTTCGCAGACCTAAAGATCTGTGCCTAGGCCCCCTGGGGAGCTGGTGGAAGGATGGTCCAGCTCCAAACTGCTGTGTTACACCTGCATCATTTAGACAGAGGCAGTGGAACATGAAAGCAATCTTACTCAAGGCAAACGGGGATTTCACTGGCCACATTTTCAAGGCAAGGCATGAATCAGGCTGAGCAAAGTTGGTGAAAAGAGCTCTTCAATTAATCTGTTCCAGCACCATCTATCACTAATTAGGTAATTTTCCCTGTTTTGTTGCACACAGTTTTAGTGCACCCTGTTTACTTAACGACTCCTGTGATCCCCTTAACACAATTACTGGTAATAAGCAACTGATGAAGAAAAGGATTAGACCAGTAATCTCTTGCTGTATGATGCTTTATTAGAAGTGCACTGAGCATCACATTTTGATTTTTAATAGATAACTTCTCTAAGTAATTGATTAATCATAAACTCACAGACTGCAAGAGCCAGAGAGAATTTTATGGCACCTAAAAAAAGGAAAGGATCTAGATGATGTAATAACTAGCAATCTAGAGGCAAATAAAGGAGGGGAATGTTTGATTAAACATTCAATATATTTTTATCGCTTTGTGTGTTATGGAACTGCCTTCATTGGTTTATAGTGTGGGAAAAAACATCATAATAAGAGCCAAGGCAGGTGTTCATGAAGCCAGATGCACCCTTCTTTGAGCTGGGTGCAAGGCTGGCATGGTGGTCAGAGGAGTGATTATGAGGATTATTTTAAATCACTCTGCCTCTGTAGCCTAGATAAACTGTGAAAAATGAAGCCTACAGGAGAATGTGATGCTATGTCACACCACAGGGAATATTTCAATGCCTGGCTTCTAACAGTGGTGTCCCTAGCCCAGAGCTAGGCCATGCAGAGAGTCCTAACCAAGGTTTCCTGAATATTAGCCAATAAATATTAAATATTGGAGGTAAAGTGGCCCTGCTTCAACAAGCAACATTAAATGCTGCTAGACATGACAGAAGTGCTTAGACCTCTTCAGCTGAAGAAGGACTCCTGAGCCTGTCCAGAAGCATAATGTGAACTATCTGGAGAACATCAGTACTGGAAATTGTGGTGTCTCCAGAAAACAGGTTTCTTTTAGGCCAGGCAGGTGCAGGGCTGGGCTTTGGAGACTACAGATGTAATTTCTTCCAGGGTCTAACTCAAACCTTTCAAGCAGTGGAGAATCTCTCATTGACTTCAACAGGCCACGAGTAAAGCTTTCTCCATGATTATATGTGTGTCCCACAAAAAAAAAACCCACAAGAACAAAAAAGGCGTTACAGAGTTATTTGGTGAAGGATAGTGCTAGAAATGGGAGAGAGAGGTTGCAACTATGAACTCTGACATGAAACGACTTGCTCCACATCAGTCCTGGTAATTGGTCATGAATACACTGTTAGCTCATGTAAATGAGTTTCAATATTTTAAACCCAAGATGAATGAGGCATGAAAAAGTGTTGCTTGGCCAGCAGCCCTGCCCCTCACCTCTACTGCTCCTGCTGCTGTCTTGAACCACAGGTCCTCACTGACCACAGCTGGAGAGAGAAGGGAGAAGCTTTGGTTGGGCTGGTGATGATGGAAATGAGGAGCCCTAAAGGTATTATTTCATTCCCATTTTTCAATGTTGCCAAACCTCATGCACAGGACAGGGCAATTCCAGCCCGAGCACGCTTTCAACCCAAACCCCTTGTCTGCAACCCACCACAGCTTTTCTTCTGGAAATCACACCGGCTGTTTTCAACAGACAGTCCTGGGACAGGCCATGTGGGTGACCGGATTGGCAGTGTGATTTCGGTAGCTGGTTTCTGGTCCTCAGTGTGGTGTCAAGGGATCCCACTGTGCTTGCACAAGGCTGAGAGAGCCGGAGTCTGACCTATAACTGCCCTGCTCAGGTACAGAGGGTGATTCATGTTTCCTGGCATACTGGTGCCATGGTTCAGCAGACATACAAAGAAGAAAGGCCTAGGGGAAAGCAGGAGTCACCGCTTAAAGTTCAGTAGCGGCCCATAAGGCTGTAATACAGCTTGGGCTTCCTCTCTGTGATGGGAAGTGCTTTGTGGTGTGCCTAGTCCTCCTCTGCAGCAAGCACCACACCACGAAGAGTCTCCTCTGATCCCTAGGAAGTTTTTTTCTGGTTTCTGTGGCCTGGATGGCAACTCCATGCTGCAGTCTCTCCATCTTCTAACAGGAGCTGCAGGCTCCCAGCTGTGGCTGTTTGTCTCTGCTTCTCCCCTGAGCGGGCTCAGCAGATCCCCAAGAGCAGCTCCCTCAAAGGGTCCCCCTTCAGCATTCTTTTTACAGAAATGTAACGTAAATGAGTAACAAACAAGTAGCAGAGAAGATGCCTGCTGCGTCTTCTCACACCATCAAGGTTTCAAGGTGACAGAAGTCAGTAGTTCAGGCAAGAACTGGAGAAGCTTGCTCCTGGTTGTGCATGCAGGTGGGCACGAATCTGACTGGCACAGTGCTATTTAGGTAGTGGCACGTGGACTTTGGCTCTTTTCATACCAAACTTCCTCCAAAATGCTCTGTAAGTGGAAAGGCACTTCAGAGCCAGGCTTGAGGGCTGGACATAAAACAGAACCCAGGGCCTTAACCTTGCACTGGGGCTGACATGTGTCATGGTACCATTTGATTTCCTTCAGCTTTGGAAGCCTAATTCAGTCCTAGGCAAAAGCCAAGGCTGATGAAAAGCGTAAAAATCTACGTGCTGGCTCTGAGGGCTACAGTTAGGAAAACAACCTGAGGCAGATGAAGAAGAGTTAATCATTGGGGTGCAGAAGAGAAGGGGCTTGGATTACAACACAAATAATAGATAAATCAAGCAGCAGGAGACAGTTTCTTCAGTGCCAGTTTATTTATCATTGTTTTCTCTGGGCACTGACAGGCTGAGGAAGACGGGATGGGCAAGCAACATCATCTGGCTTGATGGATGAGGCGTGGAGAGGGAAGGAGCTTCTGCCAGGCCTTGGAGAGGAGGGAGGCAGGAGGCAGCCCATGAAGGGGTGCACTGACGCAGTGGGGAGTGTAGTGTGCTTGGCATTGGGTGGCCATTCTCCTTCCCAGCCTTGACCACCTCCTTGGAGAAGGGAGCAGCTGGTACAGCAGGCAGCAAACCGAGACCTGGTATCAGGTACTTGTCATTTCTGCAGATGTCTTGCAGAGGCAGGTCTGAAATTGAAGCATCCTCAGAGCCAGGATCAGCACCCTCACTCCCTACTGCCCGGGAGCTGGGTTTTTCTTATGTCTTTACTGGGCCCTAGAACTCTTTAGCCACTAAAATTCCTTTCTTTCTAATATATATATAGATACATATATATATAAATGTATATATTTTATGTTCCCAGGAAAAAATGTGCTGTATTCAGTCTTCTGGGTGCTGTATGCTCTGGGGAAAACACAAGAGCCCCAATCCCTAAAAGTCCTTCAGTCCCCTGTGCCTTTTGTGGATAATCTTCCTATTCAGGCTTTTCCAGAGCAGGTGCTTAGCTGCCAATTGAACCCAGAAATGCTTAAATACCCACTCTCCCAACACACTCTTTTCCTCCTGAGCTGCTTAGAGCCCTGACTCACCTAAAATCTTTGGAGATCCAAAATCTACAAACTCAGTCTAGGGATGGGGCACTGGTCATGTGAAGGTCTTAAAACCGGACCTGTTCTCCAGTGAGGAGCACTCACTCAGAAAGCCAGTCATGGCAGCAGGGACTGAAGGAAGGTAGGAGGAAGAGGAAAGGCATATGGCTATAGCTGCAAGGGTCCTGGCTATTTAATGGTTTGGCCCAGGAGAAAGGTTTGGGATGCCTATAGGTCTGTCTGCAAAAGCTCATGGGGATTTCACCCTTCACCTACTGATGCTTTGAGTGTGGATTTAATGCTGATATAACAAATCCACAAGATTGTGGCTGTTACTTGAGCACAACCCTTACTTGGTCAATGTTTCTGTTGGCTTTCTTCTCCGTCAGGCGTTTGTATTTTCTCCTTTGACCCTTCTCCTCAATGCTTGAGTGCTGGCTGGTTTAGCTGGCCACCTTCCAGGAGCCCCTTGTCAAGGATGAACATCCTGAGCAGAAGGCATTTAATGGCTTCTCATTGCTGTGTCAAACAAAGGAAGAAGTCAATGTAGCTCGGTTGGCCATGCTCCAGTCCCCATGGATGAAATGTTTAAAACTTGCTTGTCTTGGTTGTAGCAGATGCTCAGGAGTCTCAAACTATGCTTGGGAAGAAGCTGTGTTTTATCTATCTGTGCCTATCATCTGCCCAAACCTTCCTTGGACAAATATGTCCAAGCTCTTTTCCTTGAGCCATTTTGCTCTGGACCTTGAGGTTCTCTGCTGGAGGGGTTCCCTTGAGGATACCATCTGCCAGAAGGCCTTGCAGGTCAGGTAGGATAGCTTTATCTTCTACTAACAAACTAAGTCCCATCTAGGGACTTCTCAAGGCAAGGAAAAAAAACAATGCAAAGGAGATCCAGCTGGAACAGGAATGTGAGTCACTACAAAGACACTGCTCCCTTTTGAAAGAACCAGGGTTACCTCCTCATCTGCATCAAAGCAGAGAAAAATGGGTGTGGAAAACTGAGTATCTTGCTGAAGAGAGAGCTGATAAACACCAAATGGGGCCCCCTTCTGCTCGCTGTGGACCAGGCTGTATCTGCTTCCCTTAAATACAGAGGTAACGACCCATGACAGTGGCCACAAGTCTCAGTCTTATGATATTTTCCAAGGGACTCGCAGATCCTTGCATCGGCTTGAATAAGCATGGTCTCTGTGACTTTATAAACAACGACAATTTTGGTTCAGTTTCTGGGATTTTGTCACTTTTGGCTGTTTCTACTATCAGAACGCAGAACCGATCCCTGTAAAGAGCAACGGGAAGGGATGGGGTGGAAGTTGTAGCAATCCTATTGTCAAGCCTCCAGGCTCCTCCACAGCTTTGGGGACTCATTTATTTAGAGAAATTCCCTTCCCCGTAGTGGCATTTCCCCTGTGCAGAACCCTGTTACGTATCACTTGGCTGTGTTTGCCTTTCCCCATCATTCAGGACCAAGCGTATCAGTGCCATCCTTTGGTGGAATTAAAAATAAAGGCGAACTTTTAATATCCCATTAAAGACCAACGCAACACTGCCTGGCTTACTCTATTTTTTCCTAATTTTTTTTTTTTTTTTTTTTGCTTTTTGATCAGCTGCAAGGAGGCTTTTGGAGTGAAGAGGGATTTCTATAATTACCTTTCAATTCTGCCCCCAATACGGTACCCTATCCCCAAAGCGCAGGCCCTGCCTGCCTGCCCTTCATCTGAAAATCCAAGGAAAGCAGTTTAACATGAAACTACATTGATATTCAAATAGATTATCATGCAGGCAAATGGAGGTAGCATTCCAGCCAGCAGCGTGTGAAAGAGCAACTAATGGATTAGTATTTATGGTCGAGTATAATCCACATTTTAGGATACTGCATCTGGAAGGGACGTATGATGAACTCCTTTCTTCTACCCCTCCCTTCCTCCATCCCTGCCTCACCCACCCCATCTCTCCTTCTCTGCATCTCCCTACGCCTCTCTGGACAGGATACACAGCCTCCTGGCACCGCTGAGCTTGGCAAAATTGATGACAGGACTTTAGGATCCATTAGAAAAACAAATTCTTAAACAGTGTCTTCTAAAATCAATCACTTTTACCTTTAGTGGGATTTATCGCTAGCCTGCCTGCCCCTTATTGCAAAGATTCATGTCTCCCAAGAAGAAAAAATGACCGAGTAGCTAAACTCAAGGCTGGAGGCACTGGCCTCTCCTCTTCTCCCCACAGAGGTGTTTTTGGGTGCGTGCAAGGGAGATGTCTGGGCTTTCAAGGGCTAGCAGTAGATCTGTTTCTGTGGGGTTTGATCCAGTGCAGACCTCCTAATGGAGACATGGCACATTCCTCAGCTAGGCTCTCTGGTCCAGAGCTGGTGACCAGCAGCACTCAAGAATGGGGAGAAAGATGCTGTGAAGGTAATTAAAATAAAGAGTTGGGGACATAACTTCTGAACATTAAGGTAGGATGATTAGGAGCATTTCTTCCAACCTAATGAATTAATCCTTGCTTGCACCAGATAACTTCTTTTATATCAAACACCTCCTGATGTGAAATTTGCGATGGATGCAGAACACAAGATGATAAATCCATGGGGAAGAAAAACAATCAGTTAACCACAGTAGGAAGGGTCATAGCAGCAAGAAGGGGGTTCATGGCACTGGGTGCCATGTATAGGTGTAGGTGCACATAGTGGAAAACTTTCTGAACACAGAGAGATACAGAAGAGAGGGGGAAAACGTCCCCAGTGATGCACTTCAGTGGCACAGGGAACAGCCTTGGGTGGATTTTGGGCTGCAACTGAAAAGCTGATCATGACTTGTACCTCATATGTGCGTACATTTCTTTAGGCTTTGGCTCTTATTTCACACTTACATGGGCTGTACTTCCAGTGGTCTGTCTGGAGATCGGCTGGAAGAAAGGGAATTGTGGCCACCTAACACCAAGGCAACCAAGTCAGCATGAAAAACATCTTCTGAGGTCTCCTTCCAGCTAAATATTGCAGAAGGTCTGAGATTTCACATCCCTGGGAAGGTACAGTCTTGTTGGAGATTCTGTCATGGCTTTTCCCCCTGAACTGTTTCATTTAGTGATCAGAGAAGTACAGGCAATGCCTCTCTCCAGGGACCTATTTTATGAAATATAGAGAGTTTACAAAAAATATGACCTATTAAGGGGCTAGATTGGTTCCAGGGGTCCCTGGATTCATTTTGCATTGGGCTCACTGGTAAAAGAAACGACAGGGAAAACTCTCAGGCATATTTTTCCCAGGCGAGCCCTGCCTCCAGGCATCCAACCCAAGCTGGCACAGATGAAAGGCAAATTCAGCCCTTAGGTTTAACCTCACGATGCTTCCCAGGGTCTTTTCTCCTCACTTCGATCTGGTCCAGCCCAGCACACACAGGCTGGGCTTGTAGGATGGCTTGAAATCTGAGGAAGTAGAAAAGGAATAAACAGGGAAGAAAGAGGGTAGCGGGGCAAGAGGCGAGTCAGAGCCTCCTCAGCCCCAGGACTCTGAGCATCCTCCCCATCTTAGCTTCAGGTACGGGAGGGGATGATGCCAGAACATTAGTAAATTCAGAGAGAAGCTCATAATTCCTATCGATTCTCAACCAGCCAGTGCGAGGTGTATAAAAATGCTTGTTCTATCATTTAGAAAAATGGCAATGTTATGATAGAACTGATTGATTTTCCTCTTTAGGAATATTCATAAACACTGGTTCCAAGAACTGATAAATCTCCTTTCCCCTGAACAGAGTAAATCATCCCCCAGTGCTTCCCAGAGCTCCGGGGGCAAGGGAAGTTGTTATGTCGAATTCCTTTCAAAGGAGCTGTAAATGGGGAGAGTCTTGGGGCACAGGGGTTTGGTGGCCAGGTCACCCACAACCTGTCAAGGCCAGACCTTCTTTCTAGGGGGACTTCAAAAGCCCATCTCTCCCATTATGTCCTTGGCTGGGGAATGCTGGTGAAAGAGGGTCAAGAGCTCCCCCATCCAAGACCCACCATGGGGCTTTTGGGGTGGAAAAGTCATGGTGGAGCCACACTGCAGATGTATTCCCACCTGAGCTTCCTCTTCTCTTAAGGGAGTGTTGTCTGGTAGCTCACTAAGAAGAATTTATCCCTAGAAGTGCTTGGTCCTGCTGGACAAATTTTGGTGGGCTAAATAAAATGCCTCCAACTGCATTAGCTTGCTGCAGTGGAAGGAGAGCTTGTCCATCCTCTTCCCTGGGCTTGTGGTGGCATTGACCAGCTAGAGGATCCTCTGCCTGCTGGTGTTTTCAGGCCACTGCTGGCCCAAATGTCTTTGGATGTGATGGCTGTGCCCACAGGCAGCCCTTTCAGGCTGTTAGGAGACCATGTGCCCACACAAGTCATCACATTTGTGCTGCTTGTCACTTTTCTGGTCAAGCACCTGTGGTTAGGAGCCACCAAGCAACATTCCTTGCATGCCCTGGAGGTCACCCCACAAGAAACGTTCCTCATGGAAAGAAGCAAAAAAGCAGTGGAGAAAATTAAGAAGTCTTGCATCTCTTTCATCAAGATATTTGAAGACAGAATAGCTTTTATAGGGCTACTTGGTATGATCAGAAAAAACGGACATTTTTGGGTTCATGAAGTCTCTCTCTAGAAACCCAGTCTTGCTTATAAGCTTTAACTCAACTCAGCAGCAGTCACATCACTACATTGACTGTATAAATTGCTAGAACTGCAAAAGAAGTAAAAGTAAATGCATTCTCACTTGTCCAGGTCACTAGTAACATCTTGCCTAGAGGATAATACTGAAAATGTGGATTTTTTGAAATCCAAAGGAGCTTTTTCCACTGAGATATAGGGATGGGGCGGGGGGGGGGGGGGGGAGGGGGGCGGGGAGAGGAGTGGGAAGAGAAAATACATGTGTGTCCTGGTAAAAAATATTAGCAATTTTTATTACCTTTTAGATTTTACTTCTGCAGTAATCTATTTTAATGAGGTCAGCCTGCCTGGCACCAGGTACCCAGGCTAAGTGGAGTAGTTTAATGTCAGGATCAGGGAGGAAAGGAGCACCAAGGAGGGGGGAGTCTGGCCGTCTGAGACACGAGGGCCCTATATCACACAAACTTACGGTGTAAAAATTGACTTGGTTTGCACATTTTTAACTGTATTTGAAATCGACAAAAAGTGTAATTATAAAAAGGGATATATCTGCTGGGATAGGTGGGGAATTTGATGAAGCCACTTTGAAAGCACTGGCTTTTCTGTATGAAAAATATGCTTATTAGTGCACAGTGAAAATTTATTAGATTATATGATTATTTATTAGAAAATATGTTGTGCAGAAGGGACTGTATTACTTCTATATTTCCTGTATTATAGCTATAGATAGTCAATATTAATATTGTTGCAATTTAACATTAGGTTTTAGAAAGCTACTTTTACTTATGTTGTTCCTGGCCTTTAGGGAGTAGTTACAGTCAAAGTTGGGAACATAAGGAAACTCCTCCTCTCCAAAAACTGTAAATTTACACCGAAAAAGGTGTCTCCTGCTGGAGCTAGGTCTTGGGGCTGAGCCCAAAAGATGTTCACTGTGAGAGGTGTAGGGTCCAGCTTCCTTCAGCCTCTTGTCTGATCTTGGTCATGAAAAATTATTCATGTCTACGGTGCCTGGAGGTAACCTGCACCCTCCCCACTGCAACCTTCCGAGTAGATGTGGGCAGATCTTGAATTTGCTTGCAA
Source organism: Leptosomus discolor (assembly GCF_034619465.1). Taxonomy (NCBI): domain Eukaryota; kingdom Metazoa; phylum Chordata; class Aves; order Leptosomiformes; family Leptosomidae; genus Leptosomus; species Leptosomus discolor. The sequence goes on from NC_141395.1 coordinate 71,021,472, forward strand.
TGTGGAGGGGCCAGGCTGACCCAGCTAGGACACGTTTGCTAGCATGCTGCCTTTCATGGTCAACTGGAAAAGGACAGCTCCTCTGAGGGGTGTTTCTGCTTCTCTTTCCTCCCCTTCTGCACGCAGTTGTTGGCAACACAACTGCTTGGTGCAGGCTTGGCTCTGCTGCCTTGGGCTTCGGGGTCCACCTGGGACTTTTCAAGCAGCATGTGCCAGGCCCTGTGGGACAAAAAAGAGGCTTTATTGCCATTACCGTGCGATATTTGCTAGTACATTGGACTGTTCCTTAGTGTTACGGTGCCTCAGGGACACGTAGAAGAGAGGAAGACCAACAGACATAAAATTTGATAGAGAAATTGATAGACATCCATAGTGGAGATGGGCAAATGACTGGAGGGAGATTTGAGAATAGATAACTATGCTTGGGAGATAGATTTGGATGGATACTATCTGTCTCAGATAAAGATCAATTTATCTATAACTCCTTTACACCCATCGGTTTGCTATCGGTGGCTACCTGACTTATTTTATCTTTTCTGTTTTCCAGGCCAAAAGGAACATTTTAGCTCCATCCACACACATGTAGAGGAAAGTGAGAGCATCAGACACCCCAAAGACAGACACTACAGAAGCCCTAAGTTGCGCATTTCCCCTCTCTCCTGCTTGCGCTGCTCCCCATCACTCTCTGCTGCCAACCTGGTGTTGACACTCATGAAGTCACACTGGTAGAGAGGAGCCCAGATCCTGGGACACCGAGTTTGAGGAGATGGGATCCATCTATGCAGAACTGCTTTATCCAGGACTCCTGCTCCTGGCAGCCCCAAGCCTTGCTCTTCCTGTAAAGTCCAAGTAATAAGCCCCTGGGAATTCTGCAACAAATTGCTTAACTTGCTGTTTTCACTCCATCCTCTCCCCCCCATTTCTCCCACCCCCAGCCCCCATATACATGAGCCTCCCCCTGGGCTTGGCTGCTTGTTGCCAGTGGAATCGATTACAGCGCGAAACCCTTCGGGATGGTTTCCTCCCCCTTCCCTCTGCCCCCATCTTGTGCCCTCTCTTCTCACTCCCATCACCTCTTCCAGCCCTTGTCAAACCCCCCTCCCACCTCCTCCCTCCCCACTTTCCTTGAGCTCTGGTGAGCCCGGTCAATTCATCACCCTGTCAGGCCTGTGTGACAGCCCTTCATAAATGCACCACAATGAGCCGAAATAAGCAACAGAGCTGCCCTCAGCCCAGCCAATTTAGCAAAGCAGGCAACATCTGAGAAGCTGAGTCCCAGCATGCCGGAGATTGAAATTGGGAAATTGGTTCTACTCCTCTTTGGCAGTGCATTTTTTTTTTTTTTTTTTTAAGTATACCTATATATTCTTTCCCTATATAGATATACATTTAAGGTAATTCTCGCCCACTTAAATCTCCAGCGCTTATTACACACGGACACTTCAGCCTAGTTGCTCTCTCTCTCTCTTTCTTCCCTCAACAGTGCTAGATTACGAGAGGGTTTTATTGGTAAACTTGCTTAGTCTGCAGAAACATGCTGGCTTGAGCAGATTGAGTCTGTAAGCAGGGCTGGGCTCCTGGCTGCCACACTGAGCTACCCCCAGCCATCTCGGGCAGCAGGGAGGCAGGTTGCCGGTCTCTCCTTCTGGATGCTTGCAATTGCACCAGGCCACTTCTCCAAGCTCTGCTGAGCCTTGCAGGAACAGCCCATGTGGGGTGTGAGCACTTAATCCCACCCAGAGGGAGAGAATGGAGCTAATGCACATCCTCTAGCGATCTACAGCGGAGGCACGGATATCTGACCTCACTCTGGGACCACTCTGTAGTCAAAGGGCAGCGACTCAGTGGAGATCATGTCATCCTGAAGCACGACGTCTGCACTGCTCAGATGAATGATGACCTGAGCCCTGTTGACTTCACCGTCAACCGTAATGGGTTCAAAGATAACTGGCATGGATGGACATAGCCCTTTTGTAGGCACTTAGGGGAGATGAATCCCACACGCAGTTTGAACCGAGCGCTTTTCAGAGCAGAGGTGACCTTGTCAGAGTGTGTTTCTGCAGTGCTTGGCAGGAGGGGACTCTTGGTATTACCTTCTGGTAGCTCGCTGGTGGGTGAATCTGAGGTGATGGGTTTTGTGGTATTCGAGTCGGCAGATGCACCTTGTGCATGGCATGGATAGGACTCAGGTATTTGTTCTGAGCTACCAGAAAGATGAGGTGGCAAAGGCAAGATCACAGCAACGTTCTGATTCCAGTCTTGGAGGCTCGAGGTTAACAACCCTGAGACTTTTTTCCAGGGGCAGAGCTGCCCATGGCCGCTTCCAGTGGAGGGGCAGTGGGACATTGCATGGAACTACAAGATGACAGGGTTGAAACAAAACAGAAGAGTGGAGGTGATACTTTGCACAGCACACGGTTAAGCTGTATCATGGGATGTTGTGGGTGCTACGCTTTCACAAGGGTTAACAATATAGAAGAAAGAAAAAGTGGATAGATTAAGCTGGAAAAAATCTGTGAAGGGCTATGAAATATGAGACTGCCTCTGGCTCAGGAGTTGCAAGCCGTACTTTTTGAAAGCTAGGATGGTATTCTGGAGAGTTTTCACTTGGACCATCTTGCGCTTATACTCTCTGTGAGGTCCTGCTGGGAGATGAGCTCTTAGCCTAAGCTAGTATGGCCTTTCTTATGAGATAACCTGAATGCCATGAGATGCCTGAGGTGTTTAATATGAGTTCATCTGAAAGGCCACTCTTACTTTTACTGTGCCTCATGCTGTGACTCCTGGCAACGACACCCAATGACAGATGTGTGCAAATCTCCTCTTCAGCACTCAAAAATATTAGGTGGCTGTTTCCTAGTCAGCCAGGGTGCAGAATGCCATCGACTTGTGCTCAAAACAGGACAATGTGTGTGGGAAAGGCTCCATCCATTCAGTTCTCCTCCCAGGTGCCTGGCAGCAACTAAAAATAGAACTGTTCACTTTGTAAGTCATCATGTTGAGCTGACCTCCCACGAGTGGGGAGCAAGGACTTGGATCTCACCAGGTCCTTGTGGACAACTACGTACAGATTTCCCAACCATGCATCTACTTACATGTGGCATAAGTGGTTTCAAAGCATACAGTGACCTGAATCAGTCACTACCAGAGCAGTGTCATGCAAGGAAGCGCCTCACCAAAACAGCAGAATCTACTTCGTTCACCTCTTGCCATTTCAGCCATTAGACTATTGGCTTCCCTAAGAGCCCAATGGCCTCTCCCCGGTGATCATTATCCCAGCAAATTGTTAAGAGGCAGATAATTAATTGTTGCGAGTCACTAAAAAAATGATCATTCTTTTCAGAAAATTACCATGATGTTCTGCAGAAATGTTAACACTTACAGCCATAAAATGAATGGTGAGCTACAGCACCAGCTGCCAGGAGACCCATGAGTTATAGTCTCACAATTGGATGCGAAGAGACAGAGCTTCCAGACCTTTCTGAAGAGAGGAAACGCATAACCACTGGATAGCAGTTTAGTTTTATCGTTATTTTTTTCTGCCTCAGAGTTGGCAGTTGACTACTAAAGACTGAACCAGGGATAAGAACTGTTTTGCTGATAGCAGCTTGGCATGAAGACAGTCTTCGTATTTATTTCCCGTCTGACTTGCGATTTTACTCCAAATAACAATTGGACAAGAGGACTTGGGCAATGCTGGTCAGACTATCAGGGCTGTATTCCACTGCCTTCTGGGGCTAAACAGCTAAAAGTCGTCTAAATGTTTAAAAACAGCAGGGAGAGAAAATTAGAATTACCAGGGCTGGGAGCTAATTGCTGAGAGTTAACAACTCTTTGTATGCTCTCCAACCAATGTCTAGTTGAGACAGCTAGAAAGGTGGTCTGAACACAGTCCTTGTCCTCACATTCCAGGAAATCCAACCCAGTGAGTCTTAGGGAGCGAATCTGGTAGATCTCCAAAGATTTAGCTTTGGAGTCAGGATGACTCCTGACTTTGCATCCATCAGAGTTATAGTCGTTCACAATGCTAATGTTGCTTATTCAAGAACCTAGCTGAAGTGGGCAGGTGTAAAGAAGGACACAAGGTGGTTTTGGAAGGCATTTCTCTCATCTCTCTGCTAGATAAGACCTGATATATTTATTGATTTCCATTTGTTTTGGACTAGCATTTGCATCACTTAGTGTTACTCCACAAATGGAATAAGGAGATGACTCAGGTCACAGCTGGTTTCCCAAATACGGGCTGTTTTTTTGTTCAAGAAATGTGCAGTTTCCAAATGACTAGCTCTTGGCCTTCTCTTCCACGCTTGCATTTCAGTGACTTCACCTCCTAGCAATGGGGTGGGTTTCCTGGCTGTCAGACCCCTCGCCTGCAGGGAAGTCTACAAGTGGTGCAGACACCTCCTCCTTTCTCTTCTAAGCAGGGTTTTGTTTTCCCTGTCTTTCACACAGCTGGTTTTGAATCTCTCTGTGGACAGCAGGTGGAGGGTAGAAGGAAATGAACTGTCTAACCCCATTCTTGCAGCAGGAGTCCAAGACCAAACATATCCTTCTCGTATGCCAAGGAAAGCCACTAATCAGGCTGTTGGTTAAATGAAATTTGCTGAATGGAGGTTGAAACTACACATTTGTGCCTGGGATAAGAAAAGTACAGAGAGTAGAAGTGGTTCTGCTTTCGATGAACACTTCCACATAAGAGTTTACCTCCCTCACACCAGTACTAGCCTCCCTATCTTTAGTATCAACTGGCATCTTTCTGACAATGTTGGTATGCCTGTAGGAAATGATCGACTGCAAAGGACACTGATGGAGTGTCCACACTGGGGTTAAGGTGGTGAGTTCAGAGACAAGCAGCCAGGGTGATCAGGGAGTTACAGGGCAGGAACTACAGGGAAAGACTGCAAGAATTAAGGCTGTTTCTCGTTAAGAGAAGAAAGACTGCCTTCAAATCAAATAAACAAGGCAGCAAGAGGGAAGGAATAGTTTGCTTTCTGTGTCCCTGGTGGGCCGGTTTAGAAGATGATGCAGCAAGAGAGATTTAGGCTAGACATTAGGCAAAACTCTCTAACTGGAAAGAGTGAAGCAACGTCTGAGGAGCAGGGGAATCTCAAACATTAGAAGAGTTCAAGACCAGGTCAGGTGAAACACCTCTCAAGAGCAATGTGGGTCTTGCTACTCCTGCTCTGAGGAGAAGGAATAACTACACGACCCTACCGTGTCCATCCCAGCCCTCTTTTCCAGGGATTACAGGTTATGTTTCCAGGTAACCAGAACCCATCTAGAAAACTGCCTTCCCGCAGTCAGACCTTTGGTTTCTATTGATCAAAGCCAGACTCAGAGGACTGATTGAGAGCTTACTGACTCCATGGCTGATCACTCTTCAATGCTTTCAGCTTTAATGAGCTGTCTGCGAGGAGGAAAGTGAGACATGAAGGTGCTCTGCCATATTGAGGTGACACAAACATGTCACTGATGTCTCCTTTGATGGCCTCTTACTTAGGGGATGTGCTGCAGGGGAGCTCAGCTTGTTTGGGGTTTGTGTTTTCTGCCCCTCATCATTATCTGTCTTTGACATGTGACAGCAACAGGTATCACCCTATGGAAACAGAAATCATGCAAAGCCCCACCAGCAAAGAAGCAAGGATAAATGCAGCAGGAAGCCCACACAAGAAGGCCTTGTCTGCAACCCATCCACCTCCATTCAGTGCAGGCAGGTGGCACTGAAGATGAATAGCAATGACAGGGCTGGCAGAGCAGGCAGAAATGCTCAAAGACAATGACATCAACCGCCACAGCCAATTATAGCAGAGCTACTGAAAAGAAGCCTCTCTACTTACGCTGGTCTTCTCCAGATGGGACAAGGTCCCAAGACTGTCTTCTCCACAGTGTGTTTAGATCTCTTCTCTGATGTGGCAACAATCCGTGCAGATGACATTTTCTTCTCTACGTGCACAGATCCATCAGTATTTTCGGTAATTTCCAGCCCAGGACCCAGAGTCTCTGTTCCAGGTAGCCTAAGGAAGGAGAGAGACATGTTTGGGAGTTGAGGTCATGTCTACCATTAAGTCCAGGAGAGACACCACTCCCAGAAACCCACCCAGGGTATACCACGTGAAACTCCACCTATACACCTAAAGTATATGGGGATCGACTGCACTCCAGCCAGAATCCTGGAGGAGCTGAAAATAGGAAACAGTATAAGCTGAGTAGCAGGACTGTGAGCCTGAGTGGAACCATTTGATTGGAGACTGACAGATGTAGTTGCTGGCTTAAGAATACGCTAAACTGGGCAATTACAGGGCTCTTAGCTTGATCTCAGGGGCATGCAAGGAGCCACTTATTGAAGACTTGGAGCAAATGATAAATGGAAGGAAATACATTTATTAAAGATAGCTAGTGTCCTTCTCTCTTCAGATCTTCCTTGGATAATAGATTTTCCAGGAAAAGCAGAATGCAGTAGGTCTCATCTATCTGGATTTAGCAAAGCATGTGATGCAGCACCTCGTGGATAATTAGAGATGAAGTTGGAGAAGATAGGATCTGTATGAGAACCGTGAGATGGGTAAAGAACTTGCAGACAGCGAGAGAACAGTGTCTGGGAGCTGAAACATCAGTCTGAAGGGAAGTGAACTATGGAGCTCCTTAAAGATTTCTTTGGAACCACTTTTATTTCATAATTTCATGCATGACCTCATTTCAAAGAGGAGGAGTCCGCTGATGAAATCTGCTGATGTTATGAGTTTAGGACACAAAAGCCATGTCCAGGAAAGTGCTCAATGACCTTGAGAGACTGGAAAAGGAGAAATGGGATGAAATGTAGTTATGCAAAGAACAAGATGATGCATATATGGACTTACAATGAGATTCTCTGTTATAACCTGGAGAAAAAAGAATAAAGAAAAAGGGAAAGCTGAAGTTAGTCACTGACTTGATGCTATCAAATGTCACTACAGGCAACCATGAAAAAAGGTCAATGTGACTGTAGGATACACCACAGCGGAGATTTTTGTTAGAATTGGTCAAGAAAGAATCCTTTTGCTTGAGGTCACTATGGTAGAGCTGATGTTGAACTGGGACAGAAGGATGAGGCAGGGCTAGGGGAATGAACCACACAGGTTTAAGGAGCAAAGAAGAAGATTTTGGTTAGTTAGCAAAGGGTGATCTGAGAGAAGTTATGGCTGATTCCTATAAATGTGCTGGGGACAAACATGAGGAAGGGAAAGGAGTGGTTTGGATGAAAACTGTAAGTAACATAAAGAAATAAATATAAACTGTCCAGAGAGGTTACAGAGAAGTGGGATTCAGATTCTTCTTAGAGATGCACAGCGACAGGAGGAGATGGACATTACAGTAGAGGAAATTTTAACTTGATACTAGAATAAAAATTTGCTCATGGATGCGATCTGATGTTAGACTAAGAACTCAGAGAAGGTGTGGGATCTCCATCCTTGGAGGTATCCAGACCTCAGCTGGAGAAGACCCTGAGCATCCCGCTTTAACTTTAAAAATTAATCTACCTTCAATGTTGATATGCTTGAAGCAGAGATTTGGAAAAGAAGCTGCCAGTGGTCCCTTCCAGCCTCCACTGTCTTTGGATTCTATGATTAAAAAAAAAAGCCTGAAAATTCAAAGTTGGCTTTTAATTGACAGATTAATGAAGATCTTGAGTTTTGGGCCTTCGAGGGTATCCTGCCTACCCCAGGTTAAAACATGTTTCCAAAACACCTGCTTACCTCAAATTGTGATTCTGCTAATCAGTTTGCACTTCCTCAGGATGCAATCACATCTTATTAATTTTAAATTGCTTGGATAGTCATTACCCTTGTAATTGTCTGCTTAGTGAATACACTGATCCCCAAGGGCTTATTGAGGCTTATCTATTCCTAGGTGACCTGCATGGGTATTGATTATTTGCTTGTTAGTCTTCATTAAGTATGGTTTTTAATAAACAATTGGAAGATAATCAAGAAGCGAGCAGAAGCTTTTCTTGAGAAGCATTGCACACCTACTTCAAATGGGCCATCTGAATAAGCAATCATGTTCATTTGCAGTTCTTCAAGGGTGAAAAACTGAATCTTGGACTTGATTTCCTGACTTTTTTTATGACCTGGGCTTATTTCTACTTTATGGTGTCCTCCAACAATGTCCCTCAATCAGGAAAACATCCTGAATCACACACTTTGCAGCCTCTTAGAAAATTCAACTCACTTTCCATGGGATCTCCGGCTATGCCAGGCTGGATGTGACCAGAAGTTGCTGATGCCCTGTGTCTAACAAGCTCTGCTCCAGGATTAAAGGAGTATCAGTGCTGATAAGGCCCATTGTACCAGGGATGTTGTTGTAAGAACAGTGGATGTAGAAAAACCTCTGTCCTGGGAGAACAAGTGAGCTTCTCTTTTGTTCCTTGCCTTGGTCACCAGATGGTGGGACTGGACTAGCACCTTGTGAGTCTGCAGGACCCAGAGGCAATGATGGTGATGAAATGTGACTTGGGAGAGTTGAACTCAGCTCCTGCCTCTGCCTTTCCTCCCCAGAGCCCCTCTCTCTCCTTTTCTGCCCAGGATTCTTATGTTAGGGGCTCAGTTTAGAAATACGGGGCATCATGTGTCATCTGAGTTGCCTCAAGGTGTCTGGGACACTGTCCTGAGGCTGGCAGATATTTTATAGGATCTATAGGGAACCCTCTTGATTCTTTCCGGATCAGAAGCTGGGGGTCAAGCTGGGGAATGAAAATGCACGGAGAATTTAGCGCCCCATCCTTCCTACCCCTTCTCCTCTTGCCTCTCTCCTTCTTATGATGAGGGGCAATTCTCCTACAGGCCAGAACCGCCATAAATGCACCCCACCTCACTGGGGGAGGGTTTGCCTTTAGGTGCACTTAGCTCATGAAAGCATGAGGGGTGTACAATCTGTGCACAAGCCTTTTGGAGGTGCACGGGTTGTACAAAACAGGTGACAGGGCTGAAAATAAGTGTGTGCACATGGGTAGGGGTTGGCAGGGTGCAGATGGGCAGGTGTAGAGGTGTCTGAGCATCTGTCTGTGCACCCACACTGTGAACGAGGCAGGGGAAGGACACAACACTCTGCTGCAAGAGGAGCTGCAGCCTCTCATCAGAGCATTGGTGAGCAGGGGTGGTGCAGGGTTTCCTACCTGGAAGAGGCAAGGGGGGGATTTCTGAACGTGAGTTTTCCACCTCTTCCTTCCCAATGGCATTGGGAAGCACAGACTTGTCTTGCTGTCCAGGGGTGCATTTAAAGACAGAATTATGAAGAGGTAGGGGAGAAAGAAAGTTTTCCCTTTTTTTGGGGCCAAATTAATGAAAAATCAATCCAGCATCAAAAAATCCATTAGTGATGATAATGTACTTGTTACGTAGCAGGAGCAAGAGCTGCAGCAAAATCCAATAGCGTGAGTTAAAGGGGGCCTCTCACACCTTCCTGCAGACATGGTAATTTGTGGGGGATCATGTGGGGGGCAGCAGATTCAGAAGAGCACTGCAGCCCCTTTGCCTCCTTCTAAGACGTCCTGGCTTCCTGCTGTGGTCATGCACAAGCCTCCCACGCCAGCTCCCTCCTTGCCCAAGGCATGATGCTGTTGTGCACATGCATTTGGGGGAGAAGAGTCTACGTGCAAGTCCATGTAACATTGATGTGGGTGATGTCTGTGAGCAGAGGCAGGACTAGGATTCCCATCCCCAATTTAGCGCAAAAATTCCTTTACTCTGCACAGCAGCGATTACTCACTCTGTCCTTACTTGCCCCTTACTCTGTTTCATTGTGGCTGTTCCCAGGCAAGCAGAAACACCTTGGTGACTAGTTAGTGTTCACAAGCAGGCTGTTCTCTGCCCCATCTCCTTCCCCGATGGTGCAGAGAGGAGATCTTTGCTTGGCTGGGTGAGGATCCCTCAGGGATGTTTGCTCTGGAAGGCTTTGCTCCTCTAACCCAACAGCCAAGTGGTCCATGGGTCACTAAAAGGAGGATGTGATTAATTTTCTACAGAAGGCCTCTTCCTGGGTATACCGGAGTAGAGAAAAATCCATCCTGCCCTCAGTTTGGGGCACCCTGGAATCTGTTACGGGCTGGATCCAGGCTCTTGCAGAGTCCTAGGGTGTCCCAAACACCCTCAGGGAAGCTAGTCCTGGTCTGCTACTTCTCTGCTTGCCTGACTTCCCCAGGGGTAGGAAGTTGTAACTTTTGGAAGGAACGAACCTTGGGTGAGGGCTGCCCCTCTGCAAAGCATTTGAAACGATACTGGGAAAAGATATGAACCCTCGACCCTCAGGCATGCAGAGCCTTTAACCAGGATGCCCTGGGCCAAACACAACGTAGCACCATGAGCTTTCACCTCTGTACAGCACCTTCCACAGGGTGCAAAGTTTTGGAGCAACGTGGATCATACTTACCAGCTGAGCTAGGCACATGAGGTTCCTGAGTGGGTCCTCATGTACTGTCCTACACACAGTCATACAAAATCAAGGCTTGCAGAAACACGGTGAGCTCTGGAGCCCGAGCTTGGCTGACCATCAACCCCCAGACACCAGCATGTCCACATGTCCCCACGCTCCATCCTCATTCCATTAGTGATGGACATTTCCTATTCCACATGTGAAGAAAGCTGCCTGGCAGCTCTGTCCAGACCCATGGAGGTTCCCCCTTTCCCCCCCTCCTTCCCCCAGCCCAGTCTGCTCCCCCACAACCCCACCTCACCAGATCACTGAGATTTATGAGCCAGACTTGCATTATGAGGTGAGTGACTTATCGGTCTGTCAGGGGGAGCGTTTTAAGACAGAATTATATGGGAGAGGGAAAAGATTTTTACCAAATTAATGAAAAATCAATCCAGCCTCAAAAATCCATTAATGGTCATAATGCACTGGTTACAGATAGAGAGATACCGCAGAATCCAATAGTGCCTGTTAAATACCTCTCCTGGAATGGAGCGTCTGGGATATAACTCATTCATTAGGCTGCCTATGTTTACTTTTTAAAGTGACACCAATCTCTGTCCCTGCAGGACTCCATGCAGCATTTATAAGCCACGTTCCCCCAGTGCCCATCTCCGGGGCCAGCCTGGCCTCCACGCTGAAGGAATTGATTCTCCGTTCCCTTCTCTTCCCCCTCCCTGGGACACTGCAGAGGCAGTGCTGGGCTGACTCTGTTCCCATAGCTGATGGTTTCCACCCTTCCCTAAGCGCTGGCTTTCCCCCCAGATAGCTCTCTTGAGGTCTGACCTGTAGCTGAGTGTGTCTCCTCTCTACTTTCCAGGTCTTAGCTTAGTGCTTGACTTAATCTCTCCCCCCAGCCGTGCTGACAGTAGCGATACTGCTTATCCTGGGGACTGAGGCTGCTCCCAGGCCGGTGTCATCCAGCCATGGACGAGCGGTGGTGGCTCTGGGGAGACACAGTTATCTCCTGCCTGTGAACTGTTGCTGGTGCTCCCCCACCTCTCAGCTTTCTGAGATAGGTGCTCTCAGCCAGATGAGCAACTTGACATCTAGTTCGAAGGGTCAATATCGGCCACTTCATCTTTTGGAGAGCATCTGCTACTTTTTTCCCCTTGCTTCTGTGTGTGGGGGTGGTTGTGTACTCTTTGCTCCACACTTCAGACCTCTATCTACCCTGGTTGTTCCAGTTGTCAAGGGGCTGATGGGTCTGGCTGCCCAACACCCCATGAGTTGGCCGGCCACCCCAGCATGTGGATCTCAGGTGGCTTCTGATGGGATCCACCCTCTCCACATCTGTCTAGCTGCTGGCCACAGCTGTCACTCACTGCCTGGTGGAAAAGTCAGCAGAGGCAAAATGCACAACAAGTCAGGGCCACAATCAAACTAGGAACTGCAGATATCTGGAGGACATTAAAACCTCTCTAACGTAAACTCCCCCTCGCAATGGTGAAACTATATGTCTAAGAGACCTTAACAGAGAGCAGTACATACCTTCAAAGAACAGATCATATCATTCCTCCTCCATTACTGAATATCCATGGAGAGGTCGGATCTTCTATATGCTGGAGAGGGCCCAGGTCATGGGAAACGTGTAGCACTATGGTGTGTCATGGTAGCTCCAGGACATTGAACAGTCTCAGAGATGGAAAAGAAAATGTCTTTCTTCTGCAGAGTGCGTATCTCCCGAGTAGACATCTTGTCTAAGAAGATCATTGCTCAGCGTGAGCGGGGTGGGATGAACCACTCCCACTGCTCAGCATGTCCTGACCACAGCCTGGAATGGGCCGGGAATTCTGCTTTTCCCACGAAACTGAATCACAGTGCAGCCAAGGATGCAAGTGTTAAGCAAAGTGAAGTCAGACAAGAGGGAGTCTGAATCTACAGGCTTAAAATGAAAAGATTTCCTTTGAGGGGGGTCTCAGTTGTATCTTTCACTCACATTATGAAGCTCTTCAGAGGTCACTGGATCAAATCTATCCAGCTCCAGTTGTGCACTGACATATCAGAACGCAGCTTTGTGCATTGGACATGTGTACCACATGTGTGTTGCTATTCTTTATCAGGACTGGAAAAATATCTTCTTCCTGCTTTCATGGAAAAGTGCAGAAATCTGGGGTTGTCTACAAGCCAGAGGTGAGCTGTGCATTTGTTGCTACCCTGATCTCACCTCCCTTTGCTTTACACTCCCAGGATTCCTGCACCTGCCACTGATCCACTCCTGATCTATGTTGGGGCTAGGAAGGATGGGATCAGGACCCAGCATGTTTCGGTGTGATGTCTGGATAGAGTCAGATACACATATCGACCCCGCTAAATGTCATAATGCACCAGGGTTTTGTTTCCTTTAAATCTTTTAAAAAGCAATAAAAGGACCCAGAATACTCGAAGAACCAAACATCTAGCAAAGTGACAGGCTGTCAAAGCTGCCTCACCAAGAAACCCTGGCCCCAGCAAATTTTAAGCAGGAAAATTTATTCCTGTGTCGCTCATCTCTCCAAGTGAAAAATGGCCAGGGCTCCTCTTTTGCATGAAGTCTTGAAACCACCACAGTGCTCAAACAAGCGGATCGGCCTGAAACAGAACCATTCATCATCTGGAACAGGCAGCTGCGACAAGCACCACCACCAAAAAGAAAAAAAAAAAAATTAAGTTGTGGGTTTTATCCAAGCTTAAATGATCCTGCCCATTAATATGACACGACAGGCTGCAGAGCACACTTCCTTGGCTTGGCCAGTCAACGGCTTCGCTGATATCTAACAGAGGTCTCCAGGTGAGCAGCTCTATTAGCTGGTTGCCTTTGCTGCCATGTACCTATGCAAGGAGTTTCACGATTCCAGACCCCCCCTTCCAGGGAATTTTTCGGGGGGATTTTGGTGACAGATGCCCGCTGCCCAATGGCTGTGCTGAGTTTGTGTTGTATTGACTTCCAGCATGAGGGCAGGGTGAGAAGTAGAGAACAAGAAGATGTGGAGGGAGCACTTTCTGAGCAGAACTTTCCACCCCTGGGAGATGGGTTGGGAATGTTTTTTTTTGCTGGAGATGGCTTTGAATAGTCAAGAAGACTCCAGATTGGCTGTATTTTTTTTCCGCACTGCCTGTGACACAATTCCAGCTGGACTTTTGTTTGACTGTCTGCACTTTGGGGTGTATTGCTCTTGAGCTTGGAGGAAATGATCCCTGTAAAGCAATTCTCTGTCATGGATCCCTTTTCTTTCCAAGGCTTCCCTTTCTTCCCTTTGGGATTCTTCCCAACAGTCCTAGGTCTTCTCTCCAGATGTCCAGGGCTGTGATCCTGCTTTTTGCTGTGTTCTTTTCCCTCCAGATCCTGAACTTCACCATTTCATGGTCACTGCAGCTAAAGGAAACGCACTCTCCAACTCACCCAAGAGAAAAAACATTTACTCAGAGGCTGTGTGTGGCTTGTCCATCCACCAGATCTGAAGATTAGTCTTAGTTCAGGAAGGTGGAGACTAAACAAAACAGCTTTTGTTTCAAGTTCAGACTCCAGATGTCCCTCCAAGGCACAGAAGAAAGCCATATCATCTGTATTGCTGATGGCAATGCCTGAACTAAGACCACCATTCCCAGGACACTGGTCAGTGGCACCAGCCCAGTAACCTTGGTTGCCAACAGAAACGCTGAACAGGTGATATGGTCCCCTGCCCAGTCTGATCCCATCCCCTAAGCCCAGCTGAAGGTTGCAAAGCAGTGTTTGAGGTAGGGACACCACCCTTGGGTCTTGCCTTTTTTCTGTCTGTTCCCTGTGTGTACCCACCAGTGAGCAAGAAGAAGCTCCATAGAGATGGGCCAGTGATGAAACCAGTTTGCTCTTGCTTGTGTTACTAGATGGTGGTGGTGGAGTTTGGCCAGGTGAACACAGAGATGGACTTTCCAGGAAGGGACAATGATGAAACCAGGTGGCCGCATACGCAGCCTGAATGTCTGATATTCATTCTGGGCTGGGCTGTGACGCTTTCTCCTCCTACCCTGCTGGGACTTTGACAGGTCCTCACACTAGGACCCGTCATGTCTAGCACAATGGTGGCCCCTTGCAAGGCAGTTCCACAGGCTACAGGATGGTGTGGATCAGGTTTTAATTTAGAAATGCTGACAGGTAAGGAGCTTAGGTCCAGCATCATGGGCGAGTATATCTTGTGCATCTTAATTCCCCTGGCAGTTTTGAATGCAAAAAATAAAAAGAAAAAAAAAAAAAGGAAAAAAAAAAAGAAAGAAAAAAAAAAGAAGACACCTTCACTTCCTTCCCTAAGTCCTCTGCTCTCAGAGCTGTATTTAAAAGCTTAGGTTGAAAACAATTTTTAAAAACCAGACTCCCCAGAGTATGCTATTGGTCCACCCAGTGTCAGTCACGGAAGATGAAAGGATTGCCACTTTTCACTCTGCTGTTTTCTCCATCTTTACTTGTGTAAGAAGCCCTCTGGAAGCACGAGGGAGCTGAGTAGATGGGTGTTTCTGGTCACTATGTGCCATCCTTGCTCAGTCAGTGCTGTGCAGAAGGTCACTGGAGACTTCAACATTCTGGCCTCAAAATCTACTACCCTGTCAGCATTATTTCTTGCCTCATGCAAGTCCCCTGCTAAAATCAGACCCCAGCTGTGCCTGACATTGCACAAAACCCAGGTCCTGGCCTTGCGAGCTGACCTCTGCATGGTCACAAAGACCTGAAGGGGCTGGCAGGGGATTTGTCTCCTGCAGAGCTACGTGCAGTGGATCTGCGGTGACGTGGAGCTACCTACGGCAGACCCGTGGTGACGCTTTGTCCCCAGCCAGGTGGGGCCATCCCACGTTTGTAGCCCTGTGCAGTGGCCTCCCTCCCCTTTCCACCACCCCACATGCACGTGAGATGCTTTCAGGGACTTGCACAATGATGAAAAGCCCCAACGGGGGCCTGACAGCGAGTTTCCCCGCTGTGATGTGACCTACGGGGGCAGACACATTCGCACCACCCCATGCACCCTGCTTTGCTGCTTCCTCAAGCCTGGGGAAGACCCCGGAGAGGTACAAGTGTTGCAGCCCAAACCTAGATGTGCCACCCAGCCCCGCTGCTCACACAGGTTGAAATATCACAGGCTTCAACATCTGCAGGGCAGATCTCTCCCTCCCCTTTCCCCAGGACTTTGCAGGTCAAACAATTTGCAGGATCCTCTTTAGTTTACGTCTTTTCCTTCTCTGTCACAGTCTTTATGAACCCAAGGATTCACTGATTGCAATATGTTTTGGGCAGAGCCTGGCATCTTGCCCTTGGCTGCACTGTGCGGGGTAGAAACGCTGTCGGGAGAGGTGAACAAGGAGCATCAGCACCAGGAATGGCATCGGTGATGAGATTGCTTTTATAGTGCTCCTCTGCTGTGTTAAAGCACATAATGAAAAAAAACCAACCCAGTCCAACCTTTTATTTTAAAACAAAATCTATACGTTGGGCTTAGCCAGACCTGAGAATGCCTCTTAATTTTTCTTTAAATAACAAGTTGAGCACTTGCCAAGACAAGAGCAGGAGAAAAGGGAAAAAATCAAAAGCATCTTCCTAACGTGTTTGGGAAGCCAAGAAGTCCCCTATTACACAGTCGTGGTATCAAACAGCCTTTTTCCCCATGCAGATAAAATAATTCCCTAGATCTAATTTTAGGCGATATGCCGTTTTGTGTGGAAGCTTAAAAAAAAAAGAAAAAAATTTAACTGGTGTCTCATGAAAGTCAAATTGAGGTGGGTCTTTTTCTTTCTTTCTTTTTTTTTTTTCTTAAAGATGATTTTCCCCTTTAGATTTTAATACATCTTGGTGTTCTTACTAAGTGAAGCCCTGAACAAAGTCCTTCCGCGCAAAGCGAGCTCCTCCTTGGCCGCTTTCATGCTGTGCTCAAATATGAAACAGAAATACATATACATATATATATATGTGCATGTGTGTGAGCAAAAGATACTTGAGAGAGTGCTTTTCCTTTCTTCAAATATTAATACTTAAGCTGACCCACCTCTACCATCCACCTCATTAATCATTTGAATAGTTATTATAATTAGAGATGGGGAAACTGAGGCACACCGACTGCACCCACATTATGAGGGATCCTGGCTTGCTCAGCTCATGGCCTTGCACCTCAGCTCTGCCTTTTAGGCTGGATCCCGGTCTCAAACCACCCTCGACAGGACAAGCATTCTCCGGTGACGAGTTCCATGCCTGGGCACCTGGGGAGCGTCACAAAGCAGAACCGCTCGATGATGCTGACCCCACACAGGGAGGTCCCTGTGGCTCCTGAAGTTATTTGTAAGCAATTGCTGGCCAGCCAAGCATTTAAATGATTTGCAGACTCAATTAAAAGGTTTGGGGGAGTTGCTGGGGTTTGGATTGTTTTTTCCTAAAAGCCTTTTAAATACCAGTAAGAAAGTCTTTATTCATTTCCGGCAGTGTGATTGGCAGAGCAAAGATGCTGAAAGCCTGGGGTCATTCAGTGAGCCATTAATCCTGCTGGACGTAAGCTTTGTTAGTAATATTTTCTTCTCCAGCTGGGTGAGATCCGACTGTCACCGAGAGCCTGATGGAGTCAGACTCACCTTTGGTCTCAAGCCGGGGCTGCAAGCGTTCAGGTTGTCAGCACAACATGAAGTCGGGCATATCTTTATCTCTCCCTGTGAGAAATAGCACAGAGCTAAGACACAAGGGTGTTGAGACAGGCGGTTTCTCCTTTCTGGGCATTTTCTTCTCTCAAGCCACTTGAATTTGAATTCTTCTTCTTTGAAGAAGAATTTCTTCTTCAAGCACTGTTGCCCTCTGCGTTTGGCGAAACACAAAGATGTGGGTAAGCCTTGGCTGTTGGTTAACGCAGAGGAGAGGTGCTTTGAAGAACCCTGAAGATGGGCAGGGCTCTTCCAGTTGCTGGTTTAGCTTTCCACATGAATTTTGGTCTTTTGAGGGTCTGCTTCAGTTGTCCTTCCAGACTGTCAAATCCACAGGGGACATTTCATCTGCAGGATCACATATATTTCACTCTGTGTTGAACCTCTGGGTTCATGGAAATCAAAAAACTGAAGAGCTACAGGTCTCGCCACAGGCAGAACCCAGGCACACTGTGTGACGGCTTGTGCTGCTGAAGTCCTCACAGCAGCCAAGAGGTTCTTGGCTGGCCAAACATCTCCTGGGCTGGAGACAAAGGCGAAATCTCCCCAGATCCCTGCCAATCTGGTGAGTGAGGTTGCTCCTCCGTCCCTCTCCTGGGATCAGTCAGTCTCTGAGCACCCGCCAAGTGATGGGAGGATGTCGTGAGTTCACCTTCGCTTCCTTGCCGTGACAGAGTATTTCCCACTCAGGCTCATTTCTTGCACTTCTGGCACTTTTGGAGCATCTTTAGGAAAAGCAAAGCTTGCTCTTTCCCCTCTGCCACCCTCCACCACTGCCGTCATCCCTGTCAGTCCAGGATGCTGTCCATAGCAATACTCATCATTGTCAATACTGTCTCTGATGGCTGGGCTCGCCAGGGTCAATATGGTCAGAATTCACCCCAGAATGTTTTACAGCAGTTGTTACAGATAAAATCAATCAATCCATGAATGACTCATTACCAGTAAGCATAGGCTGGGCATTCTGCATCCCACTGTGATGTGAGATTGTGGGATACATTAATTTTGCCTTTTTCCTACTCCACCTCATTCTCCCCTAGCCCACACCCCCACCCCCACCCCCCTTTCAAACATTCATATTTCCCATCCCAAGCCTTGGAAGATGCCTCTAATGAGCCAGCTGGGCTCCATAAGCTCTTAAGCAGCTCTGGATGTACCCACGTCACAGAAGCCACTGCTGTGATAGCAGGGGTAGGAAGGACAGATTTTCAGAGGAGCTCATCTTCCACCGAGATGCTCCAAGGCTTGGGCAGACATTGGATTAGGTGCTTATTATCCTCCCCCCCAGTTATAGCAACACATAATCCAGGGATGATGCTTTTGACAGGCGGAGATGAGCGAGTGGACCCATCCCTCCTGCCACTAAGGTGCTTTCGGTGGCTCCGTAGCCGGCCAGATTCCCCATCATCCATCGGGGATGCTACCCCAACTCTGACCTGGGTTTAGCTTGCTTCTGGTGAGGTCCTCAAGGGTCTGCACCCTTGCTGCTGCTGGATGACCTCCCTAGCCTTCAGCTGGAGATAATAAACCCCTTTGATCCCTTCTTATACTTGTGAAAGGTCCTCCAGTGGGACTGGAGGGTTTCCAGCAGAGACAGACAGGAGGGACCATATCTAAGCACCCTTATCTCCCATCCCTGGGGACGGTGGCTTTGGGACACAGCAGCAGGCCGGCAGCTCCTTGGATTTTTCCTGTAGTGCAGCATCTGACTTGGCACTTTTGCATCTGTGTACTAACGAAGCAGTGATTAATTTCACCCGGCCACGCTGGGATCTTACTAAAGAGAGAGCAAGCACATCCCAAATCTGTGCCTGACTCCCCTAGAGCGGGGCTGGGCTCCCTCCTCTCCTCTCCCCCCCTCCTTGCTTTTCCACTCTGCCTTCTCTCTCCTACTAAATTAATCTCCATTGCTCCAAAGGTCTCTCTCGCACACACCGCTGACCCAAGCTCAAATTGATTTTTTTTCCCTTACCCCTCACCTCCTGCTGTTTTCTGCTAGCAAAGCAGAGAGAGGATTTTTTTTAACCAGTATTATTTTTATTTTTTATTTTTGGAGGTACTAAACTTTGACCTTCTGGGCTCTGGAAAAAAAAAATAATTTAGAAGTGAAAACTAATTACTTCAATGCAGGAATGTGGGGAAGGAGCCTGCAGGGTGGGGGCCCTTTTAACTGACTGCTTAAGCAGTGAAGTTATCAAGCCAGCTGCTGGGGTTTCATTCTTTCTTGGTTGCTCCCTGCCTGCCCCAATTCAGCTGTGGTTTGTGGCCATTTATTTCTTCTGTTTCAGACAGATCGGGCAGCAGCATCATGTCTTGTGGCTCTAAGATGTTGTGATGGTCCTGGTTTTGGTAAGCCCTTCAAATTCCCCCTCTTGGGTGGATGTAGGGTAAATAACAACTGGGTTTCGAGCAGAAGAGCTGGATGCGATGCTCCGAATTGCAATGGTGCTGATTGCAGAGCCTTGGGAAAGAGCCTGCCTCTCCCTCCACTCTCCACATCTCGTTAGCAAAGAAGGCCCTTGCAATTATGTCATCGGCCTGGGAGCTAAGGATCCGCTGTGTGCCAGTCTCGGAGCTACCTGGGAGATGTTACTGCCAAGACTTGACGCCATCTGCAGTCAAACTGCTGGTGAGTTTGTCGCCTAAGCGGAGCTTGTCTCTTACCACATCCCTCCTCAGCATCCCACTTCACTGGGGGCTTCTTGACACAGCAAAGAGAGAAATAAGTGCTGCCAGAAAGCTACCTTCAAGCAGAGATGCTCGGAAACTGCCATTCAAATCCTCTTGCTGACAACAAAAAAAAGAGGCTACCTTGGCAAGTGCCTGCTTTTGATGAAATTTTTCAGGTCTCCAGAAAGAACCAACAGTGGAAATATTTCCTGCAAGAGGAAACAAAAAGTTCCTGTGTCTTTGTGACAAAAAGTCGTTCAAAAATTTTGTAAAAGAAGAAATCTTCATGTTGGCGTGGGACAGGATGGTGGGGATGAGAGCTGGCCAGTCTCTACTTTTAATCATTCCCCCTCAGAGAGGAGAATTCACTGGCATATGTCTGCATGAAGGAGAAGGAAATATAATTATTATCCCTGTTCAATAACTTGTGGCTGAGTTAGGCAAAAAGCAGGTTCATGGTGTTTAAGAAAACCCACAGGATAGAGAGAAGAACTGGACATGGGAACGGGTGCAGCAGTTGAGTGGTTATGTTGGTCAGGGTGTTGCTGATGACCTAACACTGCCACCAACCCGAAGGGGATGGCTTTGCTGATGGGGCAAAGCTGTTGGTGGTACACAAGTTGGAGGAAGCCCTACAAGGGCCTTGTCTTGGTGCACTGGGGCACCTGAAATGCAGAGTGTCCCTACAGCACCAGCCAACAACTCCTTTGCTCTCCTTGGGTGCGTGCTGTCTGCCAAGGGCAGGTGCAGACTGGTGGGCGTAGGAGCAGGAGGAAGGAGGAAAATCAAGGGGTGGTTCTGATCCACTGGTCTCCACCTTGGGGTTGAGGCACCAGGGAGTTTTCATCTCCTGGGAAGTCAGAGAGGGGTGGAGGGATGGATGGGGCAGCACAGGCCACTTAGCTGAGCTCTTCTTGGCTTGCCCTGTCTTGTGGGAGGACACCAGGAGAGGTAGCATGGCTGCATCTGCCCTGAAAGCATCCTCCCATGAGTTCCCCATCTTTTGTGGGGTCAGGTGTAGCATAGGGCGTGCTGGATCCTCCTCCTCCTCCCACTCCTGAGCCTAGAGATGCTTCAGGAACATGTCTCGTGGAGGAGCATGTGGGAGCTTTGCTTTACTTCTGCACTGGGTAAAACACACCACTTGCCACGGCAGGGCCTCTTCCCTCCCCCACAGGGAGTCTGCAGGCTCCTCCTGGGCACGCAGACAGGATGTTGTGGAGGTTGTTACATGCGATGAGAGGACTGTTCTCAGCCCTGTGCATGAAATGTTTGACTTGCCTTGGCCAAAGAACAGAGGAAGATACAGGTCCATCTCTACTGGCCCTACGGGTCATCTCGTTTCAGTGCTTGGACAAGGAGGTGGTCACGCTTTTGGCAGATGCACTGAGGTCAGTGTTAGTTAAACCGCGTCAGGGCCCAAGGGGTTTTGTGCAGATGAAGGTCGTTCTGCTCTTCCTTGGTAGAAGTGGGTCTGAAAAAATGAGGGGGAAAGTTTGAAAGCGTGGCCTGATCAAACAACAGACAAGAGCTCTTGGAGCAGCATCCCAGCTCTCCACAGCAAAACTCCTTGGCAGGGACAGGAAGGTCATCCTCTTTCCAAGGGTCAACTTGGTGTTGGATTTCAGCTCCAGGGCCCAGGTGGGGAAGCTGGCCCCAAAATGCCTCCGCGTGTGAGCGCAGCCAACACACCAAGTCAGCAGCTTGGGAACTGGCTTCTCAGCAGCTTCTGGGGGACGATGTCTCAAGGACAATGCTTCTGCAGAGGCCACATGGGACTGGGACGCCAGGATGCCACACACAGCGTGGTGTGGCCAGTGTGTGGCAGGGGTGGAGTGGGAGGAAGAGGGCAAGCAAGATGTGCAACAGGTTTGGGGTGGACTTGACCTCGAATCTGGTACAGGAGCAAATCTAGGATAGGTTGGTACTGGGTGGGAGTCCCCCTCTGAAAATGTCTTGGGGCCATCTGTCCATCAGACCATTTGTCTTCCTGCTGAGGAGCACCTTGGTCAGGGAGTGAGAGGTTCAGGGCACCCTCTACCATGGCCTAAAGCAGGACTTCTGGCGTCAGCCCAGCATGGGGACAGTCCCTGCTCCAGAGACTCCCAGTGCTCTTGCAAAGGTGGAGAGACAAGTAACCTTCAGGAGGGAAACAGAAGTGACTGATCCATCACACAGGGACTCTAAGGCACCAGGAAACCTCACACATGGATCACCAGAGTCCTAGTCTGGTGCATGAGCAGATGGGGAAGAAAAAGGCAGTGGGTTGCTTCCAGGTAGCGCTGCTATCCTCAGCAGGAAGATTTGCCCTTGTTTTGCTGAGCACTAGAGCTCTGGTGCTGTGATGTTGTCAGAGGCAAAGATGGTCCAACAGGAGAATGAGAGTGGACTTTCTAAATATCAAAACCAGCCCAAATTCCAGCCTCAAATGCAGCCAAAAGAGTACTTTTTTTTTTTTTTTCTTCCCCACTGAAAAATCGTGGAAAAATATTTCCTGGTCTCCTTGGACACAAGAAGTGATATTCACAGCTTCTCCATTCTTCTTCCTCTAAAGAGGTCTCATGTGGTCTGGAGGGGCTTTGCTCCTTGCAATCCACCAGCATCACCTCCCAGATGCCTCCATTCTGCAGCAGTCCATGAGCGAGTACAGAAAGAGAGGGATAAGAAAAAGGAAGATATGGGGAGCAGCAGGGTTGGGGTCAGCCATTCCCTGAGCTATGTGAAGGTCCTTGCTTGGCACTGGAAGAAACCAGCTCCTTCTGTTTCTTTACTGCTGGCACTTCACAGCCTAGAGGTCTGTGGTTTCAGAAAGGGGTTGAAGAATCTGGAAAGGAAATGCTTTGGGGACTCATCTGCAGGGTGAAAGAGATCCAGGTGGTTATGCTGTGTCCTCAGAGGCTGCTCGGGTTTCTTCTGCTTTGCTATACAAGACAGCCTGGCATTGGATGGCAAGGAAAGGGAGAAGTGGTACCTGGGGAGGATGCTTCGCAGCAGAGCTTCTGGGGGACACATTCAGCTGCTGAGCAATATGAGGATACAAATGCCCATATACTGCTGGTCTACAAATTAGGGGATTCAGCAGCCATCAGGGGAGTCTGCAGGGCAGGATGGAGACCACAAGCCTCCCATGGGGCATGGTGGAGCTGGAGGAGCGGGTATCACAGTCAGTGGCTGAGGTGCATCATGTCCTTTGGGATGTGTCCACGTCACAGCCAAGGGCATCAGCGTAGGCAGTGTTCGGCTACCCTGGACTGCTGCAAAAATAGACACAGCCCTGTCGCCAGAGCCTTCAGAGAGGCTGGGAGATGGTAGGAAGGCAGTCAGTCATGCAAGGTTAAGGGCAGCCCGGGCATGACAGAGTAATGCTGCAATCCTTGTAGACAGACTGGTGTAGGCATGCCTTTTGTCGGCTCGTTTGCCCACATCTCTGCTGTGTGTGGCAGCCAGGGCTGCAGGGAGGTAGGGTGAGAGCATACAACTGTTTGCCTCCACAGCATGTGAAAAGCAGTGGGATTTTTGGGGTGGGGTTCCCTAGGTGTCAAGGCAAGGCTCCCCTGCTCCTTAGCGGAGTGGCTCGGTTCAAGTCAATGGGATCCGCTTGGATGCCCACAGCTTGTGCAGAAAGGAGAACCAAAAGGAAAAAAAAAAAAACCAAAAACTTCAACAAACCAACACAAGTTACAACACGTTTACCCAGATGAAACATTTATATGCCTATTTGATCTTGGAAGTGTAATTACTGCTGCTTGCCCATTGATTGCAGCGAGGTGTATTGACCAGTCCTGGTGCTCGTGGAGTCCTTACCTGACGCCACTAAGCAATGTACGGCTGAGGCTAAGTTCAGAGCCAACTCTTCCCATGGCTCCAGCCCCTTACAGTAAACCCACCTTAATGTGCATCACCCTAGGCAGGGCAAATGCCCTTTTGCTCTCAAAAAGGGCTGTTTTAGGACGTGGCATTGTTTCACTTCCATCACCAGCTTGGCTCCTCTGGGACAAAGATAGGTTGAACCTGCACCTCTTTGGGACAGGAAGGGTCTGGGATGAGCCTTGCTGTGAAGCTGCTCAGCTGGAACCAGGTCAGGAGATGAGGGGATGGAGAACAGTTGTGAAATGACATGGGGTGCCAAGCAGAGAAGATGGGACCACTGGGCACCTGGGGTTTCTGTCTGAAGAGAAGACACTTATTGCTTCGGTCCCGAGGGTTCAGGAAACACCAGCCTTCCTGAGCGCTGCCCCATGCACGCATGGCATCTGTGCAAATGCACACAGGGGTCCCACATGTGAGGGGGATGGCTCTCTTGTGGGCACCCATGCTTTTGGGGCAAGTGGAGGCATCACACCTCGATGTGCCTCCACCTCCTACCCACCACCAGCAGCCCTGTGGGATTTGTACCTGTTCTGCTGAGCTGGTTGCACTTGCAACTGCATGTTGGCAGGGAGTGCAGCAAGCTCACGTGAGGAGAAGGTGCTCTCTCTCTTCTGGATATGTGGGTGCATCACTTGCTTTGGGCTTAGGATGGAAAAATTCAGAGTAAAATCACAAAATTCCCCTACCCCAAGGCAGTCATCACTTCTGCACCGACCTCTACAAGCCCTCTGCTCTGCAAGGGTGAGTATACACCCACATGCACATGTATAGTGTGTTTCCCACTGTCCGTGCAACGTCACAGTGCAATCATAAACAGGAGAAACTCTCTGATTTTAACCCCACCAAAACCCAGAGTGGATCAGCTCAGTCGCTTTCTGCGCTCCGTTTGTACTAGTGAAGTTGTTTGCAAATTCAGTAATCGGGGCATGAAGATCTATGGTTTTACTGCAAGTGGTGTTTCCTCTCATTTATGTTTATTTCTTTTGAAACTCTCCGTGTTTTCAATGAAAAAATGAAAGTGCAAAGCCTCAACTTCCAAGTTTTTGATAAAAGAAAACACTTTTTAAAAAGCAATGAGAGGAAACCAGTGGGTTAGATTTTAACTAACACACCTAAATAATATCTTGAAGCAGTCAGTGAGACTTAGGCTTTTAAAGAAGACCATCCAAACACTACTTTTTCTGGAAATTTTTCCTAAGTAACAAACTCCATTTTCCCAATTCCTCCTTCTCCAGGCGGAGGTTTATGCAGGCTCTGGAGGGTTTTAATCTTTTCTCTTTTTTCCCCTTTCTCCGTCTTTTTTTTTCTTTAAAAAAAATATAATAATCTTTTCATTTAATATTTCTGAAAGAAACCTACCGTTAATCTGTCCAAATGTCACAAGTAAGGGCCGCCCGGTGTGCGGTAACAGCCGTCTACCTTACAGCAATAATGCCGCAAATGGATCCCCGAGGGCAGGTGAAAATCCTGATATACTATCGGCAGCGAATCCCTTTCAGCAGAGATGTAACCATTTTACAACCAGGTAGGATTGTGGAGAAAAGGGGGGGATCAAATTGGAAAGGGATAAGTGCAGGGATGAGCACATTGCTACTCCATAAATGTAGGATTAGGGCAGGTGCCCGGGACCTCTCTGGCTTTGGGGCTGCAGGAATATGAGTGGTGGCGCTTGCACGGTGATGTTGGGGGACATCATCCAGTCTCTTCTGGCTTAAATCCATGCAAATCTGGTCATGCCACAAAAAAAAACACCTTCCTGGTTGTTGCTAGTGAGCCCTGCATTGAGCAAGGATGGGCACAAGATAAAGACACTGCGGGAGAGGGGTCAGATGGGAGATAACATGAGCGGGGCTGCTAACAGGAAGAAGGCAGGATGCTGGGGTTCATTTCCCCTGAAAAAGACCCCCTGGATGCTCTGGGCGATGGGGTTCATCCCTACCCTGCGCCTTGGTTGCAGAAAGGGGTTCAGACCCCTGGCATTTGGTGCCAGTGCTGTGGAACACAGAGTTGTGTTGGATGAGTTCTGCAGACGTCTCTGGTCTACAAAATCCTGAATTCGCCCCCTCTGAAGCTGCCCCCAAACTAAGGCAGCCCCGTGGATAGCACATGGGGAAGTTTGAGGGTGTGCAGGTCTCTAGGACTGTTCCTGGTCATCACCACCCTGTTTGAGCCAGACCCCTCTGGTCTTGCACTTTCTGGTCGGAGTCGTGCATGAGCCCTTCATGTTCTCAGGGTGCAGAGGGATGAGGAAAGGGTTAAAGAGGATTGAGGGTTGCTCGGGGCTCCCTGCTGTGGGGCTGGCAGCCCCCCACTGTGGTCTCGGGGTGGAGAGGAGGGCTGCGGGTTAAGGACACCCCAGGGAAGGCTGCCTTGCAAGCAGCCCATTTCTAGAGGCTTTTTCCAAGCCCTGCTTTATTTACCTGTTCAATATCAGAGAGCAATTCCCACCGCAGCCTTAACATTACACGCTACAAAGTGCTAACTCCGCAAAACACAGCTTAAAGGAGCACATGCCATAACACCCTGCACCCCACCGGTACCTGTGCACCTCCAAAACCTGCCCCACGAGCGGCCCGCAGGCTGCCCAAGAGCATCTGCACGTGGATTTGCACACGCAGCATCTTCCCGCACGCACACAGAGTGCGTTTGCACACTTGAAGGTGGATAGCAGCCCCACGCGCACGCCTGCAGCAAAGCTCTGTTCGTGGCACTGCGCGCACACGTGGAGCTGAAGGGAAATTTGCTCAGATGGGGGCCTGGGTGGAGGCCCCAACTTGCTCATCCTGTACCTGTCTGGCTCTGAACCTGTCTTATCCAGGCAGATATGGAAGTAGGAGCCCACTGCAGCAACAGAGAATGAGGGAAAAGCAGAGGATAACATACGAAGGGGCAAGGAGATGTGTCCCAGAGCTCTGTGTGTTGCTATTATTTGTTTTCAGTGGGGTCTGGGTGAGCTCCAGGGAGAAAAGGGGCTGAGAAACCACTGCCAGAACGAGAAGATGCTGCAGGGTAGAGAGTCCTTCGCGGCATCTTGCCACCAGCAATGTGCCTGTGACCCGTGAGTCTCAAAAGACCTTGTGCAGCCGTGGGTTCTCCCTCGAGTACACCAGTCCCGAAGCCCGTGGGCAACCCAGGAACCCTTGAGCCACCAGTGGTCCCCATCTGCAGTGTGACACCCCTGTCACCCCCCCCAGCCCACTGATTTTCACTGCTCCTGTTTGCACCTGCTGCGGTACTGGCTCGTGCGAATTCCTACCTCCAGTCCCACTGTCAGCCCCAGTTGTGTCCTGAGGTAGGGAGGAAGAGGGAGGCTCGCGAGCACCACAAGCTGTGATCCCTCGCTGAAGCTCCATCCCCTGAACAGGTGCCTCTCCCTGGGAATCAGGATGTTGACCAGGGTTTTCTGGTACAGGGGAGGCCCTGGAGTCCCCCCTGCCTGCCGGTGACAGATGTGCTCGTCTGCTGGTGGCTCGTGCTGCCGGTGGCTCCTCTCCTCGTGCCAGGGTGATAAATGGATTTACCCTGCATGAAATTGCTGGCAGCAGCTTGGCCGATCCATCAGCTGCTCCTTGCTCACCACTTTTCTGTTCCCCAGGTGAGCTTGGTATCCACAGCCTTTCCCCAAGGCTCAGAAAGCCTGGGGATGGGGACAGGGGCAGGAGGAGCTGGGGTGCAGGAGAGCAGGGACATTCTGGTGGGGTTGATCCCACGAGGTGCCCAGGACTTGGCCTGTGGTTTCAGTGCTTGCAAACCAGACAGAAAGCATCTTCGCATCTGTATTTTTTAATTCCATATTTTTAATTCGAAGCTCTACTGTGTATCACCCCAGCCGTATGATGGGTTCTGTCCCCTTGGAAAGCCTGATCCAAGGTGGGGTCAGCTCTGCCCTCCATCCCTGAGGCTGGCAGAGGGATGGGGAGATAGATTGTGGGGGGGTACAGAGGGACGGTGGAGCCAGGGGGAGGCGATGGGTTGGGGATAACGCTAGGGATCTGCTCCCCGCCTTGAGCTCGTGCTTCTGCTTGGCAGAGCTGGACTCCGCAGAGCTCAAGGATTAATGCTTGTCCTTGCATTTCTGATGGAAACCCGTCTGCTCCGGAGGAGACGGCTTGCCTGGTACTTTTCCTGCTGGGACAGGGAAAATCCTCGCTGGGAGGATGCTGCAAGGCAATCAGGAAGGTCATGGGGCTCCAGCAAAGCCTGGGTTTGGGTTGGCCTCGTGGCATGGGCAGCAGCTGTGGATGTCAGTGCAGTGGGGACGTTGACCTGGATTTGGATGGGGTCGTTCGTTCGAGGGGACGAGGAGGGTTGATAGCAGGGTTGAAACCCGCAGCCACAGCCAGGAGAAACATGAAATAAGTCAGGTTCTGCTAAATCATGGGTGCCCAAGCGCCCAGCCAGGGTTTGAGGATATCGTAAATGCCTCCACCAAGGGGATGCCTTGATTCACTTCCATCGGTTTCAGCTGAGCCGAAACCTTTTCCCATCCCCGACCACCCTAGACGTGCATTCAGATGCTGCCTGCCAGGGCTGGGAGCTGTGTCTTTCTCACCTGCAGCAGCAGAAGGGAAGGAAGAGCAAG
The DNA here is from genome assembly GCF_034619465.1 of Leptosomus discolor. Classification (NCBI taxonomy): domain Eukaryota; kingdom Metazoa; phylum Chordata; class Aves; order Leptosomiformes; family Leptosomidae; genus Leptosomus; species Leptosomus discolor. Next base: position 71,049,667 of record NC_141395.1, read on the forward strand.
GACAGGACAGAAGGAAGATTACAGCTCATGGACCAAGGATTGCACAAAGTCCCAGCCCAGCTGCGAACAAAGACTCTCCTGTTCCCTGTGGGTGAGGTTTAAGAGACCCACTGGGCTGCTCTGGCAGCTCACAAGGAGCATCCTGGTGCCTCAGCGAGTGTGTCTCTGGTGAGGGGACCCCCCCAGGGTGTGGCACCCATGCAAGCACTGCTCTTTGCCGCTGTAGCACGGTGTTTGGGCTCAATCAATAGCTCTGGATATAAAGAGCTGCAGCAGCAGCATCCGCGTGGGCTTGGGCAGGGTAATGGATGGGAAAAGCCAGTTCACCGAGAGGAAAGAAAAAAAAAAAAGAAAAAAAAAATCAATGGGAAGGATTGAGATGACATCATATCGCCATTATTATATCATCAGTCCCATGCTGATGATTTATCGCTTGGGTAATCACTCTCTTTCCACACGAGCTCGCCTCGGCTCAGCATCTCCTGCCCTACTTACACCAGAGCTCTCAAAAAGCAGCTCCTGGGTTAAAAAGCAGAGACTGGGGTCATTACGGCCCCTGTGACATCCCTCTGGCCTCCTTATCTTCTGCAGGTGCCCCCAGAGACATTTGGGAAAAACAGCGCTGTTGGTTCTTCGCTATTTGCTTTTTCGCCAGGGCATGCTAGTGCATCGTTTGGGGACCTGAGCCCGTGCTAATCTCTTTGCTTTAATCATGTTTTCATCATTTGCCTTTCTTTCTGCGGAGGAAAAAATGTGAAGGAGAGCCCAGTCCCCCTTCGAATGGCCAGAACTTCAGTGAGGGGATCAAAACGCTTCTTTCAAACCTTCTGATGCATCATCTGTTGTACATACCTATCCTGGTACCAGGACAGAAATTCAGCTTGTTGACTTTCCCACTCTCCCAGCCTCTTTTCCCATCCCTTTCTGTTGAGTTTTTGGTGGAGATAACATCAGCACAGCACAACGTCTGCAGATTTTCACTGTGAAGATGGAAGGGAAAAGGCCACGGTGAAGATGCCACCTCCAGCTACAATTTTCTCTAGAATCACAGAAATAATCACGTTGGCCTCGGTCTCATTTAAATAAAAGACACACACACAAAAAAAAAAAGTCAGGAGAAAGTAAACATGCCCAAAATTGGGTAATTAAGAAGTTCAAATCTCTGTAGAAACATTAGTTTAGCAGTATTACGCATGTATGGCGATTTTTAATGTCTGTTCAAGAAATTTAATATGCACTTTAATATATCTGTGTTCTCCACAATATGCGGCCTGGGCAGGGAGGCTGATTTCGGCTCAGTAAGGATTAAATGATTTGGTTATAGCGCATAAGCAGCTGAGGAAACGCCACCTCCCATCCCTCAACCTGGCGATTAAAGAAGATAAGGGGCAGCAGCAGACCCAGCCTGGCCATCTGACCCCACATGCCTCAGTTTCCCCTCTCTGTAGAACAGACTGCTCCAAGGAAACAACAGCATGATAGATTTGGGGGTGCTGTCCAGAGGACCAAGCCAACTAGACACGGGAAAAAGCCAAATTTTCATACAGGGATGAACTGAACTCAAGCAAAGCCCCTGCCAGACGCAGTTCCTTGCAAGCCACGTAATCCTCCTCCCTGTTTTTCACAGAGCTTAGAGGCACCCTCCCAGCCCAACCGGCTGTTCCCACTGTGGGACAGGCTCTGAACCCTCAACCCTCCCAGTCCCACCACCTGCTATTCATTTTTGAGCTTCGCCAGGCAGTGACTCACTGGTTTTGCTCACACCCCGCTATAGCCTTGGTGCAGCCACCCCTTTCCCTCTGCTGCTAATTTTGTGGCCTCGTTAACAGTAAAAACAAAACTGTGGTGACATCCCGTTTGTTTTGGCAGGATGGATTCCCTGTGAAGCCCCTCGGCCTTTTTTATTGCGGTGCTCCTGCCTCTCCGTTAAACCTGAGTTCGTGATCTGATCACCGAAGCTCAGCACTTCGAGGCTGCAGCAGCGCTGAGGCCGCACAATCTCATCGCACCCGACCTCCTCCCGGGTCGTGCAGCATCCAGGTGGGCAAGGCTCAGCGGTCAGCTGGGCTGGATTTGGCATCCAGCTGTGCCAGGCTCCGCATCCCCACGTGGAGCTCAGCACCCAGATGTGCTGGATTCACTATCCAGCTGTGCTGGGCTACTCGCGCCTGTGTCAGACTCAGCACCAGCCCACGCAGAGCTCAGCACCAGGCCAAGCAGCATCCAGATGTGCAGGGCTCAGCGTTCAGCTGGGCTGGATTTGGCATCCAGCTGTGCCAGGCTCCGCATCCCCATGCGGAGCTCAGCACCCAGATGTGCTGGATTCACTATCCAGCTGTGCTGGGCTACTCGCGCCTGTGTCAGACTCAGCACCAGCCCACGCAGAGCTCAGCACCAGGCTGAGCAGCATCCAGGCGTGCAGGTCTCAGCATCCAGCTGTGCAAGGCTCCTTATCCTTGAGTAGGACACATCATCAGCCTAGCATAGCTCAGCACACAGCTGTGAGGCATCCAGCTGTGTGGAGCATCAGCGCACAGGATGCAGGTTGCAGGGTTCAGCATCCAGCTGTGCAGGACTCAGCACCCTGGGGGATCCTGGCCATGGCGGGGGGGAGCTGTCTTGGACATAAGCTGGACATTCCCCCTAAGGCAGGAGTCCAGGGAGAGGCAGAGACAATCCACAGTTGGTGGCTGACAGCAGGGACTCACTCCAGGGAAAGGGCAGGGAAAGTCTCGGCAGAATGGAAATGTTTCATCACCAAGATATCATCAGGCTGAGATTTTTTCTTGGTGGATAATTTTTTTTATAGCAAAGCATTTCCAATGAGCATTTCCTTGTCTGAAAGGGTTACCTGCACGTTATGGGGGGGTTGCAGTTTGGTTTTCTTTCAAAAAAGTCGAGGACCTTACACTCCTGGATATTATGGCACGCGAGGTGCTGCACATCAGTGTATTCATTGACCCTGGGTGCAGCATCTGTGTGTCTCCTCTTGGCAACTTGCAGCATCGCCAAGGGGTTAATGAAGGATGCAGGGGAGGCAGAAGGGACCTTGGAGACCCCATCAACTTGCTGCCTGGGTGCTGGCAGCCTGGACCGTGGTCTCCAGCTGAGCTGATGGCTGGAGGTGGCAGATGCCACCACTCTGCCCTGCCACACAACTCTGGAGGCAGCAGGTTCCCCTAGGGCTTGGCAGTAGCGCAAGGTTATGGACGCTCTGATTTTTAATTAATGCGATTGACTCGGTGCGTGTTGGGAAAAGGGAGGGACAGGGACGGGAAATTGTCCCTTTGAGGGACAAACCCTGACAACCTTGTCATCCCCAATTAGTGGGTAATTACCTCAATGACGTACATCTTTATTAATCCAATTAATAGAGCGGGTGGCGTGACCTCGGCAGATCTGCTGACTCAGGGTGATGCTTGCCAGGAGGGGACGTGGGAAGGGGGTGGAGGAAGGAGTGAATTCCTCCTCTCCTGACCCCTCTTCTTCATTACTAATTAGAGTGGCTGTTTGTGAGCCCACACACAGGCATGGTTGGAGCAGGCAGGGATGTCTCCCAGCCTGATCCCAAATGTTTCCTCTCCGTTCCTCCTTCCCCTATCTGCCCTCTTGTCTGTTCATCCCCTTTTTCACCCATCTGCCAACAGACACTTCTCTGGGCAGAAATAACCCTACCTCAGTTTGTCTGGCCCCAAACGGTGGTTATCCAGGACATGAGGATGTCTCCCAGCCTGGAGCGTTGGGCTCATCCCCGGTGACCTCTTTAAAGGGTTGCAAAGGTCTCGATGTACAAGGCTTCCCTGGATGGAGAATAGCTCAGTGCTGGATGACAGGATGGATGGTGAGATAGATGGATGGACAGATGGATCAATGGAAGGATAGAGAGGTGGATAGATATATAGATAAACTGATAGGTAGATAGATGGATGGGTAGATAGCTGGATAGATGGACTGGTAGATAGATGAATGGGTAGATGGATGGACAGATAGATAGATGGATAGATTGACTGATGGATGGGTAGATGGATAGACAGATAGATAGGTAGATAGATAGATAGGTAGGTAGATAGGTGGTTAGACAGACTGATGGAGGTAAATGAATAGACAGATGGATGGATGGATGAATGGATATTGATGGGGCTGGGGCAAAAAGATAGATGATGCTGGTGTGTATGTGTATGTCTAGGAACCTGCGGGGATAGCTGAACAGCCTGATGGGTGACTGGAGGGCCACCTGCAGGTCAGATGGGTGGGGAGACCATCAGATCAATCACCCAGGCCATACCTCTGTGCCGCAGAGCACAGGCGGCCGATGCTGCCCAGTATGGATGGTGGTGCTGCTTGCACATGCCGATGGGCTTTGTGGACCACAGCCACTTGTCCCGGCCGATCGTAAAGGGGAGGCTCTTGCAAAGCCAGAGGGGATGCATCACAAATCACCCCTTTCATTCAACAGACAGTCCCAGGGGGCTGGTGGTCTCCCCCAAGGAGAGGACACTCTGAAGGTCCCACATCCCCAGGGCCACTGGCTGAGGTGGGATTTGCTGATGAGCACTAACCAGGCAGGGCAGGAGTGGGGGAAGGCGGAGAGAGTTCTTCTTTTTTTCATAGCTCTCCTGTGGAGCGACCTCTCCTCTGTCTTTCCCCACAGATGGAGCCTCAATTAAATTCGGAAATACATTTTTTAATAGGACTTTCACCTCAGCTCCCTCCTGGGCTATTAAAGCCATTATGGCAGAGTTAAGTAAAGAACTAGCGGCCAGGCAATAAGCTTGAGAGCCTCTGTTGCTGTCATCATATGTTTATGGCCCAGGCAATGTTTGCTTTATTAAAGATTCAGGAGCCATTTCCGAACAGCTCAGTTCTGTCCTCCCCATTAAAGACTGGGCTTTGGTGAAGGAGGCCCTTCGTGACTGCAGGGAAAAAGAGGAGGACTGCTCCTGAGACGGGAAGAAAAATAGGATGAGTTTGTTGGGAGAGTCTAGGGGCATGGCAGGAGTTGCTCCATAGCAGGAGAGAAAGAGGGAAGCGGCAGAGAAGGGAGATGCACCCCATGGCTCTGTTTTGCATTTATTCCCCCTGGGTGCTGAAGGTAAGGGCCCCCATCCATATGCTGCAGGTTTTATTTGGCCCTGGTCCCCAGGAGTTGAGCAAGACCCACAGCTCCCAGAGGGTCATGCAGGCTGCTGGCTTGGCTCAATGCAAGGGAAAAGCCAATGCAAGGCAAAATCCAATGCAAGGGAAAATCCCTGCCCGGCCCAGCTGTTGCACCCAGCCATGCAGGGTGAGGTCGCATCAGCTGGGCTTGCTCCAAGCCATGAGAGATGCCCACTGAGCACCAGGACTCTGAAAGTCCCTTTTCCCCACAGCGTGACCCCCTTGCTTCACAGGATGACCCTCTTGGCCTGTAGTATGTCTAGCGTGCTCCATAGCATGACACCCGTGACCCACAGCGTGACCCTCTTGCTCAATAGCACAACCACCTTGCACTGTAGCATGATGTCCTTGACCAACAGCGTGGCCCTCTTGCTCCATAGCATGGCACACTTGCCTCCTAGCACGATCCTCTTGCTCCACAGCATGGCCCTCTTTCCCTCATTCGTTGATGTAGATCCAGACAGTTCTCCCAGTGCATTCTGCAGCCTGTGAAAGCCTCATATCCCTGGTCCAGCCCCAGTCTCCTACGCCAGTGGAGTGTGTGCCACAGTGGGAACTTGTCATCTCTTATTGCTGCTGTTGCAAAGAGATGGTCAGAGGCAGCTCCTCATCCAGGGGTGCAAATCCCAAAGCGGGGCAGCTTCATACTCTGTCTAGGGTAAAAATTTTGCAGATTAAAGTAAGGAAGAGGAGGAGTTGTGCAAAAGCTACTAGCTTGGAAAAGCTGATCCATGACACCTCAGGACAAGTTCTGTGGATGAATCCAGTAGAGGACCAGCATCCTCCCCCATCCTCTTTTGGACTACGAAGTGCAGACACTTCAGAAACACTCATACCCCACAGAAAATAGGGCACAACAGATCAAAGGAGGTCCCAAGGGGTCAAAGGAGGTCCCATCTCCACCCCTTCACTGCTGCCAGACCAGGTCCACCCTGGGCCATGCCTGACCTGCTCCCACACAGGAGGCACTTGCTGCTGAGCATGGGAAGGCGATTGAGCACTCCCCAGGGTCCACAAAGGGATGGAGGGATATCCCCAGCCACCGCTTTTGTCCCTGACAGGAAGCAGCTGAGGATGACGGGCCCTGGGGACAGGCGGGTGCCTGGCAGGTCCCCGCTCGTGGCAGGTTGTCTTCCCTCCTCTCCCACTGGGCAGACACACAAAGATTTGCTGTCAGGCAGCATTGACGCAATTGCTAGAGCAAGTGCTGGCCTGGGGGTGACCACGTAGATCAGTTTGGAGATATTCATGTGCATGGAGGTACATGCATGGGGGTATGTGACAATTTGGGACTCGAACACCACCCTACCGGGTGCTGGGGTGGCTTGGGGTGAAGAAGGGCTGGCTGGAAGCAGGATTCAGCGTGTACCAGCTCTGCCCTCTAGTGCAACGCTGCCAGCTTACATCTTCACCAGCTCCTGAACCTGCTGGTCTTTCCTCTGCAGCCCCCAGTGCCTTGAACTGAAGCCCAGCCTTGATCCCTTGGCTTTGCTGCTCCGCTGGCTTCACATCCCTCTGGCACAGCCCCTCTCTTGTGGCCTCATGTCTGATGAGTCTCCTGGCGCTGTTTGCTGCCATGCAAGGCCATGCAGGAGGTCTTCAGCACCTCCAAGCTGCTGGGGAGCCAGGGCCAAGAGGGGACTTTGAGAATCTCAGTGAGCACCTTGGCAAAGATTTTAGGATCAGCCCAGAGGAGCAAGTCCCCTCTTGCAGCCCCAGCGGGGCCAGTTTGTAGGAGCAGGATGGGTGCTCCCAGTGCTCCCAGCAAAATTTCACTTTATGGGGTGGATGGAGCTGGCTACGAACTCAAGGTGCTCTACCCCAGAGGATGCTGCACTGCAATGCTTGGCTTTATTTTTTACACACTTCCCCCAGGACTATGCAGGATATACGATTTAAAACAGCTTTTTGTGCCATGCTTTGCAAGGCACTGGTCTCCAAAGCACCCCCAGGGACACCCCTGCTCACCCAGCAGCGTGGGTCGAGGGGTGCCAGCCCCACTGGAGAGATGCAGGGTGCTGGCGCTCTGAGGAGTGGGTGCGTTGGACAGGGTGCTGCTGCCCTCCAGTGGGCTCAGGCTGGAAAGGAGGGTAGCTGTGGGGCACCCTGCTCCACAACGAGCACATGGATGTTTGGGAGGGTCGAGGTGGGATGCGGGGCTGAGGGTGACACCTTTCATGGGATGGAGCTGAGCACCGGACAAGGGACCAAGAGGGCACAGCATCATTCTCCTTATTGGGAGCAGGAGAAAGCCTGCTCTGCCCCATCCTTCTCCTGAGGTGATCTGCTCCTGGCCCAGGACTGTTTGAAAGCAGCCCCAGGTGCTGCTGAAGGGCCTGATGCCACTAACAAATTGCAAATCGAGTGTGGTGAGCAGCGAGAGCACCTCGCATGGGTGCAGTGCCCCAGCACCAAACCATGCTGGGGCTGGAGGCCATCAGCTCAATACCTGATTTCCTTCTATTGCCCCCAGGGACAAGGAGCATTAATTTGTAGCCAGCAACAGCTCTGGAGGAGCCATTATGGGTTACGGTGCCAACAAGCGGTGAAGCGAGGAGGCAGGCGTGCAGTCACAGCTCCGACACTGTGGGTACCTTCTCCTCTTCGATTGAGAGCGCCGCTGTCTACTTAATTGAGGGGGAAAATCAAAACACCTTTCCACCACACTGGAAGGGCTGATATATGAGTTTTTAATCATTGAGTGTGAAGCTCTGAGAGGAGGAAATCTCATCCTCAAAGGCAGGAAACTGGGCTGGACCCCTGTGGGTTTTCTGGGCTCCCCCTGATGGGGTTTCCAGGATAGTGGGCACCATTGTTTTCTGTCTCAAGGACCCTAGAAATCAACAAGGGATAAAAATAAACCCTCTGTGGACCTCCTCTCTGGTCATAAGATGCCCCCCTAAGGGCTGCATTAGCTGGTCCCAGCCCAGGATGCCCAGATTGAAGAGTGTTGCGCATGGCCTCAGCTTCTGAGCCCATCTGGAGCGGTTCTCCACAGAGACAGAGGTTGGAGAGACCTCAAGTTCTTAGTTACTGTAAAGCTATGTTTGCAATGGTTCTTGTGCTTTCAACCCATGTTGTCGTCCCTCCCACCAGGATCCTTCAGGATCCCTTCACCTCCTAGTCCAGATGGAGAAGACAAGGATGGAGAGATCCAGCGAGGAGGCAAGGAGCACCAGGCTCAAGCTGATGGAGCACACATCTCGGTGGAAAATATGTCATCAGAGGGCGAGGCAATTCCTGCAGTGGAGTCACAAGTTTCCCACATCCACTGAATGTGGGCGGGAAAAGGATCTACTGCTGCAGAACAAGTTACTGTGGGTGGCTTAAAAACCTTGGTATGGCTTTGAAGTTGGTGCTGGGTACAGGAGGTCTGAAGAAAGGAGAAACACCTTAAATTCCAAAAATACGTCAAAAAAAAAAGTCAGATTCCATTTTAACCCTGGCTTGGTAGACAGGAAAAAAATAGGGGGTTTTTAACTCAATGTTGAAAGCACTGACTCTGGTTCATTCCCATCTAAGGGGGTTTAAATCCACCTCTGTGCCTCTGGAGAGGAGTTACTCTGTCCTTTCACCTCCTGTGGGTTGCACTGGGTTGTGCTCTCCCTAAGCGAGGGACTTGTCTGGCTGCTGGGAGCCATGGTCCACAGCCATGGAATTGGTCAAACCCCCAAGATGGCTGGGAGGTGGGGTACCAAGTGAAACACAGACCCCCAAGGGAAAATAGAGGGTAGGGTTCCAAGTCAAGGCTTTGCTGTTTACCAGCTACCAACGAGCTCCTTCAGCGTGAGCAATACCTTCATTCCCATCGATGAACTCTTGCAAAAACATGGGTTTTGGAAACCCTTGTTGGAAACACCCTTGGAAACCCTTTTTGGAACCCCAAAACCAGCAGATCAAAACTCTGTGAAGCAGAGATTACTTTCTTGAATAGTTTCCTTTTTAACTTTCCAGGAGAAAAGCCCTCACAGGATCCCCACCTCCCTTCTTACTTCCACGAAATAACTCACGTGACAAAGCCACCGGCTCACATTACACCACACTGGAGATGGAGGCTCACCAAGGGCTACCAGGCCAATCTGGATGCTTAGGAGCTCAGTTTGCTCAGCAGCTCATCAGCCAAATGATCTCTCCTAAACTCAATAGCTCCACATTTCGGTAAAAATGACCCAATACCAACCCATTTGCAAGCCCAGTCCAGGGCTTGTTCCCCTCCATGGCTGGTGCACCCAGCTCACCTGTGATTCGCAAGAGATGTGCGCTACCAAGTGTTTTCCAATCAGTGCTTTTTAATCCATAAAAGGTGGGAGTCCGTATACAAATTAAAAAACAAAACAAAACAAAACAAACAAAACCACCGTTGTTAGGGAAATTACCCAACTCGCACAAAACACAACCCCTCCGTCACCACCAACGCAGGAGCCGGGCGATGCGAGTGGCAACGCGACGCGCAGGCTCGCCGCTTGTGCACGCTTCTTCTAACGAAATACATCTCCAGCTCTGAGATATCTGCGTCAGCAACACGTTTAGGATTGGGGAAAGATGTTGCCAAGATGCTTTAGTGGCAAAGGTGGCCTTTTCTGTGAACCTGCTCCCTTCCTTACCACCCCCGTGCCAAGCAGCTGGCAAGATTACGTAGAAAAGCTGACTGCGGCAGATGGCCTCGTGGTGGCAGCCGGATCTGTAATCCGGTTTGATGATGTCTCGGTCTATGGAGAAGCCTCTTGGTCAATAACACGGAGTTAGAAGCCCTCCTTTAGTTCTCCTTAAATAAAACCAGGGCCAAAAAGCTTGGCACATGGGTGTTGAGCCACCTAGAAGAAGTCACGGTACAACCCCAGGGGGATGCTCGTGCCTGCCGACAGCGCGTGTTCACTTCTGTAAAGTACCTCTACAAATTTGTCACGACTTAAAAAGTATAAAAATACAATTGCCTCTCTGAAGGGTATTTTATACCTACCAAGATCATCCAAGCACTGAAGACCAGACAGCTCTTTAGCCTTCAGAGAAATAATGCACAAGGCAGAAATGGGATTGAGAAAATTTTGCCAATATATCTAAAAATGCGTATTCAGAGTCTCCCAGCATTTCCAGTACAATTACCAAGATGCATGTATCCATCAGCCCAGCTCCGGTACGAATGCTGACAGCACAGTGTTAGGGTATTAGCAACGTGTGCAAGATCCAATACTAGCACAAATTTAGTAGTTTAATAATCTGGAGGAGCTATCTTCTTGGAATTTTAATCTCATACCAAGAAAAAAAACAAGGCTCTTAGCTATTAATCTACTCACATATTTAGGGCAATCCACCTCTACTGATTTAAAAAAAAAAAACCAACGAGACAACAAATGCACGTTAAGTCTTTCCCTTTTCTTCCAAAGAAGCAGGCTGTGCAGCTAGGCTGTATTTGCTGGGCCAACCTGGGCATCCGTTAAAAAAAAAAAAACAAAAAGCACTTAAAAAATAGTTAAACCTGTCCTAACTTCAACTCATTTCACTGGGACATCCCTAACTGGTACCGTGGCAGAGATGCACAGCCCAGTGCTGCCTGGAGAAGGTCTGCACTGGACCCCATGGTGGGGTCATGTTGAGTCATCGATGCCCATGCTATCCCCTCTCCTGAAAAAGGGGGGGTTGAAGGTGGCCTCCAGCTGGAGCTGCTGAATGATTCCATTCTGCCAGCAGCTCTCGGCGACCAGTGGCAGCGGTGCCATCTTCTACCTCGCAGAGAAAGCCTAGGAGACACTCAAGAAGGTTACAGCTTTTACTTTAATGGCTGGGGCTTGGTTTGGCCGCTCCTCGCACCGAGCAGAGGACACAAACCAGTCCCTGCTTTAGACCAAAGTACAGCTCCCCCTGACCACTTAAAAGCAAAAAAAAAAAAATTAAAAATTGAGAATAAATCAGTGTTTCCCAATATTGTTGAGCTGAGGATCGTTTAACGCAGGAGGTGGGAGATGGAGGAGTTCGGTGCTCTGCATCGCTTGCCTCTTTGGAGAGGATCCGACCAGCGGCACGTCCCTGGGGCGGAGGTGGGGGGGGTCCTTGCAGCACCGACTCCAGCACAGCCCCGACAGGCCACCGGTGCTCGTGAGGGTTCACGGGTGGGTAGCCAGCCCTGGAGCTCGTGGGACACGACCTAACCCAGCGGCTGCTTCAGTACATGACCTCGTTGTCTCCCACTGTGGTGAAGGGGACACCGTAGGTGCTGCTCTTGCTCCGCTTGCTCTTCTTGCTCCAGACCAGCAGCGTGCTAGCACTCTTGCTGTTCATCAGGCTCTTTCGGCTGTTCTCCTTGTTGCTCTTCAGCATCCCGCTGCCCGAGGACATCGCTGCTGCCTTCTTGTCCGCCTGTTTGGGAAGGGGAGTGGAGAGCGGCATGAGGCCAGGGCAGCGCCCGGGCTTCAGACACGATACCCACACCTTCAGCCCTCTACCTCCAGCCCGGGAGCAAGACACTGGGGAACCTCTTCTGCGGCTTCCCACCGAAAGCTTGCGATGAGACTTACGGCTTTTGGGCCCTCCGAGCCCTGCAGGGTTATCACACCGATCTCCACTCCCTCCTCCCCGGTGCTCTTCAGCAGCTGCACCACCTCGGCGTGCTTGGACCACTTGCAGTCCTTGCCGTTCACCGAGATGATGTAGTCTCCCTCCTTCAGCCCGGCCTCCTGCGGGGGGAAGAGAGAAGATGCACGTTTGAGCTCATGGATGCCACTGGATGAGGTCTGCTCGGTGTCTGCCCCACGCCGTAGGTCCCAATCCTGCAGAGATACGGGCCACGGGGAGGGTTGGGGTCCACCCTCCACCTACAGCACAAACAGCCTGATGCCTTCATCACCCTAAAGATTTTACAAGCTGCTTTGCAGCGTGCACACGAAAGTGGGAAGCTCTATAGACTAAGGATCTCTTTTGCAGCTGCTGCAGATGGCCATGCTGGATATCCAGCAGGCTATAAACTCCCAGCTCCTTGGCTTTTTGGAGCCGTGCATCCAGCTCTGACTCCTCGATAAAGGTTAAATGCTGCAGGGACCCAGAAAAAAAAAAAAAAAAAAAAAAAATACTGCCTGCAAGCCTCAATCCTTGAGAAAACAGAGCAGGCTCAGCAAGGTTCTCTGCACACCCTTCATCCATCAAGGCATCAACAAGGCTCTTCACACACTTGAAGGGAAGCATGTGCCAGCTCGGGGCCACGGGGACAGCATCAGAGCTAGGAGCAACTCAGCCAGCACATGGAGGTTTAGAAACTTGTCCACACAGGGACACCCGCATTTCAGTGTCTATCTGGAGTCCAATCCCACCCCAGCTGAATGCAATGACCACAACTGTGGTCCAGACATGATCTTTGAGAAGTTCTTAGTCTCCCAAAAAGGGATGTGATCCTGCTGCTAAGGAGCACACTGTTCCTTAGATGCTGGGCTCTTGGATGGCAGGGTTGATGCTGAACAGTGCTGAGGGAGGGGTGAGACCTTTCGGATGTCCCACTGTGATGCTCCAGCAAGCTTCTGCTGGAAAATCAAATTGCCCCTGACACATCAGGAAGCCCATACAGTGAGTTCTCACTGAGATAACTCGCGTTTCAGACTTGCCATCTTGTTCCATTCACCATCACATCCCAAAATGGGGGAGAAGGGAGCTGGGTGCTTGCCAAAGAGAGGCTGCCAGCAGTAAAAACTGAGCTAACCTCCATATTTTTTCCTTAGCTGTCTCCTAAAAAAAAAATAAAATCAATTTTTCCATGACACCCATCTACAAGCCCCGGGCTGAGATTCGGCAGGGATGAGTCTCCAACTGAGCACACCAAAGCAGTTACCAGCTGAGTGTTACGACCTAAAACCACCTGGTACCCCTCGAGGCAACCCCTGGCACCTCACTTCCAGCATCCTCACGGAGACAGCAAGAGCCTGGGGTACTCACGGCAGCGCAGCCCCCCGGGATGACACCAGCAATGAGGACAGGGGAGTCTCCTCGCAGCGTGAACCCAAAACCATTCTCTCCTCTCATCAGGTGGACTCTCCGTGCTGGGTACCACTTGGTTTTGGCCGAGAAAACTGAAAGGGGCCCCTGGAGTAAGGCAGAAACACAGAAAGTACCTTTTGGTGCAAGAACAACTCCCTGAGGACATGCAACCTTGCAAAACACCCACTGATACGGAGGAAGCACAGCAAGAAAACCTGTCTTTTGCATTTCTTGAAGAATATCATTTTGAGCCTGCCCTCTGTTTTACCCTGCCTGCATGCCCAAAAATGCAGATGGATGTGCAATAAAGCTAAAGGTCCATGTCAGACGTTGGCTTTATGAGCAGCAGGAGTCGTCTTGTGAGGGTTGGGAAGGACCTCAGGAGGTCTCTGGTCCAATCCTCTGCCCAGAGCTTAGGTCTGGACATCTTCCCGGCACTTCCCCGCTCCTGCAAGGCAGGAGCAGGAGGTCTCGGCACAGTCAGCGAGCTGGCATCAGTTCAGACACTATAATCCTGGAGCAAACAAAACAGAAAGCTCCGGTGGGCAAAGCTGGCTCCTTAATTTCCCCCTTCAGGATAAAAAAAAAAATCCATCACCCAAGGAGAGATGCTGAGGGTTGAGGTTTTTTCCCTGCTGCCTGGCTCTGGAGGACGCAGCCTGGCTGAGGTGGTCCTGCAGCAAGGTGCAAGGCTGTAGGACAAGTCACCTCTTCAGGGTCAGAACCCCCACAAATCTTTTCTATTTTTCTTTTTTCCTGCTTTTTTACTCCCACAGGAACAGGGTATATCTGGGGCTGTTCAAAAGCAGAGTGTTGCCCAACCTCTCCCTGGGGTGCTATGCAGCCCTTGGGGTGCCTGGGGGACGGGGACAGCACACAGCCAGGTCCCACAGCAGCCCCAAAGCTCAGCCCTTCTCCCCACGAACCTATAAGCCTAATGAGGGTAGGGATAAAGGTCCGGTGGGATTTTCTTGGTGCCTCCAAGCTGGCACCATCCTGCCCCCAAAAGAGGGTCCCTTTGGTCCTTTCTCGGATAAAGCCCACCCAAAACGCCTGCGCCCGCTCCCCCGTGCACTGGAGGAGCTTCACGACACATTCAGGTCTTACAGACAGATCCGTGCCCTCCCGGCCCTCCTCTTGCACGGGAGGAGGGTGCTTGTCCTCCTTGGAAAGCCGCCTGCGAGCGCAGTGGCTGTGCTGGGAGAGGGAGAAGAGGCTGTGGGGAGGAAGGAAACCAGGCAAACAGAGCATGCAGGGGAGGAGGAGGAGGAGGAGGAGGAGGAGGAGGAGATGTCTGCTCCCTCAGGGCAACCTCCATCCGGTAGCTGTACATACCAGCCTGTGGAAAAGGTCGGTCACCTTCACCTGGGAGAAGTTGGGGGATTTTATCTCTGGCTTCTGGTGCGTTTTGGCTAGTGGTAGGGAGAGAAAAAGCACATACACAGGGGGTCAGGTAGTTGTGACAACTGCTGTCTCTACATTGTGCTCCCCAAGGAGGGATGGTATGACCCATAAGAGCTGGGACCCGCTCGGGCAGCTGCCAGACAGGGAACCCAGAGCCCCTGCTCCCACCTGCGACGCTCCACTGCCGTGCAGGGAGCTCTGGTCCGCAGCGATGTGCCACAAACTCATCGTAGATCTTGCCCGCCCCAAGCAACCTCACACAAACAACCTTCTCCCCAGCTGCACCCCCAAAAAGACCACTTACGGTGAATATCTGGGGCATCTCCGGTTTCAAAGAAGTCCTCCTCGTGGTCGATTTCCGAGTATTTGCTCAGCGAGCGCTTGTGGGCGAAGGAGAGGACCTCCTGGAGGATATCCATCTTCCGCAGGATCTTGCACAAGCCGTGAATCCTCATGGCCTCCTCGTGCTTCATGATGGCTTTCTTCAGGTGAGCTTTGCCTGCAGGGGAGCAGAGAGATCGCAAGCCCGAGGGGAGCGGGAGCAGCCCCCGCCGCCGTCGCCGTTCCCTCTCCGCTCGCTCGGCTGCCCACGGGATGACGGCAGCCTCCGCGGCTGTGTCACTCGACGTGACTCAGGGACAGCCCAGTCACGTTCGCAGCCTGCCAGGCGTTCAACGTGCACTAAGTGGAGTAGGTCCCAGCCGTCAGCTCGAGCCCCCCCCCTGCCGATGTAGGGCTGGAAAGGGACCTTGAAGGGTGACCTACTTCACTCCCCCAGCGCCGGCGCTGGCAGATGTTCCCAAAAACCGCCGGCGAAGGAGCTGCCACCACGTTGCGCCGCCCCCGACGTCCCTCCGAACGCTTAACCTCAATCTCCTCTGCAAATTAACTTCTCTCCATCGCCTTGCCTCCCCCCCCTACGGGGGGAGGAGGGGACGGGATGCGGAGGACAATCGAGCCCTGTCCTCCTGGTGACAGCCTTTCAGCTTCAGGGAGATGCAACACATCTCCCTCTTTTCTAGGCTGAGCAAAGCCTTCTCCCTGCCCTGCAGGTCCTGCTTTCCACCCTCTTCGGCACCGGCACTTGCTTTGCTCCTCTCAACTTGCCTTCAACATGTTTCCACCCTTGTGAAAACGGAGTGGTTGAGAAATGGCCAGAAGAGATGAAATCACGATGACCCATGGGTATCAATGCAAACATCTCCTCTGCAAGAGACTGCAACCAAGACGCCCGTATCCAACGCTAAACTGCCGAAAAAGCTATATATATACACCCACACATGTATCATAGAAACACGTGTGCCTGTAGCATTTCCAGTGATAGGACACACGGTGGCAACATAACGCAGGGAGATGGTTGGAGTTTGCTTCAGACTTACGAGGACCACAGAAGATCTCTGCTTTCCCCTCCACGGAAAAGTCACAGTTATATTGAGGCTGGATGGAAACCAGAGAGGACGAGACTCTCCCAAATAACGGTATCATATGCAGTCAATCACATTTAATCAAAGCACTCACTGTCAGCAAGAAAGCAGCTAGGTTTTCATGACTATCAATGACTCCTGCTACTTCCAGGAGATTATGGGGAATAGAGGTGGGGCATGGAAGTTGTGCAAGCTTTTGGCTCCACTCTATTGAAGATGGTGGAATACGTTATGTCTGGTAAAACTTAATGTTGTAAGACTAAGAGACAATGGAAGAGGGGAAAAAAATATCCTTCCAGGGAGGTGATCTTAGTGCCACAAGCTTCTTCCCTCCCTGTAAACCAAAACCAGAGCCGAGGCTGGCATCTGCATGCTCGTTTTCCACCAGCAGACATTGAATGGAGCCCATTCCCCCCAAGAAGAGCAGGCAGAGCTGGAAGCTGGGCTGATGCAAATTGGGAAACCAGATGACAGCAGCCGAAGGTGTTGGAGTGGTGTTACTATAGCGGTGGTCCAGTTTGGGGGTTTATTTAAGGAGTCTCCTCATGCACATCCTCCACCTCCCATCCCCAGCAGTGAAATCCGGCTGAGCAGCTGGGAGGACTTTGCTGGGGCCGGCAACGTGACAAACTCATTCCTGGTGGGACCTGTCTCCTTTCACATGTGGGCAACGAGGGGAAAGAGCACCAGGAGGCACCTCGTGGCGGAGGCAAACAGGAGATGACACCCCAAATCAGGGCGCTGAGCTTGCTCTCGTTGCAGCCGGGCTGCTAAAACATGACTTCAGCTGAATAAGCAACGTTCTGTTTTTCCCCTGAAGCTGAAAATCCACATGGGAGGAAGTTCTCGTCTCCCCAAGCCTTTTGACGCAGCTAAAAAAGACACCCCCTGGCATCTGCTGTGTCTTCTTGTTATCAAGCCAAGTCAGCAGCAAGGCCAAGCCAAGGAGTTTCCAGGATCACTGTGTCCCTACAGATTTCTCCATGCTGTGTTGGGTGATGCTACCCGGCTCAGGACACCTCGGTGCCTGTGGTTTTACTGTCAAACTCGGCTGGACAGGTTGCTGCAAGCACCATGAGTTGGTCCTCAACACCCTAATAGGCAACTGTGACGCTTTCCTGCCTTCCCAGGAGAGACTCTTCTCAAAGAAAGCCCCCCAAAAAGGCGTCTTTGCATAGAGAGATCCTCCTCCAGCAGCTCATCACACACCTTTGTGGAGACCTTGCCTACACAGGTAGGGTTGTGACGGGGCTCACTGCCCGTGCACCAAGGTTTCATTGCAAGAACTGGGGGCTTTGCCCCCACCAATATGCTTACCCAGCTTCCTCCTCTCCTCAGGGTCCTGCAGCAGGACACGGAGTGATGGTCCCTCTGGCATGGTGACATGGAACTGGATAAAAGCCTTCTCCTGCTCTGGCAGTTCAGCATCAGATGCCGCTACGTGAAAAAAAAAAATGGGGTGGGGATGGTCTTAGAGAGATGTCAGGGTGCTGCTCAGCCACCTGGACCCCTGTGGTGGTGGGGACAAGGGGACCAGGAAGCCACATCCACGTTCAAGTGGCCTCAATAACTTCAGCAGCAGCTTCCTCTCACCCAACCACAGCCTGCAACGACCAAGACATCACTGAAGGGGAGAGGGATGAGTTATCGCATTCAAGGCTGCCCCAGGCTTTGAAGCAGAATTTGTCCTTTGCCCAGCACAAGTACCCGGCTCTTTTGCCTCCTTCCCTCCTTTGCTCTGCTCTGGAAGCAGGATTGGAAATCAAGAGCCCTGGATTTGGCCCATGTGGATGTTAGTGACATGGAGCCAAGTCAGACAACAACTAGAACACAAGAGCTGGGCAGATTAAAGGGTAATTTGGGAGTTTAGCTCCCCTTGCTGTGCCTGGGACCCCTGCATGGGCAGAGAGGTTGCAGTGCAACCGAGAAGGTCCTTCAATGGAGACACTGAGATGGATATGGTTTGCACAGGCACTCCGAGCAGCATGCTGGGCTCTGTACGTGTGATTTTTACACCCTTATTTCCAGCCAAGGAACTGGAACTGTGCTGTTCCTAATCCCCTTTGCCCACAGGGAGCCCAGGGTTGCATGGCAGCCTCCTTCCCTAGGCACTGAGCATGGTTAAGAAGCAACCCAGAGGGTTCCAGGGAACTTCGTGGACTTGCTGGTCCAAATGGAAGATCCCAAAGCCTGGTGAGCACCCTGGCATGGGCATCCAGCAGGCTGAGAATCGGCAGCTTCAGGGCTAGCTCTCCCCATGCCAATGCTCTCCCTGTGCCAGCAACCTGGTGGATTAAACTGCAGCGTAAGGAGTTTATTGCCAGCTGGTTATAGGAGTGAAAGATTTGTTATCCTGAACAAGGGCGTCAGGGAGAGACAGCAAGCAGGTATGTGAGATCTCAACAGCATGCTCTGGATAGAGCAAAAAAAAAAAAAAAAAAAAATCCCCAAACACCCAAATAAGGCTTCTCCTGCAGATTCGTGTTTCCCTCAGCACCTAAAGTTACTAGGACAGGCAAACAGCCTCAAAATTTTAAGGGAAAGGTTTGCCCTGTCCCTTCTTACCCCATGCAAACCCAGCTCCATCACCATTCTCTGCTGTTTCTGTCTTTAAGCTGCTCCAACCCCACAGTACCCAACCCTCTCCTGTCTCTCCTTGCTTAATCAGTCTTCTGCAACGCCCACACGGCGCAAGCCCAGCAGCAAGATTTCGGGCAGGCTCCGGGGCGGGGGAGGATGCTGGGACAGTCTGGCAGCCGTCGCTGTCACTGGCACAGAACCGCTTTTGGCAGCCATCCTCCAAGAAGCCTTCCAGCCTGTCTTCAGCCACTCCACCAAACGATGGATCGGCACAATGGGTCACAGCGTGCATCAGCTGCCTGCCCCCAGATCCTCTGCTTGACCCAAAATTCCTGGCATGGGTGTCAGCGGTGGCGCAGATGGAGATCATGGGTTGCATCCTACATCCACGCTCCAGCTGGCTCCATGGAGCCACGTCAGCCCGGCTCCGACACAGCCACACGTACCCTTCTGCCAGCACCACACCACCCTGGGATGTCCAGGGCAGCCTGCCACAAGGCTGACAATTAAATTCGAGGGGTTTTCAGTTTTATTTTTATATTTTGAAGCCCCCAGCTGGTCCTCCACATGGACTGGGGTGCCTCTGGAGGATGCCCAACCGAGGCCACTGGCACACATGCGGTCAAGCAGGCAGCTGACCCCCCCCCATTCACCCACCCAGCCCCAAAGGGGGACAGCAGGTGACATCCCTACAGCACCTTTTTGCTCACCTTCTTGGAAGGACTTTGCAAACCAGAAATACGGGGAAAATTTGCCCTGTGCATGAATCACTGGGTCAATAAGCAAGATCAACAGCTCGAAGCATCCCAAAACCTTCAGGTTTTGTATCCATCTGCCCTACGCATGTGTCTCTTCACTTCTCTTTTTTTTTTTTTTTTGCATTCCCTCCCAAACACCAAGCTACTGTGTGGAGCCACCACTTGGCTGAGCAGGCAGCTGCCTCCGAGCTGTAACACTCACCGGGGCAGTCGCAGAGAGCAACGGCAGCGAAGTAGTGGGAGAGGGCTTTGAAATGCTCCGACTTGACGTGGACCATAGTGGTCCAAGAGAAGGGAACGTAATCCTTTACGTGGGCCTGGGTCATCGTCTGGTGCACCAGTGAGTAGACGTCTTCCACCTGTGAGGTATCAAGAGACAAGTTACTATGCCATGGGTTGAGATGTAGGACATCCATCAGGAGGCAGTGACAGCAGGCTGTCCTCTCCTGGGGGGTTCTGCTGACCACAGAAGGAGCCTCTCCAGTGGTGACAGCCCCACTAAGTCCTCTTCTCCCCGAGGTGCTCACCCTTGCCGCCTCCTGGGCTAGCTGCAGCCAGGTGAGGAAGTCGTGCTGGGTACGTAGCAAGGTCACCTTCTCAAAGACGCACTCCTGGACCTGGGCGACCATGAGCCGCACCAGCATGTTCAAGGAGGTGGCGCTCATATCCAGGCTGGGAGCATTGGAGAAGTTTTCCTTCAAGTAGTTAAAGGCACCTGCACGAGGGAGAAGCTCCTGGTAGCCAGCGGGCTTGTAAACAGGAGGGTCAGGCTTTCAGACCACAAAGGTTTGCCCATCAGGAGCACAGAAGAAGAGCTGGCAACCCAGCTCGCAGATGAAACATTTCACCATAACCAACGAGCAAAAAAGTCAAGGTCCCTCCCTTGCTATCTAAACCATCCTTGTGCCCACAGCTTTCTTCTCCAAAGCCCTGAGTGACTGCAGTCCCAGGGTCCCTTTATTCGCCAGCTGCTCACAGATGGACCAGCATCTCTCCTCTCCCCAGCTGGCACATCCCTGCTGCCGTGCAGGCAAGAGAGAGCCCTTTGGGTGGCTCTTGGGTCATCCCAGCTCCTCTTCATAACCCACAGGAGCAGCGTGGTACCAACTGGCACTTGGTTTGTGGTCCCCTGGAGACACCCTGTCCCCACCTCTCTTTGCACGACTGCTCCCCTCCCCTTCTTGCACTCACGAGGATTATTCCCACCCTGTGGAAATTCTGCCTGCGCACCCACGGGGAGATGGGGAAGCGGGGAAACCCACGTACCAGCCGCCTTCTGAAAGGCATCGATGGCCTGGTTGAGCCCTGGCAGGGATGCACGGTCCTGCCGCGCTCCAATCTGGGTGTGAAGGGCTCCGATGTTGAAGAGCACGCTGCCCTTCTCGAAGGCCAGTGCCCGCTGGTGGGATGGGACCCCCGTCAGGGAGTCGTACCTGGGGAAGGGAAGAGTCAACAGCTGCCCATCCCTGGATCCTCACCCACAGGCGCAAGAGGAGCCAGTTTTCAGGGCTCTGCGTGGGCTTGCAGCCACCGTTCCCACCACGTCTCATCCCCACGAGGTGCGTGCTTTCCCCTGCCACCCCTAATTAACTCACTCAGGGCAACAGTCCCCTGTGTCCACCAGCCCCGGCTTTGCTGCTGAGGCAGTGATCCCATCGTGGAGGCTTTGTCCCGACTCCCTCCCCCACTTGTGATGCCCCGGGTGGGATGGGGAAAGCGGCACAAACCAGTGGAAGAAGACACCCAGGCTTTTGGTGGGAGGGAAGAAACGGCTGTCGAGGAAGTAGAGCTGGTTGTAATACTCCATCAAGAGCTCAAGCCCAGCTTCATTGCGGCTTGGGGTGCGCATCGCCTGCGGGGATGGGAGAGGAGACACGTGGGTGGGAAGAGAAGGGGGGCAAACGGGAATGAAATGTCAGATTTACGTTGCACATGCTGGCCAGCCCAGGAGGGAGAAGCTCCAGCTGAGTTACTAGATCAATAGGATCAAATCAAGACAATCAACAGGATTAGATCACGAGCGGACAAGAAGCTGCGCAGCAGTGGGAGGCAGCCCCTCGGCACAGGTTCAGCCGTGGGAAAGGTCAGGGAGGCACCAATTCGGTGCTGGGGCATCCTAATCCGGAGCCAGTAGGCTGGGAGCCGTGCTGGAGGCGATGCTCATCTAAACCAAGCTGGGATTATTACATTTTTTTTTATGAGAAACTCATGGAAAGTCTGCTGAAATCAATGTGAGGGAAGAGACAGGATTTTTTTTGCTCTTAATAAAAAAAGCCCTTGAGGTTTTGACCTGACACAGGGAAGACGGTCAGAGCTCTCCTAATGCCTAGTTTTAACCACGGGGCTTTTCCCAGCTTCTGGCTTTGCAGGGCTCCTCTCCCACAGCCTGAAGAGCAGGATCAGGCCGTTCACAAGGGCTTGAGCAAGCCTCTTTCCCTCCGCTCTCGCAGATCAAAGCTTTGTGGCAAGGCAAAACTTGAAGTTACTTATGACAGCTGTTTCGTAGGAGAGGAAAAAATTCACCTTTACCGGGTTGCTTTATATTTCCTCCTCTCCAAATGCCAGCTGGAGAGAGAGCAGTTGTTTAGCCTTGCTGGGGATGAACTAGTATTCGTAAATCAGTCATGGATTGCATTATAACTTTTATTGCTGTTCAGTTCTAGGTTAGCAGGGTGTTAAAGAATGGGGAAGGAAAACAAGTACTGAACAGTCTGTAATATTTTGGAACGCATGAACTGAAGCTGAGGTGCTCCAGCATGGGAATCCCATACCCTGAGGCACAAGGATAAGGGTCCAGGTTGGAGAGAGGATGAGGGGACCACCAGAGCAAAATGTGGCACCTCCAACAAGCGTTTCTGGGGAAGCCAAAGCAAGACTTTGAAGCTCAAGGGACACTGACCTGCCGCAGCTCCATGAACTCTTTGATTTCTTTTTCAAACAAGACGCCCTCCTCTCCGTAATGTTCACTGATGAGATCCTGGACAGGGAAATAAGAGAAAAGAAAACCCCAAGTCACCCTTCAAAACAGATTGTCATGATTTAAAGGGTGACTTTGGGCGATTCTCTATAAGCAACTTGCCAGCTCTCCCCACAATGAAACCTGCACCACAGAAAACCATCTCCTCCCCTGCCTGGATCTTGCTCTCCAGCATCTCCAGACCCTCATCTTCCACTTTCCTATGTTTTAAGTCCAGCTCTTCCCCATAAATTTATTATTTTTTTTCAGCTGTTCCAAAACAGAAAGTGTTTTGCAGCTGCTGCAGCATCTCCTCTGCAGTGCCAAACCGTACCCATGTGCTGAAACATCCCCCAAAGGGCCTGGTCACTCCTCTCCATCATCTTGTGTCACATGGAGTGTGCAAAACCGCAACGCTCACCTTCAGTGGTACCAGCAAATCCAGCTCCTTCGTCTCCTTCAGGCCCAAAGGGATCATGGGGACGCTGATGGACTCGCTGGAAGAAGACAGCAACCTATTTGGTGGTTGGTTTAAAAGCCTTGGAGGGACTCTGTGTGTCAGGGATTATAATGAAGCAGCTCTTTGCCCTGGGCTTCTATTAAAGGGTTAAACTAGAAGAAGACCTGACTCCAAACAGCAGAAGGATGCTCTTCCCAATGTGATTTCGGGAATGGCAGCGTGCAAGGAGGGGTGCACAGAAAACAACCTGAAACCATCGCCCTTATTCCTCCAGTTTCTGCTTTTCTCTCCATGACAAGTTCAACAGCAACAAAATAGGACCCAGTAACGAAGCTGCTTTAATTACCAGCCCTTGGGAACCAGGCGTGACATGAGCACAGGTCGCAGATTCACCCACACCTATGTGCTCATCTGGGCTGGGGCGCTGATAAGGATTTGCTCAGGCAGCAACGCTGTGCTTGATACTGAAATTTCTGACCTCTGTTTAAGCAGTTGTCTAATAATAGCTCTTATCGCAGAGCCCGTTCGATATTGTAAAACGCCGAAGACGATGACAACTCCGGGAACACCCAGTTGGGGAGTAGTTTGCGTTTCAACACTAAACCAGGGCAGTTGTGCTGTGCTGCAGGATGACAAGCAGGAAGGACCGTCTTCTGGGGGATTGGCTTTTTCTGCTGCCAAGAAGTAAAGAAATGGTCTGTGCAGAGCCTGGAGCACGGAGAAGATCACAGCCCTGCAAAGAGCCCCACGGTTGGACCCATCATGCAGCTCCTGTACACAGAGATGAGGAACAGGAACCTGCCGTAGTACCTGCAGCTCACATCAGCTCCGCAAATGCTTTCCCCAATACCCATCTATCCCTTGGGGATGTCCCCAACCCCAGCACTGAGCCATGTTACCGCATCCTCAGACACTTGGCCTCCCAGGGGACTGGTTTAAAGAGATGAGAAAGTTTGGCAGAGAGCGAGATGTGTCAGGCAGGATCAAGCCCCTGCCAACCCAGGTTTGCACAACAGCCCCGTCTCGTTGCCTCCAGAAACTGCTGATAACTTGTTAGCACACCACTCGTTAGTCCAGGGAGGAAAAGAGGCAAAGAAAGTTGAAAAAACCTGGGGAGCAAGGCAGGGAGATTGCACCCACATTTTCATCTGTTCATACTGAATAAACAGCTTCAAGAGCTATAATTAGTGCAGAAAGGCCATTATTGCTTGTTCCCTAACAAGATTTCCGCTCGAATTCAATGCCTAGAACAAAGGGGCTTTTGTTTGACCTGGGCAGGGTTTTGGGGTTGCTGCTGCTGCTGCTGGTTTGTTTTTTTTTTAAACCAGGGCAAACAAGCAGCAGGTTGGAAAAGCCAACCATCCCTGACAGGGAAGAACTTGAGGAGGATGCATACAACACATGAGATGTTGCAAGCATCCCTACCTCTACCACAGAAGAAGGACCAACGTTCAGGATTACATTCAGAGACTGCAACTGAGTGCAGCCAACACCCAAGGGCGGTAGAGACATGGGCTCCCTTGGCTTTCTCCCCACAGGAGACCCTGTGACCGTAACACAATCTTGCACCCAGATCAACCTGGTCCTATGTTTAATATCATTGCAGCAACCTGCAGGATGGAGTTGCTGATGCTCTCCTGGTCTTTGCACCTCCCTCCATCCCCGACAGCACAGCAATCCTCCCCTGAGGAGGACCATGTGCCAGGAAAAGCACATGAACAGACACAGAATCATAGAATCACAGATAGTTTGGGCTGGAAGGGACCTTTAAAGCTCATCTAGTCCAACTCCCCTGCCATGAGCAGGGACATCTTCAACTCGATTAGGTTGCTCAGAGCCACGTCCAACCTGACCTTGAGTGTTTCCAGGGATGGGGCATCCACCACCTCTCTGGGCAACCTGGGCCAGTGTTTCACCACCCTCATTGTAAAAAATTTCTTCCTTATATCTTGTCTGACTCTCCCCTCTTTTAGTTTAAAACCATCACCCCTTGTCCTATTGCAACAGGGGATGCTAAAAAGTCCCTCCCCATCTTTCTTACAGGTCCCCTTTAAGTACTGAAGAGCTGCAAGAAGGTCTCCTCAGAGCCTTCTCTTCTCCAGGCTGAACAACCCCAATTCTTTCAGTGTTTCTCCATAGCAGAGCTGTTCCAGCCCTTGGACCATTTCCGTGGCCTCCTCTGGACCCGCTCCAACAGGTCCATGTCTGTCACATACTGGGGACCCCAGACCTGGATCCAGTGCTCCAGGGGGGTCACCAGAGCAAAGCAGAGGGGGACAATCCCCTCCCTCGACCTGCTGGCCACGCTGCTTTGGATGCAGCTCAGGATGCCGTTGGCTTTCTGGGCTGTGAGCGCACATCGCCGGCTCATGTCCAGCTTTTCATCTACCAGCACCCCCAAGTCCATTCATTCCCCAGCCTGGATTGATACCAGGGGTTGCCCTGACCCAGGTGCAGGACCTTGCACTTGGCCTTGTTGAATCTCAATGAGGTTCACATGGACCCGCTTCTCGAGCTTGTCCAGGTCCCTCCGAACGGCATCCCATCCCTCCGGCATGTCAACCACGCCACTCAGCTTGCTGTCATCAAACGCCATCCACCCATCCATCTCGAGAAGGGAAGGAGCGGCAGCGGCTCCCACGTTGCTGCAGCGTCCCTGGTCTGTTCTGCCTCGGGGATTTCTGCTTTTCTCACCCAGCAAAACGGCGCTGCTGAGCCGCCCCAGCACGTTGGTTTGCTGCTGGCAAGCGTGCTAGGATTACTTCTCCAGTGAGTCAAGCCCGAGGTGGCTGGGTAAGCGTTTCAAAGCGACAGAGGATTTCAATTAACAAAAGGTCTAACCTCCGAAAGGGAGAGAAATAATCTAATACCCTCGATGGGAAAAGAAATCAGTGAGTAATCTGCTCTGGGAACAGGCAGAACAGAAGGTTGGGCACCTAAGCAGCCACGCTTTTAATTTCTTCTGCTAAACACCCTATGTCACCTGCTGAAAAAAACTCATGCTTTAGTGGGATGCTCAGGAAAGGGGTATAATGCAAGTGAAGATGGTTGTTCCTGACCTACTCCTCCTGGACATCAGTGTCCAGAGAATGCACCATCCATCCACAAACATTTAAGTATCTGCTAGGAAAAGCTGTTGAGTTTACTCTCCTTGCAGCTCTATAAATGAAACACTGACGCTCCCAGGATGAAAAACCGTTTCCAGGAAATCTGGACCATGCCCAAGTCCTCCCCTGTTCTCCAGCCACCACCTCATGGTCCCTGCAAGAGGGCTGAACCCTGCACAGAGCAACAGGTACAAGGTGAGAGGCTGCCTTGCTCCCAGAAAAAGCAATAATAATAATAATAATAATAAATTCCCAACTAAGCAAGCTGCTCTTCCCACATCACAGGTAGCTGCCTGCCTGGCTCAGCTGCCCGGCGTACCTGTCGTTCTGGTACACGTCCACGCTGCTGTTCAGCTCCTCCAGCTCCTCCTTCAGCAGCTGCAGGTTGGAGTTCACATAGCTCAGCTCCAGGGCAACCGTCTCTTTGACCTTGTGGTTACTGGTGGCCCTGCAAGACAGCACCGTGCGGATCAAACCTCCCCCATTTCATCCATGCTTTTATTTATCGAGGCTCGGTTGCATTGATAAATAGAGATTAAGTTACCCAGTGGTGCAATACCACGTGCAACGATCTAAACCTTCCCGCAGAACCATGCCTCTTGCTCTTCACGTGATCATGGAATCACAGAATGGTTTGGGTTGGAAAGGATAGTTAAAGGTCATCTAGTTCCAAGCCCCCTGCCATGAGCAGGGACATCTTCAACTCCATCGGGCTGCTCAGAGCCCTGTCCAACCTGACTTTCAATGTTTACAGGGATGGGGCATCCACCACCTCTCTGGGCAACCGGGGCCACTGTCTCACCACCCTCATTGTAAAAAAATTCCTTAACTCCAGTCTGAATCTCCCCTTTTTTAGTTTAAAGCCATTACCCCTTGTCCTATTGCAACAGGGCATCCAAAAAAGTCCCTCTCCATCTTTCTTATCAGCCCCCTTTAAGCACTGGAAGGCTGCTCTGAGGTCTCTTCTCGGAGCCTTCTCTTCCCCAGGCTGAACAACCCCAACTCTCTGTCTTTTGACACCAGGGAAGCCAGAGCATCCAGATCACTGGAGGTTGAGGCCAGGCAAAACTCACTACAGTGCTGCACCCTGCTACTTCTGCCCCAGAGCAACCTTCCCCAAGCCCATCCATGCTTCCACTGCCAGTGCAGCTTCAGATTTGGCTATGAGCTCTCAAGGTGCTCACTCACACCAAAGAGGAGCGCTTTACACTTGGGTTTGAGGAGGAAAACCTTATTTTTGTGTGCAAACAACCTCCTGCTGTGCTCCCTCATTAGTAAAGCCAGACCCTGCCCTCCCTTCTCCACTTGTGCACGTCAGGAGATGTATAAACACCAAGGATTGATTTCAGCTGCCTGCTCCCAGTAAGACAAGCTCCCAGGCTGATTATAACCTTCTTATCTGCTCCGAAGGAAAGCGGGGAGAGATAACCCAGAGCTGACAGCGTGCAGTCGTCGGCTGAAAGGGGCTCTGGCTGCTCGTTCTAAATCATGCCAGGCTCCAGGAAAAACAACACGTGCCTGAGCTCTGCTCGGCCAGGGCACCACTTTCCCCACGGCTTTTGTAGAGCACATTGTCTTTGACTTGGTTTTTTGGGGACAGCATCCTTCAAGGGCCTTGCCCTGGCCTGGCTCAGGGCAGCAGAAGGAGCTATATGCTGGTTTTCTTTTAAGATGCTGATCCTTTAGGGTCTCCTCCCCTTTGCTGGGATTTCCCCCAAGACCAACACATTTTTTTTTATTTTAAACAAACAAAGCAAATCCACAGCAGGTCCAGAGATCTCCACAGCCGCTTCCATGTAAACATCCTTCAGCATTTCTGCAATTCCCCACACAGTACCAGCACAGTAATCACCCTCTTTCCATATAACCCAGTATTTAGTCACTATTGTAGCCCTCCACACATCACAACACCTGGAGGACACAGGTGCATCACTGCTGTCGCTACAATTTTCTTCCAATATGAATTAAATAGAGTCTCCCCTTCCTCCTTCCTGCTGGCAACAACGTTTTTTTGGGGTTTTAAATTTTCTTATAGGGCTGATTTGTGCTGATTTGCAACCCAGCAACACCAGGGTAACATTTAGCACATACACATAATATATTCCTGACTAGTGCTTTCACCCCTGCTCTGCAGCAGAAAGGATGTATCACCCTGCAAAGCGTGACTTTGCACGCACATGCAAGTTTTTCCAGGGCTTGTCACCAGGTATAAGGTTTTAAAGCCCAACGTCACTTCGGGGCACTTCAGTTTGCACTCTGCGAGTGCCACGTGCAGCAATTAAGAGCATGGTACTTCTCAGAGGCGTAATTTTGGGGAGGGCTCGATGGTTTCTGGGAGCAAACCTGCACGGAGACACTTCGTACTCCCCGCCCAGGGAAAGCGCTGATCTCCGTACGAGCACGCAGAGCCTACGTGTCACCTCCTCGGTGAAGTTATCAGCTGTTTGCTTAGCTAACACCACACAAAGATTCTGATTTATTTCTTTTTAAGAAACTGGTTTATTGGCGACACCTTTATCTCCCCTGATTGCTTCGCTCAGCCCCAGTATTTGAAGAAGAAAGCAAAAGGTTTCCGCTGCCTCTGCCCATTTATTTATCCAGCAAACAAACCCCCTTAACACCACTGAGCAAACACCACGTGCATTTTTTTCCAAACACACCATTCATGGCAACCTCTCCAGGAAAAGAGACCGATATGCTGAACAGAACAGCTCAGGAGATTATTTTTCTTTAAAGCATTGAGAGGGTTTTTTTGGTTTGGATTTTTGGGGGTTTTTTTTGTTGTTGTGTTTTTGGTTTTTTGGGCAGGGGGCAGATATTTCTACAGAGGCAAAGAAACCAGCAAGTTCAGCTGCAAACTCTGCTCCAAGCTGGGCAACCCATGACTTCTTCTATTTACATTTAGCACCAACCTAGAGAGATGCAGGAAGTTTCCCCACGCAATTCAAGTCTATAATTTTTAAGCAATAACCTTTACACTGACAACATATTCCTCCCCCCCCCCAGCCTTCAAATTCAGGCACAAGCTGGATTCCCCACCCCAGGTTTCCCGTGTTTCCCAAGCTCTGAGCACCGCAGCACCCAGAAACCCACATTACGACTCAGCTGCAAAACGGACTTGTGGGAGGGAGGGAAAGCGGCTGCGACCAAAGGACATTCAAACTGCTGATCCAGCAAAACCAAAACAACAACCACAAAAAAACCCCCACCACCCATCAGTGCATTTCCCTGGCTGAGTAATTAAGATGTATTTTGCACCACATTTTTTGCTCACTCCCCTGCACGCAGCTCCAATTCCCACTGTTTGCACCAAAACCGCGGCCAGGCATGTTTCTGCTGAGCCAGCACATTTTCCCTCTATTTATTTCTTTAATTTTTTTGATAATAATAAAGGGGAGTCGCGTGGAGCAGCACACGTTAGGATTTCATGGCTTTTTTTTTTAATTAGATGAGGCACAGCAGCCTGGTGGAAGCAGCAGGGTATGGGGGCTGTAACCTCACCTCCCCTGGGAAGCCCTGCCTGTCCTTGTCCATCAGTAAAATACCATTTCTTCCCATAGTTTGGTAGAGCTACTATTGCTCCCTTCTTCTAGGTGCAACGCCACTGATGTTAAATCATTCAAATTCAGAAGTGAAAAGTCAATTGTATTTTATTGGGGAAAAAGAAATAAGCAGACTGGCAAAATCTGCCAATAAAAGCTATTTTAGGGCAGCCTTATGATATTTTGTTGTATTAACAGACCTGCCCACTCACACACATGTGGTCCAATGTCCAAGGAGGTACACAGAAGAGCTACAAGAAAAGGTCATCCTTGGGTTAAAAAAAAAAAAGACAAAATAGCTGAAAAAAAAAAAAAAATCACACAATTGCATCACGAACACTCTACAGGGGAAGGCAGCAACACACTGGCTCTTCTCGTGCTGGACCTGCTGCAATCCCAACGCCATGCGAAGGGGCCAACTTCTGCACCAGCCCATAAATAAATGCACCTTCCAAGAGGGTGGAGAGCCACTGGATTGTGCCCATCAGCAAAGACATACCTGAACTTCCAGATTCTGCTCTGGTGGAAGCGCTAGGATGGGGATTTTTGGAACCAAAGCTAGATTTGACACGCTTGCTGGGGTTATCAGACAGGAGCTCTGCAGTCCAAGCTCAAGCCCAGTTAAACATTTATTCCTGTTACTCCATCTGTTCACACCCTGCTTTGTACCAGGCTTCCAGGATATTAACATTACAATTTTTCATTAAAATGCATAGAACTCGCATCGCACCAAACGGAGGGCCGGCATTTCTAGGATGAGTGCTCCAAAGTCAAGGGAAGACTCAGCAAACCCCAATAAAAGCCACGGGAGCGTCAGCATCATCTGCCTCCTCAACATCAAGACCGTATTTCCATTCCCAGCCAAATTCCTGGGCCACAGGGATGCTCTGGGGACCAGGACTCACCTGAAGAGGTTCTCTGCCCCGGCTCGCATCCTCATCTCCTTATTGATCTGCTGGTTAATCCGCGCCCGGCGATGCTGCAGTTTGCTGCGCTGCGTCTGGGCGAAGGGGTCACAGCCCTGCTGAGAAAGAGTGGCAGAGTCTCACCAAAAACCCCACCATTTTGGGATGAAAAATGGCACTTCCAGAGCCCGGCCTTGCACTCGAAACAAGAGTTTTTATTATTTAATACCACACATCGCTTACAGCAATTTATTTTCTAAGCTCTTCAGAAAAGGCTTCCAAAATATAACCGTGATCAGGAACTAAGCATCTCCTTTCCAGGGTCTTGCCATCTGGCCATAAGACCCAGGGGGCTGCAGATGAGCTCAATATAACCCTCGAGCTCAAGAACAGACATGACCCTATGTCTATAAGTGCTCCCATCTCCTGTCAGCTATAGGGGATCAAGTGCAGGCAGCAAGTCAAGAGTTCACGGGGGTGGAGAAATGCACAAAGCAGTAAATTAATTCCATCCCTGCCTCCTTCCTTGGCTTCGGCTTGGACTTGCTGCAGACAGGGAAATACGTCTAATCTCCGACTTCAGGAAATAACAGTCGGCAATATCCCTCTGTCTCACGGGGGCAAAAGGTTATTATGGAATGCCCCAGGCAGAGAGGTTGCCATGAGGAGGGTCTCTGAATCCAGGGCCACAAAAGCTCTGCCCAAGCAGAGATGATTTCCATTGTGTGAGGAGAGGTTCAGATGGATGAAGCGAGCCTTTAAAAGACCCCTAGATTAAAAAAAAAAAAACCAAACCACAACCAACCCTGTTTGTGTTGGGCAAGTCTGGGAAGTTTAAGAGGAGATGGAGACCTCAGAGCCTGCTTTTTGTACACCAGTGCAAAGAACAGGCAGATTCCTCCAAGAACATATTAAGATCCACTGTAGCACTAAAAGAAATGCCTCAAAGCTCCTATTTCACCCTCTTGCTTCCCTTAAAAAACCCCCTTCATTTGCTACGCACATCAGTCTTGCCCTGCTCCCCACTGCTTTCCCTCCACCACTGCTGGTGGACACCTTGCCTCCACATCAACAAGGGGTTTTGCCACCCAAGAAACTCTACAGAGGCCCAACAGTGCTCACTCTTGTCCTGTCCGAAACATCTTCTCATCTAGTTTCTTCCATGTAGAGATCTCTGTGGGCTTCACCAGGTCTTACCTCATCCTCCAGGATGGGTCACAACAGTCTCAAATCCAGTAAGCCAGGGCAACACTTGGTTACCTCTCCAGAAAACACCGTAGGTCCCAGTGTTACTCTGGGAAAACTTACTTTAACAAATTATTTCATTTTTCTGGGAAAGTAGGAAAGGAAAAAAAAATAAATCCTTGCTCAAAAATGCGCGAGACCAGGTTTGATTAGTAAATAGGAAAGGGAAAGTTTTACATTTTCATGCACTTCAGTTTTCTGAAAATTAGTTTCTCATATTTGAAGCCCACTCAGTGGTGCCCCCTTTGAAAAGAGTCCAGAATTAACATTGGCATTTTCGTTTAAGTGAAAGATTTCAGCTCCTAATTGGTACATTGGAGACTGAGGAATCAGAGTCGCTCCATCTGGTCCATAAATCGGCAGGCTTAGTGCTTTATAGTAATCCATGACTTTGTTGAAATTACTGAAGGAACAAACTGGAAGCATGAGATCCTGATTATTCTGGAAAAGCAATTAAGTTGGATGTTAAGGAAAACACCCCCAAACAGCTACACAAATCTTGGGTCAGAAGCAAATACAGGAAAGGCTCATCCAGAAGCACTGCTTCTGGACTTGCCCTGGGGAACCCATCCATCCTGCACACATTGTTGGCTCCTCAGAGAAAAATCCAGAAACGGGATGAAAAGGATGAGGAATCCCACACCGTGAAGCCCAAGAAGGGACCATGCCAGCTTTTCTCCAGCAAGAAGGAACTGCGTCATCGCTGAACATGGCCCTTGGAAAAAAATAAAGCAAACAACAAAACCAAAAGACAACCCCAACCCAACCATGGAGGTACTACTCAAATCTGAGCACCCAGAGGCTCTCAAAGCAAAGGAGACAGCACCAAACTCTTGTCTAGAAAGTAGCTGCTCATGCAGATGTAGTCCAAGATATTGCACAAATATTCCTTTTATTAATTAAAAGCATGTTACAAACATTGTACCTTCAATGATGTTTCTTCACACAGTGCCAGACATTAACCTATATATGGAAGTTAAAGCTTAGTCAGGGGAAAGTGAGCTTGCAAAGAGAAGGTGGTGCTTATTAAAATTTCAACAGCCCCTCAGGTTTACAGACAAGAGCTGTGCGCGCTTGTCAGCTCCAGACACGCAAGCCAAATGCATATGCAAATACATCCAAATAGCATGCAAGTGAGCAGGATACAGGCCCCTCAGCCTCCAGAGCCATAAAAATCCATCCCAAATTCAACAGCCCCGGTAACAACTATCGGAGGTGGAAAGAACCTCTTGATTGCCTCCAGCTTTTCCTACAAGAGCTTTCATCACCTTTGAGACTTCTCCACTTCTTGCAAAGGTTTGCTTGAAAGCAGTCAGAGGATTTTTAAGATTTTCTTCACGGGGAAGAGCAGCAAAGACTACTTGAATACATGGGCAGGAGGCCAGAGGAACTGCAGGTGATGGAAGAGGCATGAGTGGAAGGGCTATCCAAAACCACAGAGAAGGTCCATGAACGCCTCCTTGTCTGGAGGCAAGACAAGAAGAAACTAAGTGAGAAAAACAAGTGAGATGCAGAGCAGCATAAGACTCTAGGATGGCTCTACAGGAAAGACAGTGTTAAAACCTCTTCACTGCAAAAGCAATTAAGAGGTTTAGCTAATTGACTTGGCAGCTCTCCGCTTCTCCCATGCCCGGCTTGAGACACCACCAAGAGACACTAAGCCATTTGTAGAGCTGCGAGTTTCTCCCCCCCTCATCTGAACACTGGGTGTCTCTTAAGTCAGATTTAATGAGATAGTTATCAATTCCCATCCAGGCTCGTAACCCAACAGCAAGTAAGTACTGGAAAGTCAGGTATTGGGGCACCTGATGTAATACCAAAGTCTTGTGAGGAAGCAGAGTCAGGATATCTAGACTTGCTGCCCTTAGGGACATCATATGATCTCCCTGCACCTTGCTTTGCCTCTCACCCTTTCTGAAGTTGGGTAACTGCAATAACCCATGGGATTGCAGCACATCTCACCTCAAGAGGATCTGCCATCAGTCCCAAAGCATCATCCCTGGCTGGCATGGACCAATATAAGCATTATGCCAAGGCCACCATGGGGAACAACAAAGCCTAGCCTGCAGCTGCTCCAGGAGCGTTGCAGAAATGATGTTATTTCACAAATATTGATGCAAGGGGAAAATTCAGCTCCAGAATAAGATGCTCAGGCCAGGTTAACTTACATATGAAAGGAAACACCATCACAAGCAAAAAAGGGCCATATTTATATGAAAAGTGGATAGAGGAGATGGAGAGTCAAGAGGAGAGCATGCCCATCCTCCAACAGCTTGCATTCAAAGGAATCCAATGCTTTGCCTGTCCCCTGTACACTCCAAGTTGCAACCAAGAGCTAAAAACTACAACATGGAATTTCTGAGGTAAGCGGTGATGAATTTAAGCATGCCTTACATAAGGAAGCCTACAGAAAAAAAAACACACCAAACCCCACTGTTAGGTTATAAAAGGGATTTTCCTTGCTTAATTCTTCTTTGTACAAGCTCTTGAGGTCAACCTTTTAAGGTCAGAGGAAAGATGTGTTATTTCAACCAGCCTCCTGGGCTTTGAGGTGCACCTAAGGACATCTATAGAAGAGTAAAGTTGGGCGCTCAAGAAGTGGCCAAGTTGAATATGAGATTTCTCAGCCTTCCAGTTTAAAACCTTTACAAAGGAGAAGTAAGCACATAACTCTTCCAGTAAGAGGCCATAAATTGTGTAGCAGCCAGGGAACAGTTCAGCTTGTATGTACACAGAGGACAGTACATGCTAAGAAAGACATGAAAACAAATAAGGTGTGGCTCTGAAGTTTATTGCCTCTGACAATGCAGGATTAGAGACAGTATTATCGTAGCAAAGCCATTTCATGCTCAGAAGACAGCTGCCAAATAACATTGCATTCAACCCGCAGCATGGAAAGATGACAGCATTGCAGGAAGTGCTCAGCCGATGCCTCCACGTAGGGAAGAAAAGGGAAGAGGCCAGAAGACAGCTTCCAGAGGAGGCCAAGACAAACAAAACCCCTTTGAGGGATGTCAAGGCTTCTGCCAACTCAAACCCTATCTTTGCAGGGAACATATACAACACTGTGATGGTGGTGTCAGCTCCCCAACACATCTTCCAGTGCAAGAGCACCCATCTGGGGTGTTAAATAGGGCAATTACATAGGTAGGTCTCCTTGTATAAGCAAGTCCTTAGGGAATGTTTGTTTAGAGATGATCACCAAGTGTACTTTGCACTTCATGTCTCCAGTGAACACAAGGAGACAAAGCTTGGATACGTCTTGGGTGACGCCTAAAGCGTTATTTGTGACCCTGGTGCCAAAACAAGGCCACCACCTCCCAGCTTACTCAGCATTAATGGCAGAAAAAACTCATCACCTGTAGGAAGAGGCAGATGCCAGCAAGTCCCACAGGCAAAGCCATGCACAGAGGGACTAATTTCTGCTCTTTTGTTTCTGCTAGAAGAACAGGAGCTCAGTTGCTGGAAGTGATGGGGGGGGAAGCAAACCCTAAGCATATGAAGTGATGAAAGGATGACCATGAACTGCCAGCATGTGTAGCTGTGAGTTCAGTTATAGCCCAAATGGCTACTGCAGTAAAAGGTCCCAGCTACCCGCAGAGCTTGGCTGGATCACGGGAAGTGCTCCACAGCCCACCTGCTGGAGCACAGACCATCCCCAAGACCAACTTTATCCACAGAACAGTCACCACCAGGATTATTGCCAATTCGAGCAGCTGGAGAGCACCCGCAGAACAGCAGAAGCAGCTGAAGGAGTTTATTTTGCACATAGACATCCATAACATGGCAGTGGTGAGACAAGTCATCACCTGGTGCTAACCTAGGCTCTATAGCCAGCCCCACTGCCAAGCAGACAACCTTCACATCCCCAAGGAAAGGGAAGTTCAAGGAGAAAGCTGCAAGGAGAGCAGGGCACCGGCCAGACCTGTATCACTGCCATGTGGGTGTACAAGCATACGGAGACCCCTGGTGCCAGGCAATGCACTATATAAGGGAGGAGGTGCCGCTTCAGGGAAGGCAGGCACCTTTTCCCCCACAATTCTCTCTCCTTTTTCAAAAAAGGGAATAACCTGGTTTCACAGAAATCAACTTATTTGCCCCCAGATTTGTTGTTAAGGTCATGCACCGTAGCGGGCAGCAGCATACCTGCACCACAGTCCCAGGACCCCATGTCAGATCCACAGTCTCAACGCAGAGCAACATGGTTGCTATCAGATCACCAGGGCTCACGCGCATTGCTGAGGACTCATGGCAAGATCAGGCCCATCTTGGTTGCTCAGACCAACTCAGGAGATGGTGGATACCATGAATATGTTAAGATGAGCCCAGCTGCATTTAGCCAAGGGTCCAACAATGCTCACCAGCTACATCCCCTGAAGCCTCAACTGTCTTCAGCATTTCCATTACCCCAGGCTGCTGCATGTGCTCCTTAAAGCCTTAAGGATGATTTTGTTTTAATTTTATACTCTATCCTCCCAGGAAATAGCTTATTGCTTTTTCTAAGGGAGGAATTCAAAAGGCATCAAGAGTGTTATTATTCAACCCTTCCCCAGGGAAGGAAGGAAGAAGACATTGTTCAATCCTCTTGATGGAAAACTCGTTGGGATTTCACTCATTTGACCTCTCCAGTGCCGCCTTGTTCCCTCCTCACACCAACCAGTTGCTGAGGTTGGTTGCTCAGGGCAGATATACCCCTCAGACAAAATGGCAGGAGTTCTGCTGGAGCCTGGCTCCCCATGACTCACCTCCACCTCAACTCCCAGCAGTTCCCACAAAAGCCACCCCAAGTGATCCCCACACACACACACACACACACAGAAGTCAGAATAAAATAAATATTAAAAAAAAAACCACCTTTGCAGCCAAAAGCAAAGCCAAGCAAGGCTACAAAACAAGCCTGAGATACCTCTGTTTGACACCCACTAACCACGAGCGCCATGCTCCAGACAGAGCCACAGCAACTGTTGGACATCATGAGTCATCCCATCTGCACACTGTCCTCTCATCCAGAGGGGGAATTCCTTTAGGTAAGACCAGGATTCATGGAAAACGTCCAAGCCATGCCAGTGCTAGACTGGGTTTGTTGCTAACCCTGAAGGTCCCGATTCATCAGGGCTGTCAGTGAGTCCCAGGTGGGGAGCTCCTACAGCATCCAACACCATCAAGTGAGCAATCAACCAACTTCTCCAGCACTACCAGTCTGTACTCACGATGCAGTTAAAGAAAACAGTGTGAGAAGGAGCACAAGGTGCTAAAGCACAAGGAAACCAGACGGCTTGAGCCCAGGAAGCCCTCAACCCCAGCAGGGATGGCAAACAGAGCTGAAGATCAGTGCTGGGGTAGGGGTCAAGCACCAACGACCAAGAGTAATTCAGGCAGAGGTGGGCAACTCCATGAGAGCTGGCCAAATCCAAGCTGCAATTCACCCAGCTTCCATCAATGGCATGCTCCAGAATATCAACATTTGCTCTGTTGTAAAAACTAAAGCAAAACACCTGCGTGGAGACAAGGAACAGCTAAAAAAAATTACAGTTTCTGCATCTCCAGGAAGAGCTGATACATGAGCTACCGCTGTCATTAACAGAGGTACCCTGGCCCTGTGCGTTGAGCACATGGTCTCTAGGTAGAACTTCAACCCTGCAGGTTTTACCCAGTAAATGCTTACCACATTTCCCACTCAAAAAAAAACGGCAGGTACTTATTTTCATCCACTCTCAGGAGCAATAATACTTCCAAACAGAGTTTTGGCCTCAAAAAGGGATGTTTCCCAAGTGGACAGATGGTCCAGCAGCTAGAAAGCTTGCTGTAGAAATTGGGTAATTGGAGCAACAAGCTCTCAACACCCATTTCATTTCCAGGTCCATGCTGGTTTAAAAGCTATTTTGATAGAGTCAGAGCTGTCAACTGGAATTATTATTCCTCTTTGCAAGCCATGAGTTTGAGTCAGGCCAGCCCAGGCCAAGTGACCCTGGTTTCGCAGCATTAGTCCACGGGATAGAGCGCAAAACAAAAGTCGGTGAACCACTCCACACACAAAAGCAGGCTTTAAAAGTCTCCTTTTTTAAAAGATTATTGATAATTTCCTCCTCCCAGCCAAGGGCATTTCAGAAAGTAATATGGGCTGTTACTACAAGACAACCAGGAGGTCACAACAAACATTTTTTGCCTTTTTTTTAATACATAGAAGTCCCTATCATGAAACTAATCTCACGAAGCACTCCGGCTGTGAGCTGTTTTTCTGTGGGAGACATTACCAGCTAAAACCTCTAAAACCTTTTATTGAGAATATGGTTACATCACACAGCCTTTTAACAAATGAGCAGGGGATTAAGGTTTTAAATTTCCCAAAGAAGTGCCCTCACTGTTGGCTAATGCACTCAGCAAGAGGA
Source organism: Leptosomus discolor (assembly GCF_034619465.1). Lineage (NCBI taxonomy): Eukaryota > Metazoa > Chordata > Aves > Leptosomiformes > Leptosomidae > Leptosomus > Leptosomus discolor. Next base: position 71,087,553 of record NC_141395.1, read on the forward strand.
ATGGGAAAAAAAAAAATTGGGGGGGGATTGGGCTCTTAAACAACAAAACCTTCATCCAGAGCTTGAATTTTAGGAGCGTGAAACTGCATCGGGGATCTGGGGGAGGCACAGGGCATCACGAGAGCTGGGGCAGGGTGCCAGCAGGAAACAGATGTATTAAATCTTCAGCCCCAGTATGTGAACTCTGACAAAAAATAATAAATAATAATTAAAAAAAATCACCATCGCAGTGGTGTTCAGGCTCCCCTGCAAGAAAGCAAACAGGCAGTGGCTTCATCCACAACTCTTGATGCTGTCAGGGTTAAAAAAAACTAGAAGAGGCTGTATTGATACTTTTAAATAAAAAAACCTGGTATCATTAACATGAAGTCTAATCAGGTGGGTTTTTTAATTAAAAAAAGTAATCATGTTATGACAGAGGCTGCATATCCCCTGCCAGTTCCCCCCCCCCCCCCCCAAAGTTTCGCAATGTTTTCCTACGTTATCCTCCTCTGTGCTACTACCCAAGAGATCCGAACAGGGCAGACTGCTCACACACGGGAAATGGTGTGGCTGTGCACAGAATAAATTGGGAAAAAAAAAGTCCTGTTACTCTTCCCTTACAAGCAGCACCTGCTGTTTAGACCAAGCCCTGGGTAAACACCAGCCTGGTTTAAGGTTGCAACCTCTTTAGCTGCAGTCAGAGAGGCCAGGCTCAATTGACTCCAGATCAGATTGGTCCTTGTTCAGCCAAGGTTACAATCTCAACCCTTGCTCAAGGAAAAAAAAAACCCACAACACTTGAGCCTGAGTAAGTTTTGCTTTTTTAGTTGTTGGGGTTTTGTTTTGGTTTTTAGGTGGTTGTTATTTCTTTTTTTTTTGCCAAAGGGCTGCAGAAACGCAGCGCTCCACTGAAGAGCAAGTTGTGAAAATTATAGACTTGCAAGAAGAGCTCAGATGACAGAATTTACTTCAGGTTTATAAAGCTGGCTCCCAGGGGACAGACCTAACAGGAGACACACTTCAACGGCCCCAAAACCTAACGTTTATCCCTCTTTTCTTGCAAAGAGGGGCACTATTTAAAGCCTTCTCGACCCCAGGTGCGTGCATGGACAGCGTGGAAAGTTGAGCAGCGGGGTCGGTGGCAGCCTGAGGACCATCCCCATTGGTTTCACCCCGCTGTTACTAATTAAATGAATGACGCCAGCAGAGCTATCAGCCCCATCTTGCACGCATAGCCAGGCTGCCGTTGCACCAATGTTCCTTACAGGCAGCTCCCGGGGGAAGGAACATGTCACCGAGCGACACCCTGCCCGGTACATCCAACAGTGAGAGATGGGAGCAGGCAGTGCTGGGCTGGACCATCTTCCTACGAGCAGGAAGGAGAAAAAAAGCCAAAAGACAGGAGAATTTGGTTAAAAGTAGTCAGCAGGAAGCTTGCAGATGGACCCAGCGGAGGAAGATGTGATAGAGAAGTAGAGTTTAAGAGATGAGCTACGAGATAGTTGTGTAAGTCTGCTTATGATGAGCTACTGGATGCATTTCTACCCCATGTTACACATCCAGCCCTTCCCCAACCAGCTCCCTGCTGCCCCCCAACAACCCCCAGCATGGTTTGATGACCAGGATGGACCACCATCCCCATGGACCAGACAAGGATCCCCAGCTCCACAGAGCATCAGTCAGGTGCTTTGTCATCCTCCACCCCACCGCCGTGCCTCACCTTCCGGGTGCTGCTGCTCTTCAGGGCTTGCAGGAGGACAAGGCCACTGTCCCTGTCCCCTTCCCTGCCACCATCTGGGCTCTCCTCCTCGGGGGTCATCATCTCCAGGGGCGCAGCATCCACAGGCTGAGAGAGGTGGGCCCGCAGCTGGGGGCTCCTACCTGACCTTGTGGGGTGGCTCTGGGGCTTGGTGGCCCCCTCCTTGGGCTGGTCCTCCTGGCCTAGCCCCACACCCTGCTAGCCCCCTGGAGGGTTCAGAGCCCAGCCCTATCCTGGGTGGGGGCTTAAACCCCAGCTAGTCCCTGCTCTCCTGCGCTGCAAATCCCCATGCACCGAACATCTGGCTTGATGCAAGCCCACAGCCTGCTGCCCCCACCCCCCCCCCTTGCAGAGCTACCCCAGCTGGGGCAGGGGGCTACAAACCCCTACAGACACCCCCCCTGCAGAGCTACCCCAGAGGGGGAACAAACCCCTACAGACACCCCCCTTGCACAGCTACCCCAAATGGGGCAGGGGGTGCAAACCCCCACAGACCCCCCACTTGCAGAACTACCCCAAATGGGGCAAGGGGGTGCAAACCCCCACAGACCCCCCACTTGCAGAGCTACCCCAAATGGGGCAAGGGGTGCAAACCCCCACAGACCCCCCCACTTGCAGAGCTAGCCCAAATGGGGAACAAACGCCACAGCCCCCCCTTGCAGAGTTATTCCAGCTGGGGCAGGGGGTACGAACCCCTACAGACACCCCCTCCCCAGCAGAGCTACCCCAAAAGGGACAGGGGGACAAACCCCTACAGACACCCCCCCTCCCCCCCCCCCCAGCAGAGCCAGCCTAAAGGGGGCAGTGGGACAAACCCCTACAGACACTCCCCACCCCCCCGCAGCAGAGCTACCCCAGCTGAGGGGCAGCCCCCTCTCCCAACCTCCCTTACAGAGATGCCCCCGCTAGGGGCAAAGCCCGCACCCCTCCAAACGCCACCCCCTCGGGTGCCTCAAGCCCCAGACCTCCCCCCCTCTCCAGGAGGCGACGCCCCCGCTCACCCCCTCGGTGCCCCCACACGGCCCTGCCGCTGCCGACTAGGAGCGAAGGAGGCGCCGCGGCGCGGGGCATAAGGAGGGTGGTGGGGGCGGGGCGGAGCTCCCTTGCGACCAATAGGAGAGGGGAGCAGCGCGGATCGGCGGCGGCGCTGTCCAATGGGAGAGCGGGGACAGGAAGAGGCGGGGTGGAGGTTGGGGGCGGTGGGGCCGGGGGCGGGGGGGGGGGGGGGCGGGGAGGAACGGAGCGGCCCCGGGAGGGGAGGGGCGGAGGGGCTGTCGCCCGTGGCAACGGTGGGAATTAGAACGCCGAGGACGTCACGGGCGGGGCGGGGCCTGGCGGGGCGCTGCGCCCCGCCCACGGCCACAGCTGGGCGCACCGCCCCCTGCCCCCCCCCTCCCCAGCGCCACATCTGGGCTGCTGTGGCGGGGGGGGGGGATGTGCAATAAGGCAGCGCCCACCGTGCACACCCCCCCCCCCATCCCCCCCCCCGCCGTGGCCCAGGCAGTCCCCTCTGTGTGGCCCCTCCCCCCCCTCTCCCCCGCCCCCCCCCCCCCCCCCCCCCCCCCAAAAAACCCCAAACATCTGGATGGTGACACTGCAGCTGGCAGAGCTGCCGGAGCAATTCTGCAACCCTGAGACTTGCCCTGCTACAGCCGTTAGACCCCGCTCCTGCAGAAACCGCAGCGGAATACAAAACACAGTGCAAGAATAAAGGAAAAAATAAAATAAAATCCACTTTCCGACTTTTCCCAGCCAGATCTAGGCAAATCCTACCCCATTTTCCCCTCTCTGAGCCGTATTGTTGAACCACGGGAAGGTTTTACTTCAGCGATGCTCCTAAATGTACGAGCTGGATTGGGCAACAGCATGAAAACTGGCAACATTTCATGGAAAAGTGTCCAGGGGTTGGAAAAACCCAATTCCAAAGAGGCACATGGGACCCTAACACGTACAGAGCCCGGCAGAGGGATGCTGAGCTGGGTTGTCACCTGCATGTGTCACCACAAAAAGGTCCCTTGGTCTTCACTGGGGCCTCGCTTCGTTTCCATAACAAAGTTAATGAGACCGTGCTTGTGCACGATGCGTCCTATTCATGTCAACAGGGCACGGGCAACCCCGTGAAGATTCAGCTGTTTAGTGACAGGAAAAAATAAATTAGCCTGGCATACATTAAAGTTTTTATACTGCATGAATTTATTTTATAATTGCCTGAATGTATATTAAACCATTTCCACCTTCCCCAACTAATTTTTAACCTGTTGGGGCTTCGAGGATTGCACGCGATCCCAGGGAATGGACTATGTTAGGAAGGACTTTTCTCTCCCTCCTGGATTTCCCAATCCAAAAGGACTAGAAAAGCAAAATCATTATTTCATCCACAGTGTCACCAAACCATGCAGTGACCCCATTCTTAGTCTGGTTTTCCTCAAGGATGAGCCAGACCTACTTTGTGGTCCACGTTTCCCCACTGCAGAGCCCTGGATGGAGCCACCCTGTTCACATCTCTATTGCAAAGAGCACCTGCAAAGGGAAAATACGTAAAAATAGGCAAAGCTCATCTTATTTATTGAGAAGTTTAACCAAGATTCTGCTTGAGCAGCGTGTGTAGGCAAAGTGGAGCTGGTTTAGGTCAGGACAAGGTTCTTCCAGCTCACCCACCCTGCAAACCCCATCGTTTCCCATCATGGACATCCCAACTGTCATCGAGAGCTTGGGAGAGACCTTCACCAACCATCAGGGCTGAATAAATCTACACAGGACCCAGGGTGAAAATGGAAGAAAACCCAGTATACATCAGTCCCTGGCTTGACAGAAAGCAGCCAAGAGTGAACAAGCCCTGACATGAAGTCGCCCTCTCCTGCTCCCTGCCCCGGGGCTGGCTCCCATCCCTTGACAGCTTTTACTCATCCAACAAGAAAGGTGGCTTGGATGCTTTTTTCCAATGATCCTTTTTTTTTAGGATCAAAGAGGCTTTCCCAGAGCCAGCCCTACCTCTAGGGATTTCCGCTCCCGGCCGCAAACCGGGTGGCACCTTCCCAGGGGAACGCGTGGCCCCGCTACTTGCGAATAATGCGTTGGGTTTTTTTTGCCCCAAACCCCAGCATTTTGGGGGAAAGCTTGGGTTTCTCCATGCTGTGTAAAGCCCCCCCCCCCCCCCCGTGGCCCCTGTGCATCAGCCCCTTCCCAGCAGCGCTGCTTGCACCAGGTTGGGACCATTTTGGGGCTCAGCTGCAAGGAGGTGCTTGATGGCAACATGGGCAGGTGAAAGCAATAGGCTTACCTGCATGAATACGGCTGAGGAGGAGTGGGATGGGTGAGTGCTTCAAGATGAGGGTAGAGGGCTACAACATACGGTACCTTGCAGGATTTGGCCTCTACACACAGTGCCTGGGCTCAAAGCCCTCTCTAAATCCAACCGTGGTGCTCTGATGGGTCAGGGGCAGCTGAGAAAGGCTGGATTTTGGGACTAATTTAATCATCTAATTGCAGGAGGGATATCTCCTGGAAGGAAGATTCTCCTATGTTGTTTTTAAAGCAATGTGTTTGTTCCTACCCTCCCCCTGAGCTGTGTGAAGTGTTTCCCCCCCTAGCAGGTCTCCTTGCCAGAGAGATGCTGGCTAAGGGGTCTCCTCAAATTCAGCTTTTGGGCTTAAAACTTCATTTCCCAGCGTGCATCTTGGGCTGAGAGCCTCCAATCAGGGCTGAGGGAGTCTTTAAATAAGCTGCCTGCAGTGGGGCACTGCCCGTAGGGAGGCAACGGGGTAAGCTGCGAGGTCTTTCCCAGTCTGGGTGGCTTTGGGGGAACATCTTACCTTCTGCTGAGTGACTGTGGTCCCACTGGCAGGTGTAAGTGCTCACGGCTTGGTAAAGGCTGGTAAAAAATGGAGGTTTTCAATGTGTTTTCCACTCCTTGAAAAGTTTGCAGGGTGTCTCATGGTGCTTTGTAGCTTGTATTCTCTCCTTGAAAAGCCCCCTTTTTTCCTCAGTGGTGAAGGTCCTTTGTGGCTGGGGACCACCTTGGTGTTGTTTGAATTTGATCTTTGCTTCCTGCATTCTCTGAGGCCTTGAGTTTTCAGGGGGAGCAAGTGCTTTGGGGGGGGTCTGGCTGCTCCAGCCGAGGGAAGGCGAGGTGATAGCTGGCTGATGGTGACCCAGCTGCCTGCTTTGGTGGGGGGAGCCAATAACTCAATTTTTTTCTTGTTTCTTTGTTGAGTTTTATTATTTTTCCATTTTTCTGGCTTCCTGGGGACCTGGATAACACGTGCTGCTGTTATCTGAGGGTGCAGATCCAGCCCAGTACACAACCCCCATCTACATATATGCACTTGTGAATTCCCATGCTATTTAGGGGGAGGCTTTCCTTTTATTTTAGCAGCAACTTTATTTTTACCACCCCCCAAGACTTTTCCATTTGATTCTCTACTTGAGTCCTGGTTAAAGCTGAGCTTAACCCTGTGTGTACATGCAGACTTGAGGGTTGAGCTGCAGAGTGGTCATCTATTGGGGTTTCTCCTGGAAGCAAACCTGGGGTGCTACTGGCCGTGCGCTGTCTCCATCTCGTTGCAGTGGTCATCCTCGGGGATGCTGCCTTAACCTCGTGTCACATCTTGAAGAGCTGGTGGGTGCTGGAGCCATGGGAGTCTCAAGGGCCAGCGGGGCAAAGAATGGCAGCAGCAGGTGGGTACCATGGAGCTTGGCAGGGGATTTTACGGGCCCTCCAGCGTTGAGTTCTCATGCTTGCTGCAGCTGACTCTGGTCAGCAGGGAAATCCCTCCAAATGGCCTTTTAGGAGTGCTTTTTTGGCTTTGCTGGACATCAGGGTTAGGCAGTGGGGCAGCATGCCGTGGGTTATTTGCACCACCAAGGGGTTTGCTGCAGGTGTTGTCTGTTTGGCCATGGTGGGACAAAATTGCCCTTGTCCCCAGGAAGCGAAAGAGTGAGTCGGGAAAGGGGCAAGAGGCGTCGAAGGCACCCAGGGGAAAGGCTGTGAAGAAGCAGCCAGAGGAAACACCATGCATGGTGCAGGTACCAGCCAGCACTTTCCATGCCCAGGCATTGGGGGTCACCCTTGTGACGGTCCCCAGTGTTTTGTGGGCATCGAACCCACTCCATGAACTTCCTTCTCTCTCACACTGCTCTGACCTGACATGCAGCCCCCTGCAGTAAAAGGCAAGAAGAAGAAACCACCAGAGATCAAGGAGAAACCTCTGCAGGAGAACGTCATCAGCAGGTAACACCTTGGCTGGATGAGGGGGGGGGATGATGGCAGCAGCCAGGGAGGAGATGGCATTAGTGGGACTTTGCCCCCCTCACATTGAAGTTCCCCATCTGGGTTCACCCCAGAGTTGTGCATGCGAACGCCATGTCCAACACCACTATCTTTGGGCTACTTTGATTATTGAAAAGGTTTTTTAATTGGGGGAAAAACTTGTGTTTCTTCTGTCTCCTTTTTTTGGCCAAGAAGCTCTCTAAAGCAAGAGGCTGCAGAAGGGAAAGGTCTCAGCTTGAGCCTGCAGGATGGGATCCAAGCAGAGGAGGGAGCTGCATCTGGGTTGGTACGTGGTGGTCTCTGTGCCAAAGAAGGACTCAGGTGGTTTGAGCTCAAAGGAGCTGTGAGGATGGTGCCCTACAACTCGTGGTAACATGCAAGCCCCTAAAAGGGATCCTTTGAGCATCTGGAATTAAATTAAAGAGTAAATTGCCTGAAGCTCAGATGCATGTGGCATTGATGTTGAATCGGTCACCTTTTGCTGTTGGACCAAGAGCATGAACTGTCGGTGATGGGGAGCACCATGACATCGATGACTCTGTGACTTCTCAAGCACAAGGTTGGGATTGGTTTCATCTTGGATGATGCTGGAGAGCACGGATCCTGGCTGATTTCCCCTATGTTTTGTTTTGCCCACGTTAACATACTGCATTTGTCCTCTTGGTGTGTAAAAACCTTTTTTTCCTTCACCACGATGAGTCTCCACCCCTCTTGCAAATGGTGTCTGAAATGTTAACAAACTCTCCTGGATGGGTGCAATCAAGAGCTGCAGCCTTGAAACCCCCTCAAGGGTGCCTGTGGTCAGTGTCCTGGTGTTCCCGGTGCAATTGCCAGGCATTTGCATGCAGGAATTTTTTTGGAAGATCGTGGCTGTCTGCTCTTGAATTTACCAACCTCATTTCTGACAGTGGCTGAAGGATTGTGAATACAAGAGCAGGCGTATTCCCAGAGAATGAAAGTGTATATTGCCATAACCAACGTATAATTAACTCAGGTTTTTTTCCTCCTTAATGAGTTAACCCAGCAGCTTCTCAGCAGCAGCTTTCAAGAAAAATCCCTGTGTGGTTTTGGCCTCCTTTGAAAGCCTTTGAAAGAGAAACTTGGGAAAATCAGAATTTATAACGAGAGCTTCGATGCTTGGCAAGCATCAGGTGAAGCTGGGATGGGTTTCAGGCTGCTGTGAGGTTAGACGTAGCCTTGCACAGCCAGGAGCAGAAGAACTTGACTTCAGCTTTGAAAACCAGCATGCAAACAGTGTGGTAATATTTCTGGTGGCCACCATGGGTCAGCTCTTAAGGCTCCAAGTCCCCTCTGAGTTGGTTTCCTTCTAGGTCCTGTCCCCATTTTCCCTACATTTTGCTTTTTCTTTCTCTTTGCCCTTCTTTTCCTTGCCCTCTGTTCACCCTTGTCGTATTACCCACCTTATGGCTTTGCCCCCCACCTCTCTTTCCCCTTGCCATCTGCTACAAGGGTCACTTAATCTTCTAAGGACCAAGCTGGCGTGGATGCGCATAAGCTGTCATGTGATGCATCTCTGTTTTGGAGCCCTCCCATCCCTTCTGCTGTTCTGGACTGGTGTCTCCAATAGCAGCAATGCATCTAAAGAGCATGATGGTTGAGGAGAGGTGATAGTTTTCATGTATTTGCTCTATAAAATACCTTTTAAGTGTTGTTGGAAGCTAAGACAGGGATTTCCTAACCCCATAAAACCTCAAAGCTCTCCCTGTGGCTGGAAAAGCCTGCTGTTCTGGGCTCCTAGGTTCTAGCCAAGGTGGCTGAGGAAGGGCAAGGTGATGTCAATGGGACATGGGTGCTGTGGCCTGGCTGGCTGTCATTGCAGGGGCTGGGTGATTGCATGGGGGTGATGCTGCTGTTGAGGTATCCATGCCAGCTAACCTCTCCCAGATCAACACTGTTAATACCTTTCAGGAGGGGACCCAATCCACCCTCCACCAAGGGCCATCAGTGGGGCTGAAAGACTCTTCAAGGTAAGTTGGGCTACTTTCTGAATGCTTTTTGCCCTGAGAACTGGAAATTTGTCCTTTCTCTTCTCACCACAGGGCTTGCATAGCCCTGGTTTTCCATGTTGTATCCCTGAGCCCACTCTGCTGCTGATGCCTCCACTGGGCAGCCTGCTGTGTCCCTAGTGCCTTCAGTGACCTTAAAGCTTGCCAAAAACATTGCAAGTGGAATTTGAAGGTTGAAAGGGAGGCTCCTGGCCCCATCCAACCTCTTCAAGGATGGTCGAGTCAGCAGGGTGCGATCGCTCAGATGCACATACCTACATAAATACGGAGGTAGGCAGTGGGGAAGTGCTAGTCGGGACAACTAGCCACGCAAAGCCTGGGAAAAGGGTGTTTCTTTGTCTCATCCCATGCTAGATCTGGGCAGAGATAGGAAGCTGAATTCATAAAGCTGTCCCTTAGCAGGCTAATCCTCTCTGAGTCTTAGAGGCAGGGGCTTTCATGTCCAGTGAGAGGCCTCTAATAAGACCTTCTGGGGAAGGAGCCGATCCCAAAAGGCAGCAGGACTTTGCCTTCTGAGTCAGGAATCTGCTGGTGCTCAGCTGCTAATGAGATTGGAAGGGCTGAGCGTGGTTTGCCGGGCTGTTTGCCCTAATGAGTTTAGTGGCGATTGTGTAATGTGTGCTCCGGCTGCCTGGAAAAAGCGTCGGGCCCCTGGGTTTTTTTAGGAACTTGCTGTTTCTATCCCAAGCAGTCTCAAAGGCTTTCCTGAGCCCTGTGTAGCAGTGGTGTCCCACCATCCTAGTAATAGAGCATCAGCCTGAGTGAACTTTTAGAAATGGGCCAAAAAAAGAAAAAAATCTCCCTTTTGCTTGCAGAAACCATGTCTGCAGGATGTTTTGGCTAAAAGCAAAAATTGTGGCTCTGCTCTGTTTGTGCTCACCTGGATGTGCAGGAGAGATGTCTCCATCCTCGGATGGAGAAACCTGGTTTCCCAGCTCCTTCCTGGGTGGCACCAGGGCAGCTGGACATGCTTCCAAACTGGCCCTGCTGGGGAGTGCCAGGAGCAGGGAAAAGGCAGGCAATGGGTCTGATCCATGGTCTGGTACAACAGCCTGAGCTCAGTGCTAAGCTTGCCCAGCATGGACTGGAAGAATGCAGCTCTGGTTGCTCTGCTGGCCTGGATAAGTTGTGTTGTGGTGATGCTGATCACAAGCTGGGCATGTGATGCTCTGTGACCTGGTGGGCATCTTGCTGTTGGGAGGTAGCAATGACCCAGTGGGGACAGCTCCAACTTTCCCTGTGGGCAAGGGGACACCATCACCTCAACCCTGTGGAAATGTAGGCTTGACCTACAAGATGCAGGCTTGGTTTAGGCTGTGCTTGCTACTCCATCTCTTGCTTTGCTCTTTTGGAACATGAGTAACTCAAAGATGAGGTTTCCAACTCCCTGCTTGGCTTGGAGAAGCCTTAGGATTTTATAGGGGCAGGCTGGTGCTTCATAAAGTTTGCAAGTCCCACAGAAATCTCCAAAATTTACCTGACTGTTGACCAGGGAAATATTCCTGCATTCCTCACCCATATTGCTGATGGTGGAGGTCATGGATCTGGACACTCCTTGTCCTGCAGCGTGTTGCATTGATGAGGCTGTGTCCTTCCCTGTTGTACCAATGCTCAGGCTGCCTTCTTGGGAGGGGAGCGGGGCAGCCCATCCCCACAGTCCCAGGAGATAATGTCCCATCATGAGGTCTGCTCCTCCAGCGTGTCCACGATGCTGATGCCATCTCTGTCCTCTTTCTGTTGGTACTGCCAAACCTTGCAAACCTGTCTTTCTCTGGGCAGAGGTGTCTCTGGGGGACATTTTCCTGGGGCCTCCCCTATTTGGAGACCTTGTGGTCCTGCTCATTAGAGCTTCCTCATCCTGTAAGCTGCAACCTAGGGCCATCTAGTTCCTACAGGATCTGGTCACTGCTGCTTTGGGTTATCTCCCTTCACCACAGCACCCGAGGTGCTGCCATACTTGAAGAGAAACAAGGGCTTGTTTAGGAGCAATGCCCTAATTTTGCATGTAAGAGGTGGAGGCTGCCTTTTACCACTGTAGTGAGAAGTGGCTTTGCTTTTCCTGTAGGTCACAGCGCAAACCCTGGAGAGCAGGACCCACAGCAGGACAGTGGCTCTCGGAGACCAAGGCTGGAGTTGGGGTAGGAAACCCAGGGGAAACTGTCACCCCCCCCAGACCCAATCCTGCACGGGGCACATCCCTTAGCACCTCCCTCTTGCACCTTGGCCTGGGGATAGTTGCTCTCCTTTCCCAACTTCAACCTTTCTTCCTTTCTGGCTGTTTCCCACAGGTCCCAAAGCCAAGCGAAGGTGTTGCTAGTGGGGCTGCACCCCCCTCTGGAGAACCTTTGGATGTGGACGTGGGGCTCACTGCTATAAGGGAAGGTGAGGGAAAGGAGCTGGACCCTCCTGTCCCACAGCAGCGAGGGGATGCCCAAGACCTGAAAAGAAAAAAAGGAAGAGAGAAGAAACAAGAGCAAAGGAAACAGCGGGGAAAAGCACTGGTGAAAAAACGAGGGAGGAAGAAAGATGAATTTGAGGAAAGCCCCAGGGATGTGATGGAGGGCATCGAGGAGGAGGGTGATGATGGGGGCAGGAATCACGCAGCAGGACGAGGCAGAGTCAAGCGAGGGAGCAGCAGCAGCACCCGGGGGCAAGGTGATGGGAGGGAAAAGCAGGAGAAAGAGGAAGAAAAGAAGCGCAAGAAGGTGAAAATGGAGGGGATGGAGAAGGTGGGGAAGAAGAAAATAAAGAAGAAAAAGATGCTAGAAGAGGAGCGAAAGCTGGACAGGACAGATGAGGAGGAAGGAGAGAAAGGAGTGGGGGATGAACTGGAGGAGAGAGATGGGGTGGGAAAGGAAAGCGAATATGGAAAAGGAGTAAAAGAGGAAGAAGAGGAAGATGACAAAGGGGATGAAAGATGGGGAGAGACTCGGAGCACAGAGATTGGGCAGGAGGTGAAGGAGGAGGAGGCAGCGCCAGGGAAGGGAGATATGCCTGAGAAAGAGAAAAAGTGGAAAACAACAGAGAAAAAGCCAAAGAAGGAAAAGAAAGAGAAGGGGAAGAAGACCAAAGAGAAGAGTGAAGAGGATGAGACCCCACGGAAAACCCGGAAAAGGAAGTCTAAGGACGAACGAGAAGAAAAAAACAACAAAAAGGCTAAAAAGGAGGTGAAAGAGGAAGAAAAGAAAGAAGAGACAGAAAACAAGTGGAAATGGTAAGTGTCCTGTGTGCCTTTGGCCTATGGATGGGTCTGACAGTAACACAAATAGGGGTTTAGTTTTATTTCTTAGGGTAAAACTGTGGAAAAAAATTTTATCATTTTTTAACTGCTCTGCTGTATTTTCTTAAGTCTTGAACTCAGCCCTCTTGGCAGGAGGAAGGGGATGAGAGATAATGGGAGGTCCTGAATACACAATAGTATTTGTATATAATTTTTTTTATACCTTGTTTTAACTCTTGTAACAGTATATACAATATGTATCCCTCCTGAAGTGGCTTTGCTGGTGCCCAGCCAGGGAAGGGAGGTGCTCATGGCTGGTGGAAGGAGATGATCCTGTAATAAAACAGCTCCCAAAACAGTTGTAGAGGATAAAAAGGGGCTGTATTTCCCCCCTCCCCCAGCAGTTGTTGGATAATCCAGGCAAGCTTTTTGGCAGGAGAACGCTGGGAAAAGATGTACAAGCGGGGCTGATGGATGCTGTATTCCTTTTTGAGGTGGCAGGGAGCAGTGGCTTTAGCCACTTGGTGTCACTCTCTCCCAGAGCACCCCAATATCTGGGGCAGAGAAGGAACATTTAAGGAGCTGGATGCTTTGGAACCTGTTTGCAAACCCAGGCTGTGGGGAGCTGCTAGGCTGTTCCCTCGAACAGGGACACCCATGGATGCCTGGACCTTTGGGACAGCACTTGTGGGGCACAGGGTGGTATGAAAAGTGGGACTATGCAGATTTTTTTTTTTTTGCTAAATAATGTCTTGTTTAGGGGCTGGAGCCTGGTGTGGAGGCGAGAGGCTGGTATGCAGCATCAGCTCGATTTGCAGCAGTTTTGCCCCGAAAAAAACCCCACTGTGCAGGACTACATTTCCCATAAGGCTTGCACAGCCTTGCCACGTGGGGAGTGCCACAACCCGGACTGCTTGGAGACACTGGTGGCTTCTCATGGCGGTGCTTTGGGCACCACCACCACCACCACCATGCCCTGGTGGGTAGAAGGATGCTGGGGCAGAACGCTTGGGGTGTTCTGGGCATCGACCAGCCTCGCTAGATCTGTGGGTGGCTGGTGGCATGTACCGGCATCTCGCCTCCTCGCTGCTTGGCTGTAGGGTCTGTCACCCTCAGCTCACCCTCGTTTGCCTCGGGCCAGCTTCGAGGGGCTGCAGCAGGTAAGTGGGGGGCGATGCTGTGCCAGGATGGGGGATCGCATGGATTTGGGGTGAGAGACGGAGCCCTTGCAGCAACCCACAGATCATGCTTGCAGCTGCCTGCCTCCGAGATGCTTTCAGCCAAGTTTCCTATAGCTTGATGATTTTTCTTTAATACCTTTTTTTCTATGTTTTCCTGGCACAATGCGCCTTTCGAGGCAATTGATTTATTCCACGCTGCTTCCCATGGGAAGGAGAAAGGTCAGAAATACTTCCGGGGCACTGCTGAGCGAGAAACACTGGGGGTTTTCTTCCCCAGCGTGAAATCTTGCTGTGTTTTCCCAGCAGTCCTTGTTTTTTTTTTTTTTTTTTTTTTTTTTTTTTTTTTTTTTTTTTTTTTCTTTTCTGGAAGTGCTAGGGTTAAGTAGCCAGCACCAGCCTGGCCAGCACTGAGCCTGAGCGGCAGGGTGCAGATCCCCCCCCCGCCTGTCCCATGCACTGCTGTCAGCAACGATCTTCCAGTGAACCTCTTCCTCTGCCCCTGACACGGGGGGCTATTCTGATCTTCAGGGTGGGTGTTTTCACAATTTTTTTTTAAAAATTATTTTTTATTTTAATTTAAAAATCTTTGCTTTGCAGCTGAGGCTTGCAGTGACTTTAAAATCCTGTTTGCTTTGGAGGGGGGAGAGGTGCATTAAGATCTTATTTCATTAAGGTCATGGGTATAAGCAGTCATGAACGTTGTGTGTTGCTCGTCTCTGGCATATGCCTGTGAACCTGTGAACTTTTTTTTTTAGGTGCTTTTTGGAAAAAGGAGGCAGTGAGGGCTGAGAAGGGAAGGGGGAGGGTACATTTTAGTGCTTGCAGCTGCTTCTGTGCAAACTGAGGAGCCTTGGTGGTCTCTCCGCCCATGCCGGTGGGTTTGGTTGCCTGATCCACCCCTTCACTCTCCCCTTGTGTCCCTCCGTGTCACTGCACTGAGCGTGTCCCCTTCCTCAAGCCTTTCCCTGGGTTGTATGGCAGCCTGCCTTTTTTGAAGGAATGGGGAAACTGAGGCAGCAGCAGAGACAGCAGGATTTCACCTGGTCTTTGTGGCAACCATCACTGCTCACAAACAGTCTTCCCAGGGTGACCTTGGGAGAAGGTCCCAGACCCCAGGGTTGGGCTGCTTTCATGAGTCCCTGTGCATCTGTCCCAGGTGGGAAGAGGAGAAGAAAGAAGATGGGGTGAAGTGGACCCAGCTGGAGCACCGAGGACCCTACTTTGCCCCCCTCTATGAGCCACTACCTGATGATGTCCAGTTTTATTATGATGGTACGTCCACCTTGCGATGGGACCTGGGGCACGTGGAGTTGTCCTTTGCCTGGCCAAAGAGCCAGTGTCTTCTCTTGTATTGGGGGCAGGGGGGGAAGCGTGGCAGACCACAAGTTATTAAAAGGCCTAAATATCCCATTGGATAAAGCCTGAACCTGGGGTTGGAGCTGGAGGGTTTTGGATGTGGTGGGAATTATGGGGTTATCAGGGAGCTAATGAGCCAGTTACAGGGTGCTTTGTGCATACCCTCCCTGCAGAGCCCCCTGGGACAGAGGGAGTGCTCCTGTGTTGCTGCCTGCAGCTGGTTTTAGAGTGCTGTAATGCACCCGTGTGTGGACCTGGGACTTGCACCTCTGCTCACAGCCTCCCCTGGCTGCAGGACATGTGGTAATGGGGCTGGACCTTAAGTTTCTCGAGGGGAAGCAAAGCATCTTGATGCTGTTGCCTGAAGTCCTTATGTACCTTGTGAAAACGGACTGGAGGAAAAAAAAGAATAATTTTTTTCTCATTAAGATTCCTTTTGGGTTTGAGCTTTGTCAGCTCAAGCATGGTTGCCTTGTAAGCTGGGAAAATGTGATTTTGCTTTCAAGAGCTGCAGTTTGCCTGTCCCATGGCCTCAGTGACTGACACATCACTTGCCCTCAAAGATGTTGGCTGGGCTGCTCTGAGCTCCTGGTCATGGCTCCCGATGTGGTCCTCAGGGCCACCATGTGTGGCCTTACAGCAACTCGGTGCATCAGTTGAGGGGCTGAGATTGACAGGACAGATCCAGGTCTCTGCTGTCCTCCTTGGTTTCCTCCTATGCCTGCCTGGCTGTGTTCTCCTCCTTGCTCTGAGCTTCATCCCTGGACTGTTTTCTGATAGATCAAGGGAAGGAGGCAACGAGGACCTTGGGGCTTGACCAAGGGCTGCTGGAGATGGGAGGGGACCACTGTCCCATGGGGTCTTGGTCCTCCTCAGCCCCCCTCACTGGGGCTTTCTATACCTTGTGGGGTTTTTTACGGGAGGAAAAAAAAAAAGTCAATTTGGGGAAATGAGGTTTCTGGCAACGCTGTCACCAGAGGGCACTGCTGGGACATCGATGGGGCTGTCGAAGACTGTCTCTGAGGAGCCCTGGCAGCTCTATGTAGTTCTGCATAGGGTTTGGATCTTCTCTGTGGCCTCTGATCTGTTGGGCACTCATCTGTGTATTGTTTGCACCTAGGCTGGTGGTTTTGGCCTGGGATTTTGGGTGTTGTTGGCTCGTTTGCTAAAAGGTATCACCATTCCTGGATGAAAAAGCGTCTGTGCCCAGGCGGCAGCCCCGTGTAGGAAGGGACAATGGCTGAGCTGGTGTATGTAAGATGTCATGGGGCTGTTGTAAGGCTGTAACCTGCCATGCCCTGCAGTTCAGATGGAGGTCAGGAAATCTAAAATCCAGAGTGTCCGGTGCAGGTAGGATTGAAATAGCTTTTCTAGGCAAAAGCTGCAGGGAAAGCACCTTGCAGACCTCCAGGTGACAGTTCAAAGTATTGGCTTCCTAGGAAAAGCCAAGATGTTCCTTGGAATCACTAGACTTCATTGCTCTAGCTAAAGAGCTCAGGAGAGGACAGTGGCTTTGTCATCTCCAAGAAATGTTCCAAGATCCACTGGACAGCCATGAGAGGCTCTTGCATCTGTACCTGTTGCGCAGATCTCAGTTTTGATCTTCCCATGATCACTCCACCTGCGTGGGAAAGTATTTGAGATGAAACCTCCCCAAGTGGAATCCTGGCTCTTCAACATGGTTCTGGAAGTGATCATGGTCAGAAAGCAAATTTTTCTGTGCTGTCTTGTGGAGCCATTAGTTTGGGACTCATCATGGCGTGGTGGCTGCTGAAAACCCTGTGGCTGAGTGACCTTAACACAAATCAGGATTTCCAGTCTCCTGGAAAAGAAAATAAAGCGTGTGGTTGCAGATGGGCTGTGGTAGCATCCTGCTGTGCCGAGTGCTGATCTGCAGGCGAGGCTGTGCCTGGTGTAGGGAGGGTGCTGGAGTCCCACCAGTGTCTGTTCTCACCCCCCATCCCTGCTTTGGCACCGTGCTGAGTATGAGGACTCACCAAACAACTGCCGGAGGCTGCGGCGTTGGGCTGTCCCCATAACCAAAGATCCTTTCTCTTCCTAGGCAAACCCCTGAAACTGAGCCTGGCCACGGAGGAAATTGCCACCTTCTATGCCAAAATGCTTGATCATGAATACACGACCAAGGAGATCTTCCAGAACAACTTCTTCAATGACTGGAGGAAGGTATTCTCCGTGCATGGGCTTCCTCGCTGCCTGTCTTCCACATAAATCTGTCATCCCCAAGCAAGACCCTAGGCTGCAGTGTGGGATGGAGGGGAGATGACGGGGTGTTTTTTTTTTTTGTAGGTTAGCTCTTGATTTATAACCATATAAATAGGAGATACTAAATTATTTGATTTATCGCCTTCTTGTGGGTTTGAACTGGGGCTTGTGGTGTGCAGCATCCTCGAGTGCTTCATGTTGCTCCTGCTGAGTTTGTGATGCTACCTAAGAAAGCAAGTGCTGGGTCTTGCAAATAGCTTTGACAGCTGTTTGGAGCATATGTCCCTCTGAAGGATTAGCCTCATGGGTCCTGCAGAACCACAGCTTAGTCCACAAGAGAAAGCGAGACCCCTACTTGGGCAAGTTTACACACCCCAAATACCTTTCATGCAGTTTCTTCAGTCCCTGTGAGCTGCTTGCAGCCATGCCTGTGGACCGCTTGTTTCCACAGCAGAGGGTAGAGATTGCTCCACTCCAGAGCTGGCTGTATTTTGCTTTGCTCTGAGTGCAAGCTCAGGTTTCTAGAGGCAGCCTGGCCTTCTGCCACGGCAGCTCTGTCTGCCCTTGGGTGGCTGCTTCCTTCTGATTTTTTTCTGAAGAAGTGGCACGTAGGTCTCTTTCCTTTTCTGTGAAGGAAAGTCACAGGCAGCAGGTCTGTGTGGAGTTGGTTTTGCCTCCTGGCTTTACCCAGCCCCTCTCATCTCTTGCTCAGGAGATGACCTTGAAGGAGCAGGAGATAATCAAAGAGCTGGACAAGTGTGACTTCACGGAGATCCACAAGTACTTCATGGACAAAAGTGAGGCACGGAAAGCACTCTCCAAAGAGGAGAAGCAGGTGAGGACTGTTTCCTATGATATCTGGGGCTGACTGATATGTTTTGGGGCCAGCTTAGGGTATTTCAGTTCCTGCTTGTCTCCTTTCCTAGTGTTATGCCCTGACCTGGGACCTCTTTGGCCCTTGGATCAGCTCTGTTTCTTCATGACCGTCACATCCCTCTTCATTGAGTTTATCTGCAGAGGCTGCCCCTTTCATGGCTCTGCAGGGTATCAGTCATCCTCAGACCATGATTTGGGGTCCTGCCATGTCCAAAGAACGGTGGACCTTGCCAAGGGGCTGGTGGCACACAGGCTTTGCTCCATTGGCGTCTGATGTGGGGACAGCATCACCACAAGGGCTTGCAAAGTGGGTGGAGATGAGCCGTGTGTTGGGAGTGGACTTGGATCCATGCTCATGTTTCCCTCCAAGCCTTTGAGATCTGCCTTTCCAGACTTGCTTTCTCCAGGGAAAGGAGGGTAGCGATAGGCATGAGTCATGGTGTTTTGGTTTCACCCTGTGGGATGGTGCTCATTTCAGAAACTGAAGGAGGAGGCAGATAAGATCCAGGAGGAGTATGGGTACTGCATCCTTGATGGGCACCGGGAGAAGATAGGCAACTTCAAAACCGAGCCACCGGGGCTGTTCCGTGGACGTGGTGACCACCCCAAAATGGGCATGCTGAAGAAGAGGATCATGCCAGAAGATGTTGTCATTAACTGCAGCAAGTGAGTTGCCACAGGAAGAGCTGAGCTCCCAAAAGCTGAGCTGCTTTTGGGACTGGGATAAACAACACATCTGTGCCTCCAGTTGCTGTGGGATTTTGCTATCTCCTACAATCGCTGCTTTGCACACCCTCAGGCTTGAACTCACTTGGAGCCCTTCTATCACCTGCTGGTCATCTCCATGTATCTGTTTTGCAGTTGGGTCTGACTTTTAGATTCTCTGTAGATTTACAGTGGTCAGGGAAGCTGGTCAGCAGCTCCCATCTCACTGGTGCCTGCACGGTTCACCCAACACCAACTGCAAAAGCCCCTACAGCCTCTCTGAAGAAGGGACAACTCCGTACTCCTTCTTCTGTGCTGCTTTTCCAAATGGGCCATTCCTTCTCACTTTATGGGTCCCCTGTGCTGGCTGGAAGCATCAGGATACTCACTGGAGGCAGGAAAAATGGTGATTGGGTTAAGAGGTTTTTCCCTCTGAGTTGGATTGGTCTTAACCACCCCTGTGAAGACCTGGTGGTCTTGATTCAAAACATTCCCCACCAGGCCAGCAAGTACTCCCATTGTCCCCAGCATCCGAAGGATGAAGACCTGATCACTGAGGTGCTGGAGAGAGTGCAGAAAAGGGCAACAAAGCTGGTGCAAGGCCTAGAGAATAAGTCTTATGAAGAGTGGCTGAGGGAACTGGGGCTATTTAGTCTTAAGGAGGCTGAGGGGAGACCTTATTGCTCTCTACAACTACCTGAGAGGACATTGTAGAGAGGTAGGTGCTGGTCTCTTTTCACAGATAATTAATGATAGAACAAGAGGGAACAGACTCAAGCTTCGCCAGGGTAGGTTTAGGCTTGACATCAGGAAAAATTTTTCACTGAAAGAGTTGTCAGGAATTGGAATAGGCTGCCCAGGGAGGTGGTTGAGTCACCATCCCTTAACGTTTTTAAAGGTCATTTAGATGTGGTGCTTGGAGACATCGTTTAGGGGTGTGATTGGTAGAATAGGGTTGATGGTTGATGATCTCAAAGGTTTTTTCCAACATGTATGATTCTATGTTGTGGAGCAATTTTGGGTGGGCTGTATGTTTATGTAAGTAATGCTGCAATGTGTTGACCATCCTTGATTCACTGTGAAGAAGCACTTGAGCTGATGACCTGTTTCTTCTTCATGGTCCTGAGGGCTGTAACCCTGCTCCACTTACAGGGACTCCAAGATCCCTGTGCCACCAGAAGGACACAAGTGGAAGGAGGTACGCTTTGACAACACGGTGACCTGGCTGGCCTCGTGGACGGAAAACATCCAGAACACTTTGAAGTACATCATGCTGAACCCCAGCTCCAAGCTGAAGGTTGGAGTGATGATGCTGCTCAGGCAGAGCTGTTGCCTTTTGGGCTGCTGGCTTTTTGCCAGGTGGAAAGATCAGGGTGAAGCAGAGATGTGGCATGTCAATAAAAATGTATTTCCCCCTTTGCCCCCACCTTCCCCCCCCCCCCCCCCTCCCCAAAAAAAAAAAAAAAGCAGGTAAACTAAATTAATTGATCTGCTGTTGGGTGGTGAGGGGAAAAGGACAGAGTTGATTAAGAATTAAGCCTCTTCCAGGGGATGGGTTGCTACTGGCAGAGCCATCCCTGTGCTGTGCTGCTCATGTGTGTCCAGGGAAGGCTGTTGAAAGCCATTGAGGGGCTGAGAGGGTCCATGGGGGACCAGAGTTTATGGGGTTGAATTCATTTATGCCAGTAAACAGAGGGTAGGAGGAGGTGGGATCACCATCTGTAGTGCCCTCGGAGGGAGGCAGGTAACACTGTGTGGAAGGAAAGGTGATTTAAAGCCATTTCCAGTCCTCAAAGCGAATAAGGGAACTGTGTGGAAGTTGGGCATAACTGAGCAAGCGCATTGTGTCAGTCCGTGTTGGTGATGTTCAAGCAGCAGTGGCCATGGCTATGCAGTGCTTGATCACTTGACTCCTCACTTGCTGTGTACTGGAGGATACCTCCAGACTAGGAGCAGCTTGGACTTGGCCAGGATCCCAGGTCCAGCACAGCCAGCAGAGGGCACAGAAACCCTAGATGAGCCGTTTCTGCTCTGATTTTTCTACTTCGTCGTTTTTTCCTAAAGAAAACACTGGGCTCTGAGCAGTATTTAGATGCTGGAGGTATTTCCAGAACAGCGTTTGACTAGTCGGGGTGGAAGGAAGATGGTACATTGGGTCTTGGCTTCTCTTTCCAGGGGGAGAAAGACTGGCAGAAGTATGAGGTAGCCCGGCGCTTAAAGGATGTTGTTGACAAAATCCGTGCTCAGTACAGAGCCGACTGGAAGTCCAAGGAGATGAAGAAGCGGCAAAGAGCAGTGGCCCTCTACTTCATTGATAAGGTATCTGCAGCCTCACCCTGACCCCCAGGTCCCCGATCCCTGTTGAGGTTTGGGCTTAGCTTACATGATCCCACCCCACCCTGTACTGTTTTGCGTGTCTGGTGGCTGTACTAGCCAGGGCTGTTCTTCATGAGGCATCTGGCAATGATCAAGGAGGACGGTGACCCCTATATCTGCTGATGCTTGTGTGAGGAAGCAGTTGTGTGGTAGTGCAGGAGCTGTACTGTCCTTCCTTGACTTTACCAGCATGTGTGTATCTGTGTGATGGCACAGGCCCTACCAGAGAGCTGGATAACTTTATTCTGGGGAGATATTTTAGGATTTCCTAAAGCAGTGAAATAATCTCCTGCTGGAGACAGTCACTACTTCGTTTCCAGCAGGGTCCCATTAGCCGCTCAGTGAGGCACTGTCCTGAGAGATTTCTCTTCCCCCATCTCCCTCCTGGTGTCCACATCCATTTTAATAACCTTGGAAAGGGGAAATGAGGTGTGCTGGCATGGATGACTTGCTGTGTCCTTCCAGCTGGCCCTGCGAGCTGGCAACGAGAAGGAGGAAGGGGAGACTGCAGACACGGTTGGCTGCTGCTCACTGCGCGTGGAGCACATCACACTTCACCCCAAGCTGGATGGGCAGGAGCACGTGGTGGAGTTTGACTTCCTTGGGAAAGACTCGATCCGTTACTACAACAAAGTGTCGGTGGAGAAGCTGGTGAGTGGGGCAGAAATGGAGGCAGTGGCCAGCATGACAATTTGGTGTAGGGTCAGCTGGATGGCTTGGTTCACCCAGTGGTCATAAATCCCAAATCTGCATCTGAAACCTGTTGCAAAGATGCCTCCTGTGCTTCAACAGCATGGTGGCAGCAGGTGCATGAGATGCAACAGTGCAGGGTGATAAGGATGCACATGTGCTGACCCTGTCCTGGAGAAAGGGGAGGAACTTGGAGGGAGGGCTTTCAAGGTTGTTCTAGCCCATGAACCATGAGAAAGAAGTCCTGCCTCCTGCTGGAGCATCCTCAGTTGACTGGTGGGCATTAGGATGTGAACTGTGCTCATTGCTATTTTATTTTTTTGCTTTGCTTGTGGGATAGATGATTTTTAATGGTGTTTGTGGGGAAACCAGAGTGCCAGGGATAGCAGAGATGGGGGGCAAACAGCCAGAGGCAGCCCTTGAAGCTGAGAAGGTTGGTGGTGTAGTTGTACATGTCTGAATCGGAGTCTATCTGGATGAGGAGGCAGAGGGAGATGAAGATGTCTGGAAGCAATTTGCTCCTCCTCCCTGACCAGGGCCATCCTTTCCTCCTCTTTAGGTGTTCAAGAACCTGCAGCTGTTCATGAAGAACAAGGACCCAGGAGATGACCTCTTTGACAGGCTCAATGTGAGTTGTCACCTCTAAGCTTTTGAAAGAGCACTACTAGCCCGGAGGGAGTAGAAGCAAATCCCTGACAGCCCTGTCCAGCCTGCAGCCTCCCAGGCTGTGGCGCTGCACCAGCATCATCCCTTACCCTGGTTTTAACTCTCTCTTGCCTTCAGTGACACCACTGTAACTGTTTGAACGTCCTGTTGGGATGCTGTGATACTTCGTGGGTTTTTTTTCCATCCTCTTTCGGCACTGGCAGCATCTCTTGCTTCTCTGAATGCAGGAGTGGCTGCCTGCCTGCACCCACACAAGTAACCTGTGTCCCTGCTAAGGAGGTGGCTTTCTGCTCCTTCCCTCCTCTAACTCATCTGCTTGGGCTCTTTTTTTAGCCTGTGAAGGCCTGCCCACACACATGTCGCTCCGGGCATTGCTGGAGGTGTCAAACCTCAGCTGTTTGATGCTTTCGCACCTCGCAGGGGCTCGGCAGAAGTGTGCGAGGCTGCCGGAGCACAGAGATGCTAGAGAGATGTGCTGTAGCCATCCCTCCTGAGCTACTCCCCTGAAAAAACCTCCTCCCTCCTCTTCCTCAGGATGGATATGAGGTGCTGCCATCCACGCTCCCCTCTCTGCCTGCATCCCCTACAAAGCCACTTGCCCATCTTTCCTCTGAAGGGGCTGCTCCTCTCCAGTTATATGGATTTATCTGTGATAGGCTGTCTTGGTACAAGTAATGCTTCCTTCAAACCCCAAATGACTCTTCTTGGCATCTTCTGTTTCCTGTCCAACTGCAGCCCCACGTGCTCAGTAGATGTGATACGTGAGTTGTGATACTGGATGTGGAGATGTGTCCTCTTGGACACAGATGGGCAGAAATTGTTGACATCCAGAGAAATTCTTTGTGGATTTAGGTGGATTTTTTGTCAGTTTTTGGTAGATAAGGGCCTGACCCAACAAGTAGACTTGCAAGTTGAAGTTTATTTTTTTAATGCCTTATTTGGTTGCTTAGGCAGAAGAATGGTCTGGAAAAAAGTGCTTTATTGTCCTGCTTTCTGCTTGTTCTCTTCCTTCCTTTCCCCTGCCATTGTCCTATCTTCCTCCAGACATCCATCCTGAACAGACACCTCCAGAGTCTGATGGACGGTTTGAGTGCCAAAGTGTTCAGGACCTACAATGCCTCCATCACCCTGCAGGAGCAGCTCAAGGCACTCACTAACTGTGAGTTACTAACAGTGTTTGTGGTATCACCGACCGGATTGTGCAGCCGAGGAGCTCAGCGATGTCCACCCATTGCCTTGGGGTCCCTAGAACTGCCTGCCACTCCTTGGCAGGCGATACACCACGTTGTAGGGTGGTATGTAACTTATGGGGGGCTTGCAGCAGGTTGGGAACCATGCTAAGTGAGAAATAGTTACCCAGCCAGTGATAGTCTGACTGATAGCCAAGATGGGAGTATTTCTTCTTCCCCTTTCCTTGCATTGCTGACTGGCTGCATTATTTTTGCCTGCTGTGGACAGATGAGTGATGAGGCACAGTGTCAGATTCAGTGATGCTCAAGTGTCCTTCACCAGTTTCCGCTATCAGTATTGCTCTCCCCTGAGAAAGGATGGGAAAGGCAAACAACTGGTGGTTGTTCTGGTCTCTTCCCTGCCTTCCTCAACTCCCAGAAAGGAGATACAGTGATGCTGCCATTTATTTCCAGCTGAAGACAACGTGACGGGAAAGCTCCTCTCCTACAATCGAGCTAACCGAGCTGTGGCCATCCTGTGCAACCACCAGAGATCTACACCGAAAACTTTTGAGAAGTCAATGCAAAACCTCCAGGCCAAGGTGAGACGGACAAAACTGAGAGCCCTCAGACCTAAGGGAGGGTGAGCTGGTGATGGGGAGAGGGAGAGTGAATAACTTGATGCCTAAAGAGATCATGTTGATCACACGTGGCAGGGAGTGAACCAAGAATAGTGGCTTTTTTAACCAGGGCAGAGACATCAGTGACCCAGGGGGGTGGAGAGGGATGGTGAAGGCTCAAATGATGGATGAAGCATGCTTGGTGCAGAGTTTGTTTGTTGTTTTTCATTGATTGGTGTCATCAAACCAAGTTGGGGGCCTTTTGTGGTGGCACAGCTTTGGCACAGTTGGCTCGGGACCAGGGAAACTGGTTTTCCTGTCTGACTGTTTGTGGGAGGACCATCTGAAATTTCATGGGTCTGCTATGGAAATACCTCAAACTACCACTTTTAATTGTCCTCAGCTTTTGTTCACACTCTACTGGTGAGCTTTGGGCTTTGCAGAGGGCTCCAGCACTGTCACGAGCCAGTTGGTCTCGGGTATTTGCACAAGATTAACAGAGAAGAGCCTCAAGTGTTTCTAGATTTCATGCTGTAAGGATTTTTTTTGTAAGATGCCAAGAAATGGTGAGCTTCAGCAGATGCTGCAGGGTCAAGTTGTTGGCTCTGCAGTGAGAAATTGAGGAGCGATGTGGCAAAGGAAAAAGGGAGGCAGCTGAAATCTCCAGGGAGGACAGAAGCACGGGCTCCCTTTGTGTTTGCCTTCACAGATCGATGCCAAGAAGCAACAGGTGGAGGAAGCCCAGCAAGAGCTGAAAAAAGCTGAAGATGAGCTTGAAGACACAAAAGATGCCAAAGCGGAAGCGTGAGTGACTTTTTCTTACAACCCTCTTGTGCAGAGGGCCTGTGGATGGGGATGGTGTGGTCCGACACCCTACGTGCAGCTTGTCAGAACTGACAGGCCATTGTTTGGTACCAGCTGCCTCCTGTTCCATGACAACCTGGCAGATGGATGGAGGTCTTGTGGATGGTTCCTTGCAAGGATAGGATTGCAAAGAGCTCTTTCAGGGGGATTTCTTTGTGATAGGGCACACCTCACTACATACTGAGACTTCAACCCAAGCTGCTGGCTTGGAATTATCTTACAAATGTCATGGTGCAAAGGATGCCCAGTTTGAGATTGGAGTTGGGGATACACAGACTGGACTTGATGGATATTTTTCTTGTGGGATTGTGGATTGTGGCCCATCAATTCTCTGCAGTAATCATTGCACAGGGTCTGTCCAAATTCACTCCCTCACCCCCTCCCGGAGCTCAAATGTGACTTGCTGCCCAGAGACAGGAGGAGCCTGGAAGAGAGAAACGAGGCTTATATTTTATATTTTTCTCTGTTTTTTTGTTTTGTTTTGTTTTCTGCTCATGCCCTGTGTTGGTGAGATACAAAGCAGGTTGTCAGAGATGTTTTTTGCTCGTGGAGCCTGGATTTGAGGGAGGTGGTTGTTGCTGGATACTGGCTTTTGTACTGGCCTGACCTTGGTGGCAATAACATTTTTTTTATAGAAGTGTCTTGTCAGGTAAAAGTACTTGAGAAATAGTTTAGTGCTGAATGGCATCTTTGACTCAGCCATTCTGGAGTATTTCTAGGCTCAGGCCTTATAAGACTTAGGGTGAATGTAAAGACTACTCTGAACTGAAGCTCATTGCCTTGCCATCATGCTCCCAGGCAACAGCAGACCAGGAGAACTGCTCTGTATTTTTCTCTGCTGCTTCTTTTCCTTTTTAACATGCTGTCTGTGTTGCTCTTCCTCTGTCCCCAGCAACGTGGAGAAGAAAAAGAAGCTGTTGAAGCGGCTGGAAGAGCAGCTGGCCAAGTTGAACGTCCAGGCCACCGATAAGGAGGAGAACAAGCAGATAGCTCTGGGCACGTCCAAGCTGAATTACCTGGACCCCAGGATTAGCATAGCTTGGTAAGTCTTGGGCAAGCTATGGGGCAAACTGTCCTTTAGAGATGGGCAGATCACCTAGCCCTGCCTGGGGAGGGGGATAAACACACGCCTGAGCCTTTGTTTCTGCCTGGAGAAACCTGCCCAAGCCCTGGAGGTGTTGTGGGAGGCCAGCGAAATCCAAAGCTAAGGCTTCCCTTGCTGCTAATAACTGTTTGCAGGATGTTCCTTCTGGGTTTAGGGCAAGAAGGGGTTACTTTGCCTGTCTCTCTGCCACTGCCGATAGTTAATTTAAGGAGCTTGGAGCTAAGGAGTTTTCATGGGTGGCAGATGCTGCATCCTGAGTGGAAGGAACTGCTGTGGCGGGAACAGAGCGGGATGGGTAGCACATCCCCCACTGCTGTCCTGTGGTCTGTACAGGTGCAAGAAGTTCGGCGTGCCCATCGAGAAGATCTACAACAAGACGCAGAGGGAGAAGTTTGCCTGGGCGATCGACATGGCTGATGAGGACTTTGAATTCTGAAATTCACGTTTGAATTCTGAAATTCACGTTTGAATTCTGAAATTCACGTTTGAATTCTGAAATTCACGTTTGAATTCTGAAATTCACGTTTGAATTCTGAAATTCACGTTTGAATTCTGAAATTCACGTTTGAATTCTGAAATTCACGTTTGAATTCTGAAATTCACGTTTGAATTCTGAAATTCACGTTTGAATTCTGAAATTCACGTTTGAATTCTGAAATTCACGTTTGAATTCTGAAATTCACGTTTGAATTCTGAAATTCACGCCTTCCATGTTACGAGGTGCTGTTGGAAAGCCTTTTTCTTTTACATGCTGCTGCAGTCGTTGCAAGGGTGGGGCCAGGGGTGTTGTCTAAGAGTTTGATATGGGTATTTTGTGCCTTTTTTGCACACAAAAGCAACACGGTTTCTGGTTGAAGCAGGTATTGCTGACTTGTGACACTCATCCTGACTGCAGCGACTTTGACTCCTTTTCAGAGTTGCCAAGTGCTTAGGATCTTTTCTTTTCTCCTGAGTCTGGGAAGAAGATTGAATGAGAGCCTTAATTGTGCTGACAAACAAGATTAGATCTAATCCTATCTCCTTGATGTAGTGGAGCTGTGCTGCCCTTTTCAGACTCCCTGAATTGGCTTGATGGGAAGACACAAGCACTGAAACTGGCAGCTGCAGTGTAAGACATGGAACCTCAGGCTTCCTCCCTTGGGAAGAAAGGAAAAATCTCAGGGTTTTACCTGTCAGGGTATTTTGTGTCCTTTCACCACCAGGAGAGGAGAAAATTGTGCAATTGCACAAACATAATTGAAATGGGAAAAAAAATGTTGTGGGAGGGAGCAAGTGTCGTGGCAGGAGGAGGGAGGGAGGGGAGGATGCTGGATTAAAAAGCAGGCTTCACATTGGAGGGATTAAATTCACCTTGGCATAAGCAAAAATGTACTTTAATCACCCCTGTGTGGTTAAAACTTGGTCTGGGAGAGGACATCTCATTTGGGGTCATACTTACTATTTGCTTCAGTTGGCTCTGGCTCAGCTCCCTGTATCCATAACAAACTAAACTGTGCAACCCCAGATTTAGCACTGGGAAAGGATGATGCTGGCTGTGGGGCTGGACCAGACTCTGGTGGGATGTAGGCATGCTGGGGAGTGGTATCAATCTTGCTGGAGCTGCGCCTGCGCGGGATGATGGCTTTGTCATCAGGCTGCATCCTCCCCTGTCCGCTCCCGCTGGGCATGGAGCAGGCAGGGACTGATAGCAAAAACCGCTGGTTCTTGCTGCCTAATTGGCTGCTTTTCTGAGGGGGGAAAAAAAAGTAATATCAGCATGTACCTGGCAACAGTTAGCCTCCATATCAGCGAATCTCAGGTGCAAGCAAGCTCTGGCATTGGTAGTAAAGCCTTCTGGCATCTCAGGGCTGATGTTCAGGTCATTACAGTTCAAAGCTCTTGGTGCTTCCCATGTGGTCGTTTACAGCCACTTGTTCTTGCGTTTAAACTGTTGTTATTTTGGTTGGAAGTCAGGTACTTGAAATGCATTTCATTAAAACAAAGCGATTTTTCTGAGTATCGGTGACTGGAGGCTTTTTTGCAACTCATCCAAGATGTCGTTCTGCTGTGAGCTTCTGGGCAGAGGTCTGAGCCAGGCCTCAGTCTCTATAATGGGATCTGTATGTGTTTGGTTTTCTGCAGGGGATTAGGCTGGATAGGGCATCTTTTGCCTTCAAGCAAAGAGCCTGCCTGCAGATCTCAAAACCCATTTGTGTTTGGTCACTAAGGGCCTGTAGGCAAAACTGAGCCACCAAAATCGAATGGCTGCATGATAGCAGTAAGAGGAAAATGCACGGGTGAAGCCAGTGCTGGTTTATCTCACATCCACACTGGGGTGTGCTCCAACACTTGGCTGAGATGTGACAGCTTGTGAAACTCTTAACTGGATTGTTTCTACAAGCCCCAAGAGCTCATGTTGGTTTTAATGAGGCAACTGACGCCTAAACTGAGGATCTAAATCAATCTGAATGGTTGCAAGACTTATTTTTCTGGCAAAGGCAGACCAGTTATCAGCCGTGCAAGCAACAGGCAGGAGCTACCAGGCATGCCTTATTCCTGTGTTGGATTTGTACCCGTGAAACAGAGGTAACCAATTTGGTCCCAGTGGAGGGAGATGTTTTTCTTCCCACCCTGCTAAATGCTTTCTGGCTTTCAAAAAAAGGTTAAAGTGAGTATTTGCCGCGAACTGTGGTGGAAAGTTTGTTCCATCGTGAATAAGGGAGTAATTCTAGCCAATTCTAGTCCCTCTGAAACGGTGCTCCTGTTTTTCAGTAGCAGAAAAAAGGAGCAAGATACAATTGGATGAGCACTATGGGTGTTTCCATTGAACCAAGAGGGTTGTTTTTTTTTTTAACTATTTCCTAGAGAAAGTATTTCAAGCACCATACAAAAAAGGAGCTTCATTAGTAAGAGCAGCTGCAGCAGTTTGAACAGCTGCTGGGGGGAGCAGTGGGAAATCACCCCAGAAAGCAAATCCTACTGCAGATTTGCGGGGGAGAAATGAGTAACTTTGTCCTTGGCCTCTCCTCTAGCAGGTTCTTATCAGTGCTGTGATCTTCTGCTGGGTTAATGGGATGGAAAGGCTGGGTAATTGCTGTCCCACATGGTCCTGCCCATCCTCACCTTCTTTTTGCTGGGGTGGTGGATCCACAGAGTTGGTGCTGCCAATGTTTCATGCTTACAGGGCTGTGCTTTCATCAACAGCTCCGCTGCCTCCGTTAAAACATCCTGCTTATCTTCAAAAGGCCATGGTTGGAGCAAAACTGAGGTGGTTCAACTCCAGTGAGAGCTCAGCTAATGAAGCTGGAGGCCTTGCGTTTGCCTCCATTGCCCTATGAACCAGTTCTATGGGGCTTGACTATTTCTGCCAAAAAGCTTAGTGAAAGTGCATGGGAAGGGTGAAGCAAAAGCAAGGTGGAGAGTTCATGTGGCTTTTGCCTGGTATCAAATAACCTATACTGGGGTGAGTAACACAATGTGTTTGAAATAGCTGAGCTTCAAAGAGAGGCTGGTGAGTCTGGGGAGTGTCCTCCTGGCCCTTAGCCATAAGCAGGTGAGATACAGGTTGGAGAAGTTGAGCTGCTCACCATTGATATCACAGTGGCACAAAGCAGCAATCTGGCCTAATGCCCAGTCTCACAGGGATTTTTCCACTGCTCAGGACCCTGTGGAGCAGGATCATGGCCCATCACAGCCTCCTATGAGAGTAGGATCCCTCCTCTAGCTCAATGGTTTGGGGTTGCTTGGTGACTCCAAGCAATCCTGGCACACTCAGCTGAACCCTACCTGCCTTGGTCCTTCTGGGGATGTTTTCAACTCTGCTTCTCCAGTGAAGTGCCTTTTCTGTGGGCAGAAGCCTGTGCTTTGATGCCCGAGACACTTGGTAGCCCAGTCAAGATACAAGCATTTTTGCCCGTGTTTGACTAGTGAAATATAAAGTCAAAAGGCTTAAGATTTCTCCTTTGCAATCACCTCTTTTTTTATTTTATTTTAAAGCAAAAAAAAAAAAAAAAAAATTGCAGAGAAGGAGGGTCTGGTTTCAGGCCAAACCAGAAGTGGTACCTTCCCTTGTAACTTCTTAAGTTACTACTACTTTTTTCATAAAAGCCTGTTGTTGATACTGGTTGGGAGGAGACCTCAAGGCAAATGTACCAGGGACAAAGCTCACTGCTCACACCGATACTGGCACGGGCTTAGGGCTGCTGTAGTTGCATAATGACACTTAAAAAAAAAACTTTATAGTGGCTGGAGAGTTTGTCTCCCTGCCTGCAGGCTGGGGATGTCCTGTACCATGTGATGGCACAAGGACAGCTCTGATACAGTGACTGTTTGATAAGATAAACCTCTGGGTGGTAGGAGGGAGTGAGAAGTTCCTCTTCTCTTGCTTTGGCATCTGCTGCCTCTTCCCAGAAATGCTGAGGTTGGGAGAGGGTCCCTGGAGGGCTTGAGTCCAACTTCCTGCTCAAGGGAGGGCCAGCTTTGGTTGGGTTGCTCAGGATCTTATCCAGCCACATTTCAATATTTCCAGGGAGGGAGATTCCTCCACCATATCGCAGGGTCCCTGTTTTGAGGGATCACTGACCTGGCCAACTTGTTTTCTTCCTTGTATCTGGTTGGAATTTCCCTTGATTCATCTTGTAACCAGCTGCTTGTCCTTTCTCTGTGCACCTCTGAGGAGAGTATGGCTCTGGCCTCTCTATAGCTACACTCCATAAAATATCTGAAGGCAACAACTCGATCCCCCCTTAGCCTGCTCCCGTCTAGCCTGTCCTATTGTGTGGGGTCATTCAGCCCCACATCTGGGACTTCGCTGAACCTCTTGATCTTTGATGAACTTCACCTTCCACCAAATGTGAGCTTGCTGAGCCTCAGAAGGATGTGGTAGGAGCTTGTGGCTGAAGGAAGTAGAACCATCTCAATCTGTAACTTGGGGAGGGGGGGTGTATGAGCAGTATCTCCCCCAGCATAGGAAGCTGAGCAGCTGGAGGCTCTGGTGGGGCTCCATCCTTGCCTTTTGCTTCTGCATCAGCGTCTTGGAGAGATAGGAACATAAAGCCTGCGTGTTGGCGCCTTTTGCAGACACTAAAGCCCTTAGACCGAGCTGTGCTCATTAGAAACCTTCCCACGTCCTGCTTTCTCCTGGGGATGAGTCAAGCTCTTGGTGCACGGCCAACAGATTATTGATCCTTGTTGATGGAAAAAAAAAAGTGTATCAGCCTCCTGTTTCCTAGAGCTGCTTCCCATAGCAGTCGAGGCTGGCAGTGGGGTTTGCAGCACTGCTCCCCTGCCCATCGGGGCTGCGTGGGGTGGCGAAGGGGTCCTGGTGAATGATCTGAGGAAGGGCAGCCATCGAAGCTGCTTAGCTACTCTTTCATCTGCTTAATGACAGGGCCTTTGCTCGCCTGTAGGTGGTTTGGAGAGATGGGCTTTTGGCTGATTCATCTTAATTGGTGCAGAGAGGGAAGTGGGCGTGATGGAAACTCCTCAGCGAGGAGCATTTGCTGTTGAGCTGCTGCTTAGGTTCTGCATCTGCTCCCTGGTGAGTGATCAGATTAAGGGGAAAACAAAACGCCTGTAGTCTGGCAGACATGCGAGAGATGGGAAACCCCTGTGGTGATGTGAGAGAGAGAGATGTGAAGGGTTTCCAGAGGAATTTTCCTCCCCTCCCTTCTTCCCTTGAGGTCTGATATTGCAAAAATGGGGGGGGGGGGGGGGGGGAAGAGGGGAAAAATGGAAAAAAACTTTAATGGGAATGCTTTTGTCAACAAGAGAGGAGAGGGGTAGAGCAACATTTAAATTGAGACTATCACTGCTATGCTTCAGACCCTCTGTGTCTCAACACAAGGAATGGAGGCGTTTCCTTTTCCAATGCTGTTCAGCAGGAGAGAAGATCACATCTGTGGTTTGGCACAAATAAAACATGTGCTTAAGGAACTCCCCAGGTTTACACAGTTGTACTCTGCGTCCATCAACAGTAATCCAAGTTCAGACTGAGGTAAAATAAGCTCAAATTGGACAGACATTAGCCTCTGCCACGTGTTTGTGAATGCATCACTGCTGATGCCAAGGAGAGTGGCTGTGAAGTAAAGCAAACAATTAACCTGTGAGAAATTGGATCCCTGTGATCAAATGAAGGATGGTCTTAATGAGGAGCAGAGGAAGGGCTTCCAAGCCAAGAATAAAACTCCAGGATATCAGGTTTGTGCCCTGCAAAGCAGAGCTCCTGGCACTTGTTCCATGCAGCTGTGGCAGGGGGATGGCTGCCTGTCGTGAGTGTCCTGCAGGGAATGAGTAGATGACCTATAAACTGGTTCTTCATGTGGCTTCTTTTTAGCTGTAGTAGTGATACTTCTGGCCAGCTGAACACATGTGTTATTCAAGAGAAAAGAAAGACTTAGGGAGAGCTCAGCTCAGCCAAGCTTGTCCCAAGCTCTGAGAATGGCTTCTCCAGCCCTTAATCCTGAGCCGCTGCAAGATGGAGCATGAGGAATTCCAATAAATTACTTGATTAATAGTCTTAATCCCAGTCTGGATTATGCTGCAATTATGAGTGATTGCTTGACTCAGAAATAAGCCTTTGAATAACTGCTTTCACAGCTGCAGGAGGGCTCATAAATTCCTTCTGCTGCCATGAGCCTGAGAAGAGTGTGATGTGAGGTCTCTGCAAACTAAGGTAGCCTCCAGCAGTGCCCTGTGTTGCCCTGTATTGCCAGAGGGATGGTGAGGCAGATAGCTGCTGACTTGCAAAATACAGTGCTGTGTTTCTAGCTTAGTGGATTGCACCCAGACTGCCCCTTCTCTTGTAATCAGGGCAGATAATTTATCTGCCAAGGTGGGTTGGACAAGGAAGCCTCTAATCCCTTCCCACAGGTCACCTATACATAAATGAGCTCTTTGGTTGTGTTGGTGTTTTTTTTTTTTTTTGTTGTTGTTTTTTTTTTTTTTTTTCCTAAAGCTGTCTTGTGTAATCTCTTCTCTCTATTTCTTAAGGTATAGCTGGACTCTGCAACTCCTGAAGGCTTAGTTTGCCAAAGTGGAAGAGAATGGGGTGGCAGTTATCACAACTGGTTTTATCAGGGCTCTCGTTTCCTTCTTGGTAGTTCCCTCCAGGCAGAAACAGTTCCTGACTTTCCATAGTTTGTTCCTGGTGCTGCAAACCCCCCTTCTGTTGGAGGCAAGACCTGGAGGGGTTAAATCAGCACCACCTCCTCTTCTGTGCATCCTTGGACCCAGCACTGTCCCCATTTCTGCATGCAGAAGGATTCCTCACAAAACCAGGCATGGGATGGCCTTGAGTGCCTGCAAAAGCAACTTCTGCCAGCTGCCTTTCCAGGGATGATAAGAGTTGAAGGCAGTGAGGGGAGGTGAAGAACTGCGACTCAGCAGGTCTAGCCACTCTTCCTAGCCCAGCCATGTGGCATAATACCTTTTTTTCTTTTAATTTGACTTCTCTTCCTTCTGCCTTGCGACCTTGTATGGGATGGCTACAGCCTCATGTCTCATCTGGCTTTCTGCTTCATCCCCATATCTTTCATGGGGGGTCACCAACCCCAGCTTTGTCCTGATGTAGTGATGTGTGCCACGTGAGCGTGCCACGTGGTCTGGCCGGTGCTGGCAAAGAGCCGATCACCTTTGCAATTTGGTGTGCGGTCTGTGGTTCGATCATGACTCCTTTCATAACGTCCTCCTTCACCGCTCTTGGTTGTGTTGGGTTGAGTTCCACTTTCCCTAAAGCCAGTTGGTCAGGCTTTGTACCATGGCCCCCTTAGCCAGCAATGTGCCTGGACTGTGGCTCCACAACCTCTGACTCCCTTACTGTGCAAATAAGTTTTTTCTTTTCTTTTTCTTTTTGTATTGTCACCTTTGAAAGAGCTTCTACATGAAGTCATGCTGAGTTGTCCTTCCTGTGTGCTGGCAGAAAAAAAAATACACCACAAAAAAAATCAAACCCAGGAGATATAATTCTATAAATAAAACGGAGAATAACTCAATCCAGTTTTTCCCCTTTGCAAGTCTAAGACAAGATGGTTTGTGATCCCTAAGCACTTTAATTTGGTATTGCCAGTGCTAGCAACAGTCTGTAAGGTTTGTACTGAGTTTGCAAGACCTCAGGATTAAGGCTTGCTCGGTTGGCTCTGACTGAGCTTGTATTAACCTGCCTGAGGCTTTTTTTTTTTTAACTTGGCTGCATGGTAAGAGCAATTTTTCTAATTGACCAAGTGGCTATGGCTAATTTGTTTTGCTTTTATGTATCTTTATGTAATGCAGCTGTAGATTTATACAGACAGCAGTAACAAGCTGTTATTTTGCGTAGAATGAGGTATTTACAACTCTGACTCAAGGACATAGTGTAGAGAAATGTTAAGATTTCAATTATACTAATGGTACACACACACATACGTGGTGTGCTGTCTCTTTGCCCACAAGATGAGATTTTGAGGCTGTAACAGTAGCATGGTTCCTTTCTCTCCCGGTCTTTCTCTGGTTCTTATGGGCTTATCTTGCTGATACGCCAAGCTTGGCATTGTGGTAACAGAGCTGGTAGAGCAACGCTAGGGCCAAGTCACTGGAAGGAATTCTGTATAGCTGTAGGGGGAACAAGCCTTCCCCGTGCTAACCCAAGGCTCCAGGCTTGACCCTGATTGGGCAACCAAAGATGGAGGTCAAAGAGTGGCTCCTCCTTGCTGGACCCAGCAAGCCCATCCCCTTTTCTCTAGCACCTTTGCACAGCGTGCAAGTCCAAGGGGCCCCATCTCACTTCTTGGGTGGCCTTTCTTCCTCCTGGAGTGGTCACCAGTGGTGCTTCCTCCCCGCCTCTTGTCTCCTGCCTTCTTTCAAAGAGGAACCACTGCTGTTGGTAGCAACTGCTTTCCTTTTGACTTATTTTGAGATATGAAGTAGCGTGTGCTCGGGCAAAGGCAACGCCCAAAACTTGGACAGCAGATGTGAGCACTGGGCTCCTGCAAGGCTCTGCAAGTACATGTCAGCCCCCTGGTCTGGGCTGTGCACCTGTGCAATGCATGGATTGACCCCTGTCAGCCTTGCATCAGCCACCCCCACCCCCCCACCCCCCCCAGAACTGGGACTCCAGGGAAGGTTGGGAGCAGCTTCTCCTGAAGACCATGCAGGCAGAGAAGAGCAAATGGAGATGAGAGCTATCCTGATGGCATGTCTGGCTGCTGTCCTCTGCATGGACATCACTGAGTTGCTCAAGCTAGTCTGCACGGCCAGCTTTGCCTCTCCTTTGTGCTGTCACATCTGCCAAAGGACTTGTGCTGCAGACAGCCCGCAGCCTTGGGCTGCCCAGAGAGCAAGGCAAAATTTGTCACGCTCCCCTTTTCTTGCTAAGTGCCACTGGAAAGAGCCCTTTGGGTTTTCTCTGCAAACCCAGTTGCATCTTGAGGTCTGCAGCTGATGCTGCACTTCTTGGATGGGGGTGTATTTAAGCTTTGAGCTAAAAATTGAGCGCAACCTTCATTGCTCTTCTGTCCCTGTGACCGCCTGCTAAATGCTGCTATGGGGTAGTTGAATATCAATGTCCCCAGAAAGCCTCTGCTGCCCACTCACCTGCAAGGAGGGTTTTTCTACAGGGAAGTGTATGTTTAGCAGTTTTGGGTGTGGTATAGTAGAAGGGTAGAACTGGCTCAGCCAAAACCTCTATGTCTCATTCTATGTCCTGGGGCCTGCATGAGGATGGGAACCGGTCCAGCTGGGAAGGAGTTTCTTGCAGATCTGTTTCTCTCCTGTAGCCAACTTGCTGATGGGCTGCACCTTCACCAACCAGACCAGCAACAATCAGTGCCTGGTGATTTCCCCATGTACCAAAACCAAAACAGCCTGTGTGACTATAGCTGAGATGGTAGGTTCTGGTGAGTCCCACTGCCATGAACTGCCTGGGTTGTGACTTCCCAACCCTGCTGCCCCATGTTTCTGTGTGTCCCAGCCTTGCTCTCAGTAGGTCTGCATCCTTCCCCGCTTCCAGGGCACTTGGGTCTAAAACATTCCCCTTCCATGGGGATTTGGGAGAATTTGAACAGTGCTGGGTTACAGGTCAAGTCCAATTATTTGTTTGGGTAAAGGGTAGTTAAATGAGCACCTTAACCCATATAGACTTGGGTGATCATGCATGCTTACACAGTAAAGTCAGGATTTGCTCTTGGAAGAAAGATTTGTGGGTTGGTTTTATTTGACTTTTTAGCCAGGCACTCACCAACAGAAGTCAATCAGCAAAAACTGCATTTCAACTTGTGGTTTGTTTCGAGATCCTTACAAATGTTGCAGTCAGGACAACTGCAATCCCAACAAAGCATTTGGGATGAGACCTCCTGCAGTGGTGCTGGGAACTGCAGGTCTGGTCAGTATTACCAGACACCGCCTTTGGGCTGGAATGTGATGAGGTTCCTTTTGAATAACTTGTGTAAACTTCTTAACCCATCCTGGTCCCCCAGCACCTGCAGACATTTTGCCCATCTGTCCCCAGAATGTCTTCTGAACATCTGATGTTCAGGCATGGAAAAGCTAGGCTGAAGCTAGCTTGAGCTTGATGGAGAAGAGGTCCCTCAGTTATTCTTTTATAGCTTCTCATGTAATAGGACTCTGCAGACACTAATAAAAAAAAAAAAAAGTAATAAGCATCTTGGAAATTTCTATTGAGTGCTGACTCACAGCAGGGTTGGGGTTTTGCAAGCAGCGTGGTCAAGTTGTTCAGGCAATTACACAGCGAGCTAAACAAATGCAGGTGAGTAGGAGGAGGATACAACCCTGATCAGCGCAGCTCCAGGTCAGAGCGTGTCTCTTACTGTTTCAGCCAGGCAGAATATTTCTGAAGGTTTATAGAGAAAGGTTTGGAAAACAATGAATTTGTATCTCGAAGGGTATTATTGTACTATGCTGTCAACGTTCTGGTCCTGACAAGGTCTGGGACAGCATGGGGAAGGCATATTAGCAAATAAAACACTCTGTGTTAGTTCCTGGCCCTGGGGTCAGCTGGTGCCCATCTGTATAGCCTAGCTCTCTTCTTCCAAAATAATATGTCTGAATCCAAAATACCAATGGGAGAGTAGATCTGGAATTGTCAGGGATGGTCCTAGCTGATCAGGCCAAAAACGTGCTGAGGAGCATGCTACCAATTAAACAGTGTGGACAGCTGTGGGACAGCTCTTGAACCTGTGCATGGGCTGTCCATGTGTTACTAGTATAGATATAGCTGCCTCCATGACAGCTCTTAAGTGCTGTGGTTCCAGCCCCAGGGACACTGGAAGGGTGGTGACCTCCTCTGGAGCTTGTGACACCTGGACATCACTGCTGGATACCCCTATTAATGCCCACAAGTACAGATATGATCCTGTATATAACTTAATCCAGACCTAGCTGGGCTTTGGGCAATACAGGAGTCCCAGAGCCACCATAAAATCATGTAACACTGGTAAACAGAGACTTGGGATGCCCCTGGGGCACTGTTTTACTGTCCTGCTTGAAAGACAGGAAGCCAAAGGGCAGGTTGTCAGAAGGATTTCAACACCTTGGTGTAACCTGGCCCCAGGCTGCCCACTCTGTGTTCTTGAACCCAAGTATGTCTGCCCCACAGCAGGATTCCCAGGGTGAGTGCATGTCCACCTTCACAGCACCCAGGAAGGGGGAGTGCATGGGAGGTTGGGTAGGAGCAGCCCCAGGGTCTGAGTCCTTCACAGATTTGGCACGCAAAGGGTTTAAGGCCATGTTAGTTTGCAGTAAACCCATGGGTGGGGTTAGTTCCAAGCTCCCCTTGGCTTCCCTGTGAAGGTCTGAGGTAGGGACACGTCCGTGTCAGGGGGATGGTGGTGACAACCTGCCTTGTTGTCCCAATTTTGAGGAGGTCACAACCATGAAGGACAAAAAAATGAGCCTTACAGAACCAAGCACAAGTAAATCCCTGATGAGGAGGAGAAAGATGGTGAGAAAGAGCTGGAAGGAAAAATCACTCTTCAGTCACTGTCACTGGACTTAAGGATGGGAAGAGCTGGAGCTTGCCCTCATCCAGGGGATCCTCAACACACAGCTGCCTATTCTTCTCCTAGGGCAATGCATACTTCAAACCATTGTCCTTACTGCCAAAAACAGGTACCATGTTGACCTGACCTCTTCTTCCCCCTATAACCCCATCCAAAATAAAGGATGGGGAACAAGACAGGATTAGTGGGTTTTACTTAGGGCTGGAAAATCGCTCGTGGTGCAATCATACTTGGTGCTGAGAACCAGTTCTGTCCTGCATCCCCTCTCAGCACCTAGTGTACTGGCAACTGGGTGGGAAATGGTGATCCATCCAGATTTGTATGATGCTGGGATAGCTGGAAATATCTGGGAACCTTCTGTGATGCCACCTAAGAACTGATGAGGCAGACATCACGCTCTGACTGCAGGGAAGATGAATAGTTAAAAACTTCAGGGTAAATAAGAGGAATAGATCCCTCGAGACCAAGCCATGATGTTTCGGTCTCTCCTCATCGCTGTTGTTCCATATGTGGACACATGTCCCGAGGCCTTTTGTGAGACGAGCCTGGTATGAGACTTCCAGAAGATGAGCAGATCCCTGGTGGACTTCTGTTCATTGACTTCTTATCTCTGTTCTCTATCCAGGAAGACTCAATGGCCAGAACACTGCAGAAGGCAGCCAAATAAAGCTGTGTTTACTAGCCAGCTCTAACGCAATTGTGTAGCGTGGTGCGGCACAGCCAAGAGTGAAATCAGGAACCAAGATCTCATCCTGAAGGATGTGATTCACATGCCTGCAAAGGCCTGATCTCCAAGGACAAACCTAGGCAAGGCAAATAAACAGTTCCTGGGAACGTTCTCTGATCGGCAATGCCATCATCCACAATTTAATTAATCATTTTAATTGCTAGCATGTTCCCTGGCAAGGTTTTAACATGGACCAACCACCACAGTCCCATGCAATGTCTGGAAAAAAACAGAGGAGAGAGCACAAGGGAAGGACTATTCACAAGAGGCCCTGTTGATGTCTGCCTCTTGGCCTCCGTGCTGGATATGGTTCTGGACACGTTTGATTTACTGCTATAGCTGTAGCCTCGTTTCTGCTCTATGATGCTGGAGGATACTGGGGCATCTTTTTTTTTTTTTTGCAGCTCTCTGCCCTGACCCAGCCAAGTGCTGCCTTCCATGCCGCAGTCATTCTGCTCCCATGTGTTGGCCACTCAAGGTGACACCACCATCCTCAGTCTCCTGTGTGCCTCTGAGGAAATGCCAGCCATGGCAGTCCCACACCTCACACACATGCATCAGACATACCTGACATGCTATAACCTCCCAACCATCTGGCTCAATGGGCCACCGGCAACCCTCAAAATGCCAAGTGGTCCATTGTGCACCCTTGTCCATCATCACGCCTGTCCACCAAACCACTCCTGTCAGCTGGCCAGTGACGGACCATTTCCTGTGTGTTGTAGATCATCTTTCTCTTGTCAGTGAGAAGCAGATTTGAATCCCTGGACCCTGTGACTCCTTTCCAGCTCTGTGCCAGAAAAGAGGTGTTCACACCTTCGGTCCTTGGAAATGAGGGACTAAACTGGGTCAGGCACATTTCTTCATTTTAAAAACACAATTAAGAATGCACCTTGTTAATCATACTGAAGAGTAACACACTTATTTTTCCCTTCTTCCTCAAAAAATCAGTCAAATCTGATTAAAGCGAACTGCTTTATCCACGCAGACCTTTGCCAGGGTGCTCCCACTGCTGCAGGACTTGTCTTCCCAGGCTGCCCCAAAGAGTCACCTGTGCAAGAGGACACCACGCAGTGAATCATGGCAATCCTTATTCTTTGGAATAGGTCTAGCGCTTCGGTTGTGACATCTAGGAGGATGGACACACCTTCTTCAGCATCCACGGTGGCATGCAGTCCTTGAGCCTGACAGAATTTCATCGGTTGGGCAAGCGATGTGGTTTATTCTCTCCACGCCCAGAAGGTGTATGTCCATTGGTGAGAAATGGTTAATGCTCATAGGGTTATCAGGGCTGACTTCACCATCCTGTTGATCTTGATTTATGTCAGCTGCAGTGGCAGACTCAGTGGTTTAACATTGGTGTCAGAAACCTCAGAAATATCTGCACATCAACCCAAAAAAACTCATCCCCTCCTTCTCCTTTTTTTTTTTTTTTTATTTTTGAAAAGGAAGATGCTATGGGTTTTGGTGTCCCTTTGAACTTCCTCTGGCCATGCCTTCACTGTGATGAGCAATGATTAGTCCCATCAGATGCTCTAAATGTCTCTGACGAGCATGACCCCTGCTTCAGTGACACTTGCTCATCCGACTCATCTCCTGCTCAGAAACTGATGTTGCCCCTCCAATCATTTTAGTCCTCCCCTCATCCATCTAATCTCTTTCTTCCACATGTTTTCTGAGCCTCTGCCTCTTCTTCTTCTGCATCTCCATTTTCTAAACCCCACTGTGTGTAACTACAGCTGGGTCTCTGTTCTCCTTCCTGCAGACTGAGTCTTGCAGGGTGGAGAAGGAAGGGGCAAGCAGACAGCTGACTGCCCAAAAGGCTTTATTCAAAGGGGTTGCTTCTGCTTGGTCGTCTCTGCTTTTTGGTGGCTGGGGGCACATGGTTACTTATGGAGAGTGTTTGCTGATATCCAGCACCAAGCGTCCTGGTAACTCTTTCCCTGGAAGCAGAAGTGGGGTAGCCATCAAATGGAATTCCCAGAAGGGCTGAAATTATCAGCTTCAGCTCCACCCAAATTGTAAGCAGAGAAGTTGTAAAGGCTGAGAACATTATATCTGACCGGTATCCAGCAAGACTTTGAATTGGATACTCCATATAGAAGGGGGGACAAAGATGTTTTTACCCTTTGCTCAGATGTTGCAAAGCTGGAAATTGTCCTCCAGTGTCCCCCTCCTGCATTTGAACCCCAAAGCCATTGTTCTCTTGCAGCAGCTGCTCTCAAAAG
Source organism: Leptosomus discolor (assembly GCF_034619465.1). Lineage (NCBI taxonomy): Eukaryota > Metazoa > Chordata > Aves > Leptosomiformes > Leptosomidae > Leptosomus > Leptosomus discolor. The sequence continues at coordinate 71,128,565 of NC_141395.1, forward strand.
CAGGAGGCAGAGCATTTTGGATTTTGTAGATAAACCAGCAGCTTTTAAAGGCAAACAAGACATTCTAAGTCATTTCCTGTTTATACGGCCAACCATGAATACACAGCTAGATTTACCGTGACTGTAGATATGGAGAGTTCTCCAGGTCTGACCCTGTAAATGCACTTGGCAATAATCCACCCAGATGAAGCCATTAATTTATGCCACTTATTACCATTTTGCTTTGAGTAGCTGCCTTCACTGAACTGTCTGGCCACAGATGTGATGATCTGATCAGAGCTAAACAGTACAAAAACCCCGCTCAGACATCAGTAACACTGCTAGCCTGACCGTAGATAAATTAAAACATTAAAAGCAATAAATGGAATGAATTGCCTTAGTGCTTTCACTCCTCTCTGGACCCATCGGACCAGCCTGAGGGCAATGCCGAGGTAAGAAAACAGCCCACATGCATTCCTAGCCTCTCAAATAATGTGTGATCCCTGCCCACTCTTTCAAAATCGTTGTCTTCATCATCGCTCGGTCCAAACGCAGGGAAGATATATATCCTGTCCTCAGGTGAGGGTGCTTTTCCTGGGCTGCAGAGACACCTGAGAGAAGATGAAGGCCTCACTCCTTGTGATGCTGGCTTTGATCCTATGCGCAGATCAAGGTAAGGTGTGACAGTTCTCTACTAGACAGATAACAGTTGCATGTTTTAAAGTCAGGGAGACCTCGAAGCCAGGGAAAGAAATCACGGGAGAGGGTGCTTTAGCTCTTGCAATGGTGCAGCTGAAGGACACAGTGCTCCTCTTTGGGTTTCTTACCTGTACTCTCAGCCTGGATGTATGAAAGGTTTATTTTCTGCAGGGAAATTTCCCTACAGGCGCGTGTACTACTGGATTTTTATGACAGCAAGACAGAAAAAAGGAAGCAATGCCACTGTTCTGCCTTTGTTAAGAGACTTTCTGGTGAGTTTGTCTGTTGAGATGATGCAAGACTGTGGTTATTTCTAAATCTTGATGAAGTGCTTCAGCCTATGATAGCACGATACATCAGCCACCCTGTGCACCTGGTTCCTGCTGGAGTCAGTGACGCCGTCTCTAGCAGCAGCAGTGTCACAGGGCCGGACCTACATCTGGCTTTGTGCATCTGCCTGATGAATGCCCCTGATTTCTGGCCATCTCGGAGACCTCACAAGCTTGCCAATTTCAGAGATTCTGGGACAAAGTTGGGCAATTAGGGAGAAGTTGTGTTGTGGGCTAAATGTGTTAAGCATCCTTATGCTGGGATACTGGGTGGAGATGTAGATTTGCATATTATTTGCATTATAGATGATGTATGTTTTTTCACAGAGATTGCGAATGAAACCAGACCCCTCTTAAAGTGTATGATCTTATAGCCTCTATAGATAAGACAGCTAAGCAACCAGAGAGAATAAATATCCTCATTTTGTAAAGACAAACAGGCTTTGCCAGCACTTGGAAATTTGCCACATTGTCTGGCGCAGAAAAATAATTTCTTGAAATAGTTATTTCTGTCTCATTGTGACCTAAGAATACCTTTCTGCTATTTAGCTTTGTTCACTTACTAGAATAGTGATTCTGACAAATTTCCAAGTGTTAACAAGGCCTGGGAGACACAGAGATTGTCTTCAGTGCCAAAATGAAGGCTGCCCTAATCCATGTTAGATAACCCAGGCAGTAAAAATGAAGTGTTAGAGTACACGTGTCTTAGGGCTGAATTCACTCAGCAAAGAGTTAAAAGTCCTTCTCCTTGCTTTTTTTTTTTTTTTTTTTTTTTTTAACCCATGTAATGGATATACATTTGTGGATATTGAAATCCCACCCAAAGACACCGGTGTGGTAGACTGACTGCTTTAGGCTACGGAGGTCCCAACAAACCCTATTCAGCTGCCAATGCTTACTGCCCAGTTAAGCTGTAGTCTGCATTATAGTGTCTCCTGCAACTAGAAAGGGTGACCCCAACCCTTGGGACATCCCTGTAGACTCTGGCAGAGGACCCTGTCCTTCCCAGCTCTCTGCATCATACCAAATCAGTGCCCTTGGCCCACCGGTGCAGGGCAGGAAGGGCAGACTTGCACCATCGGTGCTTGTAGGCAGAGTTGCACGTGTCTGAGTGCATGTGTTGGGTGTCAATGTGCAAGTGTGCGAACAGCAGAGTGCGTTGGGGCTGGGTCTTGCAGCCCCATCACTTTCAGCAGGCCTGCACCTTGTGCTTCTGAGAGTCAACGGAAAGAAGGTGGTAGTTTTTGCTGCCAGAACTGGTGGCATTTTGCCTCCATCTTCCATATCCTCTGTCTCCTCCTGCAGCAAAAGCCCTGCATTGCTACACCTGTGACTGGGAACGAAGCAACTGGAGCTGCCTGAAGGCCGAGAAGTGCTCGGACAAGGATGGGTACTGTGTGACCAATGTTGCCTCTGTAGGAATTGGTATGTGCTGGCTGCAAATCCTCTGACGTGGACTCAGGAATGGGATGTGGGGTTTTGACCGGGTTTGTTATGGCTGACCTTTATCGATGGATGGGCTGAGGAGTCATGGGGAAACACATGCCTTTGTCAGACCAGCGTGGCAGCACTGAAGTTTGCACGGTTTGAAATTCTCCTCCCCATCACACATTGAGAGTGTCCTCTTTAGCCTTTGTTTTATGCCTGCATGGAAAGACAGGGGACACTGAGAGATGAAGAAGGACAAAGAGAGGCTCCTTCAGAGGAAGAATAAATAAATTTGAACCTTGATTAGACAAGGAGATGAAAAGCAGCAGATAGCCAAGGTGGATGGGAAGGTCTAGAGAAACATAGAGGGGAATAAAACTATTTCCTTCAAGCAGAGAAGCCTGGAAATGTGCTTTCAATCCAGGCATGAACATTGTCTCATGGATGCCACCATACACCTCGAAAAGCCTTGACATGAGGGTCCATGCTGGAAGGTGCCAGATGTCCAGCAGGGATACTGAATGCTCTGTGTAGCTCGTCACTAGCAATTATTGGGCTGTGGTGGGATTGAGGTGGGTCTTATTGGCCATGATGGTGGTCCTTGGGGCTGTGCGGGACAGTGGGACTCATTAGCCCAAAATCAAGAAGTACTCAACAAACTCTCATTGCTAACACTGTTCTCCCCCTTCTTTGGGCAAGGCTTTTTGTCTTTGTGGAAGAGGATCACCAAGAAGTGCTCTGAGAGCTGCCCACACCACAACTTCAGCCTGGGCCTGGCTTCCTACACCTCATACTGCTGCCAAACCTTCTTGTGCAACCTGACTGCATGCCCAGGGCCCAGGCTAGCTCGTCAGTGAGGTGGCGGGGAGTCCCATGCCAGTGTCCTACTTCACCTGCTTAGCGGCAGTGGAAGAAAGGCGTTCCTGAAGGCTTGAAGAGCACGGTCAGATTCCCCCAGGAGGGTATGGACATCGAAGGCTCTGCAGAATAGATAAAGTATTATGGTCCCCACCTCCTGCCCTGTGTTTCCTCCCAACCGGTAGCTTCTCACTTGCTTCTCACACCTGAGCTCTGCTACCCCAGCAGCTTGATGGAGAAGAGGCTGTGTTATGTCCTGCAACCTGGGGGAGAGAGATGCTGCTTCTGCATGTCCTGCAAATCTCTAGAGGGGTTTCTCCTGCGATCTCACCTTATCTGGGGTGCAGCTGGGAGCTGCAGAGTGGCAGCCTCCAGACTATAGGAGGGGAGTGGCTAAAAATAACATCCCCTCTGCATCAACTCAGAAAGGAAGCTATAAAAACTCACAAGGTTTGCTGCTGGGGCAGGGGAAAAAGGCAGTCCTTTGTATAACAGCCCGAGCCTGCCATGGGTGCTAAGTGTAAGTCTCCTCTTTTGCACCCCTCACCCCCTCTGTCCAGCTTCTCACTCTCAGCCCTCAATGAAATCCCCCTGTGCCCTATTAACAGTCAGACGCAGCAGCCACATACCTCTCCCTGGTGGCTCTGCCTGTGGTGCCACGTTTTTATCAAAATGATGCTTATCCGCACAGCCTGCACATCTGTGCACATCTGCAGTCTTCGTCCCTACCTCCACTTCCAGCAGCTGTCCTTCGTCAGCCCTTTCTTTGCACTGCTTGCTTGGGGCTGTTGCTCGAGCCAAGACATTACCCAGGGCTCGCACTGCCCTGGACCTCCCGCTTGGCGTCGTGTCTTCCAGCAACCTGTCCCTCTGACATCCCCCAAAGCAACCACAGGGTAATGAGAAGTATTTGCAGCATTTGGGTAGAGCTGCTGAGGAAAAGTGGAGGGGTTTATAAGAGAAGAATACCGATTTCAGAGAGGCCAAATATTTCATGTAGATGTTTCCACAGGCTGCAGAGAAAGAGAGTAAAAGGAAGCTGAAATAATGAACAATGGATGAGAGCTCAGAGATTTTTTCATTGCCAGAGGTGATGCTGAATGCCTTTCCCTCTTCCCAAGCAGCACTTTGTGGAGGAGTTTGGCTCTGACGAAAGTATGGACATGCTTAAGCTTGGGTCAGCCTGGGCTCCCAAATCTGAAAAACGTTGCTCAAGCCAAGGGATGACGCTCTGCGCTGTGCTTTGAACCCAGCCCTGGTAAACAAGAGGGACAAAAGGGGCTTTCAGCCATGCTGAGCATGTCTGCCTTGGGCTAGTGCCCACGGCTGCTCTAGATGAATGCCTTCTTCTGAAGTGCTGCATAACAGGAGTCTTCAGAGATGTGTGCTCTCTTTTATTAATCGACTTCTACTTTCCTTCACCCCCTCCTTCTCACAGTTACGCCATGATGCGAGGGCAGATCTCCGTGCCGAAGGAGCCGCGCTGGGTGATGCACCTCCCTTTACCTCTTCATTAGACCACAATCTCTTTCATATCCTATTTATGGATTTGCATTTTTTGCCCTGAGGCAATCCAAGCCCCCTCCTGTCCCTCAGCCCAAATGCTCAAAAGCTCTAATTTACTCCTCACACAGTATTTTATCATAAAAAAAACCCACACAGGACTTGTGCGGATTTTTTTTTTTCCTGTGTGCCAGAATTATTCAGCTCTCTGAAAGCACTGAGGAATATCAGTTGAACAGAGTCTAATAATTAATATTTCATTGTTTTGGATTTACAAGTCCTGCAGTAGCAGAGACAGAGTCCCCCACAGCCTGCAGGAAAACAGTCGGGTATTTTTTTTTGCTGCTTTAAAGCAAAACTGGCTGTTTTTTTTGCTTAGTTTGGTCTGCCTTTTTGCTGCAGAAAAGCATTCTTGTATCCCATGGCTAATATAAGGGGAAATAAATCATCCTGGGCATAGTTGAAGAGCAAAGGGTTATTTCCTTTGCCCAAAGGGTACTGCAGCTCAAGGATGTTGAAATCTGCCCTCCTTTTGTGGTGGCAAAGCTATCCTGGTGGTATATAATCCTCTCCAATACATCTGAGATGTGCAGGGAAGGAGAAGATGTGGGTGTGTTTCCTAACCACTAATTTTCACCAGGAATTATGGCCAATGGGGACCACATCGAGACGGCAGTCATTAACACACGGATGAGGCTGTCCAGAAAATTACCCTGAGCCTGTGCCCCTTGCTGTGTCATTGTGCAAGGCAGCATCCACCCCTTGGGTTTGAAAGGTGCTTGGAGGACCCTAAACAGAAAGGGATTGTGCACAGGGTGGAAAGGAACTAGTTATCATCACTACAGGCTGCACTGAGCTTCTCTGACCCTATTCAAAGATATGACAGCGATGGGAGAGGTGGGAGAGAGGTGAAGGAGCCCTTCTGCTCTCCCCAGCACAAGGCAGGACTCAGGTGCAACACCTGAGTGGTTTGGGGCATCCCATAGTGCAAAAGAGACAGCTCAGCTGGAGATGTTCCCGGGTATGGGAGAAAGATGCTCCAGAGACTCAGCACAGCAATATTGCAGGCATTTGGGGAGGGGATACCCAACCAGCCAGGCACAGGGAGAGAGGGGAGAGAGAGCTGCTGTCCTCCAAAGGGGCTAACTGATCCTGGTGCAAGGCGTGGAGGAAGGTCCATGGAGAAAGAAGTGCCCAAGCATGGCATTTAGAAGAGGCAGCACAAAGCAAACGCTGAGTCCTTTCTGTGGCTGGAGCTGGCAGACACAGGCAGCACTGAGAGGAAGCAACAAACAATTACAAATGGCATAATAAGTGTCTGGTGGCAGATAATAACTAGCAGTTTAAATACCTAAGGCATTCGTCGGATGGACGTCAGGGGGAGTTGTGACGTGGCTCCTTTGGGTCCAGGCTGTAGGACAGTTGGACTCGCTGTATGCGGTTGTCACCCCTCCCCTCCCCTATCGGAGCTACCAGCTTACAGCCTCAAACAGCCCAATCCACGCGATAAATTTAGCCCTGTGCCAAGCTGTGTGTGTGGGCAAGTGCTGGGAGGGAGGCTGGAAGCGGGATGGAGCTGTCAAGCCTTGCAAAAATGGGGAGCAGCAGTGCCCCAGGCAGGGGTCCACAGAGGAGAGGACATCAGACGAGGGCAGCCAAGCCTTCCTGTGGCCAACAGCCACCCCATTTGTCCCACGGCCACCCACGCTACTGAGATGAGTATCACACCAGGCAGGAAAACACCAAACCACCTTTCTGAAGTGCAGCCCCTGATGTCTTGCCTAATTCTCCACACGGCTCAGGGGGTGTGTGTGGGGGTGAGGCCCATGTTTCCTTTCTGAGGTGGCCAGCATCATCGGGATGCTGGTGAGACCTGCTGGATCACACAACCCAGGGAGGAGGGAAAAGGTTGAAGAGACCTGGCTGGCCCGCACAGGTACCAGAGTGTGCTGCAGGATGGGAAAACACCTTGCTGGACTCATGACATCTCCCTACCCGGGGCTTGGTTGGAAATGCTGGGGGAAATTCAGCTCGGGGAGAAATTACAACTCTTTGGGAAAACCAATTATCCAAACCAAATCTAGAAGCTGAAATGAGAGCATTTCCCAGGCACTTTTGGGGGTCAAGCCTTGTTTTTGTTTGTGGCACAATCAAAAGAGGGTTGTTTTTTTTTTTTTTTTTCATTTTTATTCTCCTTTTCTTTATTGGCTTTTAACTTCACAAAATATACTTAATTTCAAGCACTGAAAACTGAAATGGCCTTTGGGGACTCACGCTGTGGCCTTCATTGATTATCTAAATGCTGTGCCAGCCCTCCAAGCTGCAGAGAGCTGGGTGCTTCTGGGATGACACCCCCCTCCTAGGAAAGGCATCGAAGAAGGCACTTGAAGGGCTCAGTGGAGACTGGTAACTCTTTTCAGAGGCCCAGGGCAAGTGAATCAGAGAGACCTACAATTTACATGCCTAAATTAGTTGCTTTGAATCCCAGCCTCAGTGAGAAAAAGAAAAAAAAGTCGGTGGCAAAGCTATCAAAAAAAAATCCCACCTACGAGAGGAAACTTGATGGAAGTTGGCACATTTCCATAAAACTTCCGTGTCTGGTGCACTAGTGAATATTCTGAATTATGGAGGGGGGCGGGGGGAGGCGAAGGCTGAAACAACAGAAAAACCACCGCTTTCCTGGGAAATCCTGGATGGTTTCCAGCCCAGAGCGCCAGACTAAGCCCACGAGAGGGAGCTGGTGCCTCTGTGCGGTGCCGGACTGGCCACAAAATGCTGTCTGCCCGCAGAAAGCCAGTGCTCCTGGAGCAATTTCCAGGGGGGAAAACCAGCAGGTATGCGAGGGATGAGATGGCCTGGCTGGAAGCAGCACAGAGAAGGATGGCTGCGGGACTGCGCTGTCGATGCCAACCACGCTGAGCTCTGCTCGCTGGTGGCGGGTCCTGGCCAGCCTCCAGCATCTGCTCACTCCCACGTCCAGCGACTTGCCTTGGTTTGGCTGTGCCGGATAGTTCTGCTGCATCTCATAGCTCCTGGAGTGCCTGTGCTAGAAGAAGGGGCATTTGCATCTGAACCCCAAAGCTGGTACCAAACCCTGCGAGATTTCAATCCAGAGCCTGTGGCCATGGGCTGCTTGGAAGCAGGGTGCGACCCTCTATCCCTCCTTCTCCTACAGATGCAGCGTTCTTGGGAGTCCCCAGAATTGCTGTGCTGATATTGGGCTGGACCTGAGCAGCATGAAGGGAACCTTATTTTCTTGGCACCTATGTGGTCCCGGGGAGTGAAGAGGGGATCAAATCATATGGCACTGTGCCTCTCTGTCCCATTATGGGTGACTCTGTCCCTTCTTTCTGATTTTCCTACACATTCCCTCTTTGCAATGACTCCTTGAACATCTTCCTGCCTCTCTAATACTAAACTCTGCTAACATCCTCCATTCCTCTCATAAATGTTCACAGCCAAAATACAAGACTGGCACTTGCAACCCTCTATGCATGCAAATAATGGAATTTCCACCTTTTTCCTCCTCACCCATGGGTTTTAACCCTGTCTTCAACCCACTGCCTGAAGTCTTCAGCAATCGTATGAAAGTAGAGAAAGGAAGAAGTCCATGAAGGTATTTGGGGAGAAGGTGGTCTAGGCAAGACTTCAAACCAAGTTCTACCACGGCTTTCCTGTGTCTCGCCTTGGGAGGTCATTCAGTGTCTCCGGTTCATGTGCTTAAGATGGTGATAATAATGCAGGGCTTCTTGCCCTGACCTGGAGGGCTCTTTGGGTCTTGGCACTCAGTATCTTGGTGATGTTTCACCCAGCTAGTCCAGGGATGTCCTTACAGTAGGATCAGGAAAAGCCAGCCTGCCCACCCACTGCAGATGTCTTTGCACTCAGAGCTTGCTTCTCCCAGGCCCCTGAAGCACTGTGCTGCTATAACTGGTAGGAACACTCATCCTTTCCATAATGCGATGCAGAAACCTGTCATGGCAAAGCTGGGGGTGGCTCCCACATCGCTCCCTCCTACAGAAATGCTGTTCTTTGACTCACTGTGGTGCCAAGGAGCTTTTGTTAGGAGCTCTGTTAGGAGCTGGGCATGCAAACAGCGCAGAAAGACATCTCTCCCCTGCTTTGCCATCACATAGAAACTTTCACAATGGATGGATGTAGACACAGAGGTGAAGGCAAGAGTGTGTGCATCACTTGATGCATCAGTTGCCTGGCCACTGCCTGATTTGTTGCCAGCAGGGTGACAGGTCTCATGATGGGCTGAGGCTGCTCAGTAGGTCTGATGGGGTCCAGGACCACTTGTTCAACTTCCAGCCTTCTGACAGTGCAGGCAGAAGAGGTCCAGGGCCAGGACTTGGTCCCTGGAAGGAGCCAAATGCCAGGATGAGATGCAGAGCCCCGAATCCCCAGAAAGCTTTGAAAGGCAGCGGGAGGGCTACATGCTGCCGCTGACCTACCTCTCCCTTCAGCAGGCAGGCTGCCCTCCTCCCCAGGACTGCCACAGGTGAGAAGGAGGGCTGTAGCCCATGCTACAGCAGACAGGAGAGCAAGGAGGAGGCTTGGGGATGTGCCCTGCCCTGCAAAAGCTGGGACACTGGCTTGTCTGCTCCTCTCCCATCTGGATATCAGCAGTAGTGAGAAGGGAGGGTGTTGCTTTACCCCCTCCCCACAGCAGAAAAACCTCCCCAGGCTGCTCTGTGTCCCTTTTCCCCATGCTTAGAGCTGTGCAAAGCTTTCCCTGGGCATGTGGACCTTGCTGCTGGGGTGGACGTTTCTGGAGGTAGATGTTCTTCCCTAGGTTTGCTGCCTGTTGCGGGGTTGAAGGATTCAGAGGAAGCAGAGCTTGATGAATTTCTGGGTCTGACCATATTTTGCTTCCCAAAATACCCACAGTCGCCAAGGCTTGATGGCAGAAACCCAGTGCTCCCCTTAGACGCTGTCCTGCTTCCAAGGAAACTGGCAGGAGTGGTGCTTAGCACCTCCCAGGCATTACTGAAATGGTCTTGTCTGCATGGCCCCTTCCTCTCACTCGGAGCAAGAGGGAGCTGGGTCGGAGGCTGTTACAACAGCATTGCTGCAGATAATCTCACCTCCCACTCCAGACCCTCCACGCTAAATGCTGCACCGCACGCGTTGGCAGGAGTGTGAAGAAGCAAATGGGTGAAAACAAGCTCCTGAGGCGATATGCTACAGATAGAGGCTCCATCCAGACAGGTAAACAACACCAGGCAGGGTATGTCCTCCATCCATGAGGACAGGCAGTATGGCATGCTTGTGGCACCCTTTCCATCCCCAAAACAGGGTGGCCACATCCAAATGGCCGATTTGCCCTGGGTTGTCCCCTAGGCGTGATCTGGGAGGTGTTCCTTGGCATGGGTTAGTGCTGATAGTGGGCAAATGTCTGAGCTCATGCCCTGTCCTTGAATTATTTCTGGTGTAGAAGTAGGTTCACGGTTCCGTTTTGTCATCTGAGCACTTTGTGGGTCCAGCCAGGATCCCACCATGCTGTATATCTGGCATGAGAAACCCAAAGGAAGCAATACTTGACTTCAGCACGTGCAAGGATTGCTTGTTCAAGGTGGTGTGTTGCATCCTCCCCTTCCTGGCCACCCTTCCCTGGGGAAATACGATGAGGTCAGAGTGGCTGGGCAGGACCCATCCCACCATCAGGGCCAGGTGGCAGTGAGGGCAATGGAGATGTGGCTGTATTTTGGCTGTGGAAGTGACACCACAGGTATTGCTTGGTGCTGTGGACATGTCAGAGGAGAGAAAAGGAGGTACCCAGTATGTCTGCTGTGAAAGCCGTGTCCGAAGGACAGGCGATGAACTTTTGGCTGCAGAACAGGTCTCCTGGTGCCAAGCCCATGCAAGATTTGTTTCTGTTGGCACTTCCTTCATCCCATCTCCCTCTCAGCTTGAACGAAAGTGGGTTTCCTTCCACATGGGGGGGCAGGAGAGAGTGGCTGTGAGCAAAACCAGGGCGTGACGCCAAGCACTGTATTTACAGCCTGGAAATGGGAGGGTGGGTCCCTGGGGTTTGCTTTCACAGGAAGGAAAGCTTCATGGGCTTCTTTTCCCATCGGAGATCTTGTTTTCTACCCTCCACCCTGCTCCTGCAGCAGTGGTCAGGTTGCAAAGCAAAGCTGGCGGGAGCGGAGACTGCAGCTGCTGCAGGCTGAGGAGCAAAAGCTGCCTCTCTCCCATGCCTGTGACTCTGGGCATGCCTCTCCTCACTCAGACTCAATTTTGACGCTCTTGAAGCCTTTGCTAAAACATTGTAGAGTCCCTTCCAAAACCTGGTTGTCTTTTTCCTGACATTTTAACAAGTTGAGAGTGGGTCAAAGCCTGGTACGCTGCGTGTGTGCAATCAAGATGGGGCAAGTTGTTCCTGCCGTGCCCTTTCCTTGGCAAGCAGGAGGGTGTCTGCAAACTTAGGGTGACTTTTCCACCCTGGTATTGCTCCCTGGATCAGTGTGGGTGGCTTTTGGTTCTCACGTCCCTCCCAGGTTGTCACCCATGAGGTTTACAAGCCCTTGTTTGCACTGAGGAGTTGGCGAGTTGGGCTCAGAGGGGCTGCTCTGATGGTGGTGGATGGGGCTGATCATGGCATGTGAGCTGCTCTCACCGTACCCCACGAGGTGTGGGAACGGGATGAGAGAAGCCAAAGCCCAGTGGCAGTGTGCAAGGAAGCTCTTGAAGCGGACTGATGCCTTTCCCTCCTTCTGCCCTACCACTAGCGCAAACGCACCCCAGCAAAACCATGCCCTGCTTTTCCAAAACACACAGCCTTGAATTTTTGGCTAACCCTCCTGGGAAAATACCCTTCTGCTCACCCAGTGAGGAATACGATTGCGTTCCCAGATACCATCCTGTTTGTTTCTCTGCCCCGCTGAACACACCCGTTGGGTTGGGATGGTTTCAGCCGGGATATTTCCTTGATCTCCAGCTCCTCCGCCTGTCGTGGGCTCTCCTCCGGGGACAGCCCTGCTCTCCTTGCCCTCCTCGGCCGCAGTTGCAGAGGTTTCAGCATGGCTATTACCTGAGGTGTGACAAGTTTCTAGACGTAACGAGGGATGGCCCAAGCTCTTGTTCTCAGCATGCAACTGAGGTTTTGATGCTGTACCTGGCTGGGTTAGCAGGAGTGGGTCAGGAGAGAAACTCCTGGTCTTCCCATGTATGTGCTGAGTTTTTCCACTCTGGTTGAGTTTTTCTGCTCTCAGTTGGGACCCTCTGGTACAAAATCAGACTCAGAGCCCCTAAAACAAATTGAGAGTAGAGAGGTTGTCTACAGAGCTCATCACAGTTTTTCCACAGACAGAGAAATGTACTTTTCTCATTTTACTCTCAGCTTTCACTTAACCTTGGAAATTTCAGCTACTGGGTTTCAGCAGAGGGGATCACTTCCAGGTCTGAAATACTCATCATGCAAAAGATGAGTCCATAACATAAAGCAAATTTAATTTTTTTAAAAAAGAAAAAGATCTATTTTGAAAACCACAACTGTTGCCTTGTATTCCAGGATGGGGTGTGCACGTCTACCCCTTATAATGGGTCGACACAGAATATTTTATTTCTTGCAGAAGTGACATGCATGAGTAGAACAAAGCTTTCTTCGTGTCCCTGCAGACAGCAGTGGTTCTCACAAGGCCACAGCTGTGTCATAGATGAGTTTCTCTCACATAGCACTGGCCTGGCAGGTGCAAATGACTGTTCCTTACACCATTGTCAGGTTCTTAATTTTAAAAAAAGCCCACAAAACAAACACAAAAACCCTGCAGTGACCAGAAAGTCAGTTGTGAAGACAAACATGACAGCTGTCACCCACTTTTCTTCCTGGAGAGGCTGGCCAAAACCTTCTGTGGCAAAGATTTTGATTGTGCTTTCATAAGCATTTTTACTGGTGTTAAGGGAGTAGCCACTCAAGGAAGCGTACACCATCCTAGGAGTTTCACACAGAACACCCAAGTCTTTCCTGCGAGGACCAGAGTCCCTTCGCAGTAAGTGACTCTGGTAAGTCAAGGGGTGCCACTTTAGACTCCTTTCACACACACATTCTCACTCTCAAGCGCTTCTCTTTTTCTCAGGTTCAGCTCTAGTGTTCCCATAGCAAAGTCTCAGGCATCAAATGTTATAAAAACAATCTATTCAGACAGTACAGTGGAAAAAACCAGCTGGGTGCCCCCAAACAAAGAAATCCCTGGGCAATTATACCCTTCCAATCTATGCACCTGCCTCTCATGTGCTCTTCACATGCCTTTCATGTGCCTTCTGGTCCAATGGTGATTTCTGGTCTGGGATCTTCTAACACCTTGTTGGATTTCTCCTGGATTTCTCCAGGCCGTTCACTGTTCTTATCTTGTCGAGTTAGTGCCTCTGCTGATGGCTGTAGCCTCCTTAATCTTCTGGTTTGCGCTGCTCTAGAGGCTCTTTTTTGCTTAATTAGGTAAAAGTTCAGCATATCTTCATGAAAGTTCACAACTTGCGGCCTAAGGCTTCAGCAAATCTAGCTACTCATGCTAAGTAATGCTAAACAAACAGTACCCCAAATGGCACAACCATATACTGTAACCCCTGTGTCCTAACGCTAAATGGTTGACTCTGAGTGATCCATTCTACTGAAAACTCACTTATTTAAGCTAAACAACTAGTATTTCTTAACATTGGCATGATTCACATGCCTATCACAGACAAATATTTCCAAAGAAAGATCACAGCCCTGCTTGTCCGGATCAGCATGGACATGTGGCAGTGGGGAAGGTCCCATCTTAGTGCCTGCACATTGACTGCTTATGCCATGAAAGAGGATCAGGAGGGCATGACCTTGGACAAGGGGAAATTCCCACTTTCTGTGAAAAAGCAATGACAGACGTGGGAATTATCAACTGAGCTGTGTCAAGTGTAAACTTAAATAAACCTGTGAGGATCATTTCTCCCCAAACACAGTTGTGGCCAGTGGTGTCCTCCTTAGCGAGGACTGGCATTAACTCTTTTGGGGGAATCCGAAGAGGGTACTGGGGTTTTCTCTCTCACCTCTTCCTCCTCCTAGCCATCCTTCTTCATTCCCCTTTTTCCTTCAGACTCTGCAGGTCCCAAATATCCTCTCTCCTGGGTGCAGAAATGCCACCACAGGATAATAATCCTTGGCCCTGGATCCAAGAAGGATGATTCACATCCATAACTCTAACCTCTTTCCTCTACAAAGTGTGGTTACATCCAAATTGCTTGCAAGGAGCAGCCCCATGTCAGGGCATTGTCTGGGACAATGCTTGTTGGGGTGTGCCTAAGCCATGTTGATGGTCCAATGGCACGGGTGGCATTGGGGCTGGGCTTGTACCCTGTTTGGTGAGCTAGTCTGGATCTGGCCTTTCAGGCAAGGCATTGATGGGGATGTGAATCACAGCGGTTGATTCCATGCAAGATAGTGCTGTTTGATCTCTCCCCATGAGCCTTCAAGCTAATGGGACTGAATTATCTCTTAGGACCTCAGAGGTTAAGGAAATGTGAAAAAATGGCTTTGGTTTCCTGTGGCTGGTAGCTGCAGGCCCAAATGACACAGGTTCCTCACCTGTCGTGACTGATAGCAAGGCTCCTGTTGACTGCCATGGCTGTCATGCTGAGAAGTCTGCCCAGATCACTTCGTATTTCAGCCAGACACAGTTGATCTGGGCAACCCCGTCCTTCCTAGCTAGAGGTCTGGTAGCCTCTGTCACCTGCCATTGGGCTGACTTGAGGAGCTCTGTCCTGTTGTTTGGAGCCTACCAGGTCAACTATAGACCCAGATGTGCTTTGGGAAAGGGAAGAATACAGCAGGCTGCCTGCAGGAGTCAGGCCTTAGATGGAAAAGGCAAAATATCACATGCAGGTCTTCCTGTTTTCCTGGGTTTTCTGGGTCCCATGATATCCCCCTTTCCAGTCCTTCATCTAACCACAGCCAGATGAAGCAACCCAGCCTTCCCTGACCTGTCAAGGAAGGAGGAGAGGACACAACCAGATCAGCCTGATGCTGTCCGGGGCTGGGCTGGACCATCTGCGTGACTCAGATACACTGGGAGTACTCCTCATGGTTTCCTTCTTCTCATCTTGTCCCATGGCCTCTCCTTTCCCTGTTGAAACTGCAGTTTACAACCCTGAGCTGAAACAGAGAGTTTCCTCACTGCACCGTGGAGAAGAGCTGCAATTCGAGCCACTCTCCAGAAAGAAAAAGGGAGAAAGCGGGGAGAGCTGACATTAAAACATCCCCTGGCCTGGCAGTTTGCTTTACCTTGCGGCTCCATCATGGGCTGAAAACACTCCTTGTCTGGCTCCAGCTACACAAAAGGGACAGGCCTTGCACAACGCTCTCCCAGGGTCTGGCACAAACACACGCTGTCAGCTGCCAAGCTCAAAGTGGGTTAAGGTTTCTTCCTTAAAATTTCCAGGCTTTGTTAACTGTTTAATACCCTTCATGACACCTACTGGGTTAACACCCACCTAGCCCAGTTTCTGCAGCGAGATTCACCCTGCTGCCCTCCCTTCTCTTTTATTTATGTCCCTGGGAAAGTAGTTTTAACACTTCCATGCTGTGTTCTCCCGACACCATCTGCACTTCCCACTACCCCAATTGTCTTTGCCCTGGCCTTTCTTCCAGCTCTCTTCACCCCTTGCTTGAAAAAACTGGGCTGCTCTCTGCTTGAAAGGACACCCGTCCCCCACTCCCCCACCGTGGTGCTGGTTGGAGCCCAGAGCCCTTGCAGTGGCCCTGGGAGTGATTGCAATATCAACAGCGCACAAGAACAGCATGGTTTTGGGACCTGGCCAGACCCCAGTCTGGCTCCCAAAGTTTTTGCAGGCTTCTCTTTCAGAGGCACAGGGATAAGGGTCAGGTGATGCCCTAGATGCTTTCCCCATCCAGGCCCCACAGGAGACCCCATAGTTTGAGTCCAGTGGCTGGTTAATCTGAGATTTGGGAAGCTGTGGAAAATGCTCCTCAGACACTGAAGGGCAGTGGTTAACACCTGAACTCTGTCTGCACATATCAACATGTACACCTTGCATGGTGCTAAGTAATGCCACCATAGGAGAAATGGTGAAGCGTCGATACTTCCCTCTCATCCCATCTTATTTCTTAGCCTTACTTTGCCTGTCTTTAATTATTTCCCCCCCTTAAGCTTTGTGTGTTTGCTTTGATTTATTTTGCTTTGCACCAATATCTCTCAGCTCCCTCGTTGTCTCTTTACAGTTCTGGGTGAAATATTAATCCTGTTTATTATTATTAACCTTCCTTCTCTCTAATCTATTTAAATGCTTTCTCACATTTCCACTTCCTACAGCCCATTTCTCACTTGCAGATTTTCTATTCAGCTGCACATTGCTTTAACAGTGTCATTTATTTACTGTTCATTTATTTGTTTTAATTTTAAAGCCTTTCTTCTTTCTTGTTGTGGGCTGTCTTCATGCATTGCTCCCTTCTTCCTGCTGAGAAGCTGCATTTTTCTGCTCAGTTGGCTCCAAGATAAGCTGAATTCAGTGCGATAATTCAGTTTCATTTCTGATTTTTGATGTGGATGGAAGGAAAAGAAGTTTTGTTTTCTGTTTCTCCAGCTGGCTGAGAGAAGCCTGGCTATTGTACGTAAAACAAACATGTAGACTAATACCTACCATTTTCCCCTTTGCTCTAGCAGATCATGTTTCCTGCCTGATGTCGTTCATGCATGTATTTATACAAAGTCTTGTTTGTTTTTTTTTCACAGATTATTTCCAAAGTATAGTTGCTACATTAGCCGTCACGTGGGTCTTTCACATCCTTGCTAAAAGAGAAGATAATTAAAGATTCATGCTCACGGTCAGAGCAAATCCAGAGAGCAGAGTGGAAGACTTTGAAAACTAGATGCTCACCCCCTCCACCATGCCCTGGGCATGGGCAGAGAAAGAAATTCTTGGGGGCTGAAGCTGCTGTAGAAAAGGAGGAACAGGGCAAAGGAAGAACGACTGGAAGCAAGAATCATCACAGAGCTTGGGCACGGGACCATCCGCCCAGGATCTTGCAGACAGGTGATCAGAGGAAGAGCCTATGAAGCAGATTCATGGGGAGTAATTTGGGGAAAACAAAAAGCAACTGGATGTTCCTTATACTATTTCCACACCATTTGTGACCTTACAAACCTTGACTCTGAGCTCCCCTTGGTCATTTCTCTCTCTAAAAAGGACTTGCTTTTATTTCTCAGCCATTTTCACACCCCATCTGTAGTTTAACTCCTGCAGCTGTTTCCACGCGCTTTGCGCCTCTGCTGCATCCTGAATCATTTGGCAAGAGGTGATGAAGTGATTGTGGGAACAGAAGGACTGGAAAGGTCATGAGGGACAGGAAAAACCTGACAGAGTCCAGAGTTGGTCTACAAGTAGCAACAAACATTGTCGCTTGGAAACCCTGGAGGACAGAGAAGCAGCGCAAAGCAAAAGCATCAGACCCCATCCCTACCTGGACCATGGGAGCCTCTCAGTGACACCCTCCAGGCACAAATATTGTTATCAGAGGAATGATACAAGCTGGTTTTCTGCTTAAAGCCCTTTCCTGAGCACAAGTGAGATAATTCTAAATGACTGAGGACAATCCAGTGGGAAAAAATATCTTCTTTTTTCCTTCTCTCCCACTTCCACAGATAGGAAGCTCTCATACCATAGCAGAGAGAAAGGATGGAGGATACCAGGTGACGCCTCCTATCTTGCAAGCAATGAGCCATCCCAGACTGGCACAGCTGCCTCTGCCTTGCTCCGGGTTTCGTGGTTCAGCCCAATGGAGTAAGAAAGGACTCTCATGTTTGAATCAGATAAATTGTTCCCCCAAATTAGCAACGCAGACATGGTCAGCAGGAACAGGCCTTGGACAAAAAAGGCTGTATCTGAATGAGATGTAAAAAAAATTGCTACCTTGAGCCTCGTAATGAGTTCCTACGCACAAACACACCCATCACTGATCACATCTCATGTGCTGTCACTCCCCAAACCTCAAATTACTGTAATCAAAAGAAGTCAAAGCAAACGCAGTCCCAGTATAAAACCTTACCGTGGTGCACTATCCCACAGTGTTCGGGCTCTGAGGGCACAACAACCATGAAGGCTTTTCTGATTGCCCTGCTGGCAGCAGTCCTGTGTGCCGAGCGAGGTAAGGAGCTTTGGAGGCTGGGAGAGCCAGATGTAGAGGATGAAAATACTGGAGGAGAAACTAGAGATAATGCAGGGACAAGAAGGTTTGACAGCTTTTATTGCAATCGGTGAGGTCTTGGTAGTGCAATTTTTCTTTGGTGTCAGCTGCGTCGAGCATTAGTTAGTGTAGTTGAGTCTTAGCTTCTGGGTGAGTTCTGCTGAGGTACCCACAACCCAAAGAAGATGAGGTGTTTCTCACACCCTCAAGTGTCAAGCTCCAACCACTCACATCTGAAGACAGACATGTGAACCGAAAAATGCTAACAGGAATTAAGTGGGGCTCACAGTGTCACCTTTGGTTTCATTTTTGTTCCTGAATGAAACTTGCAGAATTGTTGCTAAAGGTAATACAGCTGGTGTTGACACTGTACCTTCTGCCAGCATTTCATTTTATTTCCCACAATGACATTACAATTAAGAAACTAGGTTGCTGGCAGATATTTGAAAGCCTAAGAGTTCTTCGCTCATAGTTTGGAGAGCTTTTAAGTGTTTGGGAGTGAGTGTGTTTGTAATGGGATCCACAACGCTCTGTGCTTGTCTTCTTTCAAAAGTAGGTGCAGATGTAACTAGACAATTGTGTAGAAATACCCAGTTGGCTCTGTGCATGTATTTGCAATCCTGAGGAGCACGGCAAGGCTTTTTGCACCGTTAAGGCTATTTTTGGCTGCATTCACAAAACTAGAGCTAATGGAGGGTGGAGGCCAGAAGCAGGCAAGGCTTTATAACAGCTATAATGATTTAAGCTGTTATTGTTTCCTGGCTGGGAGGGATTTTTCTTGCATCGGTCGGTGAACACGGGTGCATTTCAGTTGCTTTTGCGTACACGCTGGGGTCTCGGCTCCGTCTGCAGCAGGAAATGGTTTGAACAACTTTGTGAGATTTGGCAGAAAAGCAGATCAGAAAGAGCTACAGGAACTGTAAAATGCAGTAACACTTGCTAGGCAGCATGCCTGGGACGGCTCTGGCACGGTCTGCAAAAGGACAGTAGCCCACAGCTCAGGCTGGGGAACCTCCAAGCCTGAGAGGCTTAACTTATCCAAGTGATGGAGAAACAGCAAGTGCTGAATAGTCAGTGAATGAGTGGTTAAAACCAGGATGCAACAAGGATTATTTTACCTGCTGTTATGGAGAACATCTGCGCTTGCAACACCTGGCACTAGACAAGAGCATGTGGGTAGGTTTCAGAGCAAGATGGTCAGTCGTATTATGAGGAAGCCAGAGCTGGCTCCAGGGCTGTACCCAAGGCACCTGAGCTCCCCACGTCACAGAGGGGAGGCCTTTCCTTCTCCTACCTGTGGTAGTTAGGGCCTAAAACGGCTTTTAATTATCTTTTAAAACTCCTTCTGGAATTGTCTGACCAAGCGTCATGGGCAGGTTCAACTTCAGAGATGAATTTGAATCAACA
Source organism: Leptosomus discolor (assembly GCF_034619465.1). Classification (NCBI taxonomy): domain Eukaryota; kingdom Metazoa; phylum Chordata; class Aves; order Leptosomiformes; family Leptosomidae; genus Leptosomus; species Leptosomus discolor. The sequence continues at coordinate 71,147,948 of NC_141395.1, forward strand.
GCGGCTGGGCTTTGAAGAGTTCCTGGGAGGAGTTTTCTTGTTAAAAATTGGTTAAAATTAAATTGAAAGGGGCTCTTCTGTGCAGAAGTAAGAGCCTTCCTGGGTTGAGAGAGCCAGGAGCAACTGAAGCAGGGAAATTTCATCCTAACAGAGGACCCTCCCTGGTTTACAATTTGTTCACCTTCAACCAAGAGCTCTCCACCACTGGAGCTGATGGAGTAGGCTGTCCCCAGAGCAGCTCAACTGCCTCTGTCACCCCTGCTCAGAAATGAGAAGCATTTCGTGGGACTCTGAACAGGAGGGAAACAGTTTCCACCAGTTGTGAATCCACCTCCAGGGAACGAGATGGTCAACTGGCCTATGTTTCCAGCATGGCCAGCTGGCCAGCCTGGAAATTTGACTCAAATTGACTTCAGTTTTGTTCAGAAATACACATCCTACCTCCTTCTGGCTTTGTAATAGACCTGGCTTGGCCCTGCTAATAGTATCACTGAGAACATGTTGTTCCAGGCACTGGTAGAAATAATCTCTCTATTGTCCAAAGCAACTTTTCCCAGGGAACTCCCTTTAATGTGGCTCTGTGCTCAGTAATTTAGGTCACGGGGCTGTCATAGGCTTTAATTAATTCATGCCTGCACGGTGTTTTGCAGATGCAGTCTGAAAATACTAAAAACTAAGCTCTCACCTGAGAACAGTGCCAGTTCATCTTCTCCTTGCCAGAACAATTCTAGACCGAGCCGGGCAGGTTGTGAGCTCTGCTTTTGCAGGTTGGCTGTCAACCAGGCCAATGCAGACCTGGAGGAGAAAGAAAAGTTACCTGAGAGTGCTGCTCAGGCTGAAAAAAATATGTTTTCAGGTTTAATCACTGAAAATCTCAAGCAAAGAAAGAAAACTTGTTTTGTTCTGTTTGTTTGGTTTTTTTCAGCTTCATTAATCCAACCAACTGCTTATCTCACCTGTCATGAAAACTTATGTGTAACATACTTTTCCCCTTGTATTTTCAAGACGGGATATGGCTTTTGACACTTTCTTTCCAGGAGGGCATTGCTGGAAACCACTAATATGTGTCATGTGCGCTCTTTCCAGCTTCCTCGCTGTTTTGCTACACATGTGACAACGAGCACTCCAACTGGAACTGTCTTAAAACCTACAAGTGTGAAGATCATGAGAAATACTGTACCACCACATACAGCTCTGCTGGGTTTGGTGAGTACCAGCAACACCTCAATGATATATATTTTTTTTTCCCTCCAGAGAAACTGATGGGCAATAGCTTTTTTAGGGCAGTAGTTGGTCTTGTTGGAAAGAATTGATCACTGAGGTTTACAGATCATAACGCGTAGTGTGTGTGAAACCCTCAGTGGTGTTCTGTGATTCATCACATGGGGTGTGTTTCTCATCACCTTGTGTCAGGGCTGGCTGGAGCACACAAGTTTTCACGAGCAGACCCTGTTGCTTGATTTGAGGGTCACATACTTGCTTTGTGATAGAGGATGGAAAGGGCTTGGATGTAAATAATGTGATTTTAGGAACTGAAAGTGCATTGGCAGTGATTTTTTTGCTGTCCTACAGGAAGCATGGTGTGGATTTCTATCAAGGACTTTCTAGAGTCATGTATTTGATCCAGGTCGTGTGGTTACTCACCCAGCACTCAACAAATCCGCTGATAGCTGTTACTGCTGCACTGCAAATTAAGCATAGTGCAATATAACTCCTCCTATCATCCTCCAGTCAGCTCTTGCAGAAGAATCTTAAATCACAGCTCTCCTTTCTTATCTATTCTCCACCCAGGCAAGGACATGGGACACCGCATCACCAAGAAATGTTCTGCAGACTGTCCTGAGACGAACGTGAACTTCGGTGTGGCGGCTTATTCCACCAAATGCTGTAGTACCTCCTTGTGCAATTTCAGTGGTGCCAACAGCATAAAAATCAGCTACGCTGTGATGTTCCTGGGAATTGTGGCCAGTTTGATCTGTGTTGTCAGGGCAGGATTGTGATCAGGGGTGGGAGAAGATGTGACAACCCAAGAACCTACAAGGTATTCCCCAACTGAGAAACCAACATCCTCTGTCAAGTGTCTCCAACAGGGTCTATGCTACCCTGTTTTTTTCGAAGACACTTTCAGATCCCATCCACAAAACGCCACAGCAGTGCGGCTCCTATTTTTCCCCCCCTGTATTATTTTTTGTTTTGTACTAATTTTCCCTGGGAAAGCTCTTTTGATAGCATCTGTGTGACAAATGTCAGACAAAATAAAGATTTATGTTATTCTAGAGAGCGTTTGCTATATCCACGCTAAGATCAGCCTGAGAAAACAGCTCTGCCAGAAAGGGCTGTAGTCTGAATCTCTGCTTCACACTGTTTTCTTCCTTTCAGCACCTGGGAGTCTTCTCTTGGCTGCCTTTCTCAATTGACTCAGTTGCACCCAGCAGCTCAAGATAGACATTCCGTAAAGCCAGATGTTCTGCCTGATCCCTCAGTGCTAATGAACGAAGGTGTTGATCTGGAAAGGTCGAAGATGTTCATGTTGTTCCCGTCGCAAGCAACAGCGAGAATTGTTTTGTAACTGCTAACACATAGCACCGGGGGGTTGGCAGGTTACTGGCTGCGCACCTGGCTGTGCTGCAATGTTCTCGTGTGATCTCTGCAGGGTGAGTTGTTTCAGCTTTTAAAATAGGTAAAGGTCCCACCCTAAGATGCTGGAGATGTCCGAGATGAGGATGGTGCTGCTGCAATCTGTCCTCATGGAAAGGAGACGTCTGCACCTGCTTGGAGAAGATGCTGCTGTTGAGAAATCGCTTGTGACTTTCCTGCAGGGACAGTGGAAATGGGCAGAAAGAGCCTGACAGAGGCTATGAGTGTCTGATCTGGTGGGGAGGTCTCTGCTCTTTCCCTTTCTTCTGTTACTGCTGCATTTCCAGGCTTGGGGATGGAGGAGAAGGGGTGGAGATCCCCTGCAGCTCTTGGGGGTGTGGAACTATAGCTAAAATAGGCAAAATACATACACTTTTGGAGCTGGAGGGTGTGTAATTCCCAAATGAGCAGTTTATAAGTGCAGTGCTGCATTTCAAGAGTGCTTGGATGGAAGTGGCACCAGGAAAAAAAGCTCTGATGTTTGCATCCCATCTGGATTTGAGGGGAGTCCTGCTCCACCAGCGCTCGAGACAGGCTGCAAAGTGCCTGTGTTTCTGTGCAACGGGGAGAAACCGCAGCACTGGTGAAGATGGGATTAGGGATTTAATCATCCTATAAAGATTTAATTTCTGGGCAAGGAGGGTGTTCTGCTATTTATTTAAATACAAGACGGGCTAACTGAAGAATTGTAGTGTTGAAGCACTTCTGTGCTGAGGGACCAACAGAAACTTGGGGTTTTGCACTTCTTTTTAACCACTTCTCCCATCGCTTTTCCTATATATTAATCATAATAATATAGGAAATGATTCTCAAAACTTTTGGCCAACTTGAAAATCCACGTTTAGTAAAAACATTTGAATTTCACAGTTACTTTTAAACTTCAGCTTTTGTTTCACGAAAACTGCATGTTTTCACCAAAATAAAGAAGTTTTTTGCCCTTCTCACATGACAATTTCAACCAAGATGAGCAAAACACTCTTCTTCCTTTTCCACTCAGCAATTGTGTCAAGGGAAATAGGTCTTTCCACCCCATCCTCCACCCTCAGTTAAATCCCCTGTTACTCTTTCCAAAATCTTCTTGAAGTTCATAGCTTCTAAATGCTTGTAAACTGTGGTATCATGTTCTTCTTTGCCTTAGTCCCTAATCATCTGTGTCCTTTCTACATCTATGGGTTCTTTTCGATCTATCTCACCTGGCACTGGTGAGGGATGGAGATAACATTAATATCAGAGGGACATATGGGACCAGATGGAACTGTGCAGGCCCATCTAATGGAAAATCTCGACTGTCAGAAATTTTGCAATCACTCCTTTAAGAAATGCAGCCTTGCCATCTCAAAATCTCAGCAGCTTGCAAGAGACATGAGATATTTTAGTTTTTGCTTGGATGAGACTACAAGGGAGGGGGGGGGGGAAGTGCCTAGCTGAGCTGCTATTTCTGTACCTGTTAATGGATGCTGCTGGCTGAAATAAATCCGAATGTGGGCTGCCTCTGCAGCGCAACGAACGGGCTGCAGAATGGCATCGCTTTGTGACTAGAGGCCCCCTTTTCTGCTATTACCTCAAATCGTCAGCAATAAAAGTTGATTTACCAATAAAGACTCCTGAAGTCTCTTCTGGACTGGGGAAAATAAAATATTTCATAGGGAAGAGAGGGTTTCACTGCCTGGTATGGAGGGTGCCAGCTTCTGTTTTCCTCCCACCTGGTGCCTTACGGAGACATTGGCCTTATGAAGCCAAACAACGCCCTTCCTTTGAGTTTTCTTGGTTAATTGCCACCTCTATTCCAACTGAGTTTCATGCTCTACGTATTGAGAAAGCAGAAATTTCATCACCTTAGTCATGCAGGTCTCTGTGCTAACAATATTTATATGCCCAATTTAGAGGTGTTGGAAAGACTTGCATCACCTCAAGAACAAGGCATGCCTTTTCAGTGAGGTAATGACTGTAGGTGGGTCATATTGGAAGCCCAAATATTTAATGGGAGATGGAAAATCGAACAACTTTGAGACTAAGATAGAAGGGAAGTAAAACAGATGGAGAGCAGCAAGGGGCAGTGTTGCTGGCAGAGGCTCGGGGCACGCAGGTTACTCCTGCAGCTCTGAGTGTTATATGAAAAGGATCCAGCTGGACCATTTCTGGGGCGGTGCCTCCATCCACATGACTAGATGGCAGAAAGACAACTGTGGAGGTTAAAATCAACAGCAATCAGAAGAAGATGGGAAAGATTCAGATTTTATACAGGGAAATAGGATGAAATATGATAAAAAAGGAGGAATAAAGAACACCATATGGAAATCCAGTGGAGTACTCCTATTGGCATTTCACATAATTTTGGCTGGTAATAATTTTTTTTTTTTCTGAAGACTTAATGAGTTGAAATCCTTGATCAGGCAAGTCCTCATTCTCCATGCTTTAACTGTTTTGTTTTTTCCTCCTTGACATTTATTTTTTGTAATTTGTGAAAAAAAATCACAGTTTGTTCAATGTGATGGGAGTGGATATTATTTCTATTTTTTAATTGAAGTGGTCATTTTCATTGCCCAGTGGAATTTATTTTCTAATAAGATAACATTTTCCCTCTTATAAAATGTCTGGGTTTTTTAACAGAAATATTTATGATTTTGAACTGCTGTCTTAAAAAAGGCCTGCAGAAAATGATGTCTGGTCCCCTATGAACTGCAGTGGAAAGATACTGCTCTTCTGATCTAGCTGTATTGACAATCCTGGGAGACATTTTACAGAAGTTTCAATCCCAATTTCAATTTTAAATTCAATCAATTTCCATATGCACTAAAACTGCGTGCGAGGATAGGGTCTTTAAGGATGCAGCCTGCTCTGAGACCCAAGCTGACCTGGAAAAGAAAACATTCCTCTTCTCATGTGGACACCGCTCTGTTCTCATGTTTTGCTTTTCCTCCACTTCCAGAATTAGAAACTGTTGCATACTTAACACCAGATGAACAAGCTGCATTGTGAAACAACTAGGAAAAGAATGAGCGGGGGGAGAACATACGCCTGTTTAGATTTCCAACAAAGCATACTTCCACATACAAGCACTGACACGTTACTCTCAATTATCCACCATCTGACACAGCAACCCTGTAGTTATTATCCTAGCATCAAAGCAAACACTGCAGAGGTATAAAACCTGCCCTGGGTGAGTCCTGCTTGTTTTGGAGGCTGCGAGACCTATAAAGGATGAAGACTTCTCTTCTTGTCGTGCTCATCATAGCCCTGTGCACGGAGAGCGGTGAGTCTCCAAGGATTGCTTTGCACTAGTGAGACCCCCAGAGTTGGCGCATTGTCTTTGAGATGGCAGGATGACAAGGGGCTTTTGCAGCATGAATGGTAAAGCTGAAGGGTCATCAGGTTCTAGACAATATTCCAGTCCACAGGATAAGAAGCCAGGGGATGTATCCAGACCAGAAGCTGGAAGGATGTGGAGGAGCTGAAACAGTGGATGAATTATCCACCTCACCTACCTCGTGGAGTCCCAGCCCAACCCTTGGAGTGGCTCAGTGTAGGCAGCTGAGAGCCCTTGGTGCAGCTCTATGAGAAGGAGGGTTAGTTGAGGGGTCTACAGAGCTGGACAGGGAGAGGGCGGTATGTGCAATAAAGCTGCAGGTTGGACATATAACTAACTACAGCCTGATAAATTTTTTTTTTCACTTGCTTTTTTATTGGTTGCAATTACAAACCATCATTACCTAAATTGGTAGAGATGGTTATGCCACCAGACGATGCAATTCTGGCTCCCGTGTCTTTCTTGCAGCTTGTTGCTTTGAGGTGTAACTTTGCTGATGTGGGTCACGGGTCTGGGATGGAGATGCAGAGTCCCATTCTCATTCTGGTAACTGTTTTTTTGGGGAAGGACACACTGGGAACCTGTACTTTAACTTTGCCTGGTTGGACTCTGTCAAGGACCGCTGCCTGTGCCTCTGGGACATGTTTGCAGAGTGGTGGGCTGTGGCTCAGGCAAGGAACAGAGGGTGCAGCCCTGAATATCCCTCTGATTATTTCAAGGGAATAGTTGATTCTCTCAGCTCAGGTGGCTTTTGCCTTATTGCAAACTGAATTTTTCTCAGGCTTTGCCGTAGGGTTTTACCTGCAAATTGCTGGCCATTCTGGTCCTGGTTTAGCAGAGCACTCAGGCTCACACTTAATTTGAGGCTGTAAATATTCTTGCTGTGGGACTTCACAGGCTTTAAACTTGGCATGTGCTGAATCATTGTGCTCAACAGGGTTGAGAAAGTTGAAGGTAATAAAACGTTCCTGCAGCTTATCAACTGTAATCACGGTTTTTAGAAAGATCACGTAATGAGACAGCAAACTTGCCAAAGAAGTCAGTGAAAATTAACACACAAGCAGCACCACTTCACTTTGCGATCTAGCCAGAAGGCTAGTTGCTGTTCTAATTAAACCTGAACCTGGCTGATTTTAGTGGTGTAAATCCTGCATCTGCTGGCACTTGCTAACGTTTTACCTGTGTAAGTTGTTTATCTGGGTGGCTCGGAATATTACCATGAAAATCTTCCTTGAGGAATGTTCTTTTTCAGTTGGAGCAGAGGTCTTGCTGGGTGCAGACGTCCAAAGGCAGCCTGGCTTAACCTCAGGTTTGCATCCTGAGTGTGGCACACTTTGAAAGAAATACTGTTCCCTTCCCCACTCAGCCCCCATTGCAACAGGTATCTCAACAGATGCAATAAAATCAGAAGTGGTTTTCAGTAACATGAACAAAATTGTCCTACCTGACTTCACGGTCTTAACTGAGCTACCATGTTAGGAGCCCATATGCCTCCAGAGTCCCCTATAGCAAATGGTGAGTGAGAGAGAAACCTCTTGAGCACAGAGAGAGGTTGGCAAAATCACCTCTGCACGTGCTTGCCACCTCTGCTGCCTAGAAGGGTCCCAGGGCAACTGGATTCTGAAATCAGCAGCTTTGGGAGGTTGGGATGAAAGAGGACTTGGGCATGCACAAGCTCCACTGTTTTCCTGCATAGATGCAGGAAGTTTTTCATGGAATAGGCTTGATTAAAGAAGCTGCATTAATTAAGGAATAAAATGAGCTACGTATCTGGAAAACCCAGTCTGGGGACTCTGTTTTAGTGTACGGTTATTCTGGGAGGCAAGGGTGGTTCCCAGTGGGGTGGAGCAGAAATGTACCTGTATGGGGTTTACATAAGAAAAGAGAATGAAGCCACACCACTTTGTGTGTAGATGGTTTAAAGGAAGGTCCCAGACTTGAAAAAAAAAAATTAGCCTGCAATGTCATGACAATACTGAATGCGAGAGCCAGGCAGGACAGCTGAGAGGTTCTATAGATGGAGATGACCAAGGCAGGAAGGAAATTGTAATAGTCTTGGTGTCAAGTCAGAGTGAGCCAAGGTGTCAGGTCTGAGGCTTTTGAAAACATAAGGGTTTTGAGCATGGGAACAGGGGGAGGTGGGATCTGAGTCACTACAAGCCCAGTTGCCTGGCCTCTGTGTCCTCTGCTAGCTGCTCCTCAGTGAAGGACAACAGAGTAGGAACTGTGAGGACTACGGACCACAAGAGGAAAGTGAAGGTCAGTGCTGGGTGGCCATGGAAAGGGTGAAGGGGCTGTTAGCTGGAGTGGGGAGAGAAGACAGTTTCCACAGAGACAAGGAAGGATGAATAGTGCCCTAAAAGGCATTTTTGTGGCTTCTTATGAAATAGTGACCCTGGTCACCTGGGGTCACGGTCTGAGCTGGGGCCAAGTCTGGGCTAGTAGGACGCTAAGGAGCAGAGAGCCTGTTTGGGCCAGATGAGCTTGTCTAAGTTCAAACAAGGGCAGCAATGAGGTTGGGACATTGCTGGCAAAGGCATTAACAAAGGCAAAGGAGCTCTGTCAAAGGAGAAGAGCGAGGGAGACAAAGAGCAAGGAGTGCAGTCGAAGGACAGTGCTGAAGAATAAGATGGGTATTAACTGGACATAGGTAGGGACAGCCTGGCAAAGAGGAGAATGAGTCTAACCCTCTGTGGGTGACATTACTCTAGGAGTGTTTGCTCCAGATAAACAGATGAGTAGGAAATTCCCCTTATCACGCAAAGAAACCTTCCCCAAGGATCTCTTTGCTGTGAATGACTGCTTCAGCTTACTTGAGTGCAAGCTGTTTTCATTCACTCATATTAACACAGCGCTTTGCAGAGGCACAGTGTTACAGATGTACACATTTTGTAGTGTTAGGCAGCCATCGCCCACGGATGGCTGTAAAAAGGAATCTGCTGTAGCCAAGGGGATGGTTTGCTGAGTCCTGCCTTCTACAGGTCCAAGATTGCCTCCTGGCACAGAAGAGCTCTGAAAATGAGCCAGCTAAATGCAAGCATCCATCTTCCCAGAAAACACTGAGAAGCAGATCTAGGTCACTTGTCCTTCATTTGAGACATGTTGTAGGGGCATGCAGCAAAATATTCATGCCTAGTATTGCCAGAGGGGTTAGTATCAGGTGTGTGTCTCTCTTTTTGTATTCAAAAGGATTTTAAAAATAATTCACTGTTGGTCTGTATGCTCTGAGAAAGAATGTGCAGGCCAGGACTCTTCAGATGACTTGAAGAGGATGTGAAAGAGTGTGAATGGGAATCCACTGGTCTCTTTCCATACAAAAACTAGTGGCCAGCAACTGAGGCTTGGAGGAGCCAGGTGGGAAAGAAACCATAAGAGCTTCACACTGCAAATGGTAGTAGACCGGGGCGCTCTCTCCAAAAGCACGCTGGGGATGCCAGATGTTTAAATGGGTTAAAGGGAGACTCAAGTAAGTATCCAGAAGGAAGATCCCTTGAGGGCTGCTAAATAAACACACATCAGTGTCCGAAATCTGAGCTTAATGTATTTTGGATCCAGGAGAGTCACTGGGGACAAGTTTCACACGCCCAGGAGGGCAACCTGTGGCTGCTGGGCTTGGCAGATCCTCTGTGTGCACCAGCACCGCCAGTTTTGTGCTCCTGTGGATATTTCTAGAGGTGATTGATGGGTGTTGTGTGCTTCTTTTGCAGCTTTCTCTTTGATGTGCTTCTCATGCAAAGATGCATCTTCCAACATACACTGCCTCAGTACAACCACATGCTCTGACCATGAGAAGTACTGTCTCACAACCTATTCTACCACAGGACTGGGTAAGTATGAAGGTTTTCTAAGGCGCTGACGACAAGATGGGGGTTCAGGTTAGGCTGACTGCACAATCTCCTCCCACCATGAGGTGTGGTGGAAGAATTAATGAGGATCACAGCACAAGAAGAGCAAATCTTGCAGCAGGTGGGCACTCAGCATAGCCCCTCTCTGTTGCAATATATTGTAACAATACTGCACTGCTGATTAAACACACCCAGGAGAGGGAGACACTGGAAGAGAGAGGCTTTCTCTGTGCAAACCCCATGTCTCACCTCCAAGCTCATATATATGCTCATGAGGTGGTGGAATTGGAAAGGGCTGGTACTCTGGAAGGGGCAATATCAAGACATGGTGACAATGACATCTTGCAGTCTTGCACTGTACAAACGCATTAGTTCTCCAAATTCCTGTCCTAGGTTGGCCCTGAAAACAGCAGAGGAATCTTAAGGCCTGGAGATGGTCTCCATAGGTCACACATACACAAATAATGATGCAGTGTGCCAAAGACCAAGGGAAAGCCAACAGCAATAAGTACAGAAGAACGTATTCCCCACTGGATATTGCACTCCCAGTCTGTCATTGATGTTTGTAAAAAATACACAAGACAAAAAACCTGTTCTCTCTCCCACTTCAGGCAACAACCGTAACCAGCGCATTACCAAGAAATGTTCTGCATTTTGCCCAACAATTGACCTGAATATCGGCATAGCTGGCGTTGCTACCAGCTGCTGTGAGACTTCCCTGTGCAACGTCAGCGGTGCCAGCAGTGTGAAAACCAGCTACACTGTGATAGCTCTTGGCATCTTGGCCAGTCTCGCCTGCATCCTCCGGCTGGGTTTTTAAAGTGGCTGGGCGGTGGGTAAAGGAGCTGCTTGGCCTTGCATTGCAAGGGATCAAACTCTTATCTGTACAGAATGCCACCCTGTTTCTCCTACCTGGAAGGTCACATCCCATTAGCAAAGAATTTTGCTCTTTCCATGCTCTGATGACAAGGCACAAGAGCACAGCCCTACCTCAAAATGGTGTTTGGAAGAGAAAGGCATGATGGGGAGCCCTGCACATGCAGAAGGGCGCCATATAGTCACCATGTCTCCTACTATCGGTCTTTATAACTCCATGCAGTTTTTTCCCTTTCATTTTGCCCCTCCCATTCTCCTGTGCCATTTTTCCCTTTATACCATTTTCTGCCCCGTACCATTTTGCTCTGAGGAAGCCTTTAATATTATAGCTGTTAAACAGAAGCCAGGCACAATAAAGTGTTATTTTATTCTACTGTGTGACTGTGTGGTGTGGTACATTTGGTGTAGTGGCTGGATGCACCCGTGTTAGCAACAACGAAAGTGGAGGCATTAAAGTCTGCAAATCAAATCAAAATAATGCTGAAATACGTTGCAATTGCTTTGCATTCACTTCAGGAAGCCTCTCCCCAGATTTTATTTTTTTTCTGCATTGGCAGAAGTGTAATTTTTGTGGCGCCATTCAGAGTAAACTGTATTCTATTTAACTTGCTTTCATTTTCTGTTCTGGGTCAGCTGGCTGAAAGGAAACGGCCGTTGAGCTCTCCAGCAGGCAAACAGAGGGGACAAGGCAGGACCCAACGTGAAGGGATCTTGAGCATTAAGTTTTCTTTAAACTGATTTAAGATCTTCCAGTGGAAATTGCTTTATATGCATTATGGATTACTCTGAAAGGGGAGAAAAGCATCTTGCATGGTGCTTAAAGGCAAATCATCAGAAAAGACAGCTAGTTTCTACTGTGTGTCTGCTGGAGCCTGGAAATTTCTGCCTCATCTATAACAAAATATTAACCTTGAAAAGAAATCTTTTATGTTTGTTAGTCAAGTTTGTTATCATGGTTAAAATTGAAAGAACTCATTCCCCTGCACTGACCTTTCTTGTGGATAATCTTAGGAACAAGAGATTTGCTCACTCAGACCCTTCTGAAGTGAGTCACAGGAGGATGAAATGCTTTCTCCTGAGCTGAAGAAGCTCTCTACTAGAATTACCCCAGCAAAGAAGTCCCAGGGTAATTAGTTGGGTGCAGCTCACCCAGCTGGTTTTCTCTCTGTAGACTCATTGCACAGGGAGAGCAGCTACACGCTTTGCTCACTCTGCTGGATATTTGCCGAGAGCAGAGGAACAACACCACTTGGAAACAGCGGGATCTTTATAACAGGTTTGCAAAGGAAATGCAGTCTCACGGCTCCAGCTCACCCTGACCTGCTCCTATCCTTTCTTGTCCACTCCTCCTCCCATCCACATCCAACGCCCAGCTACGCACTCCCTGGCTGTTTTCTTTCCCAGCCTTCCTTGTTGGCTTCTTCATCCAGTCTTAGTCCAAGCTTTACCTCCAACCTCTATTTTCTTGCTAGACCCTCAGCTAATTTTTTTCTCCTCGGTGCAAATGCAAGGATACTCCATCTTTAGCCATGACACTCTCCGTTGTCCTCACGGTTTGTATTGCACTGCCATTCACCAGCTGAGCTGGCTCCAGTCTTCTGTTCAATCTACTCTCTTCACCTTTCTTCCCCTCCTGCCAGATTTAGTGATATTCAAGCGGCACACGCATTTGAACACCTCAAATGAGCCAAGAACCGTTCTGTGGCCTTGGATGGCCATACTCTGCCCCACACCCAGATCATAAGGTGGTAACAACTCAACTATTTGAAGTAGTCTTCAGCCTTTGCCATCCACAGGTTTAGGATTTCTTAGGGACAACTCTGGTTGGCACAGGCAAAGGGCAAGCTGGGGGCTTGTACTGCCCCAGGTCTTGCCCTGCTGAGTTTGTGAACATAGGCCTGTCCTTGGCATCCAGGTTTAAAATAAGGTCATGTCTTGTGCTGCCTGAACTTGGCAAATGCCTCTGTTTTGGTCTGGGAGGGAACCTGGCACATGAAGGAAGGTATAAAAATGCTTGGGGAAAGGGGGAAAAGGCACATGGTAGAGCCTGCTTCTGCTTTGGAGGGTTTAATGCTCTGCTTATGGCTGTTGCATGGAGAAGTCATGAACAGCACTGGCAAGCCAGGAGTCCCATCCGTAAGGGAGCAGCCCCATCCATGGGTCCCAGCCTGCCTCCCTCTTGCCTGGTTTCTCCCGGATCCTATAGGTTTTGCATTCCCTACTGCCCAACCACACAACCCATCCACGTGGGCCAAAGATTGACCCACATCTCAAATTTCATAACATGGTCCTTATCTGGAGCCCTGAGGCACAGGACGTCCTAAACCCATGAAAGCTCTCTTAGTGAACCCTCCCTTAGCAATGGGTATTGTATAAGAGGAGGCTCCTCTCTGCCAGCCTTCCTGAGAAATCCTGATGTGACATCTCCCATGCAGATGCTGCTGCCTAATTCCACATCTCTCCTCCCAGGGTTTCTTATTCGTTGGCTCCCATCGTTGCATACTCTTTGGATGAGAGCAGTGAGCTGCCGGAAAAAGACATCTGGGATGCCTGGAGGGCTCTCATGAAGAAGATGAGCATCTCATTCGAATTGTTGGGATTGCTCCTGGGAGGTGGCTGGCTCTCTCCGCGTGGATTATCTAAGAGCTCAGTTTTTGGTGCTCTGTGCCAGGAACTGAATCAGCCAAGGGAGACTTGCCCTGCCTAAATTAGGCATCTGGAGGAGGTGGTTTAACTTTGGCCCTTATTTTCCCTCACTCAGGGCTCTATCACCTCTGATTCTGAAGGACCTATGCTGCCTTCTGCTCTCCTCAAATAATTTGGCTGTCTTTTCCTCACAACACGAAATGTCTTCCCCTTCTCTCTGCTTATTTGCCCAAATCCAATTGACACCCAGTGAATCAATAACAAAGAAAGAGATAAGATGGGTGCAAAAGATCAAAGTAAAGTCTTCACTGGGTCTAAAAAGCTTCTGGAATCCACGGAAAGTGACAAAAGCAACCCACTTTCAAAATTAACTGCTGCTCTCTTGTCATATAGCCAACTCATGGCTCCATTTTGAGGTCCATTTTAGTTTTCCTGAGTGGGGAGTGATGAGCTATTATTCTACAGAGGTGACTCAGCTTCCTTGCATTTTTTGCAGGCTTCCTCAATCTTACTTCTCACTTGATGTCCCTGGCTTGCCTGCTCCAGGCCCTCCTCCAGGCTGAAGGCAGTGATACTGGACAGCAGAAGACACCCTCCCTATGCCACCTGCTTAAGTGTTGCCTCTGACTCCATTGAGTTTCATAATCTGTCCTCTTGAGAAAGAAGGAATCACTGTGATCCAGCCACTGTGCTGCAAAATTACTGCTTTCCACAGTCGCTGGGAAGTGGGCGGTCTCCAGCATTGCAGTACGCCTGGGTACTAACAAACACGATAATGTACTGGGGACAGCTCCCACGTCGCTGTTTGACATAGAAGAGCTTGTTTCCTGCTCAAATTTCTCTCCTTAGCACACCTTTGTTGGCAACGCTGGGGACACGTTAGCCTCACTACTGTCTTTCAGAGATGACTTGCACTGAGCCAACTTCCTATTGCCTGAAGGTTCATGTAGAAACAAATGGATGTTGGTGAAGCAAATAGGTATATGGCAATAGTTACTCTTTTATTCATGGAGGAAGGGAAAAGGAATATATATATATAACAGAAGTCTATGGGATAATGAATAGGACTGAAAAAAAGAAAAAAATGGTTGCTTCCTTTTATCCTCATTGCAAAATACCAGCAAGAGGACACACCCACAAATTATGAAGAACAACTACAGCACATGGGCAGTAAACTGAATTGCCCTCTGCAAGGCAGAAGGCTCCATTTAATCATCACCAGCGTGTCCCCTGCTGACCTCACAACCTCCAAACACAAGAGCAGGGATGTCTGTTTTGACATCGGGCTTGAACAACTCTGGAATTCACCACCTGATGATGTCATTCTAGCAGCAGTTTAGAAAGGCCTAAAAAAGTTTCAGAAACTCACACGGATAAGGAAATCATCAAGTATTGGAATGATTCATATTAGAAACAGACAAAAATACCCCACCGATGGCTACTTCTAGGTAACTGCCTGTCAAGTTATTCCGTAATGGCCAGCAAAAGGGGGTTTTGGCAATTTTTTCTTTTGCACATTCTGCTACCTGCTGTCCAGGACTAATCTCACTTTGGAAGAAGCTCCGTTGAGATGGCAGCTTGCGTTCTAACAAGATGCATCTTGTATTAGAGTCTATTTCCCAGAATGTCAGAAACAGATTTTATGAAATGCAGAGGAGAGCAACACAGAGGAATAGAAGAAAGTAGATTGATTTAAGAGGAGAGATTGAAAAAAAGACAGTTTGAGAGATGGCTTTTTTCGAAGTAGAGCAGCAATTCCAGGATGCCAATTCGTGGTATTGTAAATGGAAGTCTGATTTCCAGAAATTGTTGGGCATGGAGAAAAGCAGACCCTCTAAAGGACCCCTGAAATAGAAGCAAAACTTCATTAAATAAGAAGTGTATAAAGTATTTGAGAATTACAACCAAGAGAGGAACATGCAGAGGGATTAACTACAGGTAATGGAAAATTGATAAAGAAATTAAGACTGACATGAAAATTTGAGGAAAATCTTCTGTTTGACTAACCATTAGCTAATTTCATTTAATTTTCATTTAATTTCATTTAAAATACACTGATTTTATTGCAGATAAACCAGTGTAGGCCAGTTGAGAGTCTGAGCTTCTGGTACTGTGGAGTAATTAAAGAAAATGAATGGTATGAACCCTGGTACATCATGCACTGACTATCCAAAGGGATTAGAAAAATGCACTGCCAGGACTATCTTCCTGTGCCTCCAGGCTCCGCTATTTCATCAGTGAAGCTGCTGCTTCTGCAGGGAGGAAGGAAAGGAAGAAACTCAAGAGGAGAGCAGATCCTCATTTCCCATCACCCACATGACCAGAAGAGCAAGAAATGTATTGCTAAAATGACTTTTCCCCAAGGTGCCAGGCTGTTCCATGAGCTCCAGCATGGAGAACTCCCACATGCACATTACACACACCCTTGGGTTGATTTCATGTCCACCCGTGAGCCATCTGGAACCTGTAAAACTGCTGCCATTCAAAAGGTATATAACCTGTCCTCCAAACAGTCTTCCCAGTCCGGTGGAGAGGATCTGGTGGAGATGAAGACTACTCTTGTCACCTTGTTGGCTGCCGTCCTGTGTGTGGAGCAAGGTGAGCCTCTAATGCTGCTACTAGTTAAGGTTTATAGAGAAGATGGTGAAAACTTGTCTTGTGGCAAAAATTGAGAGGGCTGTCACCAATTTTGCAGTCCTGCAATGCTGCAGCCATGCTGCCACCAATTTCTTTTTGCATCTTGATTAACAATTTGCTGCAGAAATAAGATCCTGATAAACTAATTCTTCTTTCCTGAGTGACAGAGCTGTAACGGTACGGCGTTAGATGCCAGGTTATACCCATGCAGTGATCTATGGGATCATCCCAAATGATGCGAGTCAGAAGTGCCAGAACGCACAACGAAACATTTTTTTTTCTATCCATATCAGTTTTTGAGCATTTTACAGACCTTTCTGTACTGCTGCTTCCTCCACTGTAGCAAGACACGTGGTTTGCCATGTTTCTTGCTCCATAGGAAACGCACAAGTGAGAATTTCTGTAGATTAAATCAGAGACAGAGGTGAACGAGCTTTTCTGTGCCTATGTCATGTCAAGGGCATCCTTCTCCCAAAGGGAAGTCTGAGGTACTCTGAATGTGTGTCCTCCTTCTGGGACTGATACGCATGTGTTGCTACATTGCTGCTTGCACGTAGGAATAATGACCAGATTGCCAATATTTCCCCCACGCCTGCTGGTTTCCCAGAAACCATGATACATATCTAGCAGGGGTTGCAAAAGAGGCATCTAATTATTCTTGCTCTCTCATGTATCAACCCCCTACTCCTACATTTTTTAGACAGATGGTTCTGCAGCACGGCTGGAAGATCAGAAGTTTCAGCAAGTTTTGGGGTGGGGAAAACGGTACTCAATTCTAAAAAAAGAGAGGATTTTGTGCCCATAATTCCAGTTACACAATCAGGACAGAAGACAGTAATTATCCCAGAAAACATCCTCAGAGTTACCCGGGATGAAGTGGAAAGTTAATACAGATCTAAGACTCTGGTAGCACACATTCATTGTGGGATAACCTATTGCTGTAGTATGCTGATGCCGTTTTAAATTGGCATCAGCTTTGAAACGGACTTAACCAGTCTTTTACCTTTCTGTAGCCTAGTCTAGATCAGAGAAAGCTAGTAATTCTAATATCAAGGCTTTCACATTCGAGAGTAAGAGATCTCAGCTTTCTGGCCTCATACAGAGACAAAGGAAAACTTGGAGATAACTGTTATTTGATCCTTTTCATGCATCTGGGGTCCCATTCAAGACCATAATAAGCAACTTTTGATCAAACCTGTGTATGTCTCAGCCCACCAAAGAGGATCTGTTGCCATGTGCATCCCTGTACTCACTGCTATAGATATATTAAGTCCAGAAGAAAGCTTCAAAGGTCATGATCCTTTTCCTTTCTCCAATGCTGGACCAAACCAGGCAGATGTTTATCTAATGTGTCCTTGAAAGTTTTCAACAAAGATTCCATGGCCTGGAATTGCTCAGACTCTCATCCTTTTAAAAAGTTAGCCTTAATATCTCTTAACAACTCTTTTTGTACAGTTCTCTTGTGTTCTCACCATAGGATGTGTAGAACAGTCTATTACTTTCTTCTTTGCAGCTTGCTTTACTTGCAAGAAGAAGGTTACTGTGTCTTTTCTCAGCATTTTCTCATTTATAATAAATAAACTAAATGCTTCCAACCTTTCCTACAAGGTCATTTCAAGATCTCTGACCATTTCTCCTCCTTGTCCTCTGGTCTCTCTCCAAATGCTTTGCGTATTTTTTGAAGTGCCGCATACAGATTTGACCATTGGTGTTCCAGCTGAGGCCTTGCCAGAGTGGAAAGGCCACTTTGCATATCTTGCACATGACATTGGTGCCTGTGTTCCCTCGAGTGACTTTTGTTTTCATCGCTGTAGTGTGACATGGTTGACTCCTGCTGTTATACTGCAGTTCTTAATTGTAACTCAACCAGTTGTTGCTCATCCTACATTTATGTGGTTAATTTTCACCTTAGTGTAACATATTTCTCTTTATTGAACGGCATCCATTCTTTTTTAATTGCATCCATCTGTCAAAATCACTTAGAACTCTACTTACAGTATGTTTTCAGCTATTTTGTCCTTGGCATTTTCTGAAAATGTGATGTGCATTCTCTATCCCATCCCTACTGTCACTAGTGATGATACTGTATAGACCTGAGCTCACAGCAGAGCTCTGGAGAACCTTACAAGTTGCATTGCTCCAATTGGTTTGACAAATGACCATTGCCAACTACCCTGTGAAGGTGTTTTCATGCCCGGCTTTACACCCATTTTTTTGCATTTTCACTAGTTGGATTTACTGGGCTTGCTCATAACAACATCATTCAAGATTGTGCCAAAAATTTTGGTGAAACCTTATTATATCTTCTCTACACTGTACATGAAGATTCAACTTTTTTAGTGATGAATGAAGCAAAAAAGCTACACAGTGTTACGGCCCTCTGAGCATCAAGAGTTGATAACTTCTTCCTTCCCTTCCCTTCATCAGGAACTTCTCATTTAATGGTCTCTCTGACCTACGTTGCCCTTCCACTTTCTTACTGCCAACTTCTTATCAGGCAAAACTTGACTCGCAGGAATGTATCCTCTAGCTGCTTTCTGCCCCTTCCATACTGACAGGCCGTGCCCAGACTTATTAGGAACTTAGCAAACATTCTGTGGCATGTATGCTTCCCTTTCCAAAAAAATGTGTTTTTAAAGTAACTCCTCCCCTCTTCTACACACAGAAACACATTGCTCAGGGTGATTTCACCAGCTCAGAACCCAACCACCACTGTAAAACCTATAAATCAACTAATCTGCCTAGCTGGGGAGTGTTTTGCAGTCGCTTTGATATGGTTTCTCATCCAGACTGTGGTTTTACTCTTCTTCCTGTTTCATCATTACTTTACAGAGCCTTTGTAGAGGTCTATCCCATCACCTTCTGAATTTGAGGTCAAGTGTGTATATTCTTGACAGATAAGACACTTCATCGCTGCCTGTCCTTCCTGCTGGTCACCTTCTGTATCTGTATTGCAGATGTATGAATTATCCCACCAAATGTGCGCTGGCCAGTTAAACCACACTTTTGGTTAAGACTTCCCGTTTATTCTTTCTCTTTCAGTAGCACACAGAAGTTCAACAGAGCATCCGACTACTCTCGGCAGACTTCCCAGGACTGAGGTTAGGCCAGTTCAGGTAGTGGCATCAGACCACAAGAAAGGATATGTAACAGTAGTCTCTGAGCCAGATGAAAGAGAAGTAGGACACCGGGCATTGTCGAACTCCTCAGAATGCCCCAGGCATCCTCAAGTTCTCCCTGGCAAGCCCTGCCTAAGAGAAGTAACTGAGCAGTAATTGGCAATTCCCGTGGCAGAGCTCTCAGGACAGAGGAGCTATTGCTCAGCAATAATCTCCATCATAAAGGACCCCAAATCCTTGAATTCCACTCACATTTACTGCTGCCAGAGATTGCAAACAGATCGATAATACTTCACAGTCTGAGACATACGAGACAGAGAGGGATTTAACATTGCTGCCACGGGTCAAGGGATAAAGAAAGTCACTGGCCATTCACACACAAGCATTCATCAGGCTATAACTAGCAAAATTGAGATATCTGGATTGTAGGTGTTGTGGTACCTAAACCATGTAATGTGCTTTTTCTCCCCCCACCCCCCTCCAGCTTACTCATTTATGTGCTACGTGTGCCAAGAACAGGAGTCCAACAAGAACTGTTTGACCATTTCCATGTGCGCAAAGGAAGACAAATACTGCGTGACTGTCCGTAGCAACGTTGGAACAAGTATGTTTTTGATCACCTTGTTTGCGCTGTAGAAGAGCAGTGCCAGGAAAAGGCTTTCAGTCCATCATGGCCACGTACAGGAACAATCGCTCTCTTGGTATCACCAACTGTTAGCAAACACCGACCTTGTTGCACTATTGCAGTCACTGCAGTGTTGATACATACTAGATATCGCTACTACCAGGACCTGGGGAAATGCTGAAGATATACATAGCAGCAACCAGAGAGCAAGCTCAAACCTAGGGCTGTGTGTACTGCTTCACAGTTAGGTCCCCCCAGCTTTCTGCTGACTGCTCCAGCTAGCTCTTGCCACAGCAATATTCAATCCCAGGGTTGTTTTCAAAAATGTTTGGGCAAAACTGCACCACGGCTGATTCCCTCGGCCACGCACAATCCTTCAGGTCTGTCCTTGGGGCTCTGCACCCTCAAACACCTCCATGTGCTCTCAGAACAAATCTCAGGTCATATAACACATTCTCCTTGGTTTTCAGCTGCAGGGAAACCATCCTGGTGGGCAGCGACCCAGCCTGAGCATCGCTTCAGGCAGCTTGAACTGAAAGCCATGACTTTAGGGACAGATGAAATAGGGAGCCCAGAGAAGATCAGCAGCCTATTGCAGCAGTGTAGACATGACCAGACCATTGCTAGTCCTGAGCAGAGGATGTATTTGCCTTGGGGACTAGTGCCTGGCCTTCTTTTATTCACCAATGCAGATTTAGCCATGGAAACATTTCAACAATGATTCTTACATTCTACTCTTTCTTCCCCTCCCCCTCTGCTCTTCTGCATTAGAGCCCAACAAGCCTAAATATGTCATCTCTAAGATGTGTTCTCCAACGTGTCCAGCAACAACTCAGCAACAAAACCAAACCTATCAGAGGGTTTCTTGCTGTGAGAAACCATTATGCAACATGAATGGAGTCAGCAGCAAGCAAAGCAGCTATGGAGTCATGTCCCTAGGTATCCTAGCCAGTATCATGTACACCTTTGCATCTGGACTGTGATGGGTTACGAGAAGCTCCCCGTGACGGCATCGTTGGCTGAAATAAAAGTGTGTTGCTCTAGGATAATTACTGCTCTCAAAGAGTCGTGCTTTGTAGCTGAGATTCCCCTGGGATTTTTGAGAGAGTCTAAATAAGTTAGGTGCTGAACTCCCATTGATTTCCTAAGCCTACTTGAATCCTAAGTGTCCCCAGACATTCACGTCACCTAAGAAAACACATAAAAGACAGCCATTTAGACATGTTCAGGCTTCAAATTGTTACAGATCTGAAGAGGTCCTTGACGACATATTTTTGCTTCTTTGCAAGGAATAACAACCCACCCTGCCTGAAACACAGACAATAGCTCAATAGTTATGTCAGCATAGAGGTTGTTCACTGTTTTCTGTTCACAGTAAGTTGGTTATCACACGTCAGTCAAGCAGTTTGTAAATAAGTAAGTAGAGGTAAAGCTTCTTTCTGGCAGTATTTTTGTTCCAGCCTCAGTGGGGAACAATTACCGGCTCCTCTGTCTCTTTGCTCTCGTAGGGGTACCACATTTTGAAATGAGCATCCTTTATTGCCCAGCTCTGATGCGTTGGCTTAGTTTGGGGAAAAGGCAAAGAGGAGCCAACATGGCTGAGAGAGGAAAGGCAGCAGCAGGGTATCAGTGGGGAGATGGGAGAGAGAAGGGAAAGAGGACGGGGACAGCGTGGTGAGTACTACACTGGGAAATGCCCGCACACTGCCTCCTCATGGACCTGGTCCAGCTGGAAAAGATTATGTCCCCATATCTATTCCTCTCTTTTTTTTTTTTTTTTTTTTTTTTGCAGGGACAAACCAATATGACAGCTGTTGCCAATCCCAGTCATTTAGACATTGTGAGATGGTTTCTACAAAACTATGTTCCTGGTGTAGAAACGATTGATTGTGCTGAGCTTTGTTCGGTTTTGCACTCCAGGGTCTCTGCTCCCTCCTCTCCCTGCGAGAGCTGCAGCTGAGGGGAGATAGAAAAGCTCTGTAGGAGGCCCGGGGGTGTCTACAGAGAAGAAGAAGGGCAGGCAGCCAGAGGCTAACACAAACAGCCCAGAGCTTCTTGTTTATAGCCCCTGCTGCAAGCTCAGTTTTCTGGGGGGAAAAAAAAAGAGTTGGCAGCATCGATTGCTCAGCTGTGTTCTGGTAGAAACCAGAGCTTATCCAAACAATTCAAGGGGTTGTTTTATTCTGGATGAGATGTTGTGTTTGATGGCTAAACGAGATCTTCAGTTTCTCTGAAGCATTGCCTTGGAAGTCTGCTGTGTTTTGGTTGCACATGTGGAAGGGCGCACGTTTTTCGAGATGTTTCACACTGCTTGGATTACAAAGCAACTGCTTTCCCCAGAGGACGATCAGCCAGAGATGTCCCATCAACTTCATGTTTTGTACCGTGAACTCTGAAGCCCAGTGCCTGGTTTTAAACTTTTTGCTTAACGGACAGGAGGGAAACAAAGCAAGTGAAAGGAATGACACCACAGTGCTGGGCAGGGACAAGAAGATGCTGATGCCCATTGATCTGAGCATACTGGTGAGCCATGCCCAGGAATAGCAGAGGTCAAAAGGGCCAAATGTGAACTTGCCAGCAGAACATGCTGTTAATTTTCTCTCACCAAAGACAACCATGAAAGGGAGGAAAGCTATGGTGGAGAAAGGGAAGAGAAAGACTTTTTAAATCAAAAGGAAGGAAGAGATGCCCAGCTGCCAAGGGCAGGGGCTGGCGGTACTGGTGGCAGCTGTGGTAGCTGTGCTGCATCCCGATGCCATAAGCATGTGCTCCACAAATACTCTGCAGAGAGGGAACACATTTCTTCCCTGCAATACACTGGATGTTTTCAAAAAACTCCAGGAAAGTTGTGCTCTGGGGCAAAGCCATTACTGTCTTTACCACCAGGCAAGCTGGCACAGGAAAGGGGAAGCAGAAGGAGAAATCTGAATCTCAACCAGTTTCACTGGATGTGAGAAGGCAAAGACCTGGTGGGTGAGACCAGCTGGTGGGGAGGGAACGAATCAAGGATTGAGACAAGTCCACTGAGGCTGGTGGTGTGGGGGGGACGAGGATGGGCAGAGCAAAGGAGGGAGAGAAAACGTCATCCAGATCTTTTTATAGAGCAGTAGAGCAGGAGTTGCTGCAGGGTCTGGAGGGGGAAGTGGTTTGCTTAGAGCCCAGCTGAGCCCAGCAACCACTACTGAGGACTCCTTTTTGTGGCCTTCAACTTCTGCACTGGGATCCCTGGCACTTGGACACTCTTTTAAAAAGCTGCTTGGTTCTGCTTACGGGGACTTTCTCCTGCTGGCAGATTTCTGCATGCATTGGGCCCACTTGCAGGCCCTTATTCCCTTTCCCGCTCTTCCCCTCCTCTTCACTATGTCAGTGGGCTGCCTGCTGATAGCACCCAAATGGATGTTGCCTCCAACAAGATAAAATGGTCAGAGGGGTTCTTAGGTCTCCTTGTTGACAAATTTAGGGGAATCCTTTATTTTCTTGAAATTTCTGGATGCCAGAGCACCTGACCATACCATGATTATGCTGACTGATCCTTTGCAGATGAAATGCGTTAATGTTTTCACTGTGTTTAAAAAGATTTACTGGTTGCATTGCCAGTCATACCATCACCCACCTGGTTTGTGGACTGAAAGCCCTCGGTTGTGACTGAGGAGCTGAAGGTCTCTGAAAAGTGAGTATGGGGGTAGGATTTATGAAAGGATTTTTTCAGAGTTGGTGCTCTGAGTGGCGAGTCACTGAAACTCTTCCAAATGAAGAAGGAAGATGGACACTTGAAAGCTGTCCTTTTTGGTTGGGGGTGAGAAAGGGGATACATGTTGGTCTGGCCCATGACAAGGTCACAACTCCCTTTTCACACCAGTACCTGCCTTCCCTGGGCTGGAGGAAGGTGCAGGTAGAAGATCAGGGCTTCTGTGGCCCAGGAGTTTAGACACAGACAGCCAAGTCTCCTCTTCCTCCATGGGAAGAATCCGTCTCACTTGCGTTTTCAAATGAAGCTGCAGTGTGATGTTTGGTTGGTGGTGCTCCCACCAAGCTTAGATGTGTTTGCTGGAAGAACACAACACAACAACAACTTAGAGTTGCACACTCAGAGTCAGGAGATGTGTTTTTGCTTCCAGCCTGCAGTA
The DNA here is from genome assembly GCF_034619465.1 of Leptosomus discolor. NCBI lineage: Eukaryota > Metazoa > Chordata > Aves > Leptosomiformes > Leptosomidae > Leptosomus > Leptosomus discolor. The sequence continues at coordinate 71,171,767 of NC_141395.1, forward strand.
TGGGCAGAGTAAAAGGGAAGACAGGTGTGGCGACACCAACCACATCCAACACAAGAGCCATTTTGCAGATGTTCATGAGATTAGCATGGATTAGACAACTAACACATCAAAATGAAGCAGGTCTAAGCAAATAAAAGGTGGTGTATTCAATATGAATATGCATATCAGCGAGGGATATCAGCCAAACCAAGCTGTGTCCGGGCACAGTGGCCTTGGGAAAAGAAATCTTTGGCATTCACCACAGCTACTAAACCCAGCCTGTTTCACCTGCCCCTGTTTCTTTACAATAGGGAAATCTGGGTGTTTCAGAAGACTGGATACCACCAAATGCAGCATCCATCATTATAAAGGGGATGGGGAGACATTGGGACATACAGAGCACTCCATCCAGATCCCAGTCTTGGAAAAACACCCTCTGAAATAAATCATCAAACAATTTGCAGTGGTGTAGGGGCTATCAAGGAGATGAGGATGAACAGCAGGCACTTTGTGACAGATGGGTGTTATTCCCACCTGTGACAAGATGGCAAAATCTGTATTTAGAGTAAAAGTGGTACCTGTCACATAGCTCAGTGTTAATAAAGCTTTTGGCACCATGTCACATGACAGTCTCATAAGCAAAACTAAGAAAACGCAGCCTAGCTAAAATCATGAGCAAATAACTGTCAACAATTTGCTGTCAAACTGAAATGATCTATTTAACACAGTCCTCTGTGGCTTGCTTTGGTTCTGGTATGATGCAATATTTTAATTACCAGTTTGAATGACGGATTAGGGAATAAATTCATTGAGCTTGTAGGTGACAAACTGAGAGAATCTGCAAATAGGAGAATTCTGGGTGACTCTGATAAATCTAAGCAATAGTCTGAGAAAGACGATGTAATTTAGGAAGGACAAAAGCCCTACAGTTAGTGCGGACCCATCATCTGCACAAACACAGGATGAAGAAATCTCCCTTGCAGCAATCTGGCAGAAAAAGAAGTTGCGGTGGCTGTTACAACAGATTGCAAGTTTAATGTGTCAAACTTATGGAAAAAAAAATCTGAAAAAGAAGGCCTTGTTGGAACTCTGCAATTCATTGAAAAGTCTTACACATTGCACTGGGAAGTGTAAACTGGTGTGTGATGGGATGAGATCTTTCCAGTCTCTTCTCCAAAGGGAAGGTCTGGGCTGCTCCATTCTCCCCACTTTTTGCTTTAGGGTTCACGCAGCAGCAAAGGAGCTTTTAGGTAGGACCAGAAAGGTTTCCTAGCACCCCATGTATAGTGAAAAGCTGGAAAACTGCCTCCACCATCAGCAGCTTGAGCATCATTATCAAGATGCATCAAAGCATGATAGAAAAATAGTGTCCCCAGCATCTTGTTGGTGTCTCCACTGGGGCTGGGGAATGAATTCAGTTGCCTCTCCTGATTCTCTCCGTCTCCTTTCTGTCATTCCCATGCACCCTTTGTGGGTGCTGGTTCCCTTCACTAGAGCAGAATTTTGGTGTTCAGGTTTGACTTTGTTTTATCATAGAATCAAAGAATGGGTTACATTGGAAGGGACCTTAAAGATCATGTAGTTACAACGTCCCTGCCCTGGGCAGGGATACATTGCACTATATCAGGTTGCTCAAAGCCAAATACATAGCAATGTCTAGCAGCAAAGGTGACCCAAAGATGCTCTTCCACTGATATCATGTAGGAATTTTAGTCCAAAGGATGTTCAACCTCCAGAACACCTCCAGGGCTCCCAAGATCTCAGTCAACAGTAAAAAGCCATAGTAGTGCTGAGGCAGTGAGAGGAGAGACACCTCTGCATAATATGAATGACATATGGTTTTCCCCCCTTTCAGCTGATTTCTCACCTAGGCAAATCCCTAAGCACCCCACAAAGTACTGTCATCATGCATGGGGGTGACAGGGGTTCAGTATTCCTTGGTCCAGGAAGGCCAGGAAACAGGCATTGGCTCTGTGCCCAATGCTCACAACAGTTCATCTGGGACCTGCCTCCTGCTCCAGCATGAGATGTTAACCAGCAATCAGATAACGTGCAGACATTGCTCCTGGGAACAAGAATCTCCCTTCTGCAGTCTACAGGAAATTAGTGCAATAAAACTTACTGCAAGATCTTCCAGGAAAAGAAAGTAATTTTATTATACAAAATCTCTAACAAAGTTGATTTTGCCCTCTTACACTTATCCTTACAGATTTACACTGATCGCTGTCTCACAAGCACCAACATGTGTATGCCCAGATGATCTGGCCAATGTTACTTCTATGCTACAGGTAGCCAAGAGGTGACAGCTATGAAGTTCTCATCACGCCTCTGAGATTCTTGGCAGAGCACAACAAACTGATTTTGGACTTGCCTTTTACAGCCTTTAGAGAGAGGATGCTGGTTTGTCTCCCTCTCCCTTTTATTTTGCCCCTCTTAGGTGAAATTCCTGAATATCCCAGTTCTTTTGTTTTCTTTATCTGGGTGTTTTATGGCTCCTGCCCAGTTCTCCCTCTTATCTAAACTCCTCTTCATTTGAATGATGTCAAAGGGTGCTCTAGAGCAGTCAACACAGGCCTTTTCTTTTAACCCTTGCTCTGATGTTTCTTCCAGGTGTTTTCACACACTTGCACATTCTCATTCCTATGTCTTTCCTACCAAAATTAACATTTCTACTACAAAGCTCCATAAGCCGAGCACCTTGCCTACAGCTTCAGCAGGTTTGGTCAGCCTCCCTGGAGCCTGGTGAATCCCTTGTTTACAGAAAGGCACGTTTTTCGTGGAAGGGATGGGGAAGGGCCTGAAAAGTCTCTTCCTCCCCAAAACAACCTGGTGATGAGGTCCCTGTCGTGGAAGAGGAGATGCCCCCAGGAACAGGAACCTTTACAGGTTGCTGAAGAACCTCATTGATGGTTCAAAAGAGGCCAGGACTGGAAACAAGGCTATAACATGGGTCCAAAGTTCACCCAGGAGATGGAGATAGGACTGGAGACAGATATACCTACTACATAGGCCAAGGGCCATCCAGTAGACAGGGTTGGAGACAAGGTCACAACCTGAGTCCAGCGGCCATCATGAGGTCAGAAACAGAGCTGAAGACACATTACCTACAACATGAGTCCAAGGTCCATCCAGGAGATGGCTGGAGATAGGCACACCTACAATATAGTCCTGGCAAGGACTAAAGGCTCAGGTTTGAGCTTAAATGGGGCTCCTGGACTCATGAGAACAATGTGAAGAGAGGTCCCTGGTAAGACTTGACAGGGCAACTAAGGCCTATCCATGCCTTCAGGGCATGACAAGATGAGCCCATTTGTAGAGGAGTCGGTTTATAATGCTGGAGCACTCTAGGGCAGACTTTCTTCAGAGGTAGCCTGGTCGGTCCAGCGATGGACATATCTTCCAGCACACTTCCAGCAGCCTGGAGAGATCACAGCAGCAATCAGAGTTTGACTTTTTGCCTGAGTAATGACCCCCGCTTACAGCTTCACAATTATTTTCCCATCAAAAGCCTAGAATAAACAAGCAAGACAGAGGGTGAGTCATGCAGACTTTGGAAGGAGGAGGTGTGAGAATATCTATTTCTCTGATATCAACCGAGCATGCACCAGCCAGCAAACCACCTTCACCTTAATGGCTCTGGGAGTAAAGGAAAACAGAAACGTTGACGTCAACCAGAAATGAAAGTTCATAAAGCTGACAACCTGATTGTGACTGCAGGCTGTGGTTTGAGTAGGCAAATCAAAGTCCTATTCTACTAAATAGTGCAGCCCAAAGATGTCACTGGTTGTGCACCCACACCTTCAGGAACCTCAGTAGCTAACTGAAAGCTGTCTATCTCAGGTCTGTCCCCACAGGCTGCAGCAGAGAGTGGTCTGCCAGGGTGACGGAGGACAGTGAGCTGTTTGGCACTGCAGACTGCAAGAGGGCTCAAAGAAGCACCTGTGGATTAGTTTGCCCATGAAAAACCTGTGTTTGGGGCATGCTTGGGTGATCCAAGAATGTTCCTGAAGGTCTTCTGGGCAACTCTGATCCAGAGCAATCAGAAGAGGCTTCAGGAGGAGAAATATCTGGGGGTGGGATGATGGTGAAGGGCTAGCATATGAAGTCAGCCCTCTCATTCAGCCAGGTGGAGCAGGACAGTGTGAGCAGGAGTTTCAGGGATGGTGCATCACGGCTCCAGCACTCTTTGCAGTGTAGGAGGCTGTGCCAGCATCTGGGGCAGTGAGGGTCTTTATGCCATGACTATGTTGCAGAAGACTGCTTTGGGCAGAGAGACTTGTCTGCCTGAGAGGAAACACACCTTGCAGCAAGGATGGAGATCTTGGTCTCCTGCTCTTTCAGGATAGAGAACAGATCATGTCCTGCGTCCTCTGCTCTACCAAACTGATACTCCATGTTTTACAGCGACATAGATTTGGCAGGTGGAATAGGACTTGTCCACAGAGCAGTTCCTGTCCTCTCTGGCAGAAGAGAAATCTGAACACCTCTCATCTCCAGAGAGTTATGTAACTATTGAAAAGTAAGGACTTTGTCCCCTTCCTGTGGCATCTATACAAGGCAGTTTTAGCAGCTTGCTCCACAAACCAAACCAGCTTTGTTCCACTAACTGGGGAAACACCTCATTTGCAAATTTGATTGAGGTTTAGGTGCCCCACAGAGGCCCATGTGCACAGCCCTGGCCAGGCTCAGGAAGTCTCACTCAAGCCCTGAAACAGAAATGTGGCGGTGAAGGAAACTCTGCATGCCACCCGGCTCCACAGAAGCTGAGCAAGCTTTTAGTGGGCCCACATTTCAAGCTCAAACTCCTGAAGTGCCAGTTCAGCACCGAAGCCTTCCAGACCTAGCAATTCTAATTGCTGCAGCCATCTCTGCTGCTCTGCTTCCTTGACCCATGAAGGAAGCTGCCATACTCTTCATTTCCTGATTTTAAAACTAGCCCTTTCTCCCCATCATGCAAGCAAACCTTGAAATATTTACTCTAGCATTAGTTCGCTTTATGATCCAGCTGCTTCCTTATCTCCTTTTCCCTTAAGCATGGTTTTTGTACCTATGTCCACCTTTCTCCAGCACAGACCACCTTCCTGTTGCTGGACCCTACCCCTGCCGCCTTTCTTGCTGCCTCCTTTTTTTGTGAAGAGACATTTTTTTGCCTTGCATTCACAGTATGAAGCCAATGGTTACACAAAGCCCTCCAGCAACTCCCAAACTTGCAAGAAGAGGCTGGAGCATTCAATGTGGTGTTTCAATACGTGTTGATCTAGAACAGAAAGCCCTGACATCGGAGTTACCCTGTTGAGCTTTGCAGTCTGCTGTCCCACACCATAGCCATGGTAAGGAGATGGGAGACATGGGCTTAGACCAGCAAGATTTCAGAAGGGCTTCCTTGCCTGGTGCATCTTCCACCCTAGAGGATTGGTTCCCAGTCACTCCTCTGTTTGTGGCATGCTGTAATAAAGCTGTCCCCGCCCAGCCATTTCAGTAGTATTGGGATGACTCCAGATCCTGTGGTGAGTTGTTTCCCATGTGACTCTTAGGTCCTCTCTCTTCCTTCCTAACAGCAGATGGGTCCTGTCCAGGAAACAGTGGAACTGAAAACGTTAAATTTGTGTGAGGGAGAAAACCAGAAAGCTGTATGCACTTGTACACTTCTCAGGGGGATGAGGGGAGTGTACAAGACATCGAAGGAACAGGAGAGTTGAAGGAATATGCTATACCTTCCTGATACCCAGAAATTGAATCTCATGCGCTGCACCTCAGAGCTGAGATAAATGCTGTAAGATTGCTCACGGGTAGGCTACAAAAAGCCAGACCGACTCTTATGGGCACAGCCTGAACTTGGTCTGTATGAGACATGGGTCTTGTGAGTCTAACTGAATTACGGTTGCTCAGGCTACCGCAAAGCTGAAACTTCCCAGTTTTTTAGTATTTGATTTGTAAACCAGAGAATGAAACAGTCACAGCAGCCCATTCCAGTGGAAGATATTAGACCACAGAAACACACTACTTACAGTCAGTTCCTGCTAGAATAACTGGCAATAATAAATAAAAATGAGCCATAGGAGAGAAAAGGTAAGTGGGGGTTTGCAGGTACGGATTTGTTTTCCAAGTAGAGGACTCTGAATGCACTCTGACAAGACAGGAGCTGGAATTTCTTCTGACAGATGCATTTGCCAGGAAATGCTGATTCTGCAAAATTAAACCCATCTGTGGCATATAGAGTTTGTCAAACCTGCTTGTTTCTTGCTGGCTCACCAGCCATCTCCTCCATGCAGAGGCTTCCCTGACAGCCAGCTTCACAGGGTCCCTCACTCAATGCCCTTCCTGCAGCTAATTTCCTAGAGGACTTAGTTATTTCTGTGGGACCTGCTGAACCTGGGTCACTCCAACAAATCTTTCTGGTGGACTCTATGCTCTGAAGATTCATCCTGTCAAGCAGCCCAGGCTGTCTAGTGCCACTTCAGCTGCTGGGCCCTCATACCTTCAAGCTTCCCAACCCTGTATGTCTAATCTTTTAGGCTTAGGATAAATGTCTCGGGAAGTTGTTTCTCTATGTGCTTGGGTCTTGCATGGGGGCTGTGCATGCAGTGGGCTTGTGTATTCAGGGGGTTTTGCATGCAGGAGATCCATGCATGAAGGGAGTCCTGCATACAAGGGTTTGCACATGCGGAGCGTGTGCGCATAGAGAGTGGTTGTGAACGTATGGGTGGGTGGACGGGGGTGCTCAGGGAATCTGTGAATGAAGATGCATGGAGGAGGGGAGTGAGGCAGGTCCGCGTGGGACGGGAGTCCTGGATGCAGGGGGTTGCACTTGAAACGGGCTGTGCACGACTGGGGGCAAGCATGGAGGGAACCTTCCCACTTCTGCCTCTTCGCTCAGGAAATAGAGGGGGCCCGAAAGGGGGATGGAAAATGGCTTTAGGGAAGGGCCAAGGGAGAGCTGGCTCTGCTCCCGCGGGGGCTTTAAGACCTCTCGGCGGGCCAGGCGCTGGAAAGCCGAGGCGCCACGGCCACTGCGCGCTTCTCCGGCCCCGACCCTCCGGAGCCGGTAAACGAAACCAGGCGGGGCCGAGGAGGCGGTGGGGGGAGGTGGCGCGGGGCACGGGCTGGCCCGCGGGGCGGGGCCCGCTGGCCTTTCCCCACCCCCGGCGCCCGGCCCTGCTGCCAGCCCTGCGCGCAGCCAACCGCCCTGCGCATCTCGTTGGCCCCCACCGCCGCACCATGAAGGCGCTCCTGCTCGCTGTGCTGGCTGCGGTGCTGTGCGTGGAGAGAGGTAAGGGTGTGTGTGTGGGAAATACCCCCGCCACCACCTCTCCCTGAGGTCCCCCAGTCTCTTCCCAGCCCTGGGTTTGGGAAAAAATTAGGGGGGGGGGGGGGGGGGGGGAAGGAGGAGAGTGTGTGCTGCGTTCTTGCACGGCGGGCTCTGGAAGTTGAAGGCTTGCGGGGGGGGGGGGGGGGGGGGGGTGTGAGGGCAAAGGTGCTGGGGAGGACAGAGCTGAGCCGTGCCGGGGTTTGTCGCGGGGTGGGGGGGTGTGGGGGGGTGTCCCTCCAAGACCTGCCTGGCGGCAGTGTCCCTCCTGAAGCAGGAACTTCAGGGCTTCGGTGCTTGTACGGATAGGTGTGCCTCTCCAGCTGTGCATGTGGATATTTTGGTGCTTTTCCCAGTTGCAGCTCGAACAAAGAATAGGGCCGGCTCTGCTCCCCCATTTCGGTGCAGTGAGCCGGGATAACGGCGCCGAAATGGGCTGAGATGCAGCCGAGGGGAAGGAGGGTGGAGGGGAGATGGAGCCCAGCCCTGGCGATGGCTGATGGAGCAAAGTGTGGGCAGAGCCACTCGTGATTTCGGCTCCTGTTGCCCACCCCCAGCATCCTTTAGGGCAGGCTGCCAGCGTGTAAGGCAGCGACCCCCAAGGGACCGTGCCCTGTAGAGCGCATCTTGGGGGCTGCCCCCGAAGCTGAGGAGAACGTGCTTCCTGTGGCTGGGCGTTAAACTGCAAGTTGTCCCAAGTCCCAGGGTCTGCAGTCCCCGTCGACTCCATTTCTGACTCTCCAAACTCCACGGGGCCGTGCAAAACCGCATATTGTTTCCATATGTCGGTGGCTGGAGAAGCCAAACAAAGAATTCTGGGCCCTCTGAGCCCCTGCTCAGGAAACACAGGCCCTTCCTGTCTCCTGAGGACACCGGTGAGAAGAAACTAGTTGTTTGCAGCCCTTTCCATGCCCCCCTCCGAGTGGGGTCCGGGAAGCAACTGGCAATTCAAGCGTTGGGTCTCTGTCAAGAGCCCAGCTGGCATGTGCTCAGTTCCAGCTGGGAGGATGGGCTGTCCAGGCCAAGGCAATAACGGATTTCACTTTCCTTTCCCTCCCCCCAAAAAAACCCTTTCAGCTTTAAAGTAAGTTCTTAGCCAGGCGAAAGGGTTTCTTGCAGGTAGCTTTATCCCCAACTGCTTCCAGCATATCCAGGGAGTCTTTTGCAGAAAAGCTTTACTCCCTTCTCAAAGTGCCCTGAAGATCTTGCGTGTAGTATGTAAGGATCTGGTTAAGAGCAATGGAAAAGGAAAGAGCGTTCAGCATAGGGACCAACTAGAAAAGCTGCCGAAGCAACAGCATTTTTTACTGATGCTGCTGAGCTTCAGAGTGGGCTTTTAAAGCCTTTCCCCCCCCCCCCCCCCCCCCCCCCCCCCCCCCCCCCCGCATTGCTCTTTACAAGAATGGATTCAACCTCTTATCTGAGGAATTCCCGCAAATGATCTGCTCTGTTTTGGGAGCTCTTTGTTCCTCTGAGGAGCCGAGCAGTGAACAAATAAACACATAAATTCTTCTTGTGGAAGAGCTCTGCATTTTCTAGTTGGTGAAAACGAGGCTTCCCTTTTGCATTGTTCAGTCTTAGGCTTGCCTTTTTTTTTTTTTTTCCCTTGCGCCTTTTTTTTTTTTTTTTTTTGGTAGCCTTGAGCTCCGACTCTTTGCTCTGCCTCCAGCTGCATAAAATAATTCTGCCACCCCTCTTGTGCCTTTTGGCTGAAACACTCAGCTTGCTTGTGCTCTTAACTCTGCAGTGGGTTATTTAGTTGTCTGTTTTTCTGGGGCAGAAAGTGGCTCTAGTTGTGACTGCATATTTCATGTCTTAAACTACGTTGAAAGACTTGCCTCTACTGGAAGGATGTTGTCTATGTTCAGACAGGGGTTAATAGGTAGGTGTGACAAAGAAAAGCATGGGGACAGGTGGGAGATGCTGTGGTAGGAGCATAGGTTTAGTGGCAGGGAATTTCATGCCCAAAGGCACTTTAGTGTGCGTGTACAAATATTTATTTCTGATGCGTTTGTATCTGGAACCTTTAAGCCTTAATGAATAGCGCTGCACCACTCAACTCGTGTGGTCAGCATAGTGAGCAAATACATATGGGGATATATGTCCTGCCATAATGCCCACAGGAAGCCTTTAATCCACGTCATTCGTGGTTACAGAGGGTTCCTGTGAAATGGGGTGAGCAAGGAGGAGGGTTTGGGACAGGTCACTTGAGAGCAGAAATGTGCTGGGGACTAGGGAGCAGGAGGGAACTGGGCTTCACTTTGAGGTTCCAGAACGAGTTTTGGCCAACCCATGGAAATGTTCTGAGGGCTCAGCAAGGGACAATGACAGCCTATAGACTCAATGGCTGGCTTCATCCTCCTCCCCCTCTCCTAGTCCACTGACAAATCTCTCCTGGGGCTTTTGACTCAACTGGTGGCCCTGTAATCCTGGATGCTGTGTGTAGCTTGTCACTGCTGCATCGGCACGCTCAGGTGACTTGGTTTTGTTGCAAGGATCATAGACAGACTGATGATTGGTGAAGGATATATGAGACAGTCCAGGAAATTTTTGCTTAGGAGGTTGTGGTGTTGGCTTTGTGTCCAAAGCGGAGTCATTTGGTGTGACATTCTGGATCTCCCACTAACCCGCTTTAATCCATTTCCCAGAGTTTATGTTTTTGTTTTCTTTCCCTGCCTTGGCTGTGGCTGCTTAAAAAATCATTCCTCTGAGAACAATTGTTCATTTTTTTCCCCCAATTTTCTCATAAAAAGCTTTTATTTTCCTGAGAGAAACAGAGTTGAGAAGAACCTGAGAAGGTCATGCAGTCCCACAGCAGAGTGGGACAGCTGCTGCTGAATATTAGTCCAACTTATTCTTCAAAATGCTCCATGACAGGGACTGCTGAGCCTTAGCGAGCTCTCTTAGGGCTTCACCAGTTTCACCTCCTTAGGATAATCCATTTGTGGTGGGGCTGGAACAGGAGGTAAGAACAGGAATGATACTGCCTTGCACTTCCCATCCTGAATCAGCCCCCACTTTTTTTTGCCTCCTGTAAACACAGAAGAGAAAGGCAGTGCCTCATGGAAGGGCTTGCTGTCTGAGTGCTCAAAAATCAGAGCCTGTGAAACATTGGGAACAGACCTGCATATGTAGGTCAACAGTTGCAGCGTGGATGTGATGTTCTTGTATGTAAAATAGAGAGAAGATCATCTGTCCACTGCAAAGTGCCTGTGTCCCTGCTGAGTCACCAGTCCAGGCTGTTTCTGCAACCGTTTCCCACCACTGAATGCTATTTTCCAATCTTGCCTCTTTCTTGGGCAGATCTGAAGGATGAGGGATAGGAGCCAGCTGGTGCAGTCCATCCTGCTGGCACAGGATAAACCATTTTAGGGGACCTGCCATGGAGGAAGGCATGCTTTTTTTTTTTGCTATCTCTCTCCACTCCAAATTAAAAAGGCTGGTTGCTTATGCTGCCTTCATAGTGCTGTGACTTCCTGGGTAGTGGGACAGTGCAAGTCCTCACAGGTCTTGCTGCAATGCTGGGCTTGCTCCATCTGAGAAATCATTTCCACCACGTGCGCTAGCTCAAGCGTAGCCTGAACTTTGTGCCCTGCTGCCAAAGGCAGGTCATGGAAAGCTTGAACCCATGGTCATGCCTGGGGCATTTCCCGTCAATGACCATGGTAGCTGAGCTTAATAAGCCCAAATTTCAGGCTCCAGGTTGCAGGCCTGAACTTGCCTCCATTGTTTAGTTTCAAATTGGCAGCTGTAGCTTGAACCTCCTCTTGGTGCAAAGAAGAGCATGCCGTAAAGTGCCAGACTGCAGTTGTGTTGAGGCTTTGGCTGGCAGTTGAACCTGCAAAGGGCTTGAAATGTATCACTTAGGCTTGAACCCTTCACTTGGCCAATTTTTTTTGGGAAAAAACCTATCACAGGTTGATGCAGCCAAAATAGCAAGTGTGACTGTGGCGGCGCATGCCACATGTGAGAGGTGGGGATCACCAAGCAAAGAGGTCTCCCCACCAGCCCCTAACTGAAACTGCATTTCCCTTGCAGCCCACACGCTTGTCTGCTTTTCGTGCTCGGATGCATCCTCCAACTGGGCCTGCCTGAAGCCTGTCAAGTGCGGGGAGAATGAAAACTACTGTGTGACGACCTATGTCGGAATGGGAATCGGTGAGTGCTGATAGGACCTTCTTCTGCCCCTCTTGGCTGCTCTCTTGGGTCACCTGCAGGAAGACTTAACTTCCTCCGGCTGGAAAAAGGGGAAAGTTCTGCTTAGCGGCTGAATGTCGGGCCACCCCAAGGGAATTTTTATGAGGGACGTGCTGCCAGACGGAGTCATGTTAGAGCCACGTGCCTGCACTGATGCTGGGAGTCTGAGGGGAATTTTGGGGTGGGGGTGGGGAGGTTGCTGATGACTAAATGAAGCTTGTAGGATGCTGCAGGCTTCCTCTGTGGGAAGCTCCAGGGTTGCCCTTCCTGCTTTTGCCATTTGCTGAGGTGGTTCACCCCTGAATCCCACCTTGGCTTCTTTGCTCTCCGTGGATGAGGTGGGGTTGCCAGGAAGGGAGATTCGCAGGTTTCCTCCCTAAGTGCGGGGAAAGATCTGGGGGTTGTCTGTGTTTCCTGGTCGCTTCTCCTAGGGAAGCAGGCTGCTCTTGCAGGCCTCCTGACACCATTGCAGAGCCCAGACTGGCTTGCCTTGCTCTCCCTCACAGGAGGGAGGGGTGTTGTATCCCTGAGTTGCATAGTTCGCAACGTGGGCGGGTCGTACATGCACAAATGGAGGCTGGGAGCTTTTAAAAACCAGTCATCTTAGCACAGTGCTAATGGTTTACTATTTCCTGCTGCTAAATGTGCGCTGCGCCTCTCGCAGCCAATGCTCGAGACGCAGACTTTGCTCACAAGTGCCTCCCCGGTGTTCTGAACACCCCGTGCTCCCTGTCTGGCTTGAGGAGTCCCAGGGTTAAGCTCGAGTGGGATTTTTGAGATTCTTCACCACAGCCTTTGCAGTCGAACTTTGGCTAACAGCCTGGAAGGGGTGTCCCTAGGATGTTGCATGGTCTCTAGGGTCTGTGTGGGAGGTTATCACGGGTGTTCTTGAAACGTGTGGGCTGGCTGGGATTACTGTCATAGCCTGATGCCGAGAAGCACTTCATCCTCTCCGTGCCACCTGTGACACTTCGGCTATTTCAGTGCCGTTAATTTCCTTTTCAGAACAGGTGATCAGAAAGCTGAAACATTTAAACCCGTTTCCTTTTGCTTTTCTTCCTTTCCCCCCCCCCAACCTACATTCAGGCAGCAAGTCTGGCCAGTCCATCTCCAAGGGATGCTCTCCCATTTGCCCCAGCGCCGGGATTAACCTCGGCATAGCGGCTGCCTCCGTTTACTGCTGCGACTCCTTCCTCTGCAACATCAGCGGTTCCAGCAGCGTGAAAGCCAGCTACATGGTCCTGGCCTTGGGGGTCCTCGTTAGCTTCATCTACGTCCTCAGGGCTCGCGAGTGATGGGGCTGGCTGAGGAAGAGCTGTCTTCCACAGGCCGTCGCAGGTCTCATTAGCCAATATCTTCTCTGTTGCTGTCTGCGAGGAGATCCTCTACTTCTCATCAGGCTTCCAAGGTGGTTGTTTCCCAGACTTTATGCTCTTCCAGCATCGGAGACCTGGGCGGTTTGGCCAAGCTGTTCTTCTCCTTCTGTGGACATACCCCACTGCACTCTCGCACCTCCTTGGCAAAGGTGGATCGTTTTGGAAGGGTTTCTGCTTTTATACCTAATACCCCCTCCCTCGTTTCTAAGGTTGGTTAAAACAAGGCTGGGACTTGCCGAGACCCGATTAACCCCAGACACCACCCGGTCAAGCGTTCAGACGTTCCTGCCTCTTGCCTCTGCGGAGGTGCCTGGCACCTGTGTGCTCCAGCGCATGAGTGACCTGGGCATCAGGAATGGGTGACCTGGGCATCAGGAATGCATGACCCGAAGGGAGACACGTTCCCAGCCCCTTGCAGCTGCAGTCTCTTTTTATAAAAGTTTCGTTTCTTCTGATCCTGGGCTGACTTTTCTGGAAAACAAATGACGTGTACCTTGTCCTTCCGAGCTCTGTAAGTACCAGACCTGAATAAACATGCTCCTGTTGTTACCTGAGACGGGACGTGTGCTGTGTGTGTTTCCTTGCTCCAGACAGAGAGATTAGAAATGCTGTTATGGAAAACCCAAATATTATGGCTGGTATGAGGGCCTCTTACCCTCTCAAGTGGTATTTGAGTGCTTCATCTTAGCATGCCTTCCAGTTCACCTTTGAGCAGCAAGTCCATCTCCTTCCTGTCGCTGTCCTTTCTGATAAACGCCCCTGGGCCAGTTGGTTTCACCACTCTTGGGAATCGCCTGTTCCAGGTGCATGTTAGTCAAACATATGTTATTGGGGTCTGAGTCAACCCCATTACTCCTAATGGAGCCAGCGCACTGGGAACAGGACCTCTAAATTTAGCCTGCATGTTACAAAGACTTGGTGCCTCGATTTCCCCACTTTGGACTTGTGACAGACAATAACGTCGAAACCTAAATGATCCAGAGCAGCAGGTCTGTTTGCAAAATCTAGTGAAGTCAGAGGCAAAGATATCACTACTCAGATCTTTAGGTTCAACCGGCAACCTGTGGCTGATGGTGCATATGGACTGCGGAAGGTGACTTCACCACCAAACCTGCCACTCCTGCTGTCCCTGGGATCCCAGGATCTTCCCAGGTCTTCCAGCAACATTGCTTCTGGAAATTCTCAGCTGTCCTGTGGGGGTTGTGTCCTCCTGCCACCTTTGCATCGTGCTGGTTTCCTACCTGCTTTGCCTACCTGTGGACCTGCTAGACATAAAACAAGCCAAAATAGAGCCTTAAACTGACAGGCGAAAGCTTGCTGTCACTTGCCACTGATTGATCAGAGGTGCACTGGGCTGTTTTTCTCTTCTAGCAGCAAAAAATCAGGTGTAGCACTGTCACTCTTTAGCCATGCCTTCCTTGTACGTAGTTCTCCTGTTTAGTGTCACAAAACAAACAAAATCCTCTCAAGCTGCACACATTGTTCAGTTGTACCTCTGTCCCCACGTAAATGAGTGATAAACGGCTTATTTTGAAAGATGGTGTGCAGATGTATAGAAATATTTGCAACAAAAGTGGTTACATGTTTTTTCCTCTTCCTCTTCCCCATCTTCTAATTAAAATGACACGGATGCTAATGACAGCCTTTACAGGGAGGGAAGGGTCATCGTGATGTGACCTACAATTAGGTGATGTGTTTGGTAAGAATGCATTGCTTGTCTCGTTGGTCTCAGATGTGCCTTCCTCTGGTTCGTGCATCCTTCCTTGTCTGCTGGGGCCACAGGGCTCAAGGTGCATCGCAAACCTCTGCTATGCCCATATAGCGCAGGAAGAACTAGGGGAAAAAAAATCACAAGAAATGGGGTAAATATTCCCTGGCTTCCCTGTGCCTGAGTCTTCCTCCCAAGATGGTTAGAAACCTCATTTGCAGGGTTAATTTGTTCCTTGACACTTTGTGCGAGTAGATGCTATAGTGAGACCAAGGCAGCACCCAGAGAACTCTACCTTGCAAGTAATGGGGCTGTAACTTTTCTAGCTGTCTGGTAAAATGTATCTTGGTTTTGGATTCAATTATGCTTAAAACACCTCTGCTGTGAGCGAGGAGGTAAACTTAAAAGCCATCAGCATAGCTGTGTTTATGCCTTTATGAGGCTCTTGAGGATGGACAACCCCATGGGCTAAAGCTACGAGCAGGGTTGTGAGACCTGGTTGCCTCCTCCAATGGCCATCTCCTTCCTTTCTCAGTGTTTCAGAGTTTGCTTGTGCTAAGGACTCTGTTATGCAAGGGAGCAAGGGCTGGTGGGAAGAACATTCATCAGTCTACTTACCCTATACAAATAACAAGGTATATTAATGGTACTGCCAGGGGACAAATCTGAAGGTCAGTTCACATGTGTTCTTGAGCCTATAGATGATGAATAGATTGCATATGGAGATTAATTTTTTTTCCTCTTCGGTCTCTTTTTGTTTTTCCTCCTCATGTGCTGTATTCCTGTACACTTAGTATATGGAAGAAGAGATATTTGCAGTTTTTCCTTACAAACACATGGCAAAGACCTCGATGATAGATATATGTGTGTTTGAGAGAGGGAGGGTGTAGCAGGTTGTGAAATGCAAGAGATGTTATTCAACAGTTTAGTCCCGAGGATCGTATGATCAGTTCTGCCACCTCTCACAATTTCTGGTCCTACTATAGATTGTTTGGGTTTTTTTGCCCCCAAATCCCCAGCACCAGAAATCATGTGAGAACCTCAGCTGTTGTAAAGCCCAGGAGTGAAAGGCCTGAAAATGTGCAGCTGTAGTAATTAAAAACATTAATAATAAGAAGAAAATAAATAGCAAGAACCCAGCATTTATAGAGCGTTAAAACTGGTGACTTGTTAAACCTGATTTGGAACTTGAGGACCACGGTGGGACAGCCCTTAAGTGCTTTGAGTGTGTTTACTTGGACTGTGGAATTAGAGGTTGGAATCTCAGCAGAAAACTCAGATCTTCACCTTTTCTGACAAGATGAGAGGTTACCAGAGGAGGCAGCTTTCCTCCGTACAAGCATAAAATATCCCAGAACAGTTTTCTCTGGAAAATAAGAAAAGCTCAAGTCAAATACCTGCCCATTTTGGAGCATGCTGATGAGAAAATGGTTTCTGTGCTTCCATTCTGGAAATGGCCGTATTTCAACGGCAGCTGCTGCTGTCTACCACTATGCCAATATCACAAAGGCTCTAATTTTTGTGTACTGTCTGTACATGCTTGAAGCTTACCATGGCACCAGCCCTTTCCACCCAGGTTTGCTGGGTTTGCCAAAAAAGACTTAAAAATAAACGAAGTTCTTCCGACTGTTCTTGAGAAATTGTTTTTTTGCAAAAGGGCAAAATTTCTTCTTTTGGAAAACACAAACCTGATACGAATTCCTTGCACAAACAGACAGAACAAATAAGGCCGGTTGCTTAATCATTACTCAAAGGATCCACATCGTTACTCAAAGAATGTCCTTGCTTGGTGTTAATTTACTCAAGTTATGGGTTATTTGAAATGACATGCCTCCCTCGGATCCATGAAGGAGACTGTGGTCCCACCACCCCTGTGGGAAGCCTGGTAGCTGTGGTCCGGGTGACTGTGCCTACATGCTGGAATGGAGATATAAGCATCCATGCTCTCCTGTCTCTGGGAAAGGCAGATGTGGTGCACATCTGGATGCTTGGAGGTTTAGGGCCCTATCACAAGCCCCTTGCTCCCGTGATGCCAATGCTTTTGCACCCTGAAGCTGGGCTGTGCTTTCGTGATCATCCTCAGTGGTGAGGTGCTGTGGGTCTCGGCTATTAGGGATCAAGATGGGTCTGGATCCTTCCTTGGTTCTGGAGGAGTTATTTCACCCCTGGAAAGCTGCTATCTGAGGTTATCAAACTGGAATGGGGATAGACACACCCAATTTGCGTTTTGGGAGTGTCTGTGGTGCCCAGGGAGGTGAAGTTCTGGGTTGGTCCTGCCATCTACTGGCTTTTGCCAGACTTGGTAGAGATGCTTTGAAGCCCAGATCTCACAAGTCAAGGAGGAACTGTTAACACATGAAATTGGGAGTAGGGAGCCAAGAGTGAGCTACCTTTAACCAAATAATTGCATGCAAAGCAGAGAATCAGAAACATCAGAGACAGATTGAATGGTTTAATTTGTCCAGCTTTGCTCTGATAGTGTAAATTGAAAAATGAAAGGCTTAACAGACTTCCCAGGTCCAATGTTTTCCAAGGGAATGCTTTTTCCAGCCCAAACCCTACCGTTTTGTCAAACCTGAAACACTTCATGAAAATATGAGGCAAATAAAGTGTTGTAGAAAAAATACTGACACATTTTATTTCAGCTTTGTTGGATGTTCTTATTTCATTGAGATGGTTACACTGAAATGTTGCTTTTACTAATACATATATGTGAGATTTGTAATTGTGTATTACCTTTATTGAATAAGCAGAATAAAGAAACATTGATTCCTTTAAATATATTAACATAAGTGGAGTGTATGTTACATACTGTTTCTTATACTCTAATAAAAATATATGGAATTAATAAAAAAGGTACACTTGGAACAAAATTCTTGTGTGGTTCTGCAGGTATTACAGATACTACCTTTTCCTTTGTCTGAAAAGAAAGTGCTTGGGTTGGATTCAAAGCCTGGGGCTGGGTGTTGCGGGCCGGTCAAAAGGAGGACAGACGTAAAGCTGAGCCTGTAGACTATAGGGAGGGATAAATCCATATATGCCCTCTCAAGGCCAATGGAGTCTTTTCCTGGTGATGGATAAAGAATGGGGATTGTCTTTGCCTTCAATGGTCATGCTCATAAATATCATTGACTTGCCTGTGACCCTGCTGGCAATGGAGATGGGATTTATCCTTTGAGCCTGCGCTCTTTCTTGTTGGAAAGGGCGGCTATTTTGGGCACATAATGGCTCCTGCGTGGGTGTCTGTGGGCAGCTGCTCCTCTTCCCGAGCTCCCTGGGGCTGCATTGCTGCAGGGGCTGCTCCAGCCCGCTCCTGCCTGCAGACAGATACACACATGGACACATAGACATGGGGCTGGTCGCTTTGGAGACTCCCCCTCTGTTCTCCTGAACCAGGGAGTTCCTGCTGCTTCGCAAAGACATTCTAATTTTTGTTTAAAGCTTTATTATTTTTGGGAGCCCAGTTGGATCCCATGGGAGAAGAAGATTATGTTCCCTGGAGAGTGTAAGACAAATGCAGAATAACAGCAATGGGCTCTCAGGAGTTTCTTAGGAACAGCCACAGGCTGTCTGAAACAAAGACATAAAAATATCTTCCCTTTTTCCTGTATAACCCCAGCCTGGACTGTCTCCTTCCTGGGAAAGGGACGTCTCCGCTGCTCTCCCTCATTGCAATCCGTATTTTGCAGCCTCACTTACAAGTGTTTTCTTGGGGATGGGAGAGCACCAGTAGTGACAGCGAGTATTTTGGGGACTGGAGGGCATTGCACAGCAGGTGGTCACGGAAGACAACTACCTCCAAGAGGTTATACCTCCCTCCTGACTGGGGCGTTCCCATCCTTTCTTATCACATTGCCACCCATGTCACCACTCTTGCTGCTCTGTGGGGACCTGTCTGTCTCTGGACAGGCCCAGGATTGGCTCTCCCACATTTTGGGTGTTCAGAAAGTTCAGGGAAATGGTGCCATTTCTCCAAATCTAAGAGGAGACACCATTAATGTTTTGACACATGTAATAAAGCTGCTTCCTTCTTTAAGGTCCAGGTGAGCCTTGTTAAGAGATGTAGTAATACCAAATGCCTGAAAGTATTTTTTGAAACTAAACAACATGGGCTGTTGCCAATGTTTCTGTTTCAGTTGGCTCTGCAGACGTTTCTCACTGGCATCCTGGGGTCAGGCTGATCATCTCAGGGTGTGAGACATCATGTGCTAGCAAATGGGTCCTGCCTCTGCATCCCTGCCCTTTACATGCCCTCTGGGCATGCCCCCACTCTAGCCATGGCAAACACGGGTTTTGGAGGAAGAAATAGCTCTGGGGCTGGAGGGTAGTCTTCGGAAAACTGTTTTGTTTGCTAGTTTTGACGTGGAGGAGTCAAGAAAAGTGTATAGGTAGGTGGTTTGCGAATGAAAATTTGAGTGGTGCTAAAGGAAGAAAAAAATTGCTGAATCAAGAGCTCCACCTTCCTGCCAGTGCTAATCCTCTCCACTTTCTGTCCTTGTTCCTTTCCTCCCCAGTTCATGGGTATTGAGGTCCACATGAGAGACCATGGGGAGCAAGGGGGAAGATGGCACCTCCAGGCTGCAATGCTGACCTGAGCAGCAGCCGAGATGGGAGGAGACTGGAAAGATGGGAGGTGCTTTGTGTGGCTGTGGGAAGATGTTCCAACCATCCTGCCTATCATGTCCCAAGAAAAAGAGATAGAAAACAATGAACAATGTACCTTGATCTCCTTGCGTTTGGAGATCTGGCCCTTTCAGTGACACAGGGACACTGGGCTATCCGAGCTGCTGTTAAGTTAATAACTCTTGTCCTTTGTGTAGAAGGAGTTAAGCTAGCACAACTAAAATGTAACACATACAGCATCGAACCCATGGGAGAAGCAGTGTGAGCAGCATGCCTTGCTGTCCTTCTCCGTGTCAATTAACACAAACAACGGTTGGGAGTATTGTATTTCACCCAGATTCTTGTCATGCCCACATAACCAAGAGCAATGTCAAGCTGTTCCTGAGTGCCAGGTGCTCCTGGCTCCAGTTCTGTCTTCTCATTGCTAAAATTGCAGGGATGTAGTCACCCATTCTGTCACGAGAGTCTGAGTTTTGTGCATCAGGACCCCCTCCCTCAGCTCAGACCAGTTAAACCCACTGGTTCCAGGAACAGCACCCATTTAGTATCATGGTCTAAACTATTAGAGGAAAGATGACAAAACCCAAATGAGAGCATTCAACAAGGCACCTTGTATGTGACCAGTGCTCAGGTTCTTTGAAAGGGCAAGGTGTAGCTAGTGATGTCAGAATTCAATTCATGGTTTGTTCGAGGCAATTTAGGTAGACTGAATTTTTCTCCCTTTTTTATTTTCACATGGAGACATCTCATCCTAAAGCTGCTTGGAACCAAATGATTATGAAACCCGAATTTTGGAAACAGTGAAAATTAAAACCTACCAAAATAACCCTAAAAAAACTCCTCCCTTGGGAAATGGGCTGGGACATTTGCATTTTCTTCTCTTGTCGGAAGGTGGCAGTGGCAGGCCCCAGATCTGCCAGTGCGGTACTAGTTGGGTGTCCTGGGATGGGCGTGGTGACATACCCGGGCCACAAGACCATTCCGCTAAGGTACATGATGCAGAAGGAAGCTCATCTGGAGCCTGAAGATGAGGAAGAAGTGTGTTAGCTCAGCATACTCTTCACTATATCCCAAGCGTGGAGACACCGCAGCCTTTCTGCTGTTTCAGTTTTTGAACAATCACATGAGGAAATATTTTTTGTTATATCTGACCAGAATTTCCCTTCCTGCAACTTATGGCAAATCAGCATCTTCAAGAAGAGTCCAGCTCAGCCTTCTCTTTGAGATCCTTTTCTATGTCAGATGCTGTTAGACCCCCTGAGCCCTCTCTTCTCAGCCTGTTTTCCAGGCTGAACAAACCCAGCTCTCTCCTAACTCCTCGTATTGCCTGTGGTCAAGTCCCTGGCCAAACCACATGAAAGCCTGGGATCACAGAGACGTGGTAGGATAGCTCAGACAATTGAGGGCTGCCATGGCTGGGTACAAGGTGTTTAGGAAGGGCAGACCAGGAAGGTGAGGAGGGGGAGTTGCTTTTTATGTGAGAGAGCAGCTGAAGTGCATGGAGCTCTGCCTAGGGATGGATGATGAGTCAGCTGAGAGGCAATGCATCAGGATGATCAGCATAGGTGATGTTGTAGTGGGTGTCCTGATATAGCCCACCTGATCAGGAGGAAGTAGATGAGGCCTTCTTCAGGCAACTGGAACAAGCTTCCCATTCACAAGCCCTCATCCTCACGGTGGGCTTTAACCGCCCCAGTATCTGCTGGAGGGCAGCGAGGTTTCTGGAGTGCACTGGTGACAACTTCCTGACACGGGTGACTGAAGAACCAACAAGGAGGGGCGCTGTGGTGGACCTCATATTTGCAAATAAGGAAGAACTTGTTGGGGATGTGAAGGTAGGGGGGCAGCCTTGGCTGCAGTGACCATGAGGTGGCGAAGTTCAAGATCCTGAGAGAGGGGAAGAAGACAAAAAGCAGCATCACAACCCTGGAGTCAGCATGGGTTCACAAAGGGGAAATTATGCCTCCCCAGCCTGATAGCCTTCAACGACGAGTTGACTGGCTTGGTAGATGATGTGAGAGAAGTGGATGTTGTTTATCACTACCTTATTAAGGTCTTCAACACTGTCTCCCACAAAATCCTCATAGATGAGCTGACAAAGTATGGGTTAGATAAGTGGACAGTGTGGTGAACAGAAAACTCGTGGAGCGACTGGGCCCAGAGGCTTGTGATCGGTGGCACAAAGTCCAGTGGGAGGCAAGGCACTAGTGGGGTTTCCCAGGAATCAATGTTGGGGTCAATACTGTTCATCATCTTTGTTGATGACCTTGATGATGTGGCAGAGCTCACCTTCAGCAAGTTTGCAGATGATACATAACTAGGAGGAGTGGCTGATACACCACATGGGGGCGCTGCCATTCACAAGGGCTTGAACAGTTTGGAAGAATGAACAGAGGGGAATCTCAGAAAATTCAGCAAATGGAAATGTGAAGTCTTACATCTGGGGAGGAATAACCCCAGGTACCAGGACAGGATGTGAGCTGATCTGCACAGAAAGCAGCTTTGCAGAGAAGGAACTGAGGGTCATGGTGGACACCAAGTTGCACACACATCAGCAATGTTCCTTGGTGGCAAAGGCAGCCACCAGCCTTCCGGGCCACATTAGGCAGACCATTGCCAGCAGGCCAAGAGAGGTGATCATTCCACTCTACTCAGCACTGGTGAAGCCACAGCTGGAGTCCTATGTCCAGTTCTGGGCTCCACAGAATAGGAGATACATGGACACACTGGAGTAAGTCCAACTAAGGGCCATGAAGATGATGAAGGGACTGGAGCATCTATGCTATGAGGGCGGGGTGAGAGATTGGGGAGTTTTCCAGTCTGAAAAACAGAAGGCTCAGGGAGGATCTTATCAATGTCTATAAATACCTGAAGGGAGGGTGCAAAGAGGATGGAGCCAGGCTCTTTTCAGTGGTGCCCAGTGACAGGACCAGAGGCAATGGGCACAAACCGAGAAACACAGGAAATTCCATTTAAACATGATAAAAATCTTTCTTTAGTATAAGTGTGGTGGAACACTGGGAAAGCCTGCCCAGAGAGATCGTGAATTTTCCATCTTTGATGATATTCAAACCCAGCTGGACACAGTCCTGGGCAACCTGCTGTAGCAACTCTTACTTTGAGCAGAGGGGTTGGACTAGATAATCTCCAGAGGTCCCTGCCAAGCTCAACCGTTTCAGGGTTTGTGTTAAATCTGCTGCCGGTATGGCTGGGGGTGTTCACACTCCTCTGCTTTGTGACAAGTGACCATGAACTGGTCTTGTCTCCCACGGACCTTCTTTTGCCTGTTTGCCAGGACCATCAGACAGGCTGAACTGCTCACCTGACTGGGAAACTTCAGGGCTGCTTCCTTCACCTTTACCAGGGAGAAATGCTCTGGGAGCCAGAAGCTTTTGGGTCAGAAGCATCTTCATGAAATCTTCAAGCATCTGGAGGCCAAACCTGGGATGTTTCTTGAAGCTGGTGGGAGACAGGCTGAGCCTATTACCTAGGTAGTGGAGATATCTTCAAGACACTTAGGTTTTCTACTGGTTTGGGCAGACTGAACCTGAGAACGCACTCCTACCAGTCCTCAGCCAAAGATGTGTGGATATTTCCAGCTTCAATGCCAAGCACTGCAGTATTAGAGGGAGATGAAAAGGGCCTGGAGGCAAAGCTGCTTCCTTTCAGTCAGGTCATTTACTGTTTTACATGTGTTGTCCTTGTTCTTCCCTTCTGGGTCAATGAGAAGTGACTCAGATAGGAAAGTATCTCTTGTTCATTGGATTAAGTCTTGAAGGAACAGAGGGGATAATTAAAGCAGGTGACAGCTAAGCTGAGCAAGTGATTTACATTCCTGCATCATTAACAATGGCTTGGAAAGCTGGATAGAGCAAATAATCTCAAAACAAGTGATTACTGCCTCAGTCAGGGTTGATGGGACGGGAAAAGATACCAGCTTGAAAGCAAAAACAAAAAAAGGAAACTAGGAAAATTTGATATGGAAGGAAGACAAATTCCCACTATTTATAAATACATAATCAATCCTTTCTATGCATACTATAAACACACTTTAGTAGTTACTAACTCCTGTGATATTCCCCCATAGGACCACTGTATCCATGTGCTGGCCACTGGCCAGGCAAATGATATGAAAGTCCCACCCAGAAAGAGTTAAGTGCTACACAGAGGTTAGTCTAAATAATAACCTAGAGATAAGATGTACCTGCATTGAATTTAAAGGGGGGGGGGGGGGGAACCAGGTTGGAAAAAAAATAAAGGTGAGTTAATCATTACATACAAGGAACAGGACTCGTTATAAAAATAAATAATTTTGCTCCCTACCTTCCTGTCCTGGTGAATATACAAAACATCACTAAATCTCAGGCACAGCGTACAAGACATGCCTGGGGCAGAGGGGATAGCTATAGTGAAGTCCAGTGGGAATTTGGGAAGAGCAGCAGAGTTAAGGAAAAGCTTCGTACTTGTGGTCTGGTCTGATCTGTTTGTCCCATATCCTGCACTAACCAGCATCCCTTATGTCCCAGTCCAGTACCAAGGTGGAAACCAATGTGGAGAAAGCTGCCAACCTTTCTGTACCCATCTGCAGCTCCAATCTATAGTAGACTGACCTGCTACCAGGTGTGAAAGACACAGCGCTCTACTCAGCAGGGTGCTTTGAGCCTACAGCTTGTCAGATTGAGGGGACACATGCCCTTTCCCCAAGGGCACTTTCCAATAGCTGGGTTGCAGGAATCACCCAACCTTTACTTGCTCAATAGGCTCGACAGAGGGCTGAAGTGTCTTGCAAATCTGTGGTAATATAATGGTTTTAAAGGTAGGCAAAGACATCTTGGATCTTGGCCATATATTGTAGGGAACTGTAGTAAAATCAATTAGTAGGAATAAGGCTGCTGTGACTAATGAGCTAATGAGTGATGCCTGAGTGGAAGTGGCTCTAAGAGAGCTGCAGGGTTGGATTCCTGATGCATTATTCATAGGGATAGGCCAGATTCAGGCTTGGCACTGTTTATGTTTTAATTTGCTTTTCCAGGTTTCTCTTTAACTTTTAAAGACGCTCCGTATCAATGGAGGAAGTGGAGGAAGGCAAAGATATCTGTTCCTTTCTTTTAGGTGTGAAGTAGCTCTCATCTCTGGACGATTGTGGCCTCTGTGAGAGATAGATGGGGGACATGGTGCATCACAGGTGAAGTCCATGGTAATTCAGTCCCTGGCACTCTGCAGACCAGCAGGTTTACTGATTAGACTAACCTGTTCTTTCTGTTGGCTTCCTTAAGTGGCTTTCACCACCAGCACTGTTTTGAAGCTACTAGGAGAAAATTGAGTTGTTTGAACAAATATCTTTAGCCTTTCTGATACAGAGGTTGTATTGTCGTTATGATCAACCCTACAACAGGCACAAACTTAATATCTACAATGGGGAAACTGAGGTTAATTTTCCAAGGTCAGCTAGGAAATCATTGACAGAGATAGAATAAACCTCTAAGTATGTGGCTTTCAGGCCAACACTCACTCCTGTTGCTTCTAGCAACTCATGCACCTCCTATCCAGGTTGCACAAAAATAGCAGAGGAGCGCTGATGAAAAAGGAGCATTACCTGGTGGTTAAACCACACGGAATGCAACGCTGGCTGTTTCTGAGTAGTTGCTACTACCTTGCTCCATGATCCTAGTTAACCTTTCTGCATCTCGGCTTCCTTATATCTGATTTTGAAATAGTAATATTTACTCATTTACACAGCAAAAGATTAGCACAAGTATATGGCTGTCCTGTCACATCCTTCTACATCTTCCTTTGAATCCAGTCATAGCTTTTGCTCATACATCTCTTTGCTCTGAAAACCTGTGGGATTCCTAGGAGATATGTATAGAGCTGATTAGAATCAAGAAAATGGAGAGTTTAAAATGATCAAGTCAAGAAGGCTCTCAATTGAAACCGGTGCCTGCACTTCCCTAAGCACGTACACAGCCCATGGTCCCTAAAACTCTGCCCTGGAGGTGGATGGGCATGTCTTAGAACTTCCCAGCAGGACCTCCTCAGGCTGATAATTAAGCAGCATGAGCCAGTCTATAGGGAGGTTATGGGATTTGGAGACTATTTCCAGCATGGATGCAACTGTTGCAGGACCGCTCACATCAGATGAAGATGCCTCCACCCAGAGGCTGTCTCAGCTGGGAGGTAGGTAGCCTCAGGTAGGACAGGGAAGGGGTTTGGCACAGGTTTCTCAGGCTAGAAGTAAACGTTTGACTGAACTTTCTGTTTTATTTATGATAACAAACTCATCTGAAATACAGAGAGTTCTTGTACTAGTTTACCTTTGAACACACGCACTCTAGAAAATGCCTCTTTTTTCCCAAATCCCTCTTGTTGAGGCAGACTTATACAGCTTGTATCTGTATTTTAATTTTTTTCCCCCTCTGTAGTTAATGGAAAACCCCCAACACAATAGGCTGTGATTACACAAAAGAATAAAAGGAGTTCAACAGAATGCCATTTGGATATTCCTACTAGTTCTTGTTATTTGTTCGGTGACTTGCCAACGCTGCAAGGCAATTGCACAGGGTGTGCATAAAAGAGGAAACATTTCAGGCTTAAAGACTCAGATAAGATCAACTGAAACTATAAACAGGTGAGGTATGGTGTCACCTGCCCAAAACAACCCTCCAAACTGCAGGAGGGTATAGGATTTAAGCAGGGTGTTGGCGTATATTCTTCCATGCAAAAACTTAAAATGTAATGACGATCACATTTCAGATGTGCATGTGAAACCAATCATCTAGCACACATTGTTTGAGGCTGCTTAGTACCAGAAACCAGAAACCACACCCCTTTACATGTTTAGTTGTTGTGGGTTTTTTCCCTAAGAACAAATCAAAAACAATCAGCATATTAATCACAGGATCACAGAATGTCAGGGATTGGAAGGGACCTCGAAATATCACCTAGTCCAACCCTCCTGCCAGAGCAGGACCACCTAGAGAATATCACACAGGAACGCATACAGGTAGGTTTTGAATCTCTCCAGAGAAGGAGACTCCACAGCCTCTCTGGGCAGCCTGTTCCAGGGCTCTGTCACCCTCACAGAGAAAAAAATATTCCCCCTTTCTTAACAGGATTACAAAATTCTCTGCTGAACATGAGGAATACCAAACGGAGGGTATACCAAAATACCTTTTGTGAGATAATTTTGGGCTCGAAAAAGCTGCTAAACTTTCATAATCAACATAAAGACTGTATTATGGAGTCAACTGTGAAAACAATGGGTCCAAATTACTGAGAGTGTAGGTCAGCCAGAAGTGTTTATAAATGAGGCAAGACTTGCTAAAATGATGAGACCACCATCACTGGAGCTTTAGGTTTGGAGGGATGATGATTGGGTTGTTTGTCTGGGAATAGCAAAAGAGTATCTCCAGTAACATCTGTTTCAGCTTTCCCTCCTTTCTTTCCTTGTTAAAAGTGGGGGGCACCTGGCATAACCACAGAAAGGCTTTTCTTTACCAGTTTTTGCAATTCCACTGTCGAACTTGCTGATCACACATTGTAGGAGGATTTACTAGCATGGGGCTGGCCTGAGGCACAGGAAAAGCAGGCAGCTGCCTGGGGCAGCAGGGTTTGGGGATGGAAAAACCCAGGTGTCTGGCAAGCAAAGAAGTCATGGGCTTGCCACCACGCTTGGAGAGGGTTGAGTCAGAGCAGAGGGGCTTCTCCGTGCCCTGTCCTCCCTGAATGGTTCGGGATAGCGAGCCTGAGACTCCCTTGGCCCAAACATTCATGGCCTGGTCCTGTTGTCTTTCCGGTGCTCTTGCTACTTCTGTCTGTAGAGAACAAGGAGAAGAGAGAGAGGGACAGCATGCTCCCACTCAGAGCTCCCTGAAACCCTGCTCACAGCTTGGGGAGAGCTATTACAGTACAAAACCCCCAACTGTGCTTTTTCCAGTGAGTGAAGGATTGCAAGTCAGCTTTCCACTTCTCCTCCTGGTGAAAAACTCTGGCCCCTGCTGAGGGTAAAAACACAGAGGAGAAAAGTACATGAGGTTCAATGCTTTGCTGTTCACAGCTACAGATGCTTTTTTTTCTCCCCAGAATTTGTGGAAACCACCCAGGTATCTTTAACCCCTGCAAAAAAGAAGTACCACCAAGCTGCAAGGCAAGGCATAGACACTGGGATTATTTAATACCCCTGGGTTCACACATGCCTAGACACAAAGCATCCAGTTTAAACAGCTATTGTCCACCCTACAAATCCTCATTTTCTTCTCCAAGGAACATGAAAAGAAATGACAGTATGGCAGGAGGTGGGGCCTGCTTCGTAGCTCATTCAATTCCTTTATAGCTTAATCAGACTCGTTTTTCCAGTAGAATTGGATCTGGGGTCAGAAACGGTACATGGCAAGCCACCAGGAGGTGTACCATTAAAGCCAGTAGTGAATAGCGGTGGCAGCCCAGTGACCAGGCGACCGGGTGTCCACACAAGATGAAGGTGTTTATGTCTCTTCTGTTGGTTGCCATCACTTGCATGGAGTTCGGTGAGTATTTACACAATGCTCTGATGATGGGGTGGGGTGCATCCTGTTCCCTCTGTAGTCCATGCCTCCCTCTTTCAGCAGTTTTCATGAAAAAAAATCTGTCTTCGGAATATTTCCAGCCTGTTGGATGTTCAGGAACATTATGGTCTCGTTGGGATTGTTAGTTCACTTCTTTAGGAAGTGTTACAAGACAAAGTGTGATTATACTGTGTCATTTCTTTAATGCAAATTCCAGCTCTCACTTTTTATGCGTTCTTGCTCATCTTTTTTATTTATTTTTTTTTTTAACTCTCTGTTCCTCTTTTGATACTTAACTCTGAAACCACCTAGCCAGTTTAATGCAGTGTGTGTAGCAGCTCTTTCTGATTATATGTTGCGTGTGTGGTTTATTAAACTTTAGCCATTAGAAGTGGGAAAGATGGGCTGGGACACAAAGCTGGTGGCCCAGGTACTGCAGGGCTGATTTTTCCAGCTCTATTTAGTAAAACACTGTGGTTTGCATGAAAGTCAAAGACAATTTTGACAGGCCACCTTAGAAAAGGAACAAGTGTGAAGCGTTTTGGGGATTTTCCTCATTTGCAGAAGGTTTTGGGAGTTGGTCACCACAGGGAGTGACCTCCACCACCCTGCCTCCCTCCTTTCTGTCCCTGTTAGGCTGAGGGGGTATGCTTGAAGCACGCAGTTGAGGTGGGCAGCCCACAGCAGCCTGATATTGGGGGTGACCCCTCTGGGATGTCGAAGTAGGGAGCAAGCCCCATGGGTCCAGTCTGCAGAGGGATGCCGTGCAAACCTTACCCCTCTGTTTCTGTCAGTGGGATTCAGTTGCTTCTCCTCTATCACCAACTCCACAAAGGCAAGCACGGAGAGATGTTTGGGGTACGAGTGTTTTAATTCCCTAGGAAATAGGGAATCCCCTCATTGCAGGTAGTCCTGCATGAGTGGTGATCCCATAATCTCTGATGGCGAAAGGTGACTGCATAGTGGAAAGGACACCCTGGCATAGACTCCCTATCCCTCGATGCTGCCACCAGAGTAACTTCTTGCACAAAACCTTATTTTATACTGACAATACCAAGCTCAGAGTTCATGTTAACTGGGGTGGCCAAAGAAAGTCCAGTGCAGGGTAAGTGCAGGAGCTGTGATTGTTAATTGGGATATTTGCATGCTCTGCACTACTCTTCCAGATCCAGGCAGTGCAGGGTCTGCTTTTACCTGTGCCTGACTGGGATGTGGAGCCATGTTAGGATTTTTTCCTTTTTATTTATTTCCTTCTTATATAAGGATGTTTTCCCTTCTCTGTCTTTGGGTCTGCACAGCGGATTCAGCAAGAGAGGGACAAGTGGCTGGAGGAAGAAGGGGGTTTTGGAGGATTTTAGGGGAGAACACAGCTGCTGTTTGGAGAGGCAGACCCAGAGCTGGAACAGTAGCCCTCTCTTTTGTGTCATGCGCTGACTATCCTGTTATCTCTAAGGCGTGTGTCTTGGCTCTGGTTACTACTGGCTGAAAGCCTTGGGGTGCTTCTGCTGTGTCAAGATCAATGGGAGCTTCAGGTGCTCACCACAGCTGCTACAGTAGAGATCAACCATCACCGGTCTCCTGAGCAGGAGATGTTTCCTTTCATCATTATACCCTGTTCATTCTAGGGATCCATGTCTGCTTGTCACCAGAGAGACAGCAGTTCAGAGATGAACATCATTACTTAATAAAAATTGGAGAGAAGGGGACTCTGTGGTCAGATGTCCTTAAGGCACGGAGAAGAATCTGAAAGGCAGAATGTAGCAGGAAAGCAATGGGGTAGGATACAAATTTGGTATAGGACTGACCTAGGCAAAACCTAATTTGGCCATCCTGCTTAATGAGACTTTGTCAAGAGTTGGGCACCTGGGGAGCAGAACACCCTGATATGACCCAGTGCTGCCACATTTCTCCCTCCTTGTCCTTCTCCACTTCCCTGTCCCATTCGGGTGGGCAGAATCAGGATGGGTGCTTTGATTTGGTGGGCAAACTTCGGCAAACTTCTTCTGCATGCTCTCTTCTTGGCAAAGCTGGGATAAAACCGTGATTTATTTGCAGTTCCTCCAAGCTTTCTTCTGGACACAAGTAGAATCTGTGTAATTTTGGAAAAATAAAGTTGAAGGATGGAAGATCTGCCAATATCCAAGTGAAGCTAGTAAAATGTCTTCCAAGAAATTTCAAGATTTTCTGCTTTTTTATCTCATTTTTTGCTTTCAGCACGCTAAAAAGAATGTGCTATAACTACGTTGTAATATTTTAGCATTTTATAGTCACCTTTTAAATGAGACTTCTAATATGACTCTATTCCTTTTTACAGTGTAATTTCATTTTGAAACTACTGCATGTCTGCTTGTCTATGTTTAAGTTCATAGGGTCTTAAACCAAAAAGGGACTACTACATTTTTGTTGTCTTCTCAAGTATCTACCCTTCACAAATAGGTCAGATGATAGATTATCCAGAGCTTGCTTAAAATAGGTCTTTAAGTCTCCAGGTCATGGTGTTTCCTCCCTACTCTGTGAAATGCCAGATGACTCTTGCTGCTGAAGAGCTGCCTCATTTGCAAAAGCAAAGTTGTTTCATTCCAGCTTTTGGTTATTTTACTGTGTTAAACACTTCTTGATCCACATCTTTTCTAGCTCAAAAAAAAAAAAATAATCTATAGCTACCTTTTAACATATTTAGCTGTGTTTGAACCTGTTAGTCTGAGTGAAGTTAATGAAAATACTGGATTTGCACATGTTGGGGACAATGCTTTTCTAATCTGATGTCTCGTTGTGCTTAGTTTTTTGGTGTTTTGTGGTGGTTTTTTTTGTTTGTTTGTTTTTGTTTTTGTTTTTTTTTTCCCAAAGAGGACAAAATGCTGTGTCTTTGACTTGTCCATGATGAGTATCATGAAACCTGAGAATAGTGATGAACCTTCCTCTCTAAAGGTGTGCTTGACAGCTGTCAAACGTAGAATTAATGCAAACAAAATATAATATAAAGAGAATAATAAACTTTGCTTTGATTAAAAGCAAGATAATTTCTGTGTCTGTTTCTGAAAGGGCTCTTTCTGGCTTACTAGTTAGGGTGAAGTTGCATTATCTATTTTCGTAAGGTGACTTGCTTGCCTGAGGCTGCTGTTATGACACCCCATTTTAGGCATGCTGAGATGAGTTGAATTGTTCTTTTTCAGTGGGGTTTAAGGGGATTTCAGCAGGCCTGTCACAGAGATGGGGTGAGAACTGCTTTCCAGACCAAGGAGGGGTTGCTGGTCTGGGATGGTACCAAAATGAATTGCTATGCCTCTAAGGCACTCACATTCAGGTGTCTGCTAGGGGGTGGAAGACAGGACCGAGATCAAGTCTTGGGTTCCTCAGAAAGACCTGCAGAGAGCCAAGTGCCATGAAAAGCTTGTCCAAAAATTACTTCCTTGATGACAGGAAATACCAGACACTATGTTAGTTTGATATCTTTAACTTGGAGTGCTCTGGAAATACGGCATCAAAACAATCTGGGCTTTTCAGTGTCTCTCTCTAAAATCTCTTCATGTCAAAAGACTTCAGGCACTGAAAGACTTGGGCTATGGTTATTCTGCATATCTGAGACTCAATTGGCACCTGCAGGCTTGCAAGGGCCTTTGCAGCTCAACAGGGAGGTGATGAAGAACATCTATGAACTGGTGAGTGATGAAGCAGGGTGGGCTACCTTGGACTGGATTAGAGACTTGGGTACCAAAGTTTGTTTCTGTAGTCTCCATCTAGAGCAATACATGTCCCCATGCATTCTATTATTGTGGCCACTCTCATCTTTTTAAAATAACTTCTTACACATCCTTCTCTTGAAGCCAGAATCTCATCACAGGGGAAGGACTGTGCTTAATTTGTTGTTATGTCTCAGTAAATTTGATGGAGACAATTCCTTCTCTCTGGAACACGCTCCTATCCAAGAGCTCCCAGTCTTCAGAAAGAGCTGTCAGAGTGGACAGCACTAGATGAAATTCTCCCTGCTGCAACTCACATTCAAGCCTGTTTTTTCTGTGTACCCAGATCCTTCACCAAAGGGAAGTCATCTTGACCAGCTTGATAAGCTTCTATGATGAAGTGACTGGCCTGGTAGATGAGGGGAGAGCGGTAGATATTGTCTGCCTGGACTTCAGGAAGGCCTTTGACACTGTCTCCCATAAGATCTTTGAGATCCTCCCATAAGACCCTCATAGACAAGCTGTTGAGGTATGGGCTGGATGAGCAGTGGAGTGGATTGAGAACAGGCTGAATGGCCAGGCCCAGTGGGTGGTGATCAGTGGCACAAAGTCTACTTGAGCTGGTAACTTGAGGTGTGTCCCAGGGGTCAATACTGTGTCCAGTCCTGTTTAGCATCATCATTAATGATCTGGATGATGGAGCAGAGCTCACCCTCAGCAGGTTTGCGGTTAACACAAAGCTGGGAGGAGTGGCTGGCGCACCAGAGGGACTTTGACATTTTGGAGAAATGGGCTGACAGGAACCTTATGACATTCAACAAGGGAAAATGCAAAGTCATGCCCCTAGGGAAGAACAAACCCGTGCATCAATATAGGCTGGGGGCTGTTCAGCTGGAAAACAGCTTGTCCGAAAAGGATCTTGGGGTCTTGGTGGACACCAGGTTGAACATGAGCCAGCGATGTGCCTTTGCAGCAAAGATGGCTAATGGTATTCTGGGTTGCATCAGATGAAGTACTGCCTGTAGGTCAAGGGAGGTGATCCTTCCCATCTACTCAACGTTGGTGAGGCCATACGTGGGGAGTCCTGTGTCCAGTTCTGAGCTCCACAGTACATGAGAGACATGGACATACTGGAGAGAGTCCAATGAAGGGCCACAAGGATGAGTATCTTTCCTTTGAAGAAAAGCTGGGAAAGCTGTGACTGTTCAGCGTGGAGAAGAGAAGGCTCAAAGAAGAATCTTATTAACGTCTATAAATACTTGAAGGGAGGTGCAAAGAGGACAGAGCCAGGCCCTTTCCAGTAGTGCCCAGTGACAGGACCAGAGGCAATGGGCACAAACTGAAACACAGGAGGTTCCCTCTGAACATCAGGAAACACTTTGTTAGTGTGAGGGTGACAGGTCTCCTAGGGAGGCTGGGGAGTCCCCATCCTTGGAGATATCAAAACCCCATCTGGACACAGTCGTGGGCAACTGGCTCTAGATGGTCCTGCTTGAGCAGGGGGATTGGACTAGATGACCTCCAGAGGTCCCTTCCAACCTGCACCATTCTGTGATTCTGTGAGTTTGTGAGTCTCTGTCCTCTTTCTGATGTTCTACCAACGCAAAGGCAAGGAAAAAAGCAGAGTTGAGGTAAACCAGCTACAAGGTCTTTCCTGCATCGTGGGATCGTCTGTGTGTGTGTGTCTCTGTCTTGCTTGACTTGTTACAAGGGGTCTGAGCCCACATGTGAGGCTGTGCTTCGACCAGCAGACTACTTATTTCTCATTCACAGGACGAATACCTTTTAGTATTCCATTTCTGTTCTCAGTATGTGTATTTTGGAAATGTTACCCTCCCCAGAGTTGCCGGGAGGGGCACAGGCAGAATCTGGTAGTCCACACTAAAGGCCCACCTCATGTTTTTCCTCCCTGCAGCACAAACCTTGCAATGTTACACTTGCTATGAACCTATGGCTGTTGATAAGTGCATGACGATCCGGACCTGCCTGAAGAATGAAACCATTTGCAAGACTACTATGTATTCCCTGGAGGATGGTAAGGGCAGTTACTTCTTTATCCATATTTTTAACATGAATCAGTGTTTCTACAGTGAAGACGACTGCTAGTGTGGGGAACAGTACTTTTTCTCACTTAAATATGTAAACCTGGAAGAGAACTCCTGCAGGGCAGAGACCAGTCTCTTGCTGTTGCAGAAAGCAGTCTTCATGTGAGTGAATACTTGGTGAATGTAAGCTCATAGTTAGTGCTTAGTGTTGAGTGTGGTTAGAAAAAACAGGTTGACTTGAGCTTGAGACAGGGAGCTAAAGACTTCTGGCTCTCCAGACCATTTGCATGACTCACACGATGGGTGTGGGGTACTCTCCTGACTTGAGAACTGCATATGAAAGCTGGTTGAAGTAGAGAGGCCAGTAGAGAGGAGCGAAGCTCAGTAAGGTGAGGACACCAACTTCTGGTCATCTGGAGGCGAAACAGAAATGCCCTTGAGTTCTCTGGAACTCTCAGGAAGGCATTGGCAATCTGGTTGGTGACCCTACAGGTCATAACCTGTGCAAATGAAGAAATGCACTGTGAAGATGGAGGATCTCTCCTTTACATGGTCCTGCTGATGCCTGGACCTCTCTTTTGCGTGTCCCTGTCACACATGGGAGAGGCAGGAAATAGTGAGTAGAGTCAAAGCAGAAGCAGAAAAAGTGCCTAATTGACCTTTTGCAGGGTAAAGCTGATCCAGGCAGGACACAGAGGATGCAAGGTGCTGTTCAGCTTGCGGCCACTCAGTGGGAACTGTTTCCTATATTCCTGGTAGGAAGCAGACCAACTGTGTTCAGACTGGAGCTAAGACTTTGGTGGTGAATGCAGCTAATGTTCCAGTATGGACAAGGAGAGTTGTCCTCCATTCCTCCCATTCCTAACTGTTTCTTCTTTCTTTCTTTGTTATAGTTTATCCCTTCATGGGAGTCTCAACCGTCACCAAGATGTGCTCTTCCGTCTGCAGCCCATCCGATGTGGACGGGATTGGCATGACACGCCCTGTCTCCTGCTGTTACACTAACTTGTGCAACATCGATGGCGCAGCTAGTTTGAGGATCAACTTTGTGCTGGTTGGGATGCTAGCGAGTTCGGTTTGTGCTCTCTTCTGGACTAGACTGTGAGCAGCTGATGGGGAGGTCTTTCCTGCTGAAGAACCCAGTGAAGAAGAGAATAAACCCCTGCAATCCCAGCTTTCCATTTGGATGCCTCATGGACAACTCTCAACAGCTCCCAGAAATTACTTTTTTAGTACCTGCCCTTTCCCCACAACCAAGAGAGAAGAAAAACTCCGGAAGTCCCGACACAAATTTTTTAATTGACTCTTCAACAGCTCCCACAAATCTAACCATGGAGTTTCTTTGCTGTGCTGATCTGGTTGGTTTTGAACTAAAAAAATCTGCTGTATGGAGTGTATTTTAAGTGAAAAAACTTGCTCTAAGAGCCTTCCATGTCTCCTTAGAGCATTTTTTCCCCCAGGTGTTAGCAGAATAGCTGAATTGGCCAGTCTTCTCAAGTGAAATTCAGTTATGTGGCAGGTTCTTTCCAGCCCACAGTTTTGGGCTGGCTCTTTGTTCTGTCTAGATCACCTTCTTTATACACAAGAAATTAAGGAGACATTCTATGTCCAAGATATGAGGCAGGAGACTAAACTTTGTGTGCCAGAGATGTGATCCAAGGAGGATAAAATCTTTTGTTTTCTCTACCTTTTGAGCAGAATAAAAAAAGTTGTGTTAAAATTCTAGTGATCACTAAAGTTATTTATAGTGCACCTGTCCTCTGATAAATTTATTTTATTTTATTTTATTTTATTTTATTTTATTTTATTTTATTTTATTTTATTTTATTTTATTTTATTTTAATTTTGTCTTATTTTATCTTATTTTATTTTAATTTCCAAACTCCAGTTCCACTTTTCGGTATTGTTTATACAGTAAGACGAGTTAGGTTTTGTGGTCAGTCTTGCAGCAGATGTGTAAGACATTTCCCATTATCCCCCACTAACAGTGTCCTTCTATCAACATATCTTCTACCAACTCCACTGGTACAGAACTGTCTTTACTGGGAAGATTGGGTCATTTGTGTAGGTGTTCTGGCCTGAATCTGGAATTCAGTGGAATGACTCTCCCCCTTGCTTCAATCCTCCAGAGCATCATCTACAATTCCTGATATGTTGGTAAGGGCTCCTACATTTTGATGTTATCCATCCTGGCCTAATTCTGCATTTTCCTATAATCATCTTTTCACGATCCAGCAAAAATGTCCTCCTCCAATTGTCACTCTGCTTGTGATACTTGGAATAATCAATAAAGATGTGATTTAAAGTCTCCCATGTAGCATATGGATTAGAGCAGGTTTCTGAGAAAGGTGGTACAATTTCCATCCTTGGAAGTTTTCATGATTCAGCTAGATGAAGTCCTGAGGAACCTGGGCTGACCTCACAGTGGAGAGCTTTGATCTAGAACTTGGATTAGAAACCTCCTGAGGTCCCTGTTCCAACCTGAGGTTCCTGTAATCCTATGATGCACCCGCTAAGATCAGCAGAGCACAAACTCATTATTTGCAGGCATTCTGCAAAGTCTGGCAGATGTTTCTGCAACGATTTTCACCTGTCCTGCATTGCTTCCCATTGCCAAAATGAGATCAAATTTGGAATGAATTGCAATTCTGGATTCACACACAGCTCCCAGATTGCTCACATATAATTCCTTTGCTGGAACAACATTGTGTAAGTGATCAGGGTGCTACACTGGCATGGAAGTGGCTGGATGAACCACATCCCTGGCTATGCAGGGGCTTTGGAAACGAGCTGCAGGCTTGCATTAGCAGATAGTGTGTGCTTTGCAGTGTCCTCTACCCATGAATCATGCCCAGAGCTCAGTCCTTGCAAGTGCTTGATATGTTTTTGGCTTTCTGCTGCACAAGGGTGGTACATGAAGGTTCTCCCTTCTTATCCACCAGTTCTGGCAGTCACTGGTCTTCAGTTTTGGTGGCCTGGGGGCTGTATCATGACCACTGTGTATGGTAACCAACAGTGAAACACCACAAATATGACTTGTTCCATGTTGATTTTATTCACGCCTTGAGCCTTTGCATTACCCTCTTAGGCTTAATGCCATCGTTTCATTAAGGGCAGTTTGTTTCTCTTTCAAACCCTCTGCCTCACAGTTTCATTCAGACCCCTCATTCTCATAGATGAGCATAGACTGCTCCCTGTCCACCTTTTCTACACCATTTATGTTATATAGTGCTATGTCCACCACCCTGGTGGCTCGTTTCTAAGCCAAAGATCCGTTATCTAAATCCAGGTATCACTCATGAGCCCATGAGTGCATGAACCCATCTGTACTCCAGGTGCCAAGTGTAATAGGGAGAAGCCCATTAAAAATCCTGAGTGAACCCAACGGGGAAAGAAGTGTGTCAAAAATCCTCACCAGTCCCAGGAGATGCACGAGTGCCAAGACATGAAATGTGCACTTCATGTTCTTGCTGTGCTATTGCTAAGACCTAACACAAGTGATTTGTCATGCACTGGTAAAACAAAATGGTGACAGGACTCTTTGTGGCCACTGGGTTCTGTCATGGCCATCTCTCTGGTATTCATTGGGTTACTGAATGATGTTCGCTACATCCAGAAGCCCAGAGCACTTTACCATAGCTGACAACTTTCTTCTACAAGCTGAAGAAACTGAAGTTTCCCTGAAAGCAAAGCTGGAGCCCAGATATGTGGATAAGCGTTCCCTTCATCTCTGTGCAATTGTGACAAACCCTATTTTATCTTCTTTCTCCAAACAAAGCTGAACAGATCCCCATTTATTTTGTATTCTACATGGAGGTTTTATTAGGATATGGACAAAACACCCAGTTACTCACTCACTTGTTAGGGATAGAAAAAATATTGGATGTTTCCTATTCATTGTCCAGAAGTGTATGTGTGTCAGCACTTCTGCACATGAAACCAACATTAATTATGTACTCACAAAACTCAGAAAGAAATACAACTTCCACAGATTTTCACTGCACAGCACTGCTCTTTCTCAGATGTGAATTACTGGGCTCAGACTACCCTGTCCTTACCCTGTGTTGGTTGATAAGCAGTGCAGTCATAGCCCAGGACATCACAAAATTATCATGTCAAAGAGCATTTAAAAACAAATACATCAGGAGCCAGATGATTGTGTTACATCATCATCTTGGAGAAGAACACTAAAAATACCACTGCAGTCATGGATACTGAGAATGTGAGTCATCAGCAGAGATACTGAAAATTCTTGAAATCAAATCATTGCTGGGCTTGGGAAGGTAAACGAAGCCTATCTGTCTGGTGGGGCTGAAGTCATGTCACCAGAAAGGTACACAGAAGAAAAACCATTTGCTTTCCGTTGCAAAAGATGGTGATATAACTTTGCAGCCCAATAAACACAACATGGGCTTTGCTTGTAGTAGGCCACTCTCTTATTATTGAGTTTGCAAGTCCTCAGGGCTGAGGCTTGTTGGGTTTGCTTTGCCTGAGCTTGTCTTGACCTGCCTTCAGCTGTGTTTTCACTTTGCTCAGTTGTAACAGCAGTTTTCCTGATGGACCAGGTAACTCTACCTAATTTGCATTACTTTCGTTCGTCTTTGAACGGTGCAGCGCTAAGTTTACATGGACAGCTGTGACAAGCAGTTGTACCTAGAATGAGCTGTTCATGACTCCGATGTAAAGAAGTACAGACCTGGTGCTGCAGCAGAGTCCTCAAGAGGTGGAGGTTCAAGACATGGCACAGAGTAGTGCTGGCATGGGGTGATAGGAGGTGGGGTGTTGGTTAGGCATTAGAGACCCATCAGCTATAAACGACTCAGCAACAGTCAAAGGGACTTAGGGGTGGACAAAATCAACTTTAGGAATAGCAAAGAGAACAAAGAGCAAATAGCAAACTGATGTAAAATGCAGCATACATGGTAAAATCCTGTGTGAGGTGGACCTGCACCTTCTGACCAAGGAAAAAAGAACAAGGTATGGAAGTGTTTTAGCGAACATTTCAAAATGACTCCCAGTAGATCCTCATTTGAGGAAGAAGAATCCATTTCCACCATCATGCTCCTCCCAGTGGAGGACTCAGAATGGAGATGGCTCACTGTACATCCCTGTAAGCTGGCAGGCAGCAACATTAGTGAAAGAGTGAGCATAACACCAGGAAAATGGGTAGAAAATTGTAAGCATGTGTATAACAATTTGAACTGTATTGTTATTGAAACTTCTTCTGTAATAATAACAATTATTTCCTTTTTCTTTTTCTGTCTGTAATAATTTGATCTTCACTAATCATAATTATTTGA
This sequence comes from Leptosomus discolor, assembly GCF_034619465.1. Taxonomy (NCBI): domain Eukaryota; kingdom Metazoa; phylum Chordata; class Aves; order Leptosomiformes; family Leptosomidae; genus Leptosomus; species Leptosomus discolor. Next base: position 71,210,524 of record NC_141395.1, read on the forward strand.
TTAAACTGTTAAGATTTCATACGTAGTGATAATAAATTCTTGGTTTTCCATATAAGATGTGTTTTGGTTTTGCCCATGACAAGATTTTGAGCATAACAAAAATATGAAGATTCCCATCTGGGTATGGAAAGACGTCTGAGTATTAGATGCTTCAGTAGGCCTTATTTCAAGGGCTGCTTATTTGGCACAAATCAAAGAGTGCACATCAATATCTCCACGGGAGACTGTCAGGCTAGGTCCTGACATGGAAGGCATCTTTGTGGTATCTGAGAAACCCATAGTCAAGGGACATATTATTCTGGAGAGCAATGATTTTGAAAAAGACTGGATGTTGTGGGTGGTCATGTGAAGAAGATCTTCTAGAGAGACACCTTTTGGATTATTACAGTGAGCATTTTGAATGGGACATTACACCACATGGTTGAGAAGGTTATGTCACCTTTCTGCTCTGGACCGGTGAGGCTTTTCATGGCACGACACGGGGGAGAGAAGCAATGAGCAACACTTTTCTCCTTTCTTTTGTGCCATACCACTTCTTGAAAATGCTCGTACTACGAGTTTGAGGATAAGCAGTGCAAGTACTTCCATGAGGAAAAGAAATCTGGTAAGGCGGGACTCCTCATTCCAGCAAGCGATGGCATAACAGGTTGTTATAAGCTGGAAGCACACAAATTCAGACTGGAAAGACCTCAGAAGTCACTCACAAGGAACAATTTACTAAGTGCTTGGATGGATTCTCTTGAAGGGGAAATATTTTTTGTAGAGTGTGGTGTAACAGAGGATGGGGCAGAATTATGGTGTGGACATCTACACTTGAGCCGTTGCTTGTGGGTCCCTTGAGAATCAGTGGAAAGACAAAGAATCACAATTCGTTTGATCAGGGCACAAATAATTTGATGTATTGTTAACATCTATTCTAGGATGGAGTAGCCTGGAAATGGCTGTTTCTTAGTGGTGGCTGTTCAAAGAGCTTGAAGGAATAGTTCTGGTGGAGCCTTCCGCATTAAAGATGTCCAAGGTTTGGTGAGATGGGCCGTACCTTCAGTGTTTTTTCGTGTTTATACCAAGCATGGCATCACAAGCCAAAACAAGGAGCATACACTGGGAAAGAAAGTAAACTGTGACTGTGCAGCAGTCTTTGGTGGGGATTTCTCCAAAGCCACAGAGTCAGGCATGTAGCAAATGGGGCTGAGCACAAAAGGTGACACCTGGGAGAAAATCAGAAAGTCCCAACACCCCGACTGTCCTGTGATTTTGTTAGAAGTAAGTGATGAGAGTTTTTCCTCTGCAGCTGCGCGCTTTGGCCCTCCTTTTTACGATGCACTTGAACCAAGGAGATTTTTTGAGGTCCCCACCAGCTAAAAAGCGTTAGACACAGCTGGTTGCAGCCACTTGTCAGTGCTCACGCTCTATGACTTTAACTTCTGCGTCTGTGTAGCTGTCATTGCTTTGACAAGCCACATGCGGAGGAGGCTAATCTTCCCCTCCCTTCATTGGCCATGGATGCTTCACCTCTTTGATCTCTGGCTGGTTTGTCAACATGTTTCCTGCATTTCAGCTATTAGGGCAGGGATCACTGCTCCTGGATGAGATCTAGTCTGAAAAGCATAAAATCTCTGTGGGTGAAGCGCAGTGCTTTGTAGTTGCACCCCCAGACCAAAACGGAGCTCTCAAACCACGGGGCAATGCTATCTGGTTAAACATAAACCTGAACCACTCTTGCAAGGACCAGGTAGCGTGGTTTGCCTACACTTGTTTAGGAGTTAGTCTTTTTTTCGCTTATGTCCTCTGCTCCTAAGCTTTCCTCAATAAATTTGGTCTGTTGCCTCTTACCCCATCACCATGCATCTTCAAGAAGAGTCCATCTCAGTCTTCTCTATACCTTCCCGTTGGGTAGTTGTAGAGAGCAATAAGGTCTTCCTTTCACCTCCTCTTCTGCAGGGTGAAGAAAACCATTCCCTCACCCTTTTCTCATACCTCCTGGGCTCCAGCCCCCTGAAAATATCTGCTGGAGTTGCTTTGGTTTCTCGACGTGTTTCTAGTACTGGTGTCCCAAAGTGGAAGTATTTGTTATGGTTTTCTTAGTATCTCAGCTCCTCAACCAGGAAGCTAGATGGTGTTTTTCCTTCTCATTTGCTTCTCTCTCCTTTACTAGTACAGGGGCATGCACCACGTTGCCCCATTGCAGCACCATCCCTGCCATCCAGTAGTGCCTACTTTATGTCACACGTGACCATGGCATTAACAACATTTCTAGAGTTGCCATGAAACCTGGTGGCAACAGCAGGACCCAGGTGGGTTGAGAGTGCAGCCAGCTTGCTTTTTGATGTGCCAAAGAACTTGCTGATTGAACTGGGACAGAAACATTGTCAGGGCAGGAATGTAATCTCGGGTACTTTGCAGAGATGAGGTATTGTCACCCAAAATGAGACAACAGCAACAGCAGCCTGTCTGCTTGCACACTGCTGCTTCACAAGACCATACATACCTTCCTGCGCAGTAGCTTGTGGCTTGAGTTGAGTAGGAAGAAGAGTTTTGTTTCATGTAAGTTCCAGTTAGGTTTTTTTTTTCCATTCCCCCAAAGATTCTGAACTTCCCAATATTGTGGTTAATATTTTCCCCTAGTAATTCCTAGAATTATATTTGGTCTTTGACTGATATTTTTGAATAGGAAAGTGGAAATTTTCCAACCTTGCTCAACGTAGTGAAAAATCAAAATGGTTAATTTTTGTTTAGAAAAGTTTTGAGAGTAAAAAACCTGGGATTTTTTGATTCTGGAAACAACAGAGAACAGCTTATCATACTTCATGTCTGAGCTCTATGTAAACACTTCATGGAGCTTGTTCGTTGACCCCTTGCAAAAATGGCGGAAGTGTAAAGTGGCAAAAATGGCAGAAGTGTATGTGTTCATTTTAAAAATGAAAAAAATGCAATGTAAAATATCCCAGCTAATGTTTTGAAATGCTGTGAGAGGGCAGTGGCTCATGTTACAGGTGCAAGGCAAGGAGAACTTCAGGGGGAGGTGGATAACTTGACATGTCCAAAAGCTATCTGAGGAAATCAGGCAGGACTTGGTCAGTGGAGAGACACTGGCTTTGTAGTAGACATCCATCCCACCCCTTCCCACCCTTGTATGGGGCAGGGGTGAGTTGCTATCTACTTTTTTGTTAATGTGAATGTCTCCCAAAGTGATCTGCATCTCCTTCCTAGCTCAGCCGAACGATGAATTTCCGTAGATCCATCTGGCTGTAGCTTGTTGCTTCATCTACCAGCCTGAGACCTCTCCCCCTGGGCCTTGGAGCTGTCTAAGAGGTTTCCCCAGGGAGCAGCAGGTATCAGCCAGATAAACACAACATCACTGTACGCAGAGCTAAGCTACCTACAATGTTATGAACATATTGTGCTTTCTCCCTTTCCCCAGTGGCAAAGGAAGTGTGTTGGCTGGGCAGGTGAACACTCTGCCTGGAAGCCCTCCAGGTAAAATCCAGCTTCATGACTGCGTGATGGAACATAGGCAAGGAAACTTGGAGGCAGCAAACACTCCTGCCAGAGTGCTCCAGGTTTGAGACTTGGCATGGCTGCCTCTGAAAAGCACGGGCCTTGACCTGTGTAGTGCTTCCATTCCTCACAGAGTAGCGTGAATCTATTGTGTTTGCTAATTCTTCCTTAGAGGAAGCATTTCAGGAGGCAAAGGCATTTGTGAGTCCTGCTGAGCCTGCAGAGCCATTCAGTAATATCTGTAGGAGGAGGCATGGAGATTTCCTTTTACTTCCCTGCGTAAACATGCTGCTGACAATGGTGAGTTGCAGTCTGAAGTTTAAGGCATTCTTGTGCTGTCCCCTCTGGGGGACATTACTCTTAATTCCCCGCTGTCCATCGAGTTGCACAGCAGGACCTCATGTCATTTACTGCTTATCTATTATTAACGGCTGTTCTCATTTGCTGTGTTTCTTCATGCACCTTTCTGATCGAGTCTGGAGAGGCCCACCTTCAGCAATGCAGCTCTATGTTACCCTCCTGGAAAAAAACTGGATGGTTGTACCCAGAGTGAGTGTCACAGTTTGCAAGCAGTGTTACTTGCATGCATAGGCAGGGAAGCAGTTAATGTATGCTTGTACAATCCAGGAAGCTCTTTGAAAACTTATTTTTAAAACAAATCGAGATGACTTATTTCAATCAGAGAAGAATACCCCATGGTTATATAACGAGAAGATTGTCTTTCGCTTAACAGCTATGTAAATATCATTCATGCCCTTAAGGGTAAGGCTTTGTCTTCAGTCAATTGTTATGAGCTTACAGATCTGTGCTCCCTATGGCATCTTTACCTTCTCCTTTGCAGGCAAACTGTGAAGGACTTGGGTACAGCACAGGCACTGCTCTGCAGAGGGAGAATCGAGACTGTTGCTGACATTTGAAAAGATACCCAGCTGTAAGTGACAGTAGCTAGTGTGTAGTGAAAAATATTTTGAGGATAAAGCAGAAAACAAGGAGTTACCCCCTGGTACGGATCCAGATCTGGACTTATAATACAGGCCAGGTTGGAAGGGAGCTCTGGGGTCTGTGATCCAACTGCCTGGGCAAAGCAGGGCTGATTTGGGAGCCAATCCAGCTTCTCTTCGCTGGCTGCCTTTATTTCACACATGAGCAGACCCCATGGGAACACAGATCTGTCCTCCCCTTCCCCAGCCCCAAGGCAGCAGCATGAGCAGTGGTATTGCTTTGCACAAACATCTGGGAAACATGGAGTTTGAAGTCCTGACCCAAAGCCCGTAGTAAATTGTATAGGTTGAGAGACTTTCCCCACGTTACAGTAGAATGAGGGTAGGATAGGAACTGAGCCATCCTTCATAGCTGCCCTAAAACATCAGCTCTCCCTTATTCATGGATGAACAATATTTCTTGCAAATGCAACTGTTTCTGTTTGTTGGGACGTGTTTGCAACCTGCTTCTGATTTTCTTCGGAGTAATTAGTCATTTAAAAGTGTTCACAAACCACAAAAAGCCTTTGTATTTTATCTTTGCAAAGTGCTTTTGCTCAGTGTCACACGCAAGGATGCGCAGGCTTATGGCACGGCTTCTCTGACTGTAAAATGGTAAGAATATTTATCACCCAGCTTTGATGCTGAAGTCCTTGTGTCTAAATTCAGCCTCTGAGGTCCTCAGAGGGAAAGCTGCTATAGAGCTTCAAAGCCTTGTTTCTATGATTTGTTAGTTTGGCAATGAGTACTTACCAGTGCTCCCATTTGATTTATATCCAGGGAGTGCAAGGCACTTTCCAGATGCAAAGGTACTAGTTTTCCTGAGAGAAGGATTTCACTTAAATCCTGAAGCTTGACTGGAAATGTTGCAGTCTTCATCTCCCAAAATCAAGGTCTGGATGCCCAGCGCATCCTTGTCCTAGTTGTCAGACTGAATTAGAATATGCAGCTATTTATAACGGAAACCTACATCTCAGTACCAAAAATAGTGCAGAATAAAACCTCATGAGGAATTAGAAAAACATTAGAAATAACATCACTGCATTTCAAGAGCTGCAGGTATGCCACAGACCTGGTTTGTTTTAAAAGCTGTTTACTTCAGTGGTAGCTAACTCTCCTGCGTGTTTCCAGACCTATACTCATGTCAGGATTTGGCCCAGGAATTGGGCAGATATTGAGCTTCAAGGAGAGAAGAGATGCTATGAAATAAGGAACAGGTAAAGTTTGGCCCTATGCCTCGCCCTGTGATCAGGAAAAAGGTCATCCCACTCTGTGCTGGACCTGCCTGGGCTGCAGAGATGGCTAGTGTGGTTGTCCAGCAACTTGCTGCCACTGATCCCCATGGCATGGTCAATCCCTTGGGACTGGGTGTACCTAGGACATGGCAGAGACGTTTCCCAAGGCTCTTTCTACCTGAGTATTGAGGCTAGGAGGGGGTGACTATGTCAATCCTTCTCCCCGAAAAGAAAGCATGAAGAACTTAGAGACAATCAGCTGCAAACTTCTGGGGAGGGTGTAGGTAGTGCTTGACAGCTAGCTAGTGCCCGACTACAAAAAAAACATCTTCTAAAAGCCTAATTAATCTTAGAGGCACCTACTCCTTAATAAAACAATCATGTTGTCACATGTTATTTCAAGGTTTGCGTAATTACAGGATATCATAAAACACATTAACTTTCCCTTGGCTTCCAGAACTGTCAAGATTGTGCCAAAGTAAACAAGTGAGATTATTGAGCAACTAGGGAGAAACAATAGCACAGGCACATCCATCCACCCACGCGTAGAGTCCCACATGCACGTGCTCCTGCTGCTGTGGCCTTTCCAAAACACACAGCCACCACACCGCCCCCCCCATAGCTCCTAGCCCAAACATCTCTGCCACCACCGTTCAGAGGCTGGGAGATGGCTGTTCCTTCTGCGGGATGGATCCCCCCTCTCTGGCTCGGGTCTCTGTGACTTCTCAGCTTGAAGAGAGCATCCTTGCCCTACCCTGAACACTGCAGGGTGTGAGACCCAGCTCACTGCTGGTGGGGTGGAGGATGGTTGAGCTCTACAGGTTGGTGGGCTGCATGGAAACATCCATGGGTCCAGGGCAAGTGGAGAAAAGAGAGGGTCTGAATAAAAGGCCTGGATAAAATAAAGAGAAGACAAACACCTCAGCTTAGACTTGACATTAGGAATCATTTCTTTACAGACAGGGTGGTCAAACACAGGAATAGGCTTCCTAGAGAGGTGGTTGATGCCCCAAGCCTATCAGTGTTTAAGAGGCATTTGGACAATGCCCTTAATAACATGCTTTAGCTTTTGATCAATCCTGAAGTGGTCAAGTAGTTGGATTGGAGGGTAATTGTATGTCCTTTCTAACTTAAACATTCTATTCTATTCTATTCTATTCTATTCTATTCTATTCTATTCTATTCTATTCTATTCTATTCTATTCTATTCTATTCTACCTGAGTTTGCTATGCTCAAGATATTTCCAGAAAAAAAAAGAAAAGAAAATTCAGTGCATGAAGATCCATTTACACTTTGCTTCTATTTAACATGTGACACACCACTTTCTATAGGGGTTATATGCACTTGTGTGACCACATGATTGTCCCCTGATCAGAAAGTTAGTGCTTGCCTGCACACACTTGGTATTTCTTTCCCGCACACCTCATGGCTTGTCGAAGCAGCAGCCCGCCAGCAATGGCTTTCTATTGCGTGTCTGCCAACCTTTTTCTAAGGAGTTTGAGAGGGTTTTCACAAGGGACCCTAAAAGCTGAAGCTCAGCCCTGTGCATGCACTGCCAATGTGGGGCAGGCTGTCATGCATGTGCTCTGGTTAGGGGACAGAAATGCCTGCTCATCCCCATTTCCCATGTGATGAAAAACACTGCTTTCTCTGCCTCGTTCAGGAAAACTGGCACAAGAGGGCTCCAGTGAGACTCTTATCTCTGTTTTTCCATTGGATAAGGATTCACGAACTGCCTTCATAAAGAGATAATATTGTAGCTCAGAGACTGCCTGAATAAAACACCTCTCAGCTCCTTCATCCAACCCAACTGTGCCCCACAAGACCACTGAAACATCAGGTCCTCTAAGGATCCTTTTTGTGATGGCCTTCTAGCTCATGGGGTCTTGCACATAGCTTGGATTGCCCAAGGTAGCCGTGGCTTGAATATGACAGTCACAAATAACAAAAATTATAGTGCTTGGAGAGCTGATGTTCCACGAGCAGCTCAGAACAGACTGGCTTGTTTAGCCTAACAAAACATCTGAGATAAGACCAGCTGCCCATAGAAATACCATCTCAGAACAGGGAGAAGCAAGAGAAATATTTTACTATAAATGTGGTTTCTGATCATCACAGCAGTGAGGGTCTGGAACAGCCTCCTGACAGCAAAGCCACAAAGATGCATATACTTCAGATGATTTTTTTCTTTGAAGAAGTGATAAGAAGAAGTAAGGACAGGGGTTGAGTCTTATAAGTTGAGGAGACCCTTTGCATGTGCTCACTGAGGTTAACAGTAAAAGCCCCTTGAGGCACCTAGATTGGCTTCATGAGTAACCCCAACCGGCCTGTGACATCTTTGCACAGAGCTGGCACAGAAAAAGTAAGCTTTCAGAAAATGCTATCATGATCTGAGGACACCAGCAGGTAAAGAAAAAGATCTCCTAATTGCATTCCCCAAAGGCAAAGATAACCGAGACCCCTTTCCCAGGATGGCCATGGCTGGTGGCTGATATCAATTTGTTTAAAAATCCTTATTTTCCAGGGCAGAAGTCAGATGTTTTGCTATTAACTCTCCCCTCCTCACCGGGACAGCGTTCCTCCTCTGCTGTAGATGCGCCAGAGTCTGTGACTATCTCCTGGGTGTTTGTTTCTTTTTCAGATTTGGATATCATCTCCAAACACAGCAACAGCTGTCTTTTTACACTAAAACACCTCTTCCCCTGTGTCCTCTCTCCCCAGAGCCAGGAGACAGGCAGCAGCCAGGAAAGATTAAAAATAAATTCTGACTTGTTTTTAGCCCAGCTTTATAAGGACATGGCTCACCTGACCATGGATATGTGTGTGCGCAGATAACAACATACGGCTGCTGGTTTGGATTCATTGCATGGCAAGACTTTGTGAAGTTCTTGTGGATTTCAGGAAAACAGAGATTCAGGTGGAAGAGACTCTACTGAAGCCTTCACTGGGACTGAAGACAGCTCAGCCCTGTTTAAAGTTTCAGATGATCCGTGACAAAGAGCTACATTAAAGCACATTGGTAATGAAGTTTTGCTGTTCTGCCACTCACAGCACACAGTGAGTGTGTCCCGGTGCCACTGGGAATCCGGACCCAGTTGCCTGCCATGGGTTGGTGCTCCTCACCGGGAGTGGTGGCACATCCCTCGACAAGCATCTCCTATTACTGCTGCCTCACAGCCAGCCTCTGAAATCCTGCCGATGTTCGGGGGAGAGTTTCGACTGGCAAGGTGCCACCCGCCCCCAGGATTTCATGTAGGCAAGTGGGAAAGCGTTGTGCCTCAACCTGCGTTTGTGCCTCGACTAGGGAACCAGCTGAGCAGCAAAGGTGTGTGCATAGCAGCAGGGCTCAAAGAAGGTGCAAAATTTCTCCCGGGCATTGAGGTGCTCCTCACCTTGCTCCTCGCAAGTCCAAAGGTGCTGCAGAAGCAAATGCACCAACATGAGCACCTTGACATCACTCAATATCTCCTTTTCCAGGCAGTCTTTTGTACCTCATTCCCGGATCACTGGGCAAAAGCAATTCCTTTTGCAGGGAGGTGAAGGGATGTTATGCCAGTCCCAACTACAGCTGTCAACAAGTCAGGAGTGAGCTCTACTGCTCCAAACACTGGTGAGTCCAGGCCAAGGCTGTGCATTAAGACAAGTGTTGGACAATGCTTCAGTACTGGTGTGCCACCTTTGATGTGACTGAGGACACATCAAATTGCCCTTACAATGGGAAGGAGTGGCCTGAAGACCTGAAAAATCTATTCACCCCTTGTATTTGGAGACCTGCTGGCCAAAGAGAGCCTGTAGTGGGTTTGTTCAGATGACTGGGTTAGATTTTTGGGACTCTGACCCGTGGATTTCATATGTTATGGCTTTCTGTTGCCTATAACATTGTGAATCTGCATGGATTTCAACAATATGCCCACAAGGGACTAGTGCAAAATTCGTTCACCCCAAGGAGCAATGTCCTTATCCACATTTGTTAAGCATATTCAGAAACTTAAAACTCAGTCAGCTTTAAAGACATACTATGGGACCGTGCCTGGAGCTACGCGACGATCCTTGTCTGTGTAATAGGGGCTGACTGGGGAGAGGGATTGGGATCCAGACCCGCCTCAGATAGGGCATGGAATGATTAATTGACACACCTTGTGTTTTCTGAAACCTGATGGCAAACTGTAGGCTGGAGCCCCAGGGAATGGGGATGAAGGCATGCCATGAAGGCCACCTGGCTCATCCTCTGAGCATCCCTCATGAGTTCAAGTGACCCTAAATGACTCTGCTAAATCGAGATACCAACCATGATGCTGTGCTTGCCTCCCTGCCCCCTCAACATATTCACTTCAGACACCCTAAAGTTTCCTTTCACTTCATTTTTAAGAGATTTGCCTTGTTCTCAGACCTGGGGCTGTGCTGAGTAAAGAGGCCTCAGATTTGTGTTCCCCTGTATTTAGGAATGTGAAAGTCATGCAGGAGAGCAATGAAGATATCTGAGAGAGGATGTGCCGGCATGTCAGAGGCAGCCGTTTCAAGTCATCCAAGGCCTAATATGGAAAAATAGATTTATTTTAAGAAGAAGAAAAAAGTGCACATGATAGGTTTTAGATGAGAAATAATTTGGGAGTGATATTGAAAATGATATCACTCCTGCTGCACTTCAGTCCTGCCAAGCGCATTCTATAATTAATAACTACTTCAGATGAAGTGACTTTCTTTTGAATGTGCAGTATTAAACATTTAAATCCCTATCTGTAAATATAAGACTGTGGCAGATATCTCCGTAAGCCTTGCAGCTATATGCTAATGTATATTTATATTCTAGATAGGTATTTTTAGCAAGAACTACAAATTCTTTCTTAGTTGGTTACATCAGAGCTCTGTTTTACATTAAATGTCTGGACTGCAAAAATATCCCCTTCTTTTTTCTTCTCTTGGAGTTTTGCAATTATTTTTGCCCTTGTCTCTCTTTCTTTCATGCCCACGTGGATTAACGCACCTTCCAAGATGGCTGTGTGGTTTAGCCCCGCCCCCCACTCCCTCCCAAAGAAGGCAAACTATATAAAATCAAAAGAAATCAAGCAGCAAAACAGCTCCTGGTGCTTCCCACCTTGCAGCTTGAGCCAGCCTGCAATCAGGGCATGCCAGGATAAATACCACCGATCACGGCTATGCATGATGTGACCAGTGTCCTGCTGTGGAAAGCAATTGAAAATGATCCCTGCTGGAAACCCTGGTCCTCTAAGTATTAATCATGCTGTTTGTGTAGCTTTGCTCTCCCACGGCATCAGCGATGCTTTTGTGGGAATCTTGCTCAAGTCAAAGCAACATGATTGAACATGGGTTCTGATCCAGCCCAAGCCAAGGCTGGTGGTGCAATATATTTCCAGAGGAGGAATTATCCTTTGAGATATCCACTCCACCTTCAAGACTTGTGGAGCCCACAAGGAAAGGGCACACAAGGCAGAAATGTCACCCTCATGGCTGGGTGGAGGTGGGACTCAACAGGGTATACCACTTTAAATATTCTCAATAGTGTGGCTCTGCAAACACTTCCCTGAAAGTCTAGTTTCTGTCCTGCTTTACTCTTTAATTTCTAGATGGACGAAAGCATCTGCAGGTTTGCAACTGAAAGAGGGAGATGCCGATCAGGGCTGCACATCTGTAGGGATGCACACCTGCAGGGCTGCCCCACATTTGCAAAAGGGCTGGGAGGTGATGAAAAAGGCAAGTTCTTGGTCAGATAAAGCATATGACACCGAAAAGTGCCCTCAAGTCGGGAGTTAAAGTCTCTGGATGTGCACGGAACGACTGCTGGGAAGAACAAGCCCCCAGAGGGACAGGTAAAATCCTTCCATCACAGCAACAGCAGCACTGGATGCTGCCTGCTGTGAAGCCTCATGTTGCAGGGCAGAGCGGCTGCGTGTCTTTTTATGGCCCTTCGGAGACACATCTTTTTCTGTTCTATTTTATTCAGCCTATATTTAAACTTCTCCTTCCGTATGTCCACTTGACCCAGTGACGCAGAAATCTGTCAACTCCTTTGAATCCCCTGGCAGTGTCCTGCTTTTGCTGAGGCAGTACTGCTTGCTGACTTTAATTCCTAGGGACCAAATAGCAAGAATAAATAAGAGCAATAACCAAAGCAGCAGCAAATCAAACTTTGCAAGGGCTCCCAGTGACGACTCCTCAGCCTGTGTCTTACGGCTAACACTGTGTGAACAGATGAATATTAATGCAAAAGGACATTTTGCGCCACTGACGCTCTGTGTGAAGAGCTTTTCACCTCGGCTAATCTAGGAACACATTACAAGTGCTTTGAAGCTAAACCCTGCCTTTGACTGTTTCAGCTGCTCTGGCGATGGAGCCACATTAACAGGCAAGTCTCTGGTGGCAGGAGACCTGCAGTGCAGTGTGATGGAGGATGCTCACAGCCAATGCTAGTGACACAAGCACAGCAGTGGTGCCCACCCGCAGCGTCTTTGCAGCTCAGAGCAGACCCCAAACCGTTGCTCCCCGCCACCTTGCGGTGCTGAGCTCAGCCTCTTTCTTTTTGCCTGCTGCAAGAGAAGCTGCACTACGAAAACCCTTAGTTCCCCCTGTGCTTGTCCCAAATGAGCCTCCTGCAGCCACCAGGCAGTACTTTACTCTTTTGCCACCCTTCTCCCCATCTTCTTCCAGCAGGGACAGCCTTAAATCTAGCTCTTTCAAGGAGTATTTTTCCACTCCCTTGCTTATCCCTTTCTGTAGCTTTTCACCAATGTGGCACAGGGCAGTCTGCATAACCAGAGACATGCCCTCCTTGCAGCCCACGATGCCCCATGCTCCCTCTCTGGGTGAAGGCTGAACACCCAAGAAAGATGCTGCAGGCTGAAAACTGGAGGATTCAACTTTATTTGCCAGATTCTCACCCAGAGGGGAACCCTCACCCTCCCAGTCCTTCTGTATCCAGACCCTGCCCCATCTGGATGTGCAATAGATGGAGGAAAGTTCAGCCCGCATTAGCACAACGCAGCACCCTGCAGCCAGCATGGAAAGGCCACTGGGAACAACGACTTACTCCACAGCTTGAACCCAGAATAGAAAAGGGGATCTGGTCTAAGGAGGGCAGTGGTTGTGGTTTGCTTCTGGCCTGACACATCAGACTGTTTTGGGGAAAGCAGAGAACAGATGAGTAGGAAGCAGAAGCTGATGCTCTGTGCCTGCAAGGGTGGGTGCAATACTAGTATTTCAGCAACTCCCAATCATTATCCTCTCAAAGGCATTTTTCCCAGGTAGACTTGGGCATTGCAAGGGTGTTTCAGGGAAGCTGTCACTGTTTTAGTGAAGCACTGAGCATTTCACCTCCAGAACAAAGGGGCTTATCATCCTCCTGAGCCCCAGGCTTGCATGGGGCTCTTGGCCAAGAAATGCAATGCTTTGTCAAAGTTTTCTTCAAATGGTACTGAGACAGACCTTGAGAGACAGGTGCAATGAAGAAAAAGAGTCCCTCTGCTTATTCCTTTAGTGACCTGGCTGGTGTCTGGTGGAAACAGAATAAAATGGACTTTGCACAGAGCAGTTTGCAGGGATGGTATGAATGCACAAGGATGGTGCATGAGATGTAGCCATGCTCCCCTCTGCCCTTGCTCTTGCAGGCTGTCCCCTGGATGAGCCCTGGCAATAGGAACAGAGCAAATGGCAAGTTCCTCAGCTCTGCCCCACCGGAGAGGGCTGGGAGCTGGGCATGCCTGGCTCGTTTGTATCTGCTATCACTCCCTCTGGTTTTACAGCAGACAGGCCATCAAAATCAATCTTACAGCTGCTCCAAGGGAAAATGGAGCAAATCCCCAGCTGGGACCCAGTAGTTCTGTTAAATAGCATGAGGGGAGCCACTGACTTTTCCCAGAGTTGAGGGTCTGGGATAATCATTACTTTTCTTTTCCTGCAGTCCCTGCTGTGAAGGGACAAGGGAGGGCAGAGTAATGACAGAAGCTTCTTGAAACAGTCTGTCAAACACCTAGGAAAGAAAATCCAGGAGCTCTTATTACAACTTGAGCTTAGCCAAAAGGCTGCTGAGGGTTTTGGCTAGTCAAACTCCAAAATTTGCTTTTGCAGGTCTAGCCTTCCCTGGCTAGACCAGGGAGTGTTTTGAGCTTTCTAGAAATACATTCCATCTCAACACATGAAGGCTAAGCCCTTCTGAACTCATTCCATAGCTTATTCTAGACACAGCCAAATGCCAGCTCTCTGCAATTGCAAACCACACAGCTGAGCAGGTAGTGAGAGGGGACCAACATCCATCTGCTGCTCTGACTCAGGAGATGGCACAAAAAAATGGAAAGAAAATAAACCAACTTCTGATGGAGGGTTGCAGGGATTTTTTGGGTTTGTGCGCAGGACTATAATAGAAGCCCACAGACACAGGTTGCGTGGGAGATTGAGAAGACCTGGGAAAAAAAGCACTGTCCACGTTCAGTGTGCATACAGCCCTTGCTTTTGCTGAGGGTGGCCCCAGAGCACCAGCCTCGATGGCACTGCCCAGGCCCTCCTGCTGTGCAGAGCTGCAGCACTTCATCCACTATTGCTCCCCACAGAGGAAAGCTGAGGGGGGAAATGTGGGTCCTGGGGGCCAGAAGCAGCTGAAGGTGAGGAGCATGTACTTAGCAGCTGGAAGCTGGAAACTTGAACATTTTAGGTCCAGGTGCCCAAACTCTTGGCTTGAATCCACAGCACTGAAGATGGGTGAAGTCACACATCAGCGAAGAAGGTTATTCCCAAGGCGTCTAAGAACTCACGAGGCAGCTTGGCAGAGAAAGAAGTGGGGGCATTTTGGCTGGAGCATGGGCACTTGCAACGTTACAGAGCACACTGGAGGAGTGTGCCAACAACCATGGCCATCAGACCCAGCGCTGAAGAGCTGCTTCTCACTGCACTGTTGCTTCTGCTGTCATCAGTGCAGAGGTCGGTGTAGCAGCACGACTTGGGTCTGGTCGCCCCTATCCCGCTAGAAGGGAGGCATTCCTCCTCACAGCTTCTGGTCACGGTGATGTTGCCAAAAAAGGGATAACCTAAAAAGGCAGGTTGGAGAGGAGGAGAAGGTTAAGAGAGAGAAAGAAACGGTGAAGGAAGGGCAGACAGCTGGCATTGGGAGACACTGAATTTGTGCAATGGAAGGAAATGAAAAGTAAAGTGTTTGTAGATAAGTAAAGGCAAATAAGGCATTGACCATCTCTAATCCCTGACTGCCTGTAATCTAGACTGCTCTCTGTAGGAACACGTCTGTCAGTTCTCCCTGCTGATTCACTCTCTCTTTCCTGCTCCTTCCAAATTTATTCTAACCTGGACAAGAGACACAAGTCCCTGTCTGTTTTGTTCAAGTGAGTTGCTCCTGCAATGCCTCTGCATAGAAGGTGGCAGTGCCAAGAAGCAGTGGTGTAGCACTGGTGTGGTCACTGGTGAGACAGTTGGTGTTAGGTGAAGGTGTCTACAAACAAGGAGAGAGCCCCTGGGTTTCTCTGGGATGTTTGCACACATCTATAGGTCCAGGGTCCGTAAGGACTTAAGGGTAGGAAAGGCAAAACAGAGTAAGCAGAATGAGTCCTGTTATTTCACTATGTGTTTCTGAATCTGATGGATTCACCTCCTACTCCAAAGCTGGATAACTCCACCTGGATTTTTGTAGAGAAGTTAAAGGATAATCCAAGCTGGGACTGGGAGGGGAAGAGGGAAACATGGCTAGCAGGTTGAGGGAGGTGATTCTCCTCCTCTACTCTGCTTTCATGAGACCCCGCTCAGAGTACTGTGTCCAGCTCTGGAGTTCTCAGTAGAAGACATGGACCTGTCGGAACAGATCTGGAGGAAGGTCACAAAGATGATCAGGGGGCTGGAGTACCTCCCTGATGAGGTCAGGCTGAGAGAGTTGGGGTTGTTCAGCCTGGAGAAGAGAAGGCTCCGGGGAGACCTTGTAGCTGCCCTAAAGTACTTGAAGAGGGCTACAGGAAAGGTGGGGAGGGACTCTTTGTAAGGGAGGGTAGTGATAAGACAAGGGGTAATGATTTCAAACTGAAAGAGGGGAGGTTTAGATTAGATATTAGGCAGAAATTCTTTCCTGTGAGGGTGGTGAGACACTGGCACAGATTGCCCAGAGAGGTTGTTGGATGCCCCACCACTGGCAGTGTTCAAGGCCAGGTTAGATGGGGCTTTGAGCAACCTAATCTCGTGGAAGGTGTCCCTGCCCATGGCAGGGGGGTTGGGACTAGATGGTTTTTAAGGTCCCTTCCAACCTAAACCATTTTATAATTCTATGATCTCTCCCCACGAGCACTCATAAGAAGCAATGAAACCTACCTGAGTCTACGGAGTGCAGCGTTGTTGTGCAGACGTTGGCTTTTGGTGGGCACAGGGTGACTTTTCTGCACTCAGCGATGTCCGTTGGTTCCTTGCATGTGTAACATCGTAAGGACTGGGCTGCAGAGGGGAACAGAATGGGTCTGAGGTGGTCACAGCAGCAAAGACAGACAGCAAGTCTGCAGCTTCTTTGCTCTGTGGCAGGGGTTGTGTGACAGCCAGTGCTTCATTCCCCCTTGACCAAGATGCAGTGGTCTCGGAAACTAAGCACGTCTGGAGACAATGGCAAAGCTTGGATAAATCATGCAGGGAAAGACCAAATCCCAACACCAAAGGACAAGGATGGTGTTGTGAGAATTAAGCATGATCACTACCTTGGGGGCTCACAGTCCAAAAAGAGCAGGGATCTAGAGCGATCTATTGCCTAAGCAGCTCTGATAGGGTCTTTTCATCCTCTGTAAGAAATACTTTAACACAGAGCAAAATAGCTCCTTCTGTCGAGAGCAGCCTTCACCAGCACTGAAAGACTGGATGTTCCCCCGTCCCTCCACTTGCAGTGATATCTCCTTTGTGCTTTTTTAGAGGTATTTCTGCAGAACTGAGAGCAGAATTTAAATTTCAGAGCTGTATCATAGATCCTAAGGGCTGAATGCGGCCTAAAAAACACTTTCATCCAGGGCTACTGCTGCTTTTTAAGAGATGCTGCTATAAAGCTCCTGCTGGCTGCCTGCTGACAGAGGAGCACCTTTACATATGCAAGCATTGATCACAGCAGTTGCTCAAAAGTCTTGGTGTGAGTCCTGTCTGTCCGCAACCGGCAGATACCGAGCCTGAGTGTTTTTTGGAGTCGCATTGGTGGGGCTTGATGACAGAAACCAGCCTGGTTTGGCATTTTCTATCCTATCTGCCTTCTACCAACCCGGCAGCTGAAAAGCCATCCAAATGTGTCCACTGCCATCTATTGGTAAAATTGCAGAGACGCTTTTCTTGTTACTGTTCTGCAGCATCTGCTGTTAGAAACCTCCATGAGTTTTTGATAAGGGTAAATATTTTTGAAGGCAGTTGTTTGAACACCTGATTCTAGAAAGAATTTTCAGGGCATCTGTTTCTCTTAGTACCTCCTTTAGAAAATTTAGCTGTGCAATGGAGCCTACACGATGCAAAAGCTTTCTTTGCCCCGTTTGCAGAGGTACGAAGGACTTTTTAATGTGAGAAGTGCTGGTGTTCTTGTGGCCGTATCCTTTGCAAACAAGTATGGTGGAGCTGAGGACCTCAGTAGATCCCTTCCAAATGACCCATAAGAGGTTGTTTTATATTTGAACATGTAGTGCCCACTGAGAGAAAACACGACATTGTGCCTGTGTAGGCCTGGCTAATGTATGGATGGAGCAGTGCTATATTGAAGCATCTGAGAAACTGATCTGCCACCTTTGTGTTGAGCTAGTTTCCAAACTTTGCCATTTTCATGGGTGAGCAGGGCAATGTCGTGGACTCTGGGGGAGTTACTTCCAGTTAAGAGCAGGTTTAATGTAGGAAATCCTTAGCCCCCTTATCTTCCACTGACTCTGGGTGGGGCACTCAGAGGACACTGGTTTTCTAAGAAGGTTGCAGTGGAAGAGGAGCGCCCAAAACCATAAAGACCAGAAGAGAAGAACTGAACATAGAGGACAGTGCCGTATCCTGATCTGAGGCAAATAATTCACTGTTCATCACTGTCCAACAGTACCTTCTACCCTTTGATATCAAACCTCTGGAAGATGACTGGTCACAGATATATCCCTCAGCTGCAAGAGCTGTGCTTAGACCAGCTGCCTCCCACTGGATCATCCCAGAAAAGCCATTTCTGCCCCCATCTCAACTATAAAGAAAAGGGTGGTGATGCCTTTCTCTTTCCATAAAGTGCTCTAAGACCTGTGAGTGGAAACATGCTCTGTCAGGTCCTCAGCAACCCCGTTAAATCCAGGACAGGACTAGACCCAGAAGGAGGAAAAGAAACACATAATACACCACCTATGAAATATCTTGAAAGAAAGAAAAATAACCCCAGCAGGTACTGAAATGTAAAAAAATGCAGTAGCTGTATAGAAGTAACTACACCTGCCCTGGTTCAGCCCTGTAGTGGGTTTGACCCAGAATATGTCCTTCAGCCAGCAGTTGGTTTTGCTTTAGAGACAAGCAGAAGGAGAAATGAGGGTAGGAGAATTAAAAAAAAAAAACAACAGTGCAGCCTGAAGAAGACACCCAGAACACTTGCATGCACAAACAATTGCAAGGTGTATGCCTTTCAGCCCTCTTCCACTTGCAGCCCTTTGAATGACCTCCGTGCAGCCGTCTCTCCAGATGCAGGTGTACAACCCCTGCCCAGGCTACCTTTCCTCTGAGATCTTTCAGAGCCCCATGAATGTAACCTGAGGATCTTTGGGGCCTATGGGCTGTAGGCTAAAACCCACTGGGTCGTTGTCACCCCAAGGATGACTCTGTTTCAGGCCAAGGATGTATTTGCAGTGGGTCACAAATAGATGGAGTAAGAACACAGCGATGCCCAAACCCTGCTACCAGCTTGCCAGAGACCAAACCTAAACAGACCCAGGAGAATAGCCTGTCTCCATCTATATCCTAATCTCTAGAAATGAGTGAAAACCCTGGAGCTGGTCATTTAATGAAGCTTTCCAAAATTCTTGGAATTATTTCTCATGTCCTCGCCCATATCTGTGCTGAAGCTTCACCCTCTGGTTTTCAGAGCCTCCAGCAACCAGCCAGGAGGTTTTAGGGATGGCAGGAGTTTGGCATGAACATACGCTATCCCATCCCTCAAGGGACAAGTTGGCAGCTTAAGAGCTCATACTGCCCTGTGCCATGTGGCTGTCATTCACACCTTAGTCTTGTAGAGCAGCATGTCAGTCTCCTCCATCCTGGGTACGATGCGAGAAGGGCTGGGTGATAGGCGACCACCTATGCGTCCAAACGAGGTGCACTGCTGTCCGTTAGTCTCTCCCCACCAGGAATGCACATCCCCTTTCCCCATTCACCCTCTCCATTGACCTTCTTAAACACATAAAGACGTTATTTCCCCTGCCTGGGGATTACCAGGTCTTTCTGCATCGATGCCTTTCCCCTCCCACGCGATTCCCAGGGAGTCCCTGAAGTGTCAGGAGTTTAGCGGTCTTACCCAAATCCATGTATGCCAGGCCAAGCAGGAGCCCAACCAGAAGCGTCTTCATGCTGAGAGCAGATCCGTGCAGCCGGGACAGTAAAGGACAGCTGCTCCCAGGGACTTTTATATGCTTTCCCACCCTCCACCTCCTGTTGATCCTGTGGGCGGATTCCCTTGGGTTGATCAGGGGAGAGCTCAGCTCCAGTCTGGATTGGGATTTGTAGAGGAACAAGTTCCCCGAGGAGGTGACATCACTGCAATGAGCAGACTCCTGCCATACGTCATCTCTTCTTCAGGTTTATGTCCTGGGGCTGGTCCCATGGAAAAGGAAAAACACAGCCTGTGCTGCAAGGGGTGGCCCCACGCCAGTGCTTGGATGGGGAATGTGACAAGGTATGTTTGTTCCTTCAAGTCTGGCTCCGTGAGCTGAGATCTGGGTTGTGTCACGCGTGTTGCATTGGGCAACAACAGTCGAGATGCAAGCGGCAGCAGGCTGGGCTTCCACACGTGTTGGCTCAGCCTCACCAAAGCTTGTGCCATGTTTTCATGCCTACTGCTCTCCGGGCTGGCAGGTGGGAAGCTGGTGTGCCTGGGTTTGCCCAAAGCATGTCTATTTTCCCAAATCCAGTGCAAAAGCAAGCCTGGTTTTTGCCTCTCAGGGGCTTAGTTATTAACTGAGCCCTGATGCTGAGCTGCTGAGTTTGGAAATCACTGAAAGGCTGGGGGAGGTGAGCATGGGAGATGGTACTTCCAAGTCTGGGATTTGGATATGTCATTTTATTTTGAGTGCTGGGTCCTGTGGCAAAGCAGGGCACTCTGCTGACTTTTGTAAAGCTGTCAACTATTTACCAGTTTTTATTCTGAAGGTGGGAAATAAGCCCAAGATGGTAAAATGGACCAATTTTCTCACTGCAGTACCTTCCTGATAGAAAATTTCACTTTGTGCATTTCAGGGTAACCCTTTCAAACATAAATTTTTTTTGGTATCTTATACCATGTTTGTGGAAACAGCTTAAAAAGCTTGCAGTTAGGGAGAAATGCTTCGCTCCTCACTTTTGACTGAGCCAATGGCATTTTATATTTCATAGGAAAAGTTGATAGACTTTTTGTCGGTTTTGTTGTGATCCAGGATGGAAACCTCCAGCATTATGCAATTTCCTGTAAAACAGATGAATAAACCAAAGAAGAAAAGTTTGTGAATCACTGTGAAACACTCAGAGACTTCAGGGATGGAGACAAGGTGAGTGCACAAGCTGATTTAATGACTGGGGGTTTTCTTGTCACACGCTCTTTGCAGTGATGCACATGGGCATTGCTACGATTCCCAGCAGCCTAATCTTTTTCCCAGTTTGAGAATGGGGCTTTTTGGGAAAGTGCTGCTCCCTAAAGGGTTCTCAGTAACTTGAGAAGCATTGCTAGTGAAAATTTCCATAGTTGTGGATGACACAAAGCCATTCGAGCTGGGGCAGCAGGATCGATACTGTGCCATGAGAAAGGGAGGGAAAGATGTGCACCCTAATGCTTGCTTAGCTGTGAGAGTGAAAACCATCATTTGTCATTATTTTATCTTGCTGTATTGTCAGAGACCAGGTACATAAAGAAAACCAGCACAAACATACCTCCCTGGGTATATAGGAAAGACTGTGCTATGTGAAAGCCACCAGACCTAGTTACATCCAGATCCTTTCTTGTAACTGGGCAGTTCCAAGGCTCATTTGAGCAATCTCTTAATCAACAACCATGAAACTGGAAAAGATCCAGTGCTTTAAGCATTCAAGGTGGTTATGCCTCAATAGGCAAGCACAGCGGGGCTGGCATTCCAGCGTTCACAACACTAAAATGCTGCTTGATGGATTGTGTGTACCTTGCTGAAACAGGGATGTCCACACAGGTATGTTGTAAAGGTCTGCCCGTACTTGAAAGACGTTGTACACTGAGAAACCCTTGGAATAAATCAGTGCGGTTGAAGAAATAGTGATATAAATAGGAAATAAATAAGTCTATCACTGTGGTGTCTGGACATGGGATGCATCAGCACGGTAGCCTTGTTTGCCTCTGGCCAGTGCAAAGCCACTGAACGCCAATGGCTTGAAAATGTTTGGTTGTAAGGCAGAGCATCAGCAAACCGCCAGAGCTGGGGCTCTTCAAGCTCCTGCAGACTGGCTGAGTGTGTGGGAGTGCCAGACTTCAGGGAGAGAGAAGTTGGGAGCGTGCCAGTAAAATTGTGGAGGAAAGGGAAGACCTACAGGTATTAGTCGATCTAAAGATAACTGGGAGCCTCTGGTGAGATGGAGCCCTGAAAATAAAAACAAACACAAACAAACACAGGTGATGTCAAGGGAGACTGTTAGCATAGTGATTATGGAGGTGCTGGTATGAAGCCCTGGTGGCTTCTCGGTGGGAATTTCATTGCCTCTGTCAAGAAAAAATGGGGTACATTTTTTTTCCTGATGGAAAAAAAAATGCAGATGAAAACCAATGGGAAGACAGGGAGAATAGGATCCACCCCAAAAGATGACCCTGGAAGACCCTGGCCCCTTTTAGCTTGGCAGAACAAAGGCTGTGTGAAGATAAGATTTTTTTTTTTCCCCCAGAAATGCATTGCAAGCATTGAAAACAGAAAAAAAAAAAGCTCTGTAAGCTAAGAGATCACACTGGACCAGAGCTGAGTTAAGACTACCATGAGTTAAATGAGACTGACACTAAGAGGTAGGGTCTTAAACACCAGGAAAAACTGGGTTCTTTCTAAAACCAAAGGCAGGGTAGAAATCCCACCTGCTTTAAGATGGAGCTTGATGTGAAAGAAGTTTGATACGGCACTTAGGACAGCCTTAGACAGCTTCTGGGACTCAGGAGGACCTAAATTCCCATCTGTCTCTGTCAGCAGTGGAATAAACCCTGAGTAAGGTTTTGAACATTGACTTACAGGAGCCATAAGGGACTTCAGTTGAAATGTCATTTCAGGTCTGAAGATCTGAGAATATAAATGACGTGTGGTGTGTAGGGAGAAAGACTTGTGTGCCAAAAGCCTCTCTGAATTTTCAGTGGTATCAATCCAAAACCACTACTAGCCTGTCCCTGTGAGACTGTCCTTATTTATAAGGTAATCTAGGTAGATACAATCTCTTTCTGCTTATCACATATGCAAGGAAAAGTAGATGATGTAAATTCACTGTTCACAGGAAAGAAGGTAACGCGTTTTATAAGTCTCTGATCTAACTTCCATTGCAATTAATTCTTGTTTCAATGAAAAAGAAACCAAATTTTATAGACATGTCCTGTGACAGGGAGTGTACACCAAGCTTTGATAAGCTGTTCCAGTGGTCGGTTATCAGCCATGTGTAAAACTACCCCTGTGTAAAATATTTCTACTCTGATTTACACAGCTTCTACAGCCAGTGGCTCTCATTACTCTCATCTACTCAACTTAATTGCTCACTGTTTCAATTTTCCTCTCCCCCATGGAGACACATTTTATCTAGAATATCCCCTTGAATAGATTTTGGTGGGCTCTTTGACTCCTCCTCTGGAAGGTCTATCCTTCAGGGCTTTAATTGTTCCAGCGGTCCTTCTCTGAACCACCTCTGATTTACCACCTTCTCTCCTGCATTGCCCAACCCAGAACTAGATGTTGTCTTGCAGCAACAGTTGCTCCAGTCCCAGGTGTAAGCAGAATGGATCCTTCTGTCATTCAGCTGGACAGGGTGCTGGGCCAGCTTGCCTAGACTTTGCTTTTGACAAGACAGTTTGGACCAGATGACCCTTGAAGTCCCATCAAAACTGCTATTCCATGATTCTATGAGAAGAACAACAAACAACTGTAT
Source organism: Leptosomus discolor (assembly GCF_034619465.1). Taxonomy (NCBI): domain Eukaryota; kingdom Metazoa; phylum Chordata; class Aves; order Leptosomiformes; family Leptosomidae; genus Leptosomus; species Leptosomus discolor. Next base: position 71,233,530 of record NC_141395.1, read on the forward strand.
TTGACACTGTGGCCATGGCATTATAGCCATGGCATTGTTCTACCTGATGTCAATGTCTTTCTTGGGAGCTGCTTCGCAAGATGGTGTCTGCTGTCAGCTTTCCAGATAACATGGTGATGTCTGGAGTATAGGAAAATAGAAACACTACTGAGCAGTATATTGAGCCAATTTGGGTTCGGCTCCTGTGATTCAGTGCAGGTAGATTTTTGCTGGAGACCGTTTGGATGACTGTGCCTGTGGGCTCTACCATCTTTGTCTGTGACTCAGTAGCGGGAAACTATGCTATCTGTGACCATGACTGCAATAATTCTTGATGATGTGTTCAGCTAATCGAAGCTTCCACCTCTCAGGGGTGTGCTCTAATAACAAGACTATAGCCTTGTTCGGGTGGAGTTGCTCTCCACCCTCCTGATGAAACTCTGCCACTGGGCAGAAAGGAATGCAGGTTTCATTATGCTGGAGAAGGGTGAAAGTGTGAGAATGACTCTGTGAGCACCCTTCCCTTCCCCTATGAGCTCTTTAGGTCTTTCTTCTAGGGGCTATTTGATACGAAACACACGTGTCTTCACATAGGGGAGCATCAAAGAGAAATCCAGAGTCCCAGCACTGACTCAGCTAATCTGTAAAGAGCTCTTACCCCTTTCTTCCCGTGCCTGTGCTTCATTTTGGTGGCTTGCACACCCTGTCTGAAGATGTGAGATGGGAAATTGAAGCTCTCCAAGAAGAGAAGGAAATTACATTCTCATCTCCCAAATTCTGGCTTAAGCACACTAACCTCTAGGCTAAAAAGCAGCTGCACTTCTACAGATGGGAGGAAATCCCCCACCCCTACTGTATTTTTAGAAAAATAAGTGAGCTCTATTCAGTGCTCTGAGAGAAAAAAGGGACATGAACTCTACATCTGCATGTTCCTCTTCAAGCATCACCTTGCCAGCTGTGTTTGGTCATCCCTAGGAACAGAGGTACCCCAAGCATTTGCAGAAGACAGGAGAAATATCCAACATGTGGTTCTGGACTGCACCACAGAGGGATGGATATCCACAAGTCAGGCATTGCAGGGGTCCTTTAACCTGTATCAGTGCTACAGTGGACTCAAGGACTGCCTAGGATGTGTACCCTGGCCCTTTTATGGCCTGAACCCACTGGATCTGGCCCAGGCAATGCCCAGGCAGACTCTGAAGCATAGCATGGGCCGAGGATGTTTCTAATGAGGACATTCTAGTTGGAGGGATAAGAAATGCAGGCATGAGCTCTGACAGCTGTCATCAGGATTAAAGAATGGAACCTGGCCCATTTTAAAGACCAGTGTAGACATAGCCTGGATGTGTCCTCAAATGAATCATAGAATCATTAGGTTGGAATAGACCTCTAAGATCATCAGGTCCAACTGTCTACTTAATACCAGCATGCCCACTAAATCATGTCCCTAACTGCCACATCTACACGTTTTTTTGAACACCTCCAGGGATGGTGACTCCACCACTTCCCTGGGCAGCCTGTTTCAATGTTTGACAACCCTTTTGGTGAAAAAATTTTTATTAATACCCAATCTAAACCTCCCCTGGGGCAACTTGAGGCCATTTTCTTGTGTCCTAGCGCTAGTTACGCAGGAGAAAAGACCAACCCCCAGCTCACTACAGTCTCCTTTCAGGTAGTTGTAGAGAGCAATAAGGTCTCCCCTCAGCCTCCTTTTCTCCAGGCTAAACAACCCCAGTTCCCTCAGCCGCTCCTCAGAAGACCTGTTCTCCAGACCCTTCACCAGCTTCGTTGCCCTTCTCTGGACATGCTCCAGCACATCAACCTCCCTCTTGCAGTGAGAGGCCCAAAACTGCACACAGCATTCGAGGTGTGGCCTCACCAGTGCCGAGTACAGGGGCATGATCACCTCCCTACTCCTGCTGGCCACACTATTTCTGATACAGGCCAGGATGCTGTTGGCCTTCTTGGCCACCTGGACACACTGCTGGCTCATGTTCAGCCAGCTGTCAAAAAGCACTCCCAGGTCCTTTTCTGCTGGGCAGCTTTCCAGCCACTCATCCCCAAGCCTGTGGCATTGAATGGGGTTGTGGTGATCCAAGTGCAGGACCCATTGGCCTTGTTGAACCTCATACAACTGGCCTCAGCCCATTGATCCAGTCTGTCCACATCCCTCTGTAGACCCTTCCTACCCTCAACCAGATCAACAACCCCACCCAACCTGGCGTTACCTGCAAACTGGCTGAGGGAGCACTCAATCCCCTCATCCAGATTATTGATAAAGACGTTAAACAAGACTGGCCCCAAAACTGAGCTCTGGGGGAAACTGCTCAGGGCTGAAACGAAAGCCTCTTGGTTTCATCGTTATGTTGTGATTCCCCTTTCTGTCCTGGTGATAGCTGGTGCAAACCGTATGTGAAAGCTTTTGTATTATGACCTGTAAATGCATGTTCTAACATGTGAGAGGATCTCGTGACCATGTGATTTTCCATCTGAAAGTTGGATGATTTAGAGCAAGGCTGAAGGGTGCTGGGAGTATTCATGGGGGGTGCTGTTGGTTGGGAGTCTCTGATGTCTTGGTCCACACTTTGATCAACTGATGACACTGACTTTTGCAGTAGTGCAGCAGCGGAGAACATGCAGACTGGCCAGTTATCTCCCTGTTAACAGGGTCTGTTATCTCCCTCCCCTTAGCAGGGAGATTTTCCCTCTTTGTCAGCTAGGCTTTGGTTGTGCAGAGGACAGGAGAAAGGAAATTGAGTTCTCCACATCGACTTAAGGTATCACTTGCCTTTGTCAAAACCAGGGGCTGTAACTGAGTCTGTGATTGAGCATTAAAGTGATTGACATCACTTTGTCAACCCTTCGATATCATCATCAGTGCCTCTGACTGGCAGGACTGATAGATGTATCAGGAAGCCCGTCCCTCATGCCACTGCTTCATGTATGTCACCAGATACAGACCTAGATGCCTTACCATGAACTAAGCTGAATAGTAAGCCTTGCTAAAGAATAAGAATAGTTATGGTGCATGTTGACATGGGTATCCAGCACAACTGAAGGAATAGCACAACAAAGAAGCCAGTCCCCATCATTGGGATCTATGTGGCCAGGGCCAAAAGTGGTGGGAACACCAATTAGCAGAAAATGTGGAAGACAATAACCTTTGAAAATGTGCACAGTCACAAACAGATGGAAGCAGGACGCAAGATCCCGAGTGGGAGTCATCTGACTTAAGTACAACCTGTCTTCTGTAACATAGATGTCTCCGTGGTGAATCACCATAAGTCTTTCTTTTTGCAGTCAGGCAGACACCTGCACAGTTCATCAGCACTGCTTTAGACAAAAGCCTTAACAAAAATAAAAAAAGAATGGCACTGTGCATTACCAGTTTCCTTTTACTGCCTTTGAAAGGCACCTTTCAAAGGTGAAGGCTAGGTCACCCGGAGGCCTCTCCATAGTAAGTGTGTGTGTTTTGTCATAAAAACATAAAATGGTTTGGGTTGGAAGGGACCTTAAAGATCATCTAGATCCAACCACTCTGCCATGGGCAGGGACACCTTCCTCTAGACCAGGTTGCCCAAAGACCCATCCAACCTGGACTTGAGCACTTTCAGGGAGGGGGCATCCACAACTTCTCTTGGCGACCTGGTCCAGTGCCTCACCACCCTTACAGTGAAGGATTTCTTCCTTACATCTAATCTAAATCTACTCTCTTTCAGTTTAAAGCCATTGCCCCTTGTTCTGTCCACTACAGGCCCTTGTAAAAAGTCCCTTTCCAGTTTTCTTGTGGCCCCCTTTAAGTACTGGAAAGCTGCTGTAAGGTGCCCCTGGAGGCTTCTCTTCTCCAGGCTGAACAACCCCAGCTCTCTCAGCCTGTCCTCACAGGAGAGGTGCTCCAGGCCCCTGATCATCTTGTGGCCCACATCTGGGCTCACTCCAACAGGTCCATGTCCTTCTTATGTTGAGGGCCCCAGATTTGAACACAGTACGCCAGGTGGGTTCTCATGAGAGTGGAGTAGAGGGGAAGAGTCACCACCTTCCTTGGCCTGGTGGTCACAATTGTCTTGATGCAGCCCAGGATGATACTGGCTTTCTGGGCTGCGAGTGCACGTTGCCAGGTCACATGGAGCTTCTTGTCAACAGCATCCCAAAATCCTTCTCCTCAGGATTGTTCTCAAACCACTCTTTGCCCAGCCTGTATTTGTGCTTAGGATTGCCCTGACCCAGGTGCAGGACCTTGCACTTGGCCTTGTTGAACTTCATGAGGTTTGCACGGGCCCGCCTTTCCATCTTGTCAAGGTCCCTCTGGATGACCTCCCTTTCCTCCATCATGTCAACTGCACCATAGAGCTTGGTATCATGGGCAAGCTTGCTGAGAGTGCACTCAATCCCACTGTCTGTGTCACCGACAAAGATGTTAAATAGCACCAGTCCCAATACTGACCCCTGAGGAACACCACTTGTCACTGGCATCCGCTTGGACATGGAGCCATTGACTGCAACACTTTGAGTGTGGCCATCTAGCCCATTCCTGATTCACCAAGTTGTCCATCCGGCAAACTCATGCCCCTCCAATTTAGAGACAAGGATGTTGTGTGGGACAGCATCCAACTTTTTGCACATCTGGGTAGATGACATCAGTTGCTCTTCTTTTATCCACTGACACTGTAAACCTGTTGTAGAAAGCTACCAAATTTATCAGGCACAATTTACCCTTGGTGAAGCCATGTTGACTGTCACTGATCACCTCCTTATTTTCCATATGCCTTAGCATATCTTCCGGGAGGGTCTTCTCCATGATCTTGCCAGGCACAGAGGTAAGACTGACTGACCTGTAGTTCTCTGAGTCTTCCTTTTTTCCCTTTTTAAAAAAGGGGGTTATCTTTCCCCTTTTCCAGTCACTGGGAACTTCACCAGACTGCCACAACTTCTCAAATATGATGGATAGTGGCTTAGCCACTTCATCCGCCAGTTCCCTCAGGACCCGTGGATGCATTACATCAGGTCCCATGGACTTGTGCACCTTCAGGTTCCTTAGGTGGTCTCAAACCTGATCTTTTCCTACAGTGGGCCGTTCTTCATTCTGCCAGTCTCTCTGCCTTTGCTTTTTGTGACTTGGGCAGTGTGACTGGAGCACTTGATGGTGGAGACTGAGGCAAAAAAGTCATTGAGTACTCCAGCCTTCTCCATGTCCTGAGTAACCAGGTTTCCCGTTTTCTTCCAGAGAGGGCCCAAATTATCCCCAGTCTTCCTTTTATTACTGATGTACCTATAGAAACTTTTCTTATTGCCCTTGATGTCCCTGGCTAGATTTAATTCTATCAGGGCTTTGGCTTTCCTAACCTGACCCCTGGCTGTTTGGACAATTTCTTTGTATTACTCCCAGACTACCTGTCCTTGCTTCCACCCTCTGTAGGATTTCTTTTTGTGTTTGTGTTTGTCCAGGAGCTCCTTGTTCATCCATGCTGGCCTCCTGGCATTTTTGCCTGACTTCCTCTTTGTCAGATACATTTCTCCTGAGCTTGGAGGAGGTGATCCTTGAATATTAACCAGCTGCCTTGGGCCCCTCTTCCCTCCAGGGCTTCATATCATGGTACTCTACCAAGTAGATCCTTGAAGAGGCCAGTCTGCTCTCCTGAAGTCCAGAGTAGTGAGCTTGCTGCATGCCCTCCTCGCTGCCCTAAGAATCTTGAACTCCACCGTTTCATGGTCACTGCAGGTGCATCCCACTCCAGTGTTTGTGGGCTTGGAAGGTACAAGTTCAAATATCCCCACAAAACATAACTGACAAGGATCTGAGTGGCCAGTGGAAGAGGAAAACATATCTATTCCTGGGACTCACCCTAGGAATGGGTTTTAAAAGGACATGGAGAAGAAGGTCTTAGAAAAGCAGCTGATTTTAGATGTCTCTGAGATTACGCTCAGGATATTGACAGGGGACACTGCAATGGCTCAGACACTTCTGTTGGACTGCAGTTTTTTTGGAGGCTGCTGCCTTCAAAGCATTTTCAGATTTTTAGACCAGATCAATCTCTGAGGATGTGGCTGGGAGTGAATATTGTTAGCTCATAGGTGGGGACTCTAGTTTGTGGGGCTGTGAGATTATTTTGCAAGTAAAGCAATAATAACAGCTCATGTCACAGTGATGGAAAAATTCCACTGGCCTCTTTCTATCTACATTCTCAGCATTGCTGATGGGGTGGAGCTGCACAAGGTAAATGACTGAGGGAAGAAGGTTACTCTGAGCTCTGGTGGGGAAGCTTCTGTGTAGACTCAGGCTACAGGTGTGGAAATTGTGCTTTGCTTTCCCAAGCACTAGAAAGGTTTGCCTGTTAGCAAACACGTTTTCTTTCCTGTGACATTATATTAGGGAATTCTGGCTATGTTCTCCATATATGTCTTACTTTCACCTAACAACAAGACACTGCTCAGTTGAACTGAATGCATGGTCGTCTTTAATTCTGTTGGATATCTGTTGGATATTTTTCTGAGAAGGCTAATTCCATGGCTAGTTTGGAAGAAAAAAGACAAAAATAGAGGGGCATTTTGAAGCTATTACTGGAGGAATAACAGTGACTGAATGTGGCTACAGAATAAGATGGATAGGATGTCAACAAGACTTTTTTGCCAAGGAGAACAATGAGCGATTAGAAACTACTCATGGGCTACCTGCAGACATGTGGTAAACTTGCAGCATAATAAATCTGCTGTGATTTTAATAATAAAGGATTAACCACTAAAAATCTGAGAATGGCTCTGATGCAGGATGACCAGTCTTCTCAGCAATTAACATTCTCCATCCTCCCCTCATGTTTCATGAAGAGTCTATGCTTTTGGTACATGCCTGTGAATGCCAGCTGAAGAGGACAATGTTTCCCATATGGGTCTTTGCCATGAATCTTTTTTTTTCATCCCTACTTTTGAGTATCTCAGGACATTCTTGCTCAAATCGGAGAAAGAAATGCGATCCCTGTACAGAACTGGGCCAATCCTTCCCAGCTCCTTCCTCATTCATCCATGTGTCCAACTGAAATGACCAAATGAAAAAACCAATGCTCTCTCCATTTGCCTTCCCTAGGTAGGTTTCTTCTGGGTATCCTACATGTTTCCAGAGCTCAGCTGCCTGCCCAGAGTTTAGCTCTTCAGATTCATTTTGATCTAATCTGCCTTCAGCTCCATTTAGCCGCCTACAACACAGACCAATTGTCTCTTCCCTTCCTCCCCTGTACCTCCATTCCTTGCAGAGATGTTTTTTGAGATGGTGTACTCTGATGGCTTGGCTCGGGAGTCTAACACTCTTGGAACAATATTCTTCCCAGATCCAGCTGAGTTTTGGATTAATTCAGTTTAAGATAAACAGATATCAAAGATAAATGTTGATATATTTTGGCTAGAGCAAGGGTCAGTGAACTGTGAGTTCAAGAGTGTGGATGCAAGGCATGAAGCTTGTGGTTCCCTGAAAGTAAAGGTTCAGAAAACCATCTGGATTTTGTTTCCCTAAAAAAATGGGAAAAATGGAGAAAAAACATCTACAGAAGAATAACTGTGGCCTGAAATGGATGAATAACCATTTCAAAGACTATACTAGGAATGAGTGGGAAGCCTAAAAGAATGGAAGTAAAAACTGATCAGCAGCAAAATTACATGACGGAAGTTAAGAAATATTTAAAATAAAAATTTGCAATAGTCAAAATTACTTAGGTCTCAGGAAAGACATTAAAAGTTAAAATTATTCAGCCCTTTTATTGAGAGACAAAAGAAAGTAGTGAAGATGTGATAGATGAAAATGGCATATTAAATTAAACCACTTACTTATTCAATATAGAAAGTGCTTTTGACTTTGGGGGTAAAGACAGCATGGAGACAGGTATCCAGAAATAGCAATAGCCACATCTGAAGTGGAATAAAAAAGTTTAATGTATTCGAGTTGGGACAAAGCAGGACAGGATATTTTCCATCACAGAAGTCTTAGAGAACTGGCACACAGAACAACAGGTTCAGGTCCGCTCCCAAATATTGTTTATAAATTGATCAAGTTGAAGACAGTATCATGTGGTCAGAATTTACCACCTGAATTAAAGACAGGAGAGGTAAAACTAATTTGTCTGACCTCAATAGCGCGCGAGGATTAAGAACAATTTTTGAAGGAGAGAATAATGAAAAACATGAAAAGGCTTAAAAACCACAATGATGATCTTCCTTGATGTCACATTAATAAAGTCTCATTTTCAAGAGATCAGGAAAGAAATAAAAAAATGTAATATGGGAATATGTATTAAGATGGCACAGATGGAAATTGAGTCAATATAAGCTGGGTGAGAACTTTCTAAAGGATTGGAAGTGGAAGGGTTGGAATTTTTTTGAAGTGTTGAGAGGGGGATATGAGCCTGAGGGAGGTCAGTAGTGTAGTTCTTCAGGAGCTGCTCTTGGACTACTCTTGTTTAATATTTTCTGTAAAGACCTTGAAAGACACTAACAGCGTTAATGAAGTTTACTGATGATACAAATTTGGGAAGCATCAGCAATGCCGAGAAGGATTAGGATCTCCTAAACAACCAGGTGGCTTGGATGCAAGTCACATACTAATACAACTATATACTGTAATAGTAAGTTATAGGGTAAACTAGGAGGTCACCTGTAAATGACTGGAGAGAGATGAAAGACAGGAGAGTATCGGTTGATCACAGACTGAATGTACGTCAGACATCCAATGAAGTGTGAAGAAAGCTGGCATGGTTGGGGGCTGTGTCAGTGAGGACAGTGCAGGGCTAAGGTCACTGTGCAAGGCACCAACAAGACTACACTTGGGACACAGGGTGCGTTTCTCACCGCCTATTCACAAGGGAGCCAAAGTCCCAAATAAAGCCTAACATGAAGATGAGAATGGACAGTATATCAGGCTAAAAGATTTAGGATTTCTTAGCAGAAGGAGGAAAGATTCCCAAATATGGATGTATTCAACAGCAGGCAATTTGGAAAGGAAGACCTGTCTGAGATAAGAAAGGTAGTGGCACTGGACACGTAGGTGGGGTCTGGCCGTGAAATCAAGGTTAGAAATCAGAAATGTGTGCCCAAGCAATGAATTAGCCTTCTACTAACAGACTGGGAAAAGAACAAATAGCTAGATTTTAAGGTTGAGTTTGATCAGAGTATGATTTGACGTGTTTGGTACGGCACAGAAATAACTTCAGTAATCCAGGAGTACCTCTTTCATTCTAAGTTGCTCTTAGAGTTGCATTCCTTTGTGCTGTCAGAGATGTGGTCACTGCTTCTTTTGTGCTCAGTGGAGAGATGGGGGGTCCAGTCAGTGGGAACTGGCTCTCGATCACAGAAAAGCTGAACGAGGCAGGTCCTTCACTTCTCCGTATAAATGTACCAAGTTTATTTTCAGCCCGGGAGCCGCTCAAGGCCAGAGTAACACTACGTGTGCGTGTGGCTGGCAAATTGGCACGGAGACACAGAAACAAAGGGTGGTTTATATAAGAAGTGTCCTTGCCAGAGCCTTGAGCAGAAGGGCTCTATGTCCTTCCCAGCAGCAGTCTTCCAGACAAAGCATTAGTCTCCTCAGCCTTCAATACCCACCTGCTCAACGAGCCTAATGCTATTGCCTTGTCGTACAAGGATGCTGGGTAGAAGATCGTTTGGGGTTTTAGGTGTGCAAATAGCCCCCACAGTTAGAAATAATTGTTCATGGACAAGAATAGTGCTCAGCTCTGGGCACAGATGAAACAAGCTTTTCCATACTCCAAGGCCTATTTTTGTCTGTATCAGTGCCCTGGCAATCCAAGTTTGGGTAACTCAAAGGGTTTGGGATATGTAGAAGTGGGTGATGAAGGAAGAAGTGATTAGGCAGCATCTCTGCTGGATTGGAGGAGAGCTAAGTAATTTTGAAAGTTATTCTACATGTGAGCAGGATGAGAGTAATTCACACTTTGTTTCTGCTGAAAGCACTGATATGTCTAATGTCAGCTCTGGCTAGACACTGTTGAAGAGATGTGACTAAGATAACAAGGATGGCATAAGTGAAATGTTCACTTGGTTGTGATGTGTGTGGTCTGTTTTGAGACAGCAGTGTTATTCCTGAATTCTGGGTTTGCCTTAGTTTCCTGTTAAAGATATCGATGGATCAGATGAAACCCTTCTCCCCTTAGGATCTTCTTGGACAGGCCGTCCCATTCTGTGAAGTAGACCAGCACAGCCCTCCTTCACCAAGCATCTTCAGAGAGTTTCTACATAGTCACTTTGCCTTCTACGTCCTTGGTTGCCTTCAGAATGGTGTCTGCTTCTTATCACACGGTTCAATAAGAAAGAGGTAGCTGTATTCTCTACTTTAGCCTGAGGACTTTGGGTTTGTTTACATCAACGACTTAATCCTGAAGCCAGAACATGGAAGCAAATGTTTCAATGTAATTTCTGTGATGCAAGGATGTCCACTGTTTTTTATTTCATGGTGAATCACCAGGGTGGTGATGGCAGGGAATTTACCTTGAAGTATCCACACAGTGTTGTAAATTTTGCTTCCTGTATCTTTCCGTTCCACCCTTTGCATTTTGGCATTCTTTACGGAAAACATGGTGAAATATGTACAGGAAAATAGCCAGCTGTTCTAGACTAGACTAGACTAGACTAGACTATTTCAGTTGAAGGGACCTACAACGATCGTCTAGTCCAACAGCCTGACCAACTCAGGGCTGACCAAAAGTTAAAGCATGTTATTAAGGGCATTGTCCAAATGCTGAAAGGCATGGGGCATCGACCACCTCTCTAGGAAGCCTGGTCTAGTGTTTGACCACACTCTCAGTAAAGAAATGCTACCTAATGTCCAGTCCCTTGTGCAGCTTTGAATCATTCTCATGCGTTCTATGACTGGATCCCAGGGAGAAGAGAACAGCACTTCCCTCTCCACTTCCCCTCCTCAGGGAGCTGTAGAGAGCAATGAGGTCACCCCTCAGCCTCCTTTTCTCCAAACTAGACAAACCCATGCCTTCCAGCCCTTCCACCAGCTTTGTTGCCCTCCTCTGGATGCATTCAAGCACTTTAACATCCTTTTTTGAATTGGGGGGCCTAGATCCTCACACAATACTCAAGTTGAGGCTGCACAAACGCTGAATAGAGCAGGACAATCACCTCTTTGGACCGGCTGATCACGCTGTGTTTGATGTACCCCAGGATGGGCTTTGGCCTCTTGGCTGCCAGGGCACTGCTGACTCACACTGAGCCTACTGTCAGCCAGCAGCCCCACATCCCTTTCTGCAGGGCTGCTCTCCAGCACCTCCTCTCCCAATCTGTACTTGTGCCCAGCATTACTCCATCCTAGGTGCAGAATCTGGCATTTGGACTTGTTACATTTCATCCCATTAATCATTAATTCCGTTCTGTTCCACATCTGGGGAATAAACATCCATCCCAGACTCTGGGTTCTCTATTTCTGTTCTTTGCATCTTTTCCACTCTCTACAAAATGATCTCTGGGGATGGTTATCGGAAAACAAGGGGGTACAGTGTCATCTGTGGTTGCCCCCAACCTTCCTCATCACAAGAGACACACAACTTTGAAAGCCTACCTTAACTTATAAGCAAGCTGGTCCAGCCTGGATATTAGCTATGCCTGCTGAGCAAGGAGAATACAAATGCGTGGCTCTGGATCTGAGGACCTTACATGTACAAGCAACAGCAATGACCGTTTGTAGTCCTTGGCTGGGGTTGAGGTTTGGACAGCTCTAGGCTGCGAGGGGACGGTTCAGTCTGAGATCTCCTGGGTTCTCATTTGGAAGAGGGCTTTCCTTCATCAGAACACTCAGCATCTAGCAGCTGCTAATTAATTAATTAATGATGAACAAGTTGCCTTGTGCAGATTGGTGCTGTAGCAATAGAGATTTACACCAAGCGTTGGGTGAGACGAACCATCCTCCCTCCATGGCTGTTTCTGTCTCCTGCCCCAGAAATCCCACAATTCAAAGCTAGCATCAAGCCACCTTTTACACACATCTCTTCAGTCTCTGCAAACTTAATTTTCTTCATTTTTTTGCTTCAGATTTCAACTGTAACAGAAGTTGCTTGCTGTTTAAAACTGATACTTCAGAATGCCTAAAAAATTAAAGATGCCAAGAACCAGCCTCTGGTGCTGAAGCTGACTAGGAAGGAATGGTCTATGACTCTTTTTCCTGCCAAAACAGACTGGTTGCCTGGAAATGGACATTGTCTTGTATTAACTCCCCTGTCATCCCCAGGAATTGTTTGGGAGATCCTTGGACCTAACCTGTGCTGGTGACAGTAGGGATGACTAACTTGCAGTGTCCACGAATGTCCACTGGCCTGGCTTGGTTTACTAACATAACTGTAGCCTCTGGGCCTGGAACTTGCTGGTCCCGTCCCCAGAAGATTAGAAAAGCAGTAAGTTGTTTGGTTTTGGGTTCCATGATTTTGAAGAAAATACTTTTCTCATCCTTAACCCACCCTGCATTTCTGAGGTGTATATGGATATATTCCACCTCTAGTGCTTGTTAAGCGGGATCCTAGCAGGTAGCATAGAGCTCATTTCACACGTGAAGGAACAAAACAGGTCAGATATACTCAAATTATCACATCTCAACTGATGATTTGAAACTTTAGCTACACCTTCCTCTCTTTAATTACTACAGTTGAAGAGGTTAGATGAGCATCTTTCTCTTCGCTACAGAAACATTGGATGTTACAGGCAGAGATTATAGCATTTCCTCTTGAATTTGTCTGTGAGAGCAGACAAACATGTTATCCTTGCTACATTGCAGAAAGAAGTTTTAAAGGATACAGCCGAACGCAAATCCAGAACAGAAGACATGACTAGTTTGGACAGAAGGCACTGTGTGTATGGCACCACGCAGCCATCCAGAAAGGCAGTTGGGTCCCTGCAAATACCTCGTGTAGTGACCCCTGATGAAAACAAGTCCCCTCTGTGCCAATCACCCCACTTTCACTCACCTGCTCTGGGTGAAGTCCTCATTCCACAAATTCCCTCAAAGTTGAGTCATTAATAAAAATAACAAGAGAGGAAGGAGCAAAACATTTTCCTTTCCTGACTCATCCCCATACATGTCATCTCTGTTGCAGGCAAGCTGTGTGGAGGCGGTCAAGCTACCCCAGCCATGGAGGGCCACCAGAAGAGCTTTGAAAGGGTGCAGGGCTGGGTCATGGTGTCTTTAAGTGATTCACATGGGAAAGCACTGGCAGAGGTGAATATGTGCCCATGAAGGGCGTAGAGGCTATGTCAGCGTGGGTGGTGAACACAGCTGCTGCATACAAACTCTGGTAGAGGCACATGGCAAGAGGTGTTTTAATGAGCTGCTGACTTGATATGGTGATGCCCCCATAATATGGGCTTGTAGATGAGAAATCAGAGAAGCCATATAAGGAGGAGGTCAGGGCTGCAAAAGGAGCTGTGGATCAAGAGCATCAACAGAGTAGTCAGGGGTGCAGCATCTGTTTTGCAAAGAGGCCTGTGATTTAGATTAGAAAGGCATTAATAGAGTTCAAGATAAGGTCAGAAATGAGTTAATGAGGGGTGTCTCTGCCACACAGAGTCAAGTGGTAGGATGGGAGTGGAATTAGTCAAGATGGCATGGGATGAACTTGGCTTGCTCAGCCTTGTCCGGCCACCCTTGCCTTGAGTGAGTGGAGGGTACAGTTACTTTAGGGATGTTTAGGCAGGTCTTTTGATTGCTTTTAGTGACAGTCTGGTGGCTTAATAGGTGGCAGCACAGAGCTAACTGCAAGCTCTCTCTCTGATCTACTTGAGCCACAAAAAGCCTCATTGCACAACAGTGTGTGTGTAATTCAGAGCAGGTATGTGGCTATGCAGGGTGGGTTGGTAGCAGGTAAACCTTCCCCAGCTCTATTATGCTAGCTGACTATTCAAGCTTATTTTTAGCCTAAGTCTCTCCCCTGGCCCCATTAAAGTCACTATCTGAGCATCTTTCCATGTATTGGACCTGATAACATCTGTACAAGGCAGAGGTATGGAGACACTGTGTAACTTGCCCCAGGCCACGAAGGAAATGTGGAGCACAGCGAGGAATGGCTGGTCCTTAAATGCCAGCTCATCCAGCCTTTCTGCCCCAGAGACTTTCTCCAGTGTGAGCAAATGTATTTAACCAGCTGCCTTAAATAGGATTGAATTCAAGGGACCTTGGTGACATTTTTCAGACCAGATACAGGCACTGGGTGTAACTTCTACTGGGCCATAGGAAACACCGTATGCCTTAATCCCTATCCACAGAGATAATGAATGCTAGCTAATACTACTAGTAGCAAATGCAGCATCATCACAACAATATAAGCAACACTTTTCTTTTACTCTGTATGTCTGTAACATTTCCTACCATAAAAATCATACCAAAGCAGTTACTTTAGATCAGAGTTGCTTTATTTTTTCCATCCCTGGAAGCATTCAAGACCAGGTTGGATGGAGCCTTGAGCAACCTGGTCTAGTGGGAGATGTCCCTGCCATGGCAGGGGGATTGGAACTAGAAGATCGTTGAGGTCCCTTCCAACCCAAACCATTCTATGATTCTATGATTTGTAAGAGGTAACCTCGTTGGAGAATTATATGTTTACATTCAGTCCATAATGCAACTGCAGTCTTCGGAGAAGTGTAGCTGCTGCCCTCGAAAAAAAAGAAACCATCCATTTTATTGTCCAGCTATTTATTACTTAAATAAATGAACTGCAGTTTGATCCTGGAGGAATAGAAATCTCTCGCATACATGATGGATTAAGTTGTTTAAAGAGCCTTTCATCAACTTTAGGCCTTTTGATAAGTGTGGAAAAGATAGGAGAAGAACTGATAAAACTGATCAGCCAGCAATGTCAAGAAGCAACTTGCTTGGGCAAAAAAAAAATAGCCTTGTTTTTTCAAATAAATGTTGTGCTTGTGTGTCACCCAGCAAAGAGCTCTTAGGCCTTTTTCTCAGCACCCAGAGGGTGAATCGACATTCAGCCAGGGCTTGCATAGTTGCACAATGCCAGATCATTTGTGCCAACAGAGTGTGCTGCTGACAGCGGGTGCAGATCAGAGCAGGAGGGACCGAGCCCTGTTAATGTTTGTTACGGGTTTACAAGGCAGGAGGGGAGGCCAGCCTTTCTGACAGTGTGCAGTTGCAGCACTTGGGAAAGCAGTCCTCTTCCTGGTCCTGCCCTGGCCCATCCCAAGTTCTGAACCAGGGCTGAATCATTTATCCGCCCCGCATCGCCACCTCCTAAGCCTTCCCAGAATTTAGAGGGTTGTTTTTGAGGCTGTCTGTCAGTGACCGAAATGGAGAGTGTGGTTTTATGCTCTTGCACATGCCGTGCCAGGCACTTATCAAACAGCAACGAGTTCCACCGATTAGCACCGTGTCATGTTCACAGGGGCTTCCTGCTCTTTACGATGTCTTTTCTCTTCCCTGCTCTTTACGATGTATATCCCAGTCATGGCCTCTCCCAGCTGCACCTACTTGAAACTATTTAATCCTCCCCACCTCCAGCACTACATGTAAAAACTCCAGATATATCCACAGAGAGGATCTATCTCCAGATAAATCCAGAGGAGAATCCCTCAGCGATCGATCGTGGACTCCTTCCAGAATATGTACAGAGAAAAGGCTGGGAGGAGGAACCATCCCTTCAGCCTGTAAGAGTCTAGACATCAAGTCTCAACCACCAGAACATGGAAAAGTCCCCTCTTGGCTCCAACAAGAAACCCCTAAATGCTGTGTTCCAGCAAGTAGACATCATTGCCATGTGGGGTCAATATGCTATTGCACAGGAAAGCAGCCGCCATTCACGCTCAAGACTTCGGACACCTCTCTTATTTTCGGGGCTGAATGTGTATGACCTCTCCAGGAGCTGGAGGAGGCTGTGTCTCACCCGGAGTCCCCGGGGACAGTGGCTCTGGTGCTGGCTTGACATGCTGTGGCCGTTTCCACACATCTAAACTCCCGGTCTCCAGAAAGGGCCATTGTAGCCAAATTTCTTGTTGAGAAAGGGCACTGAATGCCTGGGAATTGTTTTAGAAAGTGGGCATGGGGCAGTAGTGTGTCAGGGACCTTCTTATAGTGCGAGAAGATGAGTCCCTGGACTGGAGAGGTCATGGAGCTGGTCACCCATGCAGAAAACATCCTGGATGGGAGATGTACAGCTGGATGAGCCCCCTTTTCAGTGACTAAGATTTGCAAAAGCCAGAATAAATCACCTCACATGTCCCATATCCTCCCTCTGCCAGTAACCAGACTTGACTCATATAAGGTGGTTCATCCTTGATTTTCCTTCAGGGGAAACCCCTTCCCTGCTTCCTACAATTAGCAGCTTGTTAATGCCTCATCCCAAGTATTTATATACTTTTCTCTTTCACAATAGCAGACAGTGTCATTATCTTGTGACATCCCACTGATTTAATCTAAAATTTGATGCTGGCCCTTGTCCCATGGCTGTGGGTCCCCCAAGTGACTCTTCTCCCCCAGCTAAATGCTTCTTAGCTGTTTCAGCCTGTGGCTCTGCACAACCTTTGCATATCAAATAGTTCTTAGAGTATGAGAAAGGAAAATCGGGCTCTTGGCCAACCTCCCTTCCCTTTCAGTCCCCCACTCACTGCTGTCCTGACTTCACAGTTCCTTGACTCCATGGGTCCAGCCTGTCATATTGCTCCCACCCAGGGCTCTCCCAGGCCCATCTGTACACTCTGCTGACACCAGCGTTGTGTTCTTTTGTTGTATATTGGGAGGAAGCACATGTGACACAGGGACCTTCTCCAGAATGTTTTCTACCTTCTTTTTTCAGATCTCTTCACATGTGTGTTACTCGGAGGTCTTATTTGAGAGTTTCTTTCAGGCAGCTTTGTATGGTACTTTGCTGCCTTTGACAAGCACTGTACGGGATGTCCCAATTCAAGGTGGGAACACACAAGTTTATATCCATAAAATAAACTGTCTGGAGAAGGCAAACTATAATTTAGAATCTATAGCTATATAAAGGGGCTATAACTGTATAGGACAGATATTAAAACTATAGAGTCTGCCTTGCATGCAGACACCTTGTTGGTATTGGCAACAGAGATGGCTTGAAATGGTTTTCTACGTATTTGAAGCTTACATGGTTGCCACATTCATTACACTGGTAAAGGTGGGCAAAAGATGTTGATTGTACCAGTGCCAGTGGTTGCACTAAGCTCCTCCTTCATCAGATGTGAACCAAATCTACTACACATGACAAGTGGAGAAAACCGCTCTGGCTTCAACAGGCAGTCCCAGGAAGGGGGAAAGGTCAGCGGGTGAAGAAGGGAAACTCTTATTGTTAGGAAGGGAATAAAGGACTCTGTGGGTATCCTCATGACCTCAACAAATCTTCAGGAAACACCAATCTCACCCTACTCTTCAGCACGCCTAGACCTGTCCTGAGAGCACCTCAGGAGGAGTCAGCCTCCCAACTTTTGTTTTCCCTCACTTTTTTTTTCCCCACACTTGCCTCCTCCCCATGTCTCACTGACTGTATCTCACCTAAGGGTAGAAGTGGGTGTGTGCTCACCTTCACAGATCAAGGCACCCAGAGGGGAAAATGCGAGCTCTGATGTTTACTTTCTCCACTCTCCCTGGTCTGCTAGGCAATGCCACAGGACCTTTAAGATAAACACCTCTTCAATCTTGTGACAGGACCCATGTCCCAGGCTGTAGCTTGGGGAATGCATCAAGGAGGAACTTGGAGGAGAAAGGTTGAGAATCTGCCTGTGGGAGATAGGGACCTTCAGGGGATGCTATTATGGCCAGGATGGAGACTGGCAATCCCAGAATTGGATTGATTGACCAGGACACCATGGGGACATCCTTTCCACTTTGCTCCAATGGTTACTGCCCACCGTGGTGCTCCAGGTACCTGGATGTGCAATCCTGCCCACCACCCCAAGGATGCTATTGCTATAGGAAAACACATGAATGGCTGTATGCACATGTAGCAGGGAAGTTGAGCACTATTTTGTCTTGTATGGTAGCTAGCAAGGTGCAGGGCCCCAGAGTCTCTAGGTCACAAGCAAGTTCCCCTTCAGCTGTGATTACTCTTCACAGGTTTTCTTGGAGTATGTGTTCTCCAGAGTTTGTCATAAGCCAGAGACCTTCAAGCTTTGGAGGTACAGTTGACACCTCTATTCTGCTCTACCATGGCACCTCTCAGCACATACTGTCATTACACAGCAATGACCAAGGCTGAACATTGGCCAGACATGCAACACACCCAGCTGCAATTGCTGCCGGGTGCAGAAATACATGATGAAGTGATATAAAAGTGACACACACACCTGATTCAGAAATAAGTATATTTTAGGTGTTACGCAGATAGCACGCACACATATTTTCTTATCTAGTAGCACCACAGCAATACAATAACAGGAATGAAGAAGCTATCATATGGCAAAGATCTGCCATCAGCTCCACGGATGCTGTGTGCCCAACACACCACATTGCTCCTGGTTACAATTCCTGTCGTAAGAGGGATGCTCCAAGACTTTCTGTGGTCATGGGAGTCATCTTTGCTCCTCACAGTCTGTTGTTCAGGAAGGTCAAGAGCACGCTGGATGCTATCCCTGCTGCCAGCCCGTAGCTGCACCTCACAGTGCTCGCTGCATTGACATTGCAGAGGTTGCTGCTGCAGCAGGAGATATTCCTGTTGCCTATGGTGAAGTCCTGATAGAGCGATTCACATGATGAGTCACAGCCCTTGCTGATGATGGAGACCCCTAAGACCCCTGGAAAGAAAGCAGGACCATTACAACAAGGACCCAATACAAGCCAAGCCAAGCCTGATGGAACAATGAGATCCTATTCTTATCTGAGCTCACTTCTGGGAAAAAAATTAGTGTTTCCAAACAGCTGCGTGTTTCACTGTATTTTTGAGGTGTCAGTTTGTCAGCAGGGGGGAAGGTTTTCAATCGCCAGGTGTTTGCTTAAGGCGATGTATTCCACAGCACAGTTCTCAGGGGGTTCTAAAACAGCACCAACTACAGAGATTGTAATAATTTAATTAATAACAAAAGTAGCCATTAAACACCTCTGTTGGGGAGTCTAATCTACTAACACATGAGGAGCAAACATGTGGGGCAATCTTTGCTTGTATGCCGTACATCTTTGCTGAACGGAGCCTTTCAGCATCCATGTCACCCCATTTCACAGGTGACAGAGTTATTGTTTGATTTGTTTCTGAGAGGCGCAGCCTATTTTTCTGTGGCCAGTTGATACTCAGTAACGGCTGGTTACCAGCAGATTATGGTCTGCATGAGATCTCCTGATCTTGCACAACCTATTTGGGGCACCAAGTCTTTGACGTCTGGAAATTTAGTGCATAGGGCCAGTGGGCCACACAACGTGTTGGCTTTCCTGCATGTGGACACACGGCCATGCGTTTGCCCACTTCCAACAAGGACTATGCCTACCAGAGGTATTACATTTACTGCCTGGGTTTGAATGTGCCCCTGACTGGTTTTGTGCCTCAGGTCTAAGAGCAACTGAGCTGTCATCACAGATCTGGACAGGGCAAACATTCTTTTTTTTTTTTTCCGGATCTAGAATGGGAGAATTAAATCATTATCTGTTAAAGGAGTTTACCCAGAGACACGGAGATGGCTGCATTCAGAGCTGGCTGTAGATGGGCCTGGGTGAAATTCTATCCTTTTCATTGAATTCACATAAAGTCAGCTCTGTCATTGAATGTTCCTCCTAACTTCATGACTAGCTTTCACTAGACTCAGCCCCTCACATTTTAATTCATGTTCCAAATTTTTCAAAGCCATAAGCTTAACTATTGCCATTGTAAAGCAAATAATTATTGGTGTTATGAGCGAGAAGTAAACCTAATTTTGTACAGGTGAGAGTACAGCTGTACCCTTCTGAGATTTGTTCCAGGCACCAGCACTGTACTACCCATACTCCTCAGATTTTAACATGGTCTATCGGCAAACACTGAGGAATTTATGGGGTGCAGCATGCATGTGCTAATATGACTTTGTAATCAGATTCTTATAGTCAGTGTGGGGAGAGGACTTGGTGATGACCAGCACCACTGCCAAGGGACTAGCTACCACCAAGGAATACACATTTTTCTTTTATCATTTCTACTTAACATGAAAGTCATCTGAAAGCTTTTTTATCACCTTTTCTCCCCAGATGGCTTTTCTCTTCCTGCTGCACACTGAGCTTTGCTGGCCCACACCAGCTGGTGTATCTAGAGTAGGTGAGGACACCTAAGGCTGGGACCATGCTTGGCTTGAACATCACAACTAAGATATTGCCCACCCCCACTTTGCCTTACTGATCACATCTGTCTTGCATGTTTCCGTATCCTTGCAGTCTACTTCCGTCTGACAGTTGGAGTTGCTCAGCTGTGTCATGCATTTGTAACACTTCAAAGAAGAACCTGCAAGAGACCAAGAGGGGTTATAAGACAAATCTCTCTGAACCTCTCCAGGGAACCCAACTTAGTGCTTGCATTGGGAAACAGGACCATTCCTGTGGATCCTCAAAGGAAGATATCCCCTCTGTTATTGGTAAAACAATGGGTTTTTCCTTTTTTAGCGGAGAATAGTACACTCGCTTGAGGTGAGAGTCAAGTTTTGCAGATACTGAAGGGGTTTCGTACGTAGTCAGTGCAGTGGGGGGAGCAAAAAGGACCAGTGTCATAGCTAATCTCATTGACTGGTCTCATCAGTCAGTGGGAAGTGCTTCCCAAATGCTTCTTCCTCTGCGTTTGGGTTGCCTAACTCAGTTCCTGTCTGGAACAGGCTTTTTGGTATTCCCACCTCCTGAGCTGGGATGAAGTCCCCTGAAGGATAGATTGGTATTATTTGTCTGCCTCTATAGACATTAGTGTTTTACCAGGTGGGCTTGTGAGCCTTAGCTGAGGCATCGCCAGGGTTGGATGAAAGAGGGACAGCCCAGAAGGAAGAGAGTGTGAGGGAGGGATGAAGCAGGCATTTGGCAAGGTCTCTTCCAGCCCATTGTCTCAGTTTGAGCAACTTGTGACACGTACTCTCCATCACCCCCTCTTAGAAAGCAAAGTGCAAACACAGCTTTTGCCTCCCTCTGAAAACCTGGTGACCATGTGTTACCACCCCCTTATGGACATGCCACACTATGGGGGATGGAAGTCAGTGGAGTTAACATCTGCTGTGCTGTTAGGTGCATCAAACAAAGGCAGAAGAAGCGTTACACCTTCCAAGTGTTGAGCCCTGATGAAAAATAATCCCCAGAGGAGTGAGTGCATGGTGCAATTACCTGTTCCTATTACCTACCTGTGCCTCAGGGCATCACTGGAGCCTTGCAAGAGTGAGAGTTAATGTATAAATATATATATACTTTAACCCCATGACCAGAAGGCTTGTATCATGAATCTCTCAAGTCAATACCCTAATGCCTAAAATACCCTTTTAGGACACAGAAAAGCCATATTTAGAAATTAGTGTTATTCAGAGCAGGAACAAGAAATGATTTGAGGCACTTGGTCTCCTCCTATCCAAGCTGTTCTGGTATAAATGACTGATGTAGTCACAGAGGCAAGAAGCCAAATCCCAGTTTGCCTGTACTGTTGCACTCTGCTTTCACATTTATCTGACTTTTAATGCAATGAAAGTCAAATTTCAGAGCACTCTCACAGAAGCTGGCAGGGGAAAAGGTCTGGCCAGGACTGTACAAGATCCTTCTCAGCCTATTCCTTAAGCATCTTCTGCTGATTGAGAAACGTTTCTGCCCAGATCTGCTTCTTCTGTTCTCTGTTAACAGCGAAAAGCTGGTTTAAAACCGCTTTTACCCAGTGAGGCTAGAAAAACATGACAGTGTCCGAATCCCACCCATACAGTTTATAAAGCAACAAGCCATGGCATTCTCCCTTCTTCTGTCCCATTAAAATTCTGTCAATCTGTGCAGCATCAGAGGCCACTTTTGAAATGAAGAGTCAGAAAACAAGTTGGAACGAGACTTACCTTTGCAGAAATGTTGCAATTTTCACAGCATGGGAAGAAGAAAAATCATCCTCCCACCCCACTTAAAAAAAACCCGAAACACACACACACATATAACTCTGTGGTCTGGCTTAAATAACTTTGATTTCAATTAAATCCAGTCTTATATAGGATTTATCTTTCCTGAAAGCTGCTCTACCCAGTGCTAGGACCACACCATCAGCAGGGTGGATCTACGTGTTTTTTTCTATGCAACACCCATCAAAAATCAAATGTCCTCATATGACAACTGTGTCAGCGTTTTTTCCCTCACTGGCAAACCCCATCACAAGTCTTTTCTCCTAGCTGAAAATCTGCTGGAGGGGATGCCAGGCAGACTCTCCATGCTGTCTTACCTGAGTCCAAGCACAGGACTGCTCCCAGCAGGAGGACAAGGAAAGCTTTCATTTTGGAATAGCCTCTTTCGTGCCGAATATGGGTTGTTTCCTCATGGGGCAGTTTATATACCATGGGAGGCAAAAATCGGGCATGCCCAGAAGGTTACCCTGTGAAGGCACTTGAGCGAAACTGTTCGCTGGACCAAGGGAGGGGTTGGTTTGTGATGGTGATATTTGCCTTTAGGTGCCTCTCCTATCTGACTGCGACTCTGGGAGCTACCAGCAGCTCCTCTCGTCCACTACGCCCCTGCCTTTCCTCCTACCCTTGGGCAAAGTGTTCACAAGAGTGGAAAAAAAACCCAAATTCTTTAGAACAAGGCTAGCCTTATCCATTTTCCTAGAACCAGTGAGGCTGCAGTTGTGAACAAGGCTCTCCACCCCCATTGTTATCCTAAGTGGAGCTATTGTGTTTAAATCAAGTACAAAATGTTCTTTGAATAAACACCTCTAACTCTTTATCTGCTTGTGTGAGTGTCTCTATGACGAGTGGCATGTGGTAGCAAGGCATGTGGGCAAATTACAGTGCATTGACCTCTTCAGGTGCCCAGGTGCTCGTTTGACCTTATTCATACATATTGTCTGTAGTTTAGTAAAAGACAATGGCCAGTTCAAATTTTTTATGGGTATTGAAACCAAAGGGGCTTTACGATGGCTTTGTCTGGTGTTGATTTTATCTGCCACTCTGCACTGTGGCATGCTTCTCTTTGTCTGCCAGTCTTTCTGTCTAGTGTAAGGTGGGTACGGTGTTGATCCTTGAACTCATACCAGTGTGTACTGTAAACAATCCAGGCTTGTCAAAGAAATGCCTCTTCTAGTCACAAAGGAGAGCGAGTTCAGCTGCATTCCAAAGTGCGAATGTTTGATTTGGTGGGTTGATTTGAGACCTCTCCCACCCCCATGCCACTTCTCAAAACAAGCCAGCGTAAAAGAAAACAGGCCTTTCTGCTAAATTCAATTTGCTGTGGTTTCTCACTTTGTTTAGGGTTTTTCTTAAGTCTCAGGAAATTAGCGCTTTGCAGTAATAGCTTGCAGGGACTTGCTCTTGTCCAGTTTAGCACTCAGGACAGCAGGCACTTTTTCAAATTGAAAGGAAGGTATGCTGGTGTGTTGGTGGATCATTGCTCTTGATCAGCTTTTGTGGGATGAGTGA
Organism: Leptosomus discolor; assembly: GCF_034619465.1. Lineage (NCBI taxonomy): Eukaryota > Metazoa > Chordata > Aves > Leptosomiformes > Leptosomidae > Leptosomus > Leptosomus discolor. Next base: position 71,257,044 of record NC_141395.1, read on the forward strand.
TGGAGGGTCAGCCAGCCGAAGTCTGCTGAAGTTAATGGCACTGCCCTGATTTACACCGGTGGAGAATCAGATGCAGGCAATGATTTTGAAAATCCTGTATCCTCTGTGGGGATCTTAAGTGCTTCTCCTTGGACTCTTGAACTTCTGTTTAAAAAGAAAAAAAACCAAACAACCCACCCCAACACCTTATTTCTGTGTCTATTGACTTTTGCTTCATCATATTTTTGCAGACCATCTCGTTTTTAGCCAACTTTTATGAAATAGCTGGATAAAAAAAAGTGGTAATATCTTCTCAAACTCTGGTGTTCCTTTTTCAGAAGTATTTAAGGCTGTTTTTCTTTTTTAATCCTTTATGATTGTCCCTGTATGGTTTGGTTCCTTGTGTTAGGAAAGAATCGGGCCAAGGGGAAAACACAACCTGATCACACCATCAAATCCTCTCAGGCCTTGAATTAAATATTTTTTCTTTCAGGCAACTTATTGATAAGCAAGAGGGAGTGCTCCTTTCATCCTCAGCAGCCCAACTTGCTGCCAGTCAAACTCTCCTAGTACAATTATTTCTTTTTATTCTAACAGAATCAGGGCTACTAGCGAAGACCAGGACTCATGGTGCCGTAAAAGAGATGCACACAGCTAAGAGCCTGTCCATGCCCCAGTCCTGCTTGGCTGCAGCCTGAGGCTATGTGAGAAACCAGTAACTCCTGTATCCTCAAATCAGTTGTTGCTTCTCGCTGTTTCCTCAAACATTTGTGTGCAGTTCCTGCTTGACTCCTGAAGATGGCAAACGTGCCCTGTTATAATTATTACACATACATTAATGTGCAGTTGTCAATAGGATTGTGTGTGCACGGTATTTTTCATTTTCCCGATGCTATAAAATCCCAAGTTCATCTAGCTGCATGTACAAAACCATATATTTCCCCTGGGAATCTAAGGATGTCTACAAATCACTCGGGGTTTGGTTTTTTGTTTCTTCGTTTGGGTTTTTTATTCTATTTTATGTTGTCAAAGCAGATTCCTAATAGATTCAAGTCTAGAGCTTTCTGTTGAGGAGGGAAGGAAATAGCGCGTGATTATTTGCTGTATTCTGGTTCACCTGTCTGGTGTCAGGCTAGTAAAGTGCTGGTGGATTGCCATGAGAGTATGGTGTCGTGGATCACACTGAGGAGCTGGGTAACAATGGTAGGCATGAGTTGGAAGCTGGAGGACAAGAAAGGCAATAGCTACAACGATGCCTGGGAAATCTGGATGGAGATATCGAGTGTCTCTGAACACCAAAGAAAGTTTCTCTGATTTCCTGGGACGTGTCAACCATTTGGAGAGGTGGTCTGAAGGGGCCGTAGGGAAGTCTGCAAGATGACAGAGATAATGTCTTAAGACTTCAATTGCAGGCTGCCTTGTTTCTTGGGGATGTCTTTTATGAGCAGAAGAGAAAAAAAAAAACAAAAACCAGAATCCAGCAAAGAGGAAACTAAGATGAAGCTCCATACATTCATCCAAGCTCCTGAATGAATTGTAGTCCTTGAAAGAGACAGATCATCTGGGGATCTCGCAGTCTTCAGTCTCTGAGCTCAGAGGTGTAACACCTTCTCGGATGCCTTAATTCAAGCCAGAATTAAATGCAAGAACAAGAGGAGCTGCCATCTAAGGCTGCCTGTCCCTGAAGAGAGCTCACCATGGTGTTTGCTCAGCATAAGCGTGGCTTGCAGCTCCTTTTCAGGATGTTCTGAAGTATATGTGGGGAGGTTGCAATGGGCAACAGAGGGAATCTTACTTGACTTTTCCACTACTGGAAGGTGTTCGGTGTGTGTGCAGTAAATGAGCTGGCGCTGTCTGCAAATCTATTCAGGCTGTGCAGATGTAGGACGTATGATAAGTGATTTTAGTGGCCAATTTTAGGCATTAAAGTGGGAATTTCTAGCAGCTGCACAGCTGTGTTCCTGGGGATGCAAGCAGCCTCAGGAGCATTGAACTGATTCCCAAGTCAGAACGGGTGGGAAATAATTGACACTGAGTCACTAGGTGGCAGTAAGGCAAACTGCATTATAGACTCGTCTGCAAGGAGGGAAGCATGGATCCAAGATGAGGCATGTGCTTGGACAGACAGGCAGACAGATGGATAGATAAGGGAGAGAAAGATTTAAAAATGAGTAGATATACAGATGTCCACAGAGGTGGATGGCTAGCTAGCAGTCAGGAGGAGCCAGAGTAGCTGGTCTTGTGAACCCTCTTCTAACCTTGTAGGTGATCACAGGTAGACTTTGCTCTGCTTGTGACAAAAGGCCACAGTATGTCCCCTATCCCAGCCTAAAGTATTTCTCATCAGGCTCCCAGCTGTTTTGTGCTCTCCTGTGAACAAGGAGTGGACAGGCACAACGCTGGCCCAGCAGCAGGAAGCATGATTCCTGCTGCTCCAGGGCTGCCCTTGACTGCCAGCAGAGATAGGCTCCAGCTGCTACATCTGTAGATGCTTGGCACTCTTTCATGTCATGGTCTAGTTCACACTACATCTAGGATTTACATCTAGGTTTACTGTCCAAGTAAGCTCCAGAGCACGTGGAGGCAAGCCTAGGCTGCCTGAGACCTCCTCCAGAGTCTAGCAACAGAGACAGGAGCTGTCATGTAGTGTAGAACATTGGGCAAAGACAGAAAGTCTGGGGGACTCTGTCACTGGGCTGCTGAGGGACCTTTGGCACGTGCCTTCCCTTCTTTGTGCCTCTTCGTCCTCTGATGGCAAACAGGGCTCATGACTCCTGCATCACAAGGGAAGCGTTTTGAGACCTGTGGGCGCCAAAAAATGCGACCAGAGAGCGTTATAAAGGTTTAATGAGCAAGGAGCCTGTTTGACCTTGAGAATTTCTACAGGGGTCTAGGCACAGGCCCAAACATCCAGCTATTCCCATTCGGCATTTCAGATTTCAGGAGCTAGCCTGACCAGCCCTGGAGAAAAAGTTCGCCTTCACTTCACACACGCTCTTGCTGACAACCATGAAATCAATGTATTGCTGAAAATTAATCCCACCATGGTGCTAATCTTGCCTGCCGAGCAAACTAGATGGGCAAGATTCTGAGGGCTGTAGGGGCTGGAAACCCCCATACGGTGGTGCTGTTGCTACGTTGCTGGTGCACAGACCTCTCGGTGTGTGGGAGCAGCCCAGACTGTTTGTTTAACATCTCAGCAACTTCAGAGCATCAGAAATGCATTTGACATTTTTTTGTTATTTTGCTAATTGCTAAGCTCTTTTGGTTGTAAAAGACTCGGAGTGTGGGATCCCTGCCAGCTTCTGCTGGTGATGCCTCGTGCATCTCTGAGTTATTTGCAGGAAAAAAAGGAGTACATTTTTCCTTGCCTTTGTTTTTTGAGTAGGGGTGAAGTGTGGGGAGAGTAGCCTGTGCTATGATCACAAAGCAGTTCTGTGCTTGCTCTGCCCTCGCAAAACACTTTCTTACCCCCCCCCCCCCCCCCCAGCACATACCAGGCGTTGCAGTTTCCTGTGGACACAAGTAGCAAAAGGTCGTTTGAAATACAGGCAGAAAACATGACTTTCCTGAAATCACACAACAGGGCAACAACAGCTCTCAAAACAGGACCCGCAAGCACCCCTAGATGCTTCCTAGTCTGTGTCTTTTTGCTTCCATCAGTAAAATTATTTAATTGTCCTGGCCCCTCTAGGAAACCACAGAATATCAATGGAGAAGTTGAGATTTCCAGTCTGAAAATGGTAGAAAATGGTAGACTTGATGGCTGGACACACCAAGCATGGACCGTTGCTCCCCATATGAAAGTGAGTGCATTCAATCCGTGGCCACTTATGGTCCCTTCTTTGTCCTTCTTGACCTTATTTTGAGGCCAGTAGTCATGGGCAGTACTGCTTACCCCACTTTAACACAGCTTAGGGAAGAAACTTTGACACAGGAGCTCAGCTCATGGTCTTAGATACGAGGAAAATATTTTCTCGAGGGAACGTATTTATCAGGGCTATTTTGTGACTTGGGCGTGAATTTGTTGACAAAGTGTTTTCTGGGTTGGAAAATAGCATTTTGTTGACAAAGAAATGTTCTGCAGAAATAATAAAGCTGTTTTAAGTCCAGGATGGATTTTGCAATCAAACCCAAGTAGAGAGCACGAGATCAATCCAGAATAGCCAAACTTTGCTGGTTAGGACGTGCAATTAAGATGCAAGAGATACAAGATCAGTCCTTTTAAGTCACATTTCCTTTTGCTCGAGCAGATGTTCTATCCATAGATACTGGAATTTAGATTGTACTTGTCTTTGTCCCTTCTCTTAGAACTGTTCCACTTTGTGTTAACTAATTATAAACTAATTGGGCCAGAGAGATGCAGTGTTACGAAGCAATTTGATTTCGATGAGTTGGCAAATTCTTATAAAAACTCTTTCATTAAAAAAAGTTTTTTTCCTGGCTGATTTTTCAAATGCTCCAATGCTTAGGACAGCAGAAGATGAGTGGTCCAAACCAAGAGAGACAATTCTGATTAATATCTGTCATTTCCTCCTCTTTTAACTGTTTAGCTGGAAAGTCGATTTGAAAAAATCAACCCGCAGTTTCTTGGAGACATGAAAAGAGAGGATTTTTTTTTTTTTTGTTAAATAAGGTGTATATGAACAGAGAGGGCTTTATTCTGGCTTTATATCTTATTTTGAGTACTGCCTGGGAGACTCTTTGGCAAGCAGCATCAGGGGAATTAAATTGTTTCTAATGCCAAGCATTGCCCTCCTATCCTGACAATATCTAAGGAGCCAAGTTAATCAATACAGATTAGAAAAAAAAATATCATTACTGCATAGTTTCTTTGCTGTATCCTCTAAGTTTTCTTTGGCATATCCTTCGAGTACCAGTTTTTAACTGCCTGTGTCACACTGATTCAGTGATTCTCTTAGTTTCTTCCCACATCAGCAACTAAAAATGAGCTCACCTGATGCAACTGGGGGGTTGTATCTGGCCACACCACCCAGGTCACCCTCTGCACTCAGGGGAGATCTGGTCAGGGGAGCATGGGGTGTTGTCCAACTGATCCTAAAGCTGACACTGCAGTTTGGTCAGACATATTGTCTCTCCAGCTCCGTTTGTTGGCTAAATCTCTACTGACTACAGTGTGAGTTTGGATACTCAGCCCTAAATAGGCCACTGCCTTGCAGGCAGTCATGTTTTGTCTGATGCTCATCAACAAATGCAGGCATAAAATGAAAAAAAAAGTGTTCGTATGGCACAACTCAAAGCTATTCCCAGCAGATACATTTTTGGTTTTGTCACTAGAATGAAATAATCCTTCACACATCCCCAGACAGGAGTCAGAGATTCTTCCCCCTACTTGACCTTTACAAATTGCACATTCCGCTTCACCGTAACCTTTTCAGAGGTGCCACAGACCCCAAGCATAGATTTTTGTTAATCGATACCACAGCCCTGCACCGAGCACGTGACTTAACGACTGTCTTCTCAGACTCTTCAGCAAGAACTGGGATGCCAAACGATAGAGATAGGAATGTGCCTGGGATTAAAACAGGGATCTGACAGGACCCAAACGGAGGAGATGGATTTGCAGATTCTGCAGCCTGGGCACAACCAGAGGGGTGCAGTTTTCTGATGAGCAGCAAAGCTCGTGAAGCTTGGTTTCCCATGTGCATGTACCCTCTGTCCTCTAAGCTCCCAGTTCCCTGTTTATGTATCGTTACCTACCTTTTGTCTCCCTCCCATAACTCCTTCCTCTTTGGTTTGACATCATGCTCAGGGGATGGATTTTCTGACTGGCCAGCTGACTGCGGCTTTTAAGAGTAGTTGAGGAGCTGAGATTCCTTTGGTGGGACCACTTATTTTGGTGTTTCTCCTCTGTTTGATCAATTTTCACAAAACTGAGAATATGTCTAGACCTTTGGGAACCTTCTCCTTATTGAGTTTGCTTGAGCTTAGGCAGGGTGATAGCCAATCAGATAGGTGGGCAGGCAGGTGGATGGATAGAGGGATGGACAAGCAATACAACTGTATAAGCCACATTTCCATAGGCCAGGTTAAGAGTTATGGAACTGTAAGAACAACATTCAGAGATGAACAAACAAAAAAAAAAAAAAAAGAAAAAAAAAGAAACAAAGAAAAAGGATAAAACCATCAAAGAAAATGTCAAGGATTTCAGTAAAATATCAAGGATGATATAAAATAATTGCTGGAAAGGGAATAGATAAAGAGGTAGTAGGAAAGGTAACGGATGCTGTTCCTCCCTTGCGGTTCACAAACCCTGTGAGGAAATAAAAAACAGTCAGGAGTTCAGGGACATCTGTTTCTCCCATTTTGATGGTTCACCTTGGATGGACCTTGGTTAATTCTTCTTCACTGCGCAAATCAAGGTCATATGCTCTCAGGGGCATAGCAGCTTAGCTAGAATTAATTTTCTATTAATTACTGGAATGATTTTAGCATGAATAAACAATGGCTATTTTTAGCAGTAGGTCTGATTAGGCATCGAAGGGAACAACCTGGGGAAGTTATGGAGTGTCTGCTGCATAGGAAGAGGAGAGTGTCCATCCCCAGTCAGACCAAAACCTCCATCTGGTTCGTGTTCTACCTCTGACATTGGACTTTAGTGGTTGCACAGGGAGAGGTGGCCAGAAAAGACTGCTTTCTCCCACAATATCCCCCTAATTTTGGCTACCTGTGGCTTTGTGGCTTCCTGAGCAGGAGGTAGCATCCAGACCATTCTGCTTTTTTATGGCAGACTTATTTTTATGGATTTCTCCCACCCATTTCTCAGCCTGTTGTGTTTTTTTGGTGCTAATATAGCATCTGCAAAATCTTTGCTTATCTTCAGCCTCACATTTGCTCTTTCCAAGCCTAAATAACCTCAGTACTTTTTCTCTGTCCTCCCTGGATACATTTTCTAGACCACTGCTGACTGTTTTTACTTCTCTCTAGATCAGCTCCAATAGGTACTTTTTCTCGCTGAGGTCTTCAGCTCAAAGTTGGAAGCCTTTTTGGCTTTACCTTTAGGTGAGGTATTGCTCTTAGCACAGTGCCAGTGGGTTTAACATAAATTCTGCAGGAACTGAGGCAACGTGGTCTGCTTTTTTCTTCTGGCCATTCATTTCTGAAGCCATGCAAACCTTTTAAAAAAAAAACAAAGCCAAAGTGACAAAGATGTGCTTTGAAAATCAATGCCTATATCTCTCTTAATAAATTAAATATCCTTGTAAAGATTGCTTTTTTTTCTGTTGGTTGGTTTTGGGTTTGTTTTTTGATTATTATTTTTGCCACTGAGACCAATGGGCAAGAAATGGCTGCGCAAATGCTACAAATCCTCTTACTCTCCCAAGTAGGAGGACTGCATCAAAGCTATTGGGAATAGTTCCTGGCCCACACTACCTTCTAAATGTACAGAATTTTTTTGGGACAATGGTAGACATTTAGCTGACTCAGTGTTGTGTGTGTGTTGAGTGCAAAGACTGTTCTTAAATATAAAGAATAAATAGTGAGTTACTGCCAAATTATGCTGATGGGGATGTAGCAGGACAACTAAAGTTTTGTGGAGTTATCTAAGTTAAGGTTTTTAGCCTAAAATAATAATAAAAAAAGAGACAACAAGGAAAGAGGGATCAAAAGGAATAGGCACGATTGAGAGGGGCAGAAAGAATGAATTTTCCATCTGAACAGCCAACAGTATGAAATCAGGCTGGTTTAGGTAACCACTGAATATAAAAATCAGATTAAATTTTTGATAGAGTTTATCTGGAAATGAGGTTATAAATTAGACATATGCAGTTATCATATTTGTAATAATGCAACTTTATGTCAGGGATTGTATAAGAAAAGATGGGCTGTGCCCTGGCGATGCTGTGATAACCATGGGTGGGGACACACAGACTCACACTCCCTTCTACTTCAACAACAGCAGCTTTAGCATGTTGTAACCCAAAACTGACCCCTGATGGTGTTTCTTAACATTGTAAAACCCACAAGAGTTTCAGTAGAAATAGGTTATTCTTTCTACTATGTTTATAAAATAGTGCTACTTGTAAGTTTGGACAATTTATAGTATTTTTCCATACAGGATTGTGTAGCCTTGTTTTGATTTGTTTGCAATTAATGTCTGCTGCAAGAAACTTTAATAATCAGTTCTTTGTAATTCTCCATTTGTTTTATCTCAAACCAGCAAGATGTTAGTTGACCTGGACTAAAACCTTTCCAGGGTCAGGAGAGATGATGTTGTTCCAGTACAGGACGCATCCCTAGGCTCTATTTAATTTACAGGCACAGAAATAGCCAGTGTTTGTTATAGGGAGGTTGTTTTCACAGTGAACTGAAGCTTTTTGGCCATGAAAGCATTAATTGCAATCCACTAATTGAGGTGACTCCTACTTCCATGTTGAACCTGGCTGCAGTAGCAGTAGCCAGGCTGTTTGACCAGCTTTACTTTGTGGCTTATCTGGGAGGAAGGAGTTGCATTCCTGTCTGAGGGCTTTTAAAACACTTTGCAAATATTAACCCCTTCACACCAGTGTGCTCCAGGTGCGGTAAATATTGGGTCCATCTGCAAACAAAGAATGGCAAGAGCAAACGTCTTGCCCGACATCCACTAAATAATGCAGATTTTTTAAAAATAAATATTGACCTTCGTAAGACACTCGTTGGGAATGGAGTAAAAAAGTCAGATGGTCTGTGAATCAAATGGATCTGCACAGGTGGCTCATGATTTTGAAGATAAATCCATGGAAACACTATGTAAAGACATTACTGGTTGATTTGTCTAGTAAGACTCCGTTGGCTGAATGATTTACTGTATCAGGAATACAATCCCTGGTGCTGGCTGCAAACTCTGCCTTGCAGCCAGGATTCATAAGGTGCAAAATGCACAGTGATTACTTTCCCTCTGTGCTGAATTGCATCCTTCTCAAGGGGTGAAACGAGAGGGTTCCTAAAGGGCAGTGATGCCTGGCAGCTTAGGACAGGCAGCACGAAGTGCACCATACCCGTGATTATGGGATTTAGGGTTGAAGGAGGCATTCGTCTGGCCTGGAGCTTGGCCAAGGCTCATGGTTGACTCTTTCTGCAATTATTGCTCGTGGGGAGCCCCGCTGTGGTACCTCTCGCCTGCAGCTGGCATCTCTGATAAAACAGCCCCCAGCACTGCTCTGAGATGGGGTCTGAAAGACGTCTGTTTGATTACCTAGGGATTGCAATTGGCAAAACACTGAAGAATGTGCTTAACCCTAGATGTGTACATAAGTCCCATTGGGCTTGGCTGAGGATGGACTCAAGTGTCTTAATAAACATGCCCTCAGACAACTGACAGGGACATCCTCTGCACCCCCTGACCTTTAATTGCTGTTATTTATTCCTGCTAATACAGGTATTTCTTGCTTTCCTTGGTCATGCCGCCCTGTCATGATGTGTTTGTTGCTCTGTGTAAAGAGAGCGGAGACACCAGTTTGGATTGAAACCCGCTTGCTTTTATGTATGTCCCTGTGAATTTCTCTTTTAGTTCCTCCTCTGGCTTTTTTCCCCATCTTCTTTTTTAACAACTGTTTTCAGGCACCCAAACCGTCTGGTAATTACACTGTCTTTGATAAACATTTCTATTAACCATAACCTGTAAATACCTTGCCTGCTCTAACTACATGTAATTTATCATAAAGGCTTATGAAGCTTTTGCTTTCCCTTTTCTGTGTGGAAGGAAGAGAAACAAGAAGCAAACTCACAGTGTTATTTTAGGTAAGGTATTAAGAATGGGACTTAGTGACCTTAGGGACCTACCCCTGGTTCAGTGATTGCTGAAGTCTACATCTTTTTCAGAGAGACTAATGACACGTGATACTTGAAGGTCCTTGAGCTCACATGTGCTGAGAAGGCACCTTCTGTGAAGCATCTCAGATAGTGCAAGTGCTAATGAAGACACTCAGAACCAGTAGGTACTTCTGTAAACTTTACTTTCTCTCTCCTGGATGTTTACACTTAAGTGAAAGATGATGCTGCTTTATTTGAATGATTTCCTGAATTAAGTCATTTGAAGGCATTCATAAATTCAAGTATACCCAGTGTATGAGGGTCTTTATTCTCCTCCACCTTATGCTTATGTGGAACAAAGTGGAACAGAGGCTCCGTTGTAAGAATAATTCTCTTTCATGCTGGTTTTGTTCTCACACTGCCCATGTATCAAGACCTTGACAAAGAACAGTGTCAGCCCACCCATCTTCAGATCTTTCTGGCTCTGAAGGGAGCTGAAGACCTCTGTGCTGAACACAGTGGGGCTCTAAGAAACCAGTCCAGAGCATTATTCCTAAGAGCTGATGTTGGATCTTCTATAGCTAAGCAATTACAACACCTGCTCTGTGCTTTTCCTCCTTCAGCTGGATGCTGGGTTAGACATTTTCCCTCAACCTCTTTCTGTCCCACCCAAGAAACAGAGCTCATTAAGGTGGCGTCATTGGTGGGATGGGAAGTAGGGGATGTTTGAGGATCTAGTTTTTCTTAGGAAATCCCTCTATCCCTGTTCCTCACCAGCCACCCAAATTTCAACTTCTTGATATTCTCAACTATGGTTCTTCTTGGTTACATCCACGGATTTAATTGTTCCTGCTGGCAAAGCATGTGGCATTTTTTCCTTGTGACCAGCATCTTTCTCAAGCCAGGTTTAGGTTGCTATAAAGTTCGTGTCGCTCTGTTCAAATGGGCACTTTCTATGCCTGGAAAGCAGCAAAGAGGAGGAGATTTCTAAAGGTGGATGGATTTCTACCACCAGTCTGGTAACCCAGCTTTCCGTGTCTCTGTGATCTCTGCTGACCTGTAAGGAGTTCTTTATGGGAGAGGAGTTTTCTTGTACAGCAGGTCAAGTATTTCCCCACTGAAGCTGGAGGTTTATATGGCTGGTTTTGCTGTTCCTTTCCTTTTTTATTTCTCTTAACTGTCAACACACGTTGGCTTTCAAGACCCAACTCATGGGCAGAAACTCTTTACAGATCCACTTTGAATTTTCCAAAATATTTAGAAGAAAATAACAAAACACCCATGATAAAGTTTGCATCATTTCTGTTGGAAAGTAAATGTTTGTGAACGTCTTTGTAGCCAGGATTTCTTATGTCTGCTTTCCACCTGAATGAGGTCAGGGGGACCTAAGCTTGACTGAAAAATTTGCTTGCATTTTGCTGGCAGATGTCCCTTATGTTCCTGACTAAAAATATAAGTCCAGAACCTACAAAACATTTATCTACCTGTCTCCCATTGACGGAAAGGTCTGAAGGTCTGGCCTGGGGTTTCCCTGTGTGAGATGGGCAAATCAAGCCAAAATTTAGGCAAGTTGTAAAACCAGTAATACCTAACTCTGAGGCTGTAATCATCAAAATTACTGCTTCTCATGAGTTGCTTATCATCATTACTTAAAACTGTTGAAAGCTAACCTCTGAGATGTAGTGAAATGAAGAAGGAAATCACCTATTCCCACCTAAGCCCTGTAAGATCCAGAGATCCACCCAAATCTCCCACAGGATCCAGCAAGGTTGCACAGTGCTTGGGACACCAGCATCTCGAGTTGCACACTTGAGCATCTTGGTGATTCTGACAATCTTTTTAAGCAGCATATTGCACAAAGACAAATTTCCTGTCCAATGAGGCTGGTAAGAAACTTTTGCTCGTGACAAGGCTGCAGTTCAGCTGTAGACATCCCTGTTTGAGGTGCTCCTTCCTCTATAAAATGTGACTAAGGATCGCAGCTGAGAAAACCTGTATTACACAGCTTTGCCCTGAGTCAACACATCCTTCTACACCTGGGAAGGAGGTTTTTTCCCTCCTTGTTTATAAACTTTTGCTTTTTCTTCAATTTATTTCTGTATATTTTTATTGACGCCATTACTGCTTGCTGCTTTCTCCTGAAGTGCTAGCGAATGGCCTGAGCAGCAGACAGGAGATGTCCAATTCCCACTGCTTTAAAATGCATGACTTCAAGAAAGGCTTCTCTGTGGGTGAGATTGGAAGAATTAGAGCCCAGGCTCAAATAGAAAGAATTGGTTGGATTTCCTTCACTGTCTCCTCAAGTGCAGGGTGTTATTTACTTCACCAGGATTCTTTGGGAACTTTACTTAAGAGAATGGCTGCTGTTAAAAGGATATAGAGCAGTAGCAGTGTTCAGGCTCTCTGTAGAGAATTTGGCCCACACCATGTGCCAAGTAATTTGTGTTGACAGCGCTGTTGCTTTTCTTAGCCCCTATGTGGCTTTTAAGGCCGCAGCTGGGTGTACATCCCCCCCCTAAATCATAGCTGTTAGCAATAAACCTATTGGCAGGACTGTAGGGTCTTCAAAGATTCTAGCCAGAGCTGTACTTTTCAGGCAGCAGGTACTAATTAAGGGTGGAATGGTGAGTGTGCTCCCTGCTAGACTGCTTTCACAGAGGAGGGAGTGAGCAGGACTGTCATTGTGTCTGTTTGTGCACGAAGAACAGGTATGGACAGCAGTGAAGACAGCAGAGTTCATAGGGTTGAAGGAGGTAAGACTGGTGGGATTTCTAAACTACTCTACCTTGAGCTGTGCTGGAAAGCTAGCTAGGAGCAGTGGAGCTGTGACATTGGGGAAGTCTTGGTGGATTGCACCCAGGTTATCCATCCAGGACCCAGAGAGACTGAGGACGATGGTGTAAATTTGCCCTGTATATATGTGTGTATATATATATATGTATGAAATGATCATGTGATTACTTTCCACCTCATCCTAAGTTTTGGGACTCAATGAATGGATGAATGAAACCAAAAAAAGCAGCGCACACTTCCCCTGTGCCTGGCCCAACAGATGTAAGGGTCTCTACCTTTTTGACAAATACATGTCCTTTCAGATGACGAAGGAGTCGCTGAGCTGTTTCTCACTCCTGGTGCTTGCAGAGGTGCTGATGAGTCTGGAAAATCAACCTGCTTTTGATTCTGGTTGGCCAGAGACCACAGAGACAAGGGATGTTGAGCATGTGGATGAGGGTGGCCGGGAAGAGTGAGAAGAGAAGGCCTCACAAAGAACTACCCCCCCATGTGTGTGATGCTGAGACAGTTGGCTGTGCAGGAAGAGGACAGCCTAGAGGCATCTTTCTCCTAAAGGTGATGAGTGATGTGACATCAGGAGGACAAGCTTTGCCTGCAAAGTTTGGCACTGCAGGTAAATCCAGTCTTCCTAACCACTCTTAGAGTTTTCCCCGGTACCGATTTCACACAAGCTGATGCTTGAGGAATTGATAGGCCTGAGTCTTGCAGGAAAGGCACTTTACAGTGGCTGATTTCACTCCCACAAACAGATTTTGTTTCCTCTTGAAGCCTCCTTGGTGAATGCTGTACTCATCACATCCTTTTCTGCGCGCTAAAAGTGGTTGCTTCCACGAGGTGGGAGCTCTCTTACCCTCCAATGGCCCAGACAAGCACCTGTAACGCACATTTTGAGTTACACTGCCTTTGATTTTTCTTTCATCCCAGCTCCTGAAGTCAGCAGGGGCAGCTGGGATCTCACCAAACAAGAGGTCCAAAGAAACACAAGTGGCAGGAGCTGGGTACGAACTGGGAAATAGTCCTGCACCAGATCCTGAGCAGGGTCTGCGAGAGCTCACTGGCAGGTGTCAGAGGTTCATAACAGAGATATGAATATTTTTAACTTACAACAGAACTTACTTTTGGCCTAGTGACAACAGCAGAAAGCAGTCCACAACTTTGCACTACGAGTACCTGGGTTTCCACCTTCTCCCTTTCCTTTTGTGCTAGTGTAACCTCTGTTTTCTCCCTTTGCATTGCATTTATTGCCAATCTGGGGCAATACATATAATGGACTTACAGAGATCAGGCAGGAATCAGACCGTGCCCAAGAGGGGAGGAGAGCTAGCAAGCAAATTAACACAAACACTGTGGAATCATTGCATTTTCCCCTGATGGAATCAGCATGAAAAAAAATTCAGAAGCACCCACTGGAGAGAAGAGGGTCTGGGCACTGAATGTAGCAAAAAGTACATCTGCAAACACACCGTGGTTTCTGCTGTCTCTCTATCTGAAATGTTTCACCGAAAGCCTATTGCACTGGTAGCTCACAAATTGTTGGTGGAGGGTGATGCTGTGAGTGGCCAGCTCACGCTGCCTTGAGTTGTGCGACTTGATTGAGTGGAGTGGATCCTGGGGCTGATTGGAGAATGTCCCCTCTTGTGTAACTCATCTTGGAAAGCCTCCAGGGTAAATCCAGGCAATTCACTTGTTTGAGATTGTTCCCTTGTGAATCTTTTAGCAGAGCTGCTCCTGCCACGGCTCCTGAAAATGAAGACACTCAATAGAAGTGTTCAGAAAGTGCAAACAAATTGACAACAGGAAGATCTTAAAGTAGGAATATTTGCAAATCATTCAAGTGGATTATTCACCGTTATTTTTGCTATGGATTTTGCTTTCTTTTGTTCATTGATTAACCTCTAAGAACAGACAAGTAGAAAACACAAGGTCCATCTTGCTCAATACCTGCTTCACAGCTGAGCATGACCATCTCCATGCCTTGAGAAAAACCTACCAGATATGTATCATCTGGAGGTAAGATGTTTCTGGAGTTCCCAAATGTGAAAAAATGAATGGACTAACTTGATTTGTACAGTAAGATCAGACCTGATATGCTACTTAAAAGTGCGATTCTCCTTGAAATCTTCTAGAAGCTGAATGAAATACACGACAGCGACCATCCTAGACTCACCCAAACCCACTGGAGAAAGATTGAGAGAACAAATAAAAAGTGGAAAAAAGACCCGGGAGGGACATATGTATAGGAACTGTTCTGCAACACCCTTAACAGAGCCAGGATACACAGAGCAGAAGAAGAAGGATTGAAAAGGGACGATTACTGGATGTGGTCTGGCACTCTTTCTTGTTCTCTGTGACCTCAGCTACCCAAATGATCTGTCTGAAAAATGTGCTGACAGGCATACTAATTATGGGTTAGCTGTGCAGGGCCGTGTAATCATAGCTGATCTTATTCAGCATTCCTCAATAGCTTATCCCAAAGCATTTTAGTGAGACGGCGAGGCTTATAAGGGGAAGGAATATAGTTTATGAGACCCACAGACGCAGCTGGAGAACACTGTTGAGCCCTCAGAAGCCCCTCATCAGGGCTGAAATTGAAGCAGCAGGCTTGAACATGAGCACAGCTGAGAGCAAATTTGCTTTAAGTTATCTTCATGGTGTTAATTGGTGAGATAATTTGAGCGGAAAGGCATCTTGCACTTGTGGAACAAGCAGGTGTTTTGGTAGGGATTGTAAGTGATAAAGTCATTACCCTGCAGGATAGAGAGACAGAAGAGAAGCAGATCTAGTGTTATTATTCTCTTTGATACACACTAGGAAATTGAGGAATAGAGAGTAAAAAAATTGCCTAAGGTCACCCCACTGGCAGTAACAAAGCTGAGAATAAAACTGAGACTCTCAAAGCTCAGTCCATGGATCCTGGGATTCACCTACAGTAATGGTAGCACAGTCACCACTGTGTGAGTAAGGGAAGAGAAAAGGAGCTTTTGGCAGGGGATGATGGATCATTTAAGAGAGAGCTGTAAGGAGATGCAATGGGGAATATTGTTCTCTAGTATGGCTCCTTTGGTCTGATGCTTCTGGAGTGGGACCAATTTCCTAACTCACACTAACGTGTAAGTGCCTGGAGATTTCCTGGGCTGGGGATGAGAGTCCGAACCTGTGGCTCCTTTTGATATTTGTTATTCAATGCAATGTTCTCTCCTTCACATTTGGGATTCTGCCCAGTGCCCTCATGTCCTTGTGTGACCAACATTGCCTGCACAAGAGATCCTGCTCTACCTTCCTTACTGAGTGTATAACGTAACACCCCAGAGCCTGACACAAAGACCGGAGGGCAGCTCCAACCATGCTGACAGGTCTATGAGCATAAAATGTTAACCATCATGATATGTTGTTGTATTGGATATAAGAATTGCTCCCTCTAACATCTATGGAGGAGATAAGAGGCAGGGCCATACTGATTCCAGTTCTAGGTTTACCCTGATGGCACTAGCTCAGGTGTCTGCGCTTTACTGCATGGTAGAAATGTGCCTTTTCATCCTTTTCAAACTTTTATCCGCATAACTGTTTCATGAAGAAATTGTCCTTGTTAGACCAGTGCACTCTCTACCTTCTTTGCCTTCAATGTACTTCAGGCATGAAGTCTGCTGGAATTGAATCAAGGAGCAACTCCATGCCAGTCCACTGGATGTAAGCACTGTTATTCCAAGACGAGAAGCCAAGGAGCTAATAGTGAGGGAGAAAGAACTTCCTTCTTGTCCTCTACTCAGGGAGCTTAGGGTGGAGATGTGGGTATGCTCACTGGGGACTTTGCTTTGCAGCTGCTCTTTCATACCACTCTTCATAAGCTTTCATCATGAGTCAGTCCTGATTTAGCTTTTACAGAGAAATCTGCTGCCAGTCAAAGACTTAATTGCACTAGGGGCCTTCAACAACCTGTGCATTAATGAGCCAGAATTCAGATACTCATGACTTAATGAAAAAAAACACAGTAGAAGGGCTGGCCACGGGCTTCAGGCAATTCTGCACTGAACGGAGCAAACTTTTGCTCTTGGTTAGGACATTAATACAGGGAGGACAGAGGAGAGTGGATTGTCACCATCTGTCACTTCAACCTGGAGCACAGCCAGGAAAGCCAGGCAGTTAATTAGAAATAAGAGCTGCTTCCTTTCACAGACATATATATATGTTTATATATAGGCATGTGTGTATATTGCCATTAGTGGAAGTATCTCTTTGCTTTCTAATTAGATGAGCCAGCCAATATTTTGTTGGATGATATTAGCTCTGGAGAACTTGCTCAGCCACATCAATCTGCCTTTGCTTTTCGTTTCTCTTTGTGAGCTCCAGGACAATCTTAGGGAAACACAGCCCTACAGCAAGGGATGATATAACACCCAGGTAGCTTCCTCTTTTTGAATGGGCTTCAAGAGAACGATAGACCTAGAGAAGAAAGCCATCTGTGTTACAGGATTCATTCTTCTTGCTGGCATCAACAGCAGATAGTCTTCTCCTGATATGTTCAATAAACAGTGACTGCAAATGTGCCTTGCTAGCAGATATCACCTCCTTCTCCCAGATTTCTGTGTTGTGTCCAACCAGCCACCTGGGGTAGCCACTACTGGAAGGAAAGGAGCTCCTTCTCAGGCCATCAGGATCCAGATGATGAGTGCAGAAAGGTGGTGAAACTTCACATAACCAGATGTCCAGCAGGACTAGCCATGCCCTGCAGACCTAGGGCAAGCTTTCAGTTGTCCTATGAACAAAATATGCTTGTCCATAAACAACGGGTCCTGACAGAAGTTCTCTATGTGGATTTTGTATCAAGGGTTTGCGGGGTTGCTATTTCAACCTCTCCAGACAGCTTTGGGTGACAAACCAGAACGTGTGTCTGCCCAGAAATCACTTAATTTTGTGGTCTGACATCACTAGTTAAAAGCAGATATGAAGTTAGATTTCCTTTTAAGCTGTGAGGAGGAGGTATACATACTCTTAAAGCTCTTGTTTGCAGCAGAAAAGAGATGCCTGAACACTAGGGTGTAGTACCAGCAGAGATGTGAATGTGTGTCTTACCAGGACTCCAGCATCCGCTACAGATGGGCATAGGTTTCCCCTGGATCCTGGATCGAACCAGCCAGTGTCCTGAAGAAGTCTTGGCTGCCTTTCGTAATCTCAGATTGCACAAGATGACATAAAACCATCTTTTTTAGCAAAAAAGCGTTTGGTTACTCCAACCAAACTCAGTTCTACTTAGTCATAAGAGCACCTCTGACAGAAGAGGAAGCAGCAGCTGGTCTCAAAAGATTTCTTCTTGTTCCTGCTGAATGCCCTCATCTTTTCTTTCTCACTGACCTCAAACAAACATCGGAGAGTTTAAATCTTTTCTGTCTTACCCTGCATTTGACCTTATTCCCATTTGACCTATGTCCCTAGGTTTGTGACTCTCCTCCTCATTGTTGCTTTGCTCTTTCTCCTCTTTACAATGACTTCCTTTCTACATGGAGAACCTTCCAGTGCACATCTCCCAGCAGGTTTCAGGGTTTCCCAAAACTCCTTTGGTTTTTGGTAAACAACTCCCAGAAGAAATGTGACACGAAGAAGCGATTATACTGAGGAGGAGGAAAGTGTAAACATGGAACTGGTTTGCAGGGACAGTCTGTGAGGCTCTTTGTGCGCTATGAAGTCTAGAGTCTGTTTTTTCTAACAAGCAGACGGAAGCCCAGGCAGATGTTTAACATTCGAATGCAGCAAGTCTCCATCCCTCTGCTTCTAGCAGCCATCGGTGTGTGCACATAGATAAGAGATGAGCTAAGGTTCACAGCTCACTTGTGGAATGACTCATCCCTTTGATTACATCCCTTTAATTTCAAATTAGCCTACTTGACCTTTTCTTCTGGTTTTCTCCTGAGTGTGGCAGCACAGCGTGATCTCTGTGCTGCTAAGAGCAGAAGTAAGCCACGTCTCTTGGTGGAAACACTGAACTGTGGCCACACAGTCACCTCCTATAATCCCATGAGTTACACCAAAGTTCCTTCTTCTTGAAAAGGTCTTTGTGACTTAGGGCTGAAAACCACAAAGTCACCCCACTAAACCTGCAGAAGGAAGAAAAAAAGTCTAGCAAATGAAGATTCTTAAGATTTGAGCATAAAAACTCTAAAGACCGGGAAGACTGCAGACCTAATGTTGGCATTCCTGGGCTGATCTGCTGTTATGCTGTCTCTCTTTGGAGGTCCTTGAAACTCTGTTGAAAGCAGTAATGTTGCTCTGACACAGAGCTGGAATAATGTAAGGCTTATTCAGCATGAATATTCCAGCAGAAATTCTTCTTGGCAAGTGCAGACATGGAATCCAACCAGGAAACCTCCAGAAGAGGATGGGTAAACTCTTTCTAAAAATGGTGATTCCTTGGCAGAAGTGAATATGGGAAGTGGAGATTACCTGTGAATTTCCTTTACTTTAGAACGTCAAAGTCTTCAGGAACAGAAGTTCCCAAAAAAGGAGAAAACTTTATTTGAAGCTATTTGCCCTTATTTATCGGTGAATTTTTGAAATTTTCTACCCTGCTAGAGTGTTTGGAATACCACCAAATTCGCCTACTTTATGCTGACATTTAAATCGTCCCATTATATGTATTACGCCACCACTCCAACTTTATCTAGGATACAATGTAAGGAACATATACACAGATTTAGAAAAATACAGATTCGTATATGCTTATTTATAACAGTACATATATTTATAATTATCTTCATTGTGAAGAAAGTTAAGCACACAGTAGAACACAATGGCCTTTTCAGCTGTTTAGAATTCTGTGAGAAGCTCTTTTCTCCTCAGTGAAAAATTTCCCTAACTGCTCAGGGAAAGTTACATTCTTTAAAAAAAAAAAAAAAGCTGAAAAATGGATATGTTTTGTTTATAACAATTTATTCCAGGTACTTTTTCCTTCATTTTAAAAAGTACACTTGAGAAAAAGGTGTAAGGTTTTCTGTAATGTTGAATGATACACACTAGCCAAGACAAGACTTAATTTTGGTTTTGTCCCCAGCTTTGAAAACTAAATTATTTTTCTAAATTCCTTTGGAAAACCAAAACATCACTTGTTTTCAAAGCTCAGATGGCTTGCTTAAAAGCAAGACTTAACATCACAGGTTGGATAAAGCCCTAGTTTTGTGGTTACTCCTAACAGAGGAAGAGCTGGTCCCTTCCTTAACCAGCCTTTGACCTGAGAAGCAGGACATGGGACTGGGAAGGGTACAAAGGCTCACGTAGAGACAAGATGATGCATTTGCTCCTCACTTTTTAAGCATCCAAGCTCTAGTGTCTAAGCCCACAGCTGCAACAAAACAGGGAGATGAGACTTGTGAGCTGACTTGGTTAAGCAGACCCGCTCATCCCTGAGCTCATGGTGGTGATGGGCTGCTGCTGAAGTAACGTATGAGAACAGCCAGAATAAGGAGGGCTCATAAGGAGATGAGAAGGTTAAAGACAAAGCTGTTTGGGCGGAGAAATGAAGGGTGGAGGAGTCTGAGAAGTTGGGGTGAGAGACAAAGATCCCACCTGGGGAACGTGACCATGGGGGCGGGGAGAGGCATAAAGTGGGAGGTTTCAGAGGTTCACACCACATGACCTTGTCCTGCAGACTGTCCCATGATGAGAGCTGAGTGAGGTGAATGAATTCCCAAGAGCTTTCTTTAGCTTCTGTGAATCACCCTATTCTGCTGTTTGCCAATGTCCTCACCATCAGGGTGAATGAGAGGCTGAGGTGTGGTTAGCTACGCAACCGAAACCATCCTACACTTAAGTGTCAACCAGATGAGAAATAACTCAGTGTTTACCAGGAAGCAAGTGGGAAATTCCACCTTACGTAAGAGGCCCTTTGCCATCCTCTAGAGAGCTCCTCACGACTACTTTCCTTAGGATTTTCACTGGAACTATTCAAAGAACTTCATACACATGTCGTGATTTGCAAGTTGAAAAGAAAAGAACAGGAACCTTACTTGCTTTCTTACTGCACATTGCATAAAGCTTTAATAGCGAGTAATAGCTTACATGGGTTTGATTTTATTACACTTAAATGGGTAATTCTCATGTCTCCAACTGTGCCCAAGAGGACTGAACAGAACAGAAGTGACTGTGCCACAGTACAAATGGGTCTTTGAATTCCTCTTAGATTCCCATGGCCTGGATTGTATTTAATAAGTCATGCACAGTAAATACAACCAAGAGACGTGAGGAGATTCATTAATACTTGCAAGGCACTCAGGTGCCACCTTTGCAAATACCAGAGGAGAACACAGCAGACAGAGTATGGGAAAAAATGCCCTGCTTATGTCTCTGCCACTCCCCTTGCTCATTAGTGAAGAATGTTCCCTATCACTAGAGATCCCCAGACACAGCTAATGACCCAAAGCAAGCCATTTCTAATTTTATCCCTGCTTGCTTGTGACAGGGAGGCATAAGATTACGTCTGAAAGTCAACAACCCTAGGTCTTTGATGATGGTTTGTACAGTTGCAATGCCTGTTGGCTGCAGGGCAGAGATTTCTTATGGCATGCCTCAAGCCTTGCCATGATTGACAAGCCAAACAACAGCGCAGTGTGAAGACTTTGGGTGAGCAGCATAGAGACTGCTCAGCTGACTTTGGCCAAGAGACACGACTGTGCCAGCTTGATGGCAGAGGCAGCCTGGAACTCACGTCCCATAACTATCCTGGAGCTATTTTCACTCTACTCCTCCCTTTCTGGATGATGCAGAGTATGGAGACCTCTGAAATGAATATCTCCTACGCTCTCCCCATCTCGCTGCATCATATTTCAATGTCTCGTTAATATTCTCATGCTTCATCCAAATTCCACCCCTGCTTCTTAATCTGTCCTCATTGAATTCAAGGCCTTGCACGATCTCTTCTGCCAGTGAAGGCAGCCTTCTCCTCCCTTTCACCAGTATCTCTCCAAAGTCCAGCTCCATAAACATTCATGGAGTGAATAGCTACCTGCAGTGATCTGTGAATAGTATCCAAATAACCTACCTCAGACGACTCCAGTTCCTTATCATACAGTAGACAAAGCTATGGAAGTTTTCTAGGATGCTCAGAAGCTTCAGTAGCATCAACTGGCCTGAGCTGGGGAGCTGCCTTGATGGAACGGGGTCTTGACCTTCCCACGGATGATTTGCACAACTCCACTCTAATGAAGGTGTTAGAATTGCTTAAGATCGGATACTGGAGGCTTTGCAGTCTGTTTAGCAATGTGAACAAGGAATTACACTGTGTTCTTCAACACTTTTAAATGGTTAATATGTCACTGATGACAGTTGAATAAATTGTTAACTAATATGTGAATCAGCAGATCTCCTAGAACAGTCTGAAATACCTCGTCTCAAGGCATTTGTAATGCATGACATGCACTTTAATGTTTGCAACACATTTCATATCAGTAATCATCTGCTCGCCCTTTATAAACAGAAATGCTGTTAAACCATGACCTGTTCCACACTGGCTTCATCTACAGCAGCAAATTAAAAAGTGTCAGGGAACGTTGCTAGGTGCAGGAAATTGATGTTATTTTAACCCACTGGATTGCTAGCATCCTCTTGGGCTAACTAGCACACTCCTCGACAACTCTTGAGCGTGAGCAGGGACTCACCCAGGATCAGGGACTGGGTGCAGTTGCAGTTTGGAAGCAGCTCCTTTGTTTTTGAGGGTAAGAGAGTGGTAGTATAGATGTGGCTTGTTCCATGTCTGGCAGTCTCAGTGCCACAAAATATTCCTTAATTGAAAAATACAGAGATAGCCATTACTTGTTAAGCAACAGCTAGATGGAGGGAGCTTGAGGTAATAAGGAAAAAACCTGGATCAGCTTCACAGTTGTGGCCAACATGTCAAGTGTCCTGTTGTCTCAATAGTGACTCCTGCTTGATGATCATTCAGGCTTTTTTCATGGGCTATATAATTTCCCATCCTTTCTCTCTTTTGTGTTGAGCTCCCCAACACAAGGGAGCTGCCCAGAGCACTGTTATTGGCTACATGCAACAGCTCCTGATTCTATTACTTCTGTTCTTCTCACAGACAATCCTGGAGCTTTGAGCTTTTGAACAGGAAATATCCCCAGCTGAGAATCCATTTAGGTCCTGGGGTAAAAGACAGAGTGCCTTGTTTACTATGACTGATATTTTTGAGCATTGGGGTGACAAGGATAGACAGACAACTTTTTTAGGGAAAAAAAAATAATCATGAGACCAATAAGGCCTATCAACCAAAATCCAGGTCTAACAGATGTTCTTTCCTCCCTTGTCCTTGTGCATTTCCCTTTGTCCAGTGTAGCAAACTTTCCCACGTGTCCTGAACCTGGGCAGGGTGGTACTTCAGAGAGACGAAACTGCTTCATTAATGTCACTAGCACCCTAGCTTGTAAAGCGACAAGAGATCTGCACTCATTGAGACTGCAAAGCTACCGCTGGGGTTTTATTTTCCTATTTTTCTCCTGGTTAATGGAAATTCAAACGTTTCAATCTCTCAAAGACTTCTGAGGTTCTTCCTTCAGTATTTTGTATGCCTCAGCAGCATGCATAGGGCTTCCGAAATATGCAGTATATCAGACCATCCCTGAAGCACTTGCAACAATTGAAGAAGACACAGCAAGGCTGCAATGTATTTATTGTCCTAATTTAAATCTCACCAGACTCTGTTGGTTTTACCCCTTATACACCATCAACTTCCTACCAGTCTCCACCTCCTTACAGCATCCTTTGCAGCATCTCCAGGATTACAGCAGCCAATTGGAGATGTGCTAAGGGTTCAACGTGCCACCTCACATCCATCACGCAGTCCATCCTTGCTAGCTGGATTCATCGCTGCTACTTTTTGTTTGATAGCTTCCCTCTTCTACGAGGCTCTGGTCCAAGACTCTCTAAAGTACCACGTGCCAGAGCTGGATTTCTGTAGATGTTGCAAGATGCACAGGGAACTGAATCACAGTTATATAACAAGAGATGGCCTGCTTAGCCCAAAGTTATTTTTATAGACAGGGAATATGTACGAATGAAGGATGAAGTCAGTTTTCGCGTTTGCCAGGAGTTTGTCGCCTGTGATCGTTTTAGCACTTGCATCCTTAGTATGTCCTATGTGGTTTCTATTTTAGTCTTGGAGGTAGCAGTTTTATTTAGTTTATCAGGTGGAGTTATTCAAATAGCAGATCAAACAGCGTGTACACAAAACCGGGCGTTTTTGCATGGCTGTGGATCTCAATTCATAGCATTTGCAGTGCGTCATCAAAAGGAGTGTCTCTCCCTATATTTGGAATTGTGAGGTATAAATCGATTATAAGCCAGTGTGCCGACCAGTCCTAGGAAATCTCTCTATCAGACCCTGGTCTCATTTGGAGTCAGTTAGAGGAGACTTAACTGAAAAGTTAAAGCACTAAAACAGAATTACTTCTGATTTAGCCCAAACCAGGACATTATACTACCAAATTACAAATAAAGAATCTTGCTCCATCCCAGAGGGATATATTACATTGATGGATGATGCGATCCCATCCCATTTTTTTGACCAAACCCTAAAACTTCTATTTAGTTTTACTCAGGTCCTCACTGAAGTAGTTCTGTCCAAAAATTGAAGTTACTAGTGGTTAATAATTTTTAATTTCAGTTTCATTTTGATTAAAGAAAGAAAAGACAGGTGAGAACTGTGAAAGCTTCACCTAGTTTGGAAATTTAAGTTTTGGTGGTTGTGGAATATGATCTGGTGTTTGCAAGTCTATCTAGAGACTCATGCGGCTCACTATGAGTGTGCCTGAGGTCCCCATGGCCGTTGTTGGGTTTTTAGCTCACGTGTCAACTTGACGGTGCAACACACTCTCCATCTCACAGAGCACAAGCGGGAAGAAGAGACTTGTTAAGGATTAGAAATGTCCTGGTAACGAAGTCACCTTTCCTGAGATCCTAGTCAGCTTTTGGTAAGGGTCAAAGACTGATGGCCCATGGGATTGCATCTGGGAGAAGTGGCATCTGGGAAGCTGGTGGCTGTAGGACCTGTGGGTTTCCCAGGGGCAAGATTCAACTGATGAACTGGTGGCTACCTTCTCACTCCTGTGCAAGAGAATCTCTCACTATTATGTATCAATTAATCACCACAAGTTGTCCCTTTGAGAGACAGTTACTCCTGATGATTGCTGGTTCTCTACTTACATTTCTATTCTAGAAATTAAAAATTCAGCCTGGTCCTTACATATAACATGTAACCACTCTCAGCATTGGATGTTTTTTCCTGCTTTACTTGCATTGATTTTTTCCTTCCAGCCCTGGTAGCCATAGGCAGAGAGACGTATCAAAATAGTTTTGCCTGCTGATTTTGTCCCTCAAGAGCTGTTGAGATTTAAGAGCTTAATTTGAGCTCTGGGTCAAGCACAAGCACAACCCAAGAGAGTAGGAAGAAGAAGCTAGGGGAGTGGAGACTGGGACAGCTCTCTTCCTTGCTGAAATAGGCAGTTGTTAACTTCACAAAAAAACATTTTTGCCTAAAGGATGCACTGCTTCCCACTGAAAAGAAGGTGTTGGAAGATACCGATGGACTGTAACCAAAGATAATTAAACTGCAGATGGAAACATCTATCCACATGTACTCTTTTTATCCATCTATCCATTCATTATTTTTATAAAGCCCATTCAAATTCAACACAGAAATTCTGCTGCTTTCCAGGCACAGACAAAGTCCTCTGTGCCATCCCTGTGGTGTCTGGCAAATTCTCCTTGCACCACGGCGCTAAACTCAACACTGACGTGGCCAACAGGGAGCAAGAGCCACCACCTCTTAATGCTGCATGTCCATCTATTCGGGGAAGGAAACAAAAGACTGGTTTAGTTTTTTACTTCTAGCTCTCCATGGTAGTCTCCTTGGGTTGCCACAGCAATAAATCTGTTACTTGTTTCTTTAATGATGTTGGCTAAATATTTTAATGTGGTTATGTTTAATCATTATTTTGTAGTTACAATAAAACTCTGCAATCACCCTCAGGGACAATAACTGCTTGGTGAACCATGCTGTGGGTTAAACTCCTCTCTCTGAATAAAGAAAATCTGTCTCTCAAGAACAAAAGTGCTTCACACAGGACACTGCAAGGTTTCTGCCTGTTGGTGCTGTTGTTCTCTGCATAGAAATGTGTAAATATTCACTGAAGTGAAGATAGCAGTGAATAGGCTTTATAAGGTGCTCGGTAGCACACACACCTGCAAAATACGGTCTCCATCTACACTTGCTGTAAATATATCAGACAAAAAGAACAACTTTAGTGATAAGACCAGGAAGAGCTTAACTCCAGCACAGCCTAGGCACTCTGCCAGCATTTAAAAGACCTGAATGAAAATCCAGGCTGTGCTTTAATTCCGAGCCTGAATTTTGAACAACTGTGTACTGCACAAACACAGTAATCACGCTTGTTGTTTCCTTTGCTGCGTTTTTTACTGCCTGTTTCAAGCAAACTTCCCACTAAAAAGTGTTTTCCTTTGTATCAAACAAAACTACGCACTTTCAAATGCACACATTTTTATTTCAAAAAGGAAAAAACCCACTAACTTCGAATTAATCTGAGCTAAGACCTGTTGGGTAGAGGGAAGAGGAAAAGTTTCTTCAAACTTTTTTTGCTCCTGAACCAAAACATCCTTCTCAACAGAGAAGAGGTTTGAATGCAAGCTTTCAGCCCCAGGGATGGCTGTTCTTCCTTCTGCACAGGACTTACACAAGGTCACTGGGGCTCACAATACACATTGATGAGTAATACAGGGTATGTAGTTCTAAAAAATACAGATGTTTCTGGTTCCAAGGGTCGGGTGCATCAGCATACCTGCAAGCGTGACTGAATTTTTCTGAGAGCTGTCACCTGGAAGTGGCTCTGACTAATGCTCCCACAGCACAGTCAGAGTTTGCGTAAGGGAACAAGGCAAGATGCACTTCCCTCCCTGCTGGTATCCAGATTTTTGGGGTAACTTCTCACAAGGTTTTACTCTCCTGGCAGAGGTGACTGGTTCCTTCCAGACTCCAAGAGGTGCTGGACAAAAATTGCAGATTTCTTCCTAATCGATCCTATGTGTGTTCTTTTTTGTGCCTTTCAAAGGCACTTTCAGGTGCCATAGGTCACTTGGTGTGATGGAAATAATACCTGCAAGGGGGGAGATGGAACGCCAGCTTCCATCAGCATAGGTGTTAAAGACAGGGAAGCCTCTAAACCCTGAAAAAAGACTCACCCTACCTGCTTCAACTTGATGCCTGTTTTTTTATGCAGCAGGAATTTGCTGCTTGACATTTCTCATTCTCAAACTGCAGAGGTGTGGGGATCCTGGACAGTAGCATGGACAGGTGCCAGTGAGAAAGACGAACAAGCGGAATTTTGGGGGCTCCTTATGTGTCTCCAGCCTTGCTTGTTCTGCAATGACAGCTCAGCATCGTCATAGCCTCCCTGTCTACACACAGGAGAGATGGTTTGTGTTTATGTAAAGTCCACTTACATGTAAACAAATGCACATCTCCTGAAGGAAGGAGAAAGGGAATAGCACTGAGTGTAAATGCAAGAGGCTTAGATCCAATGATCAGTGAGGCCACTGAATTTCTGAGTTATCTTCAATATAAGCACCCTTAATTTTACCTTTTCTTCAGTTCCTTTCTGCAATGTAAGGTGAGGGATCCCAGTTTCTAAAGGTATCCCAAAGCCTAGCTTCACAGATAATTAGCTGGATACAGGGGTGCGAGGAGACAGGATAAGTAGCAACCATCAACCCTCACTTATGCAGGGGAATGGAATGGTATAAACGGGCAATATGAGGGTGAGATTAACATGAAGGAAATAAAAGACTGGTCAGTGCAAACCCAATGTCCAAGAAGGAGGAGTCGGTACCTTCCCTTATGGAAAATGTGCACGAAAGTTCTGCAGAGGGCAAAGCCACTGTCAGTAGCTAAAGGCAGTGCAGGGCTGTGAGTGGCACATGTTAGGAGGAGGTGGGCCTCAAAGGGAGATGTCAGAGCAAGGTGGGACCTGCTTAGTTGCAATCTGGACAACTACAGCAAAACGGCAGGGAAGGAGGGCAAAAGGGAGATGAGTTACCAGTAGCTGAGGACGGAGCAGATTCTCTCTGTTTGGTAGAAGAGGCAGAGAAGTCAGCAGTACCTACCTGCCAGAGATTTAACCCAGAGCTTAGGGAAGGGCATGGAAGAGGTGTGTCACAACATAACCTGTTTATCAGTCCTTATACAGGCATCTTTTTAGGGGAGTGCTGCACTGACGTAATGGGACATTCACCTTCCAAGGCAACAACCTTGAGCTGACTTCACACCAGCTGGGTCTGGAGCAGGATGCAGCAGGCTCAGCTGATGGGGCTCAATTCCCAGGCAGAGCAGCACACTGAAGCTAAAGCCAGCTTCCCCCAGCGTGGGCGTATTGTGCTGCAGAAGTCCTGGCCATCTCAGGGCTAGTTTGTGGAACTGCAGCGTGGCACTGCCATGGATACCTGGTGAGCAGTCTCCATCCAGGAGGATCCCAGAGCCATTTGCCAAAGAAAATGGCTGAGTTATTACTTTTGTGTCTGTAGAAAGAGTCCTCAATCCTTGGCTGTCTCCCCTGGGGTAATAGGTGACTTTGGAGTCATGTCTCTGTAGCCCAGTCTAGCTCTTCCTCCACACTACTGATTTCCAGCCAGGTCGATTGACTTTGCCACCACAATGCTGGAGACCAAACTGAACATCAGATTTCTCTCTGAACCAGTTCTGCTGTATTGTGGTGATGGGAACAGTTGTATGAACAAGCTGGGCTAAAATCTACTGAAGTCAGCGAGAATGTTTTTTCCAGTGACTGCCAAGGTCGTGGGACCAGACCACTATAAACACATTATTTTAATTATTTTCCTGGTGACTGTGCATGCACACAGTGGGCACAAATTGTGATCCTCACACTTTAAAGACAAAATCTGGAAGGAAAAGAAGAAACCAGTGGCTATCAACCAGTAAGGTGTAGTATATGGATAGCGCACGCCAGTTTACATCACTTCACTGGCCCACTGGTTCACTTGTTTCCTTAAAAAGGGACAGTAAAAAGTGGAAAAGAATGTAAAAAATAACAGAGCTGTTATAAAGGGAACTTTCACTGAATTAAAACATGAAATCCCATTCTGGTTTTATGTATGTAACTAGGAATAAGTAAATTACAATTGGAATTTCTTTTCTGCTTGAACTTTGCTCAGTGGTCAGTGTTAATTACTGAGTCTCTGTGGCTGGCTGGAAAATTCACCTATATTTTCTACAGAATATTAAAAGCACACTTCAGAAAGCCCCTGCTTCAGAGCTGCCCCCTTTTCGATTCATTGTTAATCCTGCTGCAAGATTTCATTAAGCTTCAGAAAATACGTTCTTTCAGTCTGTTTCTCTTCAGCTCCCCTTTGGCTGTGAAAGGAGAGCAAAAGAAACGACCACAAGCTTTTTGTCAGTCATAAGAAAAGTTATTTTATAAATTGAACCCAAACTGATGAGTTTTGTGCACATGGGAAATTATTTCTCCTTTGAATATTGTTACAGTCATTCTTTTTTTTTTTCCATCTGATCTCTCAGTTGTAAAGGTTGAGGTCTCCTCTCTCAGCTGAACCTTATGGGGCATAAAATAATATGCAAAGACAGCTCAGAAGCTAAGGTATTCAAGCTACAGTGTTACTCAGGCAGAAAAATACTTAACCAATACAGACTGGCTCAACTGATTAAAAAGTCAAAGTTAGTAGCATTGCACACACACAGAGAACATCAGAAAATCAATGCGGTATTTATTGACTTTTCCTTCTGTTATTGCTATTGTTTGCTAATTCCACTACAATTTTTTTGCCTTCCTTTATCACAGTTTCTCCTTCTCATAACTCTCCCTGCGGGTCGACTTTTTTATTGCTTTTTTTCTAGCTGTCTGGTCATCACTTTTCATCACTGGCCTCTGGAAAGCAGAAGGTCAGAGGAGAAGCACCCAGCCAGACCGAACCTTCCTGACAGCAAACTGCATTTTGAGGTTAAGCTCTGTGTAAAATATCAAATCCAGTTCCTTAAATTCAGCTTCATTTCCTAGAAATGCTATATTTGCTTTATCTGCCTTAAATGGACAGTATATATCTGCTTCTTTTTTTTTTTTTTTTAATTTTATTTTATTTTTTAGTTCCTGTCTCATATTTACTTTGAGCAACACTTTCAGTTCCAAGAATGAAGCACATCCATTTGACTTCCTTTCTCTAACACACAGTGCTCAGGAATAGATAAATCCAAAGAAAATCCAACCATATCAGCAATCCAATTTACATGCTTTTTCCCAGGGGAGAAGATAAGAAAGCAAAGCACTATGAGAGACATTGTCTGTTTTTTAATGCAAAGGAGTATGTTCAGAGCACTAAATACAATGGTACCTAACATGTTATATTATCTATATATACATAGATAAACCACAGATTACTTAAAGCAATACATTCTCCTGGGATACTGATATGGGGTATGCTATTATTCCCACTTCCCAGTTGGAGAAGATACAAACTAGAAGGTCCCATGTGTGACACTGTAATAAAGACAGGACTCGAGTCATGTTGCCTGAGCAACACCATATTGACTTTTTTTTAGCTTTTGATTCTTTCTAATCAGTGAGTAATCCTAAATTTTCTGTGAGCAAAGTTATAGCCATTGGTGGACAAATCAGTGACTGAAAACCCTGCTTCTTAATCTTCAAAATTAAAAACTTGATTATTAAATGTTACCATATATTTTGAAGACTGCATACCCACTACTTTACTTTGGTGGTCTGTTGTATGAACCTCTGAGCATAAGCAGCATTAATCCTGTCACAGATAATCCCTTAAGAAGATTTCTGCATTGTGCTATTTAATTAACAGTGATGTCTAATATATTATTTTTGTACTTCCTGTATTTTATTAAGAATGAAAAACCTCTAAGACAGCGACAGGCCGGTATGGACAGTCAATGGTGGGAAGAAATACAGATCCTCAAGCTTTTCAAAGCACATTTCTTTGGATGATAGTAGCTCTAGACTTTTTTTTCCGTCTAATCTCTCTTCACCTTTCTGCACATCTCAAATTCAACAGCTGTACAACCCCCTTAAAAATCCATCAGCCCAAAAGGTTAAATGGCTTGTTTTCAAGAGCCAAAAAGGAAAAAAATAAAAAGAAATTCACCAGAAATTCACTACTGTTAGGAACCAAGCAATTAAGAGAACACAAGTGACAGGAAAAGCAGACAGGTGGAGTGGGGTGGAAAATGAGCAAAGGTTAGTGGACTTTCTAAGATAGCCTGGAGATGAGCTTTTCTGAGCTCTGGATGCATCAGCGTGACCTTTCAGTCTGTGCTGAGCCTACCTTGTTCCAGTCCACGGCCCTGATGGCTGCAGAAAGGAAGCAGCAGGTGTGAGCACTCTTCTTTTTACATCACCTATGGCCACCGGATAATCATGATTTGCTCTGTCGTTGAGGGAAGGGAAGGTCAAGCCACCAAGGACTTGACACCTGTGGAGTTCTGTGATGAGGAGGAGATTTCGGGAGAGGGTGTGGTTCCTTGCAACACGGGTGAAATACGGATGAGTGTGTGGAAGACGAGGCTTCAGGCACTTTCTCTCCCTCTTTTAAACTTTTTTCCCAAGATGCAGAATGTCAACATACTAAGTCAACACAATAAGAGTGGAACAAGGTCTCGTTAAGCGCTGTACTCTGAGTCATGCTGTAGAGGAACAAGATCCTGCACAATGACACTGTCGTCATCGGCTGAGTGGTTTTTCTGAAGGTCTGCAGATCTTCTTGCTGTAGAATCAGGAGTGCAGGAACATTTGGACTGGACTACATCTGTCCAACACGTTAACTTCTCTCCAGATGATCTAAAGTAGCTAGATCTGTCTTTTTCCATGTTTCAGGCCCATGCTTTTCCAATGTCAGATTAAAATCTTAAATATCTTTGGCACCAACTTCCTTAGCTGATACGAGAAATTACATCATGAAAATTAGGGTCCTGCCTACCGGACAATATGGTTATTCTGATTTTAAAATCAAAGCCACGTGAAATTCTCACAAACACTATGAAGAAAACGGAAAGGAAACATGAAAATAAAGGATTTTAAGTACAAATACCTTCATAGCCCTGAGCTAGTATATTTATATATTATGGAAAGACCCATGTTCAAAAGGTTTTGGTGTTTATTTCCTTGTTCCTAGAGGAGGAAAGGGAGGAAAGACATCCTCATCTTGGTCCACAAGGGGAGGAGGAGAAGGAAATAAAGGGTATATTCTGAATTTCTGATCCTGAAAAGAGCTCAGGTATCAGTTTCTCAAACTTTGCCAAAGGAGAGGACTGATGTGGAGAACAAGCAGAGCAATACAAGGACATAAATCCACGAAGTGCTCTGGAGATGTGTAAGGCAAAAGAGATCTGTTTGTAGACTAATAGAGAGCAACTGCATATACTGTGCTTCTACTGCAGTCTCTCTTAATTTTTGGATGTAGAAATGTGAGGCATTTTGTACTTTAAGAGGCTTGGCTTTCCATACGGCTTCCTCAGCACATTCTGGTTCAGGAGAGTTGTTTTTCTGAGCTGGCAGACGCTGATGGATCCCTCTGCCTCCCCACAGTCTTTTTCTCTAATGTTTGTTTGTTTACTGGTTTACCTGAAATTTATCTTCACTAGAAGCATCGCTCTCGAGATTTTATTAATCACCATCAAACAGCACAGCAGGCAGGAGTTCATCTGGTAACATCCTAGATGGAGGGGAATCTTCCTTTCCTTTCTTGCGTATGTTCCTGGAAATGTTCCCATTTGCACCATTTAAAAAAAAACTAGAGAAAACCATTGATGTAAAATTTCCCAGTTGGTCCTTGGTGGACAAACAAACCTCTGTCAATGACATGACAGATGACGGTGTCCTTAGGGAAACATTTTGTCAGTGTGTTCACCCCCACCCTCCTGTGAGCCTGTTAGGTTGTCCATTTGTCTCCTGTAGGTACAGAATGACTGACCTCTATCAGAATAAGATGGATAAGGACTTTAACAACCTGATTTTCCTTTAAAGTCAGCCCTTCTTTGAGAGGAAGGTTGGACCAGAGGTCTCCTGCTACCCAGGAATAGACATAACACAGATGCCTTCAGTTTCTGTTTGAGATCAAGACCCAAGCAGTAAATTTTACCCTCACGTTCAGTCCCAATCTCCAGTTCTTGTACTGTGTCTCTCCCTTCCCTGGTTAATCTTCACCAGCACTGGGAACCGATTCCCAGTTTACATGGGAGGATGCTTCAGCTCTTCCGTCCGTGCTATATCTCCCTTCCATCCCCTTGTTGCAAGATTGACTTTTCCTGCTTTTCTCAGCCAAGGAACAACTGGGCAGAGCTGTAGTGGGAACTCAATAGCTCTGTTTCCTTATTACAGCGCTTTATGAGACAAAACTCACCTGAAGACAAACTCTGTGTTTTGTCCATTTCAAAGGGATCTGGCTGTACTTGGGGTGATATGTCCATCAGTAGTTCCTTCTTTGATATTTTTCCTTCTGCCTCTATCGATGGCGAATGTTGAATTTCATTTTTTTTTTCCTATTTTTTAATGACTCATGCTCTGTAGGTGTGAAAAGGAGCATTATGCACTGCCGGGAGATATAATTTATGACTCATGTAACCGTGGGCTCTATGCTTTTGGAGTGATAATTAAAAGGAGGGGGTTGGAGCTGCCCAGGGGCTAGGTAAGTATGAGGTTGGAATAAAGAGCCTTATCCTTCCGTTCAGCCACTGACTGATAGAGCAAAACAAGGCTGAATATGTAAGAAGCTGGCTGAATTAAAGGTAAGCTTTGAACTTTTAAGAATTGCCTGCTTCTCACTGAGTTTACTGCATTCTACCAGAATGTCCAGTTACATACACTAATTAACTCAGCAAGCCCAGAAATCGCTTGAGCTATAGAAAGAGAGTCTGAAGTAGAGGAAAGGCGCTAGGTTTCCAGGAAAACTCTTTCAGCCGTTATTCAGACCTGAAACCCAACCAAGGGCTGACTTAAACACCGATCTCCCATTCTCAGAAAAAAAAAAAAGCAACCCAAGCTGATGGAGTGAATATCAGTCAGTTTGTTCTAGGCATTGTGTTCTCAAGGTCCCTCCTGAAGCAGGATCCATAAGTATGATTTGATCAGCTTGGCAACACAGGGAGGTTTTTTTCTTTTTCTTTGTGTTTTTCTTGGCAAAATCACGATCTACTGAAATAATAGCAAATATTCACAGAGACTGAGATTCAGATCACACAGAGACTGCAGAAATGTCTCCAAGCCTCATTGTCTCCTGTTAATTGTGCTTTCCATGGAAGAAAGACAAAAATAAAGGGATGCACTACCTTTAGTAAGAGAATCATGGCCCAGTTCTTTGGCTGCTTTCTTGGGACCTAGGAAAATCTGGGATCTCCTCCTTGCTCTGTTACAGATGTCCCATCTAATCTTAAACACTTCTAAAGGTGATAGTCATGTCACCTAATCTGAGGATTAGCTGGGATTATGTCTACAGTTGAGACATGTCTCGTCTCGGCTGGTTGTCTAGGCTTTCTGTGTAGATAGAACATGGTAAGGGTTAGGCAGTTCCACGATGTGATTCTTTTGGCAAAAAACATAATCTCATTAAGCATAATACAGTGTCAGCTATGCCAGAGGCAGTGACAATGCGTATATCCATCTGCATACTCCATCAGAACACCAGTTTGAGCCCAGAAACCAGTAGACCGTGCTTGCATAACACTTCTGAGGCAATCACATCTGTATTTGACCACAGTTTTTATCTCCAGGTGACACGTTGATGTTATTGTGTCTCTTCAGGTCCAAAATCTTGTGTGAACTCAGAGGCAGTGGATGTATACTTAACCTCACACTCCTCTCTTGACCTGTAATGAAAGTGAAGGTAGCCTACCACAAGGAAAGCAAGGGCACCGTGTTTGTCAGTCACACAAACTGTCTCCACATTTCAGGAAAGAGGGTGTTTTGGAGAGTGCATAAAACTTGCTAGGCCATTTGCCATTGATGTTAAGTGGAAGTTGTTCAGAGATATGTTGAGATTTGGGGTCCATGGCTGAAAGCTCTAAGTTAGGGAGAAAAATCTTTCCTGCTTAACTCTAGAGAGTTGAAAGGACCTGAAGAAAGGATCTGAACAGTCAGACTTCTTTGTCCAGTTTCAGCCTTCCATTTCTTGTTACAAACATTCAGAGCATCTCAATATTCTTTCTCTTCCCTTTACTTCTGTGCATCACACAGCAATGGGAACCAAAGAAGAAAGCTTTCAGCTCAAAATCACAAACATTTCCCACCTAGATGTTGAATATTGATGTAGCAGAAGAGAGTCTTTTCCATTGGAAGAAAAACATACCTCTAAAGCATACTTTCATTTCAAAGCAGAAAAGCTGAAAGGGTCTTTGGTCTCCAGCTGGGCTGTATATTATCCAGGGACTCTCTAGATACAGTGTAGTTTTGGGATTTCCAATCTTTTGTAAAAAAATCTCACACCCATTATGGAGTTCTGTGGTTTCTGGAATTGGAAGGATGTAGACTTTTCTGGAATGACTGTCTGTTACTACACTACACTGTTGTGAGGGCAACTGGTCTTGATGACTTACGCTTCCATGTAGTTCTTTGTTCCTACTGTGTAGGAGACAGCTCTTCTCTCACCTCATATGGGGCAAACAATAAGTAAATCTATAGAAATGAAGAACCAAGCACACCTGAATGAGAATTTTCTCTTCATCAGTATGAAGATTCCTGGCTCTTCAGTGATTCTGTATAAAAAATAACACAAAACACAATGACTTTCTGCCCAAGAAGATGCACTCTAAGTCAATAAGTATATTCCAATGAAGAGCAAATACTTCTCTGATCAGAGCACTCAGCAATTCCATCAGCTCAGAAAAATGTTTCGAGTTCATTTTAATGTTGCAGCATACTGAAAAATGCATTAAAGCTTTGAATTAATGCTTGGCTTGGGCTTTGAAGCCAGCTTGAGATACTCAGCTCAGATACCATGATGACAGAGTGTGGTTTAAAATACCTAGAAAGAGATGAAATATGCGGGCAGAACCTTCTAATGTTGCTTGAATTCGGCTTCTCATCACCTTTGCTATAAAAATCTTAAGAGGAGAGAGTGGATTTTCTGTCTGCTAAGTAGAATCTAGTAAAACTTTCAGATGCTGTTAAGGTTACTGCATAGCCACTCGGGATACAAACAGCATGGGTTAGTATGCCCACATCAAGATATGCAGTCCCTTTCACATAGGACATGCCTCCTGGTGTGTGGGTGTGCACACATGTACTCATACAATTTAAGATGCATAATTTATATTTTAGCAATTCTTTCAGCATGTTACAGTGTTGATAAAAGTGAACTGCACTGGGAAAACCTTTGTAATTCTTTCTCTGCGTGTTCAGGAAGAAGGGGAGGGCATCTCACCATCCAAGAGCAGTGATTCATTACGGATTAATAAATTCGGTTGCCTGAAATGCAGGATTCTGTCCCCAAGCAAGTCAGCTCATCTGGAGTTCCTGCTCTCTTTTCAGTCAATGGAGTTGAGGGCAGGAAAATTCTTCCAGAAAACTCTGTAAAAGTCTTTTTGCTAAAGATGGGAGAGCGAGCACAGGCACCATTACACTGCGGAGCACAAGTATGCGGTAGGGAAAGTAGAGGGATCAGTCAGTTCTCGGCAGCCTCAGAAGGGTGAAGGTGCTGGCAGGGAAGGACCCAGCCCATGCTGAAAAATTAAAATTGCTGAAGGAGCATTCTCTGGGACACATGCTAGCTGGCACACAGCGACATTATTTCCTATTTTTTAGCTCTTCTGTTTTCCAAACCAAGGTATTCTCATCAATACTCCTTGCTGGGGATGATCTTTGACCTGGACTGCCTCCTGGCCCATGACTGAGAAACGGGCAGGGGAATAAGCTTTTGGCATGGGCTCTTCTAACAGCAAAATGGCATTGAAGTCAGTGCCTGGGACTCTTCACAGGACTGTTTAATTTTCTAATAAAGATACATGCCCGGTGCTCAACCCTTTTTTTGATGATGGGATTTGACCCCACATCAGCCATCCAACGAGAACATCTGTACCCCCACAAGCTGCAGCATTCAGAGCAAGGGATAAAAGTCGTCTCCATTTTGTGTGTTCCTCCTGCTCCTTTTTATCCTCTTTATGCTGAGAGAGGAACCTCAGCGCTCTCCCATATGCTGGATCCAGAGCAAGAGTGGCAAATGAGAACATCTCTCACTTTAAAAACCAGTCTTGAGAAATGAGGCTGAACAAAGCCACTGTGGAAAAGTGAAGAAAACTGAAACATTTGCTTCTGCCTCTGTATCAAAGATCCACCTTTAATGCAACAGCAAGAAGTCCACTCTCCCACATTGACTACAATTATATTTTCGTTTGTCCTGACTTGGCTGTGACCTGCTCTTGCTTAATTGCTTAATGTGAACTTAGTGTGGTAAAAAATAGATAAAGCCATATGAGAGTGGCTTTCGCTTGTTTGGTTTTTTTTCTTTTTTTTTTTTTTTTTTTTTTTTTCACCAGGGAATTCAGTAACGCTGCTGCCTTGCACCTGAAACACTTCTAATCCACCATCCCTCCTGATAGCTTTTCTCATAATAACTGTGTCCTAGTCGCTCTGTGGCTCTTTGATCAGCAGCTGTTTGGGAGGCGTCCTCTAATTCTTTGATCCTTTTTAAGCAAATTTTTTAATGGTATTTTTTTTGGCAGGCAATCTCTCTAGTCCAGCATCCTCTGTCTAACCCAGCAATTTAGAGGACAGTGGAAGGAACCCAGCTGAGGGATAAAACATCTTGTGGTAAAGTTTCCTCTCCACACCTGTGTTTACAATCTGTGTCATACCACAAACCTGGAGCCCCTTAGAGAGTGATTAGATACTTTTTAAGCTCATCTGCAGTGGTTCTGGCTGTCCTACAGGCTGTTTTTATGCCCAGACGTGTTTTTGTTTAAGCTTCTGATGCCAATCAAACCTGCTGCAGCGATTTTTGTCGCATCCATTAATGGAGAGAGGAACTATCATCCCATTACCTGGGGGAAAAGGTGGCCTAGGAGGAAAAGGAGGTAACAGATTTAAATCAAAAAGAGGCATAGATGATTTAGAGGAGGAGGGGGAGAAATTATCGCTTAGCTCTTAGTTACCAAATTATTTATCTGTACCTCATTTTCCCTGTCTGTAAAGCAGGATAATTGTGCAAGCCTTTTAAAAGTTTTTAGACTTGGGCATGAATAATCTTATTAAAAATCTAGACAGCACACTAATTATTGCTACCATGAAATAAAGTATACTATCAGATACTGGCAATAAGCAGAACGTAAAATGGGAGACTCAGAATTCTGGGAAAACTTTCAAAAAGAGAAGAAATGGGATTTTCCTCTTTTTAGAATTGTATTCTAATATCTATTTCTGTTTTAACTTTTACAAAACCTCTTTTAAAAACATTGACGTTTCCCACAAAACACAATTTTGATGCTTCAACCCAGTCTAATAAAAACACTTGCATTACTCTGAGTGGGGGCATGAGGATAAATATTCTAATAAATAGGACGTACTATGTCATTCCAGTGACAGGAACTAGAAAAATATTGAAAATGAACAGGTTTTTATAACAGTATGATGTTACTGAATTTAGCTCTTCTCATGTTCCCAATGCACAGAGGCCCAGATTCAACCCACCTGGTTTTAAGCACTGAAATGAAGTACCTACATTATGGGGCTGTTCAGCTTCCATCAATGAATGATGAGGGCCTTCCAGGGACAATTCAGCTCATCAGTGGCCTGACTTGCCATCTGGAGGTCCCTGTTTCTCATTACTGATTGCAGCAGGACTAGAGTAAATGTTGGTGCTAAGAGCCTACATTTGGACAGGGTGGGTGTAAACTTTCGCTTGGTTGAAAACATCACTCAGACGTGAATCTACTGCTCTCTAACTTACACATAACAGTACAGCCATGTGTTGATAACCACACAGACTTCTTGGTAACAGTTTGCTTTGGCTTCCTAGCAGATGGGTCATTAATGTGATTGATACTGATACCACATCATCAGAGCTAACTTAGTTGGGCTATCAAAACTAATTGCTGGTCAGGATGAGCCAGAAGCAATTAACAGGAGACACTGATTGTGTCAGAGGGGATTTATCCTTCTATCAGCTCAGCAAACATCATGGCTTTCAACTCTTCTGGCACCTTGGTTGAGTAGCAGCCAAACTGAAGGCTGGGCAAAGAACTTAGAGGCAATTCAGCATAATAATAGAGTCAGATGAGCAAGCTGGTTAAATCCGTCTGTGTTCGTTTAGTTAATTTTCTCCTTCACTAAACTGGGCTGTGGAAAGCTTAAGAAACCGCTGTCATAAAGAAGTGTGAAATGCGAAAGGGATTGTTTGTGACTATTTAGGTAATGTCTCAGAAGAGTGACGTGCCCAGACTGCCTGCTCAGGGTGTGGTCTGATGAGTTTGTGGACAGTAACTGGAAAAAAAGAACTGCAATTTTTCTTCCAGAAAAAGAAGTTGCTATCAGAAAATGGGAATTTCCCGGAAGAACTTTTCCAAACCAGTGGTAGGTCTGATGCTGAAGTATTGCAGATTTTGGTGATGGAATGACAATTTTTCCCAGCTGAATACAATATTGGAGCACTGAACAACTGCAGGTATTACAGGATTGAGTTATAGTTCTGTCACCACATTACATATTTTAGACCTGAGGCAGCTGCTAAATTCATTCTGGGGCTATAATGTTTTGCCAGCATTTGAATTTTGCTGCACTTCACAGTAAAGCCAGGAAGAATTCCTAGTTTGACCTCTGGAGCACATTGATCTGCCATTAAAGATGAATGGTCTTTCACAAAAGATGTCCCATGAAGGCATATGAGAACCTAGAAATAACATTGGTGCACTGCATCTGGTGCCCTGCTGGCAACAGCCACTATGCCTCCAAATCCTTTTTTAAATAAATGAGCTTCCTCTATGACATAAATAGTGTTTGCTTCTGTTTCTCTAAATGGAAGGCTGTTCTAATCAGCTGCAACCTCCTTTTACTTTCTCTCCTGCATTTATGCATAGCTAATTTAGATTTATTTGTTCTTTTGCCAGTAGTGTCATTTAGTTCAAATAGTTCTCATTCCTTGGCATTTCCCTCCCAAGTGGTATTTATAGACAGCAGCCAATTCATGCCCAGCCTTTACTTTGTTCAGCTGCGTGAACTTAGCTCATGTAGTCATGTCATTAGGTCAGAGAGCTTCTCCTTTCCCTGAAAACCCTCATAGTCTTTGTTGCATGAGGTCGTGGTTGAATTTGTTCTTTGTGGACACAGGCGAGTGGAGCTGCACATGACGTTCCACATAAAGTTGTACATGAAGCTTGAATAATATAATTCATTGTTTATTTCCTTCCAAAATATCAATGCCTACTTCCCAGGGCTGCATTTGTCACATGAGTATGGTTAACCGGGAGTAACTAGAGTGGAGGTATCTGTCTTGACACAAGTTACTCTAGTCTCCCTTGACTCAACCCAAAGTGAGTCAATAAAGTCAGTGTTGTTTAAAGTGCTATTGATTTTTCTCAACTAGAAGAAGACACCAGAATTTGGTTAGATGATTAATGTTATTGACTGTGCCAATACAGTAAGTCAATCTTTATTGACTAAAAAGGGATTTTTGGGTGATTAGCCCATGATCACCTGTGTTGCAGACAGCGAATGTTAAATGAGAGAGATCTCAGCCCACTGATTAACATCCTCAGAACTTCCTTCTCCATCATTTCCAGCAGACTAACTCCATCCCTAGAGCACATATATTTGTTACTGGTCCTTGCAGCTCATGTTGTTAAATTTCATCTCATTTTGAATACTTTTATC
Organism: Leptosomus discolor; assembly: GCF_034619465.1. Lineage (NCBI taxonomy): Eukaryota > Metazoa > Chordata > Aves > Leptosomiformes > Leptosomidae > Leptosomus > Leptosomus discolor. The sequence continues at coordinate 71,297,465 of NC_141395.1, forward strand.
TTCAAGGTCTTTTGTTTCTCTCCTTGTGATAGCTTGATCCTTCTTGGTAGGGAAAATGCCTTGTAAATTTGTGTATCGAACTAAAGACTCTCCTGCTGTTCGCATCATCATGATTAATGAAAAAAAATGAGTAAAGTCAATCCCAGGACTGATCTTTGAGTGAATTTGCTAATAACCCTTTTCCAGCCAGATGGTTCTCCGACAGTCCTACTTTTCTTTCATTCTTCCTTCCTCTGTGACCTTTTCTTCTATTTGATCTCCTAGGAGGATATAAGTAAGAGCAGCACAGTGGAAGATCTCCCTTTCTTAGCAGCAATACTTGCTTACACCATCTTAAATTTCTTGGGGAGCTACACTGAAAAACTCAATTAGAGTTTACACTACAGTTGTGACATTCCAGCAGGTTTTGCTCTCTGTATCTCTGATCCTTTTCATCACCTTTTTTTATTCACTTCCTCACTGTCACAGTGAAGTCCAGAAGGTACAATGCAATGTTCTGGCATGCAGCACTTTTTGACCTGTAATGGGCTGGAGAACAGACGAAATGAGAATGGTCACAGGATAACAGGTTATCTGAGGCTGGAAAGGAACACTGGAGGTCTGCTCCAACAACCTGCTCAAAGCATGGCTGATCTTGAAGGTTGTTTCAGCTTCAAAGTCAGATAAGGTTGTTCAGGAGTCCAAACAAGATTTAAATATTCTACAAATGTGGAGACCTCATCACCTGTCTGAGCAACTTCTTCAATGTTTGTCCGCCCTTACACTGATTTTTTCCCCATTTAATATGAAATGAGAAGTTTCCTTGTAGCATTTGTGTCTGTGGCTGCTTGTCCCTTTGCTTTACACCACCAAGAAGGTAGCTATAGTCAGTGAACAATGGTTTCTTCTAAGCTCAACATGTGTTAATATGCTATGTACTGGTCTGGAATGGTAGAGGCAGATCTTTTGGAGGAAGGGCTTTCATAGGGTGGTGAGAAAAGTACTTAAATGAAACACTTATTCATTAATTTCTTGGTCTGGATAAAAGGTTTCATGTTCATGTCAAAGTCCTGATGCTGCTCAAATGCTTCACTTACATTGCTTTAGATCTGAAGCACTGCAGTCTCCTTCTGCAGCTGGCTGGATCCAAAGCTGTTTGCAGTCAACAGGAGACCATTGTTGTCAGGAAACGGGGATTTAGTCATGTTTACTCACACCCTTCTTTTTAAGGAAAGATATAATAAGGATTTCTAAAAAAGGGGGTTAGTTCTGGGAGATGCACAGCTCAGAGGGAAGATTCTGGAAAGGCTGTGAAAGCAGAAACTTTAAGTACATAATTTGGTAAGAATTCTCTTTTTATCAATATGAATTTTTTCTCCTTTTAAAAATCCTGAATTAAAATATATGTATTATTTCCTCCTTCTACTCTCTTTTCCTTTCTTTTTCCATTGTTTTCTTCATTTTATTCCTAGCTAAAAGGACGCAAACAGAAAATAAAGGGGGTGGAAAGCAGAAAAATTACTTTGAAAATCTCTTTTTAACTGAAGTTGAGTAAAGAGTGTTCTGTTTGCCTTTTCCTTTGCAAGAAAAAGCCGACAAGAATAGCTTTAGGACTTTCTCATGAAAACCATTTGCGTCAACAGAGTCAATGGCTGTCTGCAAAAGAGAGATCACCTCTCATTTCCAGTTGCATCCCCTTCCTGAAGTTTTCAGTATATGGTCTTTAATGGCACTGCTTTGTGCTTGTGCTTCCTTGATCTTTTGAGGCATTTTTGTTCTTTCAGCTCAAGGCCAAAGTCCAAACTAGGCAAAACTGAAACAGGAAAGGTGACACTTCAGGAGTGAACACAAGCTTCCATCTAATACATGGAATACATTTATTTTTTATTGTTTTGTTTATTTCCTTGCTATTCTTTTTAATTAGAATGCCAATTGATTTTCCGTTGTCAAGAATAACTAGGTTCCAATCAGCAGAGTCTGGAATATTAAGTAGACTTAATTTTTTTATATGGAACCCATAACAATGTTAATATTAAAATGTCATCAGTCTCTCTGAGATACATAATGAGCATGAAATGAACATATTTTCTTTTTATCCCCCTCCTTTTGCAGATCCAATTTAAATTACAAATGTTCTTGATAAAAATTGCTCAGACTAATTTGGGTATCACAGACAATTATTTTCAGTTTAGTGAAGGGAAAAAAATACTCCAAAAGACAAAAAAAATTCAGAGAGGACTTTCAAACCGAGTGCAATGGGTCTGAAGCATTCCTCACCCTCATGGGCTGATCAAGGGGGGCAGTTTGAAAAAGCTGAGTGTTTCTCCCTTTGAAATGGCTTCTCTCTCTGGGGAGAAAACCTAGATCGGTTCATCTTTATCAATTTATCCTCTGAATATGTATATTCTAGAACAAGGCAGCCTTGTTTCAAGTGAACTTAAATCCATTTCAGGGACTCATTTGTCATATGACTTGTTTATTATGGAATAACAGCATCTACACAGTGTGTTAATTAAGATTTTTTTTTTTTTTCTGCTTTAAATTAACATCCTGGCTCTATCTAAATGAACTTTGATGTGCAAACTCTGTACGCTGTGAATGAACTTTGCTGTCTGTTTCCTAATGTAAAGAGGTGCATTTCATACCAGCCTGATGAGTTTTTCAAAACCCCATAGCAACGGGGTTACTTGAGGTCTGCTACACTGAAAATGGTATTGTCACCACACAGAGATGAAGTAGTACTACTTTTCATGTGGATACGGTTATACCTCTAAAGAAGTACTTACACCCATGCAGATAGTGCCTGAAAAGCAGGGAGAAAATCAGAACAAGTGGCTAATAAACCAGTCTGAATGCTTTCCTAGAGTCTCTTTGCAGTATGCATTTTGCATTAAAGAATGTCCAGCTGTAGTGATTATGCCTATAATTAAAGCAGGTCTTAGATGTTCATTTCTTCATGACAGGATCTATCATTTTACTAGGTGATCGTATAAACTAATTTACATATGCTTATTATGTAGTACCCGGAACAATAAGGGCACTGATTCATAAGTATCTACTGCAGTAAATAAAAGCTAAGAGATTTTGGGCTTGTAGTCCCAGATCATCCAAAGGATGTAACAATTCATGGAAAATTGGGAGAAGCAGGGTAATTTTCTGCTGCTTCCTGTCCTTGTGTGGCCCTCCCCCCTTGCAGGCTTCAGTTTCCTTTTAAAGGGAGACTAGATACCTGGGTCAGGATCACCTGAGGAGAGATTTGTGTCATCTAACTACAGTTGATAGTGGGGAGGGTTTCTGTCTGTGTCTTGGTTTGAAAGACAGGCGTCTGCTGAGGAAGACAGGAGCCTCCCTTGAAATGGAAAATGCAACCCCCTTCCCTCCAAATTATTATAATTTTGAAATTAACGGGCCTTCAGGCAAAGATATGGGGAATGGGAATAGAAATAACAGTTCTTTACTAATATATATATATATATATATATATATAACACAAGGCAGGAAAAAAAAAACAACCCACTGGTTTACACTGACAGAGTCAGAAATACAACCTGACACCCTGTTAGGGTGGCAGTAGCAGTCCGATAAGATAGTGGCTGCAGTCCTCCTGAAGTGATGGATGTAGTTCTGTTGAAGCAGTGATCTTGTAAAAGAGTCTGGTCTTCCTCCGAAGGTCCAGTGGTAGGTAGGTAGCTCTTGTCCTCTGGAACTCCAGTGGGGGAAAAAAACTCCTCTGGGAATCCAGCGGAAGAAAGCTGCTAGGGTGTTCAAGATCTCAGTTTGTATTTAGCATGGAATGCTTGGCTCCTTCCCCCCGGGCAGAGCATCTCACAACGGGATGGCGAGTCTCGTGAGCCAGTTCCTTGATAGGCCATTAACAGGAGATAGTCCAGGAGCGAGTTATCTATGGGTCATGCGATAAGGCATTGTTGTGCCCATTAACAGAAGATAGTCCAGAGGGGGGAGGCAGGGAACACCGCCCCACCTGGTCTCAATAGCTCCTGAAGATGGTAATAGAATACTTTTTTTGGCACATCTTACACTGTAACCTAGGACAGTCTGGAACTCTTTTTTCTTGCCAGCAGAGAGTGATTTCGGAAAGCTGATGGAGATCAGGACATGTCTCAGCAGTTGACAGCAGACACACATCTGAAATGCCATCAGCTCTCCATTCAGCAGTTGGTGTGGCTCCAGTCCGGTAGTGAGAGTCCAGACTGGACAGAAGCTCTCCAGAGCAAAAAAATATGCGTATCTACCATTCCCATTTTATTTTCCATGATAAATGGGCCAGTACAGGACTCTGTGGTTTGGATACAGAAAGGAACAGAAATAACCATAAAGATTTGATCCTTTACTGATCCAAGGGTGTCATTAAGTCTCTTTTACACCAGTGTCCCAGCCCCTGGGGAGCAGAATTGGTAGCACTGGAGAAAAGGGAGCAGAAAATGATATCAAGATATGACCAAGCAGAGAGGCAAAGCTAGTAGATCTCCCTTGAAGGCATCTGTCAGGTAGAGACAGCTCACTCCTGTCATTCGTTGAGTGGGCTGCTGTCTTCAACCCACGCTACTGTGTCATTATGTGTCTTTGTTGGAGGATGACGTCTTCGTGCGTTTGAAGTTCTTATTTAACCAGATTGCGTCTCTCTGGATTTGAAAGGAAAACACAGTCTTCTCCTTGTTTTACCTTGGAGCTTCTCAGCTGAAAATAAATTTGGAGTTGTCTTCCACTGTAGGTCAAGAAATGGGAAATCCTCTAGGCAACTGTTCTTCTATAAGGTAATACAGGTTCTGTCAATCCAGTCCCAAATAATAATTTGTAATGGACTTCTGAAAAGATCAATTTTTGGCCCTTCAGTATCAAACATTTTCCCCAGGTTAGTTGTCAGCAATAAAATATAACTACCAAATTTTATATACGACACTAAGCTTGGGGGAGACTAATTAAGAAGAATGGGATTGTCATTGTGGTGACACATGGATCATTTGATAAACTCTGTTCAGAAAAATAGTGTATATTTCAGTGAGGTCAACATTCTACATACATCTAAAAGCAAATAAGCCAGATCAGTCATCCATCAGGGGCTGATTCCACCTTACAAATTAACATGTAGAGTGGATTGATTCTTTATAGGGCTTATATAAAACAGTGACTCTGAGAAAGACTCGTGGCAGATAATCAGCCAAATATGAGCTCCTGCTTCAATGCAGAAACCAAAAAGACCTAATGTGATTCCTTGAGGCATAAACATGTATCCTCACTTTGGCTGAGGTTGTGTTAATTCTGTATTTGTCACCGGTGAGATTATGGCCTATGTTACAGTGAAAAGTTGATAAATTGGAAAGGGTTCAGAGAAAGGCTATGAGAGTCATTAAAGGATTGGGTTTGGCTTAAAACAAAAAGAACAGAGAGAAGGTCAAGAAATTGTTTGATCACAGTCTGTAAAAATCTACATTAGGAACAGACTATTTAGCCTGGCCAAAAAAAGGTATAGCAGCATCGATCTGGAAACTGAAGCTAGATGAATTCAAAAAAGAATTCTGATTCAAGTTTCTTTTTAATATTAAATATAATCAACAGATAGATTTTTTTTCAAGGGTTACTGAGAATAATTCGTCATTACCAATTTCTAAATCAGTACGGGAAGCATCTTAGAACTGTGTGAGAATAGAAACAAGTGGTGACTCCACTAAATCTTGTGGATATCAGACTGGCAGCAAAAAATACGCATTGGAACACAATGAAATCTGGCTGCTCCTGTGGAGAGCTTATTCTATGTTCTGGAAATGGAGGAATAGATGCATGCCATAAATTTTTCAGATTTTCTCTTCTAATCCACAGAATAAAACTAGATAGATGATTTTATCCACCAGATCCAACAATTCCTGGATGAGCTGGAAGGCAAAACAATATTAAAGGTGGAGCACCCTACAGTGAAGAACACTATGGCTTCTGATAGGCTATTGCCATGTCTAGTTGTCTAAACCGCTGAAATAATTACAACTTCCTGCTTTTGGATCTTGATAGTAGGTGTCCAGTCAAGATCCATCTAAAATCATGCCCTGTCTCCACCAGTAGCGAAGACTGGAGTTTCAAAGCAAAGCTCAAGGCATCTTTAATACTGACCAGACACTAAATAACCACCACAAAGTTCTTTGTTCACATGTGAAGGAGGCAGGAAGAAGGCAGGTACCACATACCATTTTGAAATGATCGTTAGCAAATCCTGGCTGTTGCTGGTGATTTTGATGTGCTGCTGTAATGTAAGATGGTGATGAGATTCGCTGTCTGGCTTGTGGTGATAAGCACAGTTATCTAAGAGGACATGCAGGAGTGTTGGAGGCATTCGTAAAGGATGTGCGCTGTGGCACATTTTCTTCAGTTCAGCATGCTGAAAGGACTTTGGGCTTGGAGAAAAGGAGGCTGAGGGGCGACCTCATTGCCCTCTCCAGCTTCCTGAGGAGGGGACATGGAGAGGGAGGTGCTGAGCTCTTCTCCTTGGGATCCAGTGATAGGATGGGTGGGAAGAGTTCAAAGCTGCACCAGGGGAGGTTTAAACTAGACATTAGGAAGCATTTCTTTACAGAGAGGGTGGTCTAACACTGGAACAGGCTTCCTAGAGAGGTGGTTGGTGCCCCAAGCCTGACAGTGTTTAAGAGGCATTTGGACAACAGCCTTAATAACATGCTTTAACTTTTGGTCAGCCCTGAATTGCTCAGGCAGTTGGACTAGGGACATTTTAGGTCCTTCCAGCTGAAATATTCTATTCTATTCTATTCTATTCTATTCTATTCTATTCTATTCTATTCTATTCTATTCTATTCTATTCTATTCTATTCTATTCTATTCTATTCTATTCTATTCTGGCTTATTTAAAATGTTTTGGGCCCTCAGATGTCAGTTGGAGGGTATTTCATCCAAGGAAGGAGAGAAAAGTGAGAAAGAATTGGAAATCATTCAGTGGGCCTCTTGCCAAGGACCTCCCAACCCTACCTTGTTCTGTGGTTCAAAAGGAAAAACATGTTGTCACTTCTGTTATTTTAAAGTGATACAGCAGAGCAGAAAGTGATTCAAAATGCTAAAGTGCCTCCAGCAGCATTAGAAATGCTCTATTTATAGAGCGATCAGTCAACACATTGCCAGCATGATGGCCACTGATACAGTGAACCAATTAAAAATGTATGTATTCAAACGAAGTCAGACATTAAAATAGAAACTTTAAAAGGATGATAGTCCAAATAGGGGGAAAAAAAAAAAAAAAGTCAAAAAGTTACTGTGAACAGTAGAACCAGTCAAGCTGAGATGCCTTTGCTGGTTTTTGTTGTGGACTTTCTGATGGGTAATAAAGACTATGCTTAAAAATCTCTGCCTCTGTGGGGATCAACATTTGAGTCTCCATTTTCTGTTGTAAAATGTCCAGGGACCTGCATGTTTAACACCTCTGGTGCTGTCAAATTTGCTTGACACTGGGTTCCAAGGAATTTTAAGAAGTGATGGACACACATAAGGCTCAGATAAAAAATCTGTGTTCTTTAAGAGCTGATCTAGGGGCACATGTGAAGAAAAAGCCCTTCTTGTTCAAATTCAAAATAATTTCAAATTCCTATCAGGCCTGCATTTGCTGGGATAATTTTTTTTGTGCAGTTGGGTAAAACAACGTAAGAAGCAGAAAAAGCCAGACGTGATTTAGCTTTTGAAAATAATCCTTAATGCAAGAGAACACAGAGGGCAAAAGGATGATGAGGGATTTCTTCCCTTTCGATGATTTCTGGAAGGACCTCCTTTTAATACTGCTCCTAGTACCAAAAGTCCCAGTCCAGTGCTGGTGTCCCAATGTTCTCCTGAAGGACCGCTATTGATGCTGTTCTTATGTCTTAACAAGAAATAGGGGACCAAACAGCTGTTAGTCCATGAAATACAATAGCAAATAATGGCACACAGAGACTGCACGAGCAGAAACGTGGCTGCTGAGTTGCAGGCAATGAATACTTCTGCACCTAAAAACAAACGAGGTGTAGCATTGTCCCAGTCCATTTCTGGAGATCCAGATCTTGGAACCTACTCAATATCATGTGCTATGTTAATGCTGGGAAGAAAGCCCAAGTGTCTTGGCCTCTAGCCTGGTGCGCTAGCCATGGGGTTACTGGAGCAAATCTTTCCAAGCCTGAGCTTACCCACCGCTTTTTGCATGGTCCATGGCACAGCCCTCTGGCAGATGAAGAAGTCCCATCTCCAGCTGCTTTCTGCTTCTGAGGACCCATATGGAGCTACAATGTCAACATTTTCAGCAGCCCAAAGAGGCCAGTGGCTCAAAATTGAGCAAGAGCAAAGGGATAAAAAAGGGAGATAATGGGGAAACATATCGTCTGGGGTAAGTACAAGGGATCTCCTCCCTTCTGGGGGAAATGAAACAGAAACCTCAATTTGAAGTTAGCACTGGTCAGCTCAGCCAGTAGCCCCACCCTCCTGCAGCACAGCTCATTGCCTGCCATGCCTCCCAGCCCCACTAGCAATGTAGTCCCCATATATTGACCCCAGTGCAGGGGCCAGTGCCACCATGGACAGAAATACTCAAGGTGCCCGTGTGAAAGACTCCTTGACGATGAGATAGTCTAGTGTGGATGGATGTGGTCAAGAAGATGAAACTTCACATTTTAGTAATTTTGTTATTTTTCAATTACTCTCTCTTCTTGGGAAGTGATAACAGATGCATTGGCCAGGAAAGCATTTCCACTCCAGGTTGATGGCAGGTGTCTGTAGCGTGGGAGGAATATGGAGTATCATGATCAGTCTGGCTGAGCTGTTCACCTTCACGCACTTGGAAGGAAAGTTGCCTGCTCCGTGTGACTCTTGGGGCATCTGCTGAACACCTGAGCACTCCCCCGTGTTGGAGGGCATCCTAAGTATTGCTCTTCTGCAGGACCATTTCTAGCAGTCACTGGATATCATCTTCCTTTTCCTTTAAACAGGGTAAATTGTAACTGGTCTAAAGACACCTGAACAGGCTGAACTGAGATGGCCTTTCCCATTGTCAGGGGTGCACTGGCACAGTGAAAAACCTGTCATGAAGGGCTCACAATTCAGATAGGAGGAGTAATGGAGAAGATAAAGCATAGAGGAGATGTGGAGGGATTGTATACTGTTACTGAGAACACGAAAAATGGAGCTGGGAATAAAAGGCTGGTCTTCTGACTGGTAGGTCAATGTTTCCCCGGTTAGATCAGTCTTTCAAACAGAGATGCTTTCGATGTCCTAGCAGCCTTTGATGGATTTATCTTCCAGCAGCTATCCATTTATTCCATGAACTCAGCTAAGCTTTTAGCATTCATCGTATCCTGGACAGCTTAACTACACTTTGAATGAAGAACCACCTGCTTTTGTTTCTTCTGGTTCTTCCTCCTGATGACCTCCCATCATCACACTGGAGGAAACAGAACGATTAACCCTTACCTGTTGTCTCCAAGCCGCTCATGATATACTCCATCAAACACAATAACTTCCAAATTGGTTGATCATTTGCTTAGTGAACCCTTCAGGCCTGGCAAGTGCATTTGAGCTTTCTGTGTGGAACCTTTATCCTAAAGCTCTCAGAAAACCCTGCTGTCAAGACTTGGTAGCAAGTGGAGATACTAGCAAAACCTCACAAGTAAAAATAGAGTTTGGGGAAACACAATCCAGACTGCCATTAAAAAGTAATATATCTGTGTTTCAATTATATCACGGTGACAATCAAGCACCTATTTACCTGTCAGAATATGTTTTTTGGGTTTCTGATGTAAAAGATTGGCATTTAGAAAGCTGTAGTTGTTAAAAAATAGCAGACCTGTCAGCAGCTCTGAGTCAACCTGATGGAGCTGATCGAACAGTTTACCAGGAAAACATGCAAACTCAGATTAAAACCTCAGGAAAGTGCCATCATGGAGATGCTGGCAAGTTGCAAGTGACACAGGGCATGTCAGAGAACTGTGGTCCTACAGGGACACTTTTGCATTCTAATGTGAGCAGAAAACATGTCCACTGTCCATAAATATCCCACACCCCAGTGTGGGGGTGAGTGATAAAAAAATTGGCCTCTCTTTAGACAGATGTGATGCCACTACTGCTTTTTACCTCTGTTTTAAACTCTGAGTGTCAGAGCACTCAGACATTTGAAGGCTTGGATTTTGGTGGCTTTGCAGCCTGAGAAAAAAAAAAAAGTTTAAATCTCCTGTTTTGGTGTGAGGGAAAGAAAAACACCTTTTTATTTTCCCAGGGCAAGAGTTGTAGGGTCAAGTGGAGAGTGTAGATCTTTATGGGTTGATCCTGAGGAGGTCAGAGAGGTGTCTTGAGTCCTGCCCATATTCCCAGGCTTGTTGCTGCTGCCTGTCAGATCCCAGGCATGCAAACTTTCCAGAGAAGGGGTGATTCCTTTAGCAGTTTTGAGCAGGCTTTGAAGCAGAGGGCCTTAATTGCACGGTGTCTTGGGCTGCCTGTCAAATGTTGACAAAAGGTGGGTGCAGAATGCTCTGCTTATTAATGAGATGAACACGCCTGTCTCTGGCAGGACATAACTGGATGATTGCTTTCCAAACAAGGGTGACTATAAAAGCGCAGCTGCCTCCCCCAGCTGGGGCAGAGCGACTGTGCCTTGTCAGAACAGGCACTAAGGGGATGCAGCAGGACTTCAACTGCACTGATTTACCCGCCTGCCTGGAAGGCTTGGAGAGAAGGGCTGAAGCAAAATCGATATCCTGAATGAATGAGCACAACTGATTTGGGCAAACACTGAGTTGAGGGGGGTGGCTTCCTCCTCCAGGACAACCATTTGGGTTGCTAAACTGCAATTACAGGGTTTCAGCCAAATGAACGTTGCACCGTCAGAAATCACCAGCCCAGAGTCCTGGCACCAAAACAACCTTCCAGCCTTTCCTATTGCTAACTGGAAAATGATAATTTGCAAAAACACATGCTCCTTGTGCATGCACGCAAGCACAAACAAATGTGTTTTTCTTCAAATATTTCATCATTAAAATCACTTTGTTTCAACTCTCCCTCGTGAGGTTCCCCATGTCCTAGCACCTACACACATCACTTAATGACCATTTGCAGTTTTCTGTCTTTGTGCATAGTGGTTTTTTGTTTTTTTTCAGGCCTTCCAGATGATTGCACTGATTGACAGGTCTGTTTTTTGCCACTCTGGTGTATCCCAGCATCTTAGAGGGCAGCTGAAACACAAGCAACAAAGGAGTTTGAAAGAACAGCCAAGGCAAGAAGTGGGTAAGAAAATTGTTCCCCTGTTCTGTGTCCCACAAAAATAGAATTAATTTGCAGCCTTTCACCATCATTATTTTAAAAACTTTCTGCTCTGCTATTGATCCTGTCAATCTGATGACTTCAGCAGAGGAGTCCTAGTCAATTTTTTTGCCTGGCACTTCTTCCTTGCAGTTGGGACTGAATCTCTCTTGTGAGTAGGACAGTGAAAACAAGCTGCAGATGTTTGCTGATGTGCCTGTCCTGATGTTCTGCATGCAAACCTCACTCATGGTAATGACTCCTCCCTTTCTGGGCCGTGAGGATGTGCCAGCCCCCAAACACAGCACGACACCCATCATGGCACATATGTGTGGGCATAAGCCAATGAACCAGACCATGAGATCCTTGTCAGTGGAGATGAAGAACATGAAGAAGTCTGTGGTTTAGCCGCCAAGACCATAGCTGCACAGAAGGACAGAAAGAAGAGGAGGTATTTGTCATGGCAGGAGGTGTGTGAAATCTAGAGAATTCATGGGGGAAAATAAATCCATTAAGACAGAACAAAGGCTGCTTTTTAGGAAGAGGAAACTGGTTTGGCTTAAGAAGACTTGTTTATTAGTTTTATGTGGGAAACTCTGAGACACAGTACATTTATTGTGGGAGGGCAGAATTCAAAGATAGAAGCTGCACACCCTTTTCCCGACATTGAATATATGAGCTAGTGATTCACTACAATTTTTATGATGCCAGGCACCATCACAGGGCTGTAGACGCCCCAGCTGGATGTCATGCCAGGGCGATCACTGGGAAATTTCCAGGCAAATTATCAGCCTGCTGTTTCCACACTTCAAGCCTGCCCACCACACCAGCAGAAGGCGCTCTAACTCTACATGCGAAGTTTGAAAACCTGCATAGCACCATGAAAACGCTTTGTTACAGACTCAGGCTTGTCTCTAGATAAGTTCAACTCACACCTGCCGGCTGAAGCAAAGCTAAATGTCCACAAGACTGGAGGGGGCACAGAGAAAAAACATGCCTAGAGCAAGATCTTGAAGAAGGTTGTGAGAGGGGAAAGTAAGTGTTTCTACTTCTGCTGGTTTTGCACCCTGGAATGTGCTAACCTTGTGTTGCTACTGCTGCTAAGTTCTCCGCCTTCCGCTTTCCTTCTTTTCTTGACCATTTTTTCCTGTGTTTTGTGTAGAATGAGGTTGCAAACTGTGGGAAGAACTTGTCTTCTGCATGAAAAACTTGTCTTCTGTGTGAAAGCAATGCTAGCCACTGCAGAACCCTGTGTCCATCTTCTTGAGCCTGTCACATTGAAGGAGGAATTAGATAATAACTAATACAGTGTCTGAATGCAGTCATGAAAGAATCAGAGAAAGAGAAATAGAAAAAAGATGGACTGCGTGCAACACAGCAATAATTGCAGCCTGGCAGAGAGGACCTCAGGTTTTATCATGACAGGCCAGGTCATAGCTGGAATGCAGCCCATGGAGAAAGGATATTCAAAGGCAGGGAATGCTTGCAGGGATCTCGGCGTGCTGCCCAAGGGCATCTGTCTTGGAATCCTTAGCTAATGGAGCCACCTCAAACTTCTTGAGAAGGCTCGGCATGCCTGATTCTTTAGCCAGGTGCTCGGCACATAAATGTCAGAGCTGCTTTAGGGCTGCCTCTCTCGACACTCCATGGAACGGGAGTACTTTCAGCTTGACCCCTTTCACTGCCCACAGATCAGACACAAGGAAGGGTAGAGGCTGGAATAGCGTTAATATTTGTTTGCACATCTCAGACTTGAGAATAAACATTATCTCCATCCATCCATCCATCCATCCATCCATCCATCCATCCATCCATCCTCCATCCACCTATAACACACAAAGGCTACACAAAGTGTCCACTTCTCCAAGCATTGGTGGATTTGTCTTTATAATGTTACCTTTCATCAGTCTGCCCCTCTTCCATACATACAAACAAAGCTTTTAGTGCTGGTATTTTCTATTACAGAACCAGGGATCTTCAGAAAGCAAAATCAATCCCTGGGAGCACCTGCCATTTTACAGATTAGTCTCCCTGGCCTGTTCCACTCAGTGTTGATTCACTCCGGCACAGATCTCCCCAGACTCAAATCCTCTGGAGTATCCTTTGACATGAGAATAGAAAGGAGTTGTCTAATTCAAAGCTATATCTGAGGCAGAATAATTGATGGTGAGTGAGGGCTCTACCGGGAATTGCCAGGGCCTCCTGAGTGAACCTCCAGCTGAAAACTAGTAATAAAAAAGAGAAAGTGTGTGACCATAATTAAGGAGAAAGATTTAGAGAGGGAGAGATCTAATAGACAACCTTGGAGTGATAAAAGAATTATCCAGCTGTAACAAGCAGACTAAGCCCCCTGAGGAACACAATGAAATGTAATAGTAAGATAGGTACTGAAGGGAGAGAAGGGAAAGGTGAAGGTTATTATAGCTGAAATATTTAGACTATTTTATTACATGTAGTTCCTTATAATCTTCAGAATATATGTCTGAGACCTCCATCATCCTATAATGTACCTGGATAACTAGAGTTAGACTTAAACCACTGAATATGGCCCCCTATGTCTCCTTTTTCAAGTACCTGCACACTAAGGAGGTAGGCAGAACCGATGTAGGTGCATGGGGCTGTGTTTCAGGTGCCAGCAGTCTCTGCCTAACCCTTCCTGAGCTTTTTTGCCTGTGGATCTAGCTTGCATAAAGTAGCTGATGTACATGGCCAGGCTGAATGAGAGAGACAAGAGTCCATGTGGACAGGTCCACAGGTACCTGCTGGCTTGGGATAACCCAGCTGGCTTCTGGGCTGCTGATGCAACATTGAATGATTTTGCTACAGATACGAAAATGGTTTTCAAAGCCTGAAAAGCAACCCTTTCAAGCACTCTTTTAGGAGCTTGTGACCAGCTTCTATCCTAGTCTAGCAAAGACCAAGGTAGAGGAACCGTGGTACAACGCTTAAGAATAGAGGAAACTTGATTATTATTCTCTGGGGATATTTTACCTTCACTGCTGAGGTCACAGGTTTGCCAGGGAATGCTTTAAAGTTCTTTTCAGATTAAAAAAAAAATAAAATACAAGAGAAGCTATGTTTTTCTGAAAAGTCATGAGGTGTGCTTGCTGCAGCTATCCAGCAGATAAAGAGTAACCTTACAGAGTGAATTTTCATACCATACTGCCCTGCCGGAAGAAATCTGTGGTTCAGGAGGCTGTTGCCTCTCTGTTAACAAGAAAGAATTGATACCTCGGGTGGAATACATTACCTGCAATGCAATACAGTTGCAAGCATCCCACAATGCCATGCTGCTATGAGAATTTCTTCAAATTCCTGGTTTCTGTGACCTCCATGACACAATAGGAAATGGGGATGTCATTTCCCTGTTTCACAGTGGTATTGAGAAGAATCGTAGACTCATAGAACCATTCAGGTTGGAAAAGTCCTTTGAGATCATCAAGTCCAACTATCAACCCTACTATTCTACCAATATATAGCAGGAACCATTTCTTTAAATAAAACCATAAATATTTAATCAAAAGATTGCATTCCCAAGCCAAAATGACCAATGTTTGGAAAAAAAAGATTACAAGGCCTGCCTGTGACCACTAGGAATGCTTCGCTAAGGTAACCTCTATAATTTCTCTTTCATTTTAAAACTGCTTACGTCTTCGAATAAAATGAATGTGTGTTTCTAACAGTGTTTCCAAAGTGGAAACATTTCATTCTGAACATCTAGAAAGGTTAGGAAATTTTTAATTCTGAAATTGTAACTGAAAAAAAATATGCGAATTCCCTAGACTGCTCCACCATAACTTTAAAAAAAAATATTCAGAGATATTTTTATATTTGTTATTGTAGTAGCTGGAGCTGTGAAGGATGCCGTTTGGGAAGACAGAACATGGAAATCAGGCAATTCCTAAACAGTCTTTGGGAAGTTTTCCCTCCCTGTGAGCTACTCATCTCCTGGGAAAAACTCCAAATGTGTACAAATCATTGAGAGGACATGCTTTCTTCTCTTCACTCCTGTACTTCATTAGACGTGGTAATCTTAACCTGGGACTCACCTCCAGTCATGGTCCTACTTCCCCACCTCCTGTCATGGTCCTCCTCCCACAGCCCATGGACCAACCTCTCTAGCTGGTTGTTACTGATTTATTATCAAGCCCATGAAAGGACTTGTTAGACTGGAATGCTGAAACTTTGCAAGACAAATTTTGGTGAGATGATGAAAAAAAAAAAAAAAAAGAAAGAAAAAGAAGCAGCCCAAAAGCTAATATTACACTGGAAAAGGTTTTTTTTATCATTTTTTTTCCTTATTCCCCATTACAATCCATTTTCAGGGATTGCAGCTTCCTCTAAAAAGAGTAGTAGAAATACACCCTGCCATTAATCAGATCCTTCCAAAACCCTATATATTTATTCAATATGCCCTGGGAGCATAGGAAGCAAGTAGTTAATCTACAGCTGAACTCCCGAAGCTGGAAGGAATCTACCTTGTTTTGAGGCTTCCATTCCTGTTTATTTCTGTTGTTATGTAGAGTGCATTCCATCTGTTTATCCCAAAGAAACAAGTGAGAGTGATTTGATTAGGCAAATAAAGCCTTTCAAAAGGGAAAAAAAGCCAACACAATTGCTAACAGCTCATTAATCTATCAGAGAGAAGTGTAACAAGAGTCAGCGGTTGGAACCAAGGTTAGAAAAATTCCAATACCACACAAGGCAAACACTTCAAATATGGCTAGAGATGACTAATTATATATATATAAAATATTCTCAAGAAAAGTAATGAATTTCTCTTTTTTTCATGCTTTTGAATCAAGGAAGGTGCCTTTATATATCAGCTACAGTAAAACTCACAAGACTGGACAGATGATGGGTAAATGAGGTTACCGTACCTTACCCTATCATGCTATTAAGCAGTTAAGAAGATATGGTCTTAAATTCTAAGAGCTGAATCCACCTTAATTAACTTACCATCTATAAATTAGGTGACTCATTCTAGATATGTGTCTAGGCTCCTTCTGTACTTGGTAGAGAGAAAAAGGCACTTCCAGATGGTGATTTATCTTATGCTAACTTGGCAGCTAAGGTATCTGAGATGAATATTCCTCTGAAGGCCTTTATAGCTCTCCCCTAAGCACTGAGATCTCACAAATAAATAAAATTGTCTTATTTGAGAGGGTAAAGCTTCATAAGATGTATCCTTTCAAGAGACAAAGAATTCTTCACTATGGGGGTGGTGAGACACTGGAACAGGTTGCCCAGAGAAGCTGTGGCTGCCCCCTCCCTGGAAGTGTTCAAGGTCAGGTTGGATGGGGCTGGGAGCAACCTGGTTGGAACTAGATGATCTTTAAGATGTCTTCCAACTCAAACCATTCTATAATTCTATGATATTTGCTCTGACCTTCTAATATGAATATTTGCCTTCCTGTCCAAGTCTGGCTTCATAGTTCATTAAGATAGAGTAGTGAAAGGGAGACAAATAGAGGGAAATCCACTATTTTGAATGCCATTGTTCAGAACTGTAAAAAATACAGAGCACTTTGGGATCATTCTGGTAACAGGAACTTCAAGGATATTAAATCACTGCATTTCATTATCTAGATGTCAGTCATTGCACTCTAGTTAAAACTTCAAACAGGCTTTTAGTATAAACACTCATTAAACTGAGAGAAGAATAATGGATAATTGTGATCAGTGTTAGAGACAGTTAGATCTTTTCTGTGTATTTAATTACTTATGCAGTCAGCAAATGATGTTACATTTCCACACACTCCCTTTATGAAATGTTCAAATACAACCTCACTTGTTTCTGTTTTTCTACTTAAAAATATCACAAGGAGTTTACACTGTCTGTGCATCTGCCCATAAAGACTGAATCACAGGAGAAAATAAAGTCAACAACCAGAGTTGGAGAGGTTTAACAACTTTTATTCTTAGTCAATAACTTGATGTTTCTCAAGAAAGGCTGGATATAGGAGGTCTGCCAAGATTTTCAGATGAAAGATGGCTGTGCAAACATTCTTGCAACTAGATAATCCAGCTGCTCTATTGCAAAGTTTCCAGCTCAGACAAGGCTCAGACAAAACATGCCCTGCAGAGCAGGGGATGATGTTGTGAGTTCGAGAAATCTGCGATGTTAATGCTCTGCTAACCATGCTCGGCTCAACTGCGGATGAGGTATTGTGAAGAGGATAAACATGGGAAGGGGTGCACCAAGTTATGGCTGCTACAAAGGCGGCAGAGGCAATGACCAGGGCCAGCAAAGCCCTTTCAAGGGCTGCATACAAAAAGATGACATGTATTTTTATTTTGCCAAGGTAGAGAGTATTTTGCAATGGACATGGCCTTAGGCCATCTTTGGTTTTGTTGCCAGATCTCATCCACCAAGTAATGTTCTTCAGGTCTGGGTAATGTCTTTAACTCCATGTGGCTAGTGGGACTCTTGTGCCTGATCACCACCTCTACCCATGCAAAGTTTGCTGGTGTTGTGGGTGTGACGTGAAGATTATTTTTATCCTACAGATGACAACACGCAGTGATGGTCCTCACCAGGGAAACTTTGGTGGCACTGGTATCTGTGCTTTGTTGGGGCCTTTGAGCTGTCAGGACAAGACAGATGCTCAGCCCATGTGAGATGGACATGGACAATCACAGTGCCTAAGACATAGAGCTGGTTATCATACCCCTTTGCTTTCAATGCCAACTTTGTCACCAGCCACGTTTAATAACTCAAACTACACCAATTAATTCTTGGGTGTCTCAGTTTACTTCTGTAGACATAGAAGAAATAAGAAAATATTTGTTGATGAGAAAACAGTGCTTCTCCATTGCAAGAGTACACCGCAGGGCAAATGTTTAGTTGGAAATCTGGCAGTAAGTAGTCGTGTTTTGTAAATTAAGTTGTGTCTCCTGTATGCAAAGAATGGGGAAACGGCAAAACTAGTTTGTATTTCTTCCTCTAGAGCAGCCTTCCTCATCTCAATCTCTCACAGCAGTGCAGGTTTTGAGATGGGGGATGTACATTATGTCTTGCAGCCTCTCCCAGTATCTTTAGAGCAGCTCAGTAACCCTTAATGAAGACTGCTAAAAATGGCTCACAGTAAGACAAGCTTGTTAGCCAAAGAGGTGACAGCATCTCCTCACCCTGAGTGGCAGAGTTATTGGACTGAGACTTGATGGTCTCCTTGCCAAGTCCCAGCTCCCTTATCTCACTAATTACAGATGGAAAACAGTGGAAACAGCCCAAACTAATTTTCAGTAGAAGTGGCTATAATCTTTGATTAAACTTTCTTTGTTTCTCTGAACTGCAAGGCAGAAACACAATTGTAGGTTCATGTTGTAGCCTTTAAATGACAAAAAATAAAATACGATTCTCACTTGGAAAGAGACTGCTAGGTCTGTGGCAAGCATTGAACCCCTGAGGGGAAATACTCCCTCCTGATTTGAGTGCCCACTGGAATATCTTGTTAGTGTACCTTGGGTGCTCTAAGATTCAATGAACTCTCTGGAAAAGTTGAACTGGTTGCAGACTTTTCCTTAAAATGGCACTTAAGATACATTTAGCTTTGAGATCATTCCATGCTCAGGATCTAATTTCACCTTGGGTGATCACAGGACTGATGGCTTTTGCCACTGTATCGTGATTTCTGGTGACACACCGCTTGCTGCCTTGATGGCTTCTGCCCCAGATGAACACCTCTTGGGACTGAAGGAAGGACAGCTTTCACTGGCCTTGACTTGGTGTACTCCAGGACACATAGCAGAGGAGAACTGCATGAAAAGAACATGTCCTACAATCAAGGAAGCCAGGGAGGTTATCAAATGAACTCATACTGCATTTTTTAAGTCCTGTCATTTTTAATCTTATCTCATGGTTTTTGAATGCTTGTGGGTGACCTAATTGAAAGTACCTGGCTTTGCAAACAGATGGATGAATCTTTTCCTATGTGGCAGTACATGTTTAGTACTTAACATTTTCACATGAAGATTTTTGAAAGATGCATACTTCTTATAACATTGAGCAGTTTTCTTCCAAGCAGACACATTCAGCACTGTTCTCTTATTATAAAATCTCTTCTGGAGTTTCTTCCCCCATCAGCTACGACTGGTTTCACCTTCCTGTACTTTTAAATAAACTGTGAGCTAGAGTTAATGGTACTTGCTGGATGTGGGCAGAGTGAATGACTGAGGATGATAAGGTAGCTTAGCTGATTGTTAGTTACAGCTGATTATTAGTTATAAAGGAGGTTGAAATAGCTCGACTCCGTTGCACAGAAACTTGCTTTCTCAAGAGTTCGCTGCAGAAAATGACCTCTTAGTGTAATGCATGGATGAGATCTTATGTTTCAATTTTGCCTTTCTTTATGTTATTTTGTTTTCTTGAAAATGTTAGCAATAGCCAGGCTTCCCTGGACGAAACACACTCTTTCTCTGGTATCAAATGTGCTTTGATGTATGTTCAATTAGGTATAGATGTGTTTTATACTTCTTTATTGCAAGCCCCAGGGTGCTCGCCTGGCTCTTTCGTAAACTCTAATTGTTGGAGACATGGGATTACTCAAAAATCTGAGTCGGGGTTTTTAAATGATGTCTCTCACCTATGTGCCTGGAGAAAACAGCTTGAAAATGTGAAGCCAGTGTGAACATAATCAGGTAAAGAGACTGCCTGGTGCTTTATTCTCAGTAGTAGCAGCAGTAACATCCCCTGGGTTTCAAAACAGTCTCATGACTGATGTAGAAGTAGTTACAGTCAGGGACTCCAGAGCTGGAAAACCTGACACAAGTGTCAAAGCAAGAAGGAGAAGGAATGTGTTAGCTCACAAAAACAAACAGAAAAATGCTTCACCTGTGGCAGCAAAGAGAGGGTCAGAACAACAGACTTTTTTCCTTGATTCTTGCATGTAACACTTTTGAAGTCTTTTTTTAACCTCCCTCTGCCTCGTTTTCCTCATTTACATATATCAAAACGTGAGACCATGAACAGTAATTCACTAATGCATCACAAAAGTTTGGGAAATGCCTAGCAATGATCATTGGACAATGAA
Organism: Leptosomus discolor; assembly: GCF_034619465.1. Classification (NCBI taxonomy): domain Eukaryota; kingdom Metazoa; phylum Chordata; class Aves; order Leptosomiformes; family Leptosomidae; genus Leptosomus; species Leptosomus discolor. The sequence continues at coordinate 71,317,744 of NC_141395.1, forward strand.
TAGCCAGCATGTGTCAGCTCTTCAATCTGTCATTCCTGCTGGTCCAGCTGGATGTTTCTACGTGATTGCTCACCTGCTATCACAATGTCTGTTAACACATAAATATCGTATTTCTTTTTTAAATTAGGGTTAGTAGGCAGTTCCTTCTCACACTTCCTAGCTGCTTCAGGCAGCTGCTGGGAACAGCAATGTGTCTGACCACTGCAATGACTCCATCTAGAACGATTCTGCTATAATGGAGGACGATCCTCTGCTTATTCTGCGTGTCATTTAAAAAGTGTTCTTGAAAACAATGTGAGAGATAACAGGGGCTTGCCAGCTGCAAAGAGCAGTATGAGCATATAAATCACAGAGAGCAAATTGTGGAGAGCAAACGAATACAGAGTAACTGATAGCATTCAAAAGCTGATGTGTGGATGAGCCTACAGAAAAGGGTATGTTTTAAAGCATAAGCAGAATCATGGTGGAGTTGCATAGCACCAAGTGCATTTGTCCCCAACCAGTCAGGTTGACTGAAATGAGACACTGAGGTGAGAGCTGAAGGGTTTTATTAGGTCCTTGACAGCAGTTGTTTCAGTGGAGCTTGGGGCTCAAGAGCTCGTTGTACAGATCGCTTCTAACTGCAAGATTATATTTCATTGTACTCTATGCCCGGGGGGAGGCACTCTAAAGCTGAACAGGAATTGCCTGTTACGTTCCAGGATGCTGTTAATGTTTCTGTACATTTTTAAAGACCTTTAAAGTCCAGTGTGATCACTGGAAAACAGTTCAGGCAGCCTCAGCTCTGCTGCCAAACTGATAATTTCTGCTTAACGTAGAAAATGTCTATACCCAATGGTGGGACAGATTCGATGGCTCTGGGTTGCTTGGCTGCTATTACAGTCATGGGAGATCTAGCCAATACAGTAAATGGAGCAAATGGCACAAATCTTCTGAAGAAACACTGAGAATTATTGTAGCATGAGTGGATTGTGCCTTGAACTTCACTGCTGCTAATGTCCAGGGACTACAGAGGGAGATTTTTTCAAATACAGGTGTCTACAGTGGAGAAATCCATATTCAGGACAAAGAAACCTGACCTTAGTCTATCTTCATCATCTGTACAGAGAAAAATGATAGTAAAAGTCAGCTTCTACAACAAATGAGATGGACCACCTCTCAAAACATCTGTTCTTCTCCATCGGCTACACAGAGGTGACAAGTTGGGTGGACACACCCATCAGCATAAGGTGAGGTGAAAGGTGTCTTCCTCCTCCCTGAGTTTTGATTATAAGTCTCCTGAATCCACTATTCCCTTACATCAGTTTTCTATCAGATTAATTTCTCTCTTTGCTAAGAATCTGGACTTTCAACCTGAGCTGAATGTATTTGACCTCATCTTGCAGCTGCCATGTTTGTTTATTCCTTCATCTGCTTTTTGTGCTTGGTGTGGGGATGGGGATAGAAGTTATATGAGTTGATAAAAGAGAGCAATGAGCTTATAATACAAGGGGTTCCCATTGACAGAAGATGACAAAGTACTCAGAAGATAGGGACTTTGTCCTCAATTGTTGTTGTGCTATTTGAATCTGGAGAAGTCATTGTACCCTTCTGCTTTCCAGTTTCCCCAGTCTGCCTAGATAATGATACTGATCAGTAATGGGGCAACTTCACGTCCTGAGGAAAAGTTTAATCTTCTGCTCTTAATTTCTATTTTTCTTTAGAATCAAATTAATCTTTTCTGACATTTGCTGTGATTCTTCATAAACCCGATAAAAATGGCAAAAAGAACTTCTCTAGAGCAGCCAACCTTGGTCACTTGTGTGAAAGCCGTAAGTATGTGAGTGATCAGTACCCCTGTAGAAGCTGCTCTGTCTTTGTCTCCATCTAGCTAAGCCAATTTTTGGGAGCTATCTTGGCTCATGCTGTCCCTGGAACTCTGCCCAGGTACCAGCTAATGAAGCTCTGGGTGCACCAGACCGAAAATGGCAATGGAACTCTTAAACAATATGGAAAACAGCAGGATTGACTCAGTTTGGTGTGCTATTGCAGGAGTGCCCCAAGTTGCTGGTGGAGAAGGTCTGGTCTGGAGAAAGTTGTGGAGACTCAGTCCTTGAAGATATTCACAGTGAACATAGCCCTGGGCAATCTGCTCCAACTGATGTTATGTTGAACAGATCAGCTGAACTAGACGACGCCCCACAGGTCCTTACCAATGTTAACCATTCTGTGATTCAAGTTCTCGAATTCCTAGCCCATTTCAGAATGCCTTGCATTGATGGTGCTGAAACACTCAAAACACTCTTAGTCCTCAGACAGGTCCTGAGACAGGGTGAAGGTGGCCTAAATGGAGCAAACCCAAGAGCTGCTACTGAATCTTGAGCAGTTCATAAGACTAGAGCTGTGCAAACTCTGCCATAAACTCTCAAGTACTGCATAGGTTCATGGTCAGGAAACCTCCACAGCAAATTTACTAAGCACTGAGCTACAGCGCTGCAGCTAAGCAGTGGGAAGGAAGGACGTTACCCAGATAACAGGAGCTGTGCTATGTGGCTGTGGGTAGGACTTACTCTTCTGATGTATCTGTAAGAAGATCTAAAGAAAGGACACTGTCCTTAGTTCGCACTTCTGCTGGCAGCTTGGGGTGTCACACACCTCCATCATGAGCTCAATCTCACCACTGCCAGTTCCGTTGGGGTGAGTTGAGACGGGTCTTGTTGTGAGGAGAAAACCCTGCAGAAATAACCACGCAGCAAGAGGATTCTGGGATGGGCTGGTGGTGGCTGTGTGATGCACCAACTTAGTGTTGACTCACTTCCATTTTGTGCAGCTGTATCTGGTCCTATGGACACAACTTTGCCTGGAGAATCGAGCTCCAGTTCAGCAGTGTCAGAAATTACTCGAGTTTATCCTGGCAGTGATATATCAGCTTTCCCTCTGCTGCTAAGAGCAAATCTCCCCAGCCAGGCTGCTCTGGGACACCAACAGCAGAAGCACACAGACATTAGAGCTAGGTAAACTGTTCTAGCTAACCTGAAATTCACTGCTGGCTAATTTACCTTGTTCTTTGACCGCATAAATATGAAAAAGTAGATTTAAATTGAACATAAAGAAGAAGCTTTTTACAATGAGGGTGATCTGACACAGGAACAGTTTGCACAGAGAAGCTGTGGCTGCCCCCTCCCTGGAAGTCTTCTTGGCCAGGCTGGATGGGGCTTGGAGCAACCTGGTCTAGTGGAAGGTGTCCCTGCCCATGGCAGGGGGATTGGACTAGATGATCTTTAAAGGTTCCTTCCAAGCCACACCATTCTGTGATTCTATCATTCTATTAAATTAATTCATTTTGCTACGGTTGGACAACTTTGGTATCTGATTGACTCATTTCATGCAGTTCATGTACTCCTGTCCTGTGAATGGAGGTACCCTCCCAGAGCGTGGGTTATCCGGTTGAACAAAGCTTCAGCCATGTAGCAGTCATTCTGCTTGGTGGTTTAGTGGGCATGGTGGCACTAGGTCAATGGTTGGAATCGAGGGAATGTGACAGCTGTATCCCAAGCTCTGTGTCCTCTGGTTTTGCTGTGGCATGCTCCCCTTAGCATGCCATGGCACCCATGCTTGTCACCACTGGCTGGAGGCTGCACTACGGGACAGGTACCTACAATGCAGCACTTGCTAAGTGAGCTGCGTGGATGCCATAATCCCAAGAAATCATCTTTAGCTGGCATAAATAATTTCATTCAATAAATCTATAGACTCCTTGGCAATACCCAGAAGCTCCAAACATGGACCAAGTCTGCATTGTGCAAGAGCTGTACACACACATACGCAGGGAAAAGGTAACTTCTATCCCAGAGCAGATAATCCCATAAAAACCAGAGTGGACATAATATTGCTAATATACTTCTGTTATAAGCCGTATAATGATATAATATAAATGTTGTGTTGTACAAATTGTAGATTACAGGCTTCTGTAGGTACATTTTGTACTACATAAATTAAAGCTTTGAATCTAAGGCCAAAATAAATCTCAAAGGGAGAACGGGCAAAAATCTGTGGGGCTTCAGATAACGGGAAATCCTAGATGATACAGATGTTACAGGGCATGCTGGGTTGTCTGTTGAAGAGATTCTCAAACCCATTCAGGACCAAGGTTGAACAGCTTCCCTGGCACCAATGTGTCTTCATTCCCTTTGCCTGTGGGAGGTGATCTTCAGCCAGGCTATTGACGTGGCTTCTCTGGAGGCCATGGGGCAGAAACATCCAGACATTAGGGCTAGGAAAGTTGTTCTGGGTAAGCTAATACTGGTGTGAAATTCATCGCTGCTTCCTCGTTGACGTGAATTGTTCTGTTTTGTCGTGTCTCTGCTACCTGAGTCACATTGTGCAATTCGAGTACATACGTGCAGTGGGCAGAGTTATCCTCCAAAAGGATACGGTGAATATGCATAGCTTGAATAGGCATATGCTGAATATGACTGCTCAATACCCTGCAGGGAGAGACAAAAGATTAAACACACAGGAAAGAAAAGAAAAATTGGTGTAAAAGGCAAAGATGGAGCAAGAAAAATGTAAAAATGTGGAATGAATGCATTTACATTGTAAATTAGAAGGTCTCTGGTCATGAAACAACATCCTTGGAGAACAGTCCAGAGTCCTTGGCCCTGCCTGCAGAATGGAACAGGCTCATGCACTTCTTGGCCTTACTTTGCCGTTGAGCCAGGATGTGGCCAAAACTGCAGGACCTGGGCTCTGGGGAACAATTCTAGGACCCATATCTAGAAATAGCTCTGCTGTTTGAGCACCCATCCTTTTCCCTAGGTCTTCTGTTCACCAGCTCATCAACTCACTCTCGCCTGCCTACCTGTTTAATCACTTTGTTCTGCTTTTTAATTTTCTTCTCGTTTTGAGAGGTGAAATGCTCTCTACATATTCCCCTCTTCTCCTTCAGAGATTGCCTGACTCCTTCCCAAGAGCCAACCCTGCCTTCCAGCAGACCTTTGTCTTTCTTTCTCTCACAGATAATTTGTTGTGGGAGATTTTATCTCCTCAGCATACTATAGTTCTTCTTTTTTATTTTTTCTTTTTAAATCTTCTCCAAGTTTTAACAATTCTCCACAGACAATATGCCATCTGTATATCTTACCTATGTGATTTCTTCTCATTTAAATGAGGATAAATGCCACTAATGAGTTTTGAAAGGAAGTGACTCTGGATGAATGTGGAATGAGCAGGAGAAGGAGTCACTGGGAATCTCAATTAGCAATTGCCTGGGAAATCCGTGTCACAGGCATGAGGGAGCTGGGGCAGCCCAGTATCTTTGAGAGCAGGAAAGTGGGCCTAGAATGGCGTGTGGGATCGTCCTATGTTTGTCTCTGCTGCTGAGGGGCTGAGTGACCCTGAACAAGGGCTCAAATATACACGCAGCCTGGAAACTTGTTGAAGATGTTATTTTCAACAGGCTGAAAATGTATTCACTTGCATGAATGATTCTGCATCTGAAGCTGATGGATTGCAGTAGGTACGTGCTCCATCTCCAGTAGCCAAAGGAACTTGCACCACCTCCATTAAATCACACCAACTAAGTGCCGAAGCAGATTGCGAGGTGCTTATGTATCCTTTTCCATCCTCCAGCAAGGAGGTAACCGGAAGGCTACAGCAAACCTACTGACTTTACTGGCCATCTATTTTTTTTTAAACATGTGAGTCATGGCCAGTTTAAGCCCTGAACATTTTTCTCTCTAGGTAACATGGAGAATTATAATTAACCAGTAAGAAAAATCCATATTAAAACTTCATAGATTGGATGGATGAATTTGACCTTCATAGCTAGGTCTCAGAGCAGGGTCTACCCCTATGCACAATCAGAATTCATCAAGTTAGCAGAAGTAACTATATTTTGTGCTGGCTATGTCATGTATGGAATACTGGTACTGTGAGCACTTATCACAGCTGCCTCATGGTCAGATTACCTCTCCAAGCTTTTGCATATAGAAAAGGAAACTTTCCATTTCTAGGACTTACTCACTGCTCAGAAACTCATTCCTCACCTCATCCAAGGGAAGAAACCAGGCTGTGTGCAGTCATCCCATGGTCTTTATTCACTTGAACTGCTGGCTGCAAGGAAAGTAAATGGTGTGTAGGACTCTACCGTTCTGGAACATTGTTTTTTGCCCAGGCCAAAGACACATCTGCTGGACCTCAGTGCTTTCCTGAGCAGGAAAGCCCAGTTGCTCCTCAGTCAGGGTGGGAACCACAGACACGCTCTCTATAATCACTTTCTGCTCTCCCTGGAGCCCACGACAGGACGGAAATATTGTTAAAACCAAAAGAGCAAAATTAGAGTGTTAATGAGTATTTAAGTAGGAACACCTGCAGTGAGCGTCATTACTGCTATTAACTGAGTGCCATCATGGCTATTACCCTGGAAAGTATCATAAATATGAATACCAGGAAAATATTTTGCAGCCTGTAGATTCTACTTTCTGCAGCTTTGCGTAGATTATTTGGCCTCACGTGAATGAAGCCATTAGCTGGAAATGCTTTTCCTCTTATTAGCACAACCAAAAAATAACGACAGATCCTGCAGCCTTTAAAAGCCTTGATTTGTTGGGAGGATATTCCTGATACAGACAGATGTTTCATTAATGCGGTTCGGGACTTCTGGCTGTTATCATATTCAGGCTCACTTATTCTGTCCTCTGTAGCAAAATGAGATCCTCATTTGTGCACCAAAATAAACTCTGCGCAGCTCAGAGAGGAGCCAGACCTCTCCAGACCAGATTCCTGATTAACAGGACTGGATCATGCTCTGTTTAGTGATCATGAGAGTTTTGTTCCTGTTTTCTATGGGAAACAGACAAAGCTTTAAAAGGGGTCGTATCCTGCTGGGTTGTAGAGAGGTTACGTGGTTGCGTTTGGAGCAATCACGGCATTAAGGTGCCCTGGATGATTGCTGGGTTTCATTGTATTATAAAACGAATTAAAAATAAATAAATAAAGGAAGAAGAATGTATTTTGTATCTTTACAAGTGTTGTAAATATGTCTTTGTATAATATGCATCAACCTATAACTGAAGTATATACCCACCAACAATACATATATATATATATATCCAGGTATAGTGTACCTGCCACTGTCATTTCTGTACACAGTCTTTTATGTACTAAAAATTCAAACCCATACACTTAATGTGATTAAAAACTAGGTTTGAATTTATGGCCTTACTAAAACTGTTGGGATTTTTGCCAGTCATTTCAATACATTCAGGATTTCCCTTTGGAAGAGCTAAACGCTTCCTTCATTGTTAACTCGTTCCTCTCCTCTTGGGACTTGCTGCCTGTCTTTCAGCAATTCTGAGTTACATTGGTGTGTCCAGGTCAGACATGCCTTGCCCTGTGCGTGTGCCAGAGGGAGATGTATTTGAAAGAGGGAATGCAGAAAAATGCAGCAAAAATGCTGCAGGAGACTTGAGAATTTGCCCTGTCCCACAAGCTTGTGCTCTCCCAAAATAGCCACAAAGATCTCATACAAATGGGCAGTTGAGAGAACTGCATCCTATAATATCGATGCCTTTGGTTGTTTTGTTTTGGTGTTTTTTTTTTGTTTGTTTGTTTTTGTTTTTTTCCTCTGAACTTGACATTTCCTCTTACTAAGACCCAGCAAGGGGGATTTTGGTAGCCCCTAATGCCTGTGAGTCCTTTTTTTCTCACTGAATAGCCAATCTGGCATTGCTGTGTGTTATTTTTTTATTATTGTTATTATTGCTCAGCAATTCCCTTTTCCTGCTAAGGATGAAGGGGCCTGTAAACTCTACCTAATGGATTTTACAAATGCAAAGTCCTTGAAGTCTGAACAAAATCTGCTGTCATACACAATTTGAAGAAGAATCTTAAATCCTGGGTCAGGTTGGAAAATCATGGTGTAGAACAAATAAATTAAAGCTATAACCATAGAGCACCCTTTGAGCGGGTTTTATCTGTCATCCAGCTTTGGGGATCTTGGATTTTTTTCTTTCCACAGCTACGAAGTCTCACAACGTGTATTAAACAAACATTAGACTCAAACTCTGTAGCTAGAACTTTAAGAAAAAATAATAAATAATGCAAGACAAGATAAAATCATGAAATGTAAAACCATGAGAGAAGGCAATGTTCTTATGGCATTATTATAAGATTGCAGATTGAATCAACTTTTTCTAACTCCAAGCAAGGAACTGTATCACAAAAAAGACAAACGATCCTATCCTTAAGTGCACCTTACGCCTACCCTTGATGCAAAACAGCTCCTTGAAGGATGGTTCCTGGGTTGTGCTCTACTGGTGGTCCACAAAGTCACGGCAACTGATCCAGAGCTCACTGGTCCCAAGTCCGACTGCCCAGGACAACTAATCCCTGAGATATTTCCATGACTCATTCGCAGTTCATTACCTGATAGTCCAGACATGTCCCTCACAACATATCAGGATGTGCTGCCAACCCATGAAAGTTGTGTTAAGCAGTGTGAGAGACATTTCTGGGCAATTAATGGCTTATCTCTTTCCCTTATCTCATACTTGAAAGGCTTTCTGCTGCAAAGTTAAATAACCATTCTCCATTGCTCAGAGCCATCCTCTATAAGCAGCTCTTTGGTTGAATGGGTCCTACACAAAATCCTGACCTGGGAGTAAGGGGGTCAAGGCATTCACATACATATGTGGGCTGTGAGATTAAACCTGGAAGCAAGCAGGCTGCTTATTGCCTGATTTTAGGTAGATAATTAATTCCACTGCAGCTCACACCGTATGGTGGATAAGGGCAGAAAAATGTATTTTGTGAGCTGCACTTGAAACAATAAATGACTAGATTTAGACCTGTAAAGCTGATATCCACATGTGAGCTAGTTATCAAGTATGGTGTTCATGTTACCCATCATATAGGTATGTGCACTGCAGGCACCTTTGCGTGATTTGATTCCCAAAGCATCCTTTATAATGAGCAAAAGCATCCTGACAGCTGGAATCTGCAGTGCTAAAGACATCAGTAAAAATAATGTTGATTTAGGAAACTCTTCCTTCACTGTATCGGGGATTGGAGCTGATTGGTATGAGACCAGAGTGTGGACTTTTAGCCTTTATGAAACATTTGCAAGTGCAAAGTGAATGAAAAGAGGCTTAAGGGTCAAACATTGGATTTGGTTTTGGCAGCTAGTTTTCCACAGTTTCTTATGATATTGGTCCTGGCAGCCAGCACTGCTTTTAACTCTTTTTCAAGCCTTTTATGCTGTGAATGGCAGGAAATTGCTGAAAAATGTGCCCATCTTCTGCCATTTTAGCTCTATCCCAATTCCTTTGCTTTTATTTTTAAAAGACTTCAGAACAGTGTCTTGATGAAATTTTTTGCAATTAGAAAAAGAACGCTTTTTCTTCTGATCTATTTTCAAGAGGTACAATTTGTACCTTTTAGAAAGGTAGGAATTCTGGAGTGCAAATTGCCCCATGGATGTTGTTTCCCAAAAGACACGGCAGTGTGCTGCTGTGAGAGGTGGTCCAACATCCAGAAACAGGAGTCCACAGCTGAGATGATCTATGAACCTCTTTGAGTAGTATGAAAGCATTCATTTTTTTGACTCAAAGGCTTTTATTAGTGCCACTGGGCTGTGGAAGGGGAGCCAAGGCAGGGAAGGTCAAGGAGGAATGATTCATTGAGAGTACTGAAGATATCTGAAAAAAAAAACAAACCCCAATGACTGACCCTGGCGCTTATTGTCTCCCTGAATTTCAGAGGTTGGCATGCCAGGAGGTGAGAGAACTGCATGGCCCACAAATCCTTCACTGGGTGCCAAGATCCATCAGGTCTTAATTTTCTGCTGCCTGTAAATGCAGGAGGGTGTTAAGGCCACATAGCAATTCTGTCCAGCTGCTGGGCAGCCTGCCATCTAAAGAAAAGCATGGCCCATGTGCTTACCCTTATCTGACATGTTTGTCACCTTGTGGCTGTGCCAAAACTGCACTCTGCAGACCTTCAAATGGAAGCAACCAATGGGTTATTTGCATTAGCTTGGTGTCAGATGGGTCTCTTTCTCTGTTTGGATTTCCTCACTAAAAAGGAGCTCAGATTAGCCTGCTGGGAAACAGCTGCTGGCAGAAAAGCCAAAAAATTCTCTGCATCAGCAAAAGGATCAACAAAGACCAAGGGATTTGTTGGAAGCAGAGGGAGCCTCATGACCTACGTGCTTTCTGTCTCTGCTGTGGGCTGCCAGCCTGGCTGTGGCATAGATACCAATGGTGGGACTCATCTGACTCAATATGCGTGTCCACAACCATAAGAGATAATAGACAATAGATAATTCTATCCATGTTTCTTTGGGTGTGGTGTGCCAGCCCAACATAGCTGAGATAAATCAGGCCTTGAAAAGACCTGTTTGTCTGCACTGACTGCAAAATTGTCCCTAGGAAAATCGGCTCGGTTGGAGACCTCTGTCCTGAAGAGAAGTGAAACTCATCCTTTTGGTGCATACAGTGGAAATATCCTCATATGACAGTGATCAAAACAGCCAATGGCTTTTAGAGGCACAGTTTGTCAGATCAAATGTAGGTGCCTATTTTAGGATGAGAAGAAATATTTACTGCTTAATCTCCACACCCATATGAAGCAATCCCAAGGTGACTGGATCACAAGGAGATAGCATCATCGTAGACAGGTAACTGAGTAAGAAGATATATTAACCTGATCCCTCCCCCTGAGCAAGAAAGATTTGGAGGGCATGGCAGAGTGAAAACAGCACAGATACTGGGGAAAAAACGGACTTCTAGTTCAGACTGGGACAGTTCTGAAAATCATGTAGACCTAATCTTCCAGACCATTCCCTAATTCACCATCTCCTATAACTGAGTAGATGGCGTCAGAAACTGACTCCTTCATCATTTAGGAAATATCCCAAATGGAAACTGCCCTGACATCAGCAAGTGATCACACAGACAGGGCATCCTAAGCAGGGGGCATTTCTTGGACCCTCTGCAGCCATGCTGGTGCACAGCTCTGTGGGCTCATCACCCTGAGCTCGTTAACAGCCAAGCATCCAGCGCGGGAAGAAACACTTCAAAAGCTGTCTAGCTCAGCTGGGGAGGAAATTCCCCGAACTCTACTCCTCAATTAACAATCCCCATGTTTATTTTGGAGTCACGTTTGAGCAGCCAGCATCCATCCTGTTGCTTACATGGAGATGGGAGATCTCCCATTTTGCTCTGTGCTCTCATGGAGAATCAGAAGCAGATTTCCAGATTCCCATGGCATAGTGTCCCCCTTCAAAGCCTGGTAGTAGGGAGCTGATTGTCTCCCATATAGGACAGCATAGACTCCCCAATTATCACTGAACACACCTGAGTGAATAACCACAGACTCCCTACTGCCTCTGTCTGCAGCGGCTAGTTCAAAGCCAGCTCGCAACAAACCCATCTCTGCAATCTGTAAGGCAGATGTCCCCACATGGCTCAAAGGGATCATTATCCATTAAGTGAGGCAGCCTTCTTCCCTTGTCAAACAAAACCAAACAATATTGCTCAATTTCATCTGTAAATCCCCACTTCATCACTACGCGTGACTCCCTCTCCACCCGGACCAGTACAGTGTTCATCCCTCTCACTTCTGGGAGTGATAAAAGCATTAATTTATGAGGAAAGGATTATGACTGAACTGCAGCCATGCGTGACTTGAGAATCAAGTCACCAGAATAATTGATTTTTCCTCTTTCCCTCCTGTCTGATACCCATCTCTCAGGCTGGGCCTTTTGATTTGTAACATTATGATTAAAAACAAATAAGTTCCTCCAATTACAATTTCAATAACCTATCGATTTTTCTCAACTCTTGCTTCGTGTGCTGTTCATCCAGTGCTACACAGCTTGCACTTTATTTTGATATATGTATTCTCAAACTGATGCCTTCCTCTGGGATGAATCTTCCTGCCTGACAAAGACATTAATAAACTATGAAGCATGGAGGGGACATGGAGGTGGAGGATCAAGGAAAGGCAGGTTCAGGGTAGAAATCACGTATGGAATGCGAGGGAGCTGCTGGTATCCTGTAATGGATTCATTCAGTGTCTGCATGGCAGTAGGTTGTCAGAGATTGCGGTGGGATGCTCGTGTTCACAAGGATGTTGCCAGACTCCGTGAATTTTCTTGAAGGTCCATTGTGTCCTTTTGAGGACACTTCTCCATTTCTGTATCTCCAATAGTTCTTTTTTAGGACAAAAGGATTACACCCATTGTCAGTTCGATGAGGCAAACCTTTGGTTATACTTCAGATGACTGGCATCATTAACCCAGGACTGGGAGAAGTCTTGATTTTCTACATACTTGGTTCAGAAAGAGGTGAGTTCCACCTACAAAACAGCAACAACAACAAGCTCCACCTAGGAAAACCACAACTCTTTATCAACACCTCTTTGGCTGTCTTACATCTTGTCTCTACTATTGGACATATGCCAGGAGAGGCTTTTAATAAAATACAACAGTTAATTCTGTTACCTTTCTGGAACCATGTAGCACACTACAAAAAAAAAGGTACTTTATGACAATGTAGGAGAAAGTTTTATTGGCAACTTTCTCTGAAAATATCAGCCACGCATGAAATACCCATTTAAAGTCCTGAATGCGCTACTGAATGAAGACATATGTGCATAAGGGAACATGGCCAAAGCAAGCAACATCCGGAATATCTGATTCACCAGGTTCTAGTGCCATCAAATCATCTTGCAAGTTTTGAGCTCAAGTTTCAACTCTTCAGCTTAAGGAAGAGGTCTGTTCTACAACATTTTTGGCAATAAATCAAACTATTAATGAGAGAAGCATAGGAAACACCTACTATTTTCTGGAAGCAGAATTTTTTAAAGCTTCTGCATATCCTGCCTGGTAACAAAAGCCACATTTTGATTATCCCCAATTATAGCTGCTCTGATTCAGGGCTTGGATAAAAGCGGTCTGAAGTCAATTAGAGTCATTTCACTCACTTTGCTGTTCTTTGTCTGAGGCCATATACGAACACCTTCCATCTTCAGATAGCATTGCAAATCAGAAATAATGTTCCCTGTTCATCACACGGAAACATTTTGTTAAGTGAATGATAACCTTGCCAAGAATATTGGGGCAATATAATGGAAATGGGAAATGCCAGCCTTTGAGTTGCCTGAACAACATTAATAGACAACCCTTTCATTTTTGTGAAAGGTTCAAACAAAATCCTGTCTGCAGGAAAGTTCTTAGCAGAGACTGGAGTAAGGCCTAATTACAATTCCCATGTCATGAATGCAAAAATAAAGCCTTTTCACTTCTCAGAAAAGTCTTGCCCTTTTCTTAACTTGCATTGGGGGTTTTCAGTTTGTTGACATTTCTGTGGTGAAGATGGAAGCTGGAGAGATTGGTCCTTGATGTCTCAAGAATTTACATGGTCCCTTGGGGAGCTGGAGTTCTGGGAAGCACTGAAGAGGCTCAGGGTCTTGTGAAGGCTCTGGTTGTTAAGCTTAGGTTTTAAAATGCATGACAGAAGAGTAGGCTGGGGCAGCATATGGAGTTCTCCTTTCTGACAGCAGCTCTGAAAAATTCTACTTTTCACTCTGAATTGACTTTTCCTTCCCAAGAAAAATGTCACTGGCTATGGATCAGAAATGTTGAATTTTAGCTTTGTTTTTGTACGTTCCCCTTCATTGTGACCTCTCTTTATGGACGTTTGAACTTGTGAAAGACCTCATCTTTATTACACCAGATCACCTTATGGACACCAGTTGACCTGCCCCTGTGACGCTGGGGATATCACTGGCGTGTTACACTAGATACTCCTTGAGCTCTCGTGTCTTTCATTTCCTTGTGTTGTCTTTGTCCTGTACATTCATTTATTGCCCTTTACTGTTGGCTTTTTTGGGCGTAGTTCTGCCTTTGCACAGTGACCCATTTGGATGCCCAGATCCACGCCATTAACTGGCTGCTGCCTAGGTACAAATCTTTAACAGTTATATCAGCAGCAAAACCCTATGAGCAACTTACATTTCAGAGAACTAAAACAAGAGACATAAAGCACGATCAACTTGTACCAGATGAGCAAAAATGTTTTTGGATGAGCATGGAATAAATGTGGAAAGACAGTCCAGTAGGCTGAGTACTAGCTAATGAACAGGAGACAGTAATTTCCCTTGATTTCTGTGCTTTCACAAGCCTTTCTGAAATTGTTGACAATGCATTCTTGTCTAGAGCTCTCAAGAGGCCAAGAGGATCAGCTTAGAGCTCTTAGGATTCCTACAGTGACCACTTCTCACAGCCATGAGGTTTCTTCTCCCACTGCAGAGAGCTCACTCTGAGTATCCGCCACAGCTTGTAGCCCAGCTGACTAAATCAAACTTGCTCCTAGTTTCTTTCCTTTACTCACAGGCTGTTATTTAGGGTGGCTCAGCAGCTTCTTCACACACAGAGCTAGGAATAGATGTGGCAGAGGGATGATGGAGAGGACTGCTCCAGCTGTACCAAGGCAAGCCATGCTGAGAAAGCAGAGCCCTGAATTGCTTAAAAGCCACAATTAGACACTACAGAGTTCCTCTACAACCCTGCTCCAAAGACTCTCGACTTCTTGCCGGGGCCATGTCCAAACCAATGGGGGTTGAGTCCACACTACACAGATCTGTCTCTGCTTTGGGGATCATTGCATGATTGACACCGGTATGCCCACAAATCTCCTGGTGTGGAAGGATGTGAACTTTGGCAGTTGTTAATCGCAGTACATCTTGTCTCATTCTCTTCCACCCCAAACATTGGGTAACTAAATCATGATGTATAACCTCTCTACTTGCCATGTGGAATGAAGATCCTGGTTTTATGCGTCAAATACCCTGTGTACAGCTTTCACATGGCCATGGACTTGGATGTGCCAATGACTCGGTGATGGGAAGGATAGGGTTGGAGGCATTACAATATTTTGCACCCAGGTTCATAAGCGAACTGGGTCTGCGTTGAGTTCTTTGGCTACAAATCAGTGTTGATGGTAACCATCCAGTCTCATGAGCTGGCACACACAAAAGGAATTGTTTCAAGGACAGCAGGGGTTACCATCGTGAACAATCATTGTGAAAACTTAGTTAGACCCAAACTTTCAAGGCCTTCTTTGCTCCATGTCCCATTATCTCCTTGATTAGTCTGAGAACATGTAAAAGTTTGAGACAGTGCCTGTCCTCTGCAAAGTCACCCCTGACAGTAATTCTCATTTTCAACACTTCCAGCAATAATTGATTTTTTTCACTAGAAAAAAAAAAAAATAATCCTGAAACTCCTGCCATACTTCCTCTCTCTCCTTTGATCCACTTCTCACATTTCATCCATTTATTTTAATAGACTTAAACATTAAAGTGGTTTATATCAGGAGGAATACAGTAGCCGGCTGAAGCTCTTAAGGTCTATGTGAGCAACGCCTGCATATAGTGGAGCTAAGCAGCGGGCTAATGGCTTATCGTTGCAGCTGTGTAAGAATGTTATTAAGTCCCCCTTATAGTTTTTATTTCCAAGCTATTATTGTACACATTTCAGCTAAGCCAAGAAAATGGTGAGACCCTTCCTAAGTTGTCCTTGGAAACCTGCCAATGAATGGGAAACCTGTGATAAGGGCAAGCAGCATCTCTCAGAAGAGTATCGGCATTTGAGAAGGGAGAAGTGCAGCTTGCAGACACACTGATACCAGGGAAAGGAAGATGAAAGCGTGAGGAGTCCTCTGCCTTGCTATTTGCATGATGGGAAACAAGGCTTTAAAGTGTACCTGAAGGAAAGGCTTCAGAGAGAAGAATTAGAAAAGGTGGGAGAGATTGATCCAGGATGAAAGGACAAGAGGCTGCAGTTGGTATAGCCATGCAAGGTGATAAGAGCTGATAAGCGTCCCTCAGTGCTTCACCTTCCCTCTTGACACTCCCTAATCTTGTAGCCATGGAAAAAAGTGTTTTCACACTGCTGAGTAAGGACAGATGGATTATACTAGGTTGCATCCCTATCATCCTTGATTCACTCTTCAGCTATCGTAAGTCCAAATGTAATCTCACACATAGGCGTTGGACTTCATGTGTTAGAAAAAATTTACCCTTTATTTGCATTGCAGCCGGTCCATGAGAGACCCTTCTCCTGTCCCATACTTGTGAAGCATCCTTGCTCGGAGAAACCTTCACATTAGTGACAGAAACTTCTGGAGACCTAACAGGGAACAGGATTTTCTTGTGCTCAATCCTGGCCCCTTCAAAGATCTTACCACTCAGTGATATTCAGGAGGATGAGATGAACAGTGCATCATGATGGGGCATGATCATGCATCATGATCAGTAGAAGAACGGTAGAGATGGAAAAGTGACATGAAGACAAATCTGTACCTCAGTTTCAAGCCCAGTTTCACCCTACAGGACTTCAAACACCTATCTAGGGCAGCTAAATGAGATATGGCTACTCCTACAGGCAACAAGGAGCTAAGTGGTTTCAGGGAGTGATTTGGACCTTAGGAGACTGAGCAGCCCTTTAGGTAGCCATTTCTCTCAACTGTGCATAGAGGGAGTTCACGGTGAGCACAGTCCTGACCTAGGTGCTTGGAGTTAGATAAATGAATGCCCAGGTCCACTTTTACTTTCAGAAGTCCGTGGATGGTACCGTATACATTAAATTGTACCACTTTTTTTCAGAGAACATCTGCTCTTCATGTTGTATTGTGGACTTCAGGCACTGTAAGGAGTTGGTGGAAGTTTTTATGGGCATCAGTTTTCCCCACATCTCCTCTCCCACCCATCCTACTATGCCTCTCTGTCGAATATCATTCTCTCCAATTAAGATCTAAAGTTAAGGCTTAGTGGCAGAGATATTATTATTACCAGCACAGTTTGTGACTCATAAAATTGCAACAACTGCTCTGCTTCATGTCAAGGGGGGGTAATTAACCAATATCATCTATAGCACCAGGTGGTGATTCATTCAAAACAGGAGCTACTATAGCAGAGCTCAAGTGCCCACTGGACAGTGCTGTATATTTCACAGGCCATGAAATATATCCAATGTTGTTTTTTATCCCCCAGCAAGATAGTAAGTTGTTTTTAATAGGGCTTTAAATATTTTTTAATTGGCACTTTATTTTTCTCTAGGAAATATGCAAAGAGGCCATGGCAAAATGGGACAGGATCACTTTTACTGCCATCATCCCTGTCGTGGGCTCACAGGGAGAATACCAATCCCACCCTTGTGCAAGGGAGCAGGAGGAACCGAGTGGCAGAAAATCTGTGCTAGATTTTAGGAAGCTGAGGTCCTGTGCTGACCATGGGAGCTTGCCTTGCCCATGCTCTGGACACGGATGAGTGCAGCATGAACAAAAAATAAATGAGTTAATGTGGGGTCAGTACTAGGCTAATGCACCTTGCCGTTTTCTCAGGCTGATTAGCAGAAGCCCAGCACATGTCAACGCAGTTATGTGGCATCCTGCTCAGGGCTGATCTCTTGCTTTAGGGCTGAATGTTAGAGCACTAGGAAAAGCTTTGAGAATAACTTCATTCTGAGATAATTACCTAAACCTACCTCACATTTGGTTTTGCCAGAGCAGAACCTGTTTTCAGTGTATTGAAACCTACCTTAATATTTCTTTACTGTGAGGGTGGTGAGGCACTGGCACAGGTTGCCCAGAGAAGCTGTGGCTGCCCCCTCCTTGGCAGTGTTCAAGGCCAGGTTGGATGGGGCTTGGAGCAACCTGGTCTGGTGGAAGGTGTCCCTGTCCATGGCAGGGGGGGGTTGGAAATAAATGATTTTTAAGGTCCCTTCCAGCCCAAATCTTTCTATGATTCTCTAATTCTCTAATTCTACTGGAACCTCATCTGATTCTGAGGCCTCTTTTTGTGGTACAGAAATAATTTGTTGCAGTACAAGCACTCGTTTTCTAGCCAGATGTGCAGGGTTCAGGCATCTTTGTTCCTTGAAAACTGGCCGTGGTTATTATTACTCAAAACCAGATGCAAAACAAACCTGTCAGCTACTTGATTTCTGAAGCTTTATTTCCAAAGAATTCAGAGACATTCTTCCTCTCTTTTGACCACTAAACGCGCCTTCACAATTTTTAGATTCAACCCACGATCCTGCCAGGAATGTTGTCTCCCAGCTACCCAGGACCACTGTCGACGAACACAGCTTTGAATAATGATTCATTTTCCACCCACTGATCAGACCTTCATCTGCCCCAATCATTCATTTATACCTAAATCTAACACTCAGCTCAAGTGTCTGCTCTGAGACATGTCATGGGAAATGCGGTGGTTGACTGCAATGGGTAGTTATGCTTAGGAAATCCCCTTTTCTGTTAGCATCACAAGGGAAAAAGGACTTAATGTTTGGAAGAGAGAGTGTAAGACACCAGCAGAGTAATTTCCATGGCCTTCTCTTTCTCTTATTTCTGCAAAGGATACTGATGTAAAATTTCTAGGCATGCTGGAGAATAAGAATTTGCTGAAAATCCCTTCAGAACAACAGGTTTAAAGGATATATGAGCAGAACAAACTATTGTTGCTACATGCTATTTTTCCTGGGTAAATTTGCAACCCAGAAAACATTTATTTTACATAGATTCCCACCTTCTATACTGGCCCAACGGTATAAAGTACAGATGTAGTCCATAATGTTCATGAATAATATGGAGTGATTTGTTGGAAATCTAGGTACTGCTGGGGGCAGGATTCAGGTACTTGGCATAGCTGCCAAGTCCCAGCTTGGAAACACAAAAGCATGTGAGACAAAGATTAAGCTGGTATGAGTCAGGATCACGCTTTTCTGGTTTGGTGCCTGGAGGACAGGAGATATCCCTAGGGCATCTCATTTGTCTCTGGGTCCTCTGAATCATGCCCAGACTGAATCATGCCCAGACAGTCTCATAAGACTGACTTTAGAAACCCAACACATCAACAGCATCAGAGTACTTTGAAGGTGTCGGTGGCCTTTTGATGTTTTTAAATCCAAGCTAGGCTAAAGTTTGAACACATAAAAGATCCAAAATAGACATCAGAGTTACAAAGGTTTATAAAGTCACAAGTTTTCAGAAATTAAAAAAAAATATCGGTGTATGTACTGTATATTATCAAATTGTATCCCAGGTTTTGCCCTCAAATGAATTGATGAACCAGGAGACACTGAAGGCTTTCTGGAGGAGTGTCAGCTCCTTTGTCATTCTCAGGGTCTGAAATCGGGGAACTTGCTTTTTATTGCTCTCTCTGGAGATTACTCTGGTTTAAAACTTTGTATGTTGGAGATTTTAAGACTGAGTGACCTTCATGTGACCTGTTCTCTGTTTTCCCTTCCAGGTTTTAGAAATGCTCATGCCCCTTGGTGGTAGTGAAAGGCAGTTATCATCTGCCTGGAGATTAAACAGAGCCTGCTCAGGAATTTAGCTAAAATATTCCTCTAGAGTAAAGGGAAATACCATTCCCCATCTGTTACAGCAATGTCCAAACTTTGGGAAGGTTTATCCATGCGGTGAAGCTTCTGTTTTATGTGCACATTATGCTGGTATGGCTGGGATAGAGTTAATTTTCTTCACGGTAGCTGGTATGGGGCTGTGTTTTTGATGTGTGATGAAAACAATGTTGATAATACAGGGATGTTTTCATTGTTGTTGAACAGTGCTTACACAGAGTCAAGGCTTTTCTGTTTCTCACACCACCCCACCGACAAGTTGGCTGAGGGTACACAAGAAGTTGGGGGGGGACACAGCTGGGACAGCTGACCCCAACTGACCAAAGGGATATTCCATCCCATATGATGTCATGCTCAACATATAAAGTGGGGGGAGGGAGAAGAACGAAAGGGGAGACATTTGGAGTAATGGCATTTGTCTTCCCAAGTCACTGTTAGGCGTGACAGAGCCCTGTTTTCCTGGAGATGGCTGAACGCTTGTCTGCTGATGGGAAGTGGTAAATGAATTCCTTGTTTTGCTTTGTTCGCTTGTGCAGCTTTTGCTTTACCTATTAAACCGCCTTTATCTTGACCCACGAGTCTTCTCACTTTACTCTCCTTATTCTTTCACCTGTCCTGCTGTGGGGGTGGTGAGCGAGAGGCTGTGTGTGGTGTTTAGTTGCCGACTGGGGTTAAACCACGACACACATGAAGACAGGAATAGCACCTTGTAAGAACACGTATGTCAAAGTAATACTTATAGATCATTGCTGCCTTGAACCAATCCTAGGCCGTTTTGTAGAGCTTGGCCCCGTGATTGGTTAGGGGAGGTGGAGAAATTGCAATGGATCCATGATATTAGTTGGAAAAAGTGGCTGTCACTTCTGCCTCTGCTCCTGAACTGAGCTGTGACTTGTGCGCAACCATTCCACCTCTCCCGGGCTTTGACTTTGCTGTTCACTTACCACGCTTTGTTAATTGCTTTGAAAGCTGTGATGAAAGGAGCTACCTGGCTGCAGGCTGTCACTGATGATTTATGTCATGCGTTAAATGCATTGGCTTTTAACTCTGTGCAGCAGCCTCACCCCCCCAACTCCTTCACCCCCGTTCAATACCTGACAGCTGGGAGAGTGGCTTTAACAAGTACAGTTGGTATTATAACAGTTTCATCAACTCTCAGGGATAATAAACAAGTAATTGAGTTTTGGCTGCTCTCTCCTGTCCTCATGTTACCTCTGTGTTCCACTCACCTTGGTATTTCTCTCTTAGAAGAGCACCAGTTGGAAATAGAGATCAGTGTCTTGGGAGGATACCTGCTTCCATGAGCACCACTTATCGTGTCCATCACACAGGGGATGCTGTTATCTCACACAGCACACTAATCTCCCCCCAGTCTCCCAGGGCATTTTCTGTAGGATGTATTTCTTGGGCTAAGCCAGAGCTGTCTGTTATTATATGACCCAGAAGAACAGGCATGTTGGGGATCTGATGATCATCTATGACTAGGAAACCCAGCACATATGATCTCATGCACTGGGAATCAAGAGGGTTAAGAGGTCTGCGAGAGTCTAAATGAGCAGGACTCAACCAGACCCCTGCAGGGGACTGATGGGCAAGAAATTACTTTGTTGAAGCATATTTCATCTCCCATTAACAGAAATGAGGCACAGCTCTACTGTGTAATCATTTGTACCTCCCTGGTACATCTAATTTGATGGGTATCTCGATGATCAGTTTAGCTGGTGAGCAATTAAAGTCTAATTTGCATCTGCACATGAGATTAAAATGTTGGATAGATTATTTTTTAAAAGCTGCTACCTTTCATAGAAGACAGCATTAACTAATTGGATGTATACATAGTATGGGATAGCATTTCTCCTTACAAAGAGAGAGACGCTGCCATGAAACTCAGTAAAATCTCTGCTTTGTTCAGCACACTTATTGCAGGTGATAAATGCTTTCACCAGCTCTTCTAGGTAAAGATAAGGCTTGCTGCATGACTTCACTCCAGTAGAAATTCTACCTACCACAATATAGAGAGTTTATCATCCACATAAGTTGCAATGAAGTAATTTTCACGACGACATGCGTTAAATATATTGACTTGAGTATATATTGCGGCACAAGGAATAGTGCTTCTCTTCCAGTAACAGGCATGTCTACGTTTGTGTTAGAGATGTGACAATGCTACTAGCAACCCTGAGATTGAACTGGGCTGAGTATCCTCAGGCAGAACCTGTTTGTACAGGAAAACATGTCGATCTGTCAGCAGTGAAATGGCAGACGGGAAAAAGGCATTTTTTTTCATTACGAAAAATGTTGGGCAAGATTATTTTTATGTGCTGCAACACCCAGTGGAACTGTGCCCAGAGAAAACATAAAAACTCCATTTGCAGGGCTGAAATGACTGCGTGTTTTGTCAACGGAGCAAGAAGAAGAAAAAGAAGAAAAATATATATGTAAGCAGAATAAAAAGATTTTGTTACAAGCTGAGGTAGAAAAACAAATTTCAAAATGAAAGTTCAGTTTGATCCCACCCACTTCTGAAGCTCTGCAGGATTCCTGATCCACAGTCATTTTCATTATTTTGTATTTTTGGTGCAATTTGGGATAAGAAAAATGTAAAATCCTGAAATTTCTTTTCTGGTAGGGAGCCAGTGGTTTCGTAGCAGTAATTGGGATATGTGTATGTTTACATGCAAACTCACACAACCACATAATGAAGAGACCTAGCACGCTCTGTCTCTCAGAAGTTCTGTATGTAGCTCAGTATATTAAATACACTGTACTTCAAATGTATATTTTTCTGAGGCTGTGAACTTGTCACAGCCTCCACTCCAACAAGAGAAGCTATATCACTTTTTGCTCTGCAGACTAAGCGTTTTCAGGTCACACAGGTGCCTGGATGAAAGACGTTTCCTCTGAGTCAGCAGCGTGCTACTAGTGTTTTGCAAGGGGTTTTCTCCTACTGGCAGAGCCAGGTAAAATGTGGTCCTGGCTGTCTGGGGCTGTCTGAGTGTGGAGTAGAGGCAGCTGTCTTTGTTTGATGGGTCTGGGAGTTATGCCTCTGAACATCAAACTCTGGGTGTTTTAAACACTAACTTGGCATGCAGAAATGGAGGGACTTCTGCAAAATACAGATGTACCTACTGTGCTTGGGTTCGTCCCAACCAAACCTGCCTGTCAAGCTGAGCAAAGCTGAACGCTGGTGACATGCAGCTGCTCGTGGCTCACCTCCATCTGAACTTTGAATCTTAGGGGACCATATCATGGCTGAACACTGGCGATGGGATTATCGTTTGGGTCCTTAGTGAGAAGTGTTGACCATTGAACACCTCCAGGACTGGGGTTCAGAAGGCCTAAGCTGAGCATTTATTACAAAGTAGTTGGGGTAAATAGTTTAATTACAGCAATCACTGGGGTAATGCTCCCTTTATTTGTACGCAGGGTTAGCTTAGAAACATTAATACCCTTTACAAGGGGAGCGCACTCTGTTGAAGAACTTAACACCATGGCAATGTA
This sequence comes from Leptosomus discolor, assembly GCF_034619465.1. Taxonomy (NCBI): domain Eukaryota; kingdom Metazoa; phylum Chordata; class Aves; order Leptosomiformes; family Leptosomidae; genus Leptosomus; species Leptosomus discolor. The sequence goes on from NC_141395.1 coordinate 71,340,653, forward strand.
GACAATAAAAGATTTGCTTGTGGTGTTAGTATTGAGGGTATGTTTCTTTCTGTTCACATATGTGGCTGTTTATGCAAAAAAGTCAAGGACAGCCAATATGAGACCTTGAGTACAAAACTTGTGTAGCCGCTCGATCCCCTTCTTTCCTTCCAGGGTTTTCACGATGGGCCGATAGCAGGAGGAAAGTGAAAAAAAAAAAAAAAAAACAACAACCAAACAAGCCTGAAATTCACAATGTGCTCTAATTATGATATAACAACTTTAATGACTTCTTGGTAATGGCTTGGGAAATTAATTAGCCTATCATTCGCAAAACGGAACATCACTTTTCTTCCATTTTCACTTTTCTGGTGTTGTTAGGGTCTGTGATGCTGTCAACACTCATGTCCAATCTAATTAAAATTGCAATAACTCTTGAGAAACAATGACTTAAAAACCCCCCTGAATGTAGATTAAGGGAGGCTGATACCTCTCAAGGTCATGCAGCTCTCCTGCTGGGTATTTCTGATTTGCCTATTAAGGTGTATGTGTGTATGAGAATTTCCCCACCCTGGGTCTTCTTCTTCCTGACTTCTGATCATGAAAGGGCTTTTCCAGATACATTAATGAATCTTCAGGGTTTTTAAAGGGACAATGCTTCAGTCAACAACAGACATTTTCTTCCAGAGTACCTTGGTAAATGCTGATAATAGGAAATTTGATATCTTTCCTACTAGATTTTGGGTTGCTCCTGCATAATATTAGGAAAGATCAGTTCCCAGGAGCAAACTGGAATGTTTGACTTTCTTGATATACAGCCAGTAACCTGAATTCATGCCTATCCATGCAGCAAAAGCAATCTCAGGTTCTGGTATTGTTTCTTTCAGTGATAACCTTGGGAGGGAAGTGAAAAAAATAGACTATTTAGTTTTGTATGGAACAGCAAATATTGAACAACTCAGTTCCTAGGAAGGTTAGTATAAAAGGCATGAAGAGCTGTGGGAATAGGATGTTAAACCCGTAATGTCCCCAAGTAGGAAAACCTTCATTGGTGTGTCACAGAATCAGGAAAGAGAGAAGGTCTTAGCGTATTTTGCCATTTTTGGTTTGAGATATAGGGAGCAGTCAGCAGGTTCCTTTCTTAAACCATTCTAAAAATACCTAGAGCACAAACCCACCTTTACTGATTAGGAAATGAGAAAAATGACACTAAATTCACCCTATTGCTCCCTAAAGCAACCTTCAGCCTAAAATCTCTCTCCTTCCAGCAACTGTTCTCACCTTCTTTTCTATCCATGCATCATAAATTAATACTTTCCACAGGGATCCACAGAGAACTGCTAACTCGGTACGGCTGCTAGCAGAGCAGGACACTTCCCTGTGTGAGTTTGTCTCTTTATTGGCACAGACAGGCATTAAAGCAAATGCAAGTCAAGGTTCCAGAGCGTCTGGCACCAAACCCAGGTCCCAGAGCTCATCTCACAGCTCCTCTGTCCCCATCTTCTGCTGCATCCATGTTGCTCATAGCCAGATTGGTGGCCCGCGATGCCTACACTTAGGCAGCTGGGCTGAGGTTGAGACATGTCTCACAAGGTGAGGGACAATCAGCTGGGATGAGATACGCCGTATTGGAGAGTCCTAAATCCCAGCCTTTGTTCTGGTTCAAATCAGCTTCTTACAGCTGTTCACATTCCCTCAAACCCCTCAAATGCCCTGTATGTGGGGATTTAATAAGGGTAAATCTCGCTGCAGGAAAGGTAGGGGCAGCACACCCTGTCCCCAGACACTTCTGCTGACTTGAGACAGGGTTCAGAGAGTCATGGAAGTGCCTCCAGATGCATTTCTTGAGGAGCGGATGGGAGAAGTTGCAGCTCTGCACCTGCAGTTATTTGTCCTAAGTGCATTTCAATTTCCATTTAATGGGGAAGGAAACATCCTGCTATCACTCAAATTTGTTTTTGATTGCCTTCTTTTCTTTAAAAGATAAGTAGTAAATGAAAATACAAGACATTCAATATAAGCAAAATGATAAAACATCCTGAAAATTTAAATGCACAAAAATATCACCCCTGCACAGCTCTTGCCATAGGCACCAATTCTGATCTTAGTTTTGCAGGAGTGTTACACCACTGGGGTGCAATCCAGACACTTTTAGCTACCTGTATTCATATCAGTCAGAGGTAGCTAAAAGCTTGCAAGAAGTGGATTTTGCACATGAAGGATTAGGGTGACCTTGGGGTTCTGTTGCTCCTGCAACAGGAAAGGGAGAGGAAAAGCCAGGGACAAAGGAAGGCTGTGGAGACGTTGGGAGAGCTCAGAATAGCATGGGTAGGGAATGCTCCTGACAGAGAAGAAAAGGAGAGAAAGCAGAGTGGGGTGTGGGGGTATTTACTGCTGTTATGCCAGAAGCACATCCCACTCACCCCAGGCTCTACCTTGGGTGCAGTAGAAACCAGCTTGACTTGTAGCTCTTCAACATGGCGAGAGCCTGTGTTGAGACAATAAACATTTTGCTGCCCCAGAAAGCTGTTCCCTCCACAGGGAACTGTGTCTGAGCTAATTAACACTACTTTTAGGGAGGGTTTTAGGGTTGCTGTAATGCTTTCAGGTCCCAAAGAAGGATCTCTGTGTCATATCACTCCATGCCCTTTGGATCACTCTTAGCATGTCTGGTCTGTCTCATCTTTCCTTGAGCATCTGCCACAGATCACTGTCAGGGATGGGATGCAGAGCCAGATGGACCTTTGATTTTTCCATTCTATCTGTCCTGATCTCCATTGTGCATTGTGCACTGAGTCAGAACCCTTTAAGCAGTCATTCCCATGCTTCGCAGCCTTGCACTTTGGCCTGAATGCCATTCCTGCTGCCTTGTTGGGGAAAGCCCTTTGCAGTTCCCCTGGAGACCTCCTGCCACAGAGAGGGAAGGTGAAATGGGCACTTTATGACTCTCAGGGATCTGAAGTGTCTAGACTGGTGTAACAAGAGTCTTTCTGAGTTTTACAATAAAAGCCAAGAGATGTATTTTTGGAAGACAGAAGTTCCTCTGAGTGCACCCAGCAGAACGAATTTTAACGATCACTTGACAAAATCTCCTAAATTAAATTTCAGATTAAAAACCTCATGGAAGTTAAACTGATAATCCATGCATTAAAAACAAAGTAAATCAGGCTACTTGAGAAGCCCTTTCTGAAGAGCAAATCGCAGCCCCCCATCTCTAATCTGTGAGTTACCGACATGCTGGTGCAGTGGTGCTGCAAGACCTTCTGATCATAAAGCAATTCTCTGTCCTCTGACTCCCTGTCTGTAATAGTGGTTTCATCCCCAGCTTGTCCACACAGAGATGTTCAAGAAAATAAGTCTATGCCAGTAGAGATCAGAATAGACTCGCTAACTCCTGCCGCAAAGTTTGCAGCCTGGCATGAGTTTGCTGTGGCTGTAGCTACGCATCTGTGTGGGTTGCTGTGCTCTGTGCATCCCCTCCAGTCTAAAGGTTTTTCTATTAAGCCTGCTGGAATTGGATTCATTGTAGAAAACTTCCTTTGTGGTATAAAGCCCCTCTCACAAGAGTGTCTGAGTGCCTGCAAGGCACAAGCTAATATTTTCTTCAGTTTAAATATGTTCTGGTTGAGGCAATGACAGGTTTCAATAGGCTGCGGGGGTGACACTGGCTCTGTAATAGTTCCAAATTATATTACCTGAAAGTTGAGTAGGGCAGAGAAAGATCAATCTGTTTAAAGTGGATTTGGCAGTTTTAAAATTCATTTGAGTTCAAATCGAAACAGAAAAGACTGTAATGTTGGTGTAGCTCTGCCAGAAGTTATAGGGACACTGACAAGCTGCCCACGGTCTCTGGACTGGGAAACCAGGAAATATCCACTCGTGTAATTCCTGGAGATGGCTGTCCAAAATCCATGGGACGTGGAAGCACTGTCACACAGTAGGAATGCAAGGGCAGTGAGTGGCCGTGCCAGGCTGTGCTAATGAATTATTACACTCTGTTTTATCTTACTGGGTGTTTTGCTGAGAGCAAAGACATGGGCATCTTCCCCCCCGCTATTCCCACCAGGAGAGACAGCATGATATTCTGGACCAACCCAATTCAGCATCAACTGCAGCTAAATCTAAGTTAATAGATAAGGGTGGCTGTGTGTCCCAAATTTACCATCACAGTCCTGGATTGGTAGTGTCATGTCATCCCCTGTGCTCGTGACGTTATTTTATCTTGACTGTTCAACTAGGACACAGTATTTTCTCCATCTTCTCCAAGCCCTGGAAACTTTCCCACTCCCTCTTGTGTGATTGGAGCATGAGGAATCTGCCTGTGTCTGCTAATTTCCGAGTCTGTAATAACACGTGCTTTCAGAGATACCTTCTGCTCTCTCAAGGGCTCTGCTTTCCCCTCTAACCTGCCCATGACCGCTGTCTTCTAAAGACTAAGGTGCTTCATGTGTGTCCTCATTTCAGAATTTCCTGGTGAAACACAGCAGAGAACTGGACTTGCCAACTGAGCTGCTGTATTTGGCCACATTATGCTGCGCGTTGCTCACTAAACATGGTTCAGTGGTCTGTTAAAATTAATTTCACATTAATTGTTTTAAAACTGACAGCATCCTGTGTTGCTTTGGGTGAGCAATTGCCTTTCTCTGCTGGGAAATAATTTTGGCATTTCATTTGGAAAAAAGTAATTAACTGCATGGGTATGCTTAGTTGAGTAAGTCATTACAATCTCTGACTTATGCAAATGAGATTGTTGAAGTATAATTCTAACTGAGATAACTCCACACATACATAAACTTTTAATATCCATCGTCCAGCGGAATGTTTGTGCGCAAATAAAAGCCATTCATGGGTTAATTTATAAATCTCAATTGCATAATCAATTTTCAAGGAGCAGAGAGCTTGTAATGCAGCAGAGCTGCTCCGTGAGTTCCCAAGGATCTTTCTTGGAACATCATTTGATGGTTAACATGACGTATCCACTGGTTCATACATCCTTGTGCTCATTTTACAGCTGCTGTAGCATGAAACATGCTTTCAGGGTCACCCTCCTCATATTCTGCCTGCTTTAATTATGATGTTTATTATGGGTGTTATGAAGACAGGTGGTCATGCTCATGGATTTTAGCAGTTTATTACTGGGTTCTAAGTAACTGTCCCAGACTTCGTTGTTCCAACAAGTTTAAACATTTAACTACGTATTATTAATTTCTTTTTCTCTTCTTTGTCACCTTCCTACAGTGTGTAGCTTTTTCTCTCCTGGAACATAACATTATCATGCAATTTTCTCGGCCAGTTTAAGATAAAGAGATGGATGCAAAGGCAAAATATGCACAAAGAAAGAGCTAAGAATTTATTTTTCCCTAGCAAATGAATTACTTGCCCCAAATACTCTCATTTATCCTGAAACTACTTGGAACTTGGAGAAAAGAATATTTTGGGGACAGATTTCTAAAACAAGGGAACAGATGTTCCTTCTTTGTTCTACACAACTGATGCTGCATAGACCCAGCATTAGGTTGGATGGCTCCCTTTCTGTTTCCTATTTGGAAGAATTACATTCTATAATAAGGGCCTGAGTTAAACCAAAGGTTGGATTTCTCTGGAGAAATCCCTGAGTTTGGAAAACCTTCTGCTAGTAAGCCAAAAGAGAGTTTCTGTAGGATTTGATATATCATCCTCTGGGGTAGTAATTTGATGGGACTTAATAATTTTCTGCCTACAGTGTAATCAGGAGCTTGCATCCATCTTATCCTCTTGATTGATGAACATAATTCTGAATACGAGAAGGGATGAGCCCTTGGATGGAGGAGGTGAAGAGATGGGGAGTGAGGGAATTGTAGATGGCACTGACCGAAGCTCAGATATCTCCCTGGGAGAACCAGTCTCTGACAAGCCTGATTAAAGGAGAAATGGGTTTGGAAGCACAGGGTCAGTGACTCTGACCAAGCTGCTACTTCATTTAGAGAGAGGGCTGATCTGTGCCTTGCACTGAGGCTCTTATAGCAGTAGAGAGCTGTTAACAAGAGGTGCTTAATCGTCTCTGGCTGGCAGGTTGCTGCCAAGTGGTTTGGCAGCTTGGAAAGCCTTTCTGCACTCCCAGAAAGACAGGTCTTTGCAGATGCTGAGGTTTCAAAAAGAGCAGTCATTCCCAGCAGAGTCAACAGACTGGATTTTCAGTTTACGTTTCCTTTGAACGGAGCAGACCATCTGCCTTATATGTATAGACCAGGTCTGTGAATTATTGGATCAGAATGAATATGTGGGGTCATTCAAATCTGTAACAGCTCTGAATTGCTTAGGCTTAGGTAAATGAAAGAGGGAAAAAGAAGCATTAACAGTAAAATCACTGACAGTGACTACTGTGTTGAGGGGTCCAGCTTCTACAGAAGGAGTTGGTGGTCAGAGCCCATTCTAGACCTGGGTGCAAGGCTTTCTCTGCAGCTGGGTTCTATACCCTGATTACTGAACTGTCATGTGGAATCCCTTTTAAAATATTTTTTAATTTGTGGGGTAAGCATTCATCTGAAGAGGAAGATATTTGAAGCCTGGTTTTCCGCTCCCAGGAGCACTGTATGTTTCTTGGTAAAACCAGCCCAAGTTAATTAGCACACCTTCAGTACCAGAGAGTCAACCCTATCTTACTGACAGTGGCAAATGATTTAGCAAGGAAGGAGAAACAGAACAGCGTTTCTGTGTGACCTTGTTCTTACCACGTCTCTTTTGTCTGTCTGAGGTTTGGGGAGGGAACCCAGCACAATAAGATTCTTTCACAGCTTGGACAGGGCCTGGGCAGCTGATTCCTGCAAGGCTCGTGTGTTCTTCTCTCAAACAAAGAAAAAGAAACAGAGAAAATGTCAAGTCTCTTAAGCAGAATTTGTCGCCAGCAATTCCTTGAAGCGCAGCAGCTTGTTTCACCTTCGTTGGTTCCCTAATGAAAGTTTTTCAACTCCATGTCAGGCAAAAAAAAAAAAAAAAAAAAAGTTGTTTCTTTGAAACAGAAATCTTGTTGCAAGGTCAAGCTGAAATTGTTGCTACTTTGGTAAACACCTCAAATTGTCTCTGATTAATTCTAAATAAATTTCTTGTGTGATAAGTGATTTTGAGCAAGTGCTGTTGACACATTGAGCTGATTGAGATTAAGGGGAGAAAGGGATGAACAATGGGGTGAGATTAGAAACTCTTTGTCACACAGATCAGGACCCTGGAGTAGAAGGATGACACAATCATTTGTCATGTACTGGAGGTGAGAGGAATGAACAAGAGTTTGCAAGAAGATGGCCAGAGACTTGGATTGTAGCCGAGCTGCTCAGTAGGCAAAGTCATTGTCAGCCATAAGAAAAGCATACAGTGGGGCAGCATGAAGCTTACGTGTGCCCACAGGAATAGGAAAAGCGTGGCAAAGCAGTGGAAATCAGTGGTCCAAGGGAGTCATGGGTCGCCTGCAATTGTATGGTAGGAAAGGACAACCAACTAACTTCAAGTGTGGGGCTGATTTGTGGGACCCCATTGTGCAAGTTCTCCTTAGTTTAGTACAGGGAGAGTCATGGGGAAACAAGGCAAATAGAGATCATATCCAGCAGACGTTCAACTTTCTGATTTTCTTGCCTGGTGTACGGCAACAAGACCACCATGGCAATGCATCATGAGAAACCACATACCCCTCCAACATCCCTGATAGCCCAGGCGAGGACCATGGTGGGGGCGATTTCTCTCTCTCCATCATGCAATGTTGAGTCAAGCCCTCAGTACAGCACAGATCTCTCATTTGAATTAAAAAGGTGTAGTTATTACCTGGCAGAATAAATACACTGTAATGGAGACCCACATGGTCAAAACCCACTGACATCCTTTAGACGTTCTCATGAGAGCCAGACATTATAGAGGATGATGGAACTGGGGAGCAGCTATTAAGTGGCATAAAAGGAAAGGAGACAGATGGAGTCAGAGTGGAAATAGCCACAAGGCTGAGGAAAGGGAGGGAAAGGGGTGCTGTTGCTTAGAATATTTAAAATAGTCCCGATATATACTGGGAAATGGCTGCAGGGGATGAGTTTTTGCTGCCTCTCTGGTCTCAGTGTCCTAGAATTTCTTTCCAGCTCAGATAGCAAGAGTTTTTGCATATTCTATGAGACAACAGAACGAGGGTTTTTTTCAAAGTCTATAAATTTATTTTGGTCTAATAAAATTACATAACAATGCATTCCCCTCCCCCCATTAAATAAAATCAATTACAACAGCTTATTTTTTATGAATGTCTTAATTAGAGCTTTTCCTATTAACAGAAACACTACAGAAATTCAAATCATCCCCATTAACAGGTGAGAGATGTTTACTAATGACCCCCACACTGGGTCTTATATGAAAATTTCTTATGAAAATTTATTATTCTCTATAAAGGCAATGACTTATTCAAAAGAAGGAGATGATATTGTGTGCAGGCGGGGGGGGGGGGGCCTGGATGAAGTTGCTGGGGCTGGTACATTTGCAAATCGGCTCTTCAGGGCAACATAAATGAATATAGCAGAACTCTCAAGAAAATAAAATAGCGTGAATCATAAATCAAAGCAATGTAGTGGAGCTGCAGAGGACACTGCAAATAGATAGGATAACAGAAGGAAATATTGGCTCAGGCATAAATAGCTCTTAATAAATCATCAGCCAACGGGAGCAGGGCAGCAGCATCCTAACTGAAGATAATGACAGCTGGAAACCTCTTGCTGGTGCTTGTGCATTCACTGCATACATAGTCTGTAGATCCAGGAACATGCTGGAAAGGTCTCTTAGCCCTTCTGCATTCAGCAGGAAGGTCACTGGCCTGAGAGGAAAATCAGGCTTCAGCTGAGTTGAAGTCTATCTCTGGGGTGACTGCTGAAACCTTGGTCTTGAGAAGACACTAAAGACCTTCCCCCATCTGCTGTGTCAACTCCCTAAAATGATGCTCCAGCTATGGTATTTTAGGGCTCTGTTTCTCAAGCCAGGACCTCTTAGCACACGACTTGCTGTGTGGGGTTTTGTGGGCCATAAGTTTTCATGCCAACTCAGTAGCTATCAGAGGTAACGTGAATATGGACTTTAAACCCTGAAGCCGTTTCTGTGTTTCCTTTATTCTGCCTGAGGTGATATGACTGCCTGACACAGCCACAGCTCACATTGATTGCAGCCACCATATCAGTGCTGCTCACTAAAAACACGGGATTACACGTTTCTTTTTTGAGGATGCTTCAGCTGCATGGAGAATTCACACCAAAGGAGCAGGTTGGAGCTTTCTGCTGATCCACCATCAGGAAGTGCTGTCCTGCTCTTAGAAGAAAATCAATCTAAGCCCCAAGGGAAAAGTCGCAAAGAGGCCATAAATCAGGTAACTTTTAAAAAGCTACCTTAGTGATCCCAATTTTGTCACTGTGCGTGTTTCCCCAGAGCCAAGAAACAGCCTGTAAAGACAAAGAGCATCTTATCTTGGAGCAAGCTAAGAGGAGGAGATCATATACCTAGACTTAAGACTGTGATGATTGCTACCCTGAAAGAGATTGGGAAAAACAGAGGATCTCAGCTTTCAGTTCCAGTTTCTTCAGGGGAATCCAAACACGGTCTGTCCAATGTAAGAAACAGGAATGAGAAAAAAGCATGACATATGGAACAAGACTTAACTTCTGCATTGTGGCTCTTTCTTACAGGTAGTTGTCAGTGGATTTCTGTTTCCTGTATGAGGCAGGTGGTCGGAGGAGTTGAGTACGCTGGGTCCTCTGCTCCAAAATTCAGTGGGGAGATGTTGTTACTGTTGTGAAGATAAAACACGTGAGATGGAAGAAAAGGAGGAAAAGAGGTTGCATGTCTATTTGCAATCAGTTTAGTAGAAAAAAAGGAAATCGAGATTAAAACTCCCATACTCTGAATTTTAACTGCCTTTGATAGAGCTGTCAGTTTTAACATAGCTTTTTTGCTTAACAAAAATGATAAGTTTGGCCATGAATTTTAATAAAACAAACAACAGCACTAGGACTGATTGGATTGCTCGATGTTTCATTTTGTTCGCTAACCTTGAGAAAAACAGAATCGGGATTAATATGTAGATACATTTTTAACCCTGTCTGCGAATATAATGACCTTGTAATAGAAAGCAAAGCAAAAGTTACTGCTGATGAATAGCTCCAATCGTTCAGATGGTTAGCTGATTTAGAAAAACGTTATTATAGAAACAGAATGGTTTTGGTTCAAAGGGACCTTGAAGATCATCTCATTCCAACCCCCTGCCATGGACAGGAACACCTTCCTCTAGACCAGGTTGCTCCAAGCCCCATCCAGCCTGGCCTAGAGCACTGCCAGGGAGGCGGCAGACACAGCTTCTCTGGGCAACATGTGCCAGTGTCTCACCACCCTCACAGTGAAGAACTTCTTCCTAATATCTAATCTAAATCTAATCCAAATCTACCCTCTTTCAGTTTAAAGCCATTATCCTTTGACCTAGTCTGTGAACAGGCTACTTACTACCATGTTCACTGTGTTTTATGACAAAATGCAAATGTACTTCTAAATGTCTATAAACTATTCATCACTCAGAGCAAATTCCAGTGTTTCACTTGAGAATACTGAAGTTCCCAAAGAGAGTAAATGAAGCAGGGCAGTCAAGGCAAGAAGTGATTGCATTTGACAATGTTAAAAAAGGCATTAGGTCACTGCTGGTCTGCCTGGGAAGTGTGCTTATAGGCTGATTAGTACTAACTAACATTGATAGGGGTCCTTTGAAGCTGGGAGACTCCAAATTGGAGCAGCCAGAGGAAAGTCGATGCCTTTTTCTGAAGACATTCCTGAATATTCAGCTCAAAGCTTTATAGTGACTGTAAGGATGTATGTGAGTCGGGCAGCACAATCCTTGGGACAGTGAAACAGCCATGGGAATGCACTCTGCCAACGTCAACACCTAGGTAAGACCCACCATGGCGAAGATGGTATGGTGGCCGTCAGGGTGGGTAAGAGGGACTTTCCCACTGTAAATCCTTCCGCTGCCTTGGCAGTGTAAGGAACCGACCACTCACATCCGTGTCCTTGCAATGTATGTGCTATGCTGGACTTTAGTAACAAGACATCTGCTCCCCTGGTCTGTGAGGTTAGAAGTTATTTTGGTTTGACGTACAAGACCAACCCGCCACATGATTGCTTGCCTGGCATTTGAAGGCGTCAGTTTTGCCTGTGAACAAAGATTATGGCTGACCTTGCATTACCTAGGAGTAGTAGGTCAATTTATGGTGTTTTTGTGTTGGCTGATTCCTGGATCTCCTTGATAGTGAGGGACAAGCAGGAACTGGATGTCCTGGTAGGACACACCAACTATGTGTACAAGCCGTACCAGAACCTCATGTCTATAACTCCTGCACTTATAGTGACAACCAGTTGTCACATTTTTACAAGGGTGTCCACATTTTTGTTTTATGCATCCCAAACGATAACACATCTGTCATTTCCTGTCAGGTGTTCTGAAGTGATGGATTGCCCTTACGTTAAAAAATACTTATTTCCCAGTGTGAACTTTTTATTAGGATTCTGGTACTTTAAATTCTCTTTGGCAGTGCTTGTCTCTTCTTGTCCTCAACCACTTTTTGATGCTGTAGGGTTCTGTGAAATAGATCCACCTCAGGTGAGCTCACAAAGAATATCGCAGCCTTGAAACAAAGTCTGAATAAGCCTGGTAGACTGGAAGAATTGTATATACCACGGCAATTCTTATCATTATCATAATGGGAATCAGCATTAGAAAAAAGTGTCAAAATGTTACGGTAAAAACAGAAGATCACTGCCAGGCAGAGAGAGACAATGCACCCCAGAACCGTGTTTGTTAGGTAATAGAAGCAGAGGGATGTGACAGGTTTACAGCAGGCATGTGGGAGACTCCAACGCAGCTGGAGGCAGGGGCAGGCTGTACACCACCTTGTGGCACTAAGCCACTGATCAAACACCTCCCGAGTAAAGTGCCATTGCTGGGGTGCTGTAATGATAACATGGTCCTGCAGCAAGCCAGGCAGCTGTCCACCCATTGGCCATCCTGACAGCAGCGCAAATAAACTTGGCCTTTTAGACACCACAAAATGGCTCGATGGCACTGCTCGTTCTCTCTCTGTCAGTGGTTGGGATTTCTTTGCAACTGCTGAATTTCTAGGAAGAATTTCTGCTTTTCAGAGGAGGGCATTATTTTCGGGATAGGGTTAGGCTGGTGAAAGCCATGTCAAGAGGCTGAGATAGGAGTTCAGAGATCAGAATCAGTGGGAGATCATGCTCATCTGAGCCAACATCCACTTAGGTCTGGTGAGGGTTTCTGTACTTGACTTACCCCTATTGAATAGGGCTGGTAAAAGGAAGAAACAAGTAATGATCCAGGTTTGGTCTAAGAGAAGCAGGTGGCAATGCTATAGTGATTAAAGTTCAAAATTGGGTATAAACAGCTCAGCCTAGAGGCTATACACAGCTTGTGGAAAAAGAAGGCCATGATGGGAGGTAGTAGATAGTTGTACTATAATCTCAGGTAGGCACCTTCCAGGTAATGTCTGAACCCTTTACTCACTTGAACTGACTTTACAGATACACAGCAAGACAAGAGAAAAGATAACATCAGTTGCTGTCTTCTTTTTTTTTTTTTTTTAGATTAGAGACTAAGTCATGGTGTTATGGAAATGGCTCCAGTGCCTCATACTATGTAAAACCGCAGCAAGGCTCAGAGTATAAATTTCCTGACTTGCCATGCAACTCTTATCATCACTAAACACATCTCAGGCTGGGGAGGCCGTGTGAACAGTGAGTGCAGAGTGTCTCTCGCTGAGTCGTTTTTCCCTTGCTAAAACTAGCAGCAAGACATTGCTTTGTGTTGCCTGGGGGGGATTCTTTGAGCACTGAAGGCAACTGCCGAACAACTCACTGTACCTGGACCCCACCAAATAATGACGCCAAATTTTATCCCAAGCAGCCATAGTGAATGCCTATGAGAAAAGCTGGGTCCTGTTTGAGGCCACGTAAGCTCTCCTATGGGAAATGTATGTCAGCCCTAGTTTCAGCCTGTTTGCTAGGATAAGTTGGAATGCTTGCTGCTTCTTCCCCCCGCTACTGTAAAAAACCAGGAGATTGAGATGTGCTACGCTTGCTGATTTTAACAGGAGAGAAAGAACATGAATACTAAATTTTTCATATCTTCAAATTTGCTTTTTGCCTCCCACTACCTTTTCAGCAGTGTAGATATCTGTCTCCATCACCTACCATTACAAACCATGAAAAAAGATATAAACTAACACCTTCTTGTCAAGCAGAGCTAATAGTCAAAGGACTCCTTTCCATGCATCCCATGATGCAAGAGTCTTCAGCTCAAGATTCTTCAGCCCAGAGAAGGGACAATTAAGAAAGGATATGAAAGAAGTCTATAAAACTGTTTAGTGGCCTAGGGAAAACAGATAGGAAAAAATTGTCCACAGAGTCTCCTAGTTCAAAAACTGAGGGCTTGGAGGTGGCAAATTCAGAACAAAGAACTTTCTTCTTCACCAAGCCTTATCAAGCTGTGGAGCTCTTTGCTGCAAAGGGCTGTGGATGACACACATTTAGTGGATGATACACATTAGAGAGGTGCTCACAAGGAGATGGGGTAAACCCATGGAAGAAAAATAATTTAGATCTGTAAAGTTCAGAAATAAGATACCTGGCTCAGGAGCTTCTCATGCAGATCATTAGAAGCTGGGAGAACATCCAAATAAGGAGTAGATACAGGGTTACATGGACCTATGGGCTGACTTGATGTGGCCACTCTTAAGCTTCCATGTCACATCGCTGAATGAATGATTGCCTCTGACATAATTTTGGTGGACCTGGCACTATATGCTCAGATGGTAACAGCAGGTCCAAAGGAACATTTTATTTCTTGAGGTATATTCACTACAGATAATGATGCTTTCCAGGCCCATACCTGAAAACAGAGTCTAGTTTGTTTTGCTCTTGGTTGTAGATTTTCATTCTGAGTGTTAGTTTCGCTTTAGATGTCTCATTAGCAGGGTGACATTTTCCTATTAAATGAAAATGTTCAACATTAGATTTTCTTGTCTCCACATTGCTGTCATCTCGTCTTTTGTCATCCTCACTGACGGATCAGCGTGTTCTGATCTGTTACCCTTTTATGTAATGCCATTATTATTGTTTTCTCTCTCTCTCTTTCTTTTTTTTAGGCGGTAATAAAAAAATAAATAAAAATGAAATATACAAAGTATAAACTGCCTTTATGACTGAATGATTTCCTTGCTGCATTAAGCAATTTCTTTTGTGCCAGCACCTCTCATGAATGCTCAGGATGTTCTCCCGATGTATTCATGAGAGCTACTTTGCCGCGATGATTGCATGCATGGCTGCCTTTTTTGAAACAAGCTCATGATTATTGATATCCAGGATTCTTCTTTTCAGCTTAGTAGCCAGGAGGGGGTGTCCGTGCCTTACAAATCAGCTCTTTTTGAAGGCTGGTGGTAAAAGAACTTCAAGCAGTCACTGCACTGCAAAATGTCTTATCACTGTGAACTGTGCAGAGAGGAGGGAATGATGGGGGGAGCAGCACCAACATGACAGCAGAAGTAGGAACTGCTCCAGCGCTGCAGGAGGAATGGAGGGAGTTTTACCTTGCGAGTGGCCTGGGCTGTGGGAAGCAGCACAAGAGAGGCAAGAGGTGAAAGGGCAGAGGAAAGGGATTCCCAGGATGCATCAGAGCGTGTCAGCTAGATCTTTGTGCTGCCCTTGACCCTTGCTTCATATTTGACCCAAAGATCATAGAATCATAGATTTGGTTTGGGTTGGAAGGGACCTTTAAAGCTCATCTAGTCCAAACCCCCTGCCGTGGTCAGGGACATCTTCAACTAGAGCAGGTTGCTCAGAGCCCCGTCCAACCTGACCTTGAATGTTTCCAGGGATGGGACATCTGCAGCCTCTCTGGGCTGTTCAACTGGGATGCCTCAGCTCAGTTTCCATGCATGTGAATTTTTGGGGTGAATGTTTTTCCTTGAACTTTGTACCGTATTCAGCTGCTTTCAGCAGAAGAGTCAAGAAATGCTTATGATCTCAGTTACAACTACAGATGAGCACTCCCTGACTTTGTGCCTACAATGTCAGTGTCTCTGGCTGACTGGGACATCCAGGATCCCATTATAATCAGTGGAGATCTAATTAAGAGAGGCCATAGAGCTAAACATGTGACTTGTCTGACCAGAGTTAAGTATCTCTGTTAGATGAGATGAGCCACTTGCTAAAATCTCTTGACTCTAAAGGGGATGATGCCTCTTGTGAGTACTGGCTCCTTCCTTTGAGGTTTCCCACCTTGAAAGTCTCAGCTCAAAGCTCTTCAACCTTGCCATCCAAACTGCAGGCATTGCCCTTGAGGAGCTTGTCCTATGGATATCGGACTCCTAGTGCTGGTGCTGTTCTTGAAGGAAACAGAGTCAGTTGGTTCACACACACTTCTGGGACTATAAAAATGTCACTCTCCAGACATCTGTCACGTAGATCCTTGCGCTTCCTGGTTATGGCTAAAGTCTGCAAAAGTTGTTCCGGAGTTACAAAAATGAATTCTAGTTTTCAAAATGGAGTATCTACCTCCTCCAAGATATTGGACCCTGAACTGCTAACTCTTCAATAAGAATTATGTCTCTAACTACTTCATGTACATGGAGCCTTTAGGAACTATGTCTCAGTAATGATCAGACCCTTAAATCCAATGAAGTTCCCTGAAAATAGGCTTAATTTCTGTATGCCTTGATTTACCATCTGCAAAATGGGCTTAACACCCCATAGAAAAACTGCCTAATAGCAGCACCAAGAGTCTTCCTTGAGTTAATGCACAGAGAAAATCTGACTCCCTCTCTCGTTTTCTGTCAGAGCAGGACCTTCAAGGCTGCCTGATGAATACAAAAGGGAGAGATATTTCTAGCTCTGCCAAATGCTCAACACACATCGATGAGGAAAGTGGACTTTGAAACTTTCTGAGAGTTTGGCAAGCAAACTGTATACAGGATAGGGGTGTGATACTATAGTACCCCTGGCAATACTCAAAGGGACACAACTTTCTTGTGACACAGGGCTCTGCAAAGAAAGCTATCATACCAGTGGAAATGGTAGATGCAGGTTGAATTGGTGGCTTTTCTACCCTCTTTGAACACAACTTTTCTGTTGACTTCAGAGTAGTGTCCATGCCTTTCTCATGGGGCATAACCCGACAGAACTTCTCCTGTTTTCACTGAAGATCTCTTGGAAACTCTTCATGACACAGAAATGTTTTCTACTGTCCTCTCTGGCATAGCTGAACTGCTATGAAAACATCAAAGGCATCAATTCAATCAAGGCTACAATGTGCTAGGCACTGAATATTCACCTGGGGAAAGATGGTCTTTGCTCTGAAGATCTGAGAATTTAGCAAGACAGGGAGGACAGTTACAGCCTCATTAAGCTCTTCATTTTTTGAGAGAAAGAACAGAGGGATTAAGCAACCTGCTGGTAACAGAGGCAGTATTCTATGCCAAAGCTGGGAAATACCAGTTCAGAAGAGGATGGAAATATCACACCAGAAGAGTTGTGTGACCTTGCAAAATATAGTCATCAACACGAGAAGGAAGACAACAGGGCTGAGAATGAACTGGTGCTTTTGGGAAAATAATAAAAATAACTTGTCTAATACAAGGCTTATCAACTGGAACTGTCAGAGGAAATGAGATCCAAGCAGTCCTGGAGAAGGTTTGACGAGGTGTTTACAGAAGAAATTAGGAGATATCCCTACTTTTGTACTGATGAGATCCCACTTGGCCTAATTGTGTGCAATACCCCTGCTCAGGAAGACAAGCTCAGCACTTTTGTGAGCAGTGCAAAACCGTAAGGAGAACCTCTTTTATGAGAAGGGACCTTGGACACGTTAGAAGAAAAGTGGGCTAAGAGGACATTTGTTTTCTTTAATACAATTTTAAGATAACTTTAAAACCCACTGCAGCATCATTTTTCATCAGCTGGCTTTTCTTAGACACTGCCTGCAGAATCCCTAGGTGAAGAAGGTAGATCATGAGTTGAAAGCCATCAGTCTAATAGACAGCCAGTGTTGGCATGGAGGAAAAAAAATGAAAAAGAATCAGGGATAAATTTAAGAAACAGTAAGAACATGAAGACCGTGGAACAGCCTCCCAGCTGGAGGCAAGAGAAGCAGACCAACTGGAAGAAACAAGGCCAGGTCACGAGAGGGATACCATGCTCACTCACAGAGCAGTCATCCACCTCCTGGAAATCATGAGACAAATGGTCGACGATGCAGTCAGCACTCAGTGCAGAGGGGCAAAGCGGAAAACACTTTGTTGATGCTTGACTATTGCACAAACATTTTCTGAAACTGAGGTTTTTTTTTTTTTATTTTACTTCTTTCTCTACAGCCTGGTAAAAAGCCCTTTTACTGTCCCTGATGTTTGTTAGCTTATGGTCTGTTAGAGGTCGTTAAATCTAACAATCCAATATGTAAGAGGCTGCTGTAGTTCCATGTCACCAGGTACAGTCAGCTGTAAAACTGAGCACATTTTCCAGATGGGTGCCTCCCAATTTGTTTTATTTATATATACATATGTATGTATGCATATATGTACATTTATGGCCAGCCACACAGATCGATACAGACAAAAAACCACAAAACAATGCCCTAGCATCCATTTAAATACACAGAACTCCCAGAAACATGAACAGCACTGATGGACTGATCCTGTTCCTCCTCTGCAGCTGACCAGGACTGAAGTTGCTACAGGAACACACATGCACACAACGTGAGTTTCTCCAGTAACTAATCTTAGACAAGCTATGTAGCAGCTGGCCCTCAACCCCCCAGGTCTCCCTAGTTGCTGCCACCTGGACATTTGAATCCTGATGGTTCATGGCTCCACTCCAGTTGCTGGTACACATACCTATCCTCCTATTCACAACCTACTTCAACTTGCAGTTCGCTACTGTTCACATATGCTCATCCAGAGCAGAGAGTGCCCTCATCCAGACGACAGAAACAGGATTTAGCAAGCGTGTAACATAGTCTACAGAGATTGGGACAGGAGCTGGCCAGATCAACCATACTGTCCTGTAGCCTGTTTACACCAGAGCAGCCCCTTTTGTCCCCTTTCCCCTCTCATTTCCCTTGCTTGCTTCTACCCAATTTGTGTTGATTCCTCACCTTTCCTGCTTTTGGCCCATCTCCTAAACAACCCCTAGTAAGCCTCACACATTCTCACAATATTAAAAACATCCCAGAATAAGTTTACACGGTCCCCAATGCTCTTCTGCATGCATTCCATAATGACTGCTATTCCCCTTATGCGATGACTCCTTTTGGTTTACTAGTTGCTGGGTTTCCCATCTGGGACAATGGTCTAGTTGTTCTCCTTCAATAGCCTTGAGGGTAGGCAGTTCAGGATGCTCCCTTCCAGGCTAATGGGGTTCCTCCATCTATTATCGTTCTTCTGACTTTCCTAGGCCTTTATGTTTATGGTGATGAACCTTCACTCACACAACCCAACACGGTTATCTTGCTATTCACCAGTGGAACATTGTCCATGGCTTGTGGACGAAGCATTACTTCTATTGCAGAACAGTCTCAAAGAAATAGAATATGCAGCTCTCTGTATATTGAAATATTTCATGACCTCATACGTCTGTGTGGTGCTACTTCCCTCCTTGCAAAATTGGCTTGGGATGAGTAGGTCACGAGAAAATGGCAACAAGAGCAGAAGCAACAGTGATTGCAGGGGACAAACTTAAAAAATTTCACTTAAGCTTATTACATGGATGTCATGAAGCTGCTGAAAGCTGGTAACTCCAGGTGTAATGAGGGATGGAGCTAGGAAATGCTGAGAACTCCTTTCTCACACCAACTTTAGGACCCATTTCATGTGTCTTACAGAGGCAGCTTTTCCTTAGAAAAGGGATGATAAAAGGTCACTGAGTTACTGCAACTCATGCCACAGTAACTGGAGGGATCTCATATAGATTTGGAGGTCGTTGTCACACACGGTGAGGGAAGGGTTGGGGTTATGGGAACAGCAAAAGCTGGAGCTGGAACCAAAGAGTAAAGGACAATAATAGTATTGTGCAAAAAATGAGCTCGTGGCCTTTGCTCCATTAGAGAGCGAATGCCCTCAGGTCATTTTTCACCTCTGGTGAGTAATCTTTTTCTCCAAGGCTGTGTCTAAAACGGTTGTAACTAACCAAGCTTCCTGCAGTTCCTAGGCTTTACTTAGGAGTCATCTGGGGACAAATGCACAGGAGCTGGAAAATGTAATTATTAGAGAGATTTTTATTCAGAAGACTATGCAAAGTTAAATGAGCCTTGCTGGGAAAAAGGGAAAAAAAGAACTTAAAGGTCATTTAAAACCTGTCTGGTAACAGTGAAATGTTCTCACTTCACATAGCGTGTGGCTGGACAAACTTTCCTGATTATATTTTTAATGCCACCAGCTCTGAGAATCTAAAATTTTCATACTTAGATGCCTCCATTTCTTTTTTTTTTTTTTATGAGTAATCACACTGAAGCGATGCATATCTTCACATTAAAAAAGCTGCAACAGATGATGCAACATGAGGGTAACTCTTCACGCAATGGAACTGTAACAGTTCTACTAAACAGTAGAATATTCCGCATAGCCAAAACCACTCTGAAAAGGTGGTATTATTACATAAGGATGTAGATGTCAAAATTAAGGGAGGAACAAGGCCAGGATAAGTAGGATTTAGCTCAGTTTTTTAGCTGTCTGAAGGAAAAGCAGCCAGTCAAAGCCAGCGATCTAGGGAGGGACTGGTATGATTAGGTCTACGGGCTTTGGGCTGTTGCCCACATGTAGCCAACTGAAGCCTTTGGAGATGCTCTAGGGAATCCCACACAGCTTCTAGTTGGGGGTCAGGAAGGGCACAGGCTCCTGTGAGTTGTGTGTCGTACCAGTCAGCCCCACGTGTATATCTTGTGGATAACCCTAAATATCATAGACAACCCTAAATAGAGTCAAGCCCTGAACTCGTGCCGTGGAGGCTTGTCCATCTCACCAACTCATGCTGGGCACCTTTCTATAGGAAATGAAGTTCTGACCCACTGTGAGGGAGAGATGTTGATCAAAGCATCAATCATCCTACAGTAGATGTGTGCATTTGGTTGGATCGAGCTTTAAATCCCACCATCTATCTACATTATCCCTCATTCTGTTAATTACCTCCCTTTCTCTCTTTCTACTTACATCCAAGACATAAGTGTGTCCTTTCAGATGCCCTGGTATTTCCAAACGGGTTTCTATCTGCTGCTCTGGGAGGGTGTGAGTAACTCCTGGTTACCAGCCCCATGTGGGTATCTCTAACACCCCAGAGCACCCCAAATGGCATGAAACACCTTGTGTGAGCAGCTAAGTGGAGCTCTCAGTGCGTGTTCATTGTCCACATATGTTAAATGTATGCATCATGTAATGGAAAGTGACTGTAGAAATCGAAATTTCAGTCTGTCCTCACAAAGGTTTGTTGTTGGAAAAGTATTACTGAGGAAAAAGTGGCTTTGAACACAATATATGTATTTTTTAAAAAACAATGCCTATTTTCATTGTGGTTTTTTTTTTTTTTTCTCCTACTATTTATAATTCGGTCATCAAAAAACCCGAAACTGACCTCGTCTTTTTTTTCAACAGAAACTCCAAAAACTTGAAATTGACAATTATTTATTTTTTCTATCCATAGTACCCATGGAAAACAAAACACATTTCCTGTGTAAGTTCAAGATTTGTTTGCTTGTTTGTTTTTGCTTTCTCAAGCTTTATGCATTCTAATTTATCACCGTGGGGTCATAGGAATGTCATCTTCTTTTCTTATTTTTTTGTTTTGTTGGTTTTTTTTCTTTCAAACAAAAGGTGGAAAGTTAGCATGTAAGGTACTGTGAATAAGGTGCTCACTAGTATCATTAACATGTGAAAAGAACTTGTCAAGTAGTAAGTAATGCCAGTTCTGCCTGCATGACTGCAAATGGTTTCCTCTCTTTATGTCTTGTTCTCAAATATTCCTCGGTTGGGCTGCTCTCTGAGCTACACTGAGGCTTGCCATTTCAGACAAACCAGATGATTTATAACTTGTGTGTCTATATTGATTTGAATGTCAAACTGGGCAAAGATGCATCCGAGAAAGATGACTAAAGAGCAAAGAAACTTGATTTATTGAAAACCTCTAGTGTTATACACTTCAGAACTGTACTCGGAACGTTTATAGGAGTGTGGACAAACAGCTGGCTGGAGGCAATAGGGAGCTAAGATCTCCTCCACTTAGGTGAACTGGCCTCTTTTAGAGTGAAATCCTCAATTCAGGCACCGGTGATCATCCCTGAGAAGAAGACAGAGGTTTACAGAACTTCAATAATATTAGAACTTATGTCATAGGATCATACAATGATTTGGTTTGGAAGGGACCTTTAAAGATCATCTAGTTCCCCCTGCCATGGGCAGGGACATCTTCTAGTAGATCAGGTTGCTCCAAGCCCCGTCCAACCTGACCTTGAACACTTCCAAGGATGGGCAACGTCTTCCAGTGTCTCACTACCCTATTAGTAAAGAATTTCTTCCTAATATCTAATCTAGATCTACCCTCATTTAGCTTAAAACCATTGTCCCTTGTCCTATCACTCCTAAGAAATCCGGAGGATTTTTAAGCTTATTGTTAATTAGCATGTTTAACAGAGGTTTTTCTGACCATGTAATTTTGACACAGCATGAGATTGGAGGATAATGGGCAAAACACATCTGTGCTTTGTCACTAGGCAACTGGTGGTGCAAGCAAATATGAACCTTATTATAAAGCAAGAAAGATCCAAATTGGAAGAAAATGAAGAAGCATCTGTTAGACATTTAGTTAATACAACGGAAGATAGAAGCGGCCCTGACTGAGTTTTGCTGCCCAGAACCTCTTGTTCCCTTGTTGTCTGCACCAAAATAGAGTGGCCATCAGGAGCACGAGAGTCCCTGTAGAGAGAGGTGGCATTGGAGACCAAGGGAAGAGGCTGCAAGGTGGAAAGTGTCTGCTTAGTAACTCCTACAAGCGGCACAGCTACAACCCACCAGAGGCACCAGCATGACCTTGCCAGCCTGTGTCTTGTCTCCAGCCTCCTAGGCTCTCGGCACAAGCTTTTGTTTCCTGATAGAACTGATCCTGTGGTCAATGTGAAGGTGCTGGGAGGACAGGACTTGGCTGAATTAAATTGTCTGTAATGATTCTATTAACTCTACTTCATTACCAAACACTGTCATAGAAAGGATATCCTGAACTCTGGTCTCCACATAAAAGTTCCTTGATGTCTTTCTGTTAAACAGAAATTGAAGAAGATACAGAAATAGCCTCACACCTATGACCCCATGCCCAAGCTTTGCAAAGTCCTCCGTTCACTTCTAAAATGAATCTTCATCTCTCTAAAATGACAAAATCCAATTAATTTTTTACATTGCAGTTACTGACCAGCAAAATGAATGTCTGGAGGAGTCCCAGCCCCTCTATGCCATTGCTCTAGAGGGGTGAAAGTACCATCTGGGGGATGGGGTCTGTGGATTCCCCTAGCAGAAGTATGAAACCCCAGTTTCAAGACAAGAACTGAGGCACATTTGGAGCTCAGACACTTCAAAAATTAGGGAGGAATTAAACTGAATTCTCTAAATTTCCTGTTTGGGAGGCAAACTCTCAAATGATGTGGTAGATCTGATCATAGCATCCTAATCTTACTTTGGATGGGGGTCAGTGGAAATCCCCATCCTGTGGATCATATACCTCATTACTCACATCCTCACCAAACACTGAGTACTGTTTGGAAGAGAGTTCAGAGATGATGCAATTCGGTCAGAGCAATGCTATACTGATTTTGTGTGGTACCGTTCATAAATGACCTGTCCTTCCTCCTCACCCCAGTGCATACCCTCTAATTTCCCATCACAATCACTGTCAGGTTCAGTTATACTTGTGTGTCTGATGGGTGTGGCATGTACAGGCTATATTGGTTTATTCACAATTGCAAAGAATTTCAGGTGTCTCCAGTTGGAGACTCTCCCTAGAGCTGGGGTGTTAGATCATGCTGTGGATACTAAGGGAACAAGGTGAATGGTTGGAAGAGAAGAACAGAAAGATATCTCAAGTGCTGCACTAGAATGTATTTGGAGGTATCACAGTCACAAATGATAAGGCACTTGGAAAAGACAGATCAGTAGCTTGAGAATGATTTTGCTTTCTCATTTTCCCAGACAGATTGGAATTATATTATACCACTGGAAATATCTTGAGTCCCAAGGGGCCGTTAATGAATCAAGGCTCACTATAAACCTTTGAAACTGTCTAAGGAACCTGAAGGTGCTCAAGTCCCTGGGACCTGAGGGAACTGGAAGATGAACTGGCCAAACCACTATCCATCATGTTTGAGAAGTCGTGGCAAACTGGTGAAGTTCCCACTGACTGGAAAAGGAGAAACATAACCCACGGAAAGAGGGTAGATTTAGATTAGATGTAAGGAAGAAATTCCCTGTGAGGGTGGTGAGGCACTGGCACAGGTTGTCCAGAGAAGCTGTGGCTGCCCTCTCCCTGGCAGTGCTCAAGGCCATGTTGGATGGGGCTGGGAGCAACCTGGTCTGGTATAAGGCATCCTTGCCCATGGCAGGGAGTTGGAACTAGATGATCCTCAGAGGTCCCTTCCAACCCAATCCATTCTATGATTCTATGAAATATGTGGGTATGATCACAAGGAGGGAAGCTGAGGCATGGAGGAATAGAGACTTGCTGCTGTGGTTTGGCAGGTCTCTGGATTAGAAGTGAGACCTCAAAGCTGCCCTTTGTGCATCATCTGAGAGCCACCTGCTCCACTCCTCATCTCAAAGTGAGAAACAGCTTGAATTTCAGCTATTCTTCCTCTTTTAGTAAAAAGGAGAAAATTGAATCCTCAATGCAACCAGACACCATTGATGAAAAATTAAAGATTAAATCAAGTTCAGGAAGAGATTAAAGAGCTCTGTGTTCCTGTGGAGAAATTCTTTATTCTTTATAATCCCCTTATGGATTTCAGGGAAGGAGGTAAAGGAGGGATTGTGTGGAGGTATCAAGATCTCTCTAGCTGGGATGTCAGGGAAAGTAAAACACGGTAATAAGAGTGTCTGGTTGTATTTCCTGTCTCTGTTAGTCACTACTGGAGATTGTACTTCATAGCATCTCGCTATTTGAGTTACTGAGTAGATACTCAGCCTTCTGGAAGTGCACCATGGCAAAATGCCACTGTGATCTTTCCATAGTGTCACCTAGGAAACACTGTCTCTCTGTGGTCTGGTCACTGCTGAAGAACCAACAAATGTTAGGCCACCCCTTTGAGAATGGGTCTAAATACTGACTCCTAGCTTTTGTGGGAAATCTAAGTGGTATTGTCTCTTTATCCTCTCCCCTATGGGTGCAAAAGGCAATTAGAAAGCATGAACTAATGATGTGAGTCTGCAAAGAGCCCAAAGATTGGTGGGCCTGCATTTGGAATGGACAACTTGGTGACGTTGGTCCATTATGGTGAGAATGACAGCCTTTACGCAGAAGATTTTGGGTGAACAGAGCAAATCCAAACCAGTCAGAATAGGGGGGTTCCACCTCAGGTGAAACCGCTGAAGGAGGTCCATATGGGTGTGAGGGTACCTAAAACATTTGTACAAGGCTCAGAGACTGTTAGGGCCAATGGGAGACCTACATCCCTCTGGACTGGTAGCTGGATGCTGGGAGGCCTCCTAGGATATCTCTAACAGCTCTAAATAGCCTTTGTGTTGACAGTTGAGTCAACAAATTTTTCAGTGTCGTTGTCAATATGTAGTTGTTTCACCTCCAGAAGGGACTTCATCCCAGCTGACTTGCAAAAAATGAGAAGAAATATTTTTGGATGCTTGGTTAGAGTTTTGTATGTTGCCCATAAAAAGCACAACTTATTCCCCCAAATAACGCCCAGGTTATGCACGTGTTGAACAGCCCCTGCAAAAGCTGTTGGCTCTGTAGACGTTGTCTACATCTCTGGATGCCTTGACACAAAATCAGCTCCATCTCCAGCTGGCAAGGCAACATCCACTTCGTGATTGCAGGAAAGTGGCCCAGACCAGCCTTTGGAAATTCACTGAGCTGCTCTGTGGCAGGTGGTTGCCTCCTGCCATTAATTATCAAAGGCAAACTGCACTTGGCACCAAAGCCTGGACTGTAAACGCAGTGTGACACCTTTTCTCCAGCCTCTGGGGTGTGGTGGGAAAATTGCTTTATTGCAGGAATCAAAGGGAAATGGATATGTCATGGGTTTTTCTTCTCTGCTTTTTTTTTTTTCTTTTTTTTTTTTTTTTTTTAAAATTTGTCTTTCTACCTTTTGGATAGATATAGAAACATCAAGCACAGCACCAGGTTCCAGTGTAGGGCATGTCCATGCCTGCTTCAAAGAGTCCAGGGCACTAGGGCTGGCTATTCAGTCGTGATCTCAGTGCTCTTTCCATGCTATATCTACGATCCTTTCTGTGTTTGAACCAGTTGCCAAGTTTCGTTAGAAGAGATCTTTTCTCCCAGCTCAGATTACTGGGGATGTTGCATTTGTCTCTATGTTTTAGAGCAAAGCCCTTTTCCTGGGGTGACCAGGAATCAGATTTAACAAATCCTTTTGGTAAGCTCTATAATGATACAAGCAGTGGCTGCCCTCCCTCTCTTACTGTGACTCATTGTAGCTGTGATTTTACGTCTTTTATTATAAGCCTTATAATTCTGATAGTAGCCTGTGGCATCTGGAGTAGGGAGATGGGGTTTTTTTGGACCTTCCTGGGCTGAATGTCATTGCAGAGATGCAGATTGCACAGTATGTTCTGTCCCACCCGTCTGTCCTCTTCAAAACAAGGTACACAAGGAGCTGGGCTGAGCCCTCCCTTGGCTTCATGAGACACCTTTCCCAGTACCAGAACAGGCCTGGAGCCACTAGACCTTCCTTCACTCTGCCGTGGCTCTTTCCAACCCAGGCAACTTCAAATTGCACATGCTTGTTTGTGTTGGTGTTTTTTTTTTTTTTTTTTCACTAGATGACATGTTTTTTATTGTGTAGAATGAAGATGAACATGTACTGCTTGACACAAATCCAGAAGAGCGACCAGGGAGAGAAGTACTGGCTGCACAGATGTCCTTGGTGCCTATTTGACAAGAATCAGGTGGGGACTAGACAATGTCCATGCTAAGAACTCCTATTGCTGTTAAATTATTGTTTTCAGCAGACCTGGGTCCTGGCACCCACTCTGACCTTTGTCATTCTCTACATTTATTTTCTTTAGATTGAGTAAAGTCCTGGTTTCCATGTTCCACCGCCCCAAACCCCGTGAAGCTTTCTGTGTCCTATTAATTTTGATTATAACTACAAAGCAGTACCTATATTTTGTACCATTCTTCTGTGCCGGAACCAATGGATTTTTCAAAAGTAAACAGCAAAACTGTGTAATTTTCTAGTTTTTCTTCCAAAGCTGACAGAAAGCAAGAGGAGGCCTTTCTCTGACTTGTAACGAGACTGCAATCATACCAAAGAGACGAGCAGAGTTTAGATTAGGTCCTTAGTGACCTGGTGTTACTCATGCAGAGCGCTTGTAAGACATTTAATAGCAATAAAAGCATGAGTCCTACAGCAACGGTATATTACTAGGGACCTGAAACAAGATATTAATTATTTAGAGCTACATTTTGAGAAATTGAGTCCTTTGCCCTCTGGGACCACCCTTCTCTCTCTCTCAACTTGCCATCAATTCGTTCCTCAGATTAATTCAGAGCATGTTTCTCCTTCCCTGACACTGCTTTAAATGGAGGAAAGGTACATTGCTGAAACTGGTGGAATTAAATTGGTAAACCAGAAATGTGACTAAGAGATTAAATAGGCCTAGCAATGTCTAAAAATTTATACAAAACCTGAAGATTTTGGCTTTTTTTTGGTCTGAATCTTTATTTTTCACTGGGAAATCAGAAATCACCAGGATACTTTCTGAAAAGTGTTTATTGCACCTTTGGACTAAGCTATTTCCCTCCTTCCCCTTGTTTATTGTTCTTCTCTTCTCTTCTCTTCTCTTCTCTTCTCTTCTCTTCTCTTCTCTTCTCTTCTCTTCTCTTCTCTTCTCTTCTCTTCTCTTCTCTTCTCTTCTCTTCTCTTCTCTTCTCTTCTCTTCTCTTCTCTTCTCTTCTCTTCTCTTCTCTTCTTTTCCCTTCTCTGCTCTGTTCTTCCTCCTTTTTACTCATCAAGAAACAAGTTTCCCTCCCTACTCAAATTAAAATCCACTGTTTTGAAGTCTGATTCCTCTGACTGTAGTTGATAAAATGCATGTGGCATCCAACAGAGAACAAATTTTAGCATCTAATAACATTTTTTAATGGAGGCTGCTGAATGTAACACATCACGGTTTTGTTTAATCACAGAGACTGATGCATAACTTTGTTTTTCTTCTTGCTTTTACTATTGCTATCACAGAATTAAGCAAGGCTGTAGATGAGAACAACCTTGACAGTCTTTTCTAGCTTCTGCCTAACATCAGGTAAATTCTTTCCTCGCCCTCTCTCCTGGGGGAAAATGGGATTTTCTTTCCCCTGGCCTAACCTTAGTTAGCAGCAGATGCGCTACAGATAGTGTGGTCTCAGGGACTAAACCTTAGAGATGACACAAAGTGCTTTCTTCCTGTGACTTCTCAGATGTCCTTGTCCCAGACACTTCACTGTACTGCCTCTTTGTTTCCCTGCCTGTGCTTTGTCTTCCTTTGCTAAGCCATAAGCTCTTGGTCTGCAGGTAGTGCTGTGCATATGCTGTTCTCCGCTGCTCCCTATGTGCAGGCTGATTTTCAGCCTTCACCTTGGTCTGCTGGATATGACCTCTCATTCTTTTTGGGTATTGCCTGACCATGAAGCAGGCCAGGACCATTTCAAGAGACAGGATGTGCTGACATGCATTGCTTGTATCTCACAAGATTTCACTGAACACACCATGAATCTCCTGCTGTCCAGAAAGTTCAGGATAGAAATGGGAAGTAGAGAAACCATGGCTTTTAGATTATGGATTTTCCTTCTCAAGCTCAGCTTTGTTGTGGCATGTCATGGGTCTTCCTAAAGGATCAAGAATAAAGAGGCTGGAGACAGAGGGATCTTTTGAGGGACTGTCCTGTGGCAACTAATGACATTCTCTTATCCATCTGTGTGCAGTGTGTGTGTTTTCACAGATTGTTTCTATAAAGAAAAGCAACACCCTTGCCCAAGGGTATAGAGATCCCCAAAGCAATCTGAGTTATGCCATGCTCAGTTTTGCTTGATCCAAAACAATGTTAATCCATAAACCATATAATCTGTTCAGGGATATCAGTGATTAAGACTAGTATGTGTTATTTGCCAGCAGCTGGCAGAGGTTCTGCCTTCTGAAAGATTTAAGAAGCAGCACTTGCCTCTCCAAATTGTTTACAACTAAGCACAGCAGTAAAGAGTTATGTATCTCTGCCTACATTGTGAATACCTTTACAAAATTGATTTGCCAGGAAACAATAGAATAGAATAGACTATTTCAGTTGGAAGGGACCTACAATCATCTAGTCCAACCGGGTCGAGACAATCCCAAGCACAGATACAGGCTGGGCAATGAGTGGACTGAGAGCAGTCTTGGGGAGAAGGACTTGGGAGTGCTGGTGGATGAAAAGCTGGACATGAGCCAGCAACATAAGCTTGCAGCCCAGAAGGCTAATCACATCCTGGGCTGCATCAAAAGAAGCATGGCCAGCAGTACGAGGGAGGTGATTCTGCCCCTTTACTCTGCCCTCATGAGATCCCACCCGCAATACTCCATCCAGCTCTGGAGGCCTCAACACAAGCAAGACATGGAGCTGTTGGAGCGAGTCCAGAGGAGGGCTACCAGGATGGTCAGAGGGTTGGAATACCTTTCCTACAAGGACAGGCTGAGAGAGTTGGGCTTGTTCAACCCAAGAGAAGGTTCTGGGGAGACCTTATAGTGGCCTTCCAGTACCTGAAGGGGGCCTACAAGAAGGCTGAGGAGGGCCTTGTTACAAGGGCCTGCAGTGACAGGATGAGGGGTAATGGTTGGAAGCTGGGAGAGGGCAGGTTTAGACTAGATACAAGGAAGAAGTTCTTCACCCTGAGGGTGGTGAGACACTGGAACAGGTTCACTAAGGAAGTTGTGGATGCTCCATCCTTGGAAGTGTTCAAGACCAGGTTGTATGGAGCCTTGAGCAACCTGGTCTAGTGGGAGGTGCCCCTGCCATAGCAGGCGGGTTGGAACTAGATGATCTTTGAGATCCCTTCCAACCCAAACCATTCTATGATTCTATGAACTGCCTGACCTATTCAGGACTGACTGAAAAATAAAGCATATTGTTAAAAGCATTGTCCGAAAGCCTCTTCAACACTGACAGGCTGGGTGCATCGATCACCTCTCTAGGAAGTCTGTTCCTGTGTTTGACAACCATCTTGGTAAAGAAATGCTTCCTAATATCCAGTCTAAACCTCCCCTGGTGCAGCTTTGAGCCATTCCCATGTGTCCTATCACTGGATCCCAGGGAGAAGAGCTCAGCATCTCCCTCTCCATGTCCTCTCCTCAGAAAGCTGCAGAGAGCCATGAGGTCACTCCTTAGCCTCCTTTTCTCCAAACTAGACAAAGCCTAAGTCCTTAGCCACTCCTCAAAAGACATTCCTTCCAGCCCTTCCCCCAGCTTTGCTGCCCTCCTCTGGATGCATTCAAGCATTTTAACATCCTTTTTTTAAGTTGAGAGGCCTAGATCTGCACACAATGCTCAAGTTGAGGCTGCACCAACGCTGAATAAACCAAGACAATCAGCTCTTTTGACCGACAGATCATGCTGTGTTTGGTACACCCCAGGATGGGGTTTGCCCTCTTGGCTGCCAGGGCACTGCTGACTCACGCTGAGCCTGCTGTCAGCCAGCAGCCCCACCTCCCTTTCTGCAGGGCTGCTCTCCAACACCTCCTCTCCCAATCAGTACTTGTTACTCCGTCCTAGGTGCAGAATCCAGTGTTTCGATCTTTGACTGCTAGGTACTGCTAAATGCTTAGGACTTAGGACAGATGTAGAGGACCTGACACAACATCTCACCAACTGGCTTCACCTCTGAGACACAGTATTTTTTTTCCTGGAAGTGGTTTTTGGAAGAATCACAGCGAAGATTAAGTTCTCCCCCAACTCAGCAGTCCTCATTGCAGTTCAAGGGAGGACATGGTTGACCTTCAGACTGCTGATGGTAAATCTGGGTTTCCTTCCTTCAAGTTCACCAGTTAGTGCTGTGGCCCTCTACTAATCCTACTATTAAGGTATATAGCATTGTTTTACTGGTGAACTCTTGGCACAATAGTTTGTTTAGGACAATACGTTAGGAATCTTACATAGGATGAAATTCAGATAAATGCAGTGTACATGAGAAACACTTGTATTGTGAATGCACTTAATGGCTGCAAATCTCCAAACTTTGTTACCCACATCTTCTGGGCTCCATTACCCGAAGTTTACCAACACAAAATCTGGGATCGTGGAAGCTGGTGACTAAATTAGCTGAGGGTTTCTTCAGTGTCCTCGTCTGCAGGAGCATCTGGCAGTGATTTCTGTTTGCACATGGCTTGCTGCCTGAATTAGGCTTATTGTGATTTATGTAAACACAGCATTGAGACAGTTTGCCAGCTAGCGCAGGGAAATGGCTAATCAGTTTTGCTTCAGGAAAACAGTCCCAGGGGAGGCCTGGAGTCTCCTCACTTCCTCCCATCTTTAAGGTTTGCAAACAACTCAGTCCAGAGAGTGACTGCATCTGCACTAGGCAAAACCCAATTTAGCACAGAAACTCTGTGTTAGCCAGTGTCAGAGCATGTCTATTGAATGGAAAGTAGCCAACACACATTCATCTGGTGCAGGTGGGAAGGATGGATTTTGAATTAATGAACCGGGTTTGGATGCACAAGCCTGGGTTCTGCCTAGAGAAGCCTTAAGGTTTAGCTAATCTCACCTTGGACCAATAGGATGTACTTGGGGTGTCTTCATATGGGTTTTGGTGTTGTTTTTTTTCCCCCACAATTCTAATTTTAACTAAATTACTTCATTACTGAGGGGCTCAGTTTGTCCATCAGTTTCACATCAAGGAACAGTAGCTTGCTACCAAAACCAGGGAGCTGTGAGATGCTCACAGGCTCCCATGTGCTGAAATCCTTAGAAGGAAT